>NW_026294535.1:33097602-34545102 GCF_007827085.1 Peromyscus californicus insignis
TGTGAACTTAGGTATCTCTAGCACACCTTGTAGAAAAGGGAATGCTTTATTCTGAGCAAAAGCTCACCCCATGCCCATGCATTAAGTGATATTTCCTCCTATCTCCCAGTGGAGCTCAGCCTCTCATTCTCTCTCCCCTTATTCAGACCCTACATCCAAACAGTCATTGATTTGTTTTTCATCACTACGGAGTCTTTTCTCTTTGGAATGTCAATTAAATGGAAGGCACAATGATGTTTTGACACTGCCTTCTTTCAGTGTAAAGCCTTTCAGGTTTATTCAAGTCGTGTGGATCAATGGTTCATTCGTTCTTATGGATGACTAATACTACTTTGCAGATCACCATAGTTCATTTATTAACCACTTGGAGAGAGTGTGAGTTATTTCCATTGAGAGTGAGTAATCATAAATAGAGTTGCTACAAAAATTAAAAAAATATTTTTGTGGGAATAAGAATTTGATTTCTCCAGGATTTCTTTAGGGTAAGTGTGCAGAAAAGTGAACTTGCTATATCATATGTAAGTGCATGTTGAATTTTATAAAAAACTGCCAAAATCCTTCCTAGAGTGCCTCTCTTTTTTTTTTCATTCACACCAGTAAGGTCTAAAGCTTACTTCTATTCTGGGTTCTTTCCAGTACTGAATACTACTAGCAATTTTCATTTTAGAATTTCTAAAATACAATTCACAACATAGTTTTAAATATGCATTCATTAATGACTATTAAGTTTGAAATGTTTTCATTTAGTTATTTGCCATCTAGGCATCTCTTTAATGCATTTCAAGTCTTTATCCCATTTTGAATTTGGTTTAACTGCCAACTGATGAATTCTGAGAGTTCATTATATAGCCTGATGACTAGTTCGTTGTCAGCTGTGTGGCTCAAATTTACTTCCTCTCAATCTGTATGTAGTCTTTCCATCTTCCCAGCAGGGTCTTGCTTATAACAAAAAAAACTTCAATGTCAAATTTGTCAATTTTTAATACATATTTTTAAACCGTGTGTATGTCTATGCAGGAGTATTTGTATGTGGGTGCAGGTTTCCCCAAAACTCAGAGGCAACAGATTTCCCTGGAAGGTGGAATTACAGGTGGTTGTAAGTCACCCTGTAAGAGTGTTAGCAACTGAACATCTCAGTTCCTCTGCAAAAAGAGTCCATACTCTCAACTGCTGAGTCTCTCTCCAGCTTCATCATTTTTATTATTATTTATCATATTATTATTATATTATTTAAGTTTTTAGTCCCCCCCCCATCTTTCTCTCTTTGTGTGTGTGAGGGCGCATACGTGTAGGTCAAAGGATAACTTGTGGGAGTCAGTTGTCTCCTTCCTCTATGTGGGTTCCAGGAATTGAACAAAGCTTGGTAGCAGGTACCTGTACCCACTGAGATGTCTCACCAACTCCATGCAGAGTTTTCTTTTATTGCATGTGAATTTAGTATTATCTGCCAAAACTCTTTGCCTAAATGTACATACAATTCTTTTCTGTTTTCTTCTAAAAGTTGAGTGATCATGTTATCTTTAGGTCTATGAGATTTATGAGTCAAATTTTATATAAAATGTGAAGTTTAGGTAAAAGTATATGGTGTATAGGTATAGCCTAACCCCAGCCTCTGGCAACCATAATTCTACTTTCTACTTCTATGGCTATTTAGATTCCAGAAATGAGATCATGCAGCACATGTGCCCTGCTTGTTTGACTACATCATAATGTCATCCGGGGTCTATCATGTTGCTACAAATAACCAGATTCTCTTCTTTTTTAAAATTTATTTATTTATTTATTATGTATACAGTATTCGGCTTGCATGTTTACCTGCACACCAGAAGAGGGTACTGGATTTCATTACAAATGGTTGTGAAACTCCATATGGTTGCTGGGAATTGAACTCAAGACCTCTGGAAGAGTGGCCAGTGCTCTTAAACTCTGAGCCATCTCTCCAGCCCCATATTTCCTTCTATATGAAGGACAAACAGTGTTATATTGTGTAAATATCACACTATTTCTTTATATGCCCACTTATTTGTAGACATGAGTTGAATCTATATCTTAGATGTAGAGTTTAGCCCCATGATGATTATAACAATCCTGATATCTCTTCAATATATTAATTTCAATTGTTCAGTTGTATCCTCAGAAGTGACATTGATAGGTCATAGGAAAGTTCTTGTTTAAATACTTAGAGGAAACCATGTGCCCTCGTGGCTGGACAATCTATCTGTAATGTTTGAGGGTTTCCTTTTCTCCACATCCTCTTGACACTGATAAAAGCAATCTTAGGGCAGATATGGAGTAACACATCATTTCAATTTGCTCTTCCATAATGATTACAGATGCTGAGACTGTTTTCATCTTCCTGCTGCTTGTCTGTCTTCTTTAGGGAAATAGCTGTTCAGGTTCTTGGCTTGATTTTTAGGGGATTGTTTTCTTGCCTTCAAGTTGTTCAAGTTTCTTATTTATTTTGGATGCTAACTCTTCCTATGGTCCCGAATGTGTTCCAAAACTTCCTTTGTTAGAAACTTAAATCCATTGCAACAGTGTTGAGAGGTGGGACTTTTAGGAACTGATTATGTCATAACAACTCTACCATGATGAATGCATGAATGCTGTTATCTCAGGAGTGAATTACATCCAGTGATCCCTCTCTCTCCCTCTCATCCCTCACCATGGAATAACACAGTACGTAGAATCTTGTTGGAGACAGTGCATGGGGAAGAGAGGAGGGAGAAAGAAGCCATTGCAGTGCTGTCCTAGCTTTGTGAGATTTCTTTTTCTACACAACTAAGGTCTAGAGCTAGAGTCTCTTTCTTCAAAATCTCTCTGTGTCCTGGTACCCTCTGTGGGTTGACTAGAGGTTAATAAAACTAGAAGGTAGATGTACATAGAGGAACAACTTCCTGATGTACTGGGAGTTCTATTCCTCTTGCTCCCTTGTTTTTATTTACTTTTCATAGTCCTTGGTTAGACTGTTTTGTGCTTTGTCCCCCGAGTCTTACAGTTCTATTTAGTATGAACAAGATACAGTGGTTGAGATGAGTTCTCCTCAGACCCAGAATCTTCCATACCCTTTTAAGTTCTACAAGATCATTTGGGGTTTGATCTTTCCTATGATCCAGCTATCAAATTCTTGGACATATGCCCGGGAGTCAGTATGCAGTAGTGATAATCTGTATACCCATGATAAACACAACCAACGTATGGAATCTACCTTTACATCCATTGATAGATGAGTGAATAAAGGAAATGGGGCACACATACACAATGGGGTTTATTCGGCCACAAAAAAATTGAGCAAAATCATTTTGTTTGTTTGCGACACTCCTGTTGTTTGCGGGAGTTCCATTAGAAATAGGTGTCATCATGCTAAATGAAATGAGCCAATTTTACTCATGGTTCTCATCTAACCACACTGAAGGCCAGGCCCCATGACCAGCAGTAGGTGGCCAACACAAAATCAACTCAAAGATACTTTCAGAGGGTTTTTTTTTGGTATGGTATCTGATAATACTTTGTGCTTTTTTTTTTTTATCTTAGAGGTCTTTACTTATGTTATGTTTTCCAGTTTTGTGTTTTATAGTAGGTTTGTGTATAAATGTTTGTGTGTGTGCCTACATCTATTTGTGTTTCTTGTGTTTTTTCTTTGGTTCTTTTTTTCTCTGTTTGATTGTTTTGTCCTATTCTGTTTTTTTTCTTATTATTTTTTTCTAGATGCCTGTTTGCTTTCTAATGAGAGAGAACAAAACAGGATGTGTCTGGTCATGGTGTTTCTAACAGCAACAGAAAGCAAACCAAGGCACTAGGCAGTGCTCTCACTTTGTAAGTTATTGGATTTTTTTGCTCGCCTTTTGAGACAAGGTTTCACTATGTAGCTCAGACTGACCTGATGCTTGCAGATCCTCACAAGTTCTGGCCCTGGTCATCATTTTTTTTTTCCCAAAGCATGCTTATGGTGTGTGTGGATTAGCCAGATGATACTTTTTAAATTAGATATGATATGATACCTATATATTCCTGTCGTCGTTGGCTAACAAGATCAACAGTTACTACATTCAAAGAATGTTTGTCTGACAGGAGAAATAATGAATGTGCTTGTTAGCATTTAGGCTCAATTGCTATAACTAAAACATTTAAAATAACAACAGCTGTAATAAGATAGAAAATTGTTTCTATCCTACACGAAGCCTGAGTAGAAATTAAGAGGTAGCCCTTGCATTCTCCCTTTTACCGGAGAGCAGAATTCTTTTATGCCATTGTCTTTAACACATGTTTTTTGTATCGTGTTCCAACCTCACCAACTATATATCTAAGTCATTACCAAGGCTGAAAGCAAAGTTATATACATTTCTCTTCTCATTACTATTTAATCAATGGAAATCTTTACCAATGGAAATATATTTTCAAACAGTATTTAGTCAAGAGAAAGGCTGAGAAATGTGATAATTTTACAGTATGGTGAATAACAGTGCTATCAGACAATTAAAATTTGCTGCCATAAGCATACTCATATTTCTGCCTTTGCTTGCCTAAACCTAATCTACTAAAAACTATAAACATGGGATAAAATATTTTATATTAATAATTCTTGTAAGAATTATATATAATAATTATATAAGAGACAGCTTAAAAAACAACATAAATGTTTAGCATTTGCAAAGCAGACAGGCCATTCAGGTATACAAATCTGCACAATGTTGTAGGATTCTTTTGAAGGAAGGTAAACTGTGGAGATGCCTTGGTTGGTAAAATACTTGCTGCTCAAGAGAGAAGAGTTGAATGTAGATTCCCCAACATGCTTCAAAAGAGTCAGGAGTGGAAAGCATCCCTATAATCGCAGCTCTTAGGAGACAGAGGCAGAAAGACCCCTGCTGTTTGCTGGTCTACCAGTCCCACTGAATGGGTGAGTTTAGGTCCAATGAGAGGTCCTCCCTCAAAAGAAGAAGTGGTTGAGCTATTGAAGAAGATACCCAGTGTTAACCTCTGGCATCCACAGGTACATACACATATATGCATACACACACATGAAAAAATATATATGTGCATAACCACAAAAATATAGATAGATATTCTACATGTTTTTCTGGATAGGATCTTTTATTTTCTTTATGACTCTTCTGTCTTGTAGGATGTTCTTTGGGAAATAATGATCACTTTTTGGCTATTCATCAAAAGAAGAATTGGAAGCCAGCGTTCATTTATCGCCATTCACAAGATATTGAGAAGAGCCTGGATATAGCTCAAGAGGCATATAAACAGAACTACCATTCGCCTGCTGAAGTTCAAATAAACAAACGTCACCAAATTGTCAACTCAGCATTTCCTAGACCTGCATATGACCCGTCTCTTAATCTGTTGGCTGTGTCTGGACAAGAGCTTCAAATAGAAAATCTCCCAATTCCGGCAGCAAATGTAATTGTGGTGGTAAGTACCAAGTTAGCCAGCGTCATGTTGATGCTGATCTTGAAGTTGATAGTGATGCTGAGGCTGATGTTAACACTAGAGCTGATGTTCCTTTCTGTGGCTGACATTATCGGGGAAGAAGACTAATTGTGAGTACTTAGCGTGGGTCTCGATGATTACCACAGCATTTCTCTTTTTCTGATATTTCTTCTTTGCTGCTTATTATTTCCGTCCCCCACAAAATCAGAAAATTTCTCTCTGTCCTATGCTTATAGCCCAGTGCATAGTGCATAACAAATACTTGTTGAGAGCTAAAGATCGCTTTAGGAAGGCTACAGTTACAGCAGATCGTATCCTATACAGAGACCCCTGCTGTCTGTGGAATACAGTCTTAAAAGATAGGCCTATTATCACCTCATGTAAATAAATAGCACTTACCAAAGGTTCCCTTGACTCAAGTTGTAGCAGAAGAACAAATGAGTGAAAGAGAGAGTAGTTGTAGGGGAGATTAATGAGTAGTGGTCTGTCCCTGGAGTACATAAGAATAGTTGGAAAGCAGTGATCTATGATGACATTCCTACATCACTGGGCAAGCATCAACATTTACATGCTACAATGATACTAGTGGATGAGATAACCCAGCCAGAGTTTTTCAATTTGTGGAAGTATTATATGAAAATTCATTCTGTGGTTAAGTTTCTTTTTGTACTATATGCTCCCTCATATTGTTATTATCTTTATTAAAACTATAGCACTTAGAAGAAGTTGAAGCAGGAGGATTGCAAATGATTTCAAAGCCAACCTGGGCTACATAGCCAAAAAAAATCCTTCAAAAGAGTTGATGGTTATACATTCCAGGCATGAACTGAAACACCACATTGTATTTGGAACTAATTTAAATCCTAATTTTAAAACCATAACAAAAGCAAAGCTCCTTCAAATCTGTAACTAAATGTTATTAGACTTCTGTTAAATTTCAAGTAATTTGACTTTGGGAGCCAACAAAAGTCAGTGAAACTGTCTACATTGTGACAAATCCCATTCATAACATGATTAAATTTAGCATGCTCTTATTTCTTTTCTTTACTTTTACGTAATATATAGTATATTTTTCTCAGTGTTAATAATCAAAGATTTGTTCATTGATGTTTTCAACATGTATTGAGTATTTATTTAACCCGATTGTCATTTAGAATATCTAGAAAAAGAGACGAATGAGACAGTCTTTGGTCTTGAGAAATGTCTGGGGGAAAAGATGCCAGTCAGTAATTAAAATGACAAGTAACAGAAATCACAAAATGAGAACATAAGAAGTAGTCTTCATGGAGGTTGTTTGGTCTCCTATAAGACTTGAACTTTTCATTTTATGACTAATGTTTTGAGGGTGAGAGTCATGTATCCTGTCTGATGAGGATGAGTGATGTTAATGGTGCCTCTGTATCTGAAAATGCCTATCTAGCACTTCTGATTATCATATTTTCATATTCATCAATGCTTAAGTTACTAGGAAGTACAGTTTCAGAGGTTTGGTCTATTTTTTAATGTCATGTGCTATTTAGTTAATTTAATATTATAGACAACAAAAGACTCAAATTAAGAATTCTGGCAGGTCAGTTCACTTTTAGGGATTTAAGAAGAATATGGGCCTTGTCTTTTGAGTGATGATAACATAGATGGAGCCCTAGCAACAGTGACGGCCAGAACCATTCACATAAAAATACTTACACTACTTATACACATAGTAATTTCCTAGGAAAACTGGGGAAGTGGGGCTATTTTTCATAGAAATCAATAATATTCAGCTTCTTCAAAAACAGAGCATGACACACACATAAAGATCAGTAAGTTTGAGAGACATTTTTTTCAAAACAAAATAAAACAATTAAATAGAGTGTGAACAATGCAAAAAAAAGAAAAGAAAAATCTTCAACAGTTTAATAATCTTGATGGGTAATTAGTGTGTTGTGCATATAAGATTTACATATGTGTGTGTGTGTCTTTAAAACATACCTAAACTGACATGGATACACTATGTGCATACACATATCTGAACTTTGCTTGGGGAATATTTCAGTGATAGTGATGAGTTATTGTGTTGTTTGAGAAGTATAAATTGAGCAGTATTAATAAGTAGCAGTCCCTTTAACTGAGTGAGTAATTGAAATGTTTTTTATTAAAATGTTAAAAGCTATACTAAACCTCTACAATTTATATGTAATTTCTAAGAGTTCCCAATCAGATGGCAAGGACTCTTCTTTTATCTTCCAATATTTGAGTGCCCTTATTTCTGATGTTATTGACAATGAGGTTTAGACTGAGAAATTTAAGCACGGGCATCTCCTCTTCCTGAGTTCTAATTAGTACCACAAAGAATTTCTTAAGATATTTGTCCACAGATGAATTTATTTCCTATATCCTCTTTCTTCTACAATTGAGGAAATCTACAGTTTGTTCTGTGGAAAGGACAACAATACAATGAATGTGTTTATCCCCAAAATGCTAATTATGTTCCAGAAACTTGGCGACGATGCCATTTTCTGTGCAAATACAGTATAGATGGAAAATGAATGGCCCCGAGTCACTGCTGATGTAAGACGTAGGCTGTCACCAAATGTGCATTAGAAAATCCATGGCTCTTATCACTTGGTCCCCAAGATGCTTGTCAGGAAGAAGGGACCCCAGGAGCATGAGTGCAGGTGGTGGGATGGAGTTGGGTCTAGGCTTTTCCAGCTAGGCATATGTTATTGAATGAAAAATGGGTTAACTTAGCCAAAAGCCTGAGAAAATTGGGAGCAAGTAACTCTTTGGAATATGTGGAGGATGGGCTATGACAGCATCGGTGTGGAGTTATGGGTGGGGAGATTACAACCCACTTCACAGGGTAGACATGATGTAAGGAAAGAAGAAGCAAGGGAAGCGAAAGGAGGAAGGAAGGTATGTTGGGAGATTTTCCATAAACACAAGATGGTGGTAAATCACTGGATGTCAAAATGGTCTCTATGGAATTCCTAGAACGCTGTGGTTCCTTTTTCAGTCATCGCTTACCCAGACCAGCGCTCTGTTTTTTTGTTTTGTTTTGTTTTTGAAAAATTGTATTTTAATTGTGTTTTAGAAATTTCACATATATATGTACAGTGTGTCTTCACTTTGTCCACTCCATACTTTCTCTCCAAGTCCCCTCTGAATACTCACCCCCACACATCCTCCTGATAATTTTTGTCTTTTTTTTTCATTTTCAATTTTTAGCCCACTGGGTCCAATTAGGGATACTCATGTGCGTGTGGCTAAGTGGCTATGAGGGCACCCACTAGGATATGAGCAACCTGCCAGTGGCCATTCCCCAAAGAGAAGTGACTCTCCCTCACCCAGAAGCCATCAACTACCCATAGCTCCAGAAGTGAGGCCCCCAGAGCTGCCACCCACCATCCACCATCACTGTTTGGACTTTTAAATAGCCTGATGGAGGGCAGGTTTTGTGCAAGTAACTTGAGCTGCTGTAGGTTCCTGTGGGCGACCATCATGTCAAATCCAGAAGACAAAGTTTCTCAATATTTCCCTTCATGTTCCCTGAGACTTGGTGGAGGGTAGCAGGTTGATATCTGCAGCTGAACACTATCAGTCTCTTATTCTCAGCACTTTAAAAGGTTTTCGGTGACTCGTAAGGAGAGTTACCCTCAATTTAATATAATCTTGGCTATAGACATGTCATTTGAAGCCTTTGTTATGTTGAAATATGTTCCTTCTATTCCAAGTTTCTTTAGGTCTCTTAACATGAAAGGATGTTGCATTTTGTCAAAAACCTTTTGTCTCTATTGAGATAACTAAGTGATTTCTGTCCTTGAGACCATTTACATAATTTATAACAATTACTGATTAGCATATATTGAACCATCCCACATCTCTGAAATACACTAGCTTGAGCATAGTAAGTGGCCTTTTTGATGTGTTCTCGAATCTGATTTGCAAATATTTTGTTGAAGCAATTTCTTTTAAATTCATCAAGGAAATTGTGGCTTTCTTTTTTTTGTGTGTGTGTCTTTAAGTGCTGTGTGACCGTTCTTACAAATACTCTTTTAAGAAATTTAAGTTACACAACTACTGAGAACTTGAGATGACTGGCTTTCACTGACCTCTGAACCCTGTGATAAGAGCTCTGTCTTTGATAGTCTCCTGCCGAGAAGGCATTTCCTGAACATATTGGTCTAGTGTCGTCTAGTGAAGGATCAATAAAAGTGTTCAGTTTAGTACATGACAAGCATTAACATGCAGTTCTTGTGGACAGTGAGGTTGTGAGTGAGTTTTAGAGTCACATCATGTTGTCTTTCTCATAAATTTTCTGCTTCTTCATTTTATTATTTAAGTTGTTAACATGTATCTTGGATCATTTTCAGGTGCAGCAAGGTATGAAAAAAAGAAATATAAAAACTCAGAGCCTATCTCCTTATTAAAAAGAGAAAATTATCTTAAACCTTTGTGAGAATATCACTCTATTTAAAACAAAAGCTTCAAAAGATATTCTTGTCTATTTTGTGCATACCTTTTTCTTCATAATGTCTCTGGCCATCTAGTTAATATTTTTTATGTCACTTAATTCTGTGACCAAAATATGAATTCCAAAACATTGGATTTTTCTGTCTTGTTCCTTCTGTATCTCCAGAATCTATTAAAATAACTGGACCATAGTAGGGGCTTAAACATTGACTACTGGATGCAAAATTGAACTGATGATAAAAAGTGAACAGTTCAAAAGGTTGTAAGTAAATACATTGTTCATTTTGTCAAGAAAATAAGATCATGTTAGTACTCCATCACAGACTATTATCACAGGCCTTTCTAATTTCTTTTGCTACATCTATCTGCATGTGTCAGGGGCAAGCTTGCCATAGCGGGCTTCTGGAAGTCAGAGGATAACTTTATGGATATGGTTCTCTCCTTCCACCTTGATATGGGTTCCAGGGATAAAGATCAGGTGACCAGACTCTCACGGCAAGAGCTTTCTCCACTGAGACACCTCACTGGTTCCTTCAAAGTGTGGTCGTCTTTTATAATTTTTTCTCCCCACTTTGAGTAGGGAAGCTAAGTCCATCAAAAACCTTTTTTTAAAAAAAAAAAACTATAACATCTGAAAAAATGCAAAATAAGTGTTTGATGGGTTGCTTAGAATTCACAGCTACTGGGCTTGATCCACAGATAATGAAAAACAAAAAGAGTGTCCGATTTTAGTTTTGAAAAGGTCCAGAGACAGAAATTCTGTAATCTGCTTCAGAAATGTGGTTAAACATTTGCTCTTCGTCTAACGTAAATGCTTTCTATTAAATCTGAAGCTCTTACATCACCATCTCCATCTTGATCCCAGATCTTTGCATGTTGTAAAGCGGTGTGCTCCCGTCTCCACAGATACTACTGTATCCGTCCAGAATAATCTCAAAGTAGAAAGTTCCATTCTTGAGCTTGGCACCTCCACTGTCACACTGTCACCATCTGTTGCTTTTCTCCATTTCTGACTATTCAAGCGGCAAGGAGGACCGGGAATAAATTTTGAAAATGTTCCATGCTAAGCTTCAGCGATGTCAATGTGATGTTAGCACACTGGACTCCTCACTCTATCCGCTTGTTTTGGATCATACAGACTCAGTATTAGGATGACTGAAGTCTTGGGAGAGTTTATCATACTAAAGAGAGACCTAAGTCTTTATTATTGCAAAATAAAAAAAAAAGAAAGAAAAAAAAAAAGAGAGACCTTGCTCTCTAAGTATACTAAATTCCCTCGTGGACAGAGAATAAATAGCAATATGTTGCCCCAACTACAAAAGGAGAATGTGTGTGTGTGTGAATGAGTGTGTGTGTGAATGAGTATGTGTGTGTGTGTGTGTGTGTGTGTGTTGTGTTCATGAAGCTGTAGAATTTTTGGAAAACAAAGAAAAAGGAATAAAAATAATTTCTAATGATTTAAAAATTAATGTCACACCAATAGAGATAGAGATGGATATATATGTATTCTCATATATGTATAAATGTATAAAGTATTCTGATACATGTATGGCATCTGATATACAAAACTTGGGGGTTTTACTGAATATCATAGGTGCCTTTCTAAGTCATCATTTCTAACAGCCGAGGGGAAAAAAATCCATTATTGCATTACTCTTTCATTTTTGTGATAAAACACATGAGAAACGTGAGAAAAATTCACTTTGCCTCACAGTTAGACTGGATAGTGCATTGTGGGGGAGTCATGGGGACAAGAATGTGCAAGAACTGGTCACATGACACACACAGACAGGAAGCAGAGAGTGACGAATGCATTCTTTGTCCTTTTGATTCAGTCCAGAACCCCAGCGCGTGGAACGATGCTACTCACATTCATGGAAAGTCTTCCATTTTCAGTTACACCTTTATGAAAATACCAAGGTAGCCCACAAGTGTGTTTCCATGATGGTTTGAAATCCAGCCAAATTGGCAGTGAAAATTAATCATCGGAGTTGTAGAGTTTAACATATTGACATATTCATAACGCATTCTTTGACTTAAGTCAGAGAACCCCCAAAAGGAAAAACAGAAATAAAATATATGATTAATATAGTGTTCTCTACATAGAAACTGCTCAGTTCTTATTGTGGATATTTGATTAGCTTATATCAGGGAAGGGTATTTTCTTTATGAAGTTTTGGCCCTCTCTATATTATACTATGGTACCTAACTCTTCTTTTGATGAAACTGCATATTTTATAGGTTTTTAATTAATTTTATTTGCTATACAAAATAATGGTTTTAACTGTGACATGTTCATGCACACATGCTGTTGTATTTTGCCTATCTTTGTATCTTCCATGTCTTCCCCAGCCCATAGATCTCAAAGCTTTAGCAATGGAAGTACTTAAGGCTACCAACGTAGTAAGCAGGACAAAAAATAATTAACATTCTGTTCAGAAAGTATGAAATATTAATGTGGTGATACATGGGTCCAGCCCTTAACTTTGTGTCCCGTACTTTTCTCGGTGACTTAATTCTCTGTGCTTGGGTTGTTTTAAAATGGGAGGGAAAAATACCCACCTCACACAGGTGCAGAGCTTCTATGAGGAAGAGAACATCCAAACACTTAAGCAGTAGACAGAGTGTAGAAGACCCAATTAGTAATAACAGCATAGCCACGTACCTACACTCTCATGTGCAGAACAGGTCAAAATACTGGATAGTACAATTGAGATTCAAACTAGCAGCCAGTTAATCTAGGACCTGGAGCTCCTAGACACAGAGGGATGTGTTCTTGGACCAGGTACTCCTTGGGCCAGGGATTCAGAAGATTTTAGAAAATTATGAGGGGCATTTTTCAACCATCTTCCTAGTCACCATTCAAGAGTGGGAGTGTTAGCAAGAGGCAAGCTCTCTTACATAGGCAAGATTGGATTCTTTTTTTTTTCTGTGCCAATTTATCTTTATTTTATAATTAACTTAATTTCACATATCAGCTACGGATTCCCCTGTCCTCCCTCCTCTCACCCCCCAGCCCTCCCCCCATCCACCCCCCATTCCCACCTCCTCCAAGGCAAAGTCTCCCCTGGGGAGTCAGTGCAGCCTGGAATGGCTGAAGAGCCCCATGGAACTGGATCAGGCCCTCTGGATAAGTGAGACAATTGATTAGCTTGAACTGTTTGGGAAGGCCCCATACAGTGGAGCCGGGACCTGTCCTTGGTGCATGGGCTGACTTTTTGGAGCCTGGGGCCTATGCAAGATTGGCTTCTTGACCTTCTTATGCATCTCTTCCCTCTAAAGTGCTTACTATAATCAGGGTGGCTCTTCTGGTGGTGGTTACCTTTGAGTATTCTTGGTGCTCTAGGGACTATTAGAACCTAGATGTTGGAAGATCAGCAGTTATGGCCAGAATTTAAGGCATGGGTTCTAGTCATTACCTCATATATTTACTATTATTTGTTATAACAACTGATACCATTCAGGCAGTCTGGAGCCCAGCAATAACAGATGGAGGCACTGGTCCTAAAGGAAACCCTTGCCTGGAGGACCAGACCAACATACAAATTGAATGAGAAAGCTTTTAGATGGGTTCTTTTCACTTCCTCCTAGAGGGGAAAAATCAGATTTCAATTTAGCTCTTAGAGTTTGTAAAGAAAGATGTTGATGTCAGTGAGCAAGTGACAAAACAAAGCCAAAGAGCCAAGTTAAGGGTGACTGGTGACAGAATTATCTATGTAAACCAAACACCAAACCCAACCCCCAACACAAAGCCCATCACAATGATGCCAGGACAATTGCCCAGTGCTTTAGATGAGAGGACAGGCATGGGCACATACTTTCCAATCCCAACTCGAGGAAGACAGAGGCAAAGAAAGAAAAGGAAAGAATAGAAGGGAAAAAGGAACAAGAAGAGAATAAATAAAAAATAACAGAAAAAGAAAATAAATGTGGAAAATGGTTATTTACCCATTTTCTATGCACTAAGAAGAAAAATTATTTTCTTGAATTCTTTATATAAATTACTTTCTAATACATTTGGTTCTTTTCACTGCTGAGTCTACCCATTGGGTCAGAATGACTTCAGAAATACAAAATTTTGTCTTTTGTCATTTAGATTTTTAGATTTTTTATTTTAGATATTAGATATTTTCCAAACTTTTATTTTTTTGAAAGATGATAGTCTAATTGGATCCATGTTTCAATCCCATGTTTCTTTCCTTATACAGCTGCCATAATTGGACCTTTAAAGTCAGAAAAGGGGGAGGACAGGCCAACTCCACACCTCTTAATGTAGCCTATGTTTCACAAGTCAGTCTTTGAACTGCTACAGAGAAACACTAAAGAATAACTTCAAATACAGACAGAAGGAAGGACAAAGAGTTCCCCTTTGAGGGATAGGTCAAATGTTCGTGGACAGATTCCATGATTACAAAAATCAACTCTGGAGAAAGAATTCCAGAGCCAACTAATGAGAATTCCAGATCTCTGTGTTTATGTATCAGCATAGTATGGGTAGAGGTTCCTGGACTGTGTGTATTAGAGATAACCAAGTAATTATCCAGAATAGATTTAGGGCTCTGAGTACATTTGGGTACCTCTAGTTCAAGAAATCCTCTGTTTAGTGCCCAGTTTCCAACCTAGAGAAGATGTAGATGTAACCAACCGTCTTATTAAATAAGAAACACAGAACCAATGCAAAGAAGAAAGCCAAGAGATCAGAGCTAAGAGCCTTACCCGCCTGCTGCAGCTAGCCTCTTCAGCCAAGAGACCTCTCCGAAACAGACCTACTTCCTGTCTGTTTGTCTTTATATAGACTTTCTGTTCTGCCTTCTCATTGGCTGTAAAACCAACCACATGACTGCCTCATCACTGTCTGTTGACTATATCCTTGAACACACAGAGATCTACCTAGCTCTGCCTACCAAGTGCTGGGATTAAAGGCGTGCACCACCACCGCCCAGCTTTTGCTATGGCTCTAATAGCTCTGACCCCCAGGCAACTTTATTAACATACAATTAAAATCACATTTCAGTACAAATAAAATACCACCATAAGAAGATGTACTATTCAGTTTTTTTTTTCTCTCCTACATGAAAACATGACGATTGGTATCAGTGTGTTAACTCAGAAGTTCAGGCTGTTTGTGTTTTAAAGCATTCACTTGATCTCTTCCTCTTTTTAAAGATGCTCTGTGTTTGAAAAACTGACTACTAGGCAGCGAATAGCACAACCTAAACTGAATAAACTGCTAGGCAAAGCTATGGATTTAAATTTTCAAAAAGCAGCAGTCATTAGTTACAGGCAAATGAACAAAAAAATTCTTCATGTGTGACAAGGAATGTTACCATCTATATCCTAAGTATAATTTTTATAAAATAAAATCTGTAGCTATCTAAATGACGAAAACAGAGAAGTCAAAGATGATAGATTTCTGGTGAGAAGTATAAAATAAGTCATGAGGACTGGAGAATAGTTGGTTGTATCTTCAACAGGATTGCAAAGGTTTGAGTCAGGCAGTGGGAGGAAGACAGAGGCAGGTTTGAGGTCAGCCTCTGAGTTTGAGGCCAGCCTGGTCTACAGATTGAGTTCCAGGACAGCTAGGGCTACACAGAGAAACCCTGTCTTTAAAAAAAAAAAAAATGAAAGAAAAGGAAAAATTGCAAAGGTTTGAATGGAGACCCAAACCATGCTCTTTGAAAGACTCATTCATTAAAAATAATGCTGAACGCCTTGCACATCATGGTTTGTAAAATACACTTCAGAGATGCAATATCAAACCGTGTAAACATGAGCATTAGAGCTATGTTCCCTGAGGGCGATGAGGAAACAGACAATCAAAAGTAGCAAATGAGTATAAAAAAATCTCTGCTAGTGCTATGAAGAAAACAAGACAACGTGAAAAGAAGGGAGAAAGTGGTGGGGATTGGATTATGTCGGGTAATGAAAGTTTCTGTTGAATATTCAAGGATGTTTAGGGATTGAATCCAGGTGCAACTACTCAACAGAAGCCATGTGGTAGGCTGGCTTTGGAGTCAGCAGAACTGTTAGAATCCAAAAACCCCAAATCAGGCCTCACTAATTATTTCTTTCAGTGACTTACTTAACACTTCTTATTTTAGTTTCTCTATTTGTGAAAAGGGAAAAAAATAAAGGACTAACAAAAGTCATCCAGTTGAATTGTTCAGCACGGTAGCTATCATTTAGTAAGAACTTTATGAAAACTGGCTGCTCTTGTCAACATTATTTGCCACAATGGAAAATAGATCTTCCCCATCTCAGTTCAAAGAATACTCGTATTTCTCCTGAGCCACTGGTTACCTTATAATTATGTCTTTAAAATGCTTCGGATCATGCTTTGCTCTTTCTCTTGACTACTGAGATGCTGAGAGCCAAATCTGTGGTCAACCACTAACAAATGTAGAAAACTTTACAGGGTGCCTGATTTATTCTGTGAACCAACCTCATCCTTGGCTGGGTGTTTTCTTTTCTTCAATCATTTTACTTCTAATTCAATTTCCTCGTTTCCTGGCTTTTTATTCAATTTTGTTTTGTATTACATGTGCCTATGAATCATTTGTAACATGTTCTGTCTAAACAAAAGGTCACCTCAACAAAATAGCAATCAGGATGAACAAGTTGAGTGTGAATGTCACCCGGCAGAAAAACTTTCACAAGGAGAATTTGGTTACTCACTGGAGACAAAAAATAAGAAATTATCAGAGATAACTCGCATGGATAATAATATGTTCAGCTTATGGCTCAGCAGGATCCAGTTCCAACCTAATTCCAAAGCTGGGATGGATCTTCATTGCCAGGGTAAGCAACTTGAAACAGTGGAAACAGACTAAGTTTAAAACAGATTCTGAGTATACATGCGTATTCTGCCATGTTTTACCTTTGGGAGGGAGAGCAATCAATGAGTGATTCTGAATCTCTGTTCCTTCCTTTTTACTGGGAATTTTAGTGTCTACCCTGTGTGCCTAATTTGGGTCTTTCTGGGATCAGTGTATTCTGCAATGCGTAGCATACTGTGATAACGTCGACTATAACAGTTGTGGTGGTGAAGGCAGAGATGGTGATGATGGCATTAACCCAGCGGTCCTCAACCTTCCTAATGCTGCAGCTACAAAGAGGTCGCAACCCACAGGCTGACCACGGACTGACAGCTAATTGGTAGAACTCTTGAATGACATGTAGGTTAAAATTCAGTTCTGCAATAGGAACAAAATGGTTGAGAACGCCTTGTTCATATCAATGAGATACGCTTTACACTATAGTTTTAAGTAATTCATATCCCCATACATGTGGTGGCCTGACCAAAAACCAGCTCATATTCATTTCTGATT
This sequence comes from Peromyscus californicus insignis, assembly GCF_007827085.1. Taxonomy (NCBI): domain Eukaryota; kingdom Metazoa; phylum Chordata; class Mammalia; order Rodentia; family Cricetidae; genus Peromyscus; species Peromyscus californicus. The sequence continues at coordinate 33,114,819 of NW_026294535.1, forward strand.
ACTTCATCTGCCCTGCTTACGTGTCCCTGGTTTGCTGAGCCAATTGTCACCACCGTGTCTCTGAGCCTGGACACCTCTCTCAATAGTAGTTTTGTCTTTGATATCAGATCTCACAACTACTCCACATATCTGTCTGCTAGCAATCCATGTTGCCCCAGGCCACATGAAAATCTCATGAAGTGTCTGCATGCTCCTCTTAGCTGCTGAACACCTAAACATCTTTTTCATCATCCGGGATGTGCTCATACTTGTGATATGTTTGCCTCCTGCTCTGGTCTCTCACGGAAAATTTTATGAAGTAAATCAACACAGTGACTATATTGATTGTCATAACAATAGCTAACACAGCAGCTTTGCTTAAAAGGGAGAATTGGAAAGAAAGGTAGCTTCCAACTTCTTAGGGGAGACCAGATCTGACATAGAACCTAAGTAAATGAGGCTTAACTTTGTAATTGTGTAGGGATGAGAAACTTCCACATTTGCGTCAAATGTCTCCACATGAATACAGAGTTTCTGTGTTGTTGTTTTGAAAATTGGGCCACACTCAGTAACTTCCTTTCCTTAATAATAGTTCACAGATATACGTTGATATAAATATAACATAGCTTACTTCTAAATGGCTTTATCATTTCCAGTCTATAAATACTGTGTTTCCTGTGGCTGTGCATTTTCAAAGTTGATGGGTTTCCACATTATTTGAAGTATTCCTTCCATATGCATTTCATGTTTGTGTCAAAAAACTGCTACAACAATCAACTTTAAATATATTGCTGGAGAAAAAGAAAAATACATGTCTACACATATGAATATTTGTATATATAAAGCTTAGACATAAATATATTTTTACATTTATGTGCATGATATATATGATATAGTTCTAGCAGACAGATTACTTAACCCAAGAATATTTTCTTAATACATTACCAAGTTCATATTTCTGAAAAGTTGATAGAATTTTGTCTTCCACCAAAAGTATACAAGGGTACTAGAATTATTGTTCCTTTAAAAAAAATTCACCAATAATGGAAAAGAAAAATCTGCCTGTTGCTTACATTTGCTTTCCTCTAATTATGGGGGGGACAAGCTCCATTCAAGTGGATCCGCTATTCAGCTATCCATCTCTTCTTCATACTTCTTCATACAAATGCTTATTTTCATCTTGTCTACTGGGCCTATTATCTTTTTCTTGATGCTTTGCAACTGATGTTTGTTTATAATCATAATTCCTTTCATCTGCCCTGTGGGTTGCAGGTACTTCTTCCTAGACTATTATTTCTACAGTCACATTTCCCTTTGCCATGCAGAATTTTAATTGTTTTATGCTTAGATTTCTTTTATTTGTCTTCTTTTAGAAATTGCTCTTTCTGTCTCCTTTTGCCATAGCCATTTTATAAGGTGAACTTAGCTTCTCCACTTATTTATTGTTAGCATCTTTACACGTGCATAAATTTATGCACACGCGTTTTTACCCAAATGAGAAATTATTTCACTTTACTGAGGTCTTGTTTTGTTTTTTTCTTTGTTTCTTTTGTTTTGTTTGAGACAAGATCTCAGTATGTTATCTGGGCTGGCCTGGGACTCTCTAGGTAGACCAGGTTAGCCTGAAATGCATAGATACACACCTATGTGCTGGAATTAAAGGCTGTGCTATTGGTTATTTTTGTTTAGCTGTTTCCTCACATTCCTTCTCCCTTGTGTCTTTACATATCATCCTCTTCCACTGAGCATCATTTCTCCTGGACACTAAGAAATTAATGTGTATCCTTTGCTTTGTAATTTTCCAGTTGAACTAACCACAGAAATACATGCATACGTTAAAAATAAAATATGGTGCATGTATAAATGCATAGCCTTATGAAGAGATTTTTGTCAGTTTATATACCACAGAAATGACAAAATATAGGATGTACTATTCTCTGAACCTTTTTCCTTTCTGTCTCAGTGATTTCTTCAGTAAAACTTTTCCTAACTAATTATTATGATTCTATGTGGATTTTTGTGTGTGTATATATAAGGAGCTAGGAATTGGGTTTTGTGTGTGCTGGGCAAGCATTCTTCCTTCAGCAAACTCCTCAGTCATATAATTGATATTTTCAATGGTGCATGCCTTTAACAGTATGGTTATAACATAATTTATTCAAACATTCATCTATAATTCAAATCATTTCTACCTTTGTTTTGATCCCTATGAAGAATGCTGTAAACATCTTTGAGCCTACATTGCTATACCAAAGTGTTTCATTTCTATGTAAAAGATTCTCAGAAATAAGGTTGATAAGTTGAAGTAGCATGTAGCTGAGTTTTTTTTCACAAAAGTTAACATTAATTTCCATTTCTACCAATAAGCACTAGCCAGAATACCCACTATTTACTTCTAGCAGCAGTAGCATTTTTATGTTTATATATATATATATAGATAGATAGATAGATAGATATAGATAGATAGATATAGATAGATAGATATAGATAGATAGATAGATAGATAGATAGATAGATAGATAGATAGATAGATAGATAGGTCTACATTTAGATTAGATTATATTTCCCAGTTTCTTGAAGAAGCTTTTAAGAATAACTTACCCCTTTCAGAGGATTCTAAATCATTGTGATATGGTCTGCTAGCTTTGTAAGTTTCCTGACCCCTTTCCAAATATCTCAGTGTCATTGCTTATGTGCCTGACTTCAATTATCTGTTCCTTTACACCTCTACTAATTACCTAATTAGTTACTTATGTGTATGAAGTTGGGACTTAAAATCTGAAGAATGATATTTGTACAGAATGTTTAAACATAAGTCAATATGACTTTTAATGAAAAGCCTAAAGAGTATAATTTATTATGGCAGCTTGATATTTTGGAGATCATTTGATTCTTAAAGGAAATTTACTTTCCAAGTGTATCCTTAACTAATAAGGGTCAGTTAAAAGATCTGGCTTCTAAACACTATTGCCAAACCACCTAGAGCATTAATAGTCTTAGAACCCATTTATCACATAAAAGGGAAACCTTTTAACCTAATTAGGAAAGGGTGGCAATCTCCATTATAACATAATGATGGACTCTCTGTGTTCCATGCTGACATTCTCCCTCCCTACATCCTGCCAGCATATCTTGAAAATTTATGAACACTAGTCTTCGGAGTGCCCTAAACAATGGTGTCTTGGAACTTGACTTTCTGTCTTACTTCCTTTTACCCATATCCCTGGGATGTTCACATGGTAAAATCTGTAGATAGACAAATGGCCCCAGAAGATGACAGTGGAAATGGTCTATGGAATGATCGGTAATGTGATGCCTGTGGTCCTACACCCAGCTCTCCTGGATCCACGAAGATAATCCCCATCTAAGAATGCATAGAAAAACCTTATTGAGAAAAACCCTCGGGTCCTCAGAACTTTTTTTTTTATTTGTTGATTTCAACTTACTTTTATTTTTCTTTTTAATTCAGCAAGCATGGTTTCTGGATGGATCTTGATCTTGTTGCCAGCTCCAGTAGAGATGAGAATACGCCAATGAAAGTAGCTTTAAGAATCCTGATCCCCATTCAGCTATTTCTCATTCCAAGTAGCACCACTGATACCTCTATTTTCTAGGCATTTTGTTGGCATAAATTAGTTTCTCAAGGATTTAATTGCACCTACCAATAGGGTTTCAGTGTGAAAGGTTGCCCACGGTTGCATGCATTTGAAGAGTTGGTCCCTAGCTGGTGACATTGTTTCTTGAAAGGCTATGGAGCCTTTGGGATATGGGCCCTCATTGACAGAAGTGGACCACTTAGCAGCAGATTTTGAGCAGTTGTGGCTCTGACCTGACCTCTCTGCTTTCTGTCTACTGCTGAGAGGTGAGGAGCTTCGGCAGCATTCTCCTCTCCACCATGGACTCCTCCATGCTTTCTTTGCTTTGAGGGATTAAAACTTCAGAAACCGTGAGCTAAGTTAAACCTTTGTACCATTAAGATTTTTCCTCAAGGCTGGGCAGTGGTGGCGCACGCCTTTAATCCCAGCACTCGGGAGGCAGAGCCAGGCGGATTTCTGTGAGTTCGAGGCCAGCCTGGGCTACCAGGTGAGTTCCAGGAAAGGCGCAAAGCTACACAGAGAAACCCTGTCTCGAAAAACCAAAAAAAAAAAAAAAAAGATTTTTCTTCAAGTATTTTGTGACAGAGACAATAAAAGTCACCCAGACAGTGAGGAAGGGTAAGAAGAAATAAGTCTCCAAGTTCTATTTTAAATCATTGAAAATGAGCAACTCAGTTATTTTTTCATGGTGAAATCTTCACAATTACTAGATACCCAGACTTGTAACAAGTATACATCACCTAGCGATCTCACTCATTTGTAGATAGATCAGAAAATATGACATGGCTTCTTTCAATGTAAACACATGAAGCACACAAAAAAAGTCTGGATCAGATATTCTGGATCTATTTTCTCATGAAAACTAGAATATTAAATCATCCTAGTTTGTCTCACAATGATTTTCGTAAGGATCAAAGGAATGATTGTATGTGAAAGTGGTTTTCTTCTCTTTATTCTCTCATCTTCATACAATACATCCCAACCACAGCCTCCCTTCCCTCCATTCCTCTCAGCCCACCAACCCCACACCTCTCCTAGATCCACTGGTCCTGTTTCCCTTCAGAAATGTTTTTAATGCATAAATATCAAATATCATTAAATTGTTTTAAATTTCTTTAAAATAGTATTTTTATTCTTTGAAAGTTTTATATATTTATGCAATGTATTTTGATTATACTCATCCACCATTACCTCCCTCCAACTGCCCCCATCCCCCTACCTCTTTTCACTCCCAATATCCCAAGTCTCCCTCCTTTTTTGTTATGAATAACCCCCAAATACAATTAGTGCTATCCATATAAGCATGGGTGTGTGGCATCCACTGAGGTATAAGCAACCTACCAATAGCCATAAGTCCAAAGGAGAAATATTCCCTCCCTCAGTACTCAGAAGCTGCCAATACTCTTCTGCTAAGGGGAAAGTCCTCATGACCTCGCCATCCATGCTGGAATTTTGACTGGCTACATCTTTTGCAGGCTGTGCCCAAGGAACCACAGCTGTTGTGAACTTATGTGTGCATTGGCCATGTCATGTCCACAAGTCAGTGTTTCATTAAAGCGAGAAATCCATGGAGCCTGGCTAGCTCAGTCAGTAGAGCATGAGACTCTTAATCTCAGGGTCGTGGGTTTGTATCCCATGTTGGGTGCAGATAAAGTGAGAAATCCACGGGAGACTGCTTAAGGAGTATAAGGTAATTTATTAAGATATAAATTTAGGAAATACATTCACGAATACAGAACTGAGTAGACAGCTGAAGCTGTCCTCTGATCTAACCGGGAGCGAATCCACCTGGCAGTTCGATCACACCAGGAAGCAGGAAGCAAGGAGAAGGGTCTCGTGACCCCTCTCCCTTTCCTTTTAAGAGGTCATGTACAAGGACAACAAGCACCTTCTTTCAGCCATATAGCCCAAGGTCACGACCAGAGCAAATACCACTACATTTCGAAGTTCTCTTTCTCATCCATCAGTTCTTATGTCCTTTAAAAACATCCCTTCCCAGAAGCTCCTCCTTGAGCCTTGGATTGTGGGAGGTTGATGTAGATGACCCAATCACAACTAGCACTCAAAGTTATTTATACTCATCACTTTGACCAGTTATGAGTATCTGCATTAGCCATTTCTTCAAAAAGAAGTCTTTCTGACAGAAATTGAGAGCAGCACAGATCTAGTGGTATGTTTTCTTTCTTCAGATAGAAACAGTACATATTTCTGGGTGGGTTTTAATAGTCACTGATTGAAAACCTGTCTCATTTAGGGATTCATCACCATACCTTTGCACTTTCTCTAAAAATAGTGGAACAGTTGTAGGAAGAGGACTGGGGGTGTACTTTAGTGATAGAGCATTTGCCTAGCATATGTAAGGCCCTGCGTTCAATCCCTAGTACCATCATCACACAATGAAAACAAGTAAATAAACACAATAAAATGCATAATTGTATGAACAAATATAAGGATACTTCTGCTATCCTTTCTTTGGAAGACATTTAGAATGACCAACACGTCATCATCATGGGTCTGAACTCAAACACTTCCAATGTCCATGAGCTGAACAGTTTCATGTTTATGAAGAATATTTCATGTGCTGTTACGTGATCTTTTATTGAATAAGAACAATTCTATGTATCTGAATGGAAGTTTCACTTACATATTTCCGATGACCTCAAAAAAGCCAATGACCTTTAAAAATCTATCACTCCAATTAACACTATTTCTGATTTTTATGGAGTATCCATATGCCTGTTTTATGTAAAAATAATCAGTGCATACTTAAAAATAACCTACTAAATTTAGTTTCATTATTATTTTGTCCAGAAAAATGAAGTCTATCTTTTCAAGACTAAGTTCAAAAACTACTCTGGAAACCTCTGTTGTTACCTCTCCAAATTCTGCTTGCTTTCCTACAATGCTATCCCTTATGAAGATGAGTGTAAGGCATGATTTGATTTAATAAGAGATTCTCTGCTCAAATGTATATTTATTTATAAATATATGTAGACACACACACACACACATATACACACACACACACACACACACACACACACACACATACACAGAGCTGGGAGTGTAGCCGAGTGGGAGAGTGCTTGCCTAGCATGCATGTGTCTCTTTTATCAATTCCTAGTCCAAACATATATATTTTTCCTAAAAGCTTGCCCCAAACAAAATTCCACCATTAGTACATGATTTGTTCTCATAATGACAGTAAATTTTCCCAAATCTGGATATATATAGTCTTAACTTTTATTTTAATTGTCTAATAATAATTACATGTATATAGAGAGTACATTATGATTTTATAATTGTGGAACTTGCCATCCGGAGCAATCATGCCATTTCTTTTCTTTCTTTTTTGTTGTTTTTTGTTCATTTTATATTTGAGGCAGGGTCTCTCTGTGTAGCTCTGGCTGTCCTGGAACTTGCTCTGTAAACCAGGCTGGCCTCAAACTCTGCCTGCCTCTGCCTCCCAAGTGCTGGCATTAAAGGCATATGCATCACTGCCCAGCAATGGAAACACTGTTAGGAGTCCCACAAGAAGACCAAGCTACACAACTGTCACATATATGCAGAGGGCCTAGGTCAGTCCCATGCAGGCTCCCTGGTTGTCAGTTCGGACTCTCTGAGCTCCTATGAGCTAAGTTCATTGATTCTGTGGGCTTTCTTGTGATGTCCTTGACCCCTCTGGACTTTACAATCCTCCCTCCCACTCTTCAGCATGATTTCCTAAGCTCAAGCTAATATTTGACTGTGGGTCTCTGCATCTATTTCCATCAGTTGCTGAATGAAGCCTGTCTGGTGACAATTGGGCTGGGCATCAACTATAAGTATAGCAGAATATCACTAGACATCATTACATTGACTTTTTTTTCTCCAGTCCTGTTTGGTTCAATCCTAGGTCTCTGGGTCATCCAGCCTCTGCATCCTGGTGTTCCAGGCAGTGTCAGGGGTGGGTTCTCTCTCATTGCATGGGTCTCAGGTTGGACCAGTCATTGATGGGCCACTCCCTCAATCTCTGCGCCATCCTTAACCCAGTATATCCCATAGGCAGGACAGACTGTAGGTTGAAGGTTATATGGCAGGGTTGGTGTCCCAATCTCTCCGCTGGAAGTCTTGCCTAGTCATAGGAGGTGGCTGCTTTTCTAGCTTATGGAAAAGCCATTTGCTTTTGTAGCATACCCTTTTGATACTAGTTTAGAGTGTACATTACTACCCCGGAGGAACCAGAGACTCCAAACCTTGTTCTAAGAGAACAGATGTGACTTTGTCTACTTTTTCCTATGAAGTTAAAGAGTGAACTAGGCCTCCTGGGGAATTATTTAAGCAGCCCAAGTTAGGTCAGGAGCCAAGGTGATTCTAGCATCTGTAATATAGAAAAGACATGGAGGATGACACCAATGGACATGTTAAAGTTGACAGGGAAAAGCCCATGAGGCCTCAACCCTACTCAGAGAACAATAGGTAACTGAAGAAACCTGGGAGCTAGAGAACTGGTCCTCCCCAGGGAAGAGCACATCAACTGATTTGCACTGTGCCAATGGTCAGCCATGAAAACATACATAGAAATCACATTATATAGAATGAGCATGTTATATTTAGTAATGTAGACATATAGACTTATATACACACAATAACAATGGCAAAAGAAGCCATGAATTTAAAGGGAAGTGGGAATCAGTATATGGGAGGGTTTTAAGGGAGCAAAAGGGATAAATGTTACAATTATATTCTCAACAATAAAAAATAAGACATGGACTCTTCAGCAGTGGGAGTGACAGCAGTGTGTTGCACCGAAACTTACGAAGATGAACTTGACTTCAACTTTCACCCTGAGGGTGAGTTTTCTGCTGTTGGGTTTGTCATCAATCGTCCGAGGAGTTCCATCCTCAGTCTGAGTGAAGTCAGATGTGGATGACCGTGGTGGTCTGTTTACCCTCGAAGCACAGTCTTGCAGCATGCTGCAAGGCCTTACCACTAGCAGTTCTTTCTTGATCCACTGAATGTCTTGTCTGGATGTTTGAGATTCCAGATTCTACTAAACATCTGTAATCCAAGTCTTGGTTGCATCTTTGACTCATTTCAAGATCCATTTATGTCCATTGTTTTGTTTTTTAAGGATGAATGCTCTCTGAATTCATGCTGCTTTAGAGATTCTTGGCTCAAGGGATACAATGCCCCTGTGAATACTCATGTGTAAATGTTAACTGTTGGTCTTTGCAAACCTCCCCCTGCTGCATGCTATACGCACACAGTGGACAACCTTCTCTAACAAACATTCACAACAGTGGACATGTTGGTTGTCAGGATGGCTTCAAGGTGTCAGGGCTTTCTTGTAACTGCTCATCTTTCTGACATTCAGGCAACAGAAGGCTGCACTGTAAGCCTAGCATTGTAACAGTGTCGGCAGCAGCTGCACAGTTCTCTTGCTGTCTTTGAGGAAATAGAGCATGGAGTTGAGGCTTGAAGATCTTTGTTCCCATTGGGCTGCTAATTTATAAAGCTTTGTAGGGATGATCTTGTGATAACTGTGGATCTATAAAATAAAGGGCAATAATAAACAAATAAGAAAAACAATTTCATTTATTAAGCCCCTGCTACTCATCAGTCACTAATTTACGAGTTTTAATCCCTCATCTTCAAGCTCTGCCTGATACTATTACACTGTTCTCCTCCTTTTCTACTAAGGATACATTTCAAGAACCCTAATAGACACCCCAAAGCTCAGGTGATACTGGCCCTTAAGTGTACTGTTTTATCTTATATACACCTACCTATGAAAAGCTTAATTAAGAACAGTAAGGGATTGGTAATAAAATAGAAGAATTGGAGCAATGTACTTTAATGAAATTATGTATTGTTTTTAATTCTATCTATTGATTGATCTACCAATTGATTGATCTTATTGTATTGTGATGATGCAATGTTTATACAATAAGATGAAGTGAGATAATGAAGTAGGCATTATGCCACAGCACCAGAGTACCTTACATGAATTATTTAAACACAAGCACTGTGATTCTGTGATAGTCAGTGCAAGGACTGGTTAAAAAGCAGCTGACAGGTAAGCAGTATGTAGAACACTGATATGGTTGAAAATGTTTGATTCAGGTACCAGATACAGTGAGAAGGGATAGTATGATGTTTTATCATACTGCTAAGAACAACAGCACACACTTTAAAACCTTTGAATTATTTCTGAAATTTTCCATTATTTTAAATAGTTTTTTATTATTTCTTGAATGTTACGCAATGAATTTTGAACATATTTATGCCCCTCAACTCCACCCCCCCCTTATCACTCTCTCAGCCCTCCCATTCCTTCTTATTCAATTTTGAATTTTTTCCTTCTGAGAAGGTCACATTAAAAGGACCTTCTAATGCACAGTAGTTTCCCTTGGTGACGGGGAGTTCTTCAATGCATAGCCTGAGTCTGATAGCAAAGTCGGTTCACTGGTTCTTCCTGCAGCCTTTTTCCTGGATCAAAGGAGGATGCCTAAGTCTTGCCATGTTGGTTTCCTATTAATGGTTGTAAGAAAAGAAAGAACCAGAGATGTGGTGGCTTTAAGAAAAATAAAAAGACATAATCTTATTCTTTTGGAGGGCAGATGTACAAAAGTCACAGACAAAAGTTAGGATTTCTATGGATCTTTTTCTTTCTAGATATTCTAAGGCAGAAACTGTTTCTTTTCCCAACTTGTAAAAGCCATGTTTGTGCCTTCACTAATAGTCCTCTTCTAGAAATGGAATCCTTCCAACCTCTCCATTGGCTGCCAGATGTTCTGTATCTGATTTTGAGCCGCCGTTTTTGTGATTTCATTGAACCCACACAGGCAATTCAGGATAACCTCCCATTTCAAGATTCTTCACTTATTCTCATTTACCAAGTACATTTTTCCATATGTAGTGAAATTTAAAGGTTCTGAGATTTAAGACACAGACATCTTTTGGTAGAGCCTCTTTCTCAACCTACACATCTCCTAACACTATCGATAATGATCCCCTTCTTTGGACAGTTTACCACTGCCCCACCAACCCTTGGAACAAAGGAACTGTAGTTCCCATGTGAGCTTCCTCCAAGCCAAGGTGTACCAAAACCACTGTATACTTTTCACCATCAAAGACAGTTTGCAACCCAGTGGGCATCAACCTGAATAGATGGATGCAGCCAAGGAATATTTTGATGAAACTTAATTTTGCATATGTTGACATTTTCTTTTTAATTTTTCATTTCGAGTGTGTTTTTTTTTGTTTTTGTTTTTGTTTTTTTTTTCGAGACAGGGTTTTTCTGTAGTTTTGCGCCTTTCCTGGAACTCACTTTGTAGACCAGGCTGTCCTCGAACTCACAGAGATCCTCCTGCCTCTGCCTCCCGAGTGCTGGGATTAAAGGTGTGCGCCACCATTGCCCGGCTCGAGTGTGTTTTTTAATTGTGTGAGCCGGCATCAAGGTGTCTGGTACCCACATGGCTGCACAGTGACACCTCCTGAGAACGTGTGACCCCCCCCCCCCCATTCTCTCACGTTAGTCACTGCTACTCTACAAACAAGAGTATATCTGGCCTCGTTTACTTTGTTGCACTTTAAATGGCTGAGACTACAATAACAATTCAAAGCCACATCATTGACATGTCTATCAGAGACTATTTGTTCAGATAATTATGTCAGGAAGAATAATTTTTGGATGTCAGAACACTTTGTGTTAATCTTCAGGTATTACCAAGCAGAAAATGCAGTATGTCACTCAGCAACATTCTAGCCCTTATAGGTTAGCTAAATCTTCCTTGTGGGTATTTTCTTTTCAGCCTAACTCCCAGCCTTTGATCTACCAATATGTAGGTCAGACACCCCTAATCATCATTTCTTTATTCCTTCTATTTTCTTTCAGGCAATATTTTCCATCCCTAGAGAGAAAGAGATGATCATCTCACTCTTAGAACTGCCTCACATCAGTTGCTTAAAGTTCAGGATCTGTTTTATTCCAAATAAAGACCTTTTTATCCTTATGTCTGCAGCTAGACACCAGCTGTCACAGTCGGAGATTGATAAATATTCCATGGATGAATAAATGATGGTAATGATTGTTGAATTTATAATGACATTCAACATTTATGAGAACTTAGCTATAAATTAACCTTACATCTTTGATATACTTAGTACAAGTAATCTTAATAAAAACAATTTCGGCATGGATGTCTATCTTCCCATAGACACTATAGAAACAGCTGTGTTGATTGTGTGGTTAATTATGATTATGACCCTCTGCTCTTAGCCAGAGCTGATGGGTCCAGAAAAAACATCCTGAGCCAAATACACCTTAGACTTTGCTGAATAGGACCTTATAGTTTGGTCTGTTGCAAACAGCATTCCTAGGAAACAAGTTTAGCCTTTTTGGGGCTCTTCCTTTTGAGACATAAACCAAGAAAAAAATGGTACATGTCAAGATGGTAGTGGATGCTTGGATAGATTTGTTATGCTGGGCATTAGGAACTAGCTGCCATTCCACTCATATACTAGAAGAAAGGAATAATACAGCCCAAGAGTTGGAGGAGAAATTCCAGCTCTAAGCTACAACTTACACAAGGCATGGCCATTATTGCCACCAATGAAATGACCTTTTCTGTATACACACAACATCTTTTCTCCTCTACCTTTGCCTAAGAGAAGCTATTGGGTTGTTTGGTTTTTTTTTTTTAATAACTAAAATATTTGCCTGGAACATGGCTTTAAGTCAAGGCTGTCATATGGCTGTGAAATTTAATGAAGAGAGGGTTGTGGGTAGCAAGCAATGCTGTGAGAGGTCATCAAAGGGAGCTGAGGGCTGAGCATTGGCATTACACATTCCCAGCAAATTTTTCTGAATGGCATTTGGACTGAAAAGTCTTAAACATTGGACAATCTTCAAGATGTGAATGTCCCTGAGCCCTTAACTTCTAAACAGAAAAAAAAAAAACACTAATAAAAATATCTGAAAAATAATTGAGCCAGTTATGAATTAAGGCAAAGTGATGGCTCTTGATTTGTTGAAATCCCTGGGCTGCAGTGTATGCCATTTAAACAAAAATAAACTATTAAAGTTTAATTGAGTAATTTAGGAATCTGTTTCCTAAATTTGAAGGAAGGAATTCTTCGTTTCAGAATATGCTTCCCACAATAGCTACCATCAAAGAGGTTATAATCTTTATAAAATAACCTCAGCATTAATTTTTCACAAATTAAAAAGCATGCTAGAGAATTAAAGCCGAATAATAGATGGAACATTACATAAAAGTAGGGCAGTCATAAATGATTTATGATTTCCTTGTTCATCAGGACTTGGCTTTTTGAATCTTAATTGAAAACTGGTACAGTTAGATTGTTGAAAAAAAGTAAATTGGTTATTCTGACAGCAGACAACTTTCATTAGGGAGCTAATTAATTTTAGGAAGCTGAGAGCCTCATACTAAACATACTTACTCAGTCATGTTTAGTCATGGGACTTTATTTAATTATAGTCTTCTGGTCAATGCATAGTGCTTATTTTTTTCATTTTGATCAACATTATTTAGACACAGTATAGCTGTTGTTGACTACTATAAAAGCTAAGGTTAAACCTCTAGTAGGGAATAGGGCAATTGGAATAAGAGGGCATTCTCTACCCCATCTTCTGCATCACCTCAATTCTCCTTCTGTTTTAAGCTTTGTTGTACGCTTATTGATGCATCAGTGCTCTGAGAAGTTTGGACATTTTGTACATCATAGATGAGAGGCTTGTACAAATTACAGATTAATTGATCTTTACCTTGTATTGATAAAATTAAACAACAGATGACATGGCTGATACTTTTTTTTGTTATTCCTTATTCCTTAAAATTTTACTCTTTGAGCTTATTAAATATCTTAGTTCTTTACTTCAAGAAAAATGAGCAAGCCTACATTCTTGACTTCAGTGGACAACCATACAAAAGAAGCATTATTGTTGTCATTTTTCACAGTTAGAAGTTATATTGGTTTAGGAAAGTGGTAGGGTCCCCTTTCAGGTCTAGGATCTCTTCAGCCATGGTGATTGGCAGGCTTACAGTACCAAGCATGAATTCTCCTATTGAGAGACCTTAAGTCCAGTGAGACAACTGTTATGATTACCCCAAGATGAAGGTGCCACTGTTGCATCATTGGGGAAATTTGGCTGGTCTGGTCATGGTTGTGGTTTATAGGCTTTTCAGATGGGTAGGACTACCAATTGCCCCTCTCCTTGGCAGCTTGCATAGCACCTTCCTATATATATAAAACCACTGGATACACACACATACATAAAAACAATAAAGAGAGCATGGATTTGGAAGAGAGAAACATGGGAGGAGTTTGTAATTTCTTTTAGATGCTGTGACAGATTTAGAGAGATGGTTGTCAGTAAAGTACTTACCTCATAATCATGAAAATCAAGTTCAGATCCCAAGCACCTATTATGTAAAAAACTAGGCATAGGAACAAGTGCCTATAATCCTAGCATTGGGAGGTAGGTTTCCTGAGGCTTAATGTCCAGGGAGTCTAGTAAGCTCCAAGTTCGGTGGGAGACCTTACAAAAAGTAAGGTCTGTGGAAAGTCAACTAATGTCAACCTTTAGCCTTCACACACACACACACACACACACACACACACACACACACACACACACATACACACGAGCATATAAACATGCATAAACCACACAGACACACACATGCATGTACACATGAGCACATACACTAGTGCACTAGCACACACACACTCATACACACATGGGCACATACACACGTGCACACACATACACACACACACACACACACACACACACACACACACACACATGAATTCTGGGAGAATTTGTCTAGATCTGTGCCTGTTTTTGCGTGTTGATTCACTTTTCTCTGGGCACTGTGAACAATTGTTTTACTTTCTCTGTCACTAATCGTAGGTTTTTGTCGAGCTGTATGTGGTTTTGTGTGGGAAAGAAAGGTCTGGTTAGGAGCAACTCTGACATATTTCCCTTATCCCCCTCCGCTCTAGCCAGATGTCAAGCTGTTTAAAATTCCTTCTTAAATGAGCATGACCATCTGAGGTTCACTCCACCCTGGAGTTAAATCTGTGGTCTGATCTTGAAATCCACATTTTGTCCCCTAAGAACTAGGTGAGAGGAGCAGTAGCCAATTATGGCCACCTGTTTGTGTCCAGGGTGCTATTGTTGGAAATGGCATTGAACAACAATGAAAAGGTTGATGGCCCTTTAACAAACTCATGAGTCCTATAAGCTGGTAGCTATAATTTGTATTGGAAGAAAACATGTATTTGCTTACCTAAGCCCAGTACTATTCAAAGGTTTCCATGTGTTCCTGTTGCCCTTGTTGCAATCAAGGACACAGTCATGACTGAGATCAACCCCAATCATTCCAAAAGGCTTTGGGAAATTTGCATGGATGCCACTGGAATTAAATATCCATAAGGGTACTTGGAACCAAAAAACCCAGCCTTCTAAGGGTTTATAGATTTCACAATATGACTAGTGACCTATTGCAATAAGACCTGCAAAGGCTTATCCTGTTTTCCTCATGCCAGGCAGTTTCTCAAGCTCACTTTCATAGCCACCCTATCAAGAACACTTGGGAATGTGAACATTAAATACGTATCAATTCTAGGCATAGAGAAAGCCACATGTGAAACTAATTAAACAGATAACCATAGCAAAGAAATGGCCCATGCACAACATTAGCGAATGCCTTCAGAGGCTGTGCAGTGAGCGCTCTCTCTTCTTCACCAGCATTTTCTTGCCCTGCAGGTGACTTGTGTTTCATCCTGTCAGACCAAAGGAAGTGGTTTCTTCACTACATTAGCCTTGGCTTGATGTGAGTCTGATACACAAGCACCCTTCACTTAGGCAACAAGTATTTCTTCAGCGTTTTGCTTGCCCATCACTGCCTTAATTCTAGAGACTCCCAACAAAATGTCTTTGGGGTCTCTTTTTCTAGGGAAGGAAGCTGGCCTGTAAACAAATATATAAGTACTGCTTTAAGTACACAGTTCTAGAAAGTAGTGAAAGTGACAAGAATAAAATAACAAAGCAAAGAATAGAGGATTACGTGTAGAACTGGCTTGCACATACTGACAGGGAAGAGGCTTCTGTTGACCATGTTCACAGCACACAGTAGGGACAAATCATCCACTGTGCTGAAACAAGAATGATTAGCTGCTTTGTTCCATGTGTTTTATCCTTGTCGACTGGTCTGCATTATATAGTCCTTATCAAAAAGCTGAAGCTTACATTTATTGATGCACTTCTCTGAAACATTCCATAGAGCTAGTCTTACGGCATATGGCCAATAGACTCAAACATGGTTATAAGTTTTTCCTATGTAATTGTGAGCATACATACATAAAGAAGCTACATACAGAGGGGAGTATCGGTCATGGAGCATCAAATCAAAGTGTAGTTCATACTATCACTGTACCAACCACATGTAAGTATACATCTATTCATTAAAATTGACCTCCTGTGACATACCTTTTGAAGTTACCAGCAGCCTTTCAGCTTATCCTAACTTGACAGGGTCTCTGAACTCTTGACTTGGTTTGTACCGCATAATCAAGTTCTGCAGAATTTCACTTTGAGAAGTATTTTTGAGTCAATCTATTAATGTAGAGTTGTCTTTGCCATAAAATCTTTAAAATATGCTCAGGGGCATGTTCACTACTTAGGAATTCACTTCATAAATTGTATTACTACTTTTCTCACCATAATAAAACTGTTCTCCCTTTTCCTCTCCTTTAGGCTTATGTCAGTGATTATCAACCCTGAGTGTGTACTAAAAGCTCCCTGGGGTCTCCAAGGAGAATATCAATACTCAGGCAAAACAGGTCAAAAGAGGTCGTCACATTTTCTTAAAATGCCTCTGCTGATTACCACCCACAACTAGAGCTGACAAACATTGGCTTGTGCAGTCTTCTATCTCATTCTTACTGTTTCCCACGCAACCAGTTACTTCCATTAAATCTCAAAGACTTTGTAGGCATCCAGTGAAGAGTTCAGACTTTCAGATGATCAAATTGCCCCTCCTCAAAAGTAAAGATTAAATATCCTAGCACAAACACTGCTGCCTTCATCAGACTATAGCATTTATGGACTTAGTGAGCACCACAAGGTGATACTGAATACTACAAGGAAAAGATCAAAAGTGAATTTAGGTAGGCTGATTTTAAAAGTCTATAAAGTATATCTAGGAAGAGAGGCAATTAACAATACCTAGCTGTATATATAGATGATGTCTCCAAGACATGACTAGATGTCTAAGAGATAGACTGGAGGTAACTTCCGCTAAAGACAAGGATGAAAAGGAGCTGGAGTATGTGGGAATAATCATGGAACCTTGGTGTTCATCTGACACTTATGATAGGGAAGAGGAAGAGAAGGAAAAGTCATAAGGGAAAGCTCCACCCTGCAGAGCAGCCAGGTGGGTGGGGAAGCCAAGAGCAAAGATTGTCTGTGTGTGGAGCCCACACTGGACAGGGGTTCTTGACTCTGTGGTCTCTGCAATGCTATTTATTGGCTACTTCGCTTAGAGCAGTAACCTGAAAACTGATATTCCGCGCAGAGTGATCTCTGGTCACTCATTGCTGAGCTCTTCATTGGCAGGGCTAGCAAGGAGTGATCACATACCTTGAGAAATGCCCCTACCCCTTGAGAAATGCCCCTACTCCTTGAGAAATGCCCCTACCCCTTGAGAAATGCCCCTACCCCTTGAGAAATGCCCCTACCCCTTGAGAAATGCCCCTACCCCTTGAGAAATGTCCCTACTCCTTAAATGCCCCTATACCTTGAGAAATGCCCCTATACCTTGAGAAATGCCCCTATACCTTGAGAAATGCCCCTACCCCTTGAGAAATGCCCCTACACCTTGAGAAATGTCCCTACCCCTTGAGAAATGCCCCTACACCTTGAGAAATGCCCCTATACCTTGAGAAGTGCCCCTATACCTTGAGAAGTGCCCCTACCCCTTGAGAAATGCCCCTACACCTTGAGAAATGCCCCTACACTTTGGGAAATGCCCCCAGCTTCTAGCTTTTACATGTTCCTCTTCTTGGCTCCTTTCCATTTTGAAGTCTGTTATCAAGAAACAGTACAACTGGGTTATGCCCTAGCCTTCTAAGTTATTCATACTTTCCTCTCCTGTCTCTTTGGAGTAAACCTTACTAGGCTTATAACACTTTCCCAGACAATTTCACAAGTATCCAGTCATATTTATTGAATACAGGCTTCAAAAGTTTCATTGCTCATGGGTCACTTTACTGTTAACCAACAATGACTATAGCTAGTCATCAAATAGGCTAAGATTGTGCTTTTAGGACTCCTGGCTTATTTACAAAGCTTTATAAATTTGGTCCTAGACTTTCCAAGTCAGATACCTTGAAATGGCAGTCTGTGCTCATGTTATACTTTCTCAGTTCCCATTAACCCACTGCAAATGGATTCACTTCTGTCTTCCCAAATAAGAAGTCTTATAAAGGCCACAAAAGCTTAATTGACAATCCAGTAAATGTCCACCTCTTGTGTGACCTTATGTGACTCTAGACACCCCCAACACACACACCCCTCTGTCTTTCTTCTTTCGTTTCCTTTGACTTCCCTCCTTCCTTCCCTCTCTCTTCTTATTTTCTGAGTCATATCAAGGAATACCCTAATTCTATTCCATGTCCCCTTAGCCACACCAACTGTAGGTGCACCAATTAGGGGCAATGATCAGTGGTTTCCTGCTTCACTTGAAGCAATAACCTTCGAAATGACCTCTATAACTTTCAATGTGATCTGTTTGCTGTGTGTGTGTGTGTGTGTGTGTGTGTGTGTGTGTGTTTAAGAGGTTTGAACCCAGGGCCTTATACATGCTAGGCAATCACTCTACTACTGAGCCACATCCCCAGCCATTTGGCTATCACTGAAGAATTATTCTTGCAGGCAAACTATTCATATCATTGGCAACTTTTCCATAGTTCATCATCAAATGCCACTTACCATGCCAGCCTGAAAATGTAGCACAAGATTTCACTCTATTACAAGCAACTTCAGGAGATTGTCTACAACTACCTGTAATGGTTTCAGCAGCACAAAAGATAAAAGAAGCCAGCAATTCTGCTGTCAGCAGACTTTGGAAGAAGCACAAGTATGCTGTGCTGAGACTCAAAACATCGTGTGGGAGTGTTTGTCCCAAATTTCCAACAAGCTTCGTTGCTCCTTAAGTCACATTTGGTCTTAAAACATCAAAAATAATGCCTTTATTCATACAGGATTTCAAAGTTTCAAAGTAGTTTTCCCATCGTGCTTTATTCTGGACTCAGATCATCAGAATGAGGTTGCCCAGACACAAATGGGTCTGTTTATGCATACAGCTTATTCTTTAAGAGACTATGAGACTCACCGGAGCCTGGCAGTTGCCACATGGTAGAAAGAAAGCCAGAATGTAGCAAGATGTCTGCTAACTCGTTTGTATTCACTATTTCCTTGTTCTCCCCCCATTTCTACGCACACAGCATGCGAACTGTGGGAGGCTCGTCACTCCCAGAAGCCAGTTTGCACGGTCACTTCTTGTGACTCCAAAGTCTACAGTGACTATGAGGCCCATGGATGCTGGAGGAGTCCCCCAGTTTCCCAAGTGCTTTTCCACAGTAGCTGTTCTGAATTCCCCAGCTGAGGTTAGAACTGTCGGTTCCAGCCACTGGCACTGGATAACCCTTTGGCTTAAGGAATGATTGTTACTCTGTTAGTGTCTTAGCTTATGGTTTGGTGGTGTTATGGTTCTTCCTTGCACTAGTTAAAACAAAAACAAAAAGACCTAAACTTATATTTTTAATTTTTCAAAGGTAGTAGAATATTTAGTGTATAATACATAGAATCCTCTCAGCCCTTATTTCTCTACTCCAGGGTCCATTCAAGAGCAGCTGTGTGTTGCTTGGATTTCCAGAGGTCTTAAAAGACAGTAGAAATTGAAATTTTCCAGGCAGAATATGCACTGGTCAGTTTGAGCAGAACCTCAACATCTCTTTGTTTTCTGTTACTATTTGGGGAAGATATTCCAGTTTGCAACCACTGGGAACTCAAAGGCAGCGTTGCCCACGTAACAAACACTATGGTTAAAAGGTTACAAACATGGACTCATCTAATCCTTACCATGTGGCACATGGAGAGCTCAGATAGGCACTATCTCATCCTCCTCATTTTAGAAAAGAGGAAACCGAGGGGGCTAAATGTTAAGTCACGTGACTGGTTGGACAAAATTAGTAAAGAGACAAACCAGGAACCCAGGTGCAGATAAAATGGATCCAGAGCCAAGCTCTAGTCTCTGGTGCCTGAATTCAATGTCAGCTTTTATGTGACCCATACAGGGAAACAGAAAATAAATCATTGGTGAATAGGTATCAGAGTCAGTGGAAGAATAAATCTAAATAAAAAGAGAGCTCTAGAACCTTTGGAGAAAATGCAGTGTCTGCTTATATGGCATTGAATCTCCATGGACACTGACAGCTGTGAGAAGCTAATGAAGATGTATCTGATTCCAGATAGACAGGTAAAAAAGGACCATGGCACGGGGTGACTACCTTATATATACTGAATGAGTAATATCTCTGTGGCATTTGGACTTTGTCAAAATATAGACTAGCATGTGATGTTGACAGGACTTTGCTCTGCAATGGTCTTATTAGCAATACAGCTCCTTTGTGCTGTCCTTAATATCACTCAGCGTCAGGTACCAGAGAGAGCAGAGACTTCAGAGTTCAGTATGGTGTCTCCTGCCTATAATCCCTGCACACAGGAAGCTGAGGCAAGAGGATTATCTTGAGTTTGAGGGCTACACAGTAGTTTTCAGAGCATCCCTGGTTACAGTGTGAGATCTTATCTCAAAGAGACAAAGCAAAACTGACTTAAATTCAGGATGCTGTTTCATATCAGGTCACAGATGAAGGCTGAGTAAAAACAGCAGGACAGACAGAGCCACAGGCAATTTAGGGCATGTGGTCAGGCATGTGGCCAGGCAAGCGGCCAAGGCACTTTGACTCATGCCTGAAAGTCAGCGCTTTGGAGTCAAGTCTAGATTCTTCTTTTCCTTCTGTTTAGATGCATGGCCTTGTCCATATGTTTAACCAGAATGTCCAGTGGCTAAGAGTTACATTCTGTGTCTGCCTTGCTTACGTTTAAGCTTTGACTTTCTACTCTCGCTATGTGACAACAGGAACATTTAATCATTGAATGTCTCAGCTGTGAGTTTAGCAATTACAGTAGAACCTTTCTCTTAGGGTGCGTATGAGGGTCAAGGGAGTTGATATATGAAAAACATTAGCATAGTAATTGTGGCGAGCAGCACAGGCACTTATTACTCTCATTATTAACCATCTCTGCCATGCTCCTGTTCCTTCTCTATAAAATGAAAGTCATAACACTCACCTCAGAGGGTTGCCGAAAACAATAAGTGGGAAAAGCCTTTAGCTCCTGAGTGGTAATCCTGAGTATTATCAGGTACACACAGAGAAAACTAAGATAATTTAGCATGATGGCAGAACTTCTTTGGAATGCACCAAGAAGATGTTGTCCATTTATCACAGAGTAGATATCCAAAGGCCAGCATCCGACAGTAATACTACCCTGATTCTCATATGTTGCACAAAATGTCAGAAAATTAAAGAGCATGCAGGAGGAGGAAATGCAAAGTTCTGAATTCCATCTGGGCTTTGTGTGAACACAGCACCATGGCCCAGAGAGCCAAGGAGATCTGCATGATGTTACAGAACCAGCTTGTGACGTGGAGTATCCTTGCACTCCATCCCTTGTCTTCCCAGTCTTCCGTGGATTCCATGATACCATGCTAAAACTGCTGCTTCCACATCCTCGGGCACTCCTGCCTCCTCTAGGGCTGATTTACACTTCAGAGAGGATCCCGAACCTTAGCTTCAGTGCGGAATCAGTGTCGAATCAGTGTCTCTTGAGCGAGAGCCCTGTTGCCACTTGCTGAGAACCGGTACTTGTAATGACACTAGGCTGTCAAGGGAGAAGTTGGGTCATGGTCACGGATAATGAGGCCACTATTTCATATACTTTTAATAGTTCTGGGGATTGAGTCAAAGGCCTCATCCATGCTAGGCAAGCACTCTATCAACAGAGCTACTCCCCTAGCCTTCATATAATACTTTTAATGTCCATTTTCTCCCATGATGTTTTACTTTTGTAACCTTTGTTTAAGATTCTTTCCTTATTTTTCATCTTCTTCACATATCCTCTACATAACATTGAATTAATTCATATTGGTTCTTAATTTAACTTTTGCTGAATCTGGATGATTGGTTTGTCCTAAGTCTGGCAACTCATGTCGATGCCTGATTGATTTTGCAAGGCCCTTCCTGGGCCCTACTCTTCCCGTTTTTCCAGTGGCTTGGGACTTTGGCTTGAAGAATCTTTAAGGCAGCTAGTCAAGTGAGGTGAACTCCACTTCTAGCACCCTCTTCTTCTCTCTTTCCCTCACCAGACCCCACACGTACACTGCTGGTCTACCCTTGAATACATTCTGTTTTTCTGTCACAGGACTTAGTTACAACAACACATTTTAAGTCTTCTCAGTATAATGACACAGGAAGTTGACAACCAGAAACAAAATATTTGAAAAACTGGTACAGAGAAAGTGAAAAGCAAAATTGAGATGCCAAAGCATTAATATAGCGATTTAATTTCCTCAATTGGCATTCCTCTCCTCTATCCTGCACATAATTATTAAATTGTTTTATTAATTCCTAGAAGTGCTTTCTAAAATGCTTTTATTTATTCTTTGAGAAATTAATAAAAGCCTACAATATATACAAAATACATACAATCATTTCCATTTCCATTTCCCCTCCAGTGCCTCTCAGACATCCCTTACCATTTTCCATTCTCTCCTGCCAAATATATAATATATATTCCTCTGATATATATTCATCTGTATGCAATTGGCACTGCTGTTATCCACATGGGCATGGGGCCATCCACTAGAACATGGTCACTCTCCCAGTGGCCACAATCTCAACCCAAAATGAGTATCCCTCTGCCTGCCACCATCAACTGCCAATTGCTCCTTGGCTAGGTAGCGGGAGGGCTTCCTGAGCTCCTCTCTGCCTCATGCTGAAATTTGGAGAGATCTGATTTTGTGCAGGTCGTACACTAATAACCACAGCTGCCGTGGATTCATGAGTGCCACAACCATTCAGTGCCTAGAAGACAGCATTTCAGGGCATTCCCCCAAAGCCTCTAGCTCTTACACTTTTTCCTCCCCATCTTCATCTTCTGCCGCAGGATGGAATTCATGCCTGTCACTGTTAACTTAGTCAAAAGCCCTTAGCTTGGGAGATCATAGGCCATTTGGGGGAAACCAACAATAGTTATTTTGCTCTGCTATGTTGTCAAATTGCTTTCTATATATTTATGTTTATGCCTATAGATCAAGACTGCTCTCAATCTTGGCCAGAGAACCTTCATTTTTTTTGCAGTGGGCAATGGTTAATGCAGAGGCTCATAACTGATGAGAATGTTGAATATATGTGTCTATGAGTGTACATCCCCAAATGGACATTTTTATGTTAACACCACCTACTAAACTAAAGGAACATTTTTACATTTCAACATCCCTGATATAAAGATGCATCTCAAAAATTAAAATCAATGTCCTTTGCAATTATAATAGGCATGTTTTGGCCTTTCAAAGAAACAGAAAATATTGGATTATTTTATAATTAGTGCCTTTAATGCAATGAAATACTAATATTAAACAGTAATATTAGGGAGTATTGTGGAATAGTATTTTTCTCAAAATAACATATATATATACATATATATATGTATATATATATATATTTATATATATGTATATATATTAATGTTTTAAATCTTCACAAAACCAAAAGTGGGTTCATATAGTCTCTCTCTCTGTCTTCAGTTTTCGGATGCAAAGAAAATGAACTGGGGAGATACCTCAGTCTGTAAAGTGCGTGCCACACAAGCATACAGATCTAAATTTGGACCCCCAGCACCCAAGTAAAAGCCAGACATGGAAGTATGCATGTGATCCCATTGCTGAAGATGCAGACAGGTAGATCCCTGGGGGCCAGCAGGCCAGCAAATCTAGCTCAGATAACTCCAGATTCAGTGAGCGTGCTGCCTCAAAATATAAAGTGGAGCTCAGTCAAGGAACACACCAGCTGTTAACATCTGGCCTCTACATACTTGTGCACACGTTATGTCCATGAAGGCCTCACACAAGTGCACGTGCACACACGTGTGTACACACAGAGAAAGAAAAAGTGCCAAGGGGATTAACGTTGACAGTTAAATATATTGTCTGATGTTCCACTCTGGTAAGTAACGAGGTGGGGAAGAGATAAACTGCTTCCAAGGCTGTACTCTACCTTCTACTAAAGCAGCTTTGTTTTTCTCTACATGACCCTTTCCTGGTATGCTCTTCCTGGTTTGTCATGTAGACTACTTCCTCATCTTCTGCTAAGTCACTGGACCATCCATCCTCACTCTCACTACTACCTATGTATCTAGATGTTTTATCAGAGGTTCTTTATTAGAATCAAGATAAATGCGGTAGTTAAGAAGCAATCTCTGCAATCAGAAACGAATTGAGTTCAAATACTGCCTTATCTTTTAACCAGCCCTGTCCCGTTAGATAAATTACCTAACTGATTTCCCTTCTTTTAAACCATAGATTATTTTCCCCCTCAAAAATCTTACCTCATGGGATGATCACAAGAATAATCCAGATGACTTATTTATAAAGTATTTAGAATAATATTTTAATATAGGATTCCCAACTCTATTACCCAGGCTTCTCTAGAGAAACGGGGCCAAGAGAATGAATATCTAATAAAAGGGGAATTATCAGATTGGCTTACACCATATGATCTAGGGAGTCTTGCAATGGCTGCCTCCACGATGGAAAGCCTGAGAACTGGGTAGTTGGTCTGTACAGCTGGATGCCCAGCAGTCCCAATCTGGCGCTGGAGGCCTGGAGGGTTTCTGGAGAGCCACTGGTCTTATTGGAAGATGAAGAAAGCTGGGCTCTGATGTCAACGAAGGATAGCAGCAGGTGAGCAAAGGTAGTGGACGCACTCACCAGCAAGGGGCAAAGACAAGAGGTCAAAGGCAACAGCTTTTGCTGTGGCCCTCCTCACATATGGGCAACCACTGGAAGGTACCACCTGCCTAGGGGACAGCCATCCCCTCTCAGTTAATCTTTTCCAAAGAACGCCCTTACAGACCCACCCAGAGGTGATTTTTACATCCAGTCAAGGTTACAACCAAGGTTAGTCATTCCACCAACAATGTCTATTTGTGGAATGATAAAATTCATAAATTATATCTAATTATAAATTTTATGTAATTTTATTAATTATAAATTTCACAAGTATATTATAAATTAGAAATAAGATTCAAGTAAAAGGGATTGATATGAAGTAAAAATATAAAAGAAAGTAATCAGAAAACTTGTCACTTTTTAACTTATTCATGCATCAATAAAATTTGTGTTCAGGCTGTGTTTTGTGAAGACTGATACAGGAACAGCATCTGAGTTGCTCATGTCTGCTGGAGAGAAGGAAGGGGCCTTATGGATGACCTTTGTATGGTAGGGGCCTGGCACTGAGTCATCACATTGGAGAAGGGGATAAAGTAGCTTTTGTTTCTCCAAAAAAGTAGAGGCACACAGATGCATCCCTCAGTTAACAAAGAGGAGGGAAAATACTCCCAGCTAAGATGGTTCTGAAGGGTTTCATTTGCCAAGTCTGTAAATGCCTGCAATATGCTGTGTTAAGAAGACAAAGAATGAAATGCTAGCCATGTTCTCAAGCTACTGCTTCTAGCATTTATCTGTGGTTTAGATATGGATATTGATTCTGTGGAAACATCACGTTTGAGTTAGGTTGTTATCTTAGTCAAGTTGGATTTGGCTTATTCCAGGCAAGCTGGATCTAAAGTGGTTGCTGCGTTTTTCATTCTGGAAATAAGTACAGAATCCTTTCTTTTCCATGTTACTACTTTTAAATAGTGAGTGTGAATTAGATTCAAATGAGAACAGAAAAAAAAAATGAGTATTTTGGTAAAGACCCAAATAAAACCATTGTAGTTACAGTTCAGGTGACTGACTGCTGTGTCCTCCGCAGGTGATTTAACTAAAGAGAACACATACTAACTGGTAACAGAAAAAGACATATGCCTATGCTGTACAAGAAAAAGCAGATTTACCTTTAGAGATTAAAACACTCATTAATTATATGAGAAGGGGCCAGATGGAACAATTATCCTATCAAATCCCGTGATTATGAATAATATCTTCTCATTTTCAGCTACACAGCTTCATATACTGATAGATTTTTCCCCCTAGGAAAACCAATGGGAATGCTAAAACATATTTAAAATTAGAATATGGTATCAAAACCCCATTTCCTTTTTCTTCTTTCATCCACCAGATGTCCCTCTTCTCAAACCTGGTGATGTGTTAAATACACAAACGAGTGCCATGCTGTTCTCTTAGGGGGGAAAAAAAACAGGTAGATGAGTTGAAAAAATTCCCATCAATCCCAACTTTTATTTTAGTAACAGATAAAACCTTGACAGCTACGTCTAAGTGTCCCCCAGACTTGGGTTAGGGCTCCCTTGCTCACTGTGTGGTTGATTGGCTTGTTAATAACTCCGGTCACCGGGCAAGTCTCCAAGGCAGTGGGTATATTTCTGGTCAGCTTGAATACTAGAAAACTGTCGCTTTACAGAAATGTATCCCTTACACTTGTTACACCATTTGAAATTTCTCCCTCTGAAGAGTATGTAATGAACACCCAATACATTTGTTTCAAATGATGGCCAGTTATACAATTCAGCAACCAGGAACTCCACCTGTGGGTGGTGGTATTTAAATCTAAACATGCTGCATTCCCAAAGTCCTATAAATTGAATTATTTGGCATAAGGAGTACCTTTTCATATAAACACAAAATTTTAAATGGTGATTTGAGTTGTGAACTAAATCAAACAATTTTTAATTGTATTTCATTTATTTATTTTAGTTTTTTTTTTCAAGACAGGGTTTTCTCTGTGTAGTAGCCCTGGCTGTCCTGGAACTCACTTTGTAGACCAGGCTGGCCTCAATCTCACAGAGATTTGCCTGCTTCTGCCTCCCAAGTGCTGGGATTAAAGGTGTGTCCCATCACTGCCTGGCTCAAACAATTCTTTAAATGATAATTTTTATTCTTTTAAGGTTTCAAACATTTATACTATGTGTATTGATCATATACATTCTCTCCTATCTTACCTCCCTCCAACTCTGACTTGTGACTCCCCTCCCTCCCAACTTCATGTCCCCTTTGTTGTTGTTATTTTAATTAATAACCCCTGAGTCCAATTAGTGCTGTTCATACACTCATGACCATTCACTGGGACATGGCAACCTACCAGCAGCCATGCCCCCAGATTTTGAAAATATCTCAGAATAAACTGCTCAGGAATTGTCTGTATTAAATACGTATTTGTGAAATAATTAATACTTCCTGATAAATTTTATTTAATTTTATTAATTTTATGTGGTCGAGTGGACATGACACAAAAAACTTTAGAAAGTTATTTGCCAAGATTCAAATCAGAATTTAAATGTCTATCATGTTTTCTGCATCACTGTTTGGGAGTAGCAGTAAATAATCTGAATTATAAATATTTTCCTTTATTCAAATATTTTCAGAGTAACCAAAGAGCATTCAAAGTGCAGTTCTATCTTTACATGATCACATAAGCCTCTAATCTTACCATTATCACTTAATATCCATTAATCTGAATGAACAAAGATAAGCACATAAATTCCCAGAGAGAATAATACTAAGTGAATGAAATTTTGTCACAGAACTGGGTAATTATTGCAAATGGTGATTACTTAGCCTCAGCACAGCTATCTACAAACAAAGTTATTGTATTTTATTTTTAGAGTTAGTTGGTGGTTGGTTTTGGCCTTAGTGAGTGAACATCTGAGCTTTGGGTTACTCTTGAAGGCATTCCTCCAATTCCATAGAATATGAGTGGATAGGGACTTTTGAGTGTAAGAGGCAATGATTCTGCCCATGTGGAGTAGCATTCTCTCCAGAACCTCAGGGAGGGGAGATACAGATGAATGAAGGAATGTAAGGAGAGACAGCTAGAATTCGGAGGCATTTGAGAGGTAGTATGGAAACATAGTGGCAGTGGAAACCTTCCTAAAATATATGAAGGCAATCCTAAGGAAGTGTCCAAATAATATAGAGGAGGGGAGCAGAGTCCCAACTGGCCACCTCTTGTCACCAAACTAAGCTTCTGGTACCAGGACTGAGTTACATCCAATTGAGTTGTTGACCAAAGTGGTCCCATGGAAATCCCCAAACAAACCAGGCTGTTGCCAAGACAATAGGTTGTTCTCCACAAACTGACAGCACCCACATAACTCATTGAACATGGAGAGGTCGAGCTGGTGTCTATATAGAAACTTCACCCCTATGTTCCAGTGTCGTTGGCACAGGAAGGTACTCTGCAGGCTACCAATAAACCAACCCAGCCACAAACCCTTTGATATACAATGCTGTCCTGCCTGCAAAATATGCCAGGGCAATGGTGGTACAAATACTATGGGAGTAACCAACCAATGTCTGATGATCTGACTTAAGGCCCATTCCTTGAAATGGAGCCAATACCTGACACCCAGAGACTAAATAGCCCAGAGACCTGGGGTAAAACCAAATACTACTGATCTTTAAAAAAAAAGGAGTATAAAATGACTCCTAATGATATTTTGCTATAGTCTATATCAGTGCCTTATCAGCCATCATCAGAGAAGCTCCTGTTGACTTTTAGAGAGAACAAGTGTTGAGAATTAGACCAAATGTCTTGATTGTGGTTGTAATGTGAAGATAGTTTTAATGTGATGGTAACATATAATGATGAACAAATACTTAATGAGCAGGAGCTCCAACCTAGCCGGAGTGCTAAGTCCATCATTTGAGTTGTGCTTAATTTCACAATGTCCCCACGATGTAGACACCATTATTGTGGTACAGCAAGGTCCCTTGCCAAACTTTTGTACTTAGCATCCATGTTCCCATGTCAAATGTTAATTTCCAACATCCCTTAAAGCAGGAAAGGAAGCTTGTGCATCTGGTACATAGGGCCCCAAGGGTTTGAAAAAAAATAATATTATCTCTAAGAATTAGCCTTCATATATTCCTTGTAGAACTTCAGTTGTAGGGTTTCACACTATACTAGCTACTGTGAGTGAGGTTATCTGAACACGTCAGCAAAGATGCCATGCCAAGATTTCACGAAGTGTAATAGGATGGGATATGGGAAGAGACAGAAATAATTTCAGTGCAGGGAATAGTACCAGGAGAAGCAGAGGGAATTGCAGAGAATTTGAGAAGAGGTAGATGCCAATTCGGTCGGTTTGAGCTGTAATAACCAAATGCACATGTGTTTTTCTGAGCTTCTGAGCAATTGGAGTCTGTTTCTTCCATTCTTTAAAGACCATGGTGCCCATGAATAAGATGCCATTGGATTCAGTGTCTGGTAAGGGCTCATTGTCTGCCTGATTGAAATATGGCACCCTTGTCTACATTCTCACCTGGTAAAAAGAGCAAACAATCACCTTTGAGCCTCTTTCATAACGGTTCCCATTCCATGACCCGACCACCTCCCCGACATTGTTTTGAAGGATAGGGCCACAGCATGTGAATTTTGAGAGATCACAAACATTCAGGTCACAGCAACATCCACATGTACTTTTTCCTTTACAGCCTGGGTAGTCACATTTTAAGATAAACTAGGAAGGCCTCCCATGCCCAGCTACACTGGATGACAATGTTCGGTGCTCCAAACTTCAAGCCATCTGGTGAGACACAAGTCCATCCCAAAGATGCTCATAAACCATGCTTCTGTGGATGTTTCTAAAATGTTTGTTGCTGGTTATTATTATATATATATATATATATATATATATATATATATATATATATATATATATATATATATATAATGGAAATATATATTATATATAATGGAAATATATATTATATATAATGGAAATATATTATATATCTATATATATATAATGGAAATATAGTATTATAATACAGATTGCCAAAAAGCCCTTTTCTGGTCATTATCTGCCATAGTTTGTCCTCATCTGAAAAAAAAAAAGCCTGCATAAGGCAAGATTCTCCCTTCTTTTTCGTGACTGCCATCTCTTCCCAGAAAACAAGCATTTTCAATGCTCACTTCCTTCATTTGCTAAACCACAGAGAGCAGTATCCTTTAAGCTGTCAAATTAGTTCCCTACCTTGTTATTTAGATCCTTGGAAAATATGGAGATTATTGTGGATTTTTGTTGTTGTTGCTTAGCCAAATTAAATATATTGTATTTCATTATCCATTTATTTCTCATTCTTAATCTGCAGTTAAAATATCTTTAAATATCAAAAATTATTTTCTTCCCTTGTTGCCTGATGCACTATGGCCCATGTTAACACTCTGAAACAACTAGTCACAGGCCTGAACTCAGGGTACTTCAGGGTTATAAGAAAACGAGGTCTTATGTGAGATTTCCCCCAAGGCCCTGTGATGGTTTAAATAGCAATGCCCCCCCCCCACCATAGGTTCATGTGTTTGAATACTTGGTCACCAGATGGTGGGATTGTTTGCAAAGGATGAGGAGGCATGGCTTTGTAAGAGGAGGTGTGTCAGTGTGAGCAGGCTTTGAGACAAAAGACTCTTTGAAATGTCTGATTTCAATGGCCCACACATATCTAGCTTCCTTTTAATGTTTTTAAAATAATTTTCTGAGAACTTCACACACCTTGTAATTACATAACTCCCACTACTTCCATGTCCTCCAGCCCACACTCATGATCTTTAATTATTATGGTTACATATATATACCACACACATACACACACACACACACACACACACACACACACACAACCTACTGAGTCCATTTAGTGTTGCTTATCTGTACCTGTGTCCAGGGCTGACCATTTGGGATTGGACACCCTCTCATCAAAGAAGTTTCTTTTGAATAGATGGAGACTATTACAGAGATCCACTGCTGACCAAAATTCATGATCATGGATCATGGGACACTTAATCCCAACCCAACCCCCACACCTAAAGCTCAAGGGAAATCTCAGAAGGGTGAAAAGATAAGAGCCGGAGGCCCAGAGCACCTGCTGCTAGATGTCACCCCTGACATCTCAACAATATGGCTGCCTGAGCAAGACTTGCATAACAGCAGCAGTTGAGATGCCACTGTGGACAGGGGAGATTCCACGTGGCCTCACCTAGAGATAAAGTAGTACAGGTGCTAAATGGCTACTCAGAAAGGGAGAAGTGGCTTCCTCCGGGGACAAGCTCTCTTTTAATATGATATTTTAATTAATTCTTTGAGAATTTCATACAATGTGTTTCGATCATATTCATCACACACACACACACACACACACACACACACACACACACACACACACACAAACTCAGCTCCTAACTCCTCCCAGATCCTGATAGGCCAATTATACTCCTTTTACATTTTTTTCTATGCATAAAATGTAGTCTATCTACTTTATTTGGCAGTTTGTATTTTTCTGGTATTTCCACACCACATCTAGTTCAGTGCTGGGCCTTTACTACATATATACATTCTATTGGCCTTTTCTTTTCTATAAAGATTTGCCTGCTGGTAACTCCTTTCCACAACAGTCAATTAAAATATATCCCAATTTTTAAAATGATGAAACAGAAAAACCAAAACCATCATCAAAATAAATCCAAATAACAATGTAAATTTCATGTGGATGCAATGAAAACTGATCATCAGTTGGCCAATGCAATTCAATTATAGCAAGGTCGAAGAGAAAAGACACACTTTGGAGTTTTGCTTTAGTGACAAACACATAATTGTAACTATTTTCTGTATATGAATGCACATGGCTAGAATTTGGTGTTTCCTTTTGTGTATAACCACACTCAAAATTTACCTTTAATCTCCACTTTTCATTTTTTTAAAATGAAGTGAAAACACAAAGGCCCAATATGAGTAAGGAATGTTTCTACAGTTTTATATTTTTTCTCATCTATTACAATAATTTGACAAGATTTAGGAGGCAGAATTTAAGTCTCAAACACTTTAAATCTTGCAATTGACTTAACATAGAAATAGCAATGATCTAGTTTTGAATGTTCCCATTAGTCTTCCTACATAAAAGTTCTTGAATTACATCAATTATAGTAATAAAGATATTTAGCATAAACAGGTTTGGAAATATATCCCTCTTCCTTTTACTAATGAGGCAAGCTCTTATTGCAGGATTACACAAACTGAGATTTTTGTTCACCGAACAAGCTCTGAGTTTTTCTGCATATGTGTTACAGAGCATCTACAGTGTTCAATAAAGAGAAGGTAACTATAGAACTGTGTTAGGAGCTGTGTTCCTACTATGTTCTTATTATCATATTAGGTCTTCACATTCATCATGAGTAGAGTTGTTTTACAAAGCAGTTGAGCCATAATCACAGATCCCAAGATCAATACACTTAAGACAAACATGACTGCCTGTGATAGGGATGATAAATGATGTACCCTAGAGGTATCTATGTTTTAATGCTTTGGAACCTGGGAAAGTGTCACCTGGAATTGAAAGGAAGAAATAAGGCTACAGATAAAGTACACATTCCTCCTCAGCTGGCCCTGAGCTGAAGAGATCTTTCTGGGCTTCTGGACTTGGTGTATTTATAGCATACCTTAAAAGTAGAAAAGGAAGAGTGGAGAGGAAGTCAGAATGATACAAGTGAGGAATGAGACCACAAAACAAGGAGAACAGAAGCTTCTAGAAGCTGGAGTAACCCAAGAAATAGATTCTCCCTCAAAATCTATAGAAAGGGACACAGTGGGTGATCCCATGAATTTAGATGAGGGATAGACTCACTTCAAAATTCTGACACACAGAACTATGAGATAAGTTGTATTTATTAAGCTGCTAAATTGTATAATTTGTTAAAGAAATAATAGAAACAAATACAGAATTATTCTGGAAAGAGTCTGTATGGATTCATGATTTTGGTGAGCTCTGTCTGATTCATTAGAATTAACTTAGTGTTTAAAATGTCTGTACCATAGTCACACGTATGAGGAATAGTCAAGTCAACCAGATTGTACTAGTACTTTGACAAAGCATAGGCTGTGGGTGTGGGAAAACATGCTGGCTATGGTTTAAATGTGTCCTCAAGGGTTTGTGTGTTAGAATTTAATCTCTGTTGTTAAGTATTACAGGGGTGGAAATTTAATCTGACAGTGTTGTCTAGAAGTGTGGTTTGGGAGGTTCACATTAGCATTGGCTAAAATCATTTAGGGTCAATGGATGACTGATATGCATAGTTTTATAAAAAGAAAGAGAAAGGTTAGAGCAAACAGATAAATACATGTGCTCCCTGACTTTTGATGTGGTGATTCCTATAGTGTCTTGGGATCGATCATGAGAAAGACATATGCGGGGGGCTTGGGGGGGTGGGGGGATGCTCAGCCTTAGAACTCCAGAACTGTGAGCCAGGACAAATCTTTTCTTCATAAATTTAGCCAGATTTAGGTATTTCATTATAGTAACACAAAACAGGTTGATACAATCTGCTTTCAGGAAAGGAATGCTCAACATATTGAAAGCACCATGTAGGCGGAGTTTTCCTATCCTGGGAGCTGCTTCCAAATTACCACACAGAGGGTTATATTAATTATAAATGCTTGACCAATAGCTCAGGTGTATTACTAATGAGCTCTTACAATTTAAATTAACCCATATTCCTTATTTACACTCTGCCATGAGGTGATATATTTATTAGCATGGCAAATTCATCTCCCACTCCCTCTGTTTCTGGCTGGTAACTCCTGACTTCCCTCTTCTTTTTCCCCATCATCCTTAGTTTGGTCACCCTGCCTATACTTCCTGTCTGGCTACTGGCTAATCAGTGTTTTATTAAACCAATTCGAGTGATAAATCTTTACAGTGTACAAGAGGATTATTCCATATTAGCATCAACCATTGTTTCAGTTAGGTTAGGAGAAGCCATACTCTGTACTTGTCTGTCATATGTAATCAAAAGGTGAGCTCAGAACTGCAGTAGAGCCTGGGTCTACTGTGCTTGTCACAGGATCATGACCTCACTGTAGCTACTTGTTGGTTTAGTTCAAAAGCCAGGATAGGGGTTGGGGATTTAGCTCAGTGGTAGAGCACTTGCCTAGCAAGCTCAGGGCCCTGGGTTCGGTCCTCAGCTCCGGAAAAAAGAAAAACAAAACAGGATAACTGAAAGTGGCCACAAAATCACAATCCTCCTGCCTCAGCTTTCTAAGTGCTGAATTCACAGGTCTTCATTGCTGTATGCGGCTACTAACATTTCTTTGTGTTGTTGAGCTAGTCTATGGGTATTCTTATGCTGCTAAAAGGAAGGGTGATTTGAAACCCAATGCTGATGTCTCATGGAATGTTTTATCCTCCTACCTCATTTCCCTGAACCAAATCTGACACAGTTAGATGTAACAGTCTTTATATACCGTAACTTGGCAAATAAAGCATGTGCTGCTATTATAGAAGAACATGTTGCAAGAGTCTGTTTGCAGGATTTCTTCTTTCATATTTTAAGCAGTTTAATGTAGACGAATTTCTAAACATTCTTATTAAATAAGAAACACAGGGCCAAATATAGAGGTAATAGCCAAAGAGATCAGAGCAATAGCCACAACTAGCCTTAGCTTGCTTACCACCACACAGTAGCTTCCAACGAGAGAGAGCTTCTTCCCGTCTAACCTGTGTTTTTATTGCCTTCCTGTTCTGCCTTCTCATTGGCTCTAAGCCCAGCCACATCACCTCATCACTGCCTGTCTATGCAGACCTCCAGGTCTCTATGGTTGGTACTTGGATTAAAGACTCATGTCACCACACTTGGCTGTGTCCTTGACCACACAGAAACTCTGCCTGTCATATGATCAGATTAAGGGCATGTGCTACCACTGCCTGACTTCTATTTATGGCTCACTATGTGACCTTGTTATGTGACCTCTGATCTCTAGGCAAACTTTGTTTATTAACATACAAATAAAACCGCATTTCATCGTAATTAAAATATCACCACAGTTTAACTCAACCCACTATAGCAATACAGTTGGGAAATCCAACCTTTTGACACTGCAACATGACATTGCTATCTACGTATGTGTTGGGCTGCATTCATGACTGCCTTGGGACACACGCAGTCCATAAGACAGAGGTTGAATGCACTTGGCTTAAATTATCGATGGTGTGTTGGAAAACTTTATGACTTGTATGTAGAAAGACACAGGGAATAAAGAGGAATAATGGTGACTAAGTTGCGATATTAATTCAGCGGCTTTCCTTCATTTTCCTACAAAAAGATGGCCTGATTGGCATACTATATGGGCAGGGTAGCTCTGATCCACTAGTTCATTCATTTTCTGATACCCATAATCCTTTTGAACATAACTCACATGGACATGAATGCATGGTGAATCTACAGTCTAGACAATGGGTGATGTGATGCTTAATCTTGTGAAGTTCACAAAAATTAGAATCACTGTGGAAACATTGTCTTTTAGTGATTATTAGCTTTGAGGAAAGTGATGAGGCTGTAGGGAATAATTAGTTTTATATGCATGAAGAACTAGAACAATCCCACTACCCAAATCAGATTTATCCCAGGCCTTGGTATTTTGAGTATTGCTGTAATCTACCTGATTCTGTTCTATTTCTAGCCATTTCCTGCCTTTGTATTCTCTTGTGTCTGTGTATATCTATGCTGTATCCTTGTAATGCCATGTTTATTCAGGTTGGTTTCTAGCTGTCTGCTTCTGCCGTATCCTGCCTTTAAGTGGTCATCTTCCCTACCAGCCATGTGATCCGGATTCTCACATACTCCTCCAAGTTTTTCTCTTCTACTCTCAAGTAGTATCAAGCAATGATTTGTGACATGAATTACCTTCATGCTAACAGCTGCCAGGAGCTTTTATTTCTTGACAAAACACAGTAGGGAAGAATGATGTCTACAGGTTTTGTGTTTCTGGGTTACTCTCTTTTAGAGTAGATAAAGCTTATGGTAAGTAGCTAGTGGCTGTACTTAAACAAATTAGATTACTTTGGGAGCAAATCCATGTTAGTCAATATGTCCCCTTGTAAAACCATCAATCTACTGTAGTGATGTGGGGTGGTCTTACAGGATGCCAGCTTCATGAATTACTATCCTTGATGATGATAAAAGGCATTACTGGCTCTTGCAAATTTTTGTTTTATAAATGAGTGATGAAAACATGAGGTCCAGCCCCCTGGATGAGACAAGAAGCATTACAAAGTCGATAGCTTTTTCTGAAATGACAAAAAAAAAAAAAAAAACAAAAAAACAAAAAAAAAAAGTTAAATTTGTGACAGGAAAATCGTCATGCTATTTTGCCAACATGAGGGGTATTTGTTTTCCTGTCAAACTAGCTGTTTGGTGCTTATGAAGGCAGCTAAGTGGCTTTAGCAGCATAAACTATAAGAAACAGAAAAATGTTTAGAGATTATACAGCCCAGCATCTTCACTTTCAATGAGCCTGCTTATTTACCGTTCTGATCTCAACCATGGCATCTATCTAAAAGTTTTTATATATAACTGGTATCATTTATATATAATATATATAAAATTAGATAGATAAATTTTAAGTAAATATTCATTATTCATTCTATTCAGAACTTGTAGATAGAGGCCATGGTTGAGATCAGAATGGTAAATAAGCAGGCTCATTGAAAACGCCTGTATCCTAAGTGTACAACTGAGAAACACAAACTGGTTTAAGAGATTAGAATGAATCCACCCAATGAAGTAATTGATGATTTAGAATCCAAAAAATGAACAAGAGTTAGCCAGGTCGATAGAGGAAATGGGAGAGGTTTCGTGTTGGGGAGACAGCATTGTAATGGCTGATCTTGGCTATCTAGAAAAACTGCATTGTGGTGGCTAATCTTGGCTGTCAACCAGCTTGACACATCTGGGAAGAGGGGATCTCAACTGAGGGACTGTCTCCATCAGATTGGCCTATCGGCATGCCTGTGGGGCATTGCTACAGAAGAGCCCAGCCTCCTGTGGGCAGTATATCATGACGCAGGTGGACCTGGGCCAAATTTACAAAGTTCACTGAGCAAGTCAGAGGAAGCAATCCAGTAAGCAGCATTCCTCCAGGGTTTCTGCCTCAAGTCCCTACCTTGTCTTCTCTCTGCAATGGACTGTAACATGTAAAATAAAATGACACCCCTCCCCCAAGTTGGCTTTGATCATGGTGTGTATCAAAGCAACAGAAAACAAATTAGAACAAGCATGTACTAAAGTCCTGAGGCACTAAGAAGCATGTGCTTTCAAAGTGTGGGCTGAAGATGTTAAAGGCAATTGAAGAGAGTCAAGAGAGGGGGCCCAAAGATTGGAAGGACCGGCCCCCATAAGATGTTGCTGATCATGACCAAGTTCTTAACTTGATTCTAAACCAATTTCAGTATGATCCAGCAGAGGCTGGGTCAGGACAACCAGGTAGCACAAAATGCATCTAAGCAGGAGAGAAGAGACACTGACCTCAACTTTAAGAGCAAAAGTAGAAAGTGGAGAAGGGAATGGACGTGGGGAGAACTTTGTAAACAGAGACAGGACTTTATTGACCAGAATGCCCCCAGCAAAAAAAAATGGCTGAGTTTACTGGGTGGCTGATTTAATTAAATAAATGTGCCAGAGAGAGGAAAAGGAAACTATTTGGACTCACTTGACTCATTTATATTTATGAAGAAATATCACTTTAATTAAATTATATATTCACTATGCCATTCATGAGAGGAAATTTAAAAGAAAATGAAAGTTAAGGGTTTACTTTCCTAATATGGAGGCCAAACATTAGAAGTTGATGTTTCTGGTTGGTTTCCAGAGAAACATCATCAGAGAGGTAACCACATACTCATAGAACTACTCAGTATCCAATCAGTGTTTACTGCATAAATGGGGAACCGTACAACAGTGTGTACCCCACTCCCTCTTCTCTCCCTACTTAGGTGTTTGGACAGTCTCTTGTTCTGCTTGGCCACTTTCAGTTACCACCTAAACAGTAGGACCAGCCATGAACAGTGACACTATCACACCACAGACAAATATCTAGGAGTCATTGTGCTTTAGTTACAAATTACTACATTTTCATTATGAATGACCAACAGCTTATCGTCTTAAGTAGCACTTCGTAATTGTCATTGATGTGACTCTCTTTTAATCGCTAAAAATCATTCTGAAAGAGAAAATGATCAGAAACCAAAGACTCTTTCTTAACTCCTCTTGACTCTTTTTGCCCTCGTACTATCCTTCAGTCTGAGAAATTATAAGAAGTGCTTCTCGAGGTAGAAGGGAGCAAGGATCATCCAGTTCTACAGACGATCAAATACATTGTAGAGAGACAAAATAGCCTCCTTAAGTGAAAACATCAGAACAAGACGGGGAAAGTACAACCACGCCGGGCAGGGCAAGTCCATAATCCCAAATATTCCAGAGGCTGAGACAAGAGGATCACAAGTTCGAGGCCTGCCTGAGAAGCTTAGTGGGACCTCTGGCTCAAAGTAAAGGCCGAAGGGAGGAGGGTGGAAGCAGAGCTCTCAGCCAACCTGCATCAGACTCTAGGGTCAGTTCCCAGGACCAAAAACAAGAAAGGAAAAAGCCTGACATTAAACCCATTTCTGATTGAGTCAATATTCATCTCAAGTGACCCCTGCAATGAGTCATTGGCACACTGCTGCTTGACAGTACTGCTACTCTGAGCATCAGCTACTTGCAATAAGAGACACTAGGAAGATATTTTCTGACTAGAAATGCAACTGATCCAGATGTCTGATACATAGCATGTGAAATATGACATCTAAGAGTAACAGTGTGATTTTCCTCCTCGAAGATTGATGAGTGAGAGAAATACCCCTAGGATTACATACACAAAATGTGAATGACTTTCTCTTTAGAATGTTTCAAAAACATTTATGATCGCCATGTTATAAAGCCCACTGAGGGACTCTGGTCCCACAGTGACGGCGATGGTGTCTCAGACTGCAATGTTAAGAGGCATTTCTTAGTGAGCTATTCCAAGCCTCAGGAAGCCATTATCAGCGTCAAGAGGCTGGTCTCTGTTCCCTACAACTGTGTCCTGCTGACTCGGCCATCAATAACTCCCTGACTCTAGGAAGCCTGCAGATGGAGTCAAAGCCAAAATCGTTATGTGCCCTTTTCCGAACAGGAGACATGCCTGACTGCATTTGCCCTTTGACAGAAAATTGCATAGGAAGAAATGAGCAGGCCCAGGAAAAGCCAAAGTTCTTTACTGTGTTCAATACATGCACCTAGGGATCTTCAGGGACTATTACAGATACACATGTAGTTCTTGCAGGGGTCTTTCATCAGTTGCCACAAGCAGGTGAGCCTGCCACTTATCAGCTTAGCTATTCAAATCAGTGTAGAACATGGGTGAGGGCTGCATTGTTTTGCCCCGTGTATGGAGGCTGGTGGTGGGCTTAAGTCTCTCATTGTGTACAGTGATGGAGATTGGAATCATATGCCTTTAGCAGTCCTAGAAGCCATCTCTTCTCTCCCCTGTACCTGGTCCATCTCTGGCACCTGTTCTTGGGCTGCTTCTCGCTTCCCCACCCTCCCCAAGACTGTAGCATCTTTACACATATATGTCCCAAGAAGTTGTCTCCAGCCTACCTGGATGCTCCATAAAACAAATGAAAAGCAGGACTTATCGCCTCTACCTTCCTCCACTCATCAGCCCAGCCGGCCT
This sequence comes from Peromyscus californicus insignis, assembly GCF_007827085.1. Lineage (NCBI taxonomy): Eukaryota > Metazoa > Chordata > Mammalia > Rodentia > Cricetidae > Peromyscus > Peromyscus californicus. Next base: position 33,154,290 of record NW_026294535.1, read on the forward strand.
GCTCCAGCTCCTAGACTACTAACGTTGGTGAACAACTGGAGTTACAATCCACACACTTTCCCGGCTTAGACACCTGATGACAGCTTCTGGACTTCCTTCTGGTCATTGTCACACTGACTCCATCTTCCCGAGTGCTCTCCTACTTTGCCTTTACATGGACCTCTCCTCTACACCTCCACCTGTGCTGTCCTTGAGTGTCCCAGAGACTACAGTGGCATGCTCCTGCCCCAACCCATTTTCTCCTTCTTCACCCAACTTCTTACCAATGGGATAGAAATGGGACTCTGACTCTACCATATCAGCTCAGATCCTTCAATGAAGTCACACCACATAACGGGTAATACCCAGGGGACTTTCCAGTCTTGGGTCTTGTTATTTCTTATGTGCACACCCCACTCTGTCAGAGTCAGTGATTTGTATGTTTCCAAAGGAATCCTATTTTCTCAAGTTCCTTCTGCCTGTAATATCTTTTCTCTGAAACGCCTTAAAATTTGGGGTAATATTTTAAATCCAAATATTGTAAAATTAAAAAAACAAAAAATACTGAATTTTGAACTGTCAATATAAAATGCACTTGCTCCAAAAGGAATGATAGGTCGTTTATTCTGAGCCAAATATTAGTGAGCATGTTCCCAGAGTCAGGTTACCCTGAATTACATGTACCACTGTAGAAACGGCTACATGAACTCTACCACAGAATAAAGAGAGGTTATAAATCAATGTGTGTGCTAACTGCCCTACCAGAGACACAAGGCAGTCAGTTACAATGAAGCAGGGCACTCTCCTCTTTGAGTCTAGATGCTCTCTGCTGGCTTCCTGGTTTGGTGAAGCTAGCGGTATGCTAAGCCTGTCTGTTCCAAAGGTTGGCAGTCGAAAGGACATTAGGTAAAATAAAGAGATATGTGATAACTGGATATTTAGGGGAATAAAAATAGCCTGAGACAATTCAGCTGGGAACTGAGCCCATGCTCTCCTACTGAGCCACATTCCTAGCTCCCTTTCTACTTTTTAAATCTGGTCACAAGAACCCTTGTTGGTGCCAGACCGTCCTTTAACTCTGTAGCCCAGGCATACCTTAAACTTGCCACCCTCCTGCCTCAGCCTCCAAGATCATTTTTGCTCTTGATTTGTGACGTTCCTATTCAATACTATAACAAAGTTCTAGCCAACTGGTCTGCAGACTCTTCAAGATGGTCAGAGCTTTCTGGGGGAATCTCAGCTCTAGAACTCCCCTTGGAAAGCCAATCTTAGCAGCTTCACATCTGCATGTTCACACAGCAGCGCTCAGCTGCAGCTTCAGCGCAGCAAACCCCTGTAGACAGGACTCTGACCTTCCACTTCACACTAATCACAAGCCCCTCCTGTTTTACTTGCCGACATCATTTGCATGTTACGGTTGACGTTTGAACTTGCAGCCTCTGACATACAAAAGTGCAGCATAAGAAAATCCCCCATCAATGAACCACAGAACGTCCAGCATGTATGAGAGAGCCTGAATTAGTGATACGTCAGTGAACAAGAAATCAGTCCTGCCCCATTCTTCTGAAATATTCCAGGTATTAGGAGAAACAGATTTGGTAGGATGCTGTTATATTTATGTAGCTCTTCGAGGAGAAATCTAAAGTTTGGGAAGGGATTTTGTTCCAGAATGTGAACATTAAAACTGAACACAGTGTTAAGTGATGCTAGTCAGCCCCAGGCTTTAACATGGTTGGGGTGCTCCCAGAAGAAACCTCCGCTGGAGTGGCAAGCTCCGCGTTGGCAAATTTCCTGACCTTAAGAAAGACTAAGCTATCCAGGAGCAGTGAGGGTGAGTCAGTGGCTATAAATATGACTGGAGATGAGGAAGGCTTTCTCAGGAAATGAGAAAGCTTCGTGTGACAACATGCAGGTAAGCCAAAAAGGCAAGCCTAAAATGACAGCTTGTCTCTGTCCTCCTGGGCTGGCTCTCCCAGAACACTAGCCAAAGGGAAAATGTAACCTGTACGCGGGCTGCTCGGTTTTGTAGCATTTGTAATAACAGAACACTTCACAAGGAATGCAGCCAGGCACTTCACAGCTGGTGAGAGAGACTGGAGCCCTGATTGCCTCTGATTCTGTCTTCTCCACCTGCAGGCTCAACCAATCCCCCTGCACTTGCCTTGGCTGCCCTGGTCCTTGTTTATTGAAAGGAACAAAAATGGATCTCTGAAGAGCTTAATTGGGTTTCTGATGACTATGACTCAGTAAATTAAGAGTACTGGTTCAAAAGAGCGAGACAATGTCTTCTGATGAAATGGCAATAAATGCTTTTAACCTTGCCCCTATCACCAGGTCCACAAACGAAAATGAGCACTTAACCCAGTCACTAGTCATTGCTTAGAACCCAATGTGATGGGGTTGAAAGTGTGGGCTTCTTGATTCAGGTCTCTAGTCACTGAAGTTACCGTGAACTCGAGCAAGTCATAGATCCTCTCGAGTTCAGCTTTTTAATAACAGTAACTTCTTTTTCATTTGGGATTGCTGGGATGATTTAAAGAGCTAAACTAAGAGGTCTTGAAAAGTGACTAGCAGTAGGTTATTTACTCTCAATGTTAGATAAGGCACTGTGCCAAGCACTGTTAGGCCCTCACCATCCAATGGTGGACAACATGGATAAGGTCTCTACCTTCATGGAGCCTGGACTGGTGTCTGGCTATGGGTATTGCATAGCTACTTTCGCTTTAGCTGTTCCATGTATGTCATTTAAACGCACAAAGCAAACTAACATCCCCTATGGGCAACCTCCATGCTATCTCCAGCAAAGACTCTATTCCTACCCAACAACATCCTCCAGCAGAAACCTACGTGCAGACAGCCTCATCAGTTAAGGCACAAGTGGCAGTTTCTGAGGTCCAGAGGTGTCCACAGCTTTAAAGCTTAGGAGATAATGAAAAGATCTGAAGAAAAAACAAAAAGAAAGAAAGAAAGAAAAAGAAATGATTTTTTTAATGTATGCAAATTTTTTTCTTTTCTTTTCTTTTCTTTTTTTTTTTTTTTTTTTTTGGTTTTCAAGACAGGGTTTCTCTGTGTAGTTTTGGTGCCTGTCCTGGATCTCGCTCTGCAGACCAGGCTAGCCTCGAACTCACAGAGATCCACCTGGTTCTGCCTCCCGTGTGCTGGGATTAAAGGCATGCACTACTACCGCCTGGCAAGAAATGATCTTTGGAATGCCTTAGAGAAGTAGGCTTAGATCTAAAACATACAGAATTCTGATTGCTAAAATATATAAACAGATCGATTTAACCCCAAGTTACACTCGTGAGTGTTCCCGCATCATATATGACTTGCAATAGCCTGAAGATCCCTCCAACTTTGGGACTCTCAGGGTGAGGGTTAGGGCTTGGGCAATGTCGGGCCATTTGTCCTTCATTATCATTCTCTCTCAAGTAGAATTCCTCACAATTTTTCCTTCCAGAAAATCTCACCTGACAGTGTGATCTAGTTTAGATTCAATCATTTATCAAATATTTATTGATTGACATATGTGTGTGTGTGTGTGTGTGTGTGTGTGTGTGTGTGTATGTTACTTTCTAGATATGAAATAGGTAAGTTACTGCCAGTATAAAGTTTACACTTACATGTCCGAGGGAAGCTGTGTTTGCATTCCTGTAGCTCCCTATATGCATCTGTGTCTCAGGCTTGGGCACGTATTGATGGGTTCCCAGTACAAAGACCTTTAGGCTATGAAGAAAAGACAGTTGGTTAGACTTTGTGTCTGTAACATCATTCTTGGTATAGAGAACACAGGGGATTTTTGATAAGTTTCAAGTGAAAGAAAAAATATCGGGAAGCAGAAAAACTAGCTTCCATGTTCAATACCTTTCTCAAAATGTAAAATAAATAAATGAATGAATAAATGATTTAGTAACACCACGCAAGCCACCAATTGGTTCATTTCATTAAAAACAAAACATAGGACAAGTTGCCTTAGATGTGCCCATGCATTTGTTCTAGACTTAGAGGAGATCTTAGAGAGTTTGAATGAATGCAGGAAGCTAATCACATTCTTTCAAGGAAAAATTGCATGAAGTACTTTGCTCATAGTATGCGTGAAAAACGATACATACTGAAAAACAAGCCTGACTTAAGCCTGACTTGGGCAAAAGTAAGCCTCAGAAGGTGATACTGTAAACATGCTTTCTGCCATCACTCAGCCTGAGTGTTGTGGAAATGTACAAACGTCGGTTTGTGTAATTCTTTCCATTTGAGAACATTGTCTTTGTGTGCTTATCCTATTCCAAGTAAGTAAATAAATAAACATGGAAAGAAAAGAGGTTACTTATACATAATCTTTGAATTATATGAATTCATATAAAAACTACGTAAGAATAGAGAAGTGTTTCTCTGATGAAGTAATATTAATCAGTTTGAAGGTTCAGGACTAAAAATATAAATAAAAAATGGAGAAAGGGGAGAAAAGATATGAAAATAAAAGAGATCTTAGTAGTGACAATCTCATGCTGAGCTACAATTGCCTCGTGACTGCCTAGGCTTATTGTGTATCTGTACTGTGTGTGATTACCACAGGAGATAAGACTCACCTTTATTTAACTAGTGTCATACCCACACCCATTCATAAGTTCAAACCCAATGCTCATTGTGATGGTATGCAGATGGGGGATTTCCATAGCTAATTAGGCCATGAGGGCAGAGTCACTGTGAATGGGAGATAAGCGTCCTTGTCAGAAAGGTTCTGCAGAGCTCCCTTCCACATTCTGCTATGCAAGGGTTACAGTTGGGAGCCAACTCTCTATGAACCAGGAAGTGGTATGGTAATTTGCTGTATTAGCCCCAGCAGCAAAGACAGATGCCTTCTCTTTATTAGGTCCTTATGTGTCCTGCATCAAACTATATTTTGGGAGCTGGGTAGACATGGACCTTGCCCTTCTGTAACTTACATTCTGGCGCAGAAAATACGATCTACAACTAAACACTTGAATAAGATAATGGCATTATTTTAAGCATCTCAAAGGTGGTATTAGAGGGACTGCATCTAGGATAATGCTAGTTTAAGAAGAAGAAAAGGACAAGGGAAGGCATCCTAAGGAGTTAGAATGGAAGTCAGAGCCATGAGGGCTTATCATGGAGAGCTTCAAGTAGAGCATTTTATAGTGAGGGCTGAGAGAGTGGCAAAGACCCTAAGTCAGAAGTAAGTCTAGAGTGTCCACAGAAGAGAAAGCAGGATAGTATCATTGGAAGGCAGGATTCCAGTGTAGAGGATGAAGGTTTCAGAGCCCACAGAGCCGTGTGGATGATGACAAAGTATAGAGGTTTCCTCCTGGACCAGATTAGTCAGTGAAGATGGTTAGGCGAGAGAGCAACGTGATCTGCCACGAAGTGCTAGTGGATTCGGTATTTTGTAGTCACTCCTCACCCTACTTCTGACATCAATTTGTGTTTTCCAACCCAAAGCAAGGCACATGGCTGACAAGTCTGCATGCACTTAGAAGGGTGAGTAGAACAGACATTGCAAAGCAGAACTATTTCAAGGGAAACCTGGGGTGAACATCCATTCCGCGTCTAATTGCACCCAGCTTAGCTGGATATGATTTGCAGAAAGCATCTCCTAAGAGTTATTAGAAATTGAAAGGAGCTTCCAGCAGAGGAGTTAGAAGCAGAAGGCAGAGTAGGGCTCATTAGTACAGGTTGTGCTATGCCATCTCCTGTACTAGGGTGTGAGGAGATGAGTGTGAATATTGTTGTGAATGCCCTGCCTTCCCACCTCCTTCTCACCTTCCCCATTATCACCACTCCATTTGCACCTCACTCCCTCTCTCTCTCACCTTATTAGCACAGTTCCATTTCCAGATCAATTGAAGGAGAGGTGTTACCAACAATCTCTCACTCTACTACAACTTCCCTTCTTCTCTAGCAAAGCTTCACTCAGGATTTCATAAAGCTGCTGTTAAAAAAATATTTAAAATCCCTATTCATAAATAGTTTCTATAAAAGAAGAAAGTTAATGTATTTATATAAGGCAATACATTCTTTTTCTTTCTTCCTTTTTTTACTTTTTTTTCTTGAAATAAGGTCTCCCTATGTAGACTAAGCTATCCTTGAATTCAGAGATCTGCCTGCCTCTGCTTCCCAAGTGCTGTGATCAGAGGTTTGTATGCATCCAGGAGGTCCATGCCAGACCAAGGGATACAGTCTTAAAAGAACTCTAAAATATTAACATAAGGAATATTCAAATGTTTCCCACTCCAAAAACAATCAGAATGATAAACACGGATTGTGATTGTGATGATGCAGCAGCCAGTGTTTTGCGTGGTTAATATGTATATATGGTTTGTTCCACTGTTTAAGATTTTTTTCTGTACTAGGCATAGTGCTAGATGTCAAGGGATGTAAAAACTGTTAAGGACACAGTCCTGCCCTCTAGAAGAAAACATCAATGGGAACACAGCAGCAGAGGAACTGCATAAGGAGCCTTTGCAAAGGGAATGCATTTCTTCAGTAGGACCCAAGAATGAATGGAAGCGTAATGCGAACACAGCTTTGGGAAGACGTAAAAGGATTTAAGGACAGACTAGATGACACAGCCTCTAAATGCTGTAAGGCCAACTTCTGCCTCTCTTCATCCTTAGCACTTACCCCACATTTGGGAAGATCCATGATCTGTACTGTGTGGTTTCCTGGTGGGCATTTGAATCAATCGGTGCAATTCCAATGTGTAGCAAGGCAGTTGTAGGGACTGATCAATGCCCTCAAGCTGTCTGGATTGAAATCCCACCTCCATCATTGTCTAGGAGACTTTGGGCAATCACTTCACCTTTTTACCAAGTTTATTGACTTCACTGTAAACTAGAATAAAAATACTGCCCACCTACTGGGGCTATTAAGAGGGATAAATATAGAAAAATAGGTTGAATAGCTCAGGGGAACCTCTCAAGACCAAGTGATGTCAGCGATCACTTATTCTATGAACTCATGGTCAGAAGAGCAAGGGACAATCATCTTTTGTCCTAACAGAATGATGTTTTTAATCTACGGTCTTACACATATGCCCTCTGGTCAAGTCACTGCCAAATATTTGCAAACACGCCCTGGCTCTCCAGCACTGGGTTAGAAAAACAGAAAGGCCCCACATCTGACATCACTAGCCACATTGTGTTTTCCCAGAAGCCAGCTGATTGCTGAGGCCAGGGTTGCTCAAGACAACCTTAATCCATTTATGAACCTAGTATTGTCTAGCCCTTGCTCAAATACACGTGGATAGTGTTTTCACAAGAATGGATATTCTGCTAAGATAACAGATGACTATGCTTCAAAACCTTCATAGTAGATTTGGTGCTCCCCTTTAAAAAAAATTAATGTTTAATGATCTTTTACCTTTTCTAAGCCCTTACAGGCATTATGCTAGAAATTACTTATTCCTCCAGTTAAACACAATGCCGGTTGAATAACAACTATCTGTTAGTTAAGCCTTGGGACACAAGAGTTAATAAAACACAGGTGCTACACTGAAAGGCTTATCATTAATTACAATATCAGTAATTACAATGCTGTGAGGGAACAAAGGAAGGGAGAGTGTGAAACCACAGGGAAAAAAATCCAGAGGCTCTTCCCTGCGAGAACCTCTGGTCTGGGGCAGAGAACCACCCCAGGCATTCTGCAAATGCTAGTGAAGAAGGAGGAGTGTTTCAGTACCACCTACCGCCTTCCCCTCACTGGTGTTGACCCTTCTGCCGCTTTCCCCTCCCCAGAGCCTTACCAGCTACCCATGTGACCACTTCATAGCTAAACTCACACGCTGAGGACCTCAGCGGGCTCATGGCCAGGCTGAAGAGTGGCTGTTTTACAGTGGCCTTGCTTTCTGGTCTCAGACCTTGAGTGTTGGACCTAGCTATGCCCTAGACACCTCCCTGACCTTGGGCAGATTTCACACTTGCACCCCACACTATGGGCACCGTAGGAAAGAAATTAGAGATCTAAGCAGAGAGAGTTCTAAGCACAGAAGTGAAGTAGGTAATCTAATTGGCTCAAGCTGTAAAAACAGTAGTAATATAAAGTGTGAGGCATGATAGAAATACAGAGGGAGAACTGATAATTTAACCTCTGGTTCTGACTTTGGGACCAAATCATTTTTTCCGCTAGTCACCGAATTATGTTGAGATATAGGATCAGAAGGGCTGCTGGATGGCTTGATTTAAGTAGATTGAGACGGACAGTGGTATCCAGGTTTCCAGATCACTGACACTTCACTCTTCTGTCCTACCTTGGGCAAAATGTACTTCAGGTGCCCTACATCATTTCTTTCATTGTTATAGGAGCATATATAAAAATAAAACAGTGTATAATAACAATATTAAATTGTAACAATACTTCTCTGTTCCATTCTGTCTCAAGCTTTACTAAAAGATGATCTAAAACTTCTAAAAAGTCAGTCATGACGGTTCACACCAGTAATCTCAGCACTTGGGAGACGGAAGCAGGGTCATCAGGAGTCTGAGGCTATCCTTTGCTATGTAGTGAGTTTGAGGCCAGTGTGAACTACATGAGACCTTGTTCTTAAAACTAGAGTGGGCGTAAGGGACCTCTAAGGAATTATATAGTGGTTTCTATGATTTCACAAAGGGAAAGAAAATTAGTGTGTGTGTGAGCATGCATACACACATGCACGCTTTATGTTGCTAGAGAGGAGTGCCAAGGAAAGTTTAAGAGAAAGGGATGTTTAAGTCCACAAATGTTTGGTTTTACTTGTTTTTTGAATTGAGCTTTTGGGAACTATCCAAAGATTAAACACACACACACACACACACACACACACACACACACACACACACACACACACAGAGTTAATGCTAAAGTATTAAATTTACAGTCCTTATCAGCTTTCCTAGTGCTTATATTCCAGACATATGCCACCATGCCAGGCAGGCCCCAGGGCAGTAAGTGTATTAACACAAAACGCAACAGGAGAACTGATGAATTATGAGAAGTCACTTCCACCATAGGCATATAAAGCCTATGCCTTTTGAAAATGGTCAAAAGAGCATTTTAAAATGCTTTCTTGGGGGAACATTTATTGAAAAGCCTGTCTTCCCAGCCACAGATGGATCCAATTAGTTTCCTTCCTCTATATTCATTCAGTTCCTGTCTGGAAGGTGGGAGGGGTTATTTATATATGTGTGAACTGGGAGGAAGGAGGCCTCCACAGCTTGCCATCTAACTGCATGCAGAATTCTGGCACACTTTGCTTGGCCCTTGGCTGCTTTCCCCACATGGTGTCTGGTACCAGAGACATAAAATTATGAATAAACCAGTTACTGTCCTAGCTTCCACAATGCAGGACACATGTTTTTCATGAACATTAAAATTCATTTTTTTTTAATTTGAGAGAGAATTAAGCCTGGGTTCTGACATTAATTCTTACTTGTCTTCCTCTTGGCAGAGTGGGTTGTTCATTTCTATCACAGAGAAACATTAACTCCTTTTGCATGTTTTGCAAACCTAACTCCCTTTTTAAAAATAGAAACCCTTGCCGGGCGGTGGTGGCGCACGCCTTTAATCCCAGCACTCGGGAGGCAGAGCCAGGCGGATCTCTGTGAGTTCGAGGCCAGCCTGGGCTACCAAGTGAGTTCCAAGAAAAGGCGCAAAGCTACACAGAGAAACCCTGTCTTGAAAAACCAAAAAAAAAAAAAAAAAAAAAAAATAGAAACCCTTGCTGTCTTTACCATGCATCTGTATGGATTCCGATTGATAATTCCAGTTGGCTTATGTTTTCAGTCATTTTCTGTGTTCTCTATTTTTGGGCTATGCTAAAAAATTTAGGTGTTAAATAGTCTTTCCTTGTTTTTCTTGCAGTTCTTGGACACCACAGCCTTATATATATAGATATATATAGATATATATAGATATATATATTGGTGCTCGATAATACTTATTTTTAAAGTAATTTCTCTAGGACTGATTCCTCCTATTAGAATTTGAAATCCTACACATTATCCACAGAAATCAGACATTTCAATATCTACTTGCCTCACCCTTGACTACTCTCCCTCTTGGAACAGGCTCCAGGCATACTACCTTGCTGCTAGCTCTCAGTCTATCAAACTTACTGTTTCACATCAAGTTATTAGAAGTAATGACATTTTAAACACAGTTTGAATTTATTTGAACAATATTGACAAATATGTCTTAAATATACTCCTTTCTCGAAGGACACAATCCTGTATGGACAACCACCTGGTAGTTTTCCTATCCACTGACCTTTACTTTGGAAGGTTAAGTAGAGACCCTTGTGACACTATAGGAACTGTGAGGACTTTACTTAGGACAACTGCAAAGGAGTCAGGACTACCGATAGATCAAGCTCAACCCTAAGGACAACAAAATTTATAGACAATACACAGAGAGATGGGATAGAAAGTGACAAAGACAAGAAAACATCAAGATTTTTTGTCTGTTGTACTGCTATGCTGACTTGCTGGGATTCTTGTTGATGGTAGACTGTAGTGGTTTGAATGAAAATGGCCCCCACTGGCTCATAGAGAGTATCACTATTAGGAGATGTGGACTTGTTGGAGGAAGTGTGTCACTGGGGGGTGGGCTTTGAGGTTTCAGAAGCTCAAGCCAGGCCCAGTGGCTCACTCTCTCTTCCTGCTCCTGCTGATCCAGATGTAGAACTCTTGGCTCCTTCTCCAGTACCATGTCTGCCTGCATGCCACCATGTTTCCCACCATGACCATAATGGACTAAATCTCTGAACTGTAAGCTAGCCCCAATTAAATGTTTTCAATTGTAAGAGTTGCCATGGTCACAGTGTCTCCTCACACAATAGAAACCCTAAGACACAGACTAAATATGTAGATATCGGGGTGGAAGATGAAGACCTTGATCAGGTATAGAAGGTGATTAGACACCCAAGAAGGAGGTTCTTCTCTAAATTAACATTATAGAATTCTTGTTAAACTTTGACTTGCCAGGCTGAAGATAACACCCAAAGAGGATATCTAGTTGAAAAAGAGCTCAGGAGAACCTAACAAGTTTGGTTAAGAAGAAAGCAAGCTGGTACTGACCAGGAAGCTTCCCCTCTGATAGCTAGCCTTTATGGTACTAAAGGTACAATGCAGGGTAATGGTAGGAAAAAGTCAATAACAGTCTTACCTAGCTGTGAACCCTGTGAGCTACACTAATGACCAGTATGGAAAGATCTGTTCATGGGTAGAATAACGACACAAATGTTACAGTGGTAACCAAATACTTTCTGATTGGATTTAAGACCTGTTCCACAAGGAGAGACCTAATACTATGAATCTGGCCAAGACCCATGATTGGGGAGTTCACAGGCCCAGTGGGTAAAACTATTACTACTGCTATTTTTCTAAAGGGGCATGGCATCAAACTACCCTCTAAATCCATATTTCTATGCCCATAGATTAGCACAGCTCTCAAACCTCATCAGAGAAGTTTCTTACAACTGACCAGAGCACAGACAATAAATGTCTGTGGATTCCTCACCACAAATCATATCTAATGGCCATCTATTACAACCTCTCTCCAAAAGGCTCAGGAACCATCACCGAAGAGAGTCAGAAAGAGCGTAAGAACCTGACATTGGGCGATCAAAGTGAAACAAAGTCTTCTGGGCATGACAGGACCACTGGCCCTCATGAACTCGGATGTAGTTGCCTGCATAAGACTTGTACAAGATCAGGCCAGTCCAAAGTTCAGCTTACAAGTGTGGGGCTTACAAGCCCCTAACACTAGCTGAGGAGGCATTTCACTTGATGCATTCTGAAGGAGGGAATGTCAGTTTTCTTCAAGGGTGTGGTCCCTGGCAGGTCAACTCTGCTCCTTTAGAAGGCTTCACACCCATGAGTATATGGACAGCACAAACTGGATTCAGTGAGCTATAAAACACATTCACACATGAAGTTGGGAGAGAGTGGATATGGAAGAAGTGGGAGGAATATGATCAAAATACATTATATGGATAAAATTCTCAAAGAATTCAAAAAACAGTTTTTAAAGAAGATTCCTTCTCAATGCTGTTTCCTCAGCTGAATGAGCACTGTTGTCCCACAGTGACAAAATGGACTGGTTTCTAATGGTGACCATAAGCAGGTCATCAATATAGCTTAAATTCTCAATTTCAATCAGTGTTGTTGAAACATACATAAAAAATTCCTCTATAAAGTTGTAAATGCAGCCAGTTTGACTCCCTTAAATGATTTAAATGATATGGAGTAAGACTTACTTAACCATAGACATATCTATTTAAAAATGTTAGTTAAAAATTTAAAAAGTAACCAAAGACTGTGACTCATTCTTGTAATCCCAGCACTTGGAAGACTGAGCTGAGATTTCCAAGAGTTCATCCATGTCAGCCTGAGCTACATACTGAATCTAAGCCCTCCTGGTTACTGTATGAAAACACACACACACACACACACACACACACAAAACCAAAAATACAAAACCAAAAAATCCTCACCAAAAACAAAAACAAATCATAAAAAAATGCTAAGAACAAACAGAAAGAAACAAACTTTCAGAAAATGGAAGTTTATGTTCCACAAACTTAGATTGCCCTAATTTGGGGATTTCTCTTCATAGGTGCACTTTATGCTTAATTCAGGAAATATCTTAAATTTGTCCCACAATGCAGGCCGTGCACATATTATTATTATTATTGAACTACTAATATCAGTATACTAGCATGAATGACCAAAAGTAAACCAATAAGAGCTAATAAGTGTTCTTGAAAATCTGTCATTCACAGCCTCTACATTTCATTTATTCCAGGGCTCCACAGTTTTTCCACTCCATGTCTTAAATGTGCCTCTCCTTCTGTATATACATAATTTGACTAGTATGGTCAGTGTCATTACCTGTAACCTCCCTGAAATTAGGGTTCATACTTCTTCATTCTTCAATATAGACATACCTCCCTAAGTATCTATTTGTAGAACCAAATCAATTATAAGCTTAAATAAGTACTTTTTTTTTTTCATTAAAAAGTAGAGAAAAGACAACATAAAACTCATGCTTCAGGCATAATCCCAGCACTCAGAAGGCTAAGCTCGTGAGTTTGAGGTCAAACTGGGCTAGAGAGTGAGATAACTGTCTTTTTTAAAAATGAAAAATAATGTCTTTTGACTTACCATAATTTAGTAACACTGACTAGTGAGACAGAGTTATAATTTCCTTCACTTTTTCTAAAAAGAAATGTATGTGTGCCAGATGTATGTGATGCTGGCTTTCATGTGCACATGGGTGTGTGCCCTATGTGCAGGGTTGGAACCAGAGAAGAATGCCTAGTGTCCTGTTCTATCTTTCTCAACCTTATCCTTGAGGTGAGATCTCTCACTGAACCTCAAGCAGGTTTCAGCTAAGGCCCCACCGTGCTAGGGTAACTGAGCCACACCTGGCTTTTTACCCAACTCCGTAATTTGAATTCAAGTCTTCCTGCTTGCTCAGGAAGTACTTGTATATCCACTGTGCCATCTCCCTAGCCACCAGTAATTATTTTAATATGAATTCCTTCAGTTTTATTCAACATCTGTTACTTCTGAGATGATTTTGTATAGAATCTTGATAAAATATTCCATAAGGTGAAATAAATGCTATGAACTAACTATAACTTAAAATCACTTTAAAATATAAGTTCCTAAACCTTAAATATTAACCTCCATTCTCCACAATGCCTTTTCAATTTTATTTTTCTATAATTTGTTTCAAATAGCTTCAAAATTTCTTAAAAGTATTAGTTTAAAAAAAGCATTAGAGTATGTAGTTTGCCTTCTATTGGTATTCTGCAATGGCCCCCTTTCTCCCTTCTCTCCTCACACCTTTTTTCTCACTCTCCTGCTTCTCCCTCATCTGTTTCTTGATAAACTGGGGGAGGAAGGGGTTCCCCATATAAGTCCCAACACAAATTTACATTTTAGCAGGGGGAAATGTGAATGTATCATTAAGTCCAGAGAACTATAAATAGTTCCTATAACTAGAGTGACACAGTAAGATACATACTTGTGTCTCCATCAAATACTGCTGACAAATGAAATCTACCCCTCCCCTTTCTTAGAGACATAGTACTGTATGAAACATTGTCTGCTGTTTCTTGAAATAAGCATTTTGAACTGGAATTTTCTTTGGAGTCACTGTTTTCTCAGCCTATGAGCCTATGTACAAAAACAATACAACAGAGCAGTCTAGCGATTCTTTTATTTCCATTCGAAAAATTTTATTTTTTGCTTAAAGAATACAGACTAAGCTTTAGAACAACACTGCCAAAAAGCCCAGGATTGTTAAGGAAGTCTTCATAGCATTACAGGCATCTGGCTTTTCCTCATCTTTTCTAGTGAGGTTAGGATAGAGAAACTTAGAATAAGGATAATACCTGCCAACATTAGTACAAAATTCAGTTACACGCAAAACAAACAAACAAACAAACAAAAATCCCTGAGCACAAAAGCAGTCTTCATCTCAACAGAATCTAGTATTGGTTCTGTGTTGAGACAGGTCTATGTAAACCAGTTTGTCCTAGAAGCTGCTATGTAGCCCGGGCTGACTTTGAACTTATTATTCTGCCTCAACTTCTCAAGTGCTGAGATTACAGGTATGGGCCACCACACCTAGAAATTTTTTTCTACATTGTAGCAAATATTTGAACAGTTTAGACAAATGCAAACTAGCTGTAGGGTCTTATAAGCTAGACTGTCTCCCTTTGTTAAGCACAGCTAAATGATCTGATAGAATTGTAACAGAGAAGCAATACATGGAGTTCTCAAGCAAGAGAAGCCAAGCTCCATAATCAGCTGGAACCTTTTATCACATTTTTATACTGTCCTTTTCTACATGACTGTGTTCTTGAAACATTACAATTAACAAAATGTTCAAAGGAAAAAAATGTTAATCAAGATACGGTAACTAGAGGGAAGTGTACAGTTTCACCAAGTCTTCAGTCTGGATGATGGAGTCAGTCTTCTTACTTCTTCACAAAATATTTCAGTTGCTCCTGTAGGAAAATGATCTGCTCATACTTCTGTTTCTCCTGCAACTTGAGTTGTTCTAGCTCAGACTGGAAATGACTCTTGAGGGTCAGGTTTTCCAATTTTCCGAGGAGATCTTTCTGTCTTTGTGCTTTGCCCTGAATCTTCTGGAGCTTTTTCTCCTTGTAGTGAATCAGCTTCTGAATTCCCAAAATTACTGAACTACAATCTTCCTTAGCTTCGCACAAGCTAAACTCAATAAACTTGGTTTGTAGCTCCCTTTCCAAATCTTCTTCAGTATCATCTTCCTTCTCCTCCTCCTTTTCTTCATCCCCCTCCTCCTCTTCATCCTCATCCTTATTCTCATCCTTCCCTTGATCGTCATCCTGACGGCTAGAATCACGGAATGTGTTCTGAGGCACAGCACATTCTGATGAGCTATGCCCACTTATTTCAGTGGGTACCGGAAGCCCCGGGATACAGGTTGGGCTTTGGACTGCCTTGGTGTCGTCATCAACAGTGATTTCCCATCGGCTGCTGATGGCTTCAGCATCTGAACGCAGCAGTCTCTTCACTTCTTTTTCCACATCTTTCGAGTCAATGTAGCCACCACAGCCTTCACTTTGCTTCACGTCCGGGAGCTTTCTTGTCGGTTTCCGAAACCGTTTCTTTCTGACATTCTTCAGTGGTGGGGTAATGCCGTGCTTCCAAATATATTTGTTCCCTGTCTCCCCTTGGTGTCCCAGGGCCGTAGCCCCGGCGGCAGGGGCTGGTTCTTCTGGAGAAGAGCGGGGATCGCCCTCGGCACTGCACACAAGCATCTGGGAAATATCCGCCGTTTTATAAAAGGTTTTCCTGTCGTGAGTTTTCAGGCTTCCAATGACACAAGGCAAATCAACGACTCTGGCGGACAGCGAAACGTCATCCACCTGAAGGACGGCGTGCCGTGCATCCGGAGATAGGTCAATTTTTAGTCTCTCTCTCACGGCGGCATTTCCAGAACGGATGATCTGCCTGACCCTGGCAGCCTGTTCCGGGGGCAGGCGCAGGATGAACTGGTTCTCGAGTTCGGGAGGAGGCTGGTCGTCGTCGTCGTGGTCGTGGTTTTCACTCATCTCGGCTCTAGGAGGCTGTGCGAGGCCTGGGCCCGACCTGTCTGCCCTGGGGATCGTGGGAGGGGCTGGGGAGGGCTTCCGCTGGGGTCTGTGTGCTGCTGCTGCTGCAGCAGCGAGGGCGACGCCTCAGGGAGTGTGTCCCCACACGCTGGGCCCTGGCGCCGTCGTCGTGTGCTCACACACACACACGCACACTCGCCGCCGGCCTCCAACCGCTGCCTCAGGCCTCGGCGGGCGTCGGCAGGCCGCAGTAGGCCTCGGCGGGCTTCTGCAGGCTTCCGCGGCCTACTGGCGCCTCCACAGGTCCCGGCGGGCTTCTGCACGCCGCCAATGGCCTCACGGCCTCCCGGTACAGCTGTGTGCCTCCGCAGTCCTCCCTGGTCCTCCGCAGTCCTCCCTGGGCCTCGGCCGGTCCTCCCTGGTCCTCCACGCGCCCCTCTGGTCCTCCGCACGCCTCCGCAACCGTCCCAAATCGTCCCTCCGTGCGTGCAGCTGCTCGCCGGCCGGCAGCAAACCCCGAGGCAGCGCGTGCGCTTCCGGCATGTGGACCGGAAATGATTTCACATGGACCGGAACTGACTTTGAAAAGCTCCACCTCCCCGCCCCGGCTAGCAAGAGGCACTTCCGGTTAAGCGCTGAGCCTCCTAGAGGCAAACCGGAAGTGTTTAAAGTGTTCTTTTCCCATGCGGGGCCCCTGGGCCTTCGGGTTACTTCCGGGTTTTGTTGTTGTTGTTGTGTGTTTCTTGGTTTTTGTTTTTCCACGGCCGACGGTAAAAGCCGGGCCATGTTTGGTTGCTCGGGAGCCCGTAGCTGGTCATCTGGCCAGGGCTGCCCACCTCCTGCGGGCATCTTCGCCATCTCAACATAAACCGGCCCCTCTCCAGCCCGCCGCTTATTTCTAGTCTTTTAGAGAGGGGCAGGAGGCTGCTGGGCTACAGAGGTCCCAGCCTAAACGGTGGCTGATCATTCCAAAAGCCAGAAACACGGGACAGGGCGTGGGGGCCTTTCTTAAACAAGTGCTTCGTCCTGGTGTGAGTTGTAAATGCCAACCTAAAAACTGTATTTAAAATCGGGAGCTGTTTGCTAGTAACTGTAGACACGGCATAACGACTCTGTGCTCCCAAACAGTCTAATGTTGAATCAGGAAAATGAGAATACAGCATTTTCTTTTCGTCAGCAAAGAACCACCGCTAAATTCTGGAAAATCGCACTGGTGGAATATTTAAATAAAGTTTAAATGTAAGGACAGGTACGTATTACAAATGCTGACATTTTCATATACCTTGAGCCTTCAAATAAAATTCAAATTTAAGGACAAGTACATATTATAAATGCTGACAAGATGCACAAATACATTAATATGGGCTGCCACTGAATGGAATTTTGAATAGCCTCAGTTTCTCCTTCTGCTATCTTTGAAGTAAAAAGCAGTCCAGCAGTCTATTCATTTTGTTCACTCACCCACACTGCAACACAAATAATTTGAAGGCCTACTATAGCCCTGTTTTGGTGAGATAAGGTGTGAATAGACTGTGGTCATTAATAGCTACTTATCTAAGAGTACTATAAAGCACAAAAATAAATCAAGAAATTGAGGTTAATAAAAGAATTATCTATAATCCTTGTTTTTAAAAAATCTGGATCAATTTTATTATTGAGTGTGTAAAACTCGAGCCACAACTGAGGAAATGAAAACAAATTATATTAAAGGCGGGTGGAGATGATAGGCCCAGACCAGCTCCAACATAACCAAGTAGTAGCTGAGGATAACCTCCCAAGTGCTGAGATAACAAGCGTGCATTACTGCATGTGATTTCATCAGTTGCTAAGCATTATTAGAAATAGAAATTACTCTTATAATTTCAAAGTTTCATGTCATATAGTCAGAATTTTTTTTTTCGGAGCTGAGGACTGAACCCAGGACCTTGTGCTTGCTAGGCAAGTGCTCTACCACTGAGCTAAATCCCCAACCCCAAGAATTTTTAAAGTAGTATATAACATATATGTATGTCAACAACAGAAAGCTGAGGCTAATGTAATCAAAGCAAGGGTCAAGGCCCAACCCCATGGAGCAACACAACTTGGCAACTTTGGTCACATGGTTATGTCTTTAGAATCAAGGATATGAGAAAGGGGATGTGGAATCTCCCTCCATGATTAAGGAAAGCCACTGAGGTCAAACATGTGTTAGGGGTGTCCCTGCATGGAGGTCAAGAGAGGCTATTGTGAGAAGCTGTGAAAGTGAAGCCTGGATTGTATTGGAGACCCCAAGATTTTGGAGATGCCAGAGTCATGCAGTACCTATCAAGGAGCGCTGCAGACAGGGTGTGGGACCAGCCCAAGAGAAGGAAATGTGTCATCAAAGCTGGGGGGAGTTGGAGTTCTGAAGATTGCTTTCACATCAAACATGGGGATCCAGAACTTGGAGTCAGCCTGGCTTTGGTGGTTCCTCATTGTGGTTCCTTTCCTCCATTTTTGGAATTAGTAATGTGTATTCTCTATCATTGTAGTTGGAAGTGTGATCTGTGTTTCTAATTTTGCTCCTATGCATGCTTTCTTGCCCCCCATGCCGCCCCATGAACCTAATGGACTGAACTTCTGAAACTGTACACAACCCTACAATTCACTGCTTCCTCTCATAAGAGTTTCCTTGGTTGTGGTGTTCATTTACAGCAACAGAATAGTGACCAAGATACATAGTTTTATATAACAAATAACAATAACATATTAGTATTTTAAACAGATATAAAATTTACCCAAAAAGAAAATTCAAAAAAGCCTAATGAGAATAGGCATAAATAACATTTCTGATCTCTTTCTTCACTTTAATGGATCCTATTATATACTCACTGTACTATTCTGTCCTCAGACCAGTACTTGGCTTCAAGACAGAACTATTTCATGCTTTATTATCTACTGTTTTCTGGTGGTGACTATTACTATAGTCATAGACTTATTTAAAAGTTCATTTTTCTCCAGAAATGTTCATTCGTTTTCTTATTTGCATAGACACTTCAGTAAAGGTCATTTCATAGGTTGCATTATTCATTTCTTATCTGTTTGTAAATATTGGTCTCCCACTGCAGGACAGTGAGTTTTATCATTTGTAATGAAATTCTAGATAAGATGCTTTAGGAAACATTTGTGCCAGGAATAAAGAATGGTGACTTAAAGAAGTGACTAAGTGGAAAACTATTTTTACCACAGGCAATACCACCCACCCAGTCTTCCTGGAGAGGAGGATTTCACACACTAAAAAGATAGAGATAATTCAGGAAAGAGCATCCTTCTAAATGAGTCGTAATTTCACATTCAATGCAATGTGATAAAGAAACAGGGAAGAACCAGCTAAAATCTATGTATGCATCTGTCAAACAGTTATAAAATTGCTTCAGCGATAACACATAGAAGATAGCCACATTATTCACGACTTGAAGGCAGAGCTTACGCACTTTTGCTGATATTTCGAACACATGTTGATAGATTAACAAATGGGTGAGGTTTTTTTTTTCTTTTTGAGTGTGTGTGTGTGTGTGTGTGTGTGTGTGTGTGTGTGCGTGCGCGCGCACTGCATGCATCCTCAAATGTGTGCATGCAGATGCTAGAGAAGGAAATTGGGTGTCGTCTTCCTCTATCATTCTCTGCCTTACTTTTCCTACTTCTTTCCATTTCTTTCTTTAATGTGTCTGTGAGTGTGTGCACCTGCCTGAGTGTACCATGCATGCCTATGAAAGTCAGAGGGCACCTTGCAGAAGTTGGTTCTCTCCTTCCACTCTGTAGGATAGTATACCGAGATCAGCAGGCTTGGCAGTAAGTACCTTTACCAACCAAGCCATCTCTCCCACCTACCACCTTCTAAAAAAATATTTTAAAAATTTGTGTGATTACAATTGCATTATTTCCGTTTCCCTGTTCACGTTCCTCTGTCCAAACCCTCCCATCTACCACCCTGCTTTTTCTCTTTCAAATTCATACATAGTCTCACTCTCTTTTTTTCAATCGTGTGTGTGTATGTATGTATGTATGTATGTATGTGTGTGTGTATTTGACTACCCTACCAGCCTATTAATAGCTCCTCCCTGATAGGTAGAGGCTTCTGTGCCCCTCCCCCATCCTTGCTCAAATGTTGTTTAGCTGGATGTTGTGCAGACAAGGACAGCTGTGGGGAGTTCTAAAGAGCCAAATACCCATTTTTCCAGCAAATTTCAGTCAGAACTAAACCTGAACATTTAACAGGTTTCAGCTACTAGAAATTCTAAATTCTCTTTAAAGTCCCAATATTCATGATGCCCAACCTCAAGAAGTTTCATATGTGTACTCTTCAGGGTAATGGAGAGCTGCATTCTAAGTCTTGAGTCCTGACATTTTTGTACATTAAATTCTACACAGTAGGTTTCTTCATATTTTTTCTAGAAGTTGGTTGCATTGAATTTCTTAAATATATAGTAAGGTTTTTAATACTTTTTTTTTGAGACAGTGCCTTGAGTATCCCAGGCTAGCCTTGAATCCACCATGTAGCAGAGGCTAACCCTGAACTTATGATTTTCCTGCCTCTACCTTCCCAGGGCTAGAATTTCAGATGCTCCCCAAGCCCGGTTTATGTGGTTGTGGGATGGGAACATAGGGATTTGCACATGCTAAGCAAGTATTCTCCAGCTGTAAATCTGGCAGTTTTTGACCCATTATTTCTTAAAAACATTTTTGTACCTTCTACACCCCAAGTTATTCTGCTATCTGAAGTGATTCTACAGGTAACTGCGACCCTGTTCATCCTTTGCTAAGTCTTTTTCCTCTGTGTGCTTCATTTTGGATCTTTTCTGTCACGTCTTAAATATTACTCCTCACTGTAAATCTACTGTTAACCTCGTCAACTATTTTTCATCCCTGGCACCATTATTTTTTACCTGAAGAAGCAATAGTTGAGTCATTTTAAATATCGTCTATCTCTATTTACAATGTTCTTGTTTTCATTTCCTTTATCCTGGACATAGCAAATACAAGTGTGATGATTCTCTGAACACCCTTCCTTGTCTATTAATTTAATCATCTGTGTCATTTCTGGGTCTTTTTTTTTTTTAACCATCTCTTTCCACTTATATAATAGATAGTAGTTTCCTGATTCTTTGTAGACCTTACAAATTTTATTGGATTTCAAACATTTTGAGAAGTTTACCATATTTGGTTTTGGTTAATTTTTATTCTCCATGTAACTAGGTGATTTAAAGGCAATTTAGTTTTTTCAGATTCTCATTACGTTTTGTTGGTGGAACCAGAGCGGTATTCAATTATAGACAAAGGCTGTCAAACCAGAGCCAAGGGGCTAAGACCAGCTCTCTGATTTTTTTGAAAGCTCTGAGGCTACCGTTCAAACCCTGTGAGTCACAGAGATAAGTCTGGGTCCTTGCTCTTCAACTCCAAGAGTCTTCCATTCCACCAGAGACCATATGTTAGCATACAGCATAGACACAATATGGAATGGCCCAGTCCAGTCACCTTAATGAGGATTTTTTTGTCATTATAACTACTATAAACATATTCAACTTTGCTTCTTGGCCCATAAGTTTTAAGGTATTTGCTAGAAAATGTATTGTAGAAAAAAAAATCACAGACATCTCTTTAGAGGTGATTTTGCCCAGCTACTGAAAAAAATGTTGTTCCAAGTGACACATTCAATATCCTGGGTACACAGGGTTCTGACACTAATTAGTAGGATTAATTACTATTCCTAGAGTTATCAGAGCTCTGAAAACTGTTCTGTTTTTCCCTTAGAAGTTATGAAAACCCCCTCTCTCTTTAGAAGTTTTAGCCTGCTTCAGGAACACTCCTCTGATTATCACACTGTTCTGAATACCCCCTCCTCTGTCTCCCCATCTCTCTCATGTGTGTGTGTGTCTCTCTCTCTCTCTGCCCCGTCTCATGAATGTGTGTCTATTTCTCTGTGTGTCTCTCTGTGTCTTTCTCTCTCTGTCTCTCTCTTTGTGTCTCTCATGTATGTGTGTCTATCTTCGGTGTGTCTCTCTGTGTCTCTGTGTCTCTCTCTCTCTCTCTCTCGTGTGTGTGTGTGTGTGTGTGTGTGTGTGTCTCATGTATGTGTGTCTCTGTGTGTGTGTGTCTCTCTGTCTCATGTATGCGTGTCTATCTCTCTGTGTGTGCATCTTTGTGCCTCTGTGTGTGTGTGTGTGTGCCTGTGTGCCTGTGTGCGCCTGTGTGTCTGTGTGTGTGTGTCTGTGTGTGCCTGTGTGTGCCTGTGTGTCTGTGTGTGTGTGTCTGTGTGCGCGCCTGTGTGTCTGTGTGCGCCTGTGTGTCTGTGTACGCCTGTGTGTCTGTGTGTGTGTGTGTGCCTGTGTGTGTGTGCCTGTGTGTGTGTGTGTGCCTGTGTGTCTGTGTGTCTGTGTGTGTGTGCCTGTGTGTCTGTGTGTCTCTGTGTGTGTGCCTGTGTGTCTGTGTGTGTGTGTCTGTGTGTGTGTGTGCCTGTGTGTCTGTGTGTGCCTGTGTCTGTGTGTCTGTGTGTGTGTGCCTGTGTGTCTGTGTGTGTCTGTGTGTGTGTGTGTGTGCCTGTGTGTCTGTGTGTGCCTATGTGTCTGTGTGTCTCTGTGTGTGTGCCTGTGTGTCTGTGTGTGCCTGTGTGTCTATGTGTGCCTGTGTGCCTGTGTGCCTGTGTGTCTGTGTGTCTCTGTGTGTGTGGCACCCTCCCTTCCACTTGCTTTGTATTCTCTCCATAGCTCCTTGCTCTTCCTGCCCTTTGAATTCTAAGCTCATAACTTCCTTGACTTCTGACTCTAGGAGGTTGCCGGAGATTGGGGGAGGCTTTCCCCTCGCTAGCCAGAGCTGAGGAAGGTGCTAAAAGGGTTCCCCCTCTTTTCAAGAGTTGCTGTCTTGTGAGGCCTGCTGTCCAATGTGGAAAGCCATTGTTTGGTGTATCTTGTCGGGTTTGCTATTTCTTTAAAGCAGAATTCTGTTGCTCTGTGATACCTGAAAATAAAAATCTTAACCTCATATTAAAAAACAAAACACAATACCATTGAGTTTTTTTAATTTGATGAATTATTCAAAAAGGGTAAGTATTTTTATAGATGTGCTTATTTTTACTTATGTGTATATATGTGTCCCTGCACGTGCACCATATGAGTGCAGGTGCCCTAAGAGACCAGGGAGCATTGAAACCCTGGAACTGGAGTTACAGACAATTGTATTCCTCTAGCTGTCAGTGCCAGAAATTGAACCCGGGTTCTATACAAGAGCAGTAAGCACCCTTAACCACTGCACCATCTCTCTAGTCCCCCCCACAGAGTATTTTGATAGAGAAATTTCAAACAAATGTCTGTCTATTTTTTGTCAAAAAAGCAAAACATCTAGTGTAGCATGAATCTTAACAGGTCTTATTAATAAAATCAAACCCGGGGCCAGTTATTGGGGTGAACACTGGAAGATCAGAGAGACAGAACAAGCCACAGCTAACTTCACCTGGCCAACTTCTCAGCTGGTCTTGTTTCCTCAGACTGGAAGCCTCTGTGTCCTCATATCCGAATGGCTCTCAGCTGAACTGTGCTGCTCAAAACCTAAAAGCTTAACCAGCTAAAAGCTTAACCAGCCAAATGCTTCTAGTTTCTGGTCCTCATGCCTTATATACCTTTCTGCTTTCTACCACCACTCCCTGGGATTAAAGGCTCGCTTTCTGGGATTAAAGGCGTGAGTCACCATGCTTGGCTGTATCCTTGAACAGATGGATTTCTGCCTCTGGAATGCTAGGATTAAAGGCGTGTGCTACCACTGCTTAGCCTAAGTATCTAGTGACTTTTCTGTTCTCTGACCACAGATAAGTTTATTAGGGTACACAATATTTTAGGGAACACAATACCACCACAATCTAGCTTGAAATGAGCAGAGATGTCCACTCGTCCAGAGGTCAGATAGGGCGCTATTGAGATCATCTTTTACGGAGTCCACATGTTCTGTTTTGTGTCAAGGTTCTAGCTTTGAATCTTGATTTTCTATGTTTAATTTGGAGCACCTGTAGAAGTTGGGGAATTAGACAGGAGTCAGGACAGGAGGAGGGGCCTTAGTAGGGTATAGACAGTAGGGCACAGGAGTGGAGTGGGGCTTAATAGGATATAGATAGTAGGGCACAGGAGTTGGGGGATCTTAATAAGGTATAGATAGTAGGGCACAGGAGGAGGGGCCTTCATAGAGTATAGATAGTAGGGCGCAGGTGAAATGAGAGTAGAAAGGAGAGAGATTGATGGCTGACAGGGTTAAACCATGAGTGGCTGAGGAGATGAGGTACCAAGGAAAGGAGGATTAAACTAACAAGTGGAGAATAAAAAGCCCACATGGAAACCTACTGTGCTACAACAATAAAAACAAAACAAAACAAAACAAAAAAAACCCATGAACCCAAGTTTGAAGGGAGATTCCCTGCATGGTTGAATAATGCCGTCCCTAGTAGCAATGAGATACTAAACAAAACTCCCAGTGTTGTGTATGGGATACTTCCATAGATCTTGTTTATCAGGAAGATTCCAGAAACTGCCCCCCACCCCCAAATAATATAGATGCTTGCCTTTCCACTTGGTTGCCTACCGGAACCAGATGATGAGACGCTGTTGCTAAGGATACCACACACTTTGGTTGCAATATGTTGAGAAATCTGTCTGGAACTGTGTGGTGATATTGTGTTCCCCAATATATTGTGAACACTAATAAGCTTATCTGGGGCCAGAGAACAGAACAGCCACTAGATGGAGAGGCCAGAAAATGGTGGCACACACGCCTTTAATCCTAGCATTCCAGAGGATCCAAAAGGATTCCAAAGGATGGATCTCTACCATCTGGATCTCTGGGAGTTTAAAGCCACACTGGAAACAGCCAAGCATGGTGACACATGCCTTTAATCCAAGGAAGTGAGGGCAGGAAGCCGAAAGGTATATAAGGTGTGAGGACCAGGAACTAGAGCTGGTTAAGCTTTTAGGCTTTTGAGCAACCGTTCAGCTGAGACCCATTCAAATGAGGACTCAGAGGCTTCTAGTCTGAGGAAACAGGATCAGCTGAGGAACTGGCAAGGTCCAAGGTGGCTGTGGCTTGTTCTACTTCTCTGATCTTCCAGCATTCACCCCAATACCTGGCTCTGAGCTTGTTTTTATTAATAAGATCTTTTAAGATTTGTGCTATAGAACTGAGCTGGAAATCTCCTCCCTGCTGAGTAGCCTCAGCCTGTCAGAAGGTGCTGTGTAGGATGCTGGAGAAGAAAAGATATCAATGGCTTTACCCAGCTGTGAACTTTACAAACCACAATATCAACCTGACAAGCAAGATGTACCCAAATGTGCAACCGTGGCGTGACCATTTGGGGGGGGGGCTAACTAACTGCTCTCAGATTGTATGTGAGGCCCACTCTACATGAGGTAACATGTGCCTGGTACTGTAAACCCACTCAAAAACCCATGCCTAGGGCAGCCATGAGCAGAAGATAATATTGATGGTTAGCTAAGTAAACACATTGTCAAACTGCCTTCTAAATACCCGTGTTTGTATATCTACACAAATACCACTCTCAACTAATCAAAGAAGCCCCATTTTGCAATGAACAGTGGTGGATATGCTGGTAGCAGCCTAAGATGCTGAGATTAAGTGACAACTAAGGGTTTAGCCATAAGCAAGAGATTTATATTCCCCCCTGTAAGGATCAGAGAACATTTCAGAAGAGGGCGATGAGGGGGGAGTGTAAGGTCTGGAAGATTGAGAAAACACATGAAATCTCTAGACACAATATAATAGTTGCAATCATGAAATCTCAGCATCTCCAGTTACTTACAAGATAGACCTTGTCAACACTTAGTCATGGATGATGGAGGGATTCAGGGTGCTCCATCCTTATTGCTGAACTCTTGGTTAGTGATAGTCACTGGGAGACAGACAGCTGTGGTCTTCAGGTGTATGCCCACTGGTGACCCCACCAAGCTCCAATGGACAGTTCCAATCCTGGGGCCACACAGACGGCCCCAGTCAAAGAGGGTGGGTCGCGAACAAACATAGAGAATTTGGGAAACAGATTAGTAGAAAAGAAGGGGGGTGGGCAAGGGAGAAAATCTGACAGGAGACGGGATGAGAAGGACCAGAATGCATTATATGTATACATGCAACTGTGAGATGACTTCATGGGCTTTGAGAAAAATGAAAGGCTTGGTGGATGCTGCATCTATTTTAAAAATTAAGGCATACTCTGTGCCAAAAGAGATCTTGGAGCCTGCCATGGTTGCCAACCTTGAGTTTGACACATCCAAATTGTAGCACATTGTAGCAAAGAATGTACTAAAATTCTTTCTCTCAGATTCTAAAACTTGCCATTTTATACCCATATACTGATGTAGGGAAGAAAAAGAGTAGCTAAATTAAGAGACTGGAGAAATGGCTTAGCTGTTTAAGTACCCACTGGCATAATCATAAGATCTTAAGGCTATCCAAGACCCATGCAAAAGCCAGGTACTGTAGTGTATACCTTTAATCCTAGCACTGGGGGACAGAGACGGGCATAGCAAACCAATGATCCTCAGATATGGTGAGAGCCTGTCTCAAAAACTAAAGTGGATATTGAAGGTCAACCTCTGCTGCTCACATGCATGAGCATCTACATAGACAAATGTACACATCCCCATGAACACAGGCAACTAACACATACACACACACACACACACACACACACACACACACACGTATGCACACTCACTCACACACTGCTAGCTAAATTACCAAACAGTTAAACTCAGGGTTGATTCCACGGTTCCGGAAAGCAAAAGGTACAAGTTTCCCATTGTTCATTCTATCCCATGAAGATTTTAATGAGTCTGTGACTGGTAAAAAATGAAAATACATTAGCAATAATAATATAAAAGTCATACACTAATTTTATTCCATGCTTAGAAGACATTTCAGAAAAACATGGTTCTCTTAACCCCAAAATGACATCCTCTCGACACATCCACGTATCGATCTCCTTCTCAAGTGACCAGCTGAGTTCAGTGTGAGGAAAGAAAGCTTATTTGCTTCTTGTCATTAATAGTTAATTGTTATGGCAGTCTCTCAGATGGGAGATGTGGGGTAAGGAAATTATATCCATCCTTTGTAAAAGTGCCGCAATATTATTAGAGGTGATCACATGGCTGAAAAATAAATGTATTCCTTGGGGGAATAAAGGGAATAGGCATGTAGATTTTTCTTTTTCGCTTCTCTAAAGCACTTTTATAAGTGGTCCACATGGGATAGTAAATCAGTGTTAATGCTTCACAAAAGCTCCTGTGGACTGGAACATTGTGCACTTGTGTGTCTCAGAAGCGGGTCTTTTGGAGTGTAGCACGAGTGCCCATTATTGAATTGTGTCTTTCCTCCTTTCTACAGTTGGTGTCTCTTGTGCCATTATACAGGGTTTTAGAACATTATTTTTTACATTACTGTGTGCTGCCTTCTCATCTAACACCTCTGAGATTTTGTGGCTTCCCTAAGTGGGGAGAAGAACAGAAGAAAATTGACCAATAAAGGTTAGCTGGTGGAGAGAAATCAAAAATGTAACTGCCTTAGAACACAGTAGAAAGACATAGGTCACATTGACAACATCCATTGAACAATACAACTGCTAAGGGGTTCCTGACTAACATGTAGAAAGCTGGACACTGATGTAGCATCTTAAATAAATACAATCTTACAAATATCAATCAATGTTAAATAAAACTCTTGAAGTTTTGGGTTATTTGGAGTTATGAGTTCTGTACATGGCATCAGAGAATATTTTAGGTTACCTCTTGTGTTCACTGCTTACATTTGTGACCTTGAGCATGTCGCCAAAGAGAGAACATAGTAAGAGACTAATTTAAGTGACCTAGCACATGCAAAGAGCTTAAAAAATTCAAATATTGTTAATAATAACCATAAATATCAACTCTGACCTAAATTTGCTTTGAGTGTCTGGGAAAATGTGATGAAAGTGGTTTAGGAACAGAATTGCCCAAGACACCTGGTGTACTATACCTGGAAGTCAATCTATACCCAAGGTGGTATTCATTGAAAACATTTATTTAATTGCTATAGCATTGACTTTTGATAACGCTAGAAAGCTGAACAAACAAAAATACATTACAAGCGCATACTTTGACTTACTTGATCAGCAGACTATAAATATTACTCATTTTAGTTTTGATTTTTAAACCTGTATGGGGAGTCTCAGATTTGGGAACATGTTTATTGAACTTCTCACATAAAATCAACACAAAGCAGAATTGAAAAGTGTCATATTTTGTAGGCATCTGTTAGTGGATGATAATGTCCCATGAAATTATTATTTCAGAATAGTGTCTTTCCTTGTCAGTTGGTTGAGAAACTATAGTGAGGCCGTCAAATGTGAGCATCTGATGCTGATGTTGAAGACTTTTGTCTTGTATTTTTATTGATGGGAGGTTTTATTATACTGTATCTACATCCCACTGTCTTCCTTATCATTGCAAAACTACAATGACACCTTGGTGCACACTGACTATGTTAGATGCCTCTCTGCACAGTTGTTAATGTGTTAACCTTTGGTATTAGAATCAACTAAATCAAATCCTGGTAAACGCTGACAAGGTGTGCAGTTATGAGATTGCCACAATGCATTCAGTTAGGTTTGATTTTTCTTACCTATGATATCTTAGAAATAACTGCTTGAGATCCTTTGTCTTTCTGTGAAAGACAGACACATAATTATGCTATTTTCTTAAGAGAAAAGAAATATTCATAGCACAGAGAGTCCCATTATCCTTTAGATGCTAGGTACACTTCTCATCATGGTGTTCTCACGCTCCTTTCAAAGCTATCTGTGTTCCTAGTACATTTATCAGAGAAATACTTTATCAGTGGGCGTTTCTAGGCAACCTAAGTTTTTGGTAAAAATTTCCTATTTATTATACATAAAAACAGTAATCTCATTAATTCAATGTTGGAGAAAATGGCATTTTAGAATTGATTCTAAAGTAATTGTTTAAAAGTTAAATGGTCATTCTATAAAACGTTTATGCTAATCATTTGCTGTTCATTTTGGCATGTACGTAGAAATTAAGAGAAAAGATTTCTCTGAAAGTAATGTTTAATTTTTTAAAGACTTGTTTATTTTATTTGTGTGAGTGTTTTGCCTGCGTGTGTGTATGGGCACCATGGGCATTGCCTAGCCCACTGAAGTAAGGAGGAGGCATCAGATCCCCTAGATCTGGAGTTACAGATGGTTGTGAGCCACCATGTGGGTGCTGGGAACTCAACCAGGGTCTCTGCCAGAACAACAAGTGCTCTTAACCTCTGAACCATCTCTCCATTTCCCGATGTTTGCATTCCGAATGACTAAATGGTATTGATATTACATTTAATGTTAGAAATTTGTCAGGCAGTTCCACCAGAGCAGACATTTAATAAATGTCTCCTGCAGACCAAATTCTTAGAACTGAACGGAGTTTGAGTCATCTCATCCAATCACCACGATTGCTAACTAATTTTTAAAGAGGTTTTTCATTGGGATACAGCTACTAAAAATAACTTCAGGGTGGGCCTACATGGTAGACAAGCATTACCTATATAAATTTATAGGGAAAGTCAAGTTTACAAAAATGAAGAGTAAAAGTCAATGACATCACTGGAAAATTACAGTTGTATTTATCTGACTGTCCATGGCTGTTTATCCTTTCTTTGTGTACGATCTTACAAAAACAGATCACAGATGTGTCTTCCATTTCCAAAGCTTATCTACATACGGTGAAAACTAACCCAGTAACATTCAGAATTCAGCGTTGTCCAAGATTAGGTAAAATATCGACAATGAAAATGTTCAAGTCATTTAGAAGATTTTATTGAATGTCTTCAGAGAAAATGAAATGTGAAATAATTCACTTAGTTATTGTGTTCACCTTTTACCTATCACTGTTAGATGAATTGGTTGTAATAATGAATGAAATTATGTCCCATCCTCTTGACATTTACTGTTGATTTGTGCTGAGGGCTTGAGTAAAAAGATGACGCTACCTGAAACTTCCCATAAAGGAATCAAAAACATATTGAATAAAAATGTATTCATCTAGTGTTAATGATGTGTAAGTTTATTGACTAGGGAGGGGAAATGTTGGTCGAAGAATACAGCTCTACCTAGATAGAAGAAATAGTTTGAGAGATCTATTGTGCAGCACAGTGACTATACTTAAGAACAATGTGCAAAATGGGCAAGAAGGTCATATCCATTAGAAAAATACTCCATAAGAAGAGACAGAAAATAAGTAACGAGGCCATGCAATAAAGTTTAATTTTTCACATGTAAGAACACTGTGGCTAAGCAAGCCTGACTAGATCCAGTCCTTAACCACGTCCCATTCTCTCATGATGCCATCTTTGCCACAAGCCTTCTGCTTTTGTGCTCCCCCTTTATAGTTACAGAGTAACAGCCACACCGCTATGTATCAGTGTTCAGAGAGAAAGGAAGAGGCATCATCCCCTCTGGGGCCTGTCACTTTTATAAGAGGACATTAACTGTGCCTGCGAGTGTCAGAAGTGTCCAATGTAATCATACACAGCTATGCAGGCAGGTTGTAAAGGCAAGGTTTTAGTTTTCAATAAAACTTTCAATTCCATTAAGTTTGATTTTCTTAACAATAACATATTGAAACAAACTAAGAGAACTTTTGTCTTTTCTTGAAAGATGGATGCATATGTAAGTTGTTGTGTTCAGGGAAAATATCTCCACATAAACAAATTAAGTAGGGCAAGAATAAATAAGCTATAGAAACAGAAAAAGAAGAAATTTCTGATTTGGGGTAAGAATTTCAATGGAAGAATCACTTACATTGGGGCTTTTAGGATAAATGAGATTTGGTAAAGGAGTTGTAAGCTACCATTCAGCCAGATAAGCACAGGGTGTATAAATGGCACATCATATTTAGAGAATAGACAGATGAAATTATGGTATGTGTTGATAGCAAAGTTACATGCTGAGAATGTACACAGACATTTCTGGATTCATTTATGAGGATTTTTATTGCTATGCCATAGAATTTCACTTTTATTATTTCCCAGAACTTAAAAAAAAATAAAATTTCATGACCCGGTAATGAGATTTGATGATTTATACCCAACCTTCACTGCCTCCTGTTCATTCTTTCCTATCACTATATTCCACATCCATGCCAGAATCTTTGATCCAATAGACTTTCTTTCAGCCATCACCATCTGGCAAATAGCATCCTCATTCTACATTTACACAGTGCCTCTTGCTATGAATTCCACTGAAGATACCACTTCTCCATCTAAACTGAAGGGCTACCCTGATTCAAGGCCCATCTGAGATACTATAGAAACACATCTGGTCACTTGGCCACATCTAGCCACTCTGTATTGTACTGCTAATAGAATCTGATGGACTTGCTATAGTTCTTTGTTGCAATGGATGAGGTGGGACAGATCGAAACTCCTACTCTGGATTCGTATGTCAGGAATAATGACTCAGCCCCAATTCAAGGAGGCTTTCACTTCAGATGATCCCAGATTGGCAGATGGTCTGAACCGCATTAAGATGCAAATGACTGGGTGCAGCTCCCAAGTTTCTTCCTATGTCCCTCTAAAATACTTCTGTAGTTGCTTATTTACCTCAAGCCCATGGGAATATGGCACCTACCAAGTCTAAGCAGGCCATAACTATACCTTCAATGCCTTGACCATGGAAGGGACCACATTAGTACTTCATAATCTCTCCATTCCCATATAAGAATTTTTGCTTTATACTATATTCTATTCCATGTACACCAACTTAATCATAATATTAAAAATATTTGTGTGTATTTTTTAAATGGTAGCCTGGTGGTTAAGAGGGTAGGCCCTAGAATCAAACTGTCACAGTTCAAATCTCAACTTACAAGGTATGTAATTTCAAACAATGCTCCTCAGTTTCCTCTTCTATGCCATGAAGAGCATCACAGTAGTGGTATTAAATTGTGAGGATTAAGTGAGCTAGTCCATGGAAATGCTTTAAGCCAATGTCTCAGATTAACTGACCTTACTTGTCAAATTTGGACAGTTATCTCAAGGAAGAAAGCTCTCACTCATGTTTGTAATTTCCAGAATTATCTGTTTGGAAATGAATGCATGTGTAACTTAACTGATTTTAGTAGTTTGTGGCTTGAGAAAGAAAAGCAACCACTGGCAAGGGATGGTAGTGGAACCAGGCTGATCACAAGCACAGAAAGTGACTGGCCCCATTGAGATACACCAGGGTCCAGGTGTAGCTCAGTGACAGCATGGACCAGGCCCTGTGTTGACTCTCAAGAACCCCCTCACCCCCCAAAAAAAAGGAAAGATAGAAAAGAGAAAAGAGCAGGGTAGGAAAAACCATCCCAATAAACTCCTGGAGTGGATGTAAAATTAACAAAAGTCCTTCAAAAATCATGGACTTTGGCTCAGTAATTGTGATTCTATAACTTTTCAAGAAAATTGAGAGATGAGCCTAATATTGCAGGATAAAATGGAAACAAATGTGTCAGTCAATAAGAATTAATTAAATTCGTTTTGGAATATTTACACAAGGCTAAGATAAACCCATAGTTTTAAATTTAGAAAATGTCAGTATCTGTTAAGTGAAAGCAAAGAGATGTCGTTATAGAGCACAAGGCCATTTCTGTTAAATACACACACACACACACACACACACACACACAATATGCTCTTATTTATGTATGATGGAACAAGCCTAGGGAGAGATGCATTAAATATTAATTACCAACTTGCAGTGAAAATGAGTACAATTTTTATTTTTTCATCATACCATGCTTTTCAAATTTCGACAGTGGACAATCTGGGAAAATAGAGTTTTTTGTGACATTGACCATGAAACTTGAGTTTTTACAAATGTCACTGCTATGACTCATGGTTTGCAGTCCATTCATGCATTTGCTCAGGCTTTCAGCAGACTGTCTTTGGATGTGAAGACATTGGGTGATGTGGTGAATGCCAGAAACCAGAAAGCAGGCTGCTTCTAACCTCGTTTCTATCATTAACTTTTGTCTGGCCTTGAACTAACTTTCTTAACTTTTACTGAACCGTATGGGTCCTTGTACAGTGTTGCTCTGAAGGGGTAGGCATGTTTATTTCTTAATTAGCTAGCATCAGTGATCTTCAAATGCTGAAACAACACAGCCAACCAAGCAGCTTTATGTAAAGAGAATGCACAACTTAACTAGATTTGACTTTTACACACACACACACACACACACACACACACACACACACCAGGATCACAAAATATAAAATTAAAGAAAGCACACACAGAGTCACACAACAGATCGATTCTTATTTAAATCTCTCTCTCTCTCTCCCCTTCCCATTCCTCCAACCCTCTTTCCCCTTTTTATCTCTTCTTCCTTCTTACCTTCTTTTGTGGTTGTTGTTAATACCCACCCTGTTGTATATGGAACTCAGGGCCTTGCACATGCTACCACTAAGCTGTCCACCTAGTCATCTACTGAGTCTCCCAAATGTCAAATGTTTGCACTATCTTGAAAGCAAGTACTTCCTTAATATTTTCACCCTAGTCTCCACATTTATACAGATACATTCATGCTTATGTGTGCAAATACACACACACACACACACACACACACACACACATCTTAGGAACTGTCAGGAAGATAGATGGCATGTGGTTACTCAGAATGAAAATCAATTCTGTTTCCTCATCAAATATGCAGAAATGACCTAACCATGCTCAGAAAGAAGGAACTTCACTGACTTCTAATGGATAATAAAGTCCAGTGTAGAATTTCTTTCCTGAGTTTTACTGATCTTATTTCTGTATGACCTCATTCTGTTTCTATGAACATTATTACTGTCTTTTACTTCATGCCATCCTGTAATAGAGCCAAAGGTACTGTATAAAAACCTACACGCACACGTGTCCAGTGATAAATCTTCTACTCATCTTACTATCAGCCTCAAGGCTCCATGCTCCAAATGCTTTTTATTAGGTACTCTGTAGCTAGAGTTTTCCTGCCTGGCCCACAGTCAGGACAAGTCTCTCTCACCTGCCAGTCCCACAGCCCCTCAGACCCGACCAAGTAAACACAGAGACTTATATTGGTTACAAACTTTATGGCCGTGGCAGGCTTCTTGCTAACTCTTCTTACAGCTTAAATTAATCCATTTCTATAAATCTATACCTTGCCACATGACTCGTGGCTTACTGGCATCTTCACATGCTGTTTCTCATCGTGGCGGCTGGCAGTGTCTCTGACTCAGCCTTCCACTTCCCAGCTTTATTCTCCTCCTTGTCCCGCCTATACTTCCTGCCTAGCCACTGGCCAATCAGTGATTTATTTACTGACCAATCAGCAACACACTTGACACACAGACCATCCCACAGCAGTACTCTTTGTTTATTTAATTGTCATCTAACAGATAATTTAAAAAAATACGGCAGGGATGAGACAATGTCTCAGTGAGTCAAGATGCTGGCCATCACGCCTGATGGCTTGAATTCAGTCCTCAGGAGGAGGAAACCAACCTCTACAAATGTCCTCTGACCTCCTCAAGACACGCATGCTCCCACATAAATTAATAATACATGTAAAAAGTTTTAATATCATTTTAAAAATAGAACTGCATTTAGAATTACACAAGAAATCATTGCCTTGTTATTACCGCAATATTCAAAACCACTTTAACTGCCTTACATTACATAGCTAACTTTCATTTTTTGCAAAATTTGACTCCTACACAACTCATCTCAATATACTCATCACTGTGTAATAGAATAAATCGAGTAGTATTTTTGTGAATCATGAAAGGACACCTGGGAAAATGTAGCTCCTTAATAAATTTTCTGTTTCCACAGACAGCTGCTTTAAGTTGGCGCTGCCGTGTTTCACGTAATTAGATAATTCTTTTAGTACTACCATTTGGTTCACTGCAGTGTGAACTCTGAGTGATCTAATACTCTTTCTTTGTTAGTAGGAGCTAAATTCATGGGTAATGATGCTTTCATCTGCACAAGCACTCTCTTCAGCAATGGGGACTAAAGACTAACTGACACAGGTTCCCAAGAAATAGTCTCCCTGGTAGCCACAACCTACTCTGCTCCACCTCCACTCCATCCATTTTCTCCTCAGAGCTTAAGGGATGGAAGCTGATTTTTCTACATGTAGGAGGAAGGTGTAAGAGAAAGTGTCCAGTCATGTTTTCAGTTGTCTGGATGGGTTTGCCTAGGTTCTTTAGAGAAACAAAACCAATAGAAGATGGGGATGTTCATAAATAATGAGACTGATTCTAAGAATTTTGCTCATGGGTACAGGGTGAGAATCCTAAGAGCTTCAGTCTTCAAGATGTTGGAGGTGCAGGGGACTCAACAGAACACTTCCAATTTGAGTTCAAAGGTCTGAGGGAAAAAAAAGAGGTTATGGTGTAAGTTGTAGCTTGAGTCCAATTCTGAAGGATTGACTCGAAGACAACCAGGCAGGGAGAGTGAACTCTCTTCCTTTCATAGTTTGGAGGAGCCCCACCTCCACTGAGAGCAACACTTAACCAAAGCTCCTGCTCCAGCTTTCAATCTCATTCACAAGTCCTGCCCCCCGCAGACACATTAAGAACAATGCTTAACTAAATATCTGGGTACCCTGTGGTCCAGCCAGGTTGACACATGACAGTGAGTTTCAGTATCGTAGAATCCATCTTCATACACTCAGACCTAAGACAATTGATTCCAGAGACACAAGGTTACTACCTGGCTGTTGCAATTCATAGAAGACCTAGTATAAAAAAATGTATTGATCTTATTATGTGGTTGTTTTTATTAGATTTCCATCTAACTCTCATTCTAATATTTCACAGTTCTTTTTAGAATTATTATTACTATGAATTTAAGTATATCTTCGCTGTATTAATAAATCTCATTTTGTGTGCCAAGGGAGAGAATATGTACCTGGGTTAGTAGACACCTGGCCTTAGGGAAAGTTGTTAATGCTCTTGAGACAGTTTGCTCATTAGTGAATGATATAGTAACTGTACCAACTGCACAGGGTTGTTTTGTTGTTTGTTTATTTTGTTTTGATACAGGATCTCCCTATGCAGCTCAGAAAAAAACCTCAAATGAGATCCTCCTGCCTCTGCCCCCGAGTGCCATAGCTTTAAGTGTACACCACCACATCCAGCAGGGCAGTTTTAAAGGTTAAATAGTCAAGGTTTTCTGTTTGTTTGTTTTTTTAAGATTTGTTTTTTTATTATGTATACAGTATTCTCCCTGCATGTATGCCTGCACACCAGAAGAGGGCACCAGATCTCATTACGGATGGTTGTGAGCCACCATGTGGTTGCTGGGAATTGTACTCAGGACCTCTGGAAGAGCAGCCAGTGCTTCTAACCTCTGAGCCATCTTTTCAGCTTCCAGTACTCAAGGTTTTAAGTATAAGCACTTAGAGTGACCAGGACATAACGAATGCAATTGAAGTATTTGCTCATCGTTATTCATCATGTAAAGCCTGATGTGTCCAGGTTTCTTCTTAGTCTTTTTTTTCTCCTGTTCTAATCCCTGGTCCAATGTGGCTGCTAGCTCTGATCTCTCTGTGTTATTGCTTCTTACTCTGTAAGCACTTGGAAAATTCCATATCATGTTCTTCAGCCACAGCACAGAAAAGAGAACCATGTGTCTCCACTCCAGAGGGAAAGGAGAAGATGGTTCAGACAAGGGATAAGTATGTTTGATTCATGGGCCTTGTGTATTTTATTGTTGATCTTCTTTGAATTGTTATCGAAATTAATGCCCACATTTACTGTAGTCCAACAGTACACTTGGGCATTGTGTTTCCAGACACTTGCTGCGACTCCAGGTAGATTGACAGCCTAGACATCAGAGAGAACAGAAGCCTGTAAGCCATCATGCATTTTAATTACATTTCTGTGACTGTTGCTTTTGTCTGACCTGTCACGATGTGTCTGCTGAGATGATGATTAACTGCATTGCGTTCCTTAAGGTTTTGCCCCAAGACCGTCCCTACTATGTGACAGAGCACTGTGACTTGGATTATTTAGGGTTCCATACATTGACAAAGCAAAGTTGGGACTGGGCTCAAACAAAACCCACCCTTCTCTTTGAGACAAATGATGCATCCAACATTTGGGATGTTCATTTTCTCATCGTCAAGGATATTTTCTGATAGTATTTCCCAGAGGGAGTGGAATACCTGTTATTTAATGAAATTCTTATAATATAGCATATATATATCACATGAACACATATTGCTATAGGGTAAAAACAAACAGTGCTATTAACCCTTTAATATAATAGGTGATATTTGTAGGGCACATATTAACTTCTCTTATACCTACCACTTCTTTGAGAAATTATCTGGATGGGGCTCAACCTCAGAAGATGAAACTATTTCAGAGGAAACAAATGTGTGATGCTTGGATCTCATTTGAAATCTTCCAGTCTTGGGGAATTGAGAACAGTGTACATAAATGTAAAATAACACATGGCCTGCCATATGTCAGGAATTAGGTGTGCTTTATTTAAGTATATATAACATTCATATGACATATATATGCATGTTCTCTTGGGGAATTGAGAACAGTGTGTGTACATAACTGTAAAATAACACGTGGTCTGACATATGTCAGGAATTAGGTGTGCTTTATTTAAGTATGTATAACATTCATATGACACATATATGCATGTTCCTAACACCATGCCATGTGGCTAAATGGTTTGTTTGATCTGCTAATTACATTGGACTTTACTTTGAAGATAAAGGTTGATATGTATGGAGACAGTTAGGAAGGCAGGTGGAGTTTAGACTCATTTCCTCCTATCAAGGGATTGATTGTCCGTGGAACCCCTGTATTCCTCAGCTGGAACCCCAAGAGACTGCTCTTTCTTATCTCATTCATTTCGCTTTGTCATTTTTTTGCTTTCTCCATTTATTTTCATTCTTTGTTATTTTTCTGTTTTCTTCTACCCATTTATCTACCAAAAAGATTTGGGCAAAGAAAGAAAGAAAGAAAGAAAGAAAGAAAGAAAGAAAGAAAGAAAGAAAGAAGAAAGAGAAGGAAGGATGGAAGGGAGAGAGAAGGAAGGAAGGGAAAGAGAGAGAGAAAATAAAAGAAAAAAGAAAACTTAAAGAGGGTTGAAGGTACAGCACAGTGTTGTAGTGCTCACTTAATGTGTGTGAAGCCAGCCTTCTCAGAATAACGACTTTAAAGTCGCAGGGACTGTAAAGGCAAGTTTTAGTGCTGACAAGAATCAGGAGTAAAGACTCTGCAATGACTTCATCTGTGATGATTAAATTTCTCATGGGGATTGACTAACAGTAACAACTTCTAAAAATTTTTTGAGTACCTATGCAACGGGAGTTACAGTAGGTAAAGTAACTCTGACCTCATACACACATACACAAAAAGAGTATTAGACGTTGAGGTGAGGTGTCTAGCAGAGGGGTATGAAAGCCTCAGAAAGTGAGGCGAGAAAGGGCCTTCTTTCGATTGCATCGTTAGAATAACTTCTATTTCCCATGAAGTTGGAGAAGAGCAAGATCCTACAATGCCGTGAAAACTAGGAGAACAAAGTTTCCAGGGGGAAAGGGCAATCCATTGTGTCAAGCCGCTGCTAAGAAAGACAGGGATGTACAGCTGTCTGGTGCATGTGGCTCTATAGGGCCACACGCGATCTTAACAGGACTGGTTCCTTTTCAGTCTCGGGACACTGTCAGATGAGTGATGA
This sequence comes from Peromyscus californicus insignis, assembly GCF_007827085.1. Classification (NCBI taxonomy): domain Eukaryota; kingdom Metazoa; phylum Chordata; class Mammalia; order Rodentia; family Cricetidae; genus Peromyscus; species Peromyscus californicus. Next base: position 33,193,118 of record NW_026294535.1, read on the forward strand.
ATGAAAGGCAGATAACGTTAAGGTACAGGTTATGGCTGGTTTGCTTGAGAATACCTGTGTGAATAGTTCTCAGAAGCCAACATTTTTTTTTCCTCAACAAAGGAAAAGAGCAACAGCTAACAAAGAGAGTCATACCGTATGGTTTTATTTTCTAGAACGCTTACAAACGTTTATACACTGGCAGAAAAAATCCACCAGCGATGGAGAAAACGACGACGACGCAGAGAAGCAGCAGAAGGAAGTTCTTGAGAACAGGACACGGAATGGGAGCCTAAGTGAGGGGATTTGTTTGTGATAAGAATAAGAAATATGTCTCTTGCGGCACTGAGAGGCTACCACAACCACGCATTCCCAGAGAATACAGTGCCTGGCGTACATCGGAAACTCGTGAAATGTTGGCTGAGTGAATCTTGTAGGCGTCCAACCCAAACCAAGGAAACAGTATGAACCAAAGACACAGAGGGCATGGAGGAGTGCAGAGGGGGCAGGAGAACTTGGAAAGTGGTGTGACTTACGCATGCTCCTTGATTAGCTGTTGCTTGCTTGACCCGCAGTAGTGTGTCTTTACGATCCTAATCAGACATCCTGTTTTTTTTTACTCAAACTATAGTTTTTAGTATGAGAGCATAGTCTACATGGCATCTAGTTAATTTGGTTTTAGGTTTATTTGATATCTATTGTATTCCCTTAATAATGTAAGGCTCAAATGGAAAAAAATGTTTCGTACTTTACTAATTCATTTTTAGTTGTGTAGAAGGGCATCTAATTCATTTATCTAGGCCTGCAATTTCCCTTAGTTTCCAGGATTATTTTTAGCACTGATAAAATTACTGATTATATTAAATAAAAAGACGGATTTGCAGACTACATATCGATTTCACCTTAAAGGCAAAGGTGCTAATTGGCATTTGGCAAGATCTAATTTATAGTTATATACACAATGTTTGCTTACATGGCTACAAAATTATAAATTAACCAAAAAATATTGTCTACTCTGATAAGGTTTGTATACACTTACTTCTATTATACTTGGCAGGGGGTCAGGAGGAATAGAAGACAGATTATCTGTTAATAAAAATCTACAGAATATATTTTGAACATACAGAAATCACAAGAGTTATTTTGAAGATTTGTTACTTAGTACTTAATCTCCTCAGAATCTCAGACACCCAGAAGTATTAAAAAATCAAATTCTGCACAGAATAGCCATCAAATAAGATGATTTTGAATCTCAGACACCCAGAAGTATTTAAAAATCAAATTCTGCACAGAATATCCATCAAATAAGATGATTTTGAAAACCAAGCATGTTTTAGATTAGGGTGATGGTTTTCCTGATGGCAATGAATCCTGTGACGTTGCCTCTGCCTTTGGAGTAATAAAATGATAAAGTTTAAAGGTCTCATATGTATCTCTAGTTCAAACGCAATGCAAACAGAAATGGTGGTTATACGCATTCTAATGGAGTGTATGAATAATGAATGATGAGGTTATATTTTATCACACAGTAATAAAAGCTGAAAATAATACACTCAGAGGAATTTTGATGAGTTAATAACAAACATAACAATTTATATAAATTTACCCTCACACATTCATGGGATGAAAGATGATATCATTTTTTTTCTAGCGATGTTGTGAAGTTTTCATTCATGTCTTGTTAAAAAGCCATCTTTAGTTGAATCTCATTTCTTCTTCTTATGTTCTGAAGCTATTCCAATAGCCTAACGATTCAATTGAACTTTCCTTAGACTTCAAAAAATATTTGATCATAGTTATCATTTAAAAGGTTTTTCTGGACTGGGGAGACGGCTCCGTGAATAAAGCATTTGTCAGGCAAGCATGAGAATCAGAATTCAGATCCTTCAGAGGCAAAGAATAGAGGACCACTGGGGCAAGATTAGCTCGCTGGGCTAGTAGGAATAAGGTAGAGAGAGATTTAAAAAGGACATCCAGGTTAACCTTAGGGCTTCTGCTTGCATAGGTATAAACATGCACATGCATCTGAAAGACATGTGCACACATACTACGTGCAGAAAGAAAGAAGAGAGAAGAAGGAAGGGAGGGAGGGAGGGAGAGAGGGAGGGAGGAGAAAGAGGGAGAGAGGGAAGGAGGGAGGGAGGAAAGGAGGAAGGGAGGGAGGGAGGGAGAAAGGGAGAGAGGGAGGGAGAGAGGGAGAGAGGGAGGGAGGGAGGCAGGCAGGCAGGCAGGCAGGAAAGGAAGAAAGATTTTTGGTTAGGGGATAGAAGATTTAATTTAAGAGCACAGTGAAGGGGGCTCTGGATGAATGTAATTTAAACTGCAAGGCTAATGAGAGACAGCAAACCAATTGAAAAGTGACTAAGAGAATAGCATTTTAGAGTATGTAACATCCCCAAAGTCAAAAGAAACTCTTATTGCCCTACTCATTACCCCATGGCCATAAGACTTCCCTCTCTGCTACCTGCCTCCACAGTGTCCCTGCATGCCCACTCACACAGTGCCCCTGCACAGTCACGCCCACAGTGTCCCTGCACGCCCACTCCCACAGTGTTCTCGTACACCCATTCTTGCCAGACACCTGGTCATCTTCAGCGTGCCCACTCTGATATTTCTTGGGAATCCCTCAACAGCACCAACATTTCTTTAGTTTCATATGGCATGTGCCAAGGAGAGGTTTTCTGCTCTTTTTCCTCAGGACCACCTACTCTAGAGCCTCTAATGCCTAGGAAATCGCCATAGTTGTTAACAGTGGTGATGGCGTCCTGTGGCTGTGTCGGCTTTCAGGACTGGTGGTGATGCTCTTGATATCTGCACCAATGATGCTGCTGAGGCCCCAGATCTGTGGTACATCATCACTGGTGAAGCTGTGTTCTGGGGCACCAATGGCAGGGGAATCCTTCTCCTGCCTCCCCCGCGACATTAACATGTTTTCCTTTGTGTATGCACAAAACAGCAAAAGAGCGTGGCAGTATGGAGTTGCATGTGGCATATGTGTGCGCACTCACTTCAGTTTCATTGCGCGGAGTTCTGCCGCAAGTTTTGACCTGCTTCCTCAGTTTTGCCTGTTTCCTCCCAGGTTCTTTTTTTTTTTTCTTTTTTACATTTTATAAAATCTTTATTGACAAATAATTCACATAGTATACAATTTGCCTATTTGCACAATTTGATAGACTTTAGTCCAGCATCCTCATGGTCCCATGACTCCATCACCACTTTCTATTTTAGAACATCACTGTCTTCAATTTCATACACACATATAATGTATGGTGATTACATTCCACCTTATTTTTTAAATAAACATAATATTTGCAATTATAGTCATTTTTAAGTTCACATTTCAGTGGCATGAATTACATTCAAGATATTAATTACACTCATTAATCCCCCTTTAGAGACCTAGCCCTCACTTCTGCTAGGGAAGGTTCTTTCATGAGAAACTCCTTCACCATTCCGAGACTTAGGGCTATTTTTTTTTCTAGCTCACGAGTCTTTGTTTCCGGCAGATCATTCTGAATCTGCACATGGACAGACCATTATTTCAAGGGATGCACATAGTCATTTTCATCTTATATATTGGAAAATACAGAGCTGGAGAAATGTCTCTGTGGTTAAGAGCACCTGCTGCTCTTGCAGAGGACCTACCGAGTTCCGTTCCCAGCCTCCACACCAGGTGCAGGCTCACAACCTTCGAGTAGGTACAGTAGATAATACATCCCGGATAGGAAGTGTTAAGAGAAAACCTTCAAGGAGGAGGACAGGGCCAGACAAGACAATGCTTTAAAACGATCTGGTTAGGAAGACCTCTGCAAAAGTAGCGTTTTAGGGGAAATCTGAATTGAGCGAGACGCTGAGACCCACAGTTTCTAAGAGTGAGGCCCCCAGTGCAAAGGCCTGTAGCTAGAGCGGCCTCAGTGTGTAGGAAGGGAAGAGTAGAATAAGGGGCTCAGGGAGGGGTCTTCAGCTTGCTATGCAGTCATGAGACCCTAAGTTCAGATCCCTAAAATCCGTGTAAACGCTGGGTAGATGTGGCAGTCTATTTATAACCTAAGTTTTGGAAGGCAGATCTCTAGAGCAAGCTGGCTAGCTCCACCGGCCGCCTCAGGCTGCTCTGGGTTTGACTGACGCACTGTTTCTCAAAGAATATGGTGGAAGATGCGTGGAGGGAAGGTTTCTAACAGTAACCTCTGACCTTCACATGCACGCGTACAAACATGCACTCAGCATGCACGCGCACCTATGTATGTACAAACACACATGCACACATGGACACACACACATGCTCTCATACCACACAGATATACACAAGAAAAGAGAAAAATACTGGCAATGAGGGGGAAACGGTAAAGATGGAGGCGGGGAGCTGCTAAGACAGGGCTCGAATGGGGCCGTGTCAGGTTCTAATTTTATTCTGAGATACCCCCCAGAGAGTTTTAAGATAGTACTGACATGATCTAATTTGTGATTTAAAAAAAAAAAAGTCACTCTGGCTTTGTGCAGAGGCAAACAGAAGCTGGAAGCGGAGGCACCGATTAGAATCTGCCTGCCACTCTGATCCACAGTGATGGAATTGGGGTCGCAGTGGGGGAAGGTTGCTGGAAGGGATTTTGCGGTGACTGCTGTTCCAAGGCAGGACAGATTTCAGTTAACGACAGTAGGACATAAGAAAAAGAAAGAATGATATTGTGTTTTTTGTTTTATTTTGGGGGTTTGTTTTATTTATTTATTCATTCATTCATTCGTCGTTCATTCGTTCATTCATTCATTCGTTCATTCGTTCATTCATTCATTCATTCATTCATTCATTCATTATTACTTGAGCACTGCAAGACTCATGGTGCCCGTTAGAACGAGGAAGAGAAAAGTGGAAGGAGCCAATCCGGTGTGAAAGTGGGTCCGGGAGGAGACAGAAGGTTAAGCCTGACATCTAAACGGGTGTGTCGGTCTCCCATTGGATGGGCAAGCCTTGAGTTCTCAGGGAGGAGTTCCGCCGGTTAGTTCGCGACTGCGGTTTGGAGAAAGAGAAGAGGGTAAGGACCGAGCACTACGCTCCCCAGCATATAAGAACTTGGAAGACGAAGGGGGAAAACAAGAGTTGGAAAGAAGTGTTGAAGGGGAAGCAACAGGGGGAGAGAGAGTGTGAGGGCTTGGAGCTTAGTACGGAAAGACCATCAGAAGAAGGGAGGAATTGTCTGTGAAGGGACACGATGCTGATGCTGATGCTGATGCTGCTGATGCTGATGCTGATGCTGATGCTGATGCTGATGCTGATGCTGCTGATGCTGATGCTGATGCTGATGCTGATGATGCTGATGCTGATGCTGATGCTGATGCTGCTGATGCTGCTGATGCTGATGCTGGGTCAACAGGATGGGGACTGAACACCGAACACTGGAGGTAGCGACCTCACATTTGATTTCCTGGCAGCCAGTGCCATAGCCGGTACTTAGAACCCGCTCCAAAGCAGAGTCCTCACGTGGGCCTCACCAGTTCCTCACTTGCAGGGCCATGGTGAAAAGTTTAAAAACACGTGATAAAAGCTTGCATCTCTCCCCTTAGTTTGTACCTGTCGCCTTTCCTGTGGAGTAGTAGCCCGCTCGATTCTGTACATGGCATGCTAACCACTCAGAGAGCCTAAATACTAATGGCACCCAACAGATTATCTCACCTCACTCCATCCTAAAGGCACAAAGATTCAAGTAACTGAGAGGTCTTAATATCAGCTTTTGCAATGTCATGTTCCAGACCCAGAAAAGGTTATCTGGAATGACTACAGACTTCCTGCTAAGCCTGCTGTCACTTTGGACTCCAGGAACAGCAGAGCCTGACGGACAGGTCACCCCATGAGACTACCTCCCAGGCAGGTGCAACCATGTCAGTAAAACTGCATTGACCCCGCCCCGAGGCTAGCTTGCAGAGCCGGAACTGAGACTATTGAACAACCAGGCCACAGTCTAACCAAGGCTGCTTATTATGAGACCTCCTCTCTCCCACTGCCCCAATTCTTCTTCTGTTTAAATCTAAATCTTCACCAATTGGCCATTTTGTTAAAATCCTTTCCCGCTGTTTTCATATTAGTTTTTCTGGTTTGCCTTGGAGCAAATGGCTGGGCCTGACGTGTTGGAAACCCAAGTATCAGGCCTCTGGCTTAGGACTCTGGCAGACAGGAAAAGAAATCAAAACAATAAATGATGCAATGTTTTCTCTTAGAAAGGGGTAACATGAGGAACGGTAGCTGGATGAGAAAACCTTTTGGTGTGTGCAGCTTTACATGGTTTTTTTTTTTTAATCAGTCTCCACACTGTAGCCCAGGCTGGCCTAGAGCTCACTATGTTTTTTTCTTTTATTTCACACACAGATTCTTCTGCCTCTGCCTCCCATGCGCTGAGGTTATGTGTGTATGCCACTGAGCCCCAAAAGCTTTGTTTCAGTATGAAGATGATCTCAGGACATCTGATGTACACCAGAAAGATCTAGTAGCCAGGGGCAAATTAATGATAGAAGAGAGAGAACTAACCAATAGTTACCTCCCATTGGCATGCCAAAATTTATTTATGCTTTGGCGACTGATGTTCCTTAAAATTCCCTCTGATTTTTTTAAAAATAAAATTTAGCCAGTAAAAATCTTAATACTTAGTGTTTGTTCACTGAACTCATTTCATTAAGATACATTTTCAGGTGGAGAATTATTGGGTCAAAGATCATGAACGTTTTAATAGTATTGGGAGTGCTCTGGTACTCTTGAAATTTTAATTTACCTTACTACCAGTAATGTATAAATAATTAAGTTTTATTGAAGTCTTAGGAGAGTTATGCCGTGTATCTTTATGTCATAGTTTGGTAGGATCCTCAGAGTGTTTAGATACTCTTATCCTATGAGAATGATGTTAGCACTTTATAGACAAAGAAAATGTTTTCATTTCCTTTTTCGCAGCTTGTTTTCAAAATAAATACTTCGCTAGTAGTAATAATTATAACCATCATTTATTTTGAAACATGTATTAAACCCAAATGGTATGGTAGGGAAAAAAAATTAGTCTTTGAATCAGACCAGCATATATTTGAATCTCCAACTCATTACTTGGGCTTCTTATCAGTCACTTTAATTTCCTCTTCAATACATTTGTGAATATTAATCTCTGTTCCCTAAGTCATAAAGAGAGGTAAAATTAGATATCTGTAAGACCCCTGTTATCCAGTGGGAAAATTATTCATGAACATAACATCACTTTTAAAAGAACTTATTTTTTTTCTGAAAAGATCTTATAAACATACTATTTTCTTTTAAAGGAAAATTTTTTCTCATGCAACATACCTGGTCCACAGTTCATAAAATTCTCGTTTTATGGTTTTGCTAACTACCACAGGGGTGGGGGTGGGGGAACCATGAATTTCAATGCTAGTCGATTGTTGAAACAGCAAGCACCTGGAAGGTCTCCTGGGAAAGCCCAGGCTGTGGCTGCAGACCAGGGATCAGCAGTGTCTCTGGAAATAGTAGCAGCCAGTTAGCTCCAGGTGACTAAAGGAGGCGTCAGCTCAGCTCGCAGGCTTTATGATTAGTCCAACTTGCAACGGTGAGGGAATAGCAGGAAGATTACAAATGGAAGTTGGATGCATCACAACACTCAGTCAGGTGCCAATCCGGTAAGAAAATCCATCGGGATGGGTAGCGGGTGGTCTGGGCGATGCCGTGAGGTTGCGAGCATAAACACTGACAGGTATTTCTGTCCGCGGCTATTTAAGTGAGTCGGCAGAGAACCTTCTTATTCTCAGAGAAACAGATTTAGCCTCTTAAGTCTGAAATGAAAAAAAAAAAAATAACCTTATGCAGTTGCTCATGCGTCTTTACAGTAATGAGTCACTGTCCTCCGGAGTCTCCTGCAAAACTGACAACCACCCCCAAAGAATGGAATTACAAATGCATCCATTTGAACAGAACCCAAAAAGTTTCATAAAAGATAGTAAGGGAAGCAGATGTTTTCTCTGTTTTGTTCAGTGTATTTCCCACACTGGCATTTGGGGAAAGATGACCGCGTGTATGATAATTGGAAAAGAGAAGAAGGGTTACAGTGAGCTAAGCCAGGAAATCTAGACATTTTTACAAAGAGGGCATCTGGGGTCCCACCTTTACATGCAGACTTCACTAAAATGCCGGTCAATATCTTCTGTTGTGATCTAGTAAAGAGACTGATGAATAAAAGTTTTTGATATGAGACGCCCCTGGCCTAGTTCCCATCTGGGAATGGCAGTTTCGCTGTTTTCCTTCAGTGAACCAAGAACCTTGGCTTTTAAGTTTTGTAGCTCTTACAATAATTTTGGCCCTAATTAAAAATTCTTTTTGAATTCATTAGTTTGTCTGCATAGAAACCAATATTCTCAGATAAAGAGAGTCTCACAAAATGTTTACACAGAGATTTATTTCAAAATATATTTACTGAATTCCCATTGTGTTCCTGATACTATGTGCAGGGTCTGGGCCTACAGAGATGGAAAAATGGAAATTTAGTTTGAACATCTAAAATAGTATTAGTGTTTCTGATATTGGCACAAAGTTATGGACAATTTTGATTCTATCTGTGGTCCTTGAGAATAAATTAACAATGTAAAAAATAATGTAGTTGGTATTTCCATCCACCGTTATAATAAAATTGGATTGACTTCCTGTCTGATTCAATATTGCCAAGAACAATCACCCAGAATAGCCCAGATAAATCATTTGACTTGAGACATCAAGCTCCATTTCCTATAAAATACTGGGCTGCCAGATTTTTTTTTTCTTGTGAGTGGACCTCTAGTATGAAACCTGAGCAGATAATAATGTAAAATGAGGGCCAGAATTTCAAAGTAGCATTGGAGGTTTAGCAGCTGAATTTGAGACTAAGGAAAAAGAAGGGAGTTTTCAATGATTTTCTTTTAGTGTCTAGCATACACATACACACACACACACACACACACACACACACACACACACACACACACACACATATATATATATATACACATACATATATATTTAATATGAAAAGGGTTTACTACTTATGTAAAACTTTCACTTACTAGACAGCAAAGCTCCAAAGAAGGTGTATCTTTTTAGTTTCTTATACCAGAATATACCTTCCCCTACAGCTTCCACAATCTTCAATTTATTTTCTAAATGATCACCATGAATCACTGTTAATAACTGATGTAGAATTGTACAGTCTAAAATTAACCATTTCTATCTTTAGCTGTAATAAGGAAGAATATGCTATATATAGCCTCTTTTTTTTTGAACAATTCATTTGCTTTGATAGGACAAATTGATAATTAAATCACAGATAGAGCAATTCTAATAAACATCACAGCCTCAGTCCTACTAAAAGGAAAAAAAAAGTCTCACTGTAAGGATTAAGAAGTGCCAGGATGAAACTGGCACAGTCATGCTGCGTATCAAAGCTTCGTTGCAAACAACACTCAGAATCCTGCTTTGCTAGAAATGAGATGTCTCTGAAAGTGCTCATCACTGAAATAACACATTGTGGGAAAATTATATGGTTATTATGATGTTGCCATCTCCTTCCGCAGATGAAAGAACCATGGGCATACTAAAACTTATTCCACGCTCTATCTTTATTCACTTTAAGTTATGCAGAAAATTGTTAATGCCTACTGTGACAGAAAAATAATCAAGATTACCAAGGACATTCAACCACAGCATTTTTAGTTGCATCTCAAAAACACATGCCAATAAACCACACTTCATTTTTATCACGTTTCTTGGAGAATTGTGCATCGCACCAGATGAGGGAAAGCGGAGTCTTATTACACCCACTGAAGTGAAACATGAACTCCTCCGTGGTGGGAATCAAAAGAAACGTGTGACATCCATCCATGCAGGGTTAGACTCCAAACCACTCAGATGGTGTTTCAGAGCCTGTGTGGTCTCCTCCCTTTTCGTAGCTCAAGCTTTCATATGTGATCACTTGCAAGTCTGGAAATAATATACCCCTGTTATCTGAATACTGGAACATTAAAAAAAGGAGAGATAACCATCTGACACTTTTATTCATATCAAATAAAGCACCAGTGGCCAGTATAAATTAATAATTCCTTCATTTTAATATGGTATCTATATATTTGGTGGCTTAAAACAACTTCAGTTTATGACTAGAAAGCAAGTTCTCTAGGGGATTTAAGGCTTGTAATTTCTCCCTTGGATGTCTGTTTCTAAGCGGTTCTAGACACCATTTAGACATGAACCTTGTCTTCATTGGTATTGGAGGTAGGGGTGGCATGTCTCATTTGTCCTTTCAGATGTGCTCTGTGAGCGAAGCACTCAGAGCAGCGATAGTTAGAGATTTGTTACCGTTTGTTTATTCACTTGTCTGCTGTTCTGTCCTTTGGTTATTGTCGGGGTTTTGGTGGTTGGTTGGTGGAAACAGAGTCTCTCTATGTGGCCCTAGCTGGCCTGGAACTTTCTATGTAGATCAGGCTAGCCTTGAACTCACAGAGATCCTTCTTTGCTGAGATCAAAACCACGCACCACCTCACCTGTCAAGTTTTATTGTCTTGATGGGGCGCATCATAGAAACCCGAGTGTATCCGACCTCGTTTTTCCAACAACGTTTGCCAGTGCACTGTTTTTTCTGCCTGGACCCGGTTCAAGTCACTTTCAGCTCACACTCTGGCTGCCATCTTCTGCCCCAGAGTGAGAAATGCTGAAGGGGACTAGGCCCTCTGGACACGGAAGACGGTTGTTTGGCTCGAACTGTTTGGGGGGCACCTAGGCAGGGGGATCAGGATCCATCCCTGGTGCATGGGCAGGCTTCTGGGAATCCGGTGCCTATAGCGTGATGCCTTGCGCAGCCTTGGTGCAGTGGGAAGGGGCTTGGACCTGCCTAGGCTCAGTGTGTCAGGCTCTGCTGACTCCCCATGGGAGACCTTGATTTGGGGGATGTGGGGTGGCTCGGGAAAGAGGGCTGGGGGTGGGAGGAGGGAGAACGGGGGGGGGGGTCTGTGGATAGTATGTGGAGTAGAAAATTTCTTAATAAAGAAAAATAATAAATAAAGAGAGAGAGAGCACAAGGAGTAACAATAGGTGAAAATAACACAGAAGAAGAAACAGAACCAGGGAGATGAAAGTAGACCTTTATTGACTGGAACATAAAATAATGAGACTTGAAAAGTCTGTTGAAGCAAGGTACTTGCTGTTACATGCGCTTACTATACCCAGGATACATTTAATTATGGTTAAGTCACAGCTTTTCTTCCATCTTGAACTTTGCATTAAACCTCTATTTTCTTCAGTTTTATCTGTGTGTGTGTGTGTGTATGTGTGTGTGTGTGTGTGTGTGTGTGTAAAACTTTAATATTCTACAAGTTTAAATAAATGCAAATGCAAAATCACAATGCACAAGAATGGACATATCCTAAGAGTATGCAGTATAAATTCTGTAATTTAAGTAAGCTTTTTCTCCTCCGGTGAATATGCACTCAGAAGGTCAAGGTTGTCATCATATATGCCTATTATAATTACATAAAATTTAGATTTCGGGAAAATGTATATAAAAGGGCTAACTAATAAATTGAAGAAATCTTTGGAGGCAAAAGAGAAAAGCTTATCACAGGAACAGATAAGAAAAAGAGGGCACTAATTAAGAGGTAAATGAAATGGAGGAGAGAGATTAATGAAATAAAGAGGAAACTAGGTTATAAAGGGCTTTCCAAATGAATCAGCTAAGGGATTCTAACCTAAGTTGCTAAATTTGGCTGCTTTTTTTTTTATTGGCAATTAATTTGCAGTGGTAGAAAAAGAAGCAAGAAGAGTATAACTTTAAGGCAAGGATTATAAAGAATCTTCCATACCCTGGGGCTGAACTGGGTGGAGAGTGAAGGGAGGCGGAGATCCTGAAGTCAGAGGACCTTCTTAAAACCTGATATTCTGACTCAAATATAAAACAAAATGTATCATTTTTGTAGAAATGAAATAATTTGACTTTTTTGTTTTCTTCTTTTCGGATTGCCTGATTGACTTTTGGCTAAAACTCACTGATACATGTAAAAATCAGTCAACAGAAACCCTGCCAACGCAATCAGGTCACTTCCTGCCCTGATATTATTAATCGTTCTAGTGAATAAGCTTTAGGCCTCCATTTGATCAACAAAGTCGCTACTCTATTTCTCTTTGTTCTGAATACCCAGAGAAGTAGCGCACTAAATGAATTGTTTTCAATGTTAATATACACTAAATTCATTTTGGAAAAAGCTAAGTTTACTGGGACCTTCCATCTGCCCATTCTAGCTACTTTTCTACTTAAATTTTTATGTGTCTCTCATAGTTTCATAGGTTATTCTCATAACAAAGAATGCACATATCACCCCCATTTGATAGATTAAGAAAGTGGGGTTCCTGGAGAGTTAGAATTCAATAGAGATTACCCACTCCAGTTTGAACCCATGTCTTTCTCATCATTCTGTATTCATAACTATTATTTGTTGATGCAGAAATATTCTTATTTGGTATTTGCTCATCTACCTGCAGCTTCTAAACATGCAATCATAATTATTTGTTAAATTATCCTGTCAATACAGTAATTTCAAAAGCAAACTGGACAAAAGTTTCCAAATGTGTCAACACAAAAGTCAGAGACTCCTGAATATTGTCCCTATCCCAAGTCTTACCTTTAACAAACAAGAAATTTGAATAATGTCTTCTCACTCACTGCTAATCATTACTTCCATCACAAATTGTGTTACTAAATAGCAAAGAATTACTTTGTTTTTTTTTTTATGTATGTGCATGTGTGTCTGCCTGCGTGGGGGCACATGTATGTGAATACAGGTGTTCATGGAAGCCAGAAGTGGATGTTGGATTTTTCTGGAACTGGCATCACAAGCAGTTGTGAGCCACTGGATGTGGGTGCTGGGAACTGAACTCCAGTCCTCAGCAAGAGCAGTACATACTGGTAACCACTGAACTACCTCCTTAGCCTCCAAATAAATTAATTTTGTGACCCATCACTACAATAAAAAGTGTATGCCCATAACCAAAACAACAGGAATATAGAAATCCCATTAAGTTGACGTGGAAATTGTTTTCAAAATGTCTCAAAACTCCACTATTGTTATCTATTGTGTTAAAGGGGTAGTTCATCATTAGTGTGGGGATCTTGAGATAGATTAAGCCATCTGGGATGCTATTGCCGAATTATAAACATCAAAATACTTACAGCTGGGATGAGAGGCAATGTTCCTGGATGCTCAATATCCTACTTTTGTCCTTTTGTTCTAGACAAAACTTGTTCTTAACTTCATATGCCTGTATTAGTTAGGTTTATGTTACTGTAGTGAAACACCATGACCAAAGATAACTTGGGGAGGAAAGGCTTATTTCATCTAATATTAGTAGGTAATAAATCCATCGGGGAGGAAATTCAGGGAAAGAATTCAAGGCAGAAACCTGGAGGCAGGAACTGATGTAGATGCCGTGGAGGGATGCTACTTACTGACTTGCTCCCTATGGCTTGCTCAGACTACTTTCCTATACCACCCAGGACCACCTGCCCAGGGCTGGCATCACACATAGTAAGCTAGGCCCTCCACCATCAATCATTAATCAATAAGCTACCCCACAGGGTAGATTGCCTGCTTTTCTACAGGCAATCTGATGGAAGTGTTTTCTTAGTTGAGGTTCCTCTTCCCAGATGACTCTATCTTGTCCAGGTTGACAAAAAAATACTAACCAGAACATATACCTATTCTAACTACACTAATACATCAAAATGGATTAAACATCTACTGAACATCAGAAATATATGCAATTGTGCACGAAGTACTCATATGGCCTCCCAGTGGCTTGGAAACCACACTTGAGCATCACTAACAATTCCTATAGCCTTTCCATGATTCACATTTTTCTTCACAAATGCATGGGGCCATAATGACAAACCATTTTTGGAAACACTACCCCTGACTTCTGTATCCCCACATACTGATTTCCTTCAGCCTCTTTTACCTCAGGATATTCCTGTGTTGAACCCAAGGCAAACTAACAAAAGAACACTTATAGAGCATTTGGGAGGTTGATTTGGATCAGATCTTTTATTCTGGCTCAATGAGAAGTGATGTGTGAGTCCATGATGCAGCCTTTGTGTTTGAGTAGGCCAAGAGATAGCACCCTTCTCCTCCCAGACTCTAAAGGACAGAGGATGCAGGCTTATGAGAGCAAAACACACATATGCTTGTTGATAGTATGATGTATGATGGAAACATGACAGAAGGGTATGATGAGGATATTCTCCTGTGACTCTATCTTCTTAGAAAGATGCACTCATCAGTTACAAGCAGCACTGGTCAACTATAGCCCTCTTCTGTGGCTATAACATGAGTGTGTAAACAGTAGCAAATGACAAACACAGAGTGATGACATAGGATTGAGTGTCAACCACAAAAAGCTTCAAATGAATGGATGTTTTCTGCTCAGTTCAAAGACACAACAGGAAAACTGTTTTGGAAATCACCTGCCAATACAAATCCTAACTAAAGACAGAGGTCCAGTGACTGAGAATGGAGTCAGGAATAGAGACACATTAGGTCTAAGAAGGGGTTGCGTATCCTAGTAGACTTCTTTGTGGCTATTGGGAGACAGCATTTCTCTCAGGGATTTTAGGGATTTGGTACCCAATTTTTCCTTCTGTAGTGTTACTTTGTGTTAATATAACACATACTAAAGATAATCAACTTCCACAAGATAATCAACTTTTGCAAGTTTCAGTCCACAGTCAGTTGGCCTGTTGCTTTGGGGTCTTTGTAAAGGTGGTATAATGTAGAAGAGGCATGTAACAGAATGAATTACTTAAAACATGGAGACAGTAAGCAAAGAAAGAGAAGGTGCTAGAGCTTGGGTACTTCCGCCAAGGGCACCCCAGCTTGATCTAACTTCCTCCCACTAGGCTCCACTTCTTAAGGTTCAGGACCAAGTCATTAAGTCGTTAGCAGGTAGCCTTTGGGGGACATTTCAGATCCAAACTCATGCACATAGTAACTGTTTGAATGACTGGCTGCTATAGACTGTCTTAACATGCTCATTTAGAATTTCCATTACTCCTTGAGATGAAAAACTTTAATCATAGAAATGATGAAGTGGGCTCAAAATTCTTGCTAAAATACACCTTAAGCTCTTTTATGGTAACTTTAAAACTAAGCTATAACCTTATTGTTGCCTTAGAAATTTCTGTTTTATCTCAGTTGAGCCTGCATGCAACAGTATGGACGGAACTATATGTTTCCAGCACCTATTCACAAAGACATGGGTGGCATATGTCCACTAACTCCAGGAAGTCCCACTCCTGTTCTGTTTGAAATAAAACTGGCATTTGGCTAAGAATCCCTCCTTTTTGCCAGATTTGCACTCACATTCTGTCTGGCATGTATTAGGACCCCAAATATACATCTATCTATTTAATCTATATTTTAGCATAACATTTTATGGAGTAATAGTCAGAAGTCTGTGTGTGCATGCTCTGTCTTCCAGACAAGCAGAAATCAGAGGCAAATTATTCAAATGTTTGCTGCAGTGAGCCAGAGGATTCCAATTTCAGCTGATTACCTCTGGGCATTTAGTCGGGTCATTCAAATTTCTGGTTCAAAAGCACAGCTTTTACCATCTTACAAAGTTGTTTTGTTGAGTGATTTTAATCTTGAGTTCCTATTTCACTTCCCATTTGAGACCTTAATACTGTTTCCACAGTTACAAGCCTCTGTTAATCATGGCCCTGGGAATTGAGTTCTCAAGGGTTTACACAACCCCCTTGTCTCTCAGTTCCCAGGGTTGATTGCAGCTCCAAATCCTGCCCTTGGGGACCAGAGACATTGCCTGCCTACTCAGTCTGCCTGACAAACACTGTGGGCAAGCCAGAACTCAGTGGCTCCTCACCAGTGTTTCAGGAATGCTAACTGAGGTTTCTACCTTTAGTCATGCAGAGGAAAGAAGTAGACAGCTATGATATAGTCTCTGAGATTTAGCAATAGCTTCCATATGCTGGTAGTGTAGATGTCAGGGTTTGGGAGCAAAGGGAGTCTCTGTTGTAGACAGCTATCATGTAGACTGAGTTCTAGCAGGTAGATAAAGGAATTATGCTTAAAACTATAGACTAACTATAAACTGAAAACCATCCCTGGTATCTAAATCCACTGGTCCTTGAAGGCTTAGCTCAAGTTTTATTTTCTATATTAAATTGTTCTTGGCATATGAGAAATAAGCAATTAAAAACACAACAAATGACAGACAAACACATACATCATTAGATGAGTTTTTAATATTTTATTATTTATGTGCATATGTGTGTGTCTGTGTCAGAGTATCTGGACATGAGTGAAGTGCACACCGAGGCCAGAAGAGGGCATCCAATCCCCTGAAGCTAGAGTCACAGGAGATTGTAAAGTGCCCGACTTGGATGCTGGGAACTGGGGTCCTTTGCAAAAGCAGTACGTGCCTTTAACTGTTGAGCCAGCTTCCATTAGGTGATTTTTATGCCGTAAAGAATTACTTTCTGAAAGGAGAGGGCCACATCCTATTAAGACAGAAAACATAAACCCCAAGTCCAGCAGAAACTATTGTGACAAGTCAGGGAGTGAATCCCCAGGGGAAAAGTCCTTTTCAACTGTGTCTGTATTCTCCAGTCTCTTTTTTCAGCTTACCCAGGCATTGGCATTACCTTTACCTAAAATGAGCTCAAGATTGCACACCACCTTTAAATAAAAGTATTCTACCAATAACCATGTCTGACCACCCAAACAGCTCTCCTCAGGGGTGAACACCCAGGACTTGGCTGCACCTACAGTTTGTATTAACTTGAAGCAAGAGACACATGCAAAAGTATTGAGGTTCTTCGTTAATTCCCTGGCTAAAACCTAGCAATTTCTTTTCTAAGAATTCTGACTTCATCCTTACTTGTAGTCTAATTTTGTCCCCTCAAGATTCTTGTGTTGGAGTTCTAACTCCCCAATACCAAGAATATGAGTTTATTTAGAAGTAGGGTCATTGTAAGTATAATTCATTAAAGTCATCCTAGAGTAGGGAAGGTTTCTGATTCAATATGACCAGCCCTTATAAAAGAGGAAAATTGAGACACTGCTACTCTTAGAGGAGAGAGACGGAGAAGACAACCATGTGATGCTATAGGCAAAGACTAGAGCTGCAGGGTACGCAATATCAAACATTACCCCAAACAAAAGAAACTAAAAGACCTATGGAAGATTCTCCCCCAGAATTGCCCCCAAACAATGGAAACTAGAAGACATATGGAAGATTCTCCTCTGGAGACAATTGAGGGAACAGATCTACACTTTTATCTCCACAACCTATTTCTGTTGTTTTACAATAGGTAACATGAATGTCAAAGAATGAATACTTTGAAAGTGTTGCTGATGGTGTCAATACAGCTTTTCAACCCATTTCTGAAGAAATTCTCCTTTTGCCTTCCCAATAACAAGTGGATGCCTGTTGACAGGCAGAGTCTTGCAATGCCTCTACCCTGCTTTGAACCTCAGTTAGCTCGTCTCCGTAACAAGACAGAGGGCCCCCACCCCTGTGCAGGCATTGAAATACCCTGAGATAGAAATGCAGGCTAAAAAGTAGGTGATCCTACCACTTTGACTGGGAACCATTACACCTGTTTTATATTCCCAAACTGTTAATGCCCCCGTTCCTGTCCCATTGGGCATTTGGCCGTTTCCAATCACTTACCTTCCACAAAGTTTGTATATAGGTGCTCTATTATTTCCTAGCAGGTCTACAAATTCTCAAAGCAATATCATTCCATCCTTCTCTTTTTTTTTTTTTTTTTTTTTTTTTTTGGTTTTTCGAGACAGGGTTTCTCTGTGTAGCTTTGCGCCTTTCCTGGAACTCACTTGGTAGCCCAGGCTGGCCTCGAACTCACAAAGATCCGCCTGCCTCTGCCTCCCGAGTGCTGGGATTAAAGGCGTGCGCCACCACCACCTGGCCCATCCTTCTCTTTTTAAAGTAAGCTAAGAGAGTCCCAGCTTTAAGAGTCCTTACAGTGGAGTAGATTTGAGATGCAAATCAATCTCTTCAACAGACAAATGAGAAAAACCATCCAACAGTTAGTTATACATAACCTACTCTGACCAAAGCAGTGAACTCAACAATAATAGCATGCACGGAATGCGTAAGACTCAGTTTCCCTTTCTTAGAAATATGTATCTTAAATCACTATGAGGCAGGTTTTTAAGACCTCTTTCTCTCCCCCACCCCGACCCTGTGTATGTGTGTTTGTGTGTGTGTGTGTGTGTGTGTGTGTGTGTGTGTGTGTGTGTGTGTGTGTGTGTGTATGTGTGTGTACGTGCATGTGCATGCCACTTTGGTGTAGTGCCTAGGAAAGCCAGAAAGGAGTGTGGGATCCCCTGGAGCTGGAGTTATAGGTTGTTGTGAACTGCTGATATGGATGCTGGGAACTGAAGTCAGGTCCTCTGGAAAAGCCTGAAGTGCTTTTGTCTGATGGGCCAACTCTCCAACCTCATGATCCAGTTTGGAACACACAGTAAATTCCTCCCTGGTTTAAGTGTATCAATAGCACTTCTGGCTTAGGCTGTATTACCACTATCACAATGTGATTTGTAATTCTGGAACATTTTACTGTTTAGATTTGTTAGGAGTGTCTTCCTAAGAGATGAATGAGCATGTTCTACCTTAGATCCAATCACGAGTACCACTTGCTTCTCCACCAGAGTAAATACAGACTGCGCCTCATCTGTTTGCCTGGCCCTGGCAGCGGAGCACTCTAGAGAGAAACTGCCAGCTCAAGCCTTACGGAATTTACACAGCATCCTTCTCCGTGACTGCATGTGGACATGAATTAAATACGTCCTTCCACTTAGATAACTGAAATAGGCTTGACCACAGACATCATTCTGTCATCGAAAAGGAGAGCAATGTAGATTAAGCCATATTGCAATGGAATGCTTTTTAAAAAAAAAAAATGACCGTTTTTACTTGCGTTTTTAAAAAAACTAAACAAATTGCTTTATTACATAATGAGCCATCTTTTAACTAATGCCATTTAAAATGTCACATAAAGTGTGTCTATGATTTTATTTGTGTCGAAATTAACCCCCAGAACGTGAACTTACAAGAGCCCCCAAACTGTTGTAGCCAGTTATCAGGGACAAACCGGCTGTCCAAAATGCAATATTCACTTGAGTTTGTATTTTTTTTTCTGTCTTCATTTTCCAGACACTGCAAATGGATATAAACAAGCTGAACATAACCTTGCTTCGGATCTTCCGCCAAGGAGTAGCTGCAGCCTTGGGACTCTTGCCCCAGCAAGTGCACATCAACCGTCTCATTGTAAGAAGCTACCTTTCACAGTCTCGGAATTCAAACTGATTTTTCGTCGTTAAAGGCTCCATGATTGGGGAGCCAAATCTACCGTACTGTCTATTTTTGGAGATAAGGTTTTACTGAAGCCTGCCACACCCACTGGCTCACATGCTATGTGTGGCTGTTTTCACGCTCACAGTGGCAGACCTAAATTGTTAGAGCAAACAGATTGACCCATAAAGCCTAAACAATTGACCGTCTGGCCCTTTTCAGAAAATAGTCTATCAACCTTATCATCGTTCACTAGTACCTCCCCTGATAGGTCCAGCAACCTGACACAGCTCCCAAATATTGTCTAGGAGAGTGGAACCTTCTGTATCAGGATTCCAGATGCTGTTTACTAAAGCCCCTTCGAGCTTACCAATGGAGTGGGGGCTGAATGCAGAAAGCAAAGGATGATGTCTGAATAAAACAGAGCCGATCCTTGCCTCGGTAGCTCACATGGAATGCCAAGAAAAAACTTAGATTGGCATCCGAGGTGGGGGTGGGGAAAACCTCAGGGGTCAAGGGATCCACTGTGTAGGGGTGACTAGACCTGTCAGTCACCCACTTTCATTCTGCGCCCCATTTTCTCTGTGTAGCTAAAAGTTTTCCTCAGGTCCCGCCTAGCCCTGCAGTCCACAGCTGCTTATAAAATAATCACTCAGAAGCTTATATTAGTTAAAACTGTTCAGCCATTAGCTCAGGCCTACCACTGACTAGTTCTTACATTTAAACTCAGCCCATTTCTGTTAATCTATATGTTGCCACGTGTTCTGTGGCTTTACCTGTGTGCCATTACATGCTGCTCCCTGGATGGCGGGCTGGCGTCTCCTGACTCAGCCTTCCACTTCTCACAATTCTCTTCTCGGCTTGTCCCACCTATACTTGCTGCCTGGCTACTGGCCAATTAGCATTTTATTTATCAACCAACCAGAGCAACACATTCACAACATACAAAACATCCCACAGCATCTCTGAGTCTGGAAACCTGGATGTCATGAATTGCAAGTTCTCCTTTGCATTTGAAGATTGGTATAAGCCATGTGGATAAAACAGGCAATTTTAAATCAGACAATTTCTGTTTTTCTTTGCAAAAAGCTAGCTGTCTAAGGTTCATATGACAGAGACTTTGGAGGGCAGCTATAGAGATGGCTTTCGAGTTAAGAGCATTTACTGCCCTTGTAGAAGACCCGGGTTTGGTTCCCAGCACCCACATGGCAACTCACAACTATCTGGAACTCCAGTTCTAGAGGATTCAGTGTGGTCTTCTGACCTCCATGGCTCCTACACACATATACACATGAGCACACACATGCATGCACATGTACACACACACACACACACACACACACACACACACACACACACACACATATATATATATATGTGTGTGTGTGTGTGTACCTAAGAGACTTCAGGATTTTTCATATTGCTTTAAAAATCTTTCTTCATTCCTATTGTATTGGGAACCCAAACAAGGACTAAATAAATGATTTTATTGCATTAAATTGTATACCTTGTTCAAATTCAGCTTTCTACTCTGAGTATCAACATCCATATTCTCAGGTACGGACAGTATTTGCTTTAAGGGTAGATTTATATTTCTTTTTATTTTTCTGTGGGTAAAAGGAGTTGTTTTAGTTCCCACAAAAAAGAAAGAAAGAAAGAAAGAAAGGAAGGAAGGAAGGAAGAAAGAAAGAAAGAAAACATTTATTCCGAGTCAGCAATTTTCTGAGTCTGAATAAGTGTTTTAAAAGTTTTAGTGCAGCGGCAGAGATATCCAAGCAACTTTACAGACCAAGGGGTGCTTGTAAGGAGCTCAGCTTCAACGACACTTGCCTATTACTCTACCTGATTACACAAAATGATTTGATTGATGTTACTAACGGCTACTGAGATGACCATGAAAATGCATGGGCCTTTTACTTCTGGGAAGTGACTGAGGACCTTTGCTGCTATGCATTGAAACCCATCATTGTATTACAGCAAAAACGGGCTTCCTACAGAGTGTTCTTCACTGATGTCTTAATATGGTGGGCACAGTAAGAACTTTGCTTGGGAAACACTGAACACCAGCTTAAGGACTCTCAAACAACTTTTCAACAATGGCATATTTCCACACGACCTTTGATTTCCTTCATATGATGTCAGACTCACATTTGCTTTCAATGGCTTCCCAACCTTCCCTAAATTCTTTCCAATTTCCTTTCGCAAACACAATTCCTCTTTGCGTCTTAAGATGACACATGTGCCCTTAGGTCACAACATAGCCACTTCTGCACTTTTGGTAATAAGCTTCTCATGAACTTTTTGAACACATGGCATATTATGATTCCATGATGTTCTTTTATACTTATTAGTTACTGGACACTAGTAAACACGGCTCTCGACATGCCTTTCATGGGTTGACCATTTAAGATCCAATTCAATCACATTAGCATTTTCAATGACCTCTCTTTAGAAACCATTGCTCCTTACTTTTTTAAGTTTGCTGCCATTATTATTATTTTCAAACTGTAATTGAGGCAATTATTTGGATACATTGCAATGATAATCATTGGGTCTCAGTCAACTCATGCAGCTTAAGATCTCTGGTATACCAAGCAAGTAACAAGGAATTCTTTGTATGTAATAACCACTAGACCTGGTTGGATAAAGTAACAAAAGCTCGTGAGCCTGATTTCAAACAAGTCAAGGCCACTTCTTTGAATGATAATTTCCCTCAGTAGACTGAGGCCTCAATCAGGGTCAGCTTGCATGAATTTTAAATGCATGGAAAGGGTCCCTATCTTCATTTATGACTCACAAAATTTTAAATTCTTTTTCTTAACAAAGGATCTTCTTTCAGATTGTATACTTGACCCCGTTCTTAAAACCCTTAGCTTGGTAAAAAAAAATAAAAGTTGTCAGTCTTGGTTGGAAAAAAAAAAGTTTTAGTGCAGAATAGAAAATACAACATTTTTAAATAGCCTTTATGAGTAAATGTTGCCAGATGGTGGTGGCACACGCCTTTTATCCCAGCACTCAGGAGGCAGAGGCAGGCAGATCTCTGCGAGTTCGAGATCAGCCTGGTCTACAGAGCGAGTTCCAGGACAGGATCCAAAGCTACACAGAGAAACCCTGTCTCAAAAAAAATAAAAATAAAAAACAACCCCCCGAATAAAAGAGTAAATGTTGCCAATTGCAAGAGAATAAAAGACATTGAAGGCCTCTGTGACAACTCCCACCCCAAAATAAGAAATAGTCTAAACAGGAAGCCATTGAAGAGAATCCTTTAAAATTAGGGTGCTGAAGTGTAGCTCTTCACTGTTGAATTCTGGAGTGGCAGGGGCTGGGGGGACGACTCAGTTATATTTAAGAGGCTGGCCCTTTGGGAGTTTGACCATGTTCCAGTGAGTATATGGACCACACAAATTGAACTTGGTTTCTTTTTTTCTTTTTCTCTTTTTGAGAGGAGGGCACAAGGGTAGGAAGGTGTGACTGGAGTGCATTGCATGAAATTCCCAAATAATCAATAAAAATATACTTATAATTCTGGTAGTTGCAAGGTAGAGGCAGGAGGATTTTGAGTTTGATAACAGACTGGGATACATAAAGGAGTTCCAAGCTAGCCTTAGATACCTAGAGAGACCTCATCTCAATTAAAAAAAAATGAAGTCATTTATTATGTCCAGGGCATCTAGCTCAGGTGAATAGGTGTTATAGATGTCTTGCCTCTGGATCTAGATTTATTAAATGCATTACTATCAAGCAAGGGTAAAGTTTAAAAGTTTGTCAATGTTAAGGTCAAAAGAATGAGGAAAGGACCTTCAAAGCTCATCTGGCACCTCTTCCTTGGCCAGTCCAGCCTCATATTCATGCATTTGATGAGGAAAGATGAAGCATGGTGGAGCCTGATGGTTGACACTTACATTGGGTTTTATCTGACTCATTTGACTTTAAAATATGTCTTGAAGCGTAAGTATTCAGAAGGCATCTGAGAACTATATGTTAAGTTAGTACACACCTATAATTTTAGCATTTAGAAGGCTGAGGTAGGAGGATGCAAAAATCAATCTTAGCCTATGTTACATCTGGATAGCCTCTGAAATTAACAAGAGCAAAAAAATAATTAATTAATTAATTAATTAGAATATGAAACCAAGGGTAAACTATTATCTAGTGAAATATAAAATTTCACATCCTGGTGTGCTAACTAAAGTAAGGCCATTTTGAAAATTTTGTACTTCGGATTGGTGACAGTAATTCCGGGAGTGACTGATCAATTCACATCATTCCCTACCTGACTTCAATGTTTGTAAAGAACAGGTGAACCCTTCGCCCAACGTTTGCCAATATTATCTTTAACATACCCGAACGGTGTGCTTTCACCAGGAAAAGAAGCGCCATGTGGAGTTGTTCGTGTCTCCTGTAAACCGGAAACCAGGAGAGCCGGAAGCCCTGCAGGCCGAGGAAGTGCTGCGTTCTCTTAATGTCGATGTTTTGCATCAGAGTTTACCGCAGTTTGGAATTACAGACGTCTCCCCTGAGGTATGGCGTTGCATGGAGCAGTTCATTTAAAAAAAAAAAAAAAAAAAGTCTGCAGTTAGCATGATTTGCCAATCCAACCTGTGAGGCTTTGAGATGAAAGCTCTTAGTTGTATGTGGATTTTAAAACAGCAATCTCCCTAAAGGTCGGAATCCAGCGTGCAAATTCGCTTTTCACGGTAAAGTTTCATTATTTGACACCGGATTCTGAAAATCGTTGTGACCTTGTAATTATTTATTTTACTTTTCAGTAAACTGTCTACAAGAAAGACCAGTTAGGTAGGTCTGCCTGGTGCTCACCTGAAACTGATTTGCCAAAACAAAAAACAACAACAACAAAAGAAACCAAAAACTCTACTCAGGTCTTCCTCAACAAGTGAACCTTTCATCATCACTTTCATTGTCAAAATAGTCAAAAAATACTCATCCCCGCTGCACTCCCCATGATTTGGAATTGTGTGAAATGTGCTTTTTTCCTACGTGCAAGAACTCTGCATATTTTCTTCATGGTATTTTCGAAATTTGACACTTAAAAAAGGTTTCTTTACCATTTCTTCCATTTTCCCTACAGAGTGAATCGTCCCTCTGTCTCTCCTATCAAAATCAAATTCTTCAGAAAGACCAGCATCCTAAATAGATGCAAATTCCATTCACAAATCCATAGAATTTGGCTTTGAGGGAAAACATATACACACAGAAAGTGGGGTACATAGAAATTAAGCAACTACCTAAAAGTGATTCAAGAGTGAAGTATAAACCAGCACTTGCCTGTTTTAGGTCTTGGGTTCAAAACCTAGTACAGGAAGAGAAAGAAGAGGGAAAGAAGAGAGAGGGAGGGAGACAGGAAGTGAGGGAGGAAGGAGAGACATGGAGACAGAGAAAGGTAAAATAAATATCTAGACAAGGCATGATCGTACACCCCTGAGATGCCAGATACCAGCACTCCAGGAGGCAGAAGCAGGAGAATACTGAGTTCAAAGTCAGATTGGCCTACACAGAGAGTTCCTGGCCAGCCTGAGCTACAGAGTGAAACACTGTTTCCAAACAAAACAAAATAAATCCTTCTTCTACGCTTATTTTATTCCTCTTTCCAGCAACCCCCATTGCCTTTCATTTCAGCTAATACTATAGGTTTTATATTAAAAACTTTAGTACTCAATCGTTTGAATCTTGGTCAGAGAATTTTGCTCTGTGAGGAGTTTTGCCTTTGCATAGTATCAACCACCCGGAGCCTCAGTTTCTTCATATTCTAATGGATACAGTCCTTAACTAATGGACTTGACATATGGATTGAATTTTTTAAATATGTGTGAAAATCCTCAGATTTAGTTTGTACTAAACAAATGTAATTTAAATACAGGTGACATAAATTTGGGAATACGCAGTCTTTTGGTATACTCAGTAGATTGGAACAGGACACCAATGTATATCAAAATCTTCAGATGCTCGAATTTCCTGTGTAAAGTTATATCTGCATATACCCTATGAACATGCTCCCATATGTATCAAATCATCCCTAAATCCCTTATAATACATAATATAATGTAGTTTTAAATTTATAGGGTTGCTTAAATGATAGATTGGGGAATAGTGGCAAGAAAGTGTCCAGGTGAACTAAAGATGAATTTTCTTCACTGATATTTTCTTTCACAGTTGGCTAAATTTGCGGATGCAGAAGTCATAGATAGGAGGCCAAACCTACTGAACCAAC
Source organism: Peromyscus californicus insignis (assembly GCF_007827085.1). Classification (NCBI taxonomy): domain Eukaryota; kingdom Metazoa; phylum Chordata; class Mammalia; order Rodentia; family Cricetidae; genus Peromyscus; species Peromyscus californicus. Next base: position 33,218,695 of record NW_026294535.1, read on the forward strand.
ACATTCATCCTTTTACTCACACAGTTCTTCCCACTGCTTTTGGTTTTATTCCCTACCCTGCCCTTCTCCCTCCTGCATAAAACTTGCTTCTTTTATTTTATTTTATTTCTTGCCACCAGAGTAATCTTCTTTCATGTAAACCTGGCTTGCTCTCCTAATTTCATGATCCTTTGGTTTCAAAACACAATAGGATGTTTTGAATAGTCCAGATTTCCTAGTATGGTATATGGTCCTCCACATGCTGGGCTGTGTAACCGCTCGGTGGCTCCTTAGACTATGTTAAAGCAATTCTAAATTTCTTAGCTATCATGACCCCCAATCCCATCCCTCCATGCTTGTAATCGGGCCATCTACACACCTTCCTGCTTCACCAGCCTGTTTAACGGCACAGCCTTCCACTGTTCCTTCAAGAACTCTGGTGTCTGCTGCATCACATCCCCATGGAACTTAGAGCAAAAGCCCTTCTGCTCTGTGGACCTTCAAGGCTTTCTCTGCACTGTGGGTTCCTTGATGGGACATGCCGTGTCATTTTGTCACTGTCTTTATTTCATTCAGCAGTGTGATGGACAGAATATGAAAAGCGGAGTCAGCGCGTAGCCAAACGCTGTGCTAAGTCCTACCCAAAGTTAGGAAAATAAACACGCCAAGAAATAAGGAGCTTGATTCTTATATTAGTTAAGTTATGCTCCTAGATAGCAAAAAAGAAACAAGCTGATGGCTCCGAAATGTAAAGATCACAGCAAGAATGTGAAGGTCACTCTCCCAACATGTAACTACAGTGAAGGAGTAGCCTCCATGGACCACCCATCGGAAAACTATTGGGCCATAGCAGTTGACAAAGTCTGCCCTGAACTTAAATAACAAGTGTATTTAGTGATCAAAATATGATACTTTCTCATAAATTTATTGGAATGTAAACAACAACAACAACAACTAAAAACTGTATAACCTGTGAACTACTCAGGATAAAGCTCATCAAGTGCTTGAATTGGCTGGAAGGGGCCTTTCATCATGGTGTGATGGCCTGTTTGAACCTTCTGTTCAGTAACTGTAGCAGGCCCAGTCCTGAAACTCTAAATGTCACAAGGAGAAAGCCAAGGAAGACAGTGTCCGCAGCATGCCCCTACACAGTGCTTGTTTCCCGTCCAGCAGGAGAGGCGCTGCAGGAATGATGGACAGTTCTCTAAAGCTACCAGGCTCTTCTCTAAGTCCCCCCATGTCTTTATTCTTCTCCCTGCAGTTAAGATTTGACAACAGTTTATGTCTCAACCTGTCTTATCTTGTAATCCTCAAAATATCTCTTCCTATGGCAGAATAGCCATTAATGGGGAGGAAAAGAATACTGTAATACATCCATTTGCAGTTTTTCACAATGATGTTTCAAAGCATCTATTCCTAAATTTGTTAATTATTTTCATAAGAACAATGTGTTTTTGCTACCCTTTCTTTATATTTCTGGTTTATTTTTTTTTTTGAAAATGACTCAGAAACCAAAGAAAAATACCAAATAGAGAATTAATTTTGTTAATCATCTGTTTCCAACCTTAGTTTCTTGAGGCAAAGAGTTCTTTTCTTTTTTTTCTGGAGTGAAGGGTCTTTAAGACAGGGTATTGCTCTGTAGCTAGCTGTCCTGGAACTTACCATCACCTAGAGCTCTTGATAATCCTCCTGCCTCAGGCTTCCCAGTGCTGGGACTGCGGATGTGAGCCATCACATTCTTTTATATATATTGTATGTGGTACCTAGAACATTGCAAGCACATATTATTTTATTATAAGATGCCTGTAAAGATAAAAAAAAATAAAATAACCTTCTTCTTGCCCCATAAGTTCCAGAGAAATAAAATTAAATTCACTCTTCTAGTTTTTATTGACAATTTTCTCAAAATTGTTAGCTAATCATTGAAATGTTAAATTCCACATTAATACTGAATAAATTAATTTGGTTTTGATTTTTGTCCATTTGCAAATTACTCCAGTTTCCTAACTGCTGAATTTCATAGGAGGAAGTTACCTTCTTTAAATAACAGGCTGATGAATTGTTGATACTGGATGGAATAGTTAACAAAGAGAAAAATCATACCACGTAAAATATGAGCCATAACTTGTGAGTGGGGTGATTGTTCCTTCAAACCTGGAACATTAGCCCGTGGGCAAGTGTAAAGAGTTCTAGACCTGGCACACAAATGCTGAGGACATGCAGCATCGGTGTTAAAATACTAGATCATGTGGATCACGTGCTTGTATCATGCATCATGCAGTTGAAGTCTGCCACTTATCCAACCAAGCCATCCTGTTGTGAGGTACATCCCGTTAATCTGCCCTCATCAGATGAACCAGACCATTTATAACATTTCTATTTCATCCTTTGGGCTTCATCTCTCCCAACAAGGTGTGCCTCCTGAAACCTCAGTATCTGGATCACCTTCCCAGATATTAGGAATTGGAAATAAAATGGAAATGAAGAAGAAAAGAATTAAGGAGTGAAAAGAAAGTGGGGGGGGATGATGGAGTGGAGAACATAACCAACTATGTGACATCAAGGTATAGAACAGCTAGGAAGGCCATCATCATAGATAAAGGAAATGTCTCCATTTTTGAATAAGAAAATGCACCAGCTAATTTCACTGCATCTGAGTTAAAGGGCAGAGCAACACAGCTATGGAATAAGTCTTAAAGATGTTATAGTAGCATTAACGTGACCTGGCATGGGAGTCTGTGAATTATTGAACCCACAGCCCCTGAGAAAATCTAAAAGCCACTGGGTTAACCCTATGCAAAGGCTAGATGGGAGATTACTGGGGATTGCAGTCTTTTGATGTGTGGGCTCTTGACTGCAAACTTATCCTTTATTGCCTTATTCAGCTCTTTAGATCTCCAAACAGATAGAGCAGCGCTCAGCAGAGGCAGCATGACTCAGAAGGAAATCTATTTACCAAGAATGTGCAGTGATTGAGTTCAAAACAAGAGCCTTTTTTTTTTAAAGCTGGGGGTGGGGCCTGGAAGAGTACAGAATCAATCTTCCATCATCATTGTTTCACTTAAAAAAAAAAATCAAAACAGGTCTGTCTGCTGCAGAAAGGAGCAAGTTCACGCTCCGAGAACTGTAAAACTACGGGAGGAAAATGGACCCGAGCAGATTTGGAACACAGCACTTGCTTTTCACCCTCCTAATCACTCCTCTTTCAAATGTTACAAGACTTTAAGCTCAAATCCTTGTACTTAAATTTGACAAGTGCGTCCTGGCTGTGCGAAGGCTTTAACTAGTTTGCTTTTATAGCAAACAATGGATGCCATTTAGTTGCCTGAAAAAAAAAAATTTCAATTCCATTCTCGATTCCTACAATGGTTTTCTTTTCTATTAGCTTCTAGCTGTGTTTATAGTGAAACTGGAGCGGAAAAAAAATGGCCTAGCTGTTTTCAAAGACGTGAAAGAAAATTGTCACCAGGACCCTGTATTTGCAGCAGGGTCCTGAGTCACCAATCACCTCACCGAATCAAGTATTAACAGGTTCTCTGTCAATCAAAATATATACCTAAATTATTTCCTTTACCTATCAATCAAAATATATACCTAAATTATTTCCTTTACCTATCAATCAAAATATATACGTAAATCATTTCCTTTATCTATCTATCAAAATACATACTTAAATCATTTCCTTTATCTATCCATCTGTCTAGAAAAAGTGAGAGGTAGTATTGTGAGTACATGAATAAGTCGCTTCCCAAATGATTTGTATCTTCATAACTGAACTCAAAGTTTTCTTGCTCATCATTCTACTATGGCTTGATTGAATGCAGAGATTAAAATTTCCATAAAGTAGTTTTTAAGGTCAGTATTTTTAATCCCATTTGCAAAGGCTAAATATGTTTTTTTAACCTTTAAAGTAGCCAGAAATGATCTCAAAATTTAGGCACCTAGAATATAGGTTTAATTTGAGGCTTTCTTTGTTTACGGGTTAATAGTCAAGGATAGACACATGCTCTCCTGAAGGATTGTAACATGGGAACATTTTGCTTGATACAAACTTAATGTTTCTTCTTCTCAGATACCACCTAAGTTTTTCCGACATTTCTTTACCTATAAATCTACAATATCACTGATTTATAAAACATTTTCATATTTAGGCATGGTAGTCCATGCCTGTGATCCCAGTATCTAGGGAGTTGAGGCAGGAGGATTGGCTTGAGTTCAAGGCCAACCTGGGTGGGCTACAGGAGATACTCTGTCTAAAACAGAAAACAAAAGTTCAGAGCATCCATCAATGTACTATCCTGTTTTGAAAAATGAGTAACATAGAATCAAGAGACATTCACATCTCTTTTATACTTCTCTCACTCCACTCCTAAAGCAAGGAGCGAACGCAGTAAAAATTGAAATAATCCTGTTTGTTTACCATTTATTACTAAATAATTCTGACCTTGTGGGTGTTCCCTGTTCCTTTAAATAAGACATAATATCCTGGCAATTTCTATGTGGGATGGTGCGTGAGTCAGGTTTTGACAAAGTGAGTTCCATTTGAGGAGGGAAATGATAGGATAAAAGGAAGAAGAAAACAAAAACAGAAATGGTCCCCACATCGTGGCTTGTGTATTCAACCATCAGGAGCTTTTTGTTTGCACCTGTTTGACTTTTGTTTGAAAGTAAAGCGCGGAGCTGTAAGACAGTGTGGACGTGGGAGGGGACTCGGAGTACAGAGAGCTTCAGCAACAGTTCCTCGGCGCAGAAAAGCACAGGGCTTGCTCACCTGTGAACCAGGTAGTTTCCAAGAGAGGCAGCGCAGGACGTGGAGGAAGGCAAGAACCCAGGAGCCTGTCCCATATGCCCACCCCCTCCCTTACAGGATCTCCTGATAAAGAGGATAGCTGTCCTGTGCCTGGGCAGATAGAGAAGCAGCTGTGGCAGCCGGGGCTAGAGGTGTGTTTTACTACACGGAATGGAATCAAGCTAAAAATATGTTGACAGTCTGATAAGGACGCCGGTTTCCTCCAGCTCTCCTTTAACACCGGGCTTTCTGTTTTCCTTTTTAAAGAAAAATGTTTTGCAAGGGCAGCACGAAGCGGACAAAATCTGGAGCAAAGAAGGATTTTACGCCGTTATCATTTTTCTCAGCATCTTTGTTATTATAGTAACCTGTTTGATGGTAAGTTTGCTTCTTTGTATATCTTATCCTTTGCGAATCCAACTGCTTAGTAATAGGAGATATTTTCCCACTTGAATGAATTTTTAAAAAGACCGGGGTGGGGGTGGGGGGGGGGCAGAAGTCAGCCTATAATCTTGTTAGCATGGAACTGTTCTGTAGCAGCAGACAATTGATTGCTAAGACTGTGTGTGGAAGTGTGGATGCTGACCTCTGTAGCGAAGTGCACTGGAGTGTTTAGGATCTAGACCAACTCCATGTGAAGACTTAGAAGGTGATTTCCTGAGGTCACTGTAGCCCTTAACATCATTGAAGTCTCATGTGAACACTTTGGACTGGCTTTATTTCTTCTCTTATGTCACCTTAATGGAGCACAGAAAAAATACTGAAGAAATACGTCTTTGGGGCAAAGCTTTTTCTCAAGGGAAGGGTTTATTTCCTCATTTTAAAAGGCTTTGAAGGTATTCTAAGAAACATCAGGCATTAATGGAAGTGACTATAGCCTTGAAGGTAACCCACTCACTGCTACCTCATTTCCGGTAGGATGAATAGTACATAAGAATGAAAGTATACATTGCAATTGTCCTACAGGTCATGATATATAAACAAGAAAGCATAGTCCTGATTTTAAAAATTAACACCCCAAATAAACCCAACCCACTAGATTAGACCAGGCTTTGGTGTTGAATTTGGTATGGAATGAGTTAATAATTATCTTTCAAATAGAATGGGTTGGGGTTTGTTTTATTATTAATTCTTCTGAAATTTTGTGACGTAGCATAGTATTTGAAGTTTACAAATGGTTTTAATATCGTTTCCTATGTGTTATGTTCTTTTTATTTTGCATATTTTAAGAACTGCTTCCTCTTTTGTTTTACACGTTCCCCCAAAAAGACATAATGCTAATGATTCTGTCTACAATCAACAGTGTTGCCAAGCGTTTCATTGGATTTTATTCATTTGTGCTCTTGCTTCTGGAAATGGATTTATGTCAAAAAGATTGAGACTCAGTCTAGAAAGGAAGAGAGGCTCAGCAGATCTGAACTCGAGGGACACAAATAAGATCATAAATAGAGTGAAGACAGGCACATTTCCAAGATCTCAAAATCCAGGAAATAGCAAGAACATCCTAAAACTCCCACTGTAATGGATTCAAAGATATGTCCTTCTGGGTCAGAAGTTGAACTTCAGAAAATTGTGACCCAACAATCCAAACAGTAATTTAAGAATTAAGTTTAAAAAAGATTTCATATCGTACATGGTGTATATTAAGGAAAAAACTTTAATAAATAAGATTGAAAGTTTTATAGAAACTGCAGAAGAAATTTCTGACTACTAGTTTAAGGGTGTAGTTCCTTCTCATGGATAACTAAACTTCAACATGTGTGACTCCTCTTTCCTTATCGCAGGAAATCTCAGGTTCTGTTCTCCATCTTGTCGGTCCTCATTGGAGTTATTCACAGATTAAAAGGGATGAGGGAGCTGGGGACTGTAGCTCAGCAGAGCACTTGCTTAGAGCTTGCCAGCCTGTGTGTTCGATCCCTGTCACTATAGTGAGAAAATGGAAATTGAAGAAGAGGAAGGAAATAGGAGTAGGAAGAGGTGTTTCACATGATGAATGAGATTCAGAACAAAGACAAGAGTGAACGGAAGACAGTGGGAAGCCAGGTGACAGGCAGGCTTTGAGGGAAGAGCAGACAAAGAGCAGAGTTTGTGTTGACATGTAAGATATGTTACAGATTCAGTGCTTGTAACTCAGGTAATGTCCAGATATCCCACGTGACTGGGTACAACCATGCACTGGTATCGGACTAAAGGGCCTCTGGTGGCCACACCCTCAACTTCGTGGGTCCAAGGCCAACTCTTCCTTTCATCAGTGTAAGTGTCGCAAACCTGAATCAGGCTGTTCCGGTGTTACTAGAACAAACCAAGAAAGGAATGCTCCTAACGTATGAATGACTGCAGTCAGGTTTGTTGCAGATACAGCCACTCATTTAAACAACATATCCATAGGCAACATATTCATGGAGAGGATCTACCGTGGGAAAGGAGAGGATAAGGCCCATAAAGTCATTGTTTTTTGAAGCTTTAATGATGGAAAGAAATACGGACAACGATTTTTTTAAAATATCAAATAGTGAACATACTATATGAATTCATCTGTATGACATCCTGAGAATCACAAAACTTTAAAGCTATTGAAAGGATCCCTGGCTGTCAAAACATGGTGAATGGAGGGGTTGTTACATGGAGGATATAGATTTTAGGGCAATGAAATTCTTCTGCATTCTGATGATGGCATGGCATTACACATTCATCAAATGTGTAAAATGTACATCACTAAGTGTGACTGCATCTACACTATGGCAATGAGTCAATAATAATAATAATAATAATAATAATATATCGATACTAGTTTATCCATTATAGCAAATGTAAATAAAATAAAATAAATAAATAAAAATAAAACAAGTTTTAACCAGGCATGGTGGTACATGGCTTAATCCCAGCTCTCAGGAAGGTAGAAGCAGGTGGATCTCTGTGAGTTCGAGGATAGCCTGGTCCACAAAGAGAGTTGTAAGACATTCAGAGCTACACAGAGAAACCCTGTCTCAAAAAAAATTAAAACATAAAAAATAAAAAAATAAATATAATAAATGTACTATACCAACTCAAGATAGTTATGAAACAGACATATATAGAAACACTGTACTTTCCACTCAATTTTTCCATAAACATAAGAAGTCTTATCAATTCTTTGTTAAATATTAAATTGTAATAAGGACCACAAAGAAGGCAGCATGAAAATGAGTGTGAGGAAGAAGAGTTAGACATTCGGGAGGTACAAACTCGTAGGGTGTGAACATATGAACATGCAGGGTGTGAACATATGAACATGCAGGGTGTGAACACACAAACATGCAGGGTGTGACCATGTCCAGCAGAGAGGACAGCTGCAGCATGGTGTTGGAGTGAAACAAGTTTTGACTGTCAAGTTTGAGGGGAAAAGGGAAACAGTGTTCATGCAGATTATGTGAGTGCATTTAAAAGATTGGTCTCTGCTTAGGCTTAGGAAAGTGGCTGGGGTAGAAGGGAGTGTGAAGTGTGAGTACAGTAGATCATTTCAGGGTTTCTATGACAAAGACAACAGTGGTGAGCTGGATGGGAGAGGGTGGAAATGAGGAAGTATAAAAGATGGAGTACTGTGTGACAGGAGAAGGAACAGGACATGCGGGGTCCTGATGACCAGGAGGAGGGAAAAGAAGGAAAATGCCCCCATGTCGTCTGGCTTGTTGACTGAGTGGTGGTGCTTCCTCTGTAAGGAAGAGACATGTTAAGGCGTGGGAATAAAGAGGTAAAGAAAGAACACTTGACTAGTGTGCAGGTGATTATAGATAAATGACAGAAATTGATTGATTGATTGGTTGGTTGGTTGATTTCAAACACTATCTTAAATTTGACTGTGAAAGGCCATTTAAAAAGGAACAGAGGTAGCAGCAATGCTTAGGAAGGGCTTGATATTCATGGAAAAATAATACTCTCTAATAGGATTAAGGCAAAGCCAATTTATCTGATACAATTAGATGCCGTTCACATTTAGAGATGTGTCAAATGTGATCCTCTAAAATCAACTCATCTTCCTGAGTTAAAATGCTTTTGATAATTATCTTAAATTAATTTTTGCCAGGATCTCTTAGTCATAACTACACAGTATACGTTTTGTGCTGCAGTGTACTGGGATACACTTTCTGATTCTCATATGCACAGTACAACCATTCCCTACACTTCTGATGCCTCCATGGCAGAGAAAAAGCTATAGTTAAGGGTTTTTCTTATGGCATTAATTATCTTTACGAAGCAGCAAGTGTCATTATTTGTGTCCAGCCTCCTTACATAGCATTGAAATGAAAATCAGATGGTTTTATTGTGATATTATATAGGTAAATTGTTATAATAGAAGGTTCCATGTGCTGTACAACAATAACATAAAACTTGCCAAGTTTTTGAAATGTGGCATATTGTTTATGTTCCTTAAAATACAAAAAAAAGGAGTATAGATTGCCAGACATAAAATTAGACAAGCGTGACATTTTCAAATGTGTGATTTATTTAGCACTTCTCAAATGTGAGTGTAGAGTGGGTGGAATGCTGGAAAATAGACAAATAGAATTTTCCAAGAAAAAAAAATGTGTGGGCAACTTTGACTCCATTCAGTCTGTTTTTTGATGGAGGAAATGTATTACCGAGAAGAATTAGTTCTTAAACTTGAGTACATAACAGAAAGAACGCTATCTATCATCCAAATTAGACCTTCAAATATACTTACAGGCTTATTAAAAAGTGTAAATATATTCATGAAATATACATAGAGATGTCTAGAGGCCAGATATTAGAAATCACAGACAGCTGTATCAGGAAAAGTGCTGGCGTGGTGGATCCACAGAAGAGTCATCCAGGTGTGAAGTAAAAGGATTCTCTAGTCACGGTCTGGTCACTGAGCCAGGAAATAGTATATTGGACCATCAAGCTCTGGACATCATGCACTCATTTCATGTCAAAAGTGGACATAAGCAGCTACGTTTTTCTAACCTGTTATATATAATCTCTAGGGATGATGGAGCTACAGCCAGACACGGTTGATTCCGACATCATCTCCAAAGCAAGCCTGTAGCTCATGAATTAAGTAATCTACCACCACCACCACCACCTCCCCCATCCCCCGCTTACTCACAGTAGTAAAATAATAGTAGCATTCAGCAATAGTAATTCATTTCTTCTACATATTGCATACATACTGGTCCTAAATTTACTACAGGACGCAAAGTAATGTTTAAGTGCCTGACTTGACTGATGAGCAAACCAGGATCCAGAAAAGATAAAGTGGCTTGACTCACAGCAAACAATGGGTGGGTATGCGTGGGAGGATTGGAAGGGTAGGAAGGATTGGAATCCAGAGTCAAGTCCATCTGGGATGAAAGTCTAAGCTCATGACCATGGCTCTGCTTGATTCCATGAAGGAGTCAACCGCGGTTTCCCTCATTCCTATCACTCATTCTGTGAACTTCTATTTCTGGACACAAATAGGTCTAGGAACACATGAGTATGCCTGTGTTTATTAGACGGACTCCACCCAGGCAAGACTGATAAGTGTTTGCTACTCCATACCTATGTGCTAAGGACACACCCATTTGCACTTAGTACCTTGTACTGGACCTGATTTTATACATCTGTCTCCTGGAAACCTCTGCATTCCTAGGAACATAGTCAGTCTTGTGCCACGTCTGCATCGACACAGACTTCATTTTCAGGATGGATTGGGAATGTTAATGACATTAAAAGAATAAACTCGTTCATAACTTCCTATAAAATACCACACAGAGCACTGTCTGTTGGGGCCATCATTTTAAAATTAGAACACACCTCAATCCAAACACAATGTTTTCTGTTACTTGTGAGATTTTAAAAATGAAAATTACCCTGAAAACTGTTTCAAAGGGCTCTGCTTAGCTTCCTCTCCTTTCTGCCTTCCTCAGGTCTCACTGCTGCCATTTCATATTCCCCATACTATAATTCAGCTTTTATAGCTCCTCTTATTCAATATTCCTTTCTCTTTTCCTTCCTCAAATGATCAAATTATTTTAATGCATCCCAAAGCCCCAACACAAGCTCTAAAAAGAAAAATGAAGGGAAAGTTTTAACTTGTCATGGCTCTGCTAGGCTTTAAGAATGAGATTTTTAAAAACAAAGTGAATTCTCATAGGAAAAAAATGCAAATATTGTATTGAAGGATCCAATCTGTACAGAGAAGTCTCTGACACACACTTCCAGAAGCTTTGGCAAAGAGGTCAGGAAGGAGAATGTATGGATTTGAAAGAAGCCATCGTTGAATGCTCACAGGCCTGGGATTCAGGAGACCTGAATTCTAGCCTTTATAAGCAGTATTCTATAAGTATGTGACCCTTTTCAGCCTCACTGAGAAACAAAGAGGTTATACCAGATGAGTCTTCGATTCTTTACTCTAGGGCTGCTCAATGGTATCACTACTAGAATCAAGGGCTGGCTCTTCTGTTGGGGGTGAGGAGGGTAGTCTCTCCTGTGTACTTCAGAATATTTACCCACAACCTAGTCTATGGCCACTTCATACTCCTGGCACCAGCTCCATGATCCCCCACCCTGAAAGTTTCTCTAGACATTGTCAAATATCCTCTGAGGGACAAAATTCCTACTAGGCATTTGAAAACCAGTGCTTTACAGCTAAAATCCATGTCAATGGCTTATTTCCAGGTAGCAGCTTCATCTTTTTTCCACAAGTTTTATCAATCAGCCCAGTATTTTTAAGTGTCGTATTTACATTAAGCGTTTTCCAGATTCTGATTTTTCTGAATTCGCATTGTAGAAATCAGTTTGCAAGCAAACTACACAGAGGTAGGTTAAAAGCCAGAGGTGAAATAGATTACTCATTATAAAATATGTGGCAGAGGCTCCCCACTGAACTCTATGCAACAGAGAAGGACTTTAGACCCCATCTGGTTTACACTAATGTAATCATAAACTGACCTGTCAAGAATAATTGAGAGCAACTCTATCCTGGCCCTTGGTTCTCGCAGTAGAATGTCTCCAAAAAAGAAAATATAGGCAAGTAATATAATTGTATATTACATTCATATGTGAAGAGCTTAAATTATAAGACATATGCATTGCTCCTTCTATAAATAAATAATCTATGTTGCTAGGATTATTTATTTCTTCAGTCAGAAAAATGCCTTGTTTGCAACTTAAAAGGTGCCATCCCACTTTAGATTGTATTAATTTGTATTTTGGTAGTTCTGGGTTTAACTTGACACAATAAGCCTCCCATATATGTGCCATCTGGTTGGTGCTGCCCTACTGTGTGTGTGTTTCCTCAGAACGGGGGCAAATCCATGAGAGCTGCAAATAAACAGAAAGCCGACAATATTAGGGCACTACACACAGGGTGAAGACACCCCCCTTCAGCATCCTCTTTCCTGCAGGTTCAGGAAAGCACAGTACAGTTCTCTGAAAGTAAACATTGTACGTGGAAGAAGCTCAGCTGTAATAACTGGCATCTGTTCTTGCCTTGTGCGGTAATGTTGGTCAGGGAAATAGTCTAACTCCACTGAAGTGAGTGTGCTTGTTTGTTTGTTTGGATTTTGAGACAGGTTCTTGATGTGTGACCCACATCAACCTTGGATGCTACAACCTCAGCCTTCCAAGTGATGAGATCACATATCATTGTTTTGAAAAAAAATCTAAGATTTTTCTTCCTTGATGGAGATGATGAATTCCTCCACAATATAGTTTCCAGATTATGAGAAAATGAGCATTAAAAAAAACAGAACAGATTTGCTTTAATTTCCCATTAGCTCTGTGTATGATGTACACATCTAGTTATACCTGATAGGTACATAATTTTTTCTTAAGGAGATCACCTCCCAATCTGTAACATATCCTTAAAACAGATGGTTTTGAAGCCTTTCTCTTGTTTTCATTTGTGTCTAATTCTTTAAAGATTCACCTATTATTTTTATGCATATATGTGCCTACATTAAGTGTATGTGTACCGCATGCATGCAGGAGCCTGCTGAGACCAGAAGAGGTCGACAGATCCCATGGAACTGGAGTTGTAGACAGTTGTAAGCCATCATATTGGTGCTGGGAATTAAACCCAGGTCCTCTGCAAGAGCAGCAAATACTCTTAACCACTGAGCCATCATCTCTCCTTCCAGTTCTGTCTCATTCTTTTGTTCAGCATCCCAAGCAGCCTCTAATGTATTTGTATGCACCACTGGTGATTCTTTCTGTACTTTCAATTCTGTTCTTAAGTGCTTGCAAAGAAGATTCACAGCTTGCCAATAAGTACTCAGTTCATTCAATTGGAAGGACATTTTGTTTCTCTTTTTAAATTTATTTTTTTAATTTCATACATATATACAAGGAGATATGATCATATTCAAGGAGATTGATCTCACTCTAATAGTTCATTTTAAATTGGTGTGTTTTAATTTAATTCTGATCCATTTCTTTTGTTTTGTTTTGTTTTGTTTTTCGAGACAGGGTTTCTCTGTGTAGTTTTGGTGCATGTCCTGGATCTTGCTCTGTAGACCAGGCTGGCCTCGAACTCACAGAGATCCCCCTGGCTCTGCCTCCCAAGTGCTGGGATTAAAGGCGTGTGCCAGCACTGCCCAACTATGATCCATTTTTGTAGACATATTTTGCTGAACAGGCTCTTCCTCAATATTATTCTGGGGAATACCTGGAAAATATTTTTAATGTTCTAAAATAAATTTTCAAAATGTGTTTATTTCATAATTTTAGATGAATTCATGTATGTGTGTGCCCATGTGCACACATATATGCACATATATAGAAAGCTTAGATTATCCGGGAGATTTAAAATATAGAAATAACTGGAATTTAAAAGAATTTTGAAAAGACAGGAAAGACAGAATGCATTTCATGACTAGCTCGGGAGGATCTTATTAGAAAGGAGCAGGAAATCTTCCTTCCTCCCAAACTCATGTCTGCTCAGCTAGCTGATGGATCTCAGAAATTAAACCTGAGAGTCCGCTGTCTTGAGGCATCCTGGAGGCAGACCCCCTGGGTGCTGTTCACTTTCATAATTGCGGATAATGACTTGTCCCCTCTCCCTGCACGCGAATTAGCTCACCAAGTCACATCCTGAGGACACACCTGATAAAACACTAGGACTTCGAGTTTTTGTAGGAACCGAGGAGCCAGCATCAAGCAAATGTGGGTGACAAGAAAGAAACAATAAAGAGATGCTCATGGTTCTGGAAGGGGACAGCTGTAGAACTAAAGGTGGGAAATGCAATCGAAAAAAGTTGGAGGGAGATTCCTGGGGACACAGGGACACAGCAAGGAAAGATGGGAGGGGTCAACCAATCTGAAGATACCATATAGAAACATGATGTAAGCTAATCGGTGCCCCACCATAATTCCATCTCATGCTTTTAAAAGCTTGAAAGTCTTGTGTTGGAGAGATGGCTCAGTGGTTAAAAGCACGAGCTGCCCTTCCAGGAGACCTGGGTTTAATTCTCAGCACCCACATGATGGTTCACAACCATCTGTAACTCCTATTCCAGGGGATCCAGCACACTTTTCTGGCCTCCTCAGGCACCAGCCATGCACGTGGTACACAGACACACATTCAGGCAAAACACCAGCACACATAAAACACAGAAAGTTACTTTTATCTTTATATATATATTAAATATTTAAAGGGGAAAAATATGAAAATTCTATGCAGTCCATGTTTGGTCAAGTATTTAACAGATCCTCAAGCTGATGAATGACTAATGACATGTTTACCAAGATAATAATGGATCGTTTATAGAATAACTACTATTTTATTAATATTGTGTGAGCCTTGCTTCCCTGTTATAAACAGATACAGTTATCTGTCTCCATAAAGATCATTGGCCCATGTTTCTTAGCTCTTCCTTTCAAATGCCTCCCATTTCAAGAAACTCCTGTGATCAAATATCATCTGGCATCTTTGTAGACTTATTGCCAAACTTCCTTTTGAATATATCCTTGAGAAATATATGAATGTACAGAAACACTCAAGGTGTATGTACAGCCTAACTGGAAATACCAGTCAGAGGCAGTCCGTCTCTGCACCTCCACCCCTACCCCCTACTCCCTGCCTTCCACGCCATCCACACCCCACACACCCCTACCTCTGCCCTACTCCTGCACTGAATCCAATTAATGCTTCCTGCTGGGGTGAGGATCAATCTTGTTCACTTGACGTTATACAGATATTATTTATGTAACAAGCATATTCTTAAAGGAAAAATCTCAATATCACAAAAAACAAGAAATTATATCAGAGGGTAGGCTTACTCTATCACTAATGTTTACTTTGCTGTCCTCTAAGTCGGGGAGATGGTGTTCTTTCTGTTCATTGCCCAGGACACAAAATCTCATAGAAGCTCTTATATCTTTTTTTTTGTAGATTATTTATAGGTTAAAAGAAAGGTTTCAGCTTTCCTTAAGACAAGATAAAGAGAAAAACCAGGAGATCCACCTATCGCCCATTACGTTACAGCCAGCACATTCGGAGGCCAAGACAGCCCACAGCATGGTCCAGCCTGAGCAGGCGCCAAAGGTGCTGAATGTTGTCGTGGACCCCCAAGGCCAATGCACTCCTGAGACTAGAAGCACCACCTCCACCTCTGTCTGCCCCTCTCCCTTCAAAATGAAACCCATAGGACTTCAGGAGAGGTAAGAGCTTTGATTGAGAGCTCTCCTACATGCTGGTTTTTGTTTTGTTTTGTTCTGAAAAGTCTTCTTCAGCTACAAAGGGTGAAACTGGAAACGACTGACCATGAGGTAGACCAGAATGACCAAATGGACACCAGGAAGTAGGTTTCATGTTACCCACTGGCGTCTCTGTGCTTGGGAAAACCTTTAAGGTACATCTGCTTCTTTGAAGCTTGTGTAGACCCAAACAAAGTCCATCTTCAACTAGGGGATGGTTCCTACCACCATTTATTAAGTACTTATCAAGGGTCACTAATAAAAGAGTTATATTATTTAATTATCATCAAACATGGTATAAAGAGGTTGGTAATAAACCTAAGAGTGTTTCCTACAGATGCCCATGTTGTTTGGAGTCATGCAGAAGGAGTCTGTACCACTCCTTAATTTGTCTAAAGTTTCCTTTCTGCTTCCTTTAACCACAAAAATTACATATTGATATCCGTATTTTTGCTATCCTTATCTGTCTTTGGGATATATTTATTCATATTCTATGCTTCCATTCAAACCAAGTCCCATGGAAGAAAACTAGAATATACACTGTACATAATGAAGAGTTAAAATTTTTCTTCCCCCAAATATTAAACTCTTTTCACAGTGTTCTTGAATAATTCTGTTATTTCCCAGTGGTGTATGGAATTGGACATAGAGGCTGAGACAGAAGGATTCCCATAAGTTTGAGGCCACGCTGAGATATATAGTGAATTCCAGGGCAACTTGAACTACAGTATGAAAGTCTGTCTCAGAAGAAGAAGGAGGAGGAGGAGGAGGAGAAGGAGGAGGAGGGAATCTGAAATTCTTTGAATGTGTTCCCAGTGAATAATATTACAAGAAAGACATTTGTTGTGGTTAACCATAAAGGACCTTGGCAAACAGTCAATGCCATTCTAGAGAGGAAAGAGAGCAAAGTCAAATCATTCCTCCTATCTCCTCCCCCAAACAGTGACATTGTTGCACTTGGGTATGGCTAAATGGCATTCTCAGATTTGGTCTAGAAATGAAGGTGAGACAGACCTTTCCTCTTGAGGGTAACTTGGGGTCCGGAGAACTGGAATCCAGACCCACAGATCTGTCCTTCATTTGATCTTCACTTCCTTCTGAACTAGGAAAGGATGAGCTAGATGGGAACTTCTTTCCCATCTCAGGCACTTACAGTGGCCTCAAAGGGAAGCCTTGAGGCAGAGATCTGAACACCAAGGGCAGAGTAGCAGGAAGGGTCTGCTGGGTTATAGACAAGGAGGCGAAGGTACACTAAAAAATGATTTAAAGATAGTAATAAACAGTTTTTAAAATATCAGGCTAATTTTAATTATTACCATGCACTGCTAATTCTAAGCAAGGTCAGTGCAACCTTGTCCATGAGAAGAGCTATTGTGGCAGCATCCTGTCCTTGTAGACCATCTCCTTAGCATGTTTGAATCTCCAGGAGCATGAGGGTAAAGGTCCACATATTCATTTCATTGAAGTGTTGGTTTGAGAAGGGCAGATACTCCAGTGGTATCTTACTCATCTTTGTGATCCATGTGGAAATGCTATTTTAAAAGCCAGCAAAAAAAAAAAAACTAGGGCCTAATCAGTATTAAATGGCTTCCATGTCCCCTGATCTGTAATTGCAACTGCCCCTGCACCCCTTACTCCCAATGCCTTCCCCTCTCAAAGCAAGAGAAGTCTGTTCTCTCCAAGACTCTCCAAGTCCTTCCTAACTTAATAACTTCATCAATTTTTCTTCTCTTTTCAGCTAAACTCCTTCCCCATTAACTATCCATTTACCTTAAAAGTTAGTTTTCTTTTATATCAGAGATCTTCCCTTCCCTTAGGTCATTGCTTCTCTAACTCTTATCTTTCCTTCTTTGTCCTAAAGGAACAAAGTATGCTCCCTGCCTCATCAGTTTCCAACCTCTCTCCTCTTTGTCTTTCATGTTCTTCTGATCAGTTGATGCTCAATGGTCCAATGACCCAATAGAAAACACATGCTTCATTTTTCTTCCTATCTACCACTAAGGACTGCCCATTTCTTAGCATCTCTCCTCTGGTCTACTAGACATTGTTTGAACTGACTCTTAGTGACTGCTTTTGCCTTCCATTCATGCCTTTATCCAAGCCTGCCTCAGAGTTTCATTCTGTGTCTACCACTCTGTTTCCTGTGTTATATAACTACAACCATTTCTCACGCCGCCTTTTGTTCTTATAGAGATCTTGACACATGCCCTTCTCCTGGGATGCTACTTAAACACAAAAGAAGATGCTCAAAAACAAAACTCAAAACCTTCATCAAGTCATTTCTCTTTGTGTATTCTGAACCTAGGCACCTGGTAACATCCCCAACTTCTTCCCCTCTCATGATGTACCCAAGCATTGTGAAGATCTGTCACCTTTCTCAGGAGCCCTTCTTTCCAAACCCATTACCACTGAGGACTCAGGATTTTCCATTTCTCTCTCTCTCTCTCTCTCTCTCTCTCTCTCTCTCTCTCTCTCTCTCTCTCTCTCTCTTTCTTTTTTTTTTGGTTTCTCGAGACAGTTTCTCTGTGTAGCTTTGTGCCTTTTCTGGAATTCACTCTATAACCCATGCTCGCCTCGAACTCACAGAGATCCGCCTGGCTCTGCCTCCCAAGTGCTGGAATTAAAGGTGTGTGCCCCCACCGTGCGGCCCCATTTCTCTTAATTAATTTCATGCTGAGTCTCCTGCCTCAGGTTCTATCCTTCTCCAGTCCATCCCCAGACATCTCAAGGAGCAGTATTCTAAAATACATTTGAATGCCTTTCTTTTTAAATTCCTCAGTATTTCCACTTTTCTTTTTGGAAGAAATTGATCATTCCTCTGTATGGAATATGACACCCTCCCTGGCCCAACTTTTGCCAGGCTCTGTCAAACTTTATTTCCTGCTAAGCACCCACACACATCCATCCTGCTACTGTGGTATTTTTTCCAGGCACCATCCCAAACTCTCTCAAGTCCATGAAATAGCACTTGCCTAGGCTCTGTCCTTCTTTTCCCTATTTGCTATTAGAAAGTACCACCATTGCAGTCAGAATGGATCTGTGTCTACCAATCAAAGGAACGAGAAATGTAGTTTTATTTCTCTCTAGCCCATACTAAGCTTTTGGTCTAATTCCCATCCTGCCTAACTGGCAGAAACTTGATCTCAGCCCCTTTCTGGTTGACTCAACCTCAGGCCTCCCCTTGCTTGGGGATTTATTTCATCTAGATTTTGAAGGGACCTTATCAATATAAAACGTCAGAGTCCCGGTTGCCTTGATGCTATCCATTCAAACTGCCATTCGCTAAAATGTCCATTACATCCTGTATCCTCAGAAGTTCCCCCATGACTGTTGCTACCAACTTGTTCCTTCTTTCTATTCATACAAGCGACTCTGTTTCTCATGGTGACTACTTCTTCCTTCCCTCCCCTTCTCTGGACTTTTTCCAATACACTCTGATATACCACAATATGTTCTCACTGCTGACTTCTATACCTCAGGTGGAAATCTAGGAAACACCATGACAAGACTCCATCCCTACAGCACCAGCCACTTTTCCTCATGGTTCTACCAAGGGTCAAGGTCCCTCTGCTGAAGATCTCCTGCTTCTCCAGGGCTCAGCCATGAAAGACAGTGTCTCGGCATTACCTGTACTTGTACTTTCAAGTCATCCCAGCTAATAGGTCTCCATCCCCTAAGTCCATGGACTCTTTCTCTGGCTTTGTGAATACAATTCTCTACTCGTGTTTATTTCCTATTTCACTTTACCTGGCATCCACACATTCAGATGTGTTCTTCCACTGCACACCTGACCTTTAGAACTCAAAAGATGAACCTGTCGTATTCCTATAACCTCTGCTTTCACATTTCTTCCTATAAGCAAATAAAACACCAAACAACTTGACAACGTGAAAACAAGAAAAGTCCAAAGGGGAGGGGAGGACTGGGAAAGGGGGAAGAAAGTTTGCCTGTCACTTCCTCTTGAGTGACTCAGGGTCGGTCCTCACAATGACTCTGTGCCTCACCCTTGTAGCCCAATACCAACCCAGGAACTTCTCTTCCGTTCCCCTCTACATTCATCCTGAAACTTACGTGCATAGATTGCTTATGGAACTCTCGTGTGTATTGTCAATTTCACTTTAGTGACCTGTCATAGCCGCTAGACTCTGAACTTCTGGGGGAGACATATGTATTTATTAATGGCTGCTTTATCTCTTACATATAGAACATTATCTCTAGAGATCAGGAGCTCCTAGAAATGTCATGAGTAATTCTCAGGTCGACTCCCAGCAGGCAAACACTTAGCTTATCCTGTCAGTACTTCCTTCCTCCTTCTATCTTTTCACTCCCATCTATCTGCCCCAAATCCCTGCCAGCATGGCATAGTGGATAACTTGAAGAGCGATAAAAATACAATGCCTATATTGTGTGTTACACAGTCAAAAAAAAAGGTTTTCTGATATTTCATCTTTAATTCTTAAATTTTTATGCTTATGTATTCTAATGGTACCTTTTAAAAAGCCTCGTGTTTTTATTTCCAGAGCTTGATCATGATGTAAAGTAATAATATTTTGTTTGTTGCATAAAAGCCTGGCTATAAAACCATGAGATCAGGGCTGCCTTATTAATCAACTGTCCTAAAAGGCTCTTGGGTGGTGCTATATTAATCTCTCATCCTTGGTATCGATAATATAATTTTAGTTAAAATATAAGTAAAGTAAGATAGAGACCAAATGTACATGCTTATATAAATAGGTATATATTGAAAATGATAAAGATTAAAAATCTGTACAATGTGGGGGGTTAAAGTAGCTATTATTTCTCTATTCTCAATGGCCCACCCCCAAATCCTATTGATCCTTGATTGTCCAACTTTCTCATTATTGATAACACTCCTCACCCTGGGCCTGGTTTGCATTACTTCATCTTTGAACTAGATCTTCTGATTATTAAAAATGCCATAGGAATTAATATACTTTATATATCATATATACACTATTTTATTTCATCCCCTCTGTCTATGTCTCATTCTTTGCCTTTTTAAATTCATATTGTATTCTCTTCAGATTTATCCTCCTAAAATAATACTTGTTACTAATTACTATCTTACTAAGAAAAAAAAATACTTCAATCACCTACAACACAAGACATCTTTGCTGGGCCCGAAAGATCTTGGTCCATCTAATTCAGATTTTTCTCTCCAAATCTGTTTGCTACTGGCCTCCGAACACTCTATCCTAACATCTATCCATACTCCATGTAGCCTATCCACACTCATGGCGACCTCTAACAACAGGGAACTCACAAAGGTACCACTACCTAGGAGTGATTTTTACTTAAAGAATCATTCAGAAAACCCATGCCATTAGTGGAGGCTTTCTTATCTCAAACTAAAGCCACCACAAGGATAGAGGTACTTTGTAGCTTTCTGTAAGCATACTATAATGTGGTTTATTTTACTTTCATAAGTGATGAGCCATCTTAGGATCATATATGTCTTTGAATTTCAACCCCGCTAATCCTGAAGAGTCCTGTCAGAGCCATAAATATGTCTGTGATAACAGACGCAATGAAAAAATGGCAGACCTTCCCAATAAAGTGTTCCATGTTCTTCTCCCAAACTCAAGGCCAGCACCAGTGTGCTCTCATAATTTCCTCCTGGGAAGGACAAGGGCTCTGGCTTCCTCCCTCCAGTGGACACATTTTGATACTCAAAGATTTTTTTAAAATCTTTGAAAAAAATTTGCTCCTTCTTCCATTGACCTCCCTCCAGGAGACAGGAATAAAAATCATGACTAAGTGAATATCAGGGCCTAAATTCTATTAAAAACTCGGCAAGTTACAACCCGCATCCTCCATTTAAACTCCCTGATGAAGGCAGTCAACTCCTGTGCTTCCGATCCAATGAGAGTGGGATCGCCGATGGGCTCTGGAGCCGTAGGTGAGGTTTTATGAGGCTTAACTTGAGGCACGGATTATTGTCCGTGTGGTCTGTGGACAGGATGCTCTCAGGAGAAGCCTGGGAGAAAAGTGGAGAGGCAGAGCGGGGACACAGATCACACAGGGAGCCCTGGCTCACCCACGGTAGCTCGTGGACAGTTCTCTCACCTTTTGGGAAACGAGCTAGGCACCCATCTCCTCAGATCAGTAGGATGCCTGGGGACATAACTTCCTAGTCACCTGCTGTCACCTGAGGGTGATTCTCCAGAAAGTGGCAACCGGGTATCTTTAACAGTCAACGGAGAGGATGAGAATGCTAATCAAGCAGAGGTGGTCTGAAGGGGACACCAGCACCATCACTGTGTCTGCCAATGGTTGCCCCAACTCTTTGTCGCACAGTTAAATCCATCCTCCAGGTTTCTTTTGCTCTTTCCAGGTCATTACCCATGTTCTGCATGGTCTCCCTGCGAGTAAACACCATTTGTTCTATCGGCCTGCATGCGCCATTGAACACAATCTGTCAGCCTGACTCATTTGCTCCACCTGACAATATTGGGGATCCTAGCACAACATGGAACAAAACACGGAGAACAAAAGACCACAGGAAGACTCAGGCTCTTTAGATGCAGTATCTCATTTCATCCTCGCAGAAGAAACTAGTGCTTCGTGTGTTTAGGTTATTGGTAGAGTAGTTTATAAAGTAAGTTTCTGGGCTGTGGCAGGGGTAAACATAATGAAGAGCAAGCGTCATGTCCCCAGACAAGCACTGGACTGCCACCTTTTGGGGAAAGAAGATAAAGTTAATCCTATATTTATGAAAAATAAATTTAAAACACTCTAGTGGGTAAGCAGGTATATTACATATTGTCACGTTGTCATCTTACCAAATTTCCCACCAAGTTTTCAGAGTCTTTCAGATCTTTAAATCAGGGAAATGCACCTTTGTGGAGCAGACTCAAGGGAGATAGCCATTGCTTGCCCGGAAGCTTGCCGCCTGTCCCAGCTTTCCTGTCTTATCTGGTCTTTCTCACTCTAGAGTGCAAATGCTCATCTGACATAAAGGACAGGTAGATGGTGGGAAATCTGAGTGCAGTAGAGAAGCATAGTGGGAGCTGATCAGAGGCAATGATAAAGAAAACTCAAATCCAAAACTACGCTCAAAGGACATCGGGTGAGCAGGGCAGGGCATGTCTCCACTCTGTCTACTGTCTGGATTTGTGTGCTGTGAACCGAGGGGTGAAAGGACATCAGAGAAGGTGTGTTCATGCCCCTCCATCCAGCAGCTGCCATTGCTGTTGGAACAGGCAAACACTGGCAATTGACATACCTGCAGGACAGTGGCCTGCCCCAGGTCAGCCACTCTTAATGTAGACTCTCATAGCATCTTCCCAGCATCCCTTGCAGCATAGTAATAGGGGCATCCCTTGTCCTTCCTTGCAAGTGAGCTGAGACCTAGACAGACTGGATAGCATGGCTCACCTCACAAAGAAGTAAAAATAGACTAGAAATTCGCATCTTGAAACTCTGACCACAAAGTTATCTATCCCACCTGCTTCTAGATGACACAGGTGTTGATATCTGAACTTTTGGTAGCTTCTCATATCATAATCTTGTAAAAGTTAGTTTAAGGGGATACCCAGAAATGTGGGGAGCCTTGGGAACACACACCAGCTCTCCTTAACAACGCATGGCAAGCCATTTTCCTCTTTATTTGTATAATAGACATAACACATTTTTGTGAGGTGGGTCGGGGCTCTGAAAGTTTAGACAACGATGATTTTTAGACGCATTCCTGTGTTCCCTAGGAACATAGTCTCAAGACCATGGGGTCGAATTAAGAAAACAGAGATAAGCATATTGAGCTTTTGTGTCAAGGCAAATCGTGAACAGATGTAATAGTACTCAACACAAGACATCACAGTGGCAGCAGATACAAACCCAGAAGAGTAGACAAGGAGCCGAGGTCATAGGTACAGGTGAGATAGAGATGTAGAGGTGGATTTAGGAGAAGGGCTGGAGAGCAAACCCAGGGACTCATACATGTTTAGCAAGTGCTCTACCACTTCGCTACATACTCAGCCCAAACACGTATTTTATAAAAAATTATAGAACAAGTAGTCTTGCTAAAGCCAAGGTCATCATTTATTGGCAAGCATGGGCCTCTCTTAAGGCAATGTCTGAAGTGCTTGAGCCTTTGTCGGCTGGGTGAGACCCTTCAGTTTGGGACTTGACTTCACCAGACATCACTGTAACTGCTCCTTTTCTCATGTTGCCTTCCCTTTCCTCACTGGTGACACCCTGAAACCATGCCAGAGTAGGTCCCAGTGAGAGCTATTCCTGCTTATATTTGCTACTAGTCTACCCAGCACGCAGGCTGCCTTGTGAGATTGATTAGAAAGGACTCAGCCCTTTCCCCACACCAGACTTCTCATGTCTGAGAACCTGCAGCCTGAACCCTAGGATGAGTCACATGGGATCCATTTCACAGAATCCATTTCAACACCTACCATGAAGGGGTCAAATCCCATCACTCTGGGAACTCTCTGGCCATTCAGAGTATGCCTTTTTTTTAAAGAGAGAATTAAATGTGCTTCCTACATGCTGCATAAGGCTGAAATTCTCTAAGAGTTTCTTTTAACTACATATGCATGTGGGAAGGGGCACATTTGGATGTGTGTGTACATGTCCTAGGAGGCTAGAGGTACTGGATGCCCTAGAGCTGGAGTTACAGGCAACAGAAGCCACCCAAGGTTGGGAACTGAACTCTGGGTCCCCAAAAGAACAGTCCATGCTCTTAACCACTGAGCCGCCTCTCCAGCCCAAGGCAGGCGTTCTACAATATTCTTGTCATCCTGACCCTGAAGCACAAATACCACAATGGTATCATTTTTGAGACTCCTGTTTACGGATCATTTTGCTCACAATCCACTACGAGCTTTGCTTTGGAGAGTGTTCTGTATGTAAAAGGAGCCGCTGCCTGTCTTCGCTAGGGGACTATCCTCCAGATCTCGATGTACAGGCTGACAGAATTAGGTGAAGCAGCTTGTTTTGTGAGATTCATTTTCATCAGGGCAGACAGGCACAGGCAATTCCCAGGGTAAGCCTGGCTTCCTCTTTTGAGCAGCTCTGAATCTTAGGTACTGTGTTAGGTTTTGCCTTGCAGGCTCTTGCCCAGGGTGCTGTTTGAAACATGCCATCCAGCTGAGAACGCGATGGGGTGCATCTCACCGACTCCCTGAATACTGATTTTCTTTGGAGGGAGGCAGCATCATGCTCTCTTTAGATTTCCCAGGGTTTGGATGCATGACCTTTGGTTAACAGAACCCTGGAAAAATGACAGATCACCAAAGGCAAGTAACTTGATCAAAATTAAGTTAGTTTTAAACTCATTGTGTCTCCCCCCCACCCCGTGAGTATATTACAAAGTAAAGTGCTGCTCCCATTTATCAAGACCTCATATTCCTGTGTAGGGGGAGGTGGGGGTGGGGAGGATGGGCCTCATAATTGTGTGTGGAGTGGGGCGGGGCTGTGTTCTCAGATCAGTTTCTGTTGCTGGCTGGTGCCAAGCTCAAGCTCCTCTGACTGCAGTGTAGAGAAACAGTGCCCTCTAGTGGATGGTAGCATATTGCTTCATTTGCCACCTAATCATGCCCAAGGGAAAACTGAATTTTATTTTTATTTACTTATTTATTTCTACTATTGAAAATAATTTTCTTCCCCATACAATATATCATGATTATCATCTCCCTTCCCTCTGCCCCTCCCAGTTTCTCCTCACCTCCCTCCCATCTGGGTCCACTCCCTTTCTGTCTCTTGCAAAGGGCCTGTAGGATAAAAATTAATTAAAAAATAAAAAGAAAGGAAGGAAGAAGAAAGAAAGAAAGAAAGAAAGAAAGAAAGAAAGAAAGAAAGAAAGAAAGAAAGAAAGAAAGAAAGAAAGAAAGAAAGAAAGAAAGAAAGAAAGAAAGAAAGAAAGAAGAGGGAGGGAGGGAGGGAGGGAGGGAGGGAGGGAGGGAAGGAAGGAAGGAAGGAAGGAAGGAAGGAAGGAAGGAAGGAAGGAAGGAAGGAAGGAAGGAAGGAAGGAAGGAAGGAGGGAAGGAAGGAGGGAAGGAAGGAGGGAAGGAAGGAGGGAAGGAAGGAGGGAAGGAAAGATCCCTGACATGACATCATGAGAGAGGGAACCACCAAAGATGCTGTTGCGCTTGTTTTGTGTTGGCCATCTTCTGTTGGGCATGAGGCCTACCCTTAAGAGTGGCTTGTGTTCCCTTTGAGACTCCCTTGAAGAAAACTAAACTTTCATTTGAAGTGCTTATCAATTGGAGATAACATCTGGGTTAGGGGGTGCGGGGGGGTGGGGGGGGGCGAGGGGGAGGCGTGTGTCCACTTTTTTCAGCTCTAGGACCCCCATATGATAAAGACCCCTGTGAGCCCTGTTAGTGCTGCCGAGGCCTATGTGAATTTTTATGTGTGTTGGTCTTGTGTTTAGCAGGCCTTGTTACGTTGGTGTCCTCCATGCCCTCTGGCTCTTATACCCTTTTGGTCTCCCTTTCTACAAGGTTCCCTGAGCCCAGAGGGGAGGCATTGGATGGGGACATTTCTCTTAGGGCTGAGTGTTCCACGGTCTCTGCATGTTGTCTGGCCATTTTCACCCAATTCTTGAGCAAAAGATCCTTATCATCTTGTTCTGGTGATGGTGGCTTGTTCTACTATCTATGTTCAATGGAAAACCAGCTTTTAGAATCCATCACTTCACCTCTAGGTGTCCGCTGTACCTACTCCATCCTCAGCAAGCTATTGGGGGAATAGTAAAAGAACTAGTTCCTAGTCCAGACAGAAACTCTAGAAAAGAGGTTCCCGTATTGTGGGCAAGTGATCACTTTCAGGTAAATTAGTAAGAATTAAAAAGGGCGTGTACACTTTAAAGCACTGAGCATATCCAAGGGGAAAGAGACAGATCTGAAGGTTTTAGTCTGAGTTTTCTTGGAGGGACAGGGTGTTTTGATTTTTTGTTGTTGTTTGTTGATTGGTTGGTTTTTTGTTTGCTTTTGATTTGGGCAAACTCAAGAGTTTAATAGATATTTTGGAGGCGTGTCCACAGGGATATGTTCAAAATTATTACTTCCTCTATCATGAATGTAAAAATCTTTGAGAGCAGTGAAGGCGTGAGAGAGATCTTTGCTAAATATTATTTAAGAATTGGTGACCTTAAGTTTTCTCATTTCTAATTTAAATGTGTCCTTCTGTGTGTGGCCTGTAGGTGGCGCACTGAAACAACTGTACTCCTAGAAGTGAAACCCGAAGGCCCTTTTGGGACAGCAGTCCCCAGACCGGCTTTACATAGCATCTAGGACAGGGCTTCTCACCCTTCCTAACACTACAACCCTTTAATACAGCTCCTCATGTTGTGCTGACCCCCCACCACACAATTGTTTTTGTTGCTACTTCATAACTGTGATTTGGCTACTGTTATGAATCACAATGTAAATGTTTTTGGAAATAGAAGTTTGTCAGTGGGGTCTAGACCCACAGGTTGAGAACCACTGATTCTAGAGTTCATACCTCTGAAGGGTGGAGGGGGCTGCTTCAGGAAACCCTTCACACACTGTGTCAACACCTGTCTCTCTGGAATTACCATGTTTTATTTGTAGTGCCACCCAGTGCTTTTAGAGCCTCAAAGTGGCCATTTGTACATAAAATGAAATAGCAATCCCATGTGAAGAACTTCAAAGCACTAATAATGAATCCAATAATGAAGACATGACTTAAATGATACTATATTTTTCATATATCTTTTCCAAAGTCATTACTCTTGATAAAACACTGAACTGTATAATTTATTAAACTAAATGGTAAGCTTCCTAGGGGTGGAGGCCCATCTGTCCACTGTTTAGTCATGCCCATGCACTTTCCTAATCTTTCGTTGCCCGATACACATTGGACTTCCCAAAATGCATTGCTCCTTCCCCGTTCTCACTTGCTGCTGCTGTTGCTCAGTGTGACGGGTGTAGTGGTAGTGTGGAAGCATGTGGTTATATTTTAGAACTCAGAGCTTTGCCAGGTATGTGTCCCATTCCTATAACCTCAGTATGTAGAAGGTGGAGGCAGGAGGGTTAGGAGTTCAAGGCCAATCTTAGCCTCTGTGGTGAGTTACAGGCCAGCCAGGCTGTAACAGACCTTGTCTCAAACAAAACAAAACAACAACAAAAGCCTCGTCACTTCTTGAAAATGTATCATAGAGGGTTGAGATGGCCTATAGGGCAGCCATCCCTAAGCCTATTCTAATACAGCGGCTTAGGAAAAGTTGGTAAACTTTCAGCATATTCTAGACAGAATCTTAGAGCCCAAATGGAGTTGCTAGAAAAATATTATAGAATCTGACCCAGAAATTTAGCCTCAGTAGATATGGAGGAACATCTGGAAAGAAGAGGGAGAATTAACCCATGTAGACAGTTCTATACAGTCTACCCTCCATGCTCAGGGGTTCCACATGGGTGGATTCAACTAAATGCAGATAAACATGTGGAGGAAGAAATCATCGCATCTGTGCCAAACATGCACAGACATTTTCCTGTGCCCCACCCCACTACACATTACAATTTCCATGATGTTCACATCATACTAGGTGTCATAAATAAATGAGCGGTGGCTTGAACCATACAGAAGGATGCCTGCAGTTGTATGCACTAAAGGCACGTGGTCTTCTGACAGTTTGAGCATCTACTTGGATCCTGGAACCAAACCCTTGTGGTGACCAAGGGATCATTATACACATGAATACATATACACACAGTATAAACCCATATATCAAAACCTGTACTTAAATGCACACATGTTTAAATGGCTGTGTGTATACATTTGAATTACTATACATTTATATTTCTCTGTTTTTCTGTATTTAAATGACTCTCTTTGGAAACTGTGGTCTCAGTGATCCTGGTCCAAGTCACAGAAAGAGTCCACAACTACACAGTGGTGACAGAGCCCTTGCGTGAAGAGAGTAGTCGAGACCCTACCAGAAGCACAGCTCTGGAACTCAGGGGACCCAGACATTGTCAATCTGAAGACTTTCAAGTGATTCTCACAAATCCAGCTGATCGGGACCGTACAGTACCTCAGTTGGCTTTCTCTGCACCATTGTTCTGGGTTCCCATAGCCAGCTTTAGTACCAAGATTATTAGGAGTTCAGGATGCTGACCGTTTACAGACAAGGAGCAAAGACAAAGATGTTAACGGGGGTTGTTTACAAAGACCCCGAAGGAGCCTGTGGGAACCAGCTGTTGGCAGATGTTACCCAACAGCGGCAAGACATGTTCACTGTGGATCACATCTTGCTTCCAGGGGCCACAGAGGAAAGTGGGTTGCTGGGGCCTCTGGGTCCTGCACCATTTCTGTGAGCTCAGCTCTGAGAACACATTTCTCTAATTAGCATATCAGATTTTCTTTTCTTTCTTAACTAAGAGGTCCCAGCTTTAAAAAGAGCTTAGAAATCAATGCATCCTCAGGTGAGGTGATCCAGAGGAGCTCCAGCGAGAATGAACAGCTTTTATTGTACAGTAGAGGCAGTGGACAATACATACCAAGTCGTTAGTATTTTGTCTTCACAGTGTGCAGCCCCAGTCAGTAACCCAGCAATCTGACTTTTTCCATAGTCTAAGAGCTTAATGCATTGGGAAAAGCTTCAATTTCCTGACTGAAATATCACTCCTGTTCCTAGATTGGAAGGATAATTTTCTTCCATTGTGCCGTATTTATTCTTAGTACAACTTGCGTGGATTGTTTTTGGGATAATGTCAGGGTAATTGTTCAGAATTGAGCTATGGGCCAACCCAAGACTGTTCTCCTGGGAATAGTTTGGCTCAAGTGTACAAAAATATCTCTCATCTTATCAAAAGTATTTCTTCTTAAACATAAAGATAAATGGGCAAAGGTTTTACACAATATAAAAAAATAAATAAATCAGTCAGTGGTAGTCTAGTTAGAAAGCAAATAGATCATGTCCTTTGGCCCTGTCTCTCTGTGTTTATTTTATGATGGGATGGCACAGAGTATAAGGTTTCCTACTTATACTGGGAGGGGTGCATTCTATACCCTTCCTTATGTTGACCATGAGACAGTATAAAATACTAGTAAACAGGGCCATCAATGGTTTCACCAGCCTTTACTCACCTACCTAAGTAATATATTCTTACTGCAGAAATGCTGAAACTCAAAACTCAAAATACAGCCAGGCACAGACGCTCCTGTGTACAGTCTCAACTACTCTGGGGGCTAAGGCACGAGGAACTCATGACCCCAGAAGTTCACGGCCAGTTTGAACAACATAGTGAGGCCTGGTCTCAAATTTTAGAAAGCCAGCTTAACCACCAGACTCACTCCCCACTTCCCCCGACCCCCACCCCCACCCCCATTACCAGTTACACTCTCCGGCCTTCTGCATAGATATCCATACATCATGTCTGTAGTCATGGCTGACAGCTTTGGCGGTTGCATTGGCAGCAGAAACATCGGGATTCAGGCAGCAGCGGGAGCCGAATTGAGTACCAGTGATAAATCAACAGTACTGATAGGAAGAGAAATACTAACCACCACAGCCAGAGCCCAGAGACCTGCACAGCCCTGGCGTCACACTGAAGGTGCTTTGGTAATAGAACGAGAGACCAGCCAACAGTGGCTGAGCATCTGCTCTTCGTACTAAGGGCTGATCTCAGGACTTTACATTCATTATGTCAATCAACCGTAGAGCAATATAAGAACCACGGCTGCCGCTCCATGCCAGGGGCTTCCATCTGTATCTTCAGGTTCTGACAACTGCAGATGCAAACTGTTTTAGCTGCATCTTTCCTGAGCATTTACGGGTTGTTTTTATTATTGTTCTTTAGTAATACAGCATAACAACTATGTACAGAAAGCTTCCATCATATGAGGTGTGATAAGCAATCTACAGAGAAGGTTAAATGACGCCCTCACACCATTGGAAGGAGGGTCTCAAGCAAGTGCAGACTTTTATGTCTGTGGGAGATACTGGGAACAATGGAGCAATCCCCCATGGATTCTAAGGGACAGTTATAGCTCTAGCAAGCTGTATCCTCACTCTATAGAGGAGAAATCTAATGGATGTACAGAATTGCAGCCCTAAGCTGGAGTTCAACTTGATCTTCAAATAGTCACACTCCGGAATCTTCCCTTACCCACTGCTGTCGCCAAGTTTTATGCATTCTGAAACAAAATATGAAGAATGTTTTGTGATTTATGCATACTTATGAATGAAGTATGAGGGTGATTCTGAAATGGGAAGAACAGAAAAACTATTATGTAACTTTCAAAAAACATTTCTCACCAAACAGTAGTCATTTTTTACTAGTCTCACGCTTTCGAAGAAAGTATATTTTGCAAACATTTTTCCTTTTCCTATTTAATGACTCCATAACAATTTGAATGCATCTCTTTGTACAGTTGTCTAATTTTAGGGCATCACTCTGTGTGGCTCTTTAAAAAATAGGGTACAAATCAATCAAGCTACTTCATGCATTGTAATTTTGTTCATAGATGTGATTATGTATTTACATGTGCAGTAAATATTTTTAAATGAATGAATAAGGAAATAGGGAATAAAATTTCAGAATCCAATCCACCTTGAAAGCAAATAGAATCGTATTAGGCAAGCACATACCACTTTAGTAACACCAACTTTTTAATCCCATGTTTTCTCTCATACACACTGTTTAGTTTTACCCTTCCAACTAGCAAGATGGGGAAGTATGAACTACTGAGGGTCATGAAGGATAAACACAAATAGAGCCCCATGATGCATACGTAGAAAATGTCATAACAAAATGCATTGTTTTGTTCATTAACTAAAAGAAATCATTTTTAAAATATTTTAATGCAAATAGTTATAGCTGCTAAAGAGATAAGAAAAATTATGAACAAACAAAAAAAGCAAAGATTAATACTTTGGTTCTTTTATCACATATATTCCAAAGTTTATTTTACAACTCAGAGTAGCAATATTTACTGTATATTTAATTTGTAGAGAATAATCCATTTTTCAGGGCACAGAACAAAAGCAAGAACTAAGAAATCACCATAGTTCATCAGTAAAATGTGTTGTTTTTTTGTTTTGTTTTTTGTTTTTTTGAGACAGGGTTTCTCTGTGTAGTTTTGGTGCCTGTCCTGGATCTTGCTCTGTAGACCAAGCTAGCCTCGAACTCACAGAGATCGCCTGGCTCTGCCTCCCGTGTGCTGGGATTAAAGGTGTGCGCCGCCACCGCCCAGCCTATTGTATTTTTAAGACAAAGAAATCATGAGTCTTTCCAAATGAATGACCCTAACATAAATAAGTTTGTGTCCTTTTTTACAGATTTCAAACTGCCCCAAAATAGGAAAAACTAAAAGAAACTGATGTCCTTTCATGTGTAAAAGAGGTTTTGAAAAAAAAAATGCTCTCAAAAGTTATCTCACAAGTTTTCTGCTCAGGCCTTCAAGCTGAAGTCTTGGTGATGTGATTTGATTTCATTTCCATGTCTCTTATCTGTAGTTTATTCTTGTTACCACAGTTGCCACTGGTTTTTAACTTGTACACAGGAAGCCAGTGCCAATCAATTTTGTTCCCAAGGTGACAGGAAGCCTTGGTTGGTCAGATGTTGATCTGGTTTGCTGTCCCCGCCCCACCCGTCACACCTTCTTCCCTTTTGGCTGAACTTAGGACAAATTAATCAGCGGTCGACATCTGGCAGACAGCTTCGGGGTCGTCTCCGTGGCTTGTTGACCTGTAGAGCTGAAGCGTGAAAAAAAATCAGTGCGCACGATTTGCCGACGCTGACCTCGGTGTGGCTAAGGACCCCTTTCCCAGATCCTGCACAGGAGGCTCCTCCGCTGGCTTTTTGATGGCAAGTGTGGCTCTTCCTGAGCAGTGGCACGTTTCAGGAGCAAACATCCCGCCTTCTTTATGACGGTGGGTGGCTGACTTCACCCTACTGTAAATTCCAGATATGAAATGTGAGCCAGAGGCCAGGAAAGAGCTCAAAGAATGTTAAGCTTTTAAACAGGTCTCTGGTGTTTATGAACTTAGCCACCTACAGATTCTCTTCCTGCGAATCCCACGCCTCAGAACACATACCTACTTATCGCCAAACTCTCGAACAGAAGATGTTGTTCTCCAGAACATAACAAATAAAACAACTCATAACGTTAAGTGTGTGTAATATCAAGTGAGCCGACCTTTCCAACCCTAAAACTAAATGTCTCTGGAGTCTCTTTGTTGACTCTACCAAATGTAAAACTGTAAACTCCCAGCAGCCTTGCTGAGTGTGCTCAGAAATCATTGGTTTTAAAGATAACGAATGCTAAGAGGCTGGTCTAATTTTATGATGGAGATTTTGAGAAATGTCTAAGATGAAGGAAGGTGAGATTAAGATAAACCTAAAAAGGGCAGGTATGTTGGACCGGATGGGCCTTTCCTGTCCCTAAAATGCCTTGTTCTCTTACACAGGAAGCGTATTCTTATTCATCGGAGGCCGGTATGAGGCCTAGGCACAAGGTCGCAAAGTCTCCTGGGTAGTGGCAGTGAGAAGACAGGAAAGTGGGCAGGGAGGCAAATGTCCTTGTGGGTCCTACACAGGGCAAATTTTCCAAAAGCAACAGAAGGTTCATTGCTTATTCATCCACGCCTCCCTAATTTGCAGGACAGACTCACAGTTTGCTCCTGTTTCTCAGTACTTTACCACACCAGAATTCGGAGGCATTTAAAGCTGGGGTTGATTCAGGCTATGGGGGTCACTGGAGAATCAGTATCCTTGCTCTTCACTGAAGTGTGCTGTCTTGAGGACCCTACCAGGTGCAGCAGTCCTCTGAAGGCCCTCCACAGATTCTCTTCCTAATGTGTTAATCCAATCCGGAGGACTCTGAGCTGCTGTATCCTTCTGCTCACTGTACAGGAGTATACTCCCCAGACAAGCGAAATAAATGTTAAAGTGGCTGGGAAAACTTTGTAATATGTTTGACTTTGAAGAACCATAACCCCCATTTTACCAACAGCCAAATAGAAGGTAGCCCAAGGCATGAAATAAATACTTATCAGCAATCAAACGACATGCCATTTGCTGTGGTCATCTAAGAAAGAAAATCCAGAAGGCTGCTGGAAACCTAAAATGTGCTCCCCTCACACTCATGTTAGTCCCTCTTCTGAGCTGCCTGAGAATCGATTTGAATAGGAGCCATGTGCCTGGTACCCACTCTTCTTGTTCCCCCTATTCCACCCACCATGGAGGGGAGCATGCTCAGGGGAGTGGTTTACCAGTTAATGATTCACAACCGGGAGTGCCCCAAGTGAGATGCCATGCCCCATGGGTGTTATGTATTCTTGGCCAGCAATTTCATACCGTACAGTGTTGATCAGTTGGCAGACCACACACTGTTCCATTGGTCGCCTCTGTGTCCTTTCTCACCCCTAAAGGTTAAATCTCAGGGGGGTTGACAGAGATTACCAAACATAAGTAAAAGATCGTGTATGATAGCCAAGCTCTAGAGACAATCGATGTGTGCGATAGATTTCTTTCAGGAAATGTGTCATGGCTGGTGATTGTTTTTTAAATAATATAGTTTATGTAACACATACTCTTTTTTAAAAATATTGAGCTCCTCTTGGTGTGCTTAGAATAGAAAGCATCACTATGGGGCAGCATCTCTGCAGATGTTAATGCTGACCGGTGACTTCCCAAATCTGATCTTTGACCTTCAAGAGGTCAGGTTGTTGGGGGTTGATAAGAGATCAAGGAAATACAGTCGTTTACTGAGCATATTCAAATGTAGAAGAACATCTCAAGGCCTAGCCTTATCACAATGCGGAGGATACTCCCAGAACTACAGAAGTATAGTAACTACTGCTCTGGGTGCAGAGGAAAAGGCTAGAAAAGTCTTGGGTGCCCTTGTCTGTGTGCAGTATACATATCGTTCCCTCCACAAATCTATCTCCTAGAAAAGCCTTGGGTGCCCGTGTCTGTGAGCAGTATACATATCGTTCCCTCCATATATCCATCTTCTAGAAAAGCCTTGAGTGCCCATGTCTGTGTGCAGTATATATATCGTTCCCTCCACATATCTATCTCCAGCAGATAGATTTTATCTTCTCGCCGGATGTCCACGGCCGTGGAGGCCTCGTCTGCAGAGATGCCAGGTTGAGTGCCACCGGAGCTCACACCTTTTCCCTATTTTCTGCCTCCCCTGATGCCCAAACGTACCACATCATCCTGATCTCCCCTTCTCCAAATTCTTTCCATGATGAAACAGAAGCAAGCAATCTGGAATAAAATAATACTGCTTTTAGCCAAAGACACTGATGGAGCTTGGCGGGAGCAGGCGGTCTGTGCTGCATTCCACCTACAGGTGGCGCCGGCGAGCCATACAGACAGCGGGAGACCTGGGACAACAACCCCCCCACCTCCCCGCCCGCCCGCTTTGTTCTAAAGAACATTAAAGCAGCTGTTTTTCTGTCCTGAAAAATTCTACCTAAGACATCTGTAGCTCTTCTAAGATTGAAAGCCAAATCAAATAAACAAGGATCAAGGGCCTTGTAAGGATCCCAAGGCTGGAAAAGAGCCACCCAAAGGCTCTCCTCCCATATGTCCCTAATTGTCATCCAGAAGGGCTCTGCACTGATTTTAGACCCAAATGCACAGAGCAGGGATTCCTACTAAAGCCTGCAGCCCCGAAGACTCGCATTCGGCATCCCTGGTGGGGACTCTGCTTGCTCCTTAGCACTGGTCACGATGTATGTTCAAGGCGGTGCTTGCCCGCCTTTGAGCTTGTCATTCTAATAAAAGGACCTCTGCCTCTTGCTCTCAGGACAGAGCAATATGCAATTTAGTCTGGGGTGGGAGTTGTAGATTCCCTCAGAACTCAAACTGGAAAGAACTTTCTCCACGAAGCACAATTGCATTGGAGAAAGGAGCTCCGGGAAAAGATGGGCAGCCCGGCACCCCAGGACTTCACATGGGTGAACCCTGGATTCCAGTAATTCGGTGGCCTTATCGAGGACAGCCTGGGGCAAATTGGCAGTACATTAGAAAGCCTGATTAGGAGGGGGAAGGCGACGTGGGCCTCACGTCAGCTGTTTTCCTCCACAGGATACTGGGTGATTCCTGTCCTAGCCAGATACTGAATACTAAAAGCTCAGCCCAAGAGTTCTTGTCAAAAAATGATTTCCGTAGTGTATTTTGACTTGCTTAGGTCTGAAGAACTTTTGGAATTTGTTAGGTGTGGGCCTGAACTCCAGGAACTGGCCTGTGGCATTCGCTTAATGAGCTCTGTCCCTGTGAACAGATTGTCCTAAGCAGCTCATTTTTTTATTGAGTTCACACTTCTCTGAATGTCCTCATCTGACACAGGGAATTATTGGTAGAAAACGTGTGTGGATAATTCAGACCCATGAAGGCAAAAAAAAAAAAGTTCAGAAGTCGCATTTTCTGCCATATTTAAAATATATACAAACTGAAATGAATATGTTCTATCTACAAATATATCCTTCATATTATTATTACAAAACTCTTGGGATTTGTCAACATTTCACTTCATTTAAAATACAGAAAAACCCTAAGTATTTAGATCACCAAAGACCATTGTTGAAGTGTATACATCATTTTCTTCACATAAAACAATGGATTAATAACACCCAGCTTTTCAAAATAGTTGATAAAATAGTCAACACACAATAAGACCCCAACGGTGCCTTTATATATAAATCAGTGGATGATAAAGAATATTTTGTTTTATTTGTAATTGTGTGTGTGTGTGTGTGTATGTGTGTGTGTGTGTGTGTGTGAGAGAGAGAGAGAGAGAGAGAGAGAGAGAGAGAGAGAGAGAGAGAGAGAGAGAGAGAGAGATAATGTAGTTGTGATCCCCCCTGGAGCTGGACCTTCAGGCAGTTGTGAGCCTGGGCTACCTGATGCTCATGCTGGGAATTGAACTTAGGTTCTCTGCAAGAACAGTATGTGCTTTTAACCACTGAGCCCTTTTTCGAGCCCCAGGGAGGTTTTAAAATCTTTCTTGGATGTATTAATTTCATCACTGAGATTTTAAACTACTTTGTGTTTTCGAATGTCCAACAATTAAGCAATAATTCTGCTCTTATTCACTGCTGGTGGGAGTGAAACCTGGTACAGCCATTGCAGAAAGAATGTGGAGGCTTCTCAGAAAATTAAAAATAGAAATTACCATATGACCAAGTTAAACTCCTCCCGGGCATATTTCCAAAGGTCTGCACATCCTACCACATAGATATTTGCATATCATGTTTATTGATGTTCCAATCATAATAACAAGGAAATAGGAACAGCCTGGATGCCCACCAACAGATGACTGGATAATGAAAATGGAGCACATAAACACATATACACATACACATATACACATATACACATATACACATAGCACGCAGGAAGCAGAGGCAAGTGGATCTCTGTTAGTTAGTCCAGCCTGGTCTACATGGTGAGTTCCCGGACAGCCAGAGCTACATAATGAGGCCCTGTCTCAAAAAAGCAAAAGAAGAGATAAGAAAAGAAACCCACAGAGACAAACTTAATGCTTGCCAGTTGCATGTCCAGAGGGCAGAATGAAATGCCTTTCATATTAGACGTAAACGTTATTTTAAAAGATCTCTCAGGACTAGGACTGTGGTCAGACTCTGTCGCGTATCCCAGGGGCTTACTGTCATGAGTATCCAAGGCAGTTGTAAGAAGTCTCTATTTTCCTACGTGTCTAGATAAGTTAGGCAATCTCAAAGTGGGACATGTTAACTCCAGGGGATAAGCAGAACAAATAGTTGGAAAAGGAAGAAAAATTATTTCTACTTACTTTTCATGTCTTATTTCAAATTTTGTAAAAAACTGTCTTGATTTTCATAATATCTAAGTACAACAGTCCATGTTGTAATTTATATGTAAATGAAGTTCAGTGATGATATACTTAACTTTTTTCTCAATTTTACTTCTTAGACAATATAAAAGATGAAAATTATTAATAATTTTACCTGCAACTTGAAGATGAATTTAGAATACAGATATGACGGCGCTTACACAGTCTTTTCAGCCATGTCTCCAATGCCAGTATTTTAAAAGCTGTTTTTTTTGTTATAATGATTAAACACTGATAAAGAAGGAATAAAGGGGATAAAGGTTACTTTTTATATGTCTCAATTAATAAAGAAAATTAATTTTGACATGGTGGCTAAACAGGAAAATCTTGTATTCCTAGGTATGTATCTATGTGACTGAGCA
The DNA here is from genome assembly GCF_007827085.1 of Peromyscus californicus insignis. Classification (NCBI taxonomy): domain Eukaryota; kingdom Metazoa; phylum Chordata; class Mammalia; order Rodentia; family Cricetidae; genus Peromyscus; species Peromyscus californicus. Next base: position 33,256,333 of record NW_026294535.1, read on the forward strand.
AACAAATACAGTACAAGAAAACTAGAGCATTGTAATCATGAAAGGAACCGGAAATAAATAACTAAAAACAGACATTTGCCACGAGATAAATAATTATTCATGAAAATCTATATTCCGCTTCAACAAGAGGTTTTTCAGTATATAATGCAAGGTAGGGAAAAGATGTAAAACTGTGACGTGAGATACATTATCTTTGTGTAGATGCTCATAACTGAAGTGAAAGCATGCAAGGCCCGGGCAGTGTGCTGTGAGAACGGGAGTTAAGAAGGGACACCTGACATACGGGCCAAGGACGTAGCCCAATAGCAGGGCACCTGCTTAGGATGTCTGGAGCCCTGGGTTGGACCCCCGCCCTGCAAAACAAATGTTTTCAGATTTTATACTAAGAATGTGTTAATTTTATACTGAATTTAAATTAATATTTTTCTAGATGAAAACCGATACAGCGTCATTTCCCTTGAATTAAAGACTTTATATCACAGATGCCTGCCAAGGGACCGTGAGATGATGCTGGGGCATCAGCTATGTTTTATGGATGATAATGTAGGAAGAAGACACAGTTTTCAGACCAAGAAGGCATCTCTGGGTTCCCACTTCACACTGCATCAACACCAACCAAACTGCAATAGTCCCTCATACCTGTGGCCCCTCCTCCCGTGATCTCAGATACTTGTGATCAGCTATGGTCCATGCTCTGACTCATGCCTGTAGCCCAGCACTCGGGAGCCTGTAGCACGAGTTTTTCCATAAGTGCAAAGCCAGCCTGGGCTGCAGAGTGAGATCTTGTCTCAAAGACGAAAAGAAAGCTAGGCCAGTTGGATGGCTCATCAGGTGAAGGTGCTTGTGACCAAGCCAGCCAACCTGAGTTCAATTCCCGAGGAAAGAACCAATTCTATAAGTTGTCCTCTGACCTCCACACATGCCAGGGCACCCATGTATGCTTACACACAAGCACACACATGTGCACACTCACAAAAATAATTAATTATTTTAAAACTATAGAGATCAATAGCTCATAAGTATTAAATTTCATCCATTGTGAATAATGTGATGAAATCTCTTATTATCCCACACTACCCTGCCCAGGACATATGCCATCCTTTGGTCAAGTGGATCTATGTTGTATATTTACCTGTTTTATTAGTCACTTGATAACTGTTTTAGTTATTAATGGCAATACCCCCATGCTGGTGTTCAGACATTGTAGCCCCAGATCACTTCCCAATGCCGACATCACCCAGCTAGCTCACTTTGTCTCAGTACAATAAACATTGCATCAGCCTTCATTACCAGATGTGAAGGGCAAGCTTGGTACAATAAGGGGTCTAGATAGAGATACTACGGTCATCTAACTATGGGTACAGTTCACCGGTATTTGTTATTATTAATCTCTTATTATGCCTAATTTGTGAACTAAACCTTATCACAGATACATATATTTGAGGGGGGAAAGTGTATATAGTACTTAATATGGACCATTTCAGGCATTCACAGCAGATTTTGGAACTAGCCCCTATAATGTACACTTTAGTTTATGCTACAGACACACAGTTATTATGTTAATGTCCCACATGCTATTCTTGGTACTGTGCTGGTACCTTTTATCCTGTTTCCCTTCACACACACGGAGAATTTTATATTGAATAGTCATACTTCTACCATTTAGCTTCATTAAAACTACAGGGTAAAATATGGTTCCTACATGCTCAGCCTTTTGACATGACAATATGATGTTGTTGTCTACTTGAGAACCACACAATTGAGTTACAGAAACAAACTGTAGAACCAAGTCTCATCATGACTTTATGAACTGTGATTTTATGTTGGGCTGCATTCCTAGAGAGCCTTCATCACACACAGTCAGGAGACCATAGCTTGGTCACCCTGGAGCCTTTGTGACTCTAAGCTCTGCAATGATTTCTCTCAGGTGAGACACCAAACACTCAACAACCAATGACAGACCTTATGCTAGAGGTCTCCAAAGAAACAAAACAGCCTTGGGAGAATATGCATAAAGATGCTTTAAAAGGAATTGGCTTGCATCACAGAGGAGACTGGAAGTCCCTGTGTCTTCAGGGCGACCCAGTAACCTGGCTACCAAAGAAAGTCAGTAGTGTGGTTCTAGTCTGAGGGCCAGTAGGCTTGGAATACAGGAAAAGCTGAGTTTGAATCTCAACACAGGGAAAAGACAGTGTCTTGTTTCAAAGACTAGCAAACTCAAATTATTCACTTTGACTTAGGGGGAAGATGGGGTAAGCCCTTTTCTTTTGTTCAGTCTGACGAATGAGGCCTACCACATTGTAAAAGACAGATTGCTTTGCTAAGTATACTAATTTAATATTGATTTCATCCAAACACTCTCATCAAAATACTCCCCATGTCTAACAAAATGATCAAACATCCCGTCTCAGTCAAGATGACACATAAAATTAGTAGCCATCACAGGAAACTAAAATGACAATTGAGATAGAGAGAAGTAACTAAAATCAAATGTGTAATGAAGAGTCTTCCAGTTTGAGGAAACAGGATCAGCTGAGGAATTGGTGAGGTGAGGTTGCATGTGGCTTGTTCTGTCTCTCTGATCTTTCAGAATTCACCCCAATATCTGGCTTCAGGTTTTTCATTAATAAGATGTTTTAAGATTTGTGTTACACCCACATGTCCATCAACTAAAACCCAGATGAGCAAAGTTTGTATATTCATTTAATGGAATCAGTTGTTTCATGGGAAAGAACAGAGAACTTCCAAGTGTTACAACGTGGAGGAACCTTAACGACATTATGCCAAGAAAAAGAAGTCTGACAAACTGTATGAGTCCATGTGCATGAAGGGGCTGAAAGAAGTGAATGCAGGGGATGGAGCTTAGGAGTAGAGTGCTTGCCTGTCATCTACAAGGCCCTAGGTTCAAGCCCCATTACTATGCAATGAGTGTGCCTGTAAATGCAGAAGGTACGTGACTGGTGTCTAAGGCCTGTGTAAGGGAGCCATGGGGTGGAGAGGCAGTTTCCTTTGAGGGTGAGGAAAATGTTTTAAAATTTTCTGTGCTGGCTCCTTGTTTGTTTGTTTTTGCCTCTTCTAGAACTCACTGTGTAGACCTAGCTGGCCTCAAACTCACAATGTTGGAGTGAAGGCACATGCCACCCTATCTTATCCAACTCAGCGACTACCCTAAATGTACTGAATGCTACACTTTAGACATGTGAACTTTGTGGTGTATAAATCACCCCTCAACAAAAAGGAGCATATGCATGATTTTAATGTTATCCCCCCAAAAAAGTTAGCTGCTTCTAAAACATTAGTCAGAAGGTGTTTCCAGGTAATTTTTTCATTCAATTTGATTTGGTTGACGTGTGTATTTTTATTTCTAGGAAAGGAAGGGCTGTCTCCTATCTCACAAGTGTCAAAGTGTACTTCACATGACAAATACCAGTTCGGTTCTTAAAATGTATGTGATATTTTGAATTCCAGAAGTATTATTTTTTTTTTTTTTTTTTTGCCAGTTCCTCTGCCTGTATTTTTGCTGCATCCTCTGGGTACAATATAGTCAAGGAAGCACAGTAAAGGCTCAGAGTCTGCACCTTGCCCACCCTGTGCAATGCCTGCACTGAGGCCAAAGGCCCCTTGAACCTCAGGGTTATCTTGCAATTATGGCACTTGTCAAAGGATGAGAAAAGACCCAAAAATAACAATGAGTTATTACAAATGGCATCTAGGTGACAAGTCTCATTCCCTTGAGGGGGGAAAAGCCTATTTTAACTATTGGCAACTCCAGTCAATAATTTATATTTAAACTTCTCTCCTTATCTCAGACGGCACTGATAAGATGATTATGTATTTACACTGGCAGGAAGGCCATCATGGTGGCCAGACCACGCATTTTATCAGGGGTACAACTCTTCCAGGTAATTGGCCCCTTCCTTCCTTCCACCTGAAGAGTGATGGTGTGTTAAATACAGTCGTTAACTACAGTCACTGACTCTTCACTGGCCAAAAGGAAGCGACTCCCTACTCTGCAATTCCCCGGGTGAAAGGCCAGTAACTCTTAGAGGGCAATGGCCACCCTGGTTTATTTGCAACGTGCCTCTCTGACCAAAGCCCACAATTACATTTGTGGGTGGTACATTCTTAAATGAATGCAGAACAAACACAGGAATGGGTATTTAAGTAAATTATTGTTCTTGGCTGAACATTCAGGGGGAAGCTTTGGAAACAGCAGATTTTCATAATTCTTACTGGGAGTTCATTTTAGGTAAAGGTGGATTTTGAGGTGCCTTGGTTAATGACATAATTTATCTGCTTCTTTTTTAAATTTAATTTGATTCTGTGTATATGAGTATTTCGGCTGCATGTATGTGCCTGGTACCACCAGAGGCAGGAAGAGGGCATAGGGTCCCCTGGAATGGGAGTTACAGATGGTTGTTAGCTGTCGTGTGAGTACTGGGAGTCAAACCTAGGTCCTCTGGCAGAGCATCCAATGCTCATAACTAATGAGCCATCCCTTCAGCCCAGATATCTGCTTCTTACATAGAGTAACTGAGATCTTGTGATCAGTGTTAGACAAGATAGACATTAGAAGCAATCACTTTATTTTTTTAAAACCAGGATCTAATGAAACCCAGGCTGGTCTCAAACTCCCAGAGTAGCAAGGCTGACTTTGAATTAATGATCCTCCTGCCTTTACCTTCTGAATGCTGGGATTATAGACCTGTGCCACCATGCCAGGTTAGATGTAAGTCAGACTGAGGGTGAGACTGTAGCTCAGTTGGTAGGATGCCTGCCTGGCACTCACGGTGCCCTAGCTTGTATCACCAACACTGCATAAATCAGGGGTGTTATTGATGTGTGGTGTGGCATATACCTGTAGTCCCAGCACTCAGGAAGTAGAGGGGGAGAGATCAGAAGTTCACAGTTTCTTCAGCTACATAGGGAGTTTAAGGTCACCCTAGGCTCAAAATTCAATCAATCAATCAGTCAATAGATAAGGTCTAGCTATGTACCCCATCCTGACCTTGAACTCAAGATGGTCCTGCCTGCCTCTGTCTCCCAAGTACTTGGATTACAGAGGTGGACCACTTCACATGGTTTTAATAAACTACACAAATAATTCTGTCATAAGGCAATTTTTTTTTCCTTTGTGAAAATTAACTTTATAAATGTTTCTCTCCAGCAGCTAAAAACAAATTTAGGAATCTGGTATAAAGATTCGAAGGAATGCGTGCCCCAGCCCACCTGATGGGACAGGCTTTATAAACTCAGAAGTTCTGGAAGCTGAGGCAGGAGGATCTCAAATCCAAGTCTTGTGTGGGCTACCGAGTTCAAGGCAGCCTGTACAGCTTAGTGAGAACCTGTCTCAAAATAAAAAATAAAGTAAGACTTAGGGGTACAGTTCAGTAGCTGAGGATTTGCCATAACCTATATGCAGAGGGCGCAGCAGAGACCCACAGGCTTAGCTTTGTGAAGCACCATTGCTTTTCCCCCATGGCTAGACCATTTCACACTTTAAGGAGCAGTGAGTGAGAGTTACAGCTTCCGCAAAGGCTCACCAGCTCCCCCTTCAGCCTTCCTTACAGCTTCCCATTGAAGCAACTTCTTGCAATCTTGTTTGGGATACCTCTTTGCTGACATATGGATTTTTAATTCTCTTCCATTTTTCTGTATATCTATCTTTCTGGCAATACCTCTTTTTGTTGTTATTGTTACTGCTGCTGTTGTTAGTGTAACTTGGTAGAACTTTTGAACTCAGAAAATGTGAGTCTCCCCACTCCTCGACCCATTCCCCCCACCTTTGTTCTTTTTCAGGATGGTTTTGCCCAGGAAGTTCTGAACCTTTCCTTGTTAGGCAAACGTTAGCTGTGGGGCTCCTGTGTGTGACTTCCATCAGGTTGAGAAATTCCTCTGCCATTCCCAGTTCGTCCAGAGCTGTTAGAAAACATGTATACTTTCTGATGATTCATGAGTGAGCTGAAGTCAGTGGATCGTTAGAACCATAGGCATCATTGCTCTTGAAAGTAACTACATTGACTTCATCGTGAACTGAGAGGATTCCTCGGTAGTTATATGAAAGAATGGTGAATTAATTATATGTGCTGCTTACAAAATGTTGGGCATGTATGAATGTATATCCATGTTTATGCTTATACGCAGATCAACTGAAATTCAGATTTCTCATATCAGAAAGCTTGGTTTCTTCATTGAGGTCTGATATTTCTTCATTATCATTGTAGGAATGAGGAAAAATTAAAGCCAAGAACTAAAATTAGAGCTACCAACATTTTGTTCTTTTTTAAAAAGGGAAACAGCCTCCTCATCGTGAGTGACAGCCAAAACAATACCAAGTGCCAGAAAAAGATAAAAATTAATCATTCTTGGTTTGGAAACAGTATACTGCTTTTTTATTCTTTGGTTTGCATAAAATCTTCTCAGGTTTTTAATATGTTAAGGCTGAAACTTTATGGGTATTTATACAAGTTTTACAGCAAATCTTTAAAAACACCATTCTTGTGCCTTCACAGTCTAAATTTCATTAGTTTTACTTGTTTTATTTTATCTTATGTATTCATTTTTTTTTCACACAAGTTCTTGTTATACTGCCCTGGATGGCCTAGTATTTATAAGGTAGCCTAAATTAGGCTCCTGCCTCTGTTTCCCACATGTTAGGATTATAGGTGTGTACCACCACATCTGGTTTTCACTAAATCTTAAAACCCTCATCTAAAGTGATCCTTCAGTTTACGTATTTCTGGAAGAATTGTACAAGCCACCAGATTGCATTACCCTCTCCAATTTATTTGTAACCATAGACAATATGTAACACATAGACAATAAAGGGCAGCTTTTCACTTACCAGTGGGTACAGAGGGAGAATTGAACCTTGCATCTTTGTTCACATTGCATAGAAAATCATTTCTAGTGAAGATATATGTTCATTATGAATATATTCAAAAATGGCTCTGGGAAAGCGCGCCTACATTTGGGGGTATGGATCTAAAAGAGACAGACCTGAATTGAATTGTAGTTGACTGCCTGCCCAGACACAGACAGGGAGAGGCTATGCCAGATGAGGCTGGAGAAATACGCAGGGACTAGACTGGGAAGCATCATGTCAGAGGGAGCTAATGGCAGGCTTTATTATTGTATTTTCAGTGTTATTCTCTAGTGAAAGTTGCTATAGTGCAATATGGGAGAAGACACCCTGGACTAGGAGAGTTTAGAGGTTAAGAAGGCTTACTAGAGAGCTGCTGGAAGGGTTTGAAGGCTTAGAAGGCAGGGCTGGAGGGCTTCCTAGGGAGCTGCTAGAAGAGTTTGTGTCAAACGCAAAGAGGGCTTGAGCTGTGTCTTCAGGTTTCTTCTATACCCTGTGCTGCTGCTGATCTATTGACTTAGATTTTAAAACAACTCACTAGCAAGGAAGACACTCCTGCTAGCCTGGAAGGAGGAAATCTCACAGGGCCTCAACCCTAGACAAGTAACTATGGGCAGCTAAGGAATGCTAAGAGCAAGAGAAACAGTCTTCCCCAGGAAAGTGGCCCCAGTTGGTAATACCAAGTGGTCAGCTCTGAAATCATACGTGCAAGTCATTGTCACAAAGATCCGAAGAAGAGTCACAATAATGTTAGAGGCTACTCCATTTATTATTGGAGATATTTTCTTCATTTTAAAGATATTTTTTGTTTTAGTCTTTGTCCAGTGGACAGATCTCATTTTTCAAAAATAGAAAAAAAATTAACCTATTCATTGTAAGAACATACATTTGTACCTCATACAAATGTATGAGGTACAAAAAACAGTCCCAACTTAGGTGACCACTGACCTTGCTTACAAACTTAACTGCTGCAAAGTGACTCACTAACCATTTCTCCCAACTCTTAACTTTTCTTGAATACTCCAGCTGTCACATAGCTACATCAACACAGAGTGAGGTAAGACCATATAGTTATTGTCATAGTTACTCACACAAGTGTGTCATGCACACCATTCCAAGCTGGGGGAAAAAAATGACATGTTTATGTTTCTTTACCTTTTACCAAGTGAATTAACCCTGTGGTTGCAGTCTAAGGCCAAGGAAGTTTAAGTCTAACTCATGTGGTAAGACATTGATTTAATCAGTTTCCGAGGTCAGGGCCCAGAGAACATTGTAACAAGTTTACTTTATATATTTCACACGTATACATATGCATGTATGAGTTTTCACTGTGTCGGGGGGATTGTTGTTAGAGCTATTTGTTTATTTGTTTGTATGTTTTCATGTTTTAACCTAGAGTCTTACTGTATAGTCCTGGCTGGACTGAAACTTACTATGTAGACCAGGCTGGTCCTGAACGCACAGAAACCCACCAGTTTCTGCTTCCTGGGTGTTCTAATGATGATTTGAATTTTGATTTTTCAGTTATAAATTTACCTTGTCTTAGAATATATAACATGTGAGACTGGCTGGGTGTGGTAGGCATGCCTTCAGTCTCAGCACTCAAGAGGCCGAGGTAGGAGGATTGGGTATCATTATAGGAACTTGAAAACATTTTATGTAATCACTCAACAGGGAAAACAACAGTATTCTTCCCAGGGCAGTGGGAGGTAGAAACATGCCTCATTTCCTACAACAAAGATGTTCTCCACATTACAAGATTTTTTTTTTTTTTTTTTTTAGTGTAGAGTAACGTGCATTTCTCATCTTCCTGGACCCATGCCTGGGATCCTTTACACTTAGTTGCTTAGTTTCATTCATGTCTTCCCTGCAGAATTTGCCTTTGGGAAATTTTAGCCTGAGTAGTCATATTACCTACTCATATTATTTCAACTGCTATACACTTCAGGAACGTCACAGTTTAACTTTCTTAGAATTCTGTCTCCTGTCCTGTTTTCAACATTTCACCCGTTCATTTGTCAAGTGATTTAGATAGAGGGTACCATCCAGAATTGACTTGAAAGTAAAGAGATGAAGGGGGAAAGATACTGTTAAATAGTCTTAAAACTTAACACCTACAGGAACAAAATGGTGGCAGAATGTCAAGTTGTAAACAGATGCAGAGGCCAGTCAATCTCACGGGCTGAAGGGCCCTCTCTCCAGCTTTACCTTTGCTATTCAAAGAAACAAGAATTTCTCTAATTTCCTTTCTTTGTAATTAAGTGTCTCCTAGAAAACTAAGCATGTGAGCAATCTGAATCAGAAGAGTTAAAACACCAGGGTGGGTATAGAAGGCTGTAAGCTCATCTTTAGTGATTAAATTCAGATTTAAAGTGGTCATCAGTCACAGAGGGCAAAGATCGGACTGAAGGACTGAGAACCCCAGATTCCTGCTTTCAAGTCGGGACGGAAGACCTGCTAGATTCTCATTTCTCATCCTGAGAGATCAGATGCGGGTGCTTTGGAGACAGTTCTGCACAAATCGCTGTGTCCTACGTACAGCCTTTGAGCTGGGTACTTTTCCATTCTTCCTCCAAGGCTTGGATGTAAGCAGCCGCTGGCATTTCTCACTGGCCCGTCACTTCCTCGTCCAACAGTTAGAACTGTATCTGCCTAGAGCACGGGCGAAATGATTGTGTTTGTATCATTTTTTTCCTCTGCCCTCATTTCGCTACTTTGGGGACACTGAGTGCAAAGGCGCTGGAAGTCTTAGTTCTTCATGCAAAGAGAACTGCCAGAATCCAGCGTCTAAGGCCAAGTGTTACATCCCTCGCCTTCCAGGAAAGTAGATGTGTGGTCTCAGAGAGGCTCCAGCGCTGAGTTGAAGTGCTTGGGTATTTTTAGCACTGTTTTCTTCCCACTTCATGGCGATGAAGAACAGTAGCAGAGAAATGGCCATTTTCTCAACAGAGTTGTTTATATTCCCTTGCTGAGTTCAGTGTGGCCCTGGCTCATAATATTTATGTGTGTTTTCCTTTGGACTTAATTGTAATTAGCCGGCTGTTTGTTGCGTTTCTCTTACCTTGCCTTAAGAATTTGCTTTTTCCTTCAATTGTTTGCATTGGTATCTTTTGAATTTCCTCCCTCCTATTTACTTTTTGGCATAAATAATAATTGGTGCTGCAGGGGGAACTTGATAAAGCTCTTTTATTGTCTTCCCTTTCGTACACCAGAGATCGAGAGGCATAAAAATGTCTCAACCAGTTTTCACACTTGCCCGGCAAAATAGAGGCCAAGTTTTCAATAGCAGTTCGAGTTCTGACTTTTGCACATTCTGTTTTTAAATGTTAAGATCTCCTGTTACTCTGATGGATACTATTTTTCTCTAAACCTATCTTCATTTTAATTTTAATAAAGTTTGCTCTGGTTTCAAATTGTCCAATTTTGCCCTCATTTCTACTTAATTTGTGGTGTTTACTGGAACGAGCTCATATGCCCTTAGTTTAATAAAATCAAATTTTGCACTTCAGATCATAGTCAATGGTAGCTAGTTTAAAAAAAAGAAAGTATTGACTAACACATATCCTTTTCTGAATTTTTCTGTAAGTTGTGTTAAATATGCCAATTAGCTATCTGGGAGAAATATTAACAACAACAACAACAACAACAAAGAACTTGGGAATTCACCTTTGCCCATAGCCCCAAATGAATTACAACCAGATTGAATGGTTATGTTTCTAAAGAATACATTTCCAAGCTGGTAGGATGGCTTGTGAAGTAAAGGAACTTGGCACCAGCTCCGAGGCCATGAGCTCCTTCCTTAGAACTCAAGTGGCTGGAGAGAAACTACCCTAAAGTTTCCCTCTGACCTTGACCCATGTGCTGTTACACACACAGACACACACAGTAAATAAATGTAAAATAAATTACTGCATATTCAGAAAGGTCAGGGCACTTAACTGAGCATAAACATAAATTTTTAACAATTTTAGTGTGTTAAGGCAACAACAGACTGGTATTTGCCACAAATATGTCTGAGAAACAGTGTAACACCACAAATGTCATAGTAATATATCAGTGACGCTAAACAAAATTCTCAAAGGTAAGGAGCTAGAAATAAACAGTGAAGATTAATTAATTCGTCCGTTTCTTGAACCAAAGAAATCAAAACTGTAGCAATTAGCCACCGTCACTGATCCCTATAAATTAGGAAGATTTCAAAGTCAATTTAAATGATAGCAAAAAGCATGAATATGAGTTACTTTAGTTCCATTTTCAAATGTCGAAATTGTATAAATTCCCACAGTAAACACATCGTTTTCATCAGGAGAAATTAAAATATGGGTATATGTTTAAGCTCTCGGCTCTAAGCAGACGCCTAAGTCTCCAAATGTGGTACTTCTTCTAAGTTGATTCTTCTGATTCAATTTCCTAATGGCACCGTATCAATCAATCAATATTGTTTGTTCTTTAAAAATAAGAATTAACAAAAGCAGAGATTTTTCCCAAGTTAACAACATCCTACCATCGTATTTTACGTCAAGCATGGGGGAGCCGTCACCACGATAAGACTGCTCTGTGGAAAATGCTCTTTGTGAGGTCAACAGCCAGTGCAAGTTTAATTCTATAGTTGAACTTTGAGACATTGTCGGAGGTGATGAGGTGAAGTGCTATGGGATTGTCTAGTTTTCAGGGCAAACGGGTTTGCCATAATAAAGGGAACTTCTAAGGAAATAGGCTACCACCAAGCTGTATCTTTTTTTAGTGTTAAATGTGTAGGTTATAGCCATTGATTTCAAAGCATTCAAGTTAATCTCAATCCAAACAATTTGCAATTCTTATGGAAGTGTCCTAAAATAGTTCCCTTAGAGAAATGCCAAAAGTGAGAGTTAGAAAGGATTTTGTTCATTGTTGACCAAATTTAATAATGCCCATGCGTTACTTTTTATAAGCCACTGACATCATTCTTTATATGTTGCCTGTATAGTAACTCTGTAAGTACGTTTACTTGAACATTTATTCACTTTAAAGAGACAGAAAAAAAAAAGCTGAGATGCAGAGAAGCTAAGTAACCTTAAGAAGGGCACATCGAGGATATGGACAGGCAAGATTTGAGCCCACACAAAAATGCTTTGAAGACAAAAATCTGTATTTGAATACTGTTCTTGGTTCCTCCCCCTTTCCAAGCACTTGACTTTCAACTCCACATACAATCTAACATAATCTGCTAACACACTCTCACTTTGGGAGGCAAAGCAAAAAGAGCTTGTACTTTATATTATAACTTGAATTGTCTTTGTTCAACAACTGTGTTTCAAATATGGGTATTTTTTTTTGACCTATAAAATAAGGGAAAACAGTACTTCCAAAGGCAAAAATGCTATGTAACAGTAGTTGACAAATTAACAGAAATTTAATATATTGGGTTTCTTTCTTCTTTCTCTTGCTAAACCAAAGCTGGTCTCCCTTATTGAGGGGTTTCACAGCTCTCAGCTGACTACAGACAATTCAGAAAACTCTCATCAAAGACTTAGACTTGGGATCTGAGAGGCTGTGGATCTCCAGGTGTGGGCAGGGTGTGTGAGAGACGCCAAACAAAAGTTGGTAGGCATCTATGTCGATGTCATGACTCTCTCTGATGAACTTAGGCAGCTTCTGATAGCCATGTGGTTTCCACAGCTCTTGCCTCCCACCTCATCTCCCCGGCAAAACCAGCTCCTGACTCCAAAATACATTTTGCACAGCTGAGCTGCAGCCCTGACTGCTCTTTCTCTCAAAGTCTTCTTCCACGTTCTGCTCCCATACCATTCATTTCTCCTTCGAGGCTGTCTCTGAAATGACCAGGGTCCAGTTCAAATGATCCCCTCCTCCGCACAGCTGCCCTGCATAAGTGGAGGAGACCTCACCATCTGCTAAACCTCGGCAGCTCAGGGTGTCTCCCTAGTGACAGACTGTAGACACTGTCTATTGTGAATGAAAATTGAATGAAATTGTGCTTTCAAGTGGCCTCTAGCTGGTAATCCAGAAACAACATCTCCAGACTCCTTTCTGAGAAAATAAATACATAAAAATTAGAAAAAAAGACAGCAAAAGTCAAATTCTCACAAAACACTAAAACTAAAACAAACCATAATCAGAACCAGGATTTCCTACAAAATTAAAGGCAAGTACCACTGGATTGAAAAAAAACTTTAAAAAACAGTTTCTCACTAAAAATAGATTAAATTCTTGGCCTAAAAGCAGAACCATTCTTTGCTACTCTGTCTATTTCCTACCTAGAAACACAAGAAATCAAATATTTCGGTCAACAATAAGAGCCCCAAACAAAAAAGCTAGGCGCACATACACCTCTCTACCAAATAGGTAATATGTCACAGAACATTCAGGGTGCTGCCCATCTCTTTCTACCCCAGCAACCCCAACGAGTTAATAATAATGGTAGAATGAGAAAATGTATTTCAGGGGCACGCCAATAAATAATAAGCCACATCGATATCGATTGTCTATGCACATGCATGCGTGTGCAGGCAGGAGGGTAATGCCGCCGAGCGGATTCTTCACTCCCTGCTCCCTTCAATTTTTGAGTCAGGGTCTCTTACTGAACCGGAAGCTTAAGGGTTTGGCTAGGCTGACTAGCCAATGAACCCCAGGAATCCGCCTGTCTCTAATGGTCTCCCACTGGCTGCCAGTGCTTGGGTTACAGATGCCTGCTGCCATACCTGGCCTTTTTATCATGATTCCTGGGCATCTGAACTCAAGTCCTCCTGCAGGCCCTTTACCTGCTGAGCCATCTCCTTAGGACTTTGATATTAATTTTTTTTTAAGAGTCAGAGAGAAAGCTAAATATCCAAGTACAGGAAAGAAAGAAACATTGGTAAGCCTGACAGCGAAGATATATGATGATGAATCCTTCAAGCACTGAAGTATTTAAGGTAAAACATTTGAAATGAAAGAAAACTGTATGCTGTTATTGTGAAAGGCTCACACACACACACATCAGATGGTGAAAAGTCCAGTATGGATAGAGTAAAAAAAACAGTGTGCTAGAATACCAAGATTACAGTATATGAATCTGCAATAGATAAGGAGATGCACAGGGCTACATGTCCTCCCAGAGAGGACTTACATATATATAATCACAGTGACCAGCAAATGCATATGTGAAATATCCAGTCAGTCCAGTGTTTCTTTGAAAGAATTGAGAACTCATAAACCCTAAATAGTTCAGACACTTCCAATTCCCACGACCTACGATAGACATGAATAAAGAAAAGAAATGCTTAAGCACTTATATGACCATCAAATTCTCTTGAGGGAGGTGGGAAATAGAGTAATGGGATACTTAACGCAGCAAGGCAGAGTGCTGGATTAACTGGGGTGGGGGTTTAGGGGTGGGGGGGACTAACGCGAGGCACACCAGGAGAGTTCAATGGGGGAGGGGGTCAAATGAAGCAGTTTAAGGGCACACATGTATGAGGATACCACGATGAAGGCCCTTGCTTTGTAAGCCAGCCTAACGAATTAATTCTTTTTTTTTTTTTTTTTTTTTTTTTTTTTTTCCGAGACAGGGTTTCTCTGTGTAGTTTTGTGCCTTTCCTGGAACTCACTTTGTAGACCAGGCTGGCCTCGAACTCACAGAGATCCGCCTGCCTCTGCCTCCCGAGTGCTGGGATTAAAGGCATGCGCCACCACTGCCCAGCAATTCTTAAAATAGCGTAGATTGTGCAGCTCTGCCAAAGAGCTAGTCGTGTCAGCCCCAGGAAAGGTGCTCCTAAGAGCAGCGTCCTAACCCTTCTTCAACACTGGCTTCAGAACTCCAGCTAGCTCGGCAACAATTAAAACAAACCCCTCAAACTGTGGTGACTTTTTCAAGTGTATCATTTAGTGACAGATAAAAAGAAATAAAAATAAATATCCATTAAGCAAAAACGGGAATTAAAACTACCATTGCCATCCATTTCGAGAGTAAAAAAATCATATTACCTATCAGACGGTAGACAAGCCCCAATGCTGTATCCACAGCAGAAACAAGAGCGTGAGGAACTGATGGAGGATGACTGTTCAGTAGGTTTCTCTGGTTGCGTATTTTCCATTATTTAAAATGGAGGCCCCGCCGCTCAACTCTTTTCTGGTGTGTTGTCCACTATTCAGAGGAACTGATCTAGGCTCAGACCTGCCTTACTGTCTTTCCTATCATGTTTTGACCTGCTGCTCCCTGCTCTCCACTTCTGTGGGACACCAGACCCCCACCCTGACACTCTTTTTAACACCCTGACACACACCTTTGTAGTCTCACTTACAGTCAAGTCTTTGACTTTAAACCTCTTTTTCTCAAATGTGGTTTTAGAGGAACAGTGATTCAGCCACTCGTTGTCATACGCTCTTTTATGGCTGTGTGTCACATGGCTAATGTAACTGCTAAGAGGGGCTTACATCTTCTGCACAGAACGCCAGGGTCCCTGGAAAGGGCAGGACTCCAGTCATTACTTCCCAAAAGAAGAAAAGGAATCATAAAGAAACGATAAACTGAAACTTAGCCTATAGGTCTGTGATCTCCAGGGCCTCTTACAGGCTTTACAAAATTAAATGAATAACATATATACATATGTACATATATATGTGCAGATATAAAATACAAAGTTGTTTTCAATTTGTTTGATTTGGTTCCTGTTTGCTTGTTTTTGAGATAGTTGTGTGTAGCCTGGGTTGGCCTCAAACTCATGTAACCGAGAATGGCCTTGAACTCCTGATCCTCTTGCCTCTGATCTCCCAGCCTCCAGAATTTCAGGTATGCACCACCATACTTCCTGTAAAGTTACAGTACATACATTTATGTACATGCGTACATTTTAAAACATTTACATTCTGTATCAGTGCAATCATTTGAACTATAGTAGAGACTGCTATTTTAATTTTATTATGTTTTAATTAATCAATCAAAGGCATGTTTGTTTATGGTATAGTACATGCTATTTTGAAGTATAACCACATTGTGAAAATGGGTAAAGCATTTAATGACTATGATATATATTTTGAACTCTCAGACATACACAAAAATACATGTTCTTTTGTATTACCCATGATTTTTCAATTTAAATGTGTTGACTTTTTCTGATTTTTTTAGTTAAAATTATTAACCATCTTATTTCTTCAACAAGTATGTTTACTAATAACTTACAGTACCTGTTCTCAATTCAGAATTGTTTGCAGCAATAAAATTGCCAGTTTCCTATAAACTATGAAGACTTGCTGTAGTCAGTCATGATACCAAATATAGTTATAGATATAGATATAGATATAGATATAGATATAGATATACCTTTGTTTCTGGAAAGATATCATTGAACTGTGTCCTCGTGCAAAAAAGACAGTCTGTATGATCAAAGTAATACATGTAATATCTAAATGCGATAACATTCTTTTCCCCCCTGTAGACGAGGTTCCAATGTCTCTCTTACACTGGACATGAGTAGCCTGGGGAATGTGGAACCTTTTGTGGCCGTCCCAACCCCCCGGGAGAAGATAGCCATGGAGTACCTGCAGTCGGCCAGCCGCATCCTCACAAGGCCACAGCTGAGGGACGTTGTGGCAAGTTCCCACTTACTTCAAAGTGAATTCATGGTGAGTCTGCTCTTTCTTACTCAGTTTTAATGTTCTCAGCACTAGAGCTGGAAATGGTGCTGCCCTCTCTCAGGCAGCTCACTGTGGGCAAACGGTTGTGAGGCAAACGGTAACGAGCCATGGCTTTAGAGTCACCAGCCGCCTCCTCACCCGTTGATCGATGGTTCAGGCGATGACACAATTCTTAACTGACTCAGAGTCGGTAAGAGTCAGCGGTGGCACTGGAAAGTCGGGCAGAGAAAGGCATTTCGAGCTTAGGAAACAGCCGTTCTGTGATTGTGGGCAACTGAATCGTTCAGGTTTCCTGGAGCACTGAAATCAAAATGGAGAGTGGCAAAAGTTGAGCCCCAGAAACAAAAGAAAGGAAAAAAAAAACCCACAAATTTTAATACGTGTTTAGGAATAGGACTTAGCCTTACTTTAGAAAAGCCACTGCATCTGCAGGTCCTAGACAGGAGCAGACTGGAGACTCTGCAGGTAATTCCATGGAAACCAGAACTCAGAATGTGTCAACACTAAAAATATGCTCAGAGAAATTGAGAGAATCCATAGCACTGAGCAAAATGTTTGTTTCATGAAATGAGGTGGCCAAAAGAAATGGACAGTACTCAAGGGTTTTGTTTTGTTTTGTTTATCGCTTTTTTAACTTGGGCAACGATTCAAGAAAGATCAAGTGTGGGATTCAAAGGATGGTGAGTGCTGTATGACATTCAGTTTTGGAAAATCAGTATTGCATCGGGTAACGTAATGTACGGTAAGATGTTACACACGGAGAACAGAGTCAGAGTCTACTTTCTAGGTACTGCCTGAGGGAGTACTCACTTAGATGACTTTACATCGCGAAGCAGTTACACAGCTTGAGCTATAGTGATTAAGTATAATAAATAGATGGTCCTGTGGTCAGTTCAGATATCTGGAACCAGACTAGTTGAGAAGTATCAGTAATCTGCTAACCTCGCTATTAATGAGACCAACTGTCATCAAGCTTCCAAAGTAAAATACCAATGTGGAGTTTTAAAAATGAGACATCCTAGTGTGTCATGTTTTTATATGTGAAGCAAATGAGACCCAGAGATGACAGAACCCATTAATGGTCGCACTGCCTAGCAAAGACATCTAGTGCCTGTTCTGGGGCTGACAATAGGTCTTTGTTTATGAAAAAGCCTTTGACATAGCCGGCTTCCCTGGAAGGAAAGATGAGGTCAACAAGGAGAGCAACAATGTGAGATCCTGACAGATTGTCAATGTGTGTCAGAAAACAGAGTAAAGTGAAAGAGAAAGGAGGCCATAAAAATGTCACTTTCTCTGGGGCATTGTCAAAGCAGACTGACTTTTTAAAATGATCAAAAATGAGCACGTGGACTGGGGAGTTGCGTTAGTTGGCAGAGTGCTTGCCTAGCCTACATGAAACCTTGAGTTTGGTCCCCAGAACCACAGAAACCTGAAATAGTCGTGCATGCCACTCAAAGTAGAGGAAGGTGGATCAGAAGTCCAGGGTCACCCTTAGCTCCACAGCCACTTGGAGGTAAGCCAAGGCTACATGAGATCTTGCCTCAAAAAAAGAGAAAAGAAAAGAAACGCTTTCTCTTGAATATTCAACAACTTTATTTTCATGACTTGGAACTAAGAAACTTAAATGTTTCAATGGAGTAGAGACTCCCTTCAATGTCTAAAATAACAAAAATTAATGAAGTGACTCTTTTCAAAGAGAGGTGCTCTTCTCTGTAACCAAGTTTTCAGTTCATGATAGAGCCTGGCCCTCCTGGAGTTTTCCGAGTGGCAGAGTATGGAGACAACTTGAGTGAAGCTCTGGATGAGCTCCCTCATTTCCTTGTTGGTATTTTTCCAAAAAAAACTGGAACAAAGGAAACTTGTAAAACTAGGAGGCAGTGAGTGTGGTCAAAGTACATTATATGTATGCATGAAAACAATGTAAGACAAAGATATTTTATAAGATGGGAGGATTTAATGTTCGTTAGTCACCAAATAACACAACAGTCATTTTATTTCATATCACCTTGATTTTTTTCAGTCCTTTTAAGAACTTTATGTTAAGAAATAATGTATGTTTATAAGCAAATCTTAAAATATTTGCCGATGCCCTTTAGAAAATTCTTGCTCGTTACTTGAGTTCAGTCATATAAGAATACTCTCAGTTTTAGGTCTCACGGGTGGGCATAGAGCCACTTCCGTCCTAACTCTTCCCTCTTTGATGATTTGAGTCATGTGATAAATATTCTTCCTAGATAAGAATATTCTATTCTCCTTAAGCAGGAGAAAAGTGGATCCCTTTTCTCAAACGTATTCTGTTTATAGCCACAAACGAAACACTGAAATTATAAAAGAGCTCTTAACTTAAAAACATTTCAGCACATGGATCAACACAACAATACAATTCCACAATCCTTCCACACTTTATCACTTTCAGAGGGAATTTTTAACAATTCTAAAAGAATCACAACTGATATTAAAAGACTGAAATTTTTGCTGATCTTACAAAAGCTTTTTGAAGAAAGGCGAATATATTGCGTTTTTAAAAAGTATTTTCCTAAGTGATATCACAGCAACACTTACTATCCAAGCAGTGTGTTTTCTGTCTCTGTAGTAACTACATACAAAAATAGTACTTCCAAACACACAGGGATGCCTCTTAGAAGTCAGCACACAGGCTGCATTTTGCCTATTTATGAAAGGAAAGATGTTGGTAGTCTGTTGTTTTATAAATGACTCTGAAGATCACGGAGCCAATGCCCCCTGTGAAGATTTTCTTTGCGTCAGCATTAGATACACAATTTGATATCATTTATTTTTGCAGGAAATACCAATGAACTTTGTGGATCCCAAAGAAATTGATATTCCACGTCATGGAACAAAAAATCGTTATAAGACCATTTTGCCGAGTAAGTTTCTTGAGCTAATAGCTTGCCCTGTAAAACCATGTCGCCCATTCATTTCCACATCACCCTTTCCAACCCTCATAACACCTAATAGACACTAAACTTAGAGTTGAAATATGTAGGTCAAGACTAGTCACCACTAAAGTTATCTGAGGTAGAATAACTTTATTTCATGTTACGTTCATCATAATGACCAGCTCACAATTCCAGAAGATCCATGGTTCTAAAGCACCATTGCACCACACATCATGGGTAAGCTGATTTTTGTCGTAGAGTTAAATAATTCCAAGCATGAAGGAAAAAGAAGTTGAATCCTGCCTTGGACCATATATAAAAATTAATTCAGATACTTGCCTGCAGATAGGAGCTAAACAAGAAAGAGAGAGAAAGCACAGATTCTCAGAAGCTTGACGTAGCGAACAGTTACTTAGATGACACCGAGAGTACAAGCCACCAAAAAACAAATGGGATGCGCTTCATTGGAACACTAAAGTTTTACGTTTCAAATGTCATCATAAAAAAAGTAAAATATAACCCACAGAATGGGACAATAGTTACAAAACAAACATTTGATAAGAGACTTATATACACAATCTAAAACATAGTCTAACAGCTCAATATTAAAGACAGCAAAGCAATTTTTTGGGATTTAATATTTTTTTTTATTTTTTGAAATTAAGATATAACTACATCACTTTCTCCCTTCCCTTTCCTCCCCCTACCCTTCCCATTAGTCTGCCTTGCTCTCCCTCAGACTCGTGATGTCTTTTTTCTTTGTGTGTTCACATATATTATATACAACACACATGCATATATATTCTATAGTATATATGCATATATATTATATGGTGTATGTACATATATATCATACATATTTATGTACATTCCTAATATATAAATATGGCCTGTTCAGTCCATATAATGTTAAGACAGTACTAATAGATAATCTCATGAAGTCCTAACCTTAGGCAAAGAACCAGAGGTAGCTAAGGAATGCTGAGAGCAGGAAAAACAGTCTTCCCCAGGGAAGAGCTCCCCAATTGGTTATCTATTACCAAAAGATCAGCCCTGAAATCATATATATACAAAGAACAAAGCAGTTTTCAAAATAGGGTAAGTGCTTGACTAGAAACTCCTTTTAGAAGGCATACAGCTGACTAATAAGCATCAAAGATAATGAACATTATTATCCATCAGAGAACTCAGAAGCAAAGAGAGACATCACTTCCTATCCACCATGATTATCATTACGATAAGAATACACAATAAAATGTTGACAAGGATGTAGAGAAATTGGAACCTTTAAATGTTGCTAGCAAGACTACAGAGTAGCTGCTTAATCTGCAGTTCCTCAACAGTTAAGGCTTGATGGGTCTTGGGGATACAGCTCATTTTAGAGGGTTTGCCTAATGTCACAAGACCTTAGCCTTGTTTCCCCTCACCACAGCAAAAAAAGTTATTACATATATTATATATGTAGTTATTATATATATGACCCAAATAATAAGGTAAGTTCACCCAAAATTGTACATTAAATATTAATAGCAGTATAGTTCATCTAACTAAAAAATAGAAACAACACACATGCCCGTCAACCAACATGAGGATCTGTAAATGTTAGTGTATCTACACAAGAGAATGAATAAGCAGGAGTCAGGTATAAATAACAGCTACTAAAAATGGACTCTTTAGGAACTAAGTATCAAATGGAAATCATAAACAACATAGAAGTGAGTCAAACGTGGTCCCTTCCCTCAAGGGTCTTGCCACAACCCATCAAAGGCAGGTAGCAATGTAAGCACTTAGAATATAAAATGGCAAATGCTGAAATAAAAGTCAAGAAAACCAGGCCAGGAAGTGGATACTTCATTTCCCAGAGAAAGCCAGTACTTCTGAAAGGTGCATTTGCAGGACTGAGCCCCAAGGAATGAGGAGCTATCATGTAAAGAAGGTGTAAGAGATAGTATGTACAAATGCCTAAAGTCTCCAAGAGATTGCCCTTGCTGTCAAGCTAGATCATACAGTATAGATGGGAATGTAGCTGGCAATGAGGCAAAGTAACTTCCCAATTTAAACCATAAAATTAAATGAAATTAAAACTTCAGTTCCTCAGTTCCTACTAGCCGCTTGTCAAATATTCAGTTTCCACGTATGGTTCATGGCTTCCTGTGGTTACTGGCTACACAGAATAACTAAAAATAATTTCTTCTGAATTTAGACATTACAGCAGGTAGACTGTATGTTTATTACAAGACAGAAGAGGAAGAATCAGTACACTGAGCCATTTAGGACTGTCCAGGCCACTGTCAGCACAGTAGGTGTCCAAGTGGCCAAATCATGGAGCCTTTGGGCTTCATTTTAAACTGAAAGGAATACTTCTTATATTGATAAAAAATTGTTAGTCTCTGTAGAACTTGGTTCTTATTCAATATGAGGGCCGTGTCTTTAGTTTCTGTCTAAGGAAAGAAACTTATACTTATTCATACATTCTAGACATGCAGAACACAGCTATATAGAACTGAATTCTGACGATATTAATCCTTCTAAAACAAATTTTATATATTCATATATTTTATATATGAATGTTATTCACTATAATTATAATATATTACTAACACATATTTATTAAAAAACAACTAAAATATCACTGGTTAAAATAAGTTGGAAATGTATTTACCACTCAGGTGGAAGCTTCCCTGGTTGATCTGGCAGCCTTGCCATGTTGTGTGTCCAGAACTTTCTCTCTGGTTAAGGTTCTGCTTGTATTCTCACAATCCAAGACTGTGATCACCACAACAGTGTCCCAAGCAGTGGAAAGAAATAAAAAGCAGTAAAAGGAAATCACTGCCTCTCTTTTTATTCCCATGACCGTAAAGTGACGTCATACACATCACTCTTCATTTACAAATGACAACCGAGTCGTGTAGCCACAACGAACTGCAGGAGATGGTAAGAAGGGAGCTAGTTACACACTGTGCAAACGTCCAGACTCCCAGCAAGAACCTGGGATCTTGTCACCGAAGAAAGAAGGGTGAGCGAATCCCAGGAGATTAGTAGCACTGGCACACATCTGGAGGTGTATGTCTGCACATCTGGTGTGGGACACGAAGATACATGCTTTTGTGTGTGTGCTTCAGGAGATGACTGACCCCAGATGACTGCACATCATGTTCAGCAAGAAGCTCAAGGGCTCTGCACAAAGGCCAGCAGTTAAACCCCGCCCCCATGCTGCCACTCACGGAACCTGGTCACCAAGTGCTGTTTATACCTCCGTGGGTCCTCTTTCCGTTTCTTTATCTTGTGTTCTGCAAAAAAAGTTTGGATCTTTTCGGTTGACAGATGTCAAAGTGTAGCTCATAGGAGTTCAGAAACAGAAGAGAAAAAGATGGAGGAATAAAAAGCAATCTAGCAGAAAGTCCTGTGACACTGTGAGCAACACGACACTTTTATACAACATGGATAGACTGAGCTTGGTGAGGAGGAGATGCTCCTAGCTACCTCCACTATTTTGGAGACACTTTCTTTAAAGTGAATGCAGCATGATGAATGCAAAAGTGAGTGGAAATGGCCTATGTGAGTAAAGGCCAGTCTTCCCCTAACCAAGTGTTGTAGGAAATGTAGAGACATGGCATGATTTCAGAAGAACTGGAGGCAATGGCATGGTTTGAAATGATTAGAGTCATGTGACTTCTCCACAGAAACTGTCCTGTGAGGGCTCTAGCTAATAAGGCTGCCATAGGACACACTCCCAGCAAACACACACACACACACACACACACACACACACACACACACACACACACACACACACCTCTACTCTAGTTTGCTTCAGAATAATTTGTCCATCATGATCCCTCAGAGAAACTCCCACAAGTGCTAAAGGCCCACCTCCCAAAAGAGGTCCATGTTGCTGAGCCCCAGTTCCTTACCCTCTCTCAGGTCACACCTGACTCCTTAACGGGTCCACTGAGCATCTTTGCAGTCATCCTGCTTCTTTCTGGACATCCAAAAACACACAGGAAGTTTTGTAGTGTTTTGAGTGAAGGCCCGCCCCTGTGAACCAAGATTCTATTTCAGTTTGGAAAATGCTGAAAGAGTTGTAGGCACTACCTAAGGGAACGTTTCATAGATTCAAGGGTTAAATCATGTAAGATCTCTAAAGCACTGAGAGCAGTGTGATATTTAATAGTGATCGATAATGTTTGCTATTTTTATAAGCAGACTGAAAGCTTGATAAGTTGAACTGTGTTTTTTAACCTTTTCCCCTGAATTGCTCCATCCTCACACCCATCCTGATATCATATGTTTCAATCTCACTAAATCAAGGGACACTGGGTCCTGAAGGGCTGGATCGGATGATGGAGTGAAATACAAAGAATTGGGATGAGGGCAGCCTGATTCTTTTCAGAAGGAGTGGGAGAAAGGTAGGGCTGTAAATCCAAACTCTAAAGAAAAAGAGAGGGGAGACAAATGAGAAAGGAGACAAGAATCAGAACTCCATCAAAACATGCCATGACCTATGTCAGAATCAGGAGTCAGTGCGGGGAGCCAAATATCACAGCTAGATCAAGAGATGGACACTCACGCACACCAAAGGCAAACACTGACACTGGGTTAATAGCCTTGAACTTACTCCCTTCTCTCTGCTACTTATGGTTGCTCTAGAGACTTTTTGAAAAGTACCTCTGCTCAATGTGTTCTCTCTGGTTTCCTCCTTAGATCCCCTCAGCAGAGTGTGTTTAAGACCGAAAAATATAACCGATGCATTGAGTACTTACATTAATGCTAATTATATTCGGGTAAGTAACTATACATTTCTCTCTGGTTGGCATGTTGACTTACTATTTTATCTTTTTTCCACTAATATGCCCCCAAGCTTTGTTTCTTTCTTCTTTCCCCAGAATAAAGTTCTCTTTAATTTGATCACTTGCAACATGCATTGCTAAACAGTCTTATTAATAAAAAAAAAAAAAAACACAGAGCCAAATATTGGGGTGAAAACTGAGAGATCAGAGAAATAGAAGAAGCCAAGCCACAAGTTCTTACTGCTAGGAAATCCTCAGCCCAAGAGAGCTACTTCCTGTATACTCATGCCTGTCTACCTTTTTGTGCCCTGCCATCTTACTTCCTCTCTCCACCCAGCTATGTCACTTCCTCTTTCCGCCTAGCTCTATCACTTCCTATCTGTCTGTGTAGACCTTCAGACCTCTATGGTTAACTAGTGCTGGGATTAAAGGCATGTGTCACCATGCCTGGCTCTGTTCCCAGAGTTCTGCCTTGAACTCACAGAGATTGGAATGAATCTCTGCCTCCTAAATGTTAGGATTAAAGGTGTGTGCTACCACTGCCTGATCTCTATATTTAGTATAGTGGCTGACTTTTTCCTCTGATCTCCAGGCAAGTTTTATTTGTTAGAGCACAAATAAAATATCACCCATCTTGATACCATATGTTTCAATTAAAATAAAAAATTGCTAGTGTTTTTGTGTATGTATGTTATAGTCACATCAACACTGGTGATAGGGGTTGTACTGTGAGTCCTCCTTGGCTGTGAGTCCCTGAGTACAGGCTCCATGTGCACACTCTGTAAAACTGAACTTTACAACCCTCACTGCCAAATGGTGAGCTGGATTTTCTGGGAAGTGCCATATATATGCTTTGGTGGTGCTGGTATCAAGGCATCTGCTTTTGAACTACCACAACTCCATTATCCTAAAGACCATCCCACCACTACCATCCCAAATGTCCACTGCAATCCATAAACATGAGCTAATATGCTTGTCTCTTTACTCCACATAGGGCTACAGTGGTAAGGAGAAAGCGTTCATTGCCACGCAGGGCCCCATGATCAACACTGTGAATGACTTCTGGCAGATGGTTTGGCAGGAAGACAGCCCCGTGATTGTCATGATCACCAAACTCAAGGAGAAAAATGAGGTATGATGTTTAGCCCAGTTCTGAATGTTATACACATGGCTCCTGCTATGGGAGAGATCTGGAGTCCATGAGATCATCACACACCTAGAAAATATTCGTATAAAATGGAATACAGACGTTAAGTGGCAAGGTCACTCTTACCTCCAGAAAATGACAATTGGTATTGTTCTATGAGTGACAGCCTTCTTTTGGGGCAGTTTGACGCATGTGGCATACATGTATCTCATTTGCACACATGTATCTCAGGAAAGACATAAAGGGCAACGAAATAAAAATTATTCCACAAGCAAGTCATTTTTTTTTTTTTACTTATTCACAGATGCCATTCTGGTTGTTGGCAGCTGTATGTATACATATGAAGAAATAAATATATAATAAATGTAAGCAAATAAAATATAGCAAGATCCCTTTTCCTTCCTAGTAAGAGAAACAGAGCAAATCTGTTACTAACAGCGGAGTAGAAGGGAGAGATGCTGTTGGATACAAACCAGACCAAGACAAAGGAGTGGCTGGGCAGTACAGCGGGGAGAAGGAGTGGGTGACAGCCTGAAACAGGGGACAAGTGGGGACTCCTTAGGAAAGTGAGACTAAAGGAAACACTGGAGTGATAACAACTTTTCCAATGCCTTTATAGTAAGGACCCCCCCACCCCCCCAAAAAAAAAACTCAGACAAATGTAGATTTATTTCCACGCTGGCAGACTTTTCTAAGGATTTGTTTTGTAGAATGACTTATTCTATATTTCACACCATAAGAACAAAATTGAGCCGTTCCTGGAGGCGGCCATCTCAGCTGCTCCTTGTGTGTTAGGCATCTTGCTGGAATAATTGACAGTCGACTTTAGTTAATATTTGTTTTTGTTGTTTTCTTGTCAAAATTATTAGACCATTTAGGGCAACTCAAATTTCTCTTTCCTTTCGGTGAATTATAAGTTCTCCTGTATAATTCTGCTACTAGTTGAGACAAAACAAGCCTACAAGACTTAAAAACTTTTAAAAGCTTGCTGTTTTCTCTCATTTTCGCTGTAATGAATGAAATGCAGCCTAGAAAAATAATATGTTTTTTGCCAGTAGGTGAAATTACACATGCATCTCTCTGTATTTCTGTGTATCTGATATGAAAGCCTAAGGTAGCACAGTAGAAATAAGCCCTAATGTTCTCAGCCTTGTCACAGACAGTGCCAACTGGTTGATGTATTAACTCATTGACAGTCTCTGCACAGCTGTTTAAAATGCATGTTTCAGCGTAGTGGTGGAAAGGACTCTCCAAGTTTCAAAGGTGTACCTCTTCATGTGCACATCTGTGTATGCATGTAGAGAATTGATACAATACGGTGACTGGTTAACCTGAAGAACCTTCCATTGTAACCCAGTTACACGGGGTAAACTATGAAATTGCATGCACAGCAGAACTTTAAAAAATTAAAGGAATTTCCAAATTTTAATGAAAGGTGTAAAACCAGGGAAGTATGATTGCTTATGTTTCCATGACCTCCAAGAATTAGAGACAAACAAGCCTAGGCTTGTGGGAGCCAGGAGTTATAGCGTGAGCACCTGTAAAGGATGTAACAAAAATAAAAACAAAGGCGAACCACACAATTAAATCTGTCTACCAAATTAGGACTGTAAGAAGAATTTAACGTGTCTAAATCTGGCTTTCTTGTTTGATTAAAAACTCTCTGTTGATTATTCAAAACTGATAAACTTCAGACCTGAAAAAACAGAAAATGCCAGGTAGAGTACTTAACATAGGCAGCAATACCAGATTGGCATTGCATTATATATATATATTTTTTTAAAAAGTAAAAACTACACACACACACACACACACACACACACACACACACACACACACACACATCATAGAACTTCCAGAAATTAAAAAGAGAATCAGTGCTCTCCATGTCTCATTGGCGACTCTCTGACTCCACCTTTCTTTGTCCCAGAGTCCTTTGTCTGGCTCTCCCACCTAACTTTATCCTGTCCAGCTATTGGTCAGTCAGCTTCTTTATTAAACCAATCACAGTGTGACTTACACAGTGTACAGAATGATTATTCCACAGCATTCCCCCCTTTTTGTCCAAATGAAAAAGGAAGGTTTTAACTTTAACAGAGTAAAATTATATACAACAAAAGCTTTTTGCCATAAATAAAGCAAACTCTATATGGAGGTTCTTCGATGCCCATCATCTTTTTTGAAGTAGATTGGTGATGCCAGGAGTCTCTGTTTAACCAACCTTATCCTATCGAGCTATTGGCCAGGTACCTTCTTTATTAAACCAATCACAGCATGATTTACACAGTGTACAGAAGGATTATTCCACAGCAGTAATTAGTGTCTTAGAACATGTTTATATCCTTATAAAATCCATCTCTTCTATTAAAAATAAAATGAGCTAGGCATGGTGGCTCACACCTGGAATTTTAGCATGAAGGATGCTGAAATAGGAAGATCACTGTGACTTGAAAGTCATCCTGGGCTACAGAGTAAGATCCTGCCTCAAAATAATTAACTAATTAAAATAAAACCAAGCATATGAGGGGCCTGGAGAGATGGCTCAGTGGTTAAAGTACTCACTAATCTTTCAGAGGACAGGAGTTTGGTTCCCAGCACCCACAATTGAGTAGTTTACCGCTTCCTGTTACTCCGGCTTCTGGGAATCTGGCACTCCTTCTCTGGCCTTGGGCACTCACATGTATGCCTAGTCACACACAAACACATAAATAAAAATAAATATTTAAAAAACTAAAGATAGGAAGGAAACGTGTATATAATTATTTGTAAATATGCGTATGTACATGTTTTTGAAGCACATGTATTTTCAAGAGAAAACATTGCTTATTATAAATTGTGCGCAATCGTTAAGGATTAATGTTAGGAAAGCATATGCAAAAGAGTGTCTCGTGAAAATTATCTAACAGGTTGCAGTGGCTTTGTGTTAAATCATGACTTGTGTTCACTTGAGCATTTTAATCCTCAGCTCCTGTGGTATATTATTGTTCACTCATGAAAAAGATCAGAAATGTGCTGTCAGTTCTTTAATTTGTTCTTTTTGATAGTTTTATTCTTTGAATATTTCATACACTTGTGCAATGTATACTGATCCTATCTATCCAGCCACTACCTTCCTCCAGGCCCCCTAGTGCCTGCCTAATTGGAGATTTTCAGGGCAGGAACTAAGGTTGATAGTCAGAGAACATTCCTTAATCACTGTAGTTATGTAACACATTTTAAAGAAACCTACTCTGAGCAAGTGGAACTATGTCAAAGCCCCAGTGAATGGTCACCCTTCTTTAACCCCAAGACCAAGGATATAATCCTACCAGAACTGCTCAGAGGCAGAGCTGTATGTTAAAATAATGCAGGGTTCATCCCCCAGGGGTATGCAGGCTTTCTCCACCCTGCATCCACAAGAGAGGTTCATCCCCCAAAGGTATGCAGGCTCTCTCCACCCTGCACCCACAAAGGAGGTTCATCCCCTGGGGGTGTGAAGGCTCTCTCTCCACCCTGCACCCACAAGGGAGAAGAACTACCTTTCACTAATTTTCTGCTTCCTTTCTCTATTTTCACTGTGCCCACAGGAGAGCCATGTGGATCTGGTAAAAGCTAGAATATTTTTTAAAAAATAATTCTCACGTTAAAATGTTGTTAAGTGTTTTGTTTTTCCCTTTGGCTGCATAACTCAGAACTTAGAGACATACTTTATTAGTTTGTTTTTTGCTTTTACCATTTGGCTTCTTATCTTTTTTAACGTTTGAGATACACTCCCAGGGATATGAAAGTCAAACATGTTATATATTAGCTGTGTAATCTGCCACTTGTTTATTTCCTGTAGCCAGTCACAATCCAAAACAGCTCAAGACAATGTTTTTCACCATTCCTTCACTTTTAAATTAAAATAAAAATCCTTCATGCCCAGGCATATTACATATAGAATATCATATAGGAAACTCTAATGTTCTACAGATGAAAATGATTCTGAGAAGTCTACTTTAAAGGAACACACTGTAGGTTCACACCACCAGGAAAACACCGGCTACTGAACACTGGCCAGCTCTCAATTGTGTTCAGTGTCATTGTTTAAAATAGACAAAAATCATTTCCTCCAAAGAATACGGAGGTGGAGATATCTTTAGAAGTTCCCACGCTTTATATGTTTAGGATTGTTTACTTTCTAATAAATAAAGAAATGAATAGTCACCATCTTCCTTTTAGTAATCCTAATAATCTCAGGTATGTTTTGCAAAATGAGAATAAACAAAAACATTTTAAAAAAAGAACTAGAGCTGGAAAATGAGGTTTTAGAGTAAAAGAGACCTAGTTGTTGCAGGCAATTTTGAGTTCTTTCATTTTTTTTTTTTTTTTTTTTTGGTTTTTCGAGACGGGGTTTCTCTGTGTAGCTTTGCGCCTTTCCTGGAACTCACTTGGTAGTCCAGGCTGGCCTCGAACTCACAGAGATCCGCCTGGCTCTGCCTCCCGAGTGCTAGGATTAAAGGCGTGCGCCACCACCGCCCGGCTCTTTCATTTTTTTAAGTGAGTCTCAACATGAAAAGAATTCCTTATGAAGTAAAGTAATATTGAAAACAGTGTTCACCTTCTTTTAGCATGGATTGTTGTATTACTAAAGAAGGTAACTGTGATAGTAGGGTCAAAACAGGCAGGTGGTGGAGATGGTAGATGTGACTCAGTGTTGGAGTACTTGCTTAGGCTATGGAGGTCCTGGGGATCCAGGACCTAGAAATAGGAAGGAGGGAGGGAGGGAGGAAGGGAGGGAGGGAGGGAGGGACGGACGGAGGGAGGGAGGAACGGAGGGAGGGAAGGAAGGAAGGAAGGAAAAGAAAGGCAGAGAGGGAGGGGAGGAGGGAGGGAGGGAGGGAGGGGAAGAGAAGAGAAGAAAGAAGAAAAGAGAAAAGAAAAAAGAAAGAAGAAAGAATGGCAGACAGATAGTCCTGTTTGAGCTCACTGTGATGACTCATGCCTGTAGTCTCAGCACTTGGAAAGGATCACAAGGTCAAGGCCCACCTGAGCTGCATAGTGCAACCTTGTCTCTCTCTCTCTCTCTCTCTCTCTCTCTCTCTCTCTCTCTCTCTCTCTCTCTCTCTCTCTCACACACACACACACACACACACACACACACACACACACACACACACACGTTTACAGTCTTACAGTGAGTCAAAGTCCTTGGGCACCTCTGGCTGTCATTCACTGTAGCTCCCTCTTCATCTTGGAAAGGAAGGAAGGAAATGCTGAGCACATCACATGTACCATGGAAAATGTTGATATCCCTGTTATGCACTTTGAGTTCATTTGCTAGGCACTATCCAATGTCAATACCTCGGTCATTTATGGAGTGTGTTAATGCAAGGATTAGTAACACCAGTACTGTAGAGTGAGAGTGAGAAAGAACTGGACTTCCCTGGGATTATGCTTAATACATGCTACATGAGAAAACTTCTCAGAGGGAAGAGAGCCTTTTAGTAGAGACTGCAAGTTAGCATGTGATGGGTTCCATATTTTAATTCAGGCCTGGTTAACGCCGAGGCCCATATACTTAGTCATTGCCCTCATGCAGTAGGAGCAGGCCACAGAAGGGAGGACCGTGGGAAGATAAGAAGCTTGCTGTTGGTCTCAGAACACAATACAATTCTGAATTTATCTTTTTTGAAGTGGAGAAATTACTTGATGACTGATCCTAGCATACTTCGGTCAAGTACTTAACACAGGCAGGTCTCTTTTGTTACTTCCACGCACTTCTGTCTGAATTAACGGCATGACTCAAGTTTTACATCGACACCCCATTTCTTTGCTGATGGATTCACTTCTTCAGCCTTTGCAAACGGTTTAACTCCAGTGCCCCCTGCAGAGGAATCACATTTGAACTTTCCCTTTCTTTCATTTCCTTTCCCTCTCTGTCTGAAAAACTTGTACAAAACATTCGCTTCAGTTACATATTTTGGCCAAGAAGTTGTTAACACAATGCCTAGGGGCCTGAAGAATGAGTATATGGGGTGGTGGGGGAGGGGGCAGATCAGCCAAACAGCAGCACATGAAGGCATTCAAGAAACCACATGGCACGGCAGGTGTGAGCAATCCAGGGTGTCTGGAGCACAGGTGGAATAGTGGGGAGTCGGGAAAATGAGACTGAAAAGGGTTTTTGCATTGAGGATCCAAAACTAAACTAACACCTTTGGGGTTTCCTCATACAGGCTTTGGAGAATCGTGGAGAATCTTTTTAATGAAAAGTGATGATGTCATTTGTACACTGGGAACATAGTTGATGGAGGACCTGGGGTTTGGATGTGGGAAACTCAGAGAGAAATGTTAGAAAGTTGTAGTGATAGTCCAGACAAGAACTAATGAGGTACCGAGTTAAGGCAGAGGCAGGGTCCTGAGAAACGGGAGTTGAGTTAAGAAGTGTTCCAGAGCTGAGAGCCACAGGGTTTTGTCATGATTGAAGATGAGGAAGATGAAGGAGCATTGGCCTCTGGTTTAGAGAGCTGAGTGGATGGAGGTGCCGTGAACCCAAATTGAGAGAATAAGGGGGAATTTTGAGAGAAGAGAATGAGCTTTGCATTTCAAGTATGAAGTTCAGGGAGTCCTAGAGACTTTGGGGTGGTACTAAAGGTCTAGAGGTCTGTAGGGGCAAGAGATGAAAATGGGATGCGTGCTAATAGAAGACACAAGAAGGCTTAGAATTGATAAAAGAGAAAAATGGGGTATACTTATCTCGATGTGTATTGTGTTTTCAACATTATGAGCATCCTTTTTGTCATAGTTCATTAAAATATTACTTTTAATAACTACTGGATCCCATTGTGTGGATAGATCAAAACTCATGAAATCATTTGCTTATTAATAGATGTTTAAGTTGCTTTGATTTTTTTTGTCCACACCTCTAACTAGCTAAGGTTTGTTAAGCTATATTCATAGATGTGAAATTACTTGACCAAATGATGTAAATTTTTGAAAAGCTGCATTCCAGTTAAGGATGGTACAGAACACACCATAAGTGTAAAGGAGCTTCACCTCTGCACTCTAAAGTTTTAGAAACTGAGTCTTCTGGAGTAAGCTAACATATATTCCCAAGAAGAGAAGAACATAAACATTGTAGATACACAGGAACATCACAAGAATGGAAAGTGAACATTCAATAAATCACTAAGATTAAAAAGGTTACATACAGTTTTCCTATGGGAGAATGAAGTGTGGGGTAGGGATAAGCTGTGTTAGAGAAATTTGTTGGGGAAGTGGTTCTTGTTTTGGCTTAAGTCTTGTGTATGTTTTGTTTTGTTTGTGCATTAGTTTTTTGAGTCAGAATAGTACTAGGTAGCCCAGGCTAACCTCAAACTCACAATCCCCTTCCCTTGGCCTTCTGAGTACTGGGGATTACCAGAGTGAGCCACGATAACCATCCTGAGAAACTGTTTTTAGAGGAAATAAGTGGACCAGAACAGCAGATAAGAGTCTTGAACAAAGTTCATCTGGGCTCTGGGTGTGGTGTCAACTCCCGTTTTCTTTCCACTGGTGAATCTTCTTTTTGAGATTCTAGGGAGGGTCTGGAAGAACTTCCCTCAGTCAGATAAGGATGCTTCAAAGGGAGCTGCATGGGGCTTCCTGAGGCTCTGAGAGTTGAGAGGCAGGGGCAGGAAGTCTTGAGTCATGGTTCTGAAGCTGCCACTTTAGCTCAAGGTACTTGACACATCATAGCCCCACACTTGGATCATTTTCTGGACCCCAGCACAGCTACACAAAATCACTAACCTCTCTCTTAGAGTATAATACACTAGGTTGTCCTCTGGTTTGCACACACATGTGCACACACATCCATGCCCGGCCACACATACAAATAAACACATGTAAAATTCACTTTTTAATGATAGGGCTGAGGTTTGTTCGGTTTTGGTTTTGTTTGTTTGTTTTGAGTGACATTCTGAAACTAGTGCTCCAGGTTATAAAATGTATACCCACATTATCAAAATTCCCATTTTATTTTTTTAAGTGGAAATGCATACAGAAAAGCCTGTAAAACAATATTGGTGATGAATCACATTTAGGTTTTCAAGCTTTACAGAAACCTTGTAGTTGTCTCATTGGCCTGATTTGACTATAGTTTTCTTTATTGGTTCTTGTTTTTTCACCAAAAGTTTGGCTGAGTGTGTAGCTGAAGGAACATGAATTTAAAGGTAGGCTGGGATACATATCCAGACCCTGTCTCAAGCCCCTTACCCCTCAAAAAGTTTTGTGTGGCACAGAAATGTTCAGAAATAGGAATATAGGCCCAAAAATCCAAGAAAAAAAAGCTTTTCCACTTCGATTCTGTGAAAAATGGGCAACCATGTTGGATTTATATGGATACCCTGTCATGATGCCAATTTATTCATTACTGGAACTCATTGTAGATGTATTGGACAAGAGGTTAATCCAGTGGTAACAGGTGGATGTCAGAGGTATATCATGTCTTCTATTGTACTTATTCTTCCTCCCAGAAATGGAGAAAAACTCTATGGAACAGGATTTTGTCTTAAGATCTATTTTTTTTTTTATAAACAAATGCTTTTAATGGCTCTAGAGTGAGAAAAAGCCAAGGAGATACGTTGCTTCTGAAGCTGCTCCAGAGTTCAAAGTACTCAGCATGTCAACACAGCTTGCTTCTGGATGTTGTTAGCTCCCACACTTCTTATTTGATTGATTTCGTGTCATTTAAATAAACTATAGGGCCTCGGTCAATAAATTCTACCACTTTTATAAGGAGTATTAGTCTACATACAGCTTAGTGAGCATACATCTCTTCATGTGCTAACTGATGCTCTGGGTTAATAAGAGCAAAAACAGGCAGCCCTGTTCAGCATCACCACAGAGGGAAGGGAACACTGGCCAATCCTTCGGACTGCCTGAGAGTTGGTGTCAGGATCAGAGGAGGGTTGAATCACAAAGTCCATTCCTAACAGACCTCAAGGCTCTCCGTGTCCTCACCTGTAAAATGACATAAAAACAGATGATACCTGTTGCTTATCTACTGTCTTAGTCAGTATTCTATTGCTGTGAAGAGACACCATGGCCAAGGCAATTCTTATAAAAGAAAGCATTAAATGGAGGGCTTGCTTAGAGTTTTGGAGGGTTAGACCATGATCATCACGGCAGGAAGCAGTCAAGCATGGTGCTGGAACAATGGCTGAGAGCTTAACATCTTGATCTGCAGAGAGAGAGAGAGAAAGAGACAGACAGACAGACAGACACAGACAGACATCGACAGAGACACAGAGAGAGAGACTCTCAGCCTGGTGTGGAATTTTGAAACCTCAAATCCCACCCCCAGTGAAACTCCTCCTCCATCAAGGCCACACCTCCTATTTCTTCCCAAACAGTTCTACTGACTGGGGACCATTCAAACATATGAGCCTATGGGGGCCATTGCCATTCAAACCACCACACCTACCAACCTCAGCAGATTATGCAAGGGATCAAATGATACATTGATGGTGAAAGTACGTTTAATGGTGAAACTGTGCCTATGTTAATAATATGCAGCTGATGCACTGGGAATAATAGAACCTAGATAGTGAACTGTAGACAATATGCCCCCATTCTATCCCTCTCATATATTGACAGAGCCTAAAACTGAATCTTTAATTCAGAACCATTTTTCATATGATGATGCACAGCTTTAACTCATACAGCAAACATCTCAGATTTTAAATGTATATAAAATCTTGACATAGGCTTGTTATTTGATAATCAAATTCCTAACTATGCCTCCCCTTGTGTACCCCTCTTGCTATAAACTACTTATATATATATATACACATGGTCCTCTTAAAACCCCTTTTCTCCTCCAAATTATGGATTCTTGGGATTAATAGATAACTTGACTAAAAGACTGAGCCCAATTAGCAGGACAATAGTGGTGATTTAGGGCTGTATTCACCTAGATAGGGTGATACTTTGAATTACTTACAGTTAGTGACGTTTCCCAAAATGATCTGTAAGTCGGCATTTTCTGCCTCTTTCATGTTATTGTTCTCACTGTTATGATATTGTAAGCTATGCGGGATGTTCTGGCAGGGAGAGCCAAGGTGTCCCCACAGCGGGTGAAAGACAGGGATGCCATGCAGACAGCGCTCAGTGAAGAGTTTTGTTTGGTGGTGGGGGGAGGAGAGAGAGAGAGAAAGGGAGGGAGGGAGGGAGAAGGACGAGGGGTTCGAGAGGTACGCACCTCATGGGAGGAGAAAGAGAGAGAGAGAGAGAGAGAGGTGGAAATGGGCAGCGTTTCCCCTTAAGAATAGGCTTTTACATCAGGGCATAGAGTGGCACCAAGGGGCGGGGTCAGAATATTAACACCATAAAATAAATAAGCCCTAAGATGCAACTCAAAACAATCATCTAAACATGAACTTGGGCCCCTTGAACAGCTGCATTTCCAGCCCCATCCCACCCCTCAGCAGATCCTCAAAAGCATCCACACTCCTCTGATCTCTTTTTGCTATTTGCCTATAAATGCAAGGGGGCAGGGGGTGGGGGTTTCGGTGTGTAAAAATAAGCTATTGTGACTTAGAAAGGAGATGGGATGCTAATTAAAGGTTGTTGGATGAGCAAGTCAGACTGTATCGTCTGCCTGGAGCTGCCTGCCAGCTGCTGCTCTGGTAAAGAATCAAGGAAAACACAAGAAGGCCAGGCAAGCTCAGGAGAGCCGAGGGCTTCCATCTTTCAAGTGGACATCACTCAAAAAATCAGGGTTCAGGCACCAAGCTCCTGCCTGGCTGATTTCCTCATTGGTTTTGAAAGTCACCTTCCTTTAAAGAGAGCCCTGCTGCTCAGGTCTGCTCTGGACAATGGGGCACATGTGTCAGACTGCTGAGTACAACGTAACCTCTTTCTTTGGTCCACTCTTACCAAGATCTATCAATCTTCCCCCGGGCTCATCTGGGAGATGTGAGTACTAGGATACACAATAAGCTACATAACTGAGGCTCCACCGAAAGGAACTAGTCAAATGGGTTAGTAGAAGTGGATGGGACCGAGGGCTGTACAAGAGATGTTGCAGGTCAAACATGAGGACTTGAGTTTTGAGTACCAAGTGAGCCCATAAAAAGCCTGGTACTGCTGTGCGCTCCTGTAACCCCAGGGCCGTAAACAAGAGGATTGGTAGGGCTCACTGGAGGCCAGCCTACCTGCAGACTCAGCGACTCAAGAACATAAGGCAGAGAATAATACTACCGGACACCCGATGTCCTTTTCTGGTCTCTGCATGTGGATGAATAGGCTTGTACAGGCAAACACACACACACACACACACACACACACACACACACACACACACACACACACACACAGAGTCAGATAAACACATAGATAAAGACAGATACAATTCACTCTACCTTTAAAGAAAGAGGGGGTATTTTAATTTTTTTTTTAAATTTTATTCATTATTTACCGAGATGGGGAGAACAGGGGTGGGGGCATGCCAAGGTCAGATGATAACTTTGTAGACTTGGTTTGCTGCTGCCACCTATGGGATCAAGGGACCAAACTCACTCACCAGTTGACCAAGCTGAGCCCTCTTGCCTGGCACCAGCCTTTAATATTAAATCATTCAGGCTGGGCGGCATATAAATAAAGCTGGAATAATTTCAACTTTATTGAAAAGAACAAATATGTGAAGACATAGGAGTTTCTTGTAATGGATGGAAGAAACTGCTCCTCCAGATGGTATGATTTCTTTCCTGTCACTTGAATGTTGGAGTGATGGCATGATGAAGCTTTAGAGGTGTGTTTCTGACATAGAGTATGTCTTCCCTTAACTCTCTGACTCTATGGATGTTTTGCTGGTAATTTGAATTCATATGTATTTAACTTTTTTCAAGTGTTCATATGACTTTACCATACATGCAAAGAATCGAGTATCCTGGGTATATATAAGACCCTAATTGATGACAATATGTGAAAAAAAAAGTCTATATAAATGTGTATATGTTTTGGGAGCCTTAAAATATAGTAAAAGGTGGTGTTGGGGGATGTGCTAGAGAGATGGTTCAATGATTAAACGTACTTGCTGCTCTCCCAGAGGACCAGAGCTCAGTTCCCAGCACCCACACTAGATAGCATGCAACTGCCTATAACTCCAGCTCTAGAGAATCAGACGCCTTCATCAGACGTCTGTAAGTACATGCATATGTGTGCACACACAATCAAAAACGCACATACATGAAAAATCTGCTTTGCAAAACTTGGCAACAGGAGCTGACAAGAAGAATGAGTTGATAAAGTGCTTGCACCTGATGGCCCAAGTTAAGTCCCTGAGACCCACACAGCGGCAGGAGAGAACGGATTCTCGAAAGTTGTCCTCTGACATCCACTCATGACCTGTGGCATGAGCATGCCCACATATACATACACGTATGCACATAGCATAAATAAGTAGAATGTAATAAGGAATCAAAACATAGTTAACAATGATATGTCTTAAATCCTTACTGTATGCCTGGCTTTGTCCCAAGCACTTGGCATGTGAGACGTTATGAGGAAACTGAGTCCAGAGAAGTCAAGTGTGCTGCTCAGGAACTAAAATCTGAACCCAAGTCCTCTGAGTCCCAAGTCTTCATTTAACCATCATGTAATATCTCCTTGTGGCAATATCATTATTATTATTCCCATTGAGTCCTTCACAGAGGATCCATTATAAAAACATGGCAAGCATAATTTTGTTCCACGTTTATGTCAGTAGGTCTCATAAGGGAAAAAAAAAACATCATTGGACGTGGAAAACATGATGCTTTATATATACTAATCGTCACTACACCTGCTTTGCATGCCGGGGGATCTTTATTCTGTGAGCATGTAACACATTACAGCTGTTCCTGTTAGGCACAGTGGTTTGATGAAGCAGGAGATAGTGCCTGGCCTTGGTCACTGTGGGAGAGAGAACATTCCTTATACTCGTTGGTTATTAAGGAATTCTTTTTTTTTTTGAAGTTTATATGAATTTTTACTTTATAAAAGTACATACAAGTTTTAGATAAATAAGCATTATCAATCAGTACTGAAATCCAAATCATAAAAGAGCAGGTAATGAGTATCTAGGTTCATACCTTTGAGTCCTAGCAAAAATTACAGATTTGGGTTAAAAAGTATGTACATTTTTTTTTAATGCCAAATGCCATTTATTGAAGGAGGGAGGAGGTCTTAAATACAGGCTTACAGCACAATGGGAGAATCCCGGAGGGCAGAAGTTTGCTACTGATGTTTTACAATCTTGCATCTAAGCTGTTAACACCCATTATGATACACAGACAAGGAACTTCCCTTAAGCATTCAGGATGGTGGAACCCGGGAGGGAATTAGCATAGGGAGGATATCAAGGTCAAGGTCAGCAAGCAAAGCAACAGTTACCCAAAATGGGGGCCAGGGACCTACAGGTCCCCCTTTTACTAATAAATGAGTTTCTGACTTAGATTGCATGGGATATCAGCAGGTCACCTTACCCATCAAGGAATCCTTAAATCATCGTTAGAGTTTCGGGAAATTTTGCCTTGTCATTATGATTGGTGTAGGGTTAATAGTTAAGTGCGACAAGCATTTTAAAACACAAACTTTATTGAGGTCTATTCTATACATCATATAACTCATCTCTCTATACATCATACAATTCATCTCTCTACATCATAAAATTCATCTCTCTATACATCATACAATTCATGTCTCTACACATCATACAATTCATGTTGTCTTAGTATCTTTACAGAATAACAAAAACTGACTTTTGAATTTTTTTATTCTTTTCTCATATATTACATCCTGACTGCAATTCCCCCTCCCTCTGCTACCTCAGCCTCTCCGCAGTCCCCCAGATACACTCCACTCTGCCTCCCCTCAAAAAAGAGCAGGCCTCCTAGTGACTTTTGAATTTTAAATTAAATGAGAAAAAAATGAGACTTTTGAAGGAAGAGCATTACAAAGCTTTGCCATGTTCTTTCTCCTTCCCCCCAGAAATGTGTGCTCTACTGGCCAGAAAAGAGAGGGATTTATGGCAAGGTTGAGGTTCTGGTCATCAGTGTGAATGAATGTGATAACTACACCATTCGAAACCTCGTCTTAAAGGTAAGATGATGGAGCTGTTGCTGTCTTCAGAGTAGGTAAGGGTTACATTTCTGCTTTGAAATGACTTATCCTAAATACTAACAGATTCAACTTACACAAGCTAGAGAATACTGAGACCACAGACAAGCCATCATTAATCCTTCTTTGTTGCCTGATACTATTAAAATACGCAACAGTGAAATTAATGTAAGTAGATATAAGGCAGTTTGTTTTGCAGGAGGTTGGCATCATCTAACTTTCATTTGCAGAACATCTCTGACTTACCCTTGGGAAAGCCCTTAACTAAGGCTTAGGCAGGCGATCTTGCCGGGACTTTGATGCTAATGCCATTGTGGTGGAAGCAGCTTTGAGTGGGGCCTGAGAACTGTGGAAGAGAAAATCCACACTGATGCCTGGCTGTGGGAGGCACGAAGAGCTTGCAGTGCTGATGAGAACTTCAAAAACTTGTAGTTAACAGTCATTCACAGGGGCCTCCCTGGGCCAGCTTCCATCATAGAAATGGGGTCTTATTTAACTCATGGGGCAGCAGGTGCTAACGAGGGTTGCCATGGTATTATTTTCACTTTGAAAGAATAATCAACCTAAAGACCTCAGTCCTATCTATCAACAGCCTGCTGCTGGGATAGAATCATCATCGAGAGGAAAACCGTAAAGGCAGAGAGAGCTGCAGGGATGTTTTGTATTCAAAAGTGTGGCAGAGGGAGGCTCTGCCGAAACCTGTTTATAAACATATGCCTGAACAGAAACGGGCCTCCCACCTGAACTCTGGGTTTTGCGATGATGTGTGAGCCTTTGCTCAAAGTGTTTCCCCTCTAGGGATCCCACATAGCTCCTTTACTGCCAAGGGTCCCCACTGTTGTTAAATGCCAGCATTTGAGAGGAATATAGAACAATTCTTATCGAATATCAAACAAACGTTCTTCTGTTGGCTAATATGTTTATATACGCTCTGTCAAGGTTTAGATAACAGGAAACACAGCATATCCCTTTCTTTCTGTTATATTTTCACCTCTGAAGCAGGTGGCTCAGGCTTTTGATTCCACCACACAGAGGCAGGCAGACCTCTGTGAGTTTGAGGCCAACCTGGTCAACATAGCAAGTTCCAGGATAGCCAGGGCTATATAGTGAGACCCTGTCCCAAACAATAGCAACATTTTCAGCTACTAAAGCATAAATATATACGTAGTGTAGAGTAGATATGTGATCTATATGATGGGTCCAGACACAGGCCTCAATTCTTAGAGGGTGAGTACTCAACCTTCCCTGTCAAGCCAGGATATGCACAATAAAACTTTCTCAAGGTGAAAGGGTAGTTTTGAAAAGATTCTAGATTTTTTTTTTCCTTCCTAGAAGTTAGCTGGCAGCAAGAAGGGAGATGGGAAGTCACTTGGCGGTCGTGGTGTGGGTGCCTTTCGGTTCCAGAAGCGAATAAGTAATTTGGTGGCTGTTGCTATTTTCAGCAAGGAAGTCACACCCAACATGTGAAGCATTACTGGTACACTTCATGGCCTGACCACAAGACTCCAGACAGTGCCCAGCCCCTTCTACAGCTCATGCTGGATGTAGAAGAAGACAGACTTGCCTCTGAGGGCCGAGGGCCTGTGGTTGTCCACTGCAGGTAAGGCATGAACTGCTCCCCCGGCCAAAACGGCTATCTGCTCTTTAATCCGAGGACAGGTAGAAAGAGGGCTTAGCTTCCTGGATGTAACTTGGTAGGAAATGAAGTATTTATTAAAAATGGATTAACATCCGAATAGTTGAGCCTTCATCAAAACGATGCTGCCAGAAATTAATTAGATAGACCATTTGGGACATTCTTAGCATGCTGCACAGTACTAAAGGTTTGAGTGCTAAATAAATGGCTGGGTGGGCAAGAGGCCCTCCTCCATCATCAGACTCGAAACTCCTTTGGGTTCATTTTTGTCTCCTTAGTCACTTAACACACTAAGAACTGGAGAAGCCTTTCATTATTGATGGAGCTTTGTTGTCTTAAGATACTGTACGGATCGCGTCTTGCCAGTGCTTATTATTAATCTGCCTTCATAGTTAACTGTTTTCAGAGCTGTCTCATGAAAACCAGGTGGAAAGTAATTTATGAAGTTGGAAATGGGCAAGGGGTCGTTTATTTTACGGAACACAAGTGGACACCCAGGGCATGGAGGCCAGGGAGACAGCAGCAACAGTGGTCCAGGGGGTTCTTTTCCTCATGGCTAACTTGAAATTCACCTCCCTAAACTGACATTCCCCCCCCCACTTGACTTTTCATGTGGTCAAAGCAAGTCATACATTCATTTCTATGACGGGCCAGGTATTCCATATTTTTTTTCAAAATAATTGTTGTTGATTTATTTAACCTTCTAAGCATCCTAAGAAAACGTTTAATAAAATACATGATTTTAGATGTATTTTACTCTCCTTCTGTTTTGAAACTTGGTGAATTAATTAAAAAATTCTTATGCATCTATTTAGCAAAGGTGGCATTACCCAGTTTCCAGCATTAGATTTTCTCCTAAACCCTTGGAGCCAAAGTGGGGAAAGACTAGTTGGGCATAGTTTAGGACTGGAGACCCCACCCAAAACCAGCAAGCACTAAGGATATCTAAACTGAAAGAGGCACTCCCCCTATAAAATTAAGGCCCCTTCTAATTAGTACTTCTAAGAATGAGTCCTCCTTTGTTCCCTTCACGCTGCATCCAATGTTGACAGTTATCTTTGGCCCTTCTTTCAACTCTCCTCTCGGTATCTAATCAGTTACCAGATTGGCTTTCTCTTCAAAGCTTCCCCCACAATCACACTTCCTGTCCATCCACCCTAGTCCGGGCCCTTATGACCTCATCCATGTAGTTTAGAAGTAGTTGACTAATTGCACACACATACCCTTCTCCCTCGGGCCACTCTGGCCTAGCCCATGTGCTTCTCGGAGATGATGTTCCTGAAAATGTTTGTGTGACATCCAGTCCTTGTTCAAAACTGGTGGATGGGTTCACCACACCTGAAGCAAATGTGCCTAGCCTTGACTCTGCAGATAACACTACAGAGATAAGTGAATTACTTGGTATTATTTGAACAAGTTTGAATGCCTACGTGAGCTTCTTTCCGGAGCGTTCCCATCCAATTCTTTTAAATGTTCTTAAGTGTAGAGGATGCAGCGCACTTCTCAGCCTCTCGTGGAGGATCATAGTTTCCAAGCCTCGTTTGTTTCCTGCTTTTGTACTGAAAGAACGTTCTTTTCCATTTCAGCTAACCTACTGACTGTCCTAAGTCACATATTCTGTTCTGCATCTAATTCTTTCTTCACATTATTGTCGCACCTGGGATATATGTTCTCATTCATGATAGACAAAGTACCTGCCATTCCTAGGTTATGATAGAATTCCTATTTCTTCAAAGAAACAAAGTCTTTATGGACATTTCAGTTAAAGGGGACCCATTCCTTATAAATTTTTAGTTGCATTCAGCTAGAAAAATTAAATGTAAGAAATATGATTCATGAAAATAAAGACAGTAGCACATATGGTAAATAAAAAAAAAAGACAACAAAAGATGCAAAGTGAAATGTTTGTTCCATTAAGATTTTTCTAGGTCATGAGTACCAGGATGAGTAGGTTAGATGTTGTGTTGTAACCAATGAGAATCAGCAACAGTGTTTGAGTAAAGAATAATTATGTCCTTAGTTTGTAACAATGAACCTAGCAGCTATACCATGAACCAATCCAAGAAAAGACTTCAGAATTGGGAAGCATTATGATCCCCCACCCCCACCCCCGATCATGAAATGAGTACACACTGAGGATACAAATCCTCTACAGAAAGGAAAGCTCGGATCCCAAAGGCTCGGTTGAGCTACAAAATAGAAAAAAAAAATGGTGACAGATGGGATGTGGGAGGTGAGAAAGGTACAGATGTGAAAGATGGAGCCAAGATTCCTAGACTGGAAAGCTTTATAGCTGATGGGTAATACCATTGAGGGAGAGATAAATAGATGTATATATTGAAGTATATTGAACTTGTGAAAAATAGTAACATCAAGAGTTCCACCTTGGAAGAGAAGTTTGGGGACTTGAGATACAGAATTGAGAGAAATTTGCATAATGATGGTGATCAAAAATGGGGGGAGGGGCTAAAGTTGATTCTATAGACTTACTATATAAGGCAGGTAAATAGATAAGTTCTCTAAAACCCATGGTATTTCTATTAAGTGATCATCTCAATGTAAGTGACTTGGAAATATGTGCCTCCAGTCCCATCCTCTCTCCTAAATAGAAGTGAATCTTTGGTTATTCGCTAGACTCCAACATCTAACCGCATCTCCCGGTCAGCCCTCATCCCAGAATCCCCCTTGCCCCTGTGGCAATACCAGCCTTCTTGTCCTCTAGGCCTAACTCTCTTTTTTTTCTTTTCTTTTTAATTAATTTATTTTTACTTTATGTGCGTTGGTGTTTTACCATGGGTGTTTGGTCCCCTGGAACTGGAATTACAGACAGCTGTGAGCTGCCATGTGGGCACTGGGAATTGAACCTGGGTCCTCTAGAAGAGCAGTCAGTGCTCTTAACCACTGAGCCATCTCTCCAGCCCCACCTAACTCTCTTTGACATTTTGTTTTCCCACTGTTCACAGATAGACAATGTGATGTGTCTAAATATTTCCTTTCTTATCGACTGCCTATTCTTTCTAGAACAATTACAATATCTGCTCATCATCCTCCCAACCCCTCACCCCTTCCCACCTCACTCATTCTACTACTTGTAATTAAATGAAAGAATCTGTTCTAAGCACAGCACAGGCTAGATGTGGGATAGTCAGTACATGGCAGTTTTATTATTAGGACTATTACTATTAGTCCTCATACTTTCAGCGTTTAAAAGTATACTTTTAAAAGAATGCAGATTAACTTGTTTTTCCTTGTCTTCTCCTCTTTCCTTTCCTTTCCCATTCAGTGCAGGGATTGGGAGGACGGGGTGTTTCATCGCTACATCCATTGGCTGTCAACAGTTGAAAGAAGAGGGAGTCGTGGACGCACTAAGTATTGTCTGCCAGCTTCGTGTAGACAGGTACGTGGGCAGGGGTTGGCATCATAGAGACCTCAGTCCCGAGCAGCACTGTCCGTCACAGGCTCATCTAATCTACCTCACTTCATGAACATGACAGCTCTAAGGTCCTAGATCTCCATACTAAAGAACATGCAGTGCAGGGAGACAAGATGACCCAGTGTGTAAAGCATTCTGCCTTCACAAACATAAAGACCAGAGTTTGGATCCCCAGTAACCACAAAAAAGCCAGTGAGCATGAAAACCTGTGCATCATCCCAGAGAGCAGGAAGTAGAGGCAGAAAATCCCTAGAACAAGTTGGCCAGCTAGGCTAGCCAGAAAGTGAAATCCAGGTTCAGTGAGAGAATGGCTCACTGTGCAAGGGGAAGAGTGATTGAAGAAGACACCTAACATTGACCTCGTACTGCCATGTGCACAGACACACATGTGCATGCAGTGTGCCCACA
This sequence comes from Peromyscus californicus insignis, assembly GCF_007827085.1. Lineage (NCBI taxonomy): Eukaryota > Metazoa > Chordata > Mammalia > Rodentia > Cricetidae > Peromyscus > Peromyscus californicus. The sequence goes on from NW_026294535.1 coordinate 33,301,221, forward strand.
TATACATGCACATAGACTACAGACACAGACAGACACACACACACTATTACACACACTCACAAGCACACACAGGCAAAAAAAAGAGAGAAAAATATGCATTACATTAAAAAGATATTTAAGCAAGATGGTCTAGGCTATAGAGATCCTACCATGAGAGGAGTGGGGGGGGATGGTAGGAGAGAGGGGAGTGGGAAGGAGAGCGAAGGGGGAAGGAAGAAAGAGGGAAGAAACTGAAGATCCAGGAACATGGGAACACAAGTTGGAGGCCTGTCTGGGCTACAGAAGAACTTAACCACAAAACAACAACAAAAAGACATTGAAGAAACTGATTTGTAGCACCAACCATCAGAAGCCCAAATACCGAAGCTCATGGTTAATTCTTCCTCATCTTCAATATGTTTATAATGTCTTAAATCCAAACCCCTTCATGTATAATCTGCCATTCCTTTTGATTTAATTGAACCACTTAGTTTAGTATTTTGAATCTTTAACATGAACATATTTGCTATTCCCAAGAGTGCTTTTTAAAATCTGCTTTCAAAATGTGGTGAAATACACATGGCATCTTGAGCATTTTTGAGTGGAGATTACGTATTGAGTGCATTCATACTGTTATACAAACAGCGATCAGAATTGCCTTCACTTTACAAAACTCTGTGTCCATTAAAGAGTCCCTCTACCAACCCAGCACTTGGAAGCCATCATTCCGTCTTATACACTTGACTATTCTTGGTCCTCCTTATCGTCTTCTCCCTCCTCCTTCTTCAGCACATCCTCTTTATTCTTCTTTTCAGTTTTTTTGGCTTCATGTAGCACAGACTAGCCTCATTTTCTGTGTACCATGTACTACCACACTTGAATCTAGGAAGCATTCATTAGCAAAATCATGCTATAATTACCTTTTCGTGCCTGGCTTCATTTCATATAGCATGGTATCTTCAAGGTTTATCCGTGTTCTGACATGTGTCAGAACGCCCTGAATAATATTCCATTATACGTCTATAAGACACTATGTTTATCTATTCATCTGTTGATGAATGTGTGTATTGCTTCCATATTTTATCTGTTATGAATAATGATATTACAAACATGAGTATTTACATGTTTATTTTAGACTCGGTTTTCAATTCTTTGGGATATTACTGGATTAATTCCCAAGTAGTCCAAACAATTCTTGTTTTCTACAAGAATTCCTACAACTTTATTATCCTTTTTTTTTTAAAAAAAATACAGTAGCCATCCAAATGTGTCTAAGTGGGAAGGTTACCCTTATGATGATCAATGCTAAGTTTGAAAACAGAACAGAGAAGCAACTTCTTGCCCCACAGCTAAGCCTGAGCGGTGAATGGAGAGTTGGGTCAGTGATAGAGAACAAGAGTAGATACCCCTTAAAGAGTGCCTTGGAGGGAGGGTGAGCGGCAGGTCTCCAATGGATAAGGCAGCTCTACAGGGAGAAGGTGGAAACACAGGGCTCTCTCCTTTCATCCAAACAGCTAATACTTAGCAATCCGATACCCAGGGTTGGTCTAGCTATTCAACATGCAAATACAACCATACACCGATGAATGAAACTTCTTGCCCTTTGAGCAAGATTATATGAGTCGGAAGCAAGCGCTATGAAATGATACAACCAAGAAGGCATGGGAGCTGAGTTCCTTGGACTTCAGCCCTGTTACCTAGGGCTCCCTGAGAATAAAACTGTATAGTTATGGTTATTTAAGGTCTGTTCAGTGGTCAGGCACTGGGAGGCACACCTATAATCCCAGCACTTTGGAGGCTGAGGTAAGAAGATCACTGAGAATGTACTAGCCTAGACTAAATTATTGAGTACAAGGGCAGACAGAACTGCATATCAATACTCTATCTAAAATTTAAAACATACACACACACACACACACACACACACACACACACACACACACACACACACGCACATACAGAGAGAGAGAGATGTCTAATAAATATTTTTGAGCACCTACTATGTGCTGTGTTCTGAGATTTCAATAAAGGAAACAAAGAGATATTCCAGAAATGCAATAGGGGAGTGTGTATGTGTATGTGTGTTGGTGTGTGTCTGTGTGTGTGTGTCTGTGTATGTGTGCATGCACGCGCACCAGTGCACCATATATATGGCACTTGGAATAGTGTGTGGCACATAGAAGCCGCTGGGAAATGGCACTTGATTATTAGTATCTGAATTACTCTACATATCTGTCCTTCCTTTTATGTCTTGGTTTAGTAGACTGTCCATCATTGCAGTTCAGACTCTGGGCTCTAACACTGCATCTCTATCATCTTTCACTGCTTCTAATGTGTAGTCTTAATGGGCCCCTTGACTTCTCCATTTCTTAACTTTCTCATCTGGAAAATGGAATTAATAATCGTGTATACACTCCGTTATGACAGCAAAAACTGTAAATGTGAAGTTCCTGCACATATTAAGCCTTCAATCAAATTTAACCACAGTGATTATCAGTATAGGTGGTAAACACACTAAATCTTCCCCCGCAAGTGACACAGCCATAGATTCACCTCACAGGCTTGTAGGCTGCATTTAAGTGGGATGGCGCCTACATTTCTTATCCTGACTTCATCCTCTCTATTTCCTGATTTGCATATTCCAGATGCCACTACCTTTAAAAGTATTTTCATTGTGTACATAACTAAAAATCAATCGCAATATTCCCACTCTTCAATTCTAATTGCCATCTTGGACTTGAAAGATCCTTTTGCCTGCACCCAGTACAATACATAGTCTCAATGGGTGAAGGTGCTTGGGACCAAACTCAAGGACCTGAGTTGAATCCCCAGGACCTACATGATGGAATGAGAGAAGTGACTCCTACAAGTTGTCCTCTGCTCTCTACACAGGTGCCTTCGTGTGGCCCCCAACCAATACACATACACAAAACAAATACATGTAATTTGACACCAAAAATGTTTAAGAAGATCTGACTGGTTCTCCAGATTTGGAGACCTATTTTCACCTCTTGGGTCCTAACACAGAGGTTAAGGGGGAGGAGCCTGGTGAGCCCAGAACTCCTGCTATGTTGACTTTAATCTCTACTATTGCACATAAGCCCCAGTATGGGACCCCAAGTCCCCGAGGCTCTCTGACCCATAGCTCCAAGTCAAATGCTGCTTTCCCTCTCCAGTTCCAGCATTCCATGAACACCAGCCAAAAGTGCAGGAAGGGAGACTGACTCTAAGACAAGGTGGCCCCCAGCAGCACCCGCCCTGACACCATTTCAGACACTACACTGAGTAAGGCCCTCGGCCTGTGCGTGGCTGTGACTCCCCTCACTGTTGATCTCACCCCCCCCCATCTCCCACCTCCCCAACTCACTTTGTAGCCTGACCTCTGCCTTGGTCTCCACTTCCCTGTCGGTTCCCCTGCCGACTCCCCTGAATTGTTCTCTAGTTTTGAAAGGAATCACAATACATTTTTTTAAATCTATCAAAATGCCTCCTCTATCTCCTCTTTCCTTCCTACAGCAAGTGGCCAGAAATTTTGGCCTTGGCCTTCTATCAGCACCAAGGTCTTCCCACGGGGCTGGACATTTTTATTCTTGATAGACTCTGTAAAACATATCCGAAGTCCCTGCTGATCTGAAGTTTGTCCTTGGATTTGAGTTGCTGCCAATATGTGTGTCAAGTATATTTAGCTGATTTCCTAAGACCCCTGCATGTAAGTTCACTCTTGGGGCTGCTCATTTGGAAACAGACACTGTCCCTAACGTTTTCCTTGAGAGGTTGTTTTCCCCTAGCCTGCCTCCCGTTACGTGTCCCTTCCTTTAGTTGCCCAGCCCCCTAGGAGTTATGAAAAGCATAACAGAAATCCTTCCTCCTCTTTTCACCTCCTCATCCTTCTACTTCTCCCCCATCTTTCCCCTCTTGCTCTAACGGTTCAGCGTTTTCCTGATAGAGCTTCCCTTTAAGAAATTCCACCCGCTAGCTGATAGCTGTGAATGGCCATGCCTTTGCCACTGAAAGGAAAGCTAAGCCAGACCCTTTGGCACACACCCAACAGTTCAGAGGCTGAGGCAGGAGGATTTCGAGTTTGAGGTTAGCCTTGATGTGTCAGTGAGACCATGTCTCACAAAAGGGGAGGAGAGAAAGGGAAAGGAAGGAAGAAAGAAAGAAAGAAAGAAAGAAAGAAAGAAAGAAAGAAAGAAAGAAAGAAAGAAAGAAAGAAAGGAAAAAAGAAAAGAAGGAAGGAAGGAAGAAAGGAAGAAAAGAAAGAAAGAAAGAAAGAAAGAAAGAAAGAAAGAAAGAAAGAAAGAAAGAAAGAAAACAAGAAAAATATAGTCTTAAAAAAATCCAGACAGCCGGGCGGTGGTGGCGCACGCCTTTAATCCCAGCACTCGGGAGGCAGAGCCAGGCGGATCTCTGTGAGTTCAAGGCCAGCCTGGGCTACCAAGTGAGTCCCAGGAAAGGCGCAAAGCTACACAGAGAAACCCTGTCTCGAAAAACCAAAAAAAAAAAAAAAAAAAAAAAATCCAGAGCCGGGCGGTGGTGGCGCACGCCTTTAATCCCAGCACTCGGGAGGCAGAGGCAGGCAGATCTCTGTGAGTTCGAGGCCAGCCTGGGCTACCAAGTGAGTTCCAGGAAAGGCGCAAAGCTACACAGAGAAACCCTGTCTGGAAAAAAAAAAATCCAGATGTCACCCTATTCTCTTGCACAGCGTCTTTCTTTGGTGCATCTTCAGCCTCTGCCCTTCCTTCATGATCTCCCTGGCCAACCTAGCCTTCTACTCAGGACCCCGTAGACATTCCAGAAGTATATCTCCTTAGGAATTCTCCACCACCGTGGTCTACACAGCACATGCTTCATCTAACTCACAAAGTGAACTCAAAAGTGTGAGGCAGGGAGAAAATTCTTTAGGTTCTTCTTCTTTCTTTAAGTTTTTTCAAACTTAACATTAGGCCATGCTTAGTGGCACCTGCCTATAATCCCAGCACTAGGAAGATAGAGTCTGGGGGATCTGGTGTTCAAAGTCACCCTAACCTAATCTGTATACTGAGTTTGAGGACAAACTGAATCACATAAGAAAGACCTTGTCTCAAAAACAAAACAAAACACCACCACCAAAAAACAAAAACAAACAACAACAACAAACAAAATGAAACAAAAAAGCCATTAAAATGAAAAATAAACAAAAGACAGCTAGTAACTTGTTCAAAATCATGCGGAAGTGGCAAAATGGATTCATATGGAATCCAGGCCTAAGGATTTCTCACTCAAACGGTATAAATAGCTAGATGGAAGTTAGCGTTATTTGGCAATGCTTGCTGTCAAACTACTTGACCAAGTCACGCTGCTTGGATGGTGCATTGCTAATTAAAAGCACACCGTGGCAATAGTGCACTGTGGGGTTTAAACGATTTTAGTGTGAATGACAGCTGTTTCATAAACACGTGGGGTGCTATGAGCTCAGTCTGAGACGCACAGGAAAACTTCCTGATACCAGGATATCTCTCTATGGTGGATGTCTGAAAACCCTATGTAGGGTTTTCATGTCTAAAATACTGTTTTTAGGCGAGCATGGTGGCACCCACCTCCAAATCCCACCACTTGAGAGTGGAGGCAGAAAGTTCAAGGTCCACCTCCGCCACATACTGAATTTGGATGCCAGCCTGAGCTACATGAGACCCTGTCTGTCGTAAATAAAATACAATTTAAAACTGCTATTAGCAAGTCAGTCTTTGCCTAACAAACCATGAATCTAGGCTTGGGAATTGAGAGTAACACTTTATACCCCCTTCCACACTAAATACTAGAGATAGTGCAGCTCCTTAGATTAGGACTACACAGAGAACTTGCATTTTGACTAAGGGACACAGAGGAAGGGAATCAAGATGCCAGACACACCTTGGAATGGACTTGCGGACCAGAACCAGTCAAGCTTTGTGCACTGGGAAGACCTGGGACACTGAAGCAGAAAAACCAGCTTTGGGACGCCTCCTATGGGAAGCATCAGGTCCATAATGTACAAAGAGGAAGGTCAGGGAAAATGGGGATCTCCTTGTTTAAAAAAAAAAAAAAAGATATTTCTAGATGGTGAGAGCAGAGTATTAACCCAAATAGAAGATCCCTCTCACCACAGAGGTGGGTTCTGTATAAACCCACACATTGAAAACTCTTGAAATGAGCCTTACCTTGGGATGATTTCAGGATGGGTGTTTGTGACAGGCTGTGGGACAGGCTCTAGAGATGTCTGCTCAGAGGGGTTCTTTATCCTTTTCATTCAGCAAGTATCGCTGAGCACCTAGTGCTGAACGTGGTATAGGGTACCTGGTTATGGAAAGATGGATTCCCTAGAATATTTCATCACCTTATGTCCCTCTATGAATGATTAGTTATTGACTGCCTGCTAAATGTCAGAGCCTCTAAGTTAATATTCAGGCAAAAGAAAAAAGGAAGGAAGGGAAAATGATTCTAAAACAAGTCTGAAGAAGAAGAAGCTATAAAGGTCTAAAGAGTTCCCCAGTGAACACTGTTTTCAAACTGTTGACATATTCTTCTGCACTGATTTAACCACACAAAGCTCTCTTCAAAGAACAACGGAGTAGGAAAGAAAGAAGTATAAGACATACAAACTATTCTTCTAAAGTTTGGTGGTGGAAAAAGGACTTGAGATGGAATGGCAATTTGAACATGACAGGGACCATGACATGAAGAAAGGGGAAGATTGTCCTTCGATTATTTAACACCAATCATAGTAAGAGATAATACTCAAGATCCACAGGCCTTTCTTGAACTCTGTTACTGTGTGTGTGTGTGTGTGTGTGTGTGTGTGTGTGTGTGTGTGTGTGTGTGTTACTAGAGACTGACCCCCAGGCCTCGAATTTGCTAGGCAAGCATTACACCACTGAGCTATATCCCCAATCCATTTCTTGGTTTCTTATTGTTGAGAAAGAGTTTAATTTAGTTGCCCAAACTGACTTTGAACTCACGGAAGCCCAGTCAGGCCTTGAAACTCCTGATTAGCAGGAATTCCAGGCCTGTACCACCAGGCCCAGCTTAAACTTTGTATTTATTTTATTTTATTTTGATTTTTCCAGACAGGGTTTCTCTGTGTAGCTTTGGAGCCTGTCCTGGATCTCACTCTGTATCCCAGGCTGGCCTCGAACTCACAGAGATCCACCTGCCTCTGCCTCCCGAGTGCTGGGATTAAAGGCATGTGCCACCACTGCCTGGCCAACTTTGTATTCTTTTTAGCAATGGCCTCTGCCCACTGGTGCTGCAAGCCTGTGTACAGTGCGTCTTCTAATCTACCCCTCATTCTGGCCATGGTGGCTCACACCTGTATTCCCAGCACTTGAGATACCAGAGCAAAAGGATTACAGTGAGTTTGGGGCCATCTTGCCCTACACAGAGAGTTTGAGGCCATCACAGGCTACAGAGTGAAATCCTGTCTCTGAATGAAAAACATATAATCTACCCAACTCTCGTAGCTGCTTCTTTGGATAAGTCAAAGATGGCTAAGAGCTGAGCAAAAAAACAAGACAGTGACTTGGATATCAGACTTATCTTACAATCGATGAGTATGAGCACTGGTCAGAATCAAAAATCCTGATTGGAAAAAAATATATATTACAATACAAGCTTGTTGTTGTGAAACCAGACAAGAGAAGGACATTTACACTCAAATCGCAAATCTACATGTCAGCAATAAACTCAGATGGTCTGGTTTCAGACAGAGCATTGAGGCTGAGTGGATGTTTCCAGTTCAAAGCAGTAACACAGCCTTCCAGTGGACTCTGCGTTTTTCTGGCAAAGCACTATTATTACTGGCTTTCAGCAACTTCCACGAATAGATACCACCGTTCTCGTGGAAGATTCATAAGTTTGTGGTTCTACTTTTAATAATACTTTTGAGCCTATTTGCAGCTAAAGTAGGGTATTTTTTTTCTAAGTAGTTCATATTTAGTACAAGGCGCCCACGCGTGTTTTCTTTAGAAGAGTATTAATGTATCATCCCCTCTTCCCCATGGTTTTAGTTTTTAATCAAAAGACAAGGTGCTGTGACAACTGGGACTGTCTGGTAGGAGAGTATGCAGCCAACCATGTACTATGGAAAATCGGGCATCTCTAGACCATAGGTCAAGATGCTTGAAGCAGATCCTACCTCTGCCCCAGACTTTCTGTGACCACTCGTCCGTCCACTCTAGACCTCTCTGCCTGTTAGCATAAAGAAAGATGGAGCCCAACCCCTTCTGGTATGAAGACCCCATTTGGGGAGTAAACAACTTCATAGGCCTCCAACCTTGCATTTTGAATCTCATGTTTGTAAATTAGTTTTCATTCCATGATTCACAATAACACCTACATGCATTTGAAAGTCAGTGACGCATGCACCGTGTTTAGTCGGGGTCCTGATACAGTTGGGAAACTCATAGGAACCTCAAGTGGGATGCCTTTTCAACCCTGAGGTGCAGTGATTGGGGGGAAGATGGTCCCTTGTGTTCTAGCATCCCTCTTAGGGGTTGCTTTATTGGGGTCTCAGCCTTGGTTCCACGAAGAACAATAACATTGTAATAACAGCCACAGCATGTGCTTGCTCCTTACTAGGAAAAGGATGCTGTAAAATATCTGGCCTCAGAAATAGTAACTACAGGATTCATTCTTAAAGGGGAATCCAAGACAAAAAGGATGCCACATTTCCCAGGTCAATTCACATATTAAATATTCATGTGTGTGTGTGTGTGTGTGTGTGTGTGTGTGTGTGTGTGTGTGTGTTGGGACTGAGCGTAGAGTCTCATAAATTATATCCCATCTCTCTTTTTGCTTTTTATTTTGAAGCACAGCCTTACTGAGTTGCCCAGAATGGCTTTGAACTCACTCTGTGACTGAGACAGGTCCTCGGCTTGAGATCCTTCTGCATCAGCCACTCAAGTAGCTGGCAATATAGGTTTATATTAACATTAACTAATGGTTGATTTCCTTTTAACACCCTAAACTAAATTTCTAATTTTACATGGTCATATTTGGGATGTTTGTTTGTTTGTTTGTTTAGCAAAGGCTGTTGTTTTCTGGAGTGGGAGACTTCAATAGGTTAAGCACAGAGTTATAAGTTCATGGACTAACATTTTCACAATGATCTTGAACTTCTTGATATATAAACCAAGGGGAAATGCCTACTTCTGATTATTTTGGGTTAGATTGTTACAAACGCCAGGTAAGTACACCTGATAAGTACAGGGAACTTTGTGTTGGCTGGTATGGAAAGAAATGTTTGAGTCAGTCACCTTTCCCTATTGAGATGGTTACTAGACATGCATAAACTGGCAACTTAAAATTAAAATTAGAGGAAAGAGAGGATCCATAACATTAGTATCAAAAAGAACACAGTGCAATCATTTTGTATTACTTACAAAGCCCTTTTACACTTTTCTTAATCTTCTAACCTCAAATACCGCTAATTGAGAATTCAGTTGCTATGGAGCTTTATCAACCAATCACCTTTCACCATGTAACTCACTCTGTAATAGACTCACAACAGTGCCAAAGCTGTGCAACAGGAGAGTGACATAAGGTCATTTATGCACTGAATATAATATATGCACTTGTCTCTTTAAAAAAAATGAAGATGGAGGCTGGGAAGATGGCTCCATGGGTAAAGTGTTTGCCATAGAAGTGGGACCTGAGTTTAAACCCCCAAAACACACTAAAGTTACAGCAGAAGACATCTGTAATCTAAGTTATCCGACAGCGAGATGGAGGGTGCAGATGGGAGAATTCGAAGAAGCCAATGGGCCAGACAGACTTGCATATACAAAGGCAAATGATAAAGATGTCCTGATTTCAGTGAGAACCAAAACACATATGCATTCATGCATCATGCACACACACACACACACAGTCAATGATAATCATAACTAATAATAATGATCACCAGGCAGTGGTGACGCATACCTGTAATCCCAGCTCTCGGGAGGCAGAGGCAAGCTGATCTCTGTGAGCTCAGGGCCATCCTGGTCTACAAAGTGAGTTTCAGGACAGCCGTAGTGGGTACACAGAGAGAAACCCTGTCTGGAGAAACAAACCAAAAAAAAAAAAAAAAACATATATATGTATAGATATAATAAAGTATTTATTTATTTAAAATAATAATAATAATGATCTAAAATAATAAAATGGCCCAAGAACACTGAGAACCTGCCTCATAGACATTACAAGAGAATGACTGAAAAGCAGCCTGTGAGTGTCCAGATATCTAGCAGGGAGGAAAGGAATATGTGCTATTGCAGATTGATTGCAGACATTTTCCCCCATTATATTTCCCCCAAGTCCCTGGACCTCTGAATACTGGCAGAATTTGAAAACAGAATTTAGAAAGTGAAACTTAACGTTGGAAACTCTGGATTGAAAGCTTTCATCACATTCTTTGACGCCCTTCACAGAACAGGAAGCAGTCTGTCTAATCCTGGGGTTTGTTTTGAGAGTTAGTAAAGTCTGTAGCTGTCTCAGTGTGCCCTTACCTTGGGGTCCCTCAAAGTGGAATGACATCCAATGGCTTCACCTGTGGCTTCCCAGACTGGATAGAAAGTACTTCCGGTGTGCGTCACATCATTGTTGAAATGTTTTCATTACTCACTTCAGTTTGGTAGATTGCTTTTTTTTTTTTTTCTTAACATACCCATCTAAGAGAAGGAAGATACATACCATCAAAATCCTATTCTAATGTATGTCCTCAAATATTCTTTGCTCCAAAATATAGCTAAAATAATTTCAAATCTGGTTTCTACTCCTTATTGTAATCTTAACTAACCACAGCACTACACCTAGTGTGTTCCAAAGGCTCCATTGGAAGGTCAGGAATTCTGAATTTTGGCTAATTTATTCTCAGGACATCTAGAGATGAAGTCCTGGAAACTGGTATGTGTTTTCCTGACATTCTGGTTTGAGGGATTCCTAATAAGAGACCCTCTTTGTAAAACAGGTTTCACAATGGAACCTTGCAAGGATTGCCAGGACAACGTTTATCTTCATTCTAGCTAGGACTTAATTGAATGTTAGTCTACTTAATCAGTGTGTGTGTTGGGGGAAGGTGGATAATTTTCAGGGAAAAATTTATCTTGAAAACAATGCTAAAGCTAATTCTGGGGATGTAGCTTAACTTATAGAGAGCTTGCCTAGCATGCCCAAAGCCCTGGGTTCAATCCCCAGCACTACATAAACCAGGAATGGTAGTATATGCTTAGAATCCCAGAACGAGGGGGGTAGAGTCAGGCAGATCAGAAGTTCAGGGACTTTTATCAGCTGCATAGAGAGTTCAAATCCAACCTGGTGGTGTGTGTGTGTGTGTGTACAAAAATTAGAGCTATAATCGAATTATCACTTGATCTGCACTGACTTTTATGCCCAACAAATATTCTATTTCAGAGAAAGTGTCAATGTTCAAAACACTTGGTGGGAGGGGGATTGGGCTCAGTTGGGAAAGCATCTTTTGTTTTGTTTTGATTTGATTTGATTGATGTTGATAAACATGAGGACCTAAGTTCAATCCTCAGAACCTATGTTTAGAAAATGCTGCATGTGGTAGTGTGACTTTGTAATCCCAGGACAGGAGAGTCAGAGGCATGCAGATTTCTGAGGCTCACCGGCCAGCAGGCCTAGCCTACTTTGAAAGTACAGGCCAATGAGAGGACCTGGTTTTTTTGTTTTTGTTTTTGTTTGTTTGTTTTTTAAAGTGGCTAGGGTCTGAAGAATGGCATTTGAAGTTGTTCTCTGTCTTCCATATGTGTGCATGCGTGTGTGTGCGCGCGCACGCACACACACACACACACACACACACACACACACACACACACACACACACACACGCACACCCCACAAAATACCTGTTCAAAATCAGTCGTGGTTACGTTTTAGTTCTCCCTTGCTGTCTGCTGTCTGTGCTTTGCTCTGCTTTCGAGACAGGGTCTCTCTATTATGTGGCCCTGGCTGTCCTGGATCTCCCTCTGTAGACCAGGCTGGCCTCGAACTCACAGAGATCCACCTGCCTGTGCCTCCCGAGTGCCGAGATTAAAGGCTGGAGCCACCACACCTGGCTTTGTTTTGTGCTCTTTAAATAGGGTCTCATGTGGCCCAGTCCCAATCCTCCTGCCTCCACCTTGAACATACTGAGATCACAGACTTGCACCACCACCACACCCAACTGAATTCTCCTGTCTTGATAGGACATCTGCTAAAGATCTGGGGAAACTTTGGTGGAGGGGCTGGCACACCGCACAGCTGGGCCCTGTACTGGGACAGCCGACTCAGCCTCCCTTGACTCATGCCAAAACCATCAGACCTTTACCACGAGGCACATTAACGTCTACACCTTTTGTTCTAAATTTACTGTACCAAACTTTACCAAAGGAATTCCAGATTTGAAAAGAATAAAAAGCAAAGGCTCGAGAGTTCCATTGTTAGCCCAGAAGTGAGTCACCACTGCAGAATTCCTTCAGTCTACTGATTAGACCGGATACTGGCTGGGTGGTACGGCAGGAAAGGCCATAGCTCTGTGTGTGTGTGTGTGTGTGTGTGTGTGTGTGTGTGTGTGTGTGTGTTAACAGTCACAAAAGGTCACAGTTTTAACATGTTAAAAGCCAAAGCTCTCTCCTGGGCATCTGGGAGGCTCTGAGAGTTTTTGTCCAGTTTTGTTTGGTTTTTTTTTCCAAAATACCAGCTCACTTGCAAAGCGTGGGCAGGAGAGTCCTACGTTTTTCCCGCTTCCGACTTCAGTCGACCCCCAGCTGACACGGTTACGTGCTTCCCTGCGCGGCAAGGAGCTGACACTGATTTCTGGGCTTGGCGGAGCTAATGAGATATCTGCCATGTCTAGAAAGGATAGCGTATCTGAATCCTTTCCAGTCTGGTTAACTGTCTTCTTAGTCTATGGCCACAAGGAAAGCAGAGCCCACAGCACCTTTACAACAAAGGGAGCTACTTTGTTTCCAGAGCATGGGGGGTGTCATAAACAGGATAAACTAATCTAAAATACAATCCCAGTCCTTCCAAGGGAGCATCAGCATGGCTTAGGAGTGAGCCATGACTGTTCCAAGCAACTGGGTATAGTGATCAACCCAGGTATAGTGTTAACCGAACACTGATTCAAAGAACAAAGATGTGCAGCATCTATTTAGTACTTACACACCAGCAGCCACTGTGCTAAGCATTTGTGAATTATCTATTAAGCCCTATAAAACTTGCAACCTTATTAGGTAACACGTTCACTTACCAGGCCAGTGCTTTTCAAGCTCTTTTGTGGGTGTGAACAATGGAAAATTTCTTGCAGACAAAATCTTCCACATAGCACCAATGTGAAGAGCCACTAAAAGTGCGGCTACCCTAGTGACAGCTGGGACTGATGGGGATGTGATCAGCTTACCTCCTCCTTCTCCCCGATACCACCAAGAGCCAGGGACTCCTGGAGTTTCTGTGACTGTCCTGCAGTTCAACAGTCAAGTGAGCTGACATATTTAATGCTCATAAGGAGACAACAGCTGTCCTTCATATTATTTTACAAATAGGAAAAGCCAAATTGTGGGGGAAGAGATAAGTGACCTGTCTAAAAAAAAATCAGAGCTCTCTGGAATGGTGATGTTCTCCTGTAATCTCAGCACTTGGGAGGATGAGGCAGGAGGATTGCAGGAGTTTGAGCCAAGCCTGGGGCTGCTTAGCAAGACCCTGTTTCAAAATGACAACAAAATAAAAATTAATTAATGAAATCACAAAACTAGTAGGTTTAACAGTAAGGACTTACACCTGAAATCTGCCAGGCTCCAAGCCCGCCGCTCCCCATGGTATCAGCTGCCTCTCCAATAGCTGTCTCATTGTATAGAAGCATATTTGGATCATTTCCATCCAGATGTGCCCAACTTGGACCCATTTGTCCTTGGCCAGGCTTCTTAGTCCTCCAAGGCTGACAGAGAATTCACCCCAGAGCTTTCTGACTAGTCCTGTTTGACCAGAGGACACTATGTACCTGGAGCTTAGCTTTATCCTGAGCATTTGAAGTGGGTTGTCCCATTTACACCTCACAACAGTGCCTAGTAGATACAATGACTGTGTTGCCTCCTCATTGTTTTTGTATATATAAAAAAAAAAAGCTGAGCACTGCAAAGATGACGTACTAAGGTAAGTCCTTAAACCATCCAGTCAGTAGTGGAGACAAAATCTATCTTGACCCAAACAGACACAGTCGGAAGTGTGTGCTGAGTTTGCGTTTGTTTTCTTCTGGCCTCTTAACATACTTTGATCCCTGTTGGCAATGAATGTACACCTTGGCATTCCAGACCGTTTCAAACTCATAGCCACTGTCTTAGCTAAGGCTTTCTTGCCATCTTCATTTTATTGAGTTTGTTGTTGTTGTTGTTGTTGTTGTTGTTGGTGGTGGTGGTGGTGGTGGTGGTGGTGGTGGTGGTGGTGTGTGTGTGTGTGTGTGTGTGTTTCCCCACTTTGTATTTTGAGATAGACATGGGTGTTGTGGCTGGTCTTAAATTCCGACCAAGCGCTGAGGTCATAGGCCTGTGGGCCCAGGTAATTTTATTCTTTTTTGGTTAATACCTACTTAATAGTAGACATAAATTATGACTTAACTGCGGTAGTTAGTGAAACCCGAATTTGTACCAAAAGAGAATTCTTCGGTTCTGTGATGGGGAAGCAACAATGCTAACTTCTAGTCTTCCGTCTCACTGATGATGCTCCGACAGTTTTGGCTCCTGTGCAGCCTAGTCTCCTAAGACTCGGGACCACCGTGGAACTCTGTTAAAACCTTAACTTTGGCTGGGCGGTGGTGGCCAGGCCTTTAATCCCAGCACACAGGAGACAGAGGCAGGTGGATCTCTGTGAGTTTGAGGCCAGCCTGGTCTACAGAGTGAGTTCCAGGAAAGGCTCCAAAGCTACACAGAGAAACCCTGTCTTGAAAAACCAAAAAACAAAGATAAAAACAAAAACAAAAACAAAAAAATCTTGGATGAATTGAAACTATGACCTCCCGGAGGTAACAGCTTTTGTTAGTGTCTGCTCTTTAAACGGCAGTTAAATGACGCCTTTGGGATTCTGATCGTGTCTGTTTGGTGATGGTTGCTTTCAAGTAGAATCCCGGACTCTCATCTTGTAGAACCAGTTCACATTAGGAACCGGCTGCTTCTGTGGTGTAGATTTAGATTTCAACAAATCCATAGACCCTATCTGACTGAATCAAATGCCTAGGATCAATTATTGCTAAATTGGCGTGGGAGTGAATTACTATGAAACTCTTTTGAAGACCCTGTAATCTATATAGCTGTATTCATTTTTTCCGCAAAAATATTTTGTGTGCTGTCCTAGCTGCCTGTGTTTGTTTTGTGTTTTGTTTCACAGTACCAGCTTACAAAAGAAAAATGTTCTTCCCTAGAACAGAATACAACCTGAATGGTAAATCCTAGATTTTAAGTTCTTACAAAGGTCAATGGAATATCCTGTATACCACTATGTTCCGTAAAACATTTATCAAATATTTCCCAAAATGACTATGATAAGTTCTTAAATTTTAACCAGTATCTAATGAATATAGCCTGGGAAATCTTTTGCTTTCTTTTAGCCCATCTATTTTCACATAACATAAAAATATTTATGGCCCAGATTATTTATTTGACACATTACCTATTTGACTTAGGACTAGTTACATGCCTCTTAAATGTAGGAGCTGCTACATGTTTTTCACTGTAGCAAATATGAAAAGTATGACATGCTTGATCTTAAAAGCTTACAACTTAACTGGAAACAATATTAAGATGAGATTAAATAGTACATATCATATCAAATTACTCATCATAGAGACGCTATCTTATTTTGGTCCTATCTTTTCCATTTGTTGTTGTTGTTGTTACCATTTTGTTTTAAATAAATGACTTAGATAAGATACAAGACATGCTTGTTAAATGCCTGGACGGTTCAATACTGGAAGTGAGAAATGGAAGAGTAATACATTGAATGTTAGAAATAATGATTCGGTACACAAGAACATTGTACTCAGAAGAATTAACAAATTAAAATGAACAGGGACAAATGTAAGTTCCTGTGTTTAATTTCAAAATTTCAATAGCTTCAATACAGGATGGAAAAAAAAACTGCAATTTTCACACTCGAGACAGTCCTGCTGACTTTTAATTAACCTAGCTGTTCCTAAGAGGCTTGCTGCTTATCAAGCACCCTGCAGGCCCAGCGGCCTCACCTCCTGACGTACCTGCAAATGGAATCTCAATGGTCTACAACATGTAGCTAAGGGAGAAAGGATGCTTGCTGACACGATCCCATCGGGACAAGATACAGCACTGTAGGAAGGTCCTGTTTCATAAAATAGCTTGTAGAAGTGGGAGACTGTCTGTGAGGGACAGGGAAACCGGGCTACCCAGAAATGTTGAGTAACCACAGGATGTTTAGTCTAGAGAAGAAAGATTATGGGACTTTGATGGTTGTTTTCATCATTTAGAGAACTATTGTGTGACTACAAGGGGAATCTTGAGACCCATTGGGGTTATTTCAGTTGGCCAGTAGGGTAAGAACGTTAGAGAGCGAGAAATTCATTTTGATGTCTTCGGAAGCCTGCCTCTAAAGGTTTCTCCGCCCATGAGCATTCCAGAAGCTGGCTGGTAGCCCGGCCTATAGAGAAACACATTTTTGCCAGTAATTCTGATGACTGATCTTAGAGGACTCCGCTGATGCTACTGCTTTTGTTCTTATTTTCCGAGAGAAATGGGAAAGAAACAACACTTTTCCTGTGTCTTCTGACCCACAACAATTTTGCCAGAGTGTATTACGTGTTCCTGTCTTCCCCACCTTCCCTGGATGTAGCAACCTTGGCCTAGTTAACACAGTCTGTTATACCTGATAGAACTTGATCACAGTGAATCTGTTCCAACCACGATCACACACTGCTGAGCCACTTCTGGTGAAAGGATCACTAAGAACTAAATTGTGACTCCATGGGTCCACCAATTGGACACGCAAATGCCATTGCTGAACAGAACAGTCAAGACAGGGGAGATCTTGCCTCAAGATGAGGTAAATGGTCAGAGCAGGTTCACAGGCCAGAGCCCAAGAGAGGAAGTGTGCACAGAGCTCCCACTTACAGCCTGCAGCTTGACGTAGGAGTATCGATTCTCTGAGAAAATGTCAAAGGCAGGGAGGCACTTCTCAGCGCCCTGCAGCTGCCCTAATATTTACTGTGGCTGTGTCTCCCAGGCTTTGCAGTCCAGAGTGGCATCTCCTGAACACCTGCTATGTTTTTTGAAACGTTCCCAGATGTCATCTTGCAACTAGGAAAAGAAAGTGACTCCTCCACTGCCATTTCTGTTGTTACCTTCTGACCAGTCCATGCTTGGAAAACAGAGTGTGGCGTTCTACTGGAAAAGACTGTGGTATATGGCCGCAAACAAGTTGCTATCACTGGACACTGAAGTTACCTCTTCGCTTCTTGCCAAATACATAGTTGTGGCACCATGTCAAAACTGCCTGAGGAATGACTGTTTAGCTCAGAGGATGCAGTCTTACTGCCTCAGTAGTTGGACAGACATCTGTCTATACAAGGCTAGTTTCAGTTGTCATTAACCAGAGGTCATGTGACAGAACAGCACATCATGCTTTTAAGTTGGAATTGCCTATGTAATCTCAAAATTATTCTGAATAGTATCAACCACCACTAGGGAAAAAAAAAACTAGATAAAACCAAGAAAAAAAACTAAAATAGGATTTGTTGTGTGACTGAAGAGTTACATAGAGATGACAAAAATTCAGATAATTACTATAGCGATAATTCTTACTCAGTGAAATGAAGAATAGGTAACTTTTGTATTAATGCCTGACAATTTCATCAAGCTAAAGAACAATCAGCCCAGGAGAAAGCGTGATAAAATATTGTGTATAGAAATGCAGGATAAGAAGCAGTGATTTTTCTCACAAAGCAGCTGCCTTCTATCCATCTATGGCACTGGGGATGCTGAACAGCTGGTGATGACATTCGCCCCAGCAAAAAGGAAAAGCGAGAGCCGATTCCCAGTTTCCAGTCAGCTGAGGGATCCACCCACTATTGTGTTTAGATGCCTAGCACACCCAAGGGCTGTTTGGTGCCCTACCAGCCTGAAACAAACCACTTTACCATAGATCTTTAACTTGTAGGAAGAGCAATAGATCACAGCTCAGCTGTGCTTTGTTAACCCGCTTCCATCACTTTTAGCCCCGATGCATGACATTCTAACAGAAGATGGATGATAAGGCTCCAGTGAAATAATCCCTCCACCCCAGCGGCTCTGAGTTTACCTGCGCTCATTATGACTTTGTAAGCTAGTCACTGTCTTGCTTTAACAGAGGAGGGGGCTGAGACCAAATGTTCTTAAGGAAGTTGTGTAAATCACACAGGTAAAAATTAGCACAGGCGGTGTTTTGAGCTAAGTGGCCTGACTCATTCCGGAGTCCGAGTATTCAACTGTAAGGTTCCATCACTGCTCTGGTAATGGTACATAGGCAAAAATACTTCCAGGAGGCAGGAGGATCAAGGTTCAAGGTCATTCTCTACCACAGAGTGAGTTTAATACCAGCTTCAGCTATAGGAGATCCTGTCTCAAAGCACTATAATAATCAGGTGCCTTGAGTGCGTGGCATTATACTGAGCCATACACACACACACACACACACACACACACACACACACACACACACACACACATATATGAGAGTGAGAGAGAGAGAGAGAGAGAGAGAGAGAGAGAGAGAGAGAGAGAGAGAGAGAGAGAGAGAGAGAGGTGTTGCCATGTTGCTTAATGATGGAGAGATGGTTCTGGAAAATGTATCATCAGACAACTTCGTTGTTGTATGAACATTATATATGTACAAAGGCGGATAGCACAGCCTAACACACCTAGATGATACGATATATGTACAGCGTTTCCTGTGTCTCTCAAAGCCAGCAGGGGACAATGACTGCACGAGAGACGACAACACAGTCAGGAGGTACAATAACTGTGATACGTCTGCAGTGGCTGCTGGCCTAACATGGCGTGCAGTACAGTTTTCCAGTCGACTTTTAAAATTGAAGCCGGAGCACATGCTCAGTAACACTAAGAAGTGTAGCAAATACCAACGCTAGCAATGAAGTCGTTTGTCGCCATTATTCGTTATTAGGGAATGTACATAATTACACCTCTCAGCGGGTGGGCGTGTTCACGCCAGTGTCATTGTTATCACTAACCTATGAGTAATGCATCACGATATGACATCGGTGCACAGCATGTGACTACATTGACATATTAAACTTCACCGGCCAGGAGGTTTAGACACAGGTAAGAAGGATAGCAAATATATATATTTATTTATATATTATATATATTTATTTATATATTATATAATATATATATATATAATCAGCTATTCTGTATGTTTGTCATAACACTCTAGCTCTCATGACATGTGTAGGTGACAGGACTATAAGGTGTCAGCAAAACTGACTTCTTTTATGATCTCTTCCGTGCAGGGGTGGCATGGTCCAAACCAGTGAGCAGTATGAATTTGTGCACCATGCTCTGTGCCTGTACGAGAGCAGACTTTCACCAGAAACCGTCCAGTGATTCCGTGAAGATTTACCAGAGCGTCCATCTCTCATGGGTGATTCATGAAATCGCCTACTGAAGGCTCCTGGGAGGAGCTTCCTGCAGTGGGATGAGGAGGCGCCCAAGCCAACCTGAGGCATGGACTGTGGAAGACCTGGCGACATGCAAGGTTGCCAACCCTTTGTGTATAGGAATGCATCTGTAGGCATCCCCCAAACTATTTCGAAGGTCCCATGCTGATGGAGGTATGATCATTTCTCGCACAGCCCGAGGTGGATTTTATTTCGTCTGTGTTGATTATCTGCCACACAGAATCTATGTGTGTGATACTCAGTGACAGTCATTGTGACGGCAGGAGGAGCCGCTGAAGACGTCGCGATCGTGTGTTTAGATGTTCATAAAGTCTGTCTCGTGAATGGACTGTCAGCTATCCAACTGTTCCGGTTTAAGTGCTATTACCTATATCTCAGTTACCAGAATCTTGCTGCTAAAGTTGCAAGTGATCCATCACAGATTTTTAACAACTACATTTTTGATTTTGAAAAAAAAAAAAAAAGAAAAATCAAATGCCGTAACTATTTTATATGGAAATGTGTCTTGATAATATCTATTAAATGTGTATTTATAGTACCTCCTATGGATCAATTACAGAGCACAATGGCTGTCATTGGATACATACATATATATGTGTATATATACATACATATATATATATACATACATTTATATTCTATTATTAGGCATAGAGTTGGCACCTGTCCCACAACTCTAACTACTATATTTCTACATTGTGACTTGTTTTGCTTTAAAAAGGGGATAAACAAATTTATAGTAACTATAAAGAATCAATAATTTTAAATACTCATCTCTCTTCTACTAAGAAGGGATTTTTTTGAATATGCTGTCTGCCTGGAATCTCTCTCCCAATAAAAGGCAGGTGCCTTTTGGGGATGCTCCAACCTGTCTCATTCCCAGACATTCTTCTAAGGATGCTGTCATGCACGTCCTTACATTTCTAACAGGTTTCATTTCTCAAGAGACAAATGAAGGTAAAAATACACCCAGCCAACATGAGATGTTCTGCTCATAAATGAATTTTCAATGCAGCAAAGTTGACTTTGTTTCGTACCTACCAATAAATGACTCTTAACACTAAATATTGAGTGGAGTGTATTCTTTTCTTACCCCCACTTGGAAAAAGGCCATCGTGTGGGCAAACTGAAGTAGGTAATATGATGGCTTTAATTTTAGTCTTTTCCTTCTCCTGGGTAGAGATGCCTCTCTCCAAAGGCAATCTTATAATCACTTGAGAGATAATGATCCAGAAGTGCCATCATTATGTGGTTTTCCTCATAGACGCCAGCATCTCATTATACCAACAGTACATGTTTATGTCTTTATATCACTTGTCACAGACCCCCATAAATTACATGGCTTACGTATATTGGACAGAACCGTATCACCTGAAAATAAGGCATGGTGTAGGGAGACTCAATTATCTAACATTACAATTCTCTTTCTCCATCTTGAGGTTAAGATATAATCATGTGCCAAGGGATGGGAGGGGAAGACATTCTGGGGGTTTCTTCTGGCTCCTGGGGGCTGGATCTAACGTTTGAAAAGAGATGATCATTATACCTTCTTTCTAAGGAAACAGAAACAAGGACAGTGGTGTAAAGCTTCCCCCAAACAATTCAATTGGAGGAAGTGTGTCACTGACTTTTCCCCTCTCCGTGAAGCACGTTTCCTTCCTACTCTTCGCTTCTCTTATCTGGGAGGATTTTTTTTTCCCCCAAAGCGAAGCATGAACCGTTGTTAAGTGGAAAATGGAGGCTGAATTTTACGTGGCGATTCTAAGCTGCCTGATCCTCGGGAGCTTGGGTGAGTGGGTCTGCCTCAGTGTCCTGGGGCATCATCTCTCTCAAAGTTAGTCGAGGAGGCTGGTAGCCTTTGGAGAAGTATCTGAAATAAGTCAGGATTGGAGCCAGGTCTCCATGGCAGTGTAGTCAAAGACAGTGAGGAGGGGGGATTAAAGGAGACAGCTCTGGCCACACTGCTGAAATTTCTCTCCAGAAGAAAATAAGTGTTTACCAAGTGCCTGGGACAGCTCAGCTCCTGAAAGGATGGGCCTCAGAGAGAGGAACCAACCCTGAGCAAACTTCTTTCATTATTTATATGTGACCATCTATAGCCTTCTCTATGCTGTTGTTGTTGTTATTTTTCCAATCAGGTTACACTTTTTTTTCTTTTCTGTTAAAGAAAAAAATATATGCATAAGGAATATGATTAAAGAGAGTAAGGAAATGTGTCTTATTTGGAAGTTGTCATTCAGAAGGATTGAATATTTCCATGGAAAAGCTAAGTAGTTTAGGTTAAAAACTCATTGAAAACGATTTCTGAGCCTGAATATTTTACTTTTTTACTGTGAATGTCTCAAAACGGGGCATTTAGTCTTCAAGAGATGCTGATATTTTTTAAATAGGTCAGTGTTTGGTGGTAAACTATAGGTATCATTACAATGCTTTTCTACAGTACTGCAGGAATATAGATCTAGTAATCAATACTTTTGCTGTTGTGTACCAGCCACAAGTTATGCTTGGAGAGGTGGGAACTTGCATTGTATCTTTATCTTTTAGTAAATGTGCCCCATCTTAAAAGCGTTTATTCAGACTATGCAGCTCGTAAACAAATATTTATCTACTCTGGGAGCTTAAGGACTGAGAAGGAGACATCTCTCTCATTTATATAATGGAATGGGGCTATGCTGTGAAAAGGACCAAATGATTAAAGAGCTCAAAGCTCTGTATTTAATTGACTTTGATAACACACACACACATCATTCTCTGTGTTTATCTTTCTTCATCCAATGAAAAGCCGTATTCTTTGAATGACTTTTCTTTTCCAAGATCCCTTTCATTTTTCTAGTGGGGATATGTTCTCACTAAATCATACAAAAGTTCAACAGGGGAGTGCTGTGTATAATGTTTTGATATTCTTTTGTTGTCTCTGGGGGTTTTGTTGTTGTTGTTGTTGTTGTTGTTGTTGTTGTTTTGGTGGGTTGATTAGTTGGTTTGGGAGGGTGTTTTTGGTTGCTTAGTTGGGTTTGGGGTTTTTTTTGGTTGGTTGGGCTTGTGTGTGGTGATGGTAGGGGGGGTATGTTGTTTGTTTGCCTTAAGATTTTAAGTCACGTGAGCTAAAATCTGAGATTATGCACTTGCAGTGCTAGAAAGTTCAAAATATAAGTAAACCTGGTATTTTTAATTCAGCTGGTATGTGGGCAGGTGGTTTTACTATTTAATGGTAATATTTAATGGCCCTTCCATGGTACTTCATAAGTCTTTCATCTTCCAGAGGGGTTCCAGATAGTCCATGTCCGTAAACAGCTGTGTCTTTCCATAAATCAGAAAGTGATTATGAGCTCATGCAATGGCACCAGCCAGAACCAGCAGTGGCTGTCGACTGAGAACGGGAAGCTCCTTCACATTAAATCTGGATTGTGCCTGGGCATCTCCAACTCCTCAAGGGGTCCTTTCCGACCAGCAGTCTCCACTCCCTGTGCCCAGGCACCCCGATGGACCTGCCATGATCCTGAAGGTTTCCTTGAGGTGGAAAATACCTCTCTCTTTCTCAAGAAACAGAACCGTAAGGTAGTGGTCAGGAAGATCAGTAAATACCTCGATAGCTGGATGAAATTAGACATCACCAGCGAGGGAGAGCTGGTCAATGAAAGCCTCTGCGCAAAGCAAGGTGAGTGACTCCTTTCAGAATCAGTTCTGGAAGTCATTCTGCTAACGGTCTCATCTTCGCA
The DNA here is from genome assembly GCF_007827085.1 of Peromyscus californicus insignis. Lineage (NCBI taxonomy): Eukaryota > Metazoa > Chordata > Mammalia > Rodentia > Cricetidae > Peromyscus > Peromyscus californicus. The sequence goes on from NW_026294535.1 coordinate 33,324,609, forward strand.
AAGCCCATGTGCTCCCATCTATCTCCTTGGGAAGATACATACATTTACTAACAGAAGTATACCACATGGTACCCAGCAATGGAAAACTTCATTATCCTCATTAAACTCAGCAACTTCTCTGCCTAGATGTCTTCTTTCCCTTCTTTTCTTGTGCTTATTCAGACTTTAAAATGTGTGTGTGTGTGCGCATGCATGTATGTGTGCAGTCTCATGTGAGTGCCACTTCTTGCATGTAGAAAGGTCAGAGGACAACTTTGGGCCTTAGTCCTTGACATCCACCTTATTTGAGACAATGTCTCTTGTCCACCCCTGCATACACCACACTAGGTAGCCTACTACAAGTCTCTGAATTCTCCCATCTCCATCTCTTATCTCACTGTAGGAGAGACTTGTGCTATTGAACCTGTGCCCTTCAAAAGCTCCTGGGGATCTGAACTCAGTTTTCATACCCGCTGAGTCATCTTATTGGGTCTAAAAAATGTTTCTCAAAGTCTCCCTTTTGTGCCACACACTATGATCAAGGACTACTAGGTGTTGGAATATACATCCAGACATATACAAACATGTAATGACTAAAGTCAATGGTCAGGAAATTGATTCTACTGGCCTAGAAACTTCTATCCTTTAGTGAGGAGGAGTATTAGAACACAGGAAGAGATGTCAAAAGGCAGGGTTGATACTAGGCCATGCTTTGAAATTCTCTCATATTGATGTTCACATCATTCGAAGGCCACCTACTTTTTTGATACAGTAAAAGCCAACGAGCAAGTCATAATTTTTTCTGATTTGTTGATAGTGTCCCCAGATGATAGATATACACAAATATTTGTACATGCAAACACAAATTCCTGGTTCAGTACATAATGAGTCCTAAGTAGGAATATTTGTGGAACATCTATGCAGTTTCACCATCTCTTGAAGTTAACTGTTTTCCTAGTGAGTCTGCTCCTCCATCAGAGGTTGGCTCAGGAAGTCATGAAAGATAAAACTCGCAGAATCACAACACACTGAGGATGAAAGAGCTCAAAGACCTCTGGGAGAACCACTTAGAAATAGATCTCCACAGCAAATAGACTGAAGTTCATCAGGATGTAATGAATTGTCCTAAATTCAAGTTAACTTCTTGTCTAGAGTACATCCCTTACAAGAGTGCTGCCCAGTGCTGCCCAGTGCTCCCTTGTGCTGACCTAATGACTCCCAGTACTCCCTTGTGCTGACCTAGTGACTCCCAGTCCTTCCCAGCACTCCCCAGTTCTTCCCATGTTGACCTAGTGCCTCCCGGTGTTGATCCTGTTCTGCCCAGTGCTTCCCAGTCCCTCCCTGTGCTGACCTAATGACTCCCAGTACTTCCCTGTACTGACCCAATGATTCCCAGTACTTCCCCGTACTCCCCAATTCTTCCCAGTGCTGACCCACTGGCTTTCTTCTAGCTGGTTTCATGACAATGTCATGGGCAGAGCTCACTAAAAACACAGATCCCCAAGATTCCTTCCCACCTTTCTTCCTGCACAACTACCTCAAGATCCGGAGTCAGGCGCTATGGACCTGTCCTCATGCTAACGTGGGTTCATGGTCCTTCTTGGGGGTCAGCATCCACTGTACCTTAAATCTTCACTTCGCTACCCATCTCTGAGGCTGATTTGAGCTTTCCTACCATGCTAATCTTGAAGCGTTCTTCTGCCACTCACACACATGCCAAGCAAGTACTTAATTAGGTACTGGTTGAGGGCTCTTCTGCACTAGACACCGAGGTTTACAGTTGCAATTCTTCTATCAATTCTGACTGTGCAAAGTGGGTAAAAATACAGTAGACTATTAGAAAATTCAACTTTATCAGAAAATATACAGCACGTAGAGACAATCTATAACAGTTTCTTCCCTTGTGGTTGACTTGTCCAGGTCTGTCCTGAATGACAGAACCATGGTAAATAAAACAGTCATACTATTCATTCATTCATTCATTTATTTTCAAGACAGGGTTTCTCTATGTAGCTCTGACTGGTCCTGGAACTCACTCTGTAGACCACACTGGCCTCCAACTCACAAAGATCTGTCTGATTCTGCCTCCCAAGTGCTATGATTAAAGGCATGCACCACTACCACCCGATAACAGTTTTACTCTTACCCACAGAAAGGGAAACCCGTTTCTAACTTCAAATTATGCAAAGCAAGTGTTTGTCTTCATGATGCCTGCAAGGCCTTGGTCTTTTTTTGAGACTAGGTCTTACTGTGTAGCCCAGACTGGTCTAAAACTCACAAACTATGGATCCTTCTACAGAGGATTCTGCCTCCCAAGTGCAGAGATTACAAGTATGTACTCACACCCAGCTTGAACCAGCTTGAAAATAATTCTTTTTCAAATCACTATTTTAAAGCATTTTTTAAAATGGGGCTCTAGGCCGGGCGGTGGTGGCGCACGCCTTTAATCCCAGCACTCGGGAGGCAGAGCCAGGTGGATCTCTGTGAGTTCGAGGCCGGCCTGGGCTACCAAGTGAGTTCCAGGAAAAGGCACAAAGCTACACAGAGAAACCCTGTCTCGAAAAACCAAAAAAAAAAAAAAAAAAAAAAAAATGGGGCTCTAAAGCTATTATTCTGAGTCATTAAGATGGTAACAAAGGCATGGTTTCTCAAACACCAAACTGTCTGGCTAAAAATAGAAAAACAGAGACTCAGAACGCAACCCATAGTATTGCTGAAGACTTGTTAATATCTGGCTACTGAAAAGTATTGCTTGGAGTTCATTAATATTTCTTTTTCCATTCCATATTAATTGCTCTGCTCTGTTATGCTTTGGCATTTTACTATGCTGTGTGTTGGTATGAATTTTCATTTGATAATTTTGTTTTATTTCCCCTTGGGTATTTATAAAGTAATTTAGGCATGCATTTTTAAGTGTGCTCTTTATTTCCCTGACTACATTTTCTGAAATGTTAATCATCTTGATCATTTCTTACTAATCTACTATAATTCCCATCTTTTTCTTCCTTCACCCTTATGGAGCCCGATAGTGTTTGAAGTGTGTATGCGTGAGCATTACCTTTCCTCACCTTTGGCTTCATTGTTAGCTCTTTCACATAATTTAGATGTATTTATTATATTTCATTATATTTAACCTCTCTCTCAGAGTAGAAATACTAATACAGTTAAAATTTCTTACCACAAAAATGACGTTAAGAGAAACCAATTTGTTTGTTGTCCTTATTGTCATACAAAACCTTGTATGTCAGTTAATGATCATTTCTGAGTCTGATTATTAGTGTGTTGCCCTCAGGGAATATATTCAAAAGGTGGTTTTGACCTGGTGAAGTCAACACGTATCATCTCACAGGTGACCTTGACCTAACTAAAAGCTAGTAACAACTTCAGTGCAAAAGTGTTTTAGGTGGAATACAGGATGCCCCACTGGTCTTGAATTATGTCCTAGGAAGAATTTAGCTATATGTGAAAACAATGTAGTAGCAATGGCACAATAAAAATGTTAAAAATAGCTTTAACATATTGTTCCATTGTGTAAGAACTTTTCCTTGCCACCATCAAAACACCTTCCTCTTTCATGAATTGTGAAATGTTTACACACTTCCCAAAAAAATTAGAAGATATAGACACCAAAATACCTGATGACCTGTTATAGGTTTTGTATAACAATTATTTTTAGAATAATTCCATGTCTATTCCAATAGAGTTCAGCAATAGAAAAATGAACTTAACTTTGAGAGTTTTGTATAGCAATAAAAGGATTTTCTTCCTTCCCATCTATTTTATAAACTTCCAAGACCCACATAAGAATTGATCACAATTGTTGGTTTGATGTTAGTTGATGCCTTTAATCCCAGCACTTAGAAAGTGGAAGAAAGGGATGGAAGTCCATGGCCAGCCTCAGCTACATGAGACCCTGCAAAGAATGGAGAGGGGGATGGGGAGGGAAGAGAGTGGACCAAAGGAGGAAGAGGGGGAGATATCAGGGCTGCATTTTGGTTCATAGTGCGAATATCGCTAAAGCTAGACTACAGTCACCCAGGAAACCTTAGGAATGCCAAGTTTGGGACCCATACCGAACTCACCAGATTGCAGTTTCTAGAGAGAGGCTATAACAAGCAAACCTTAGAGGTGACTCTAACACCAATTATCTTGACAACACTGCTTTAAAATTCACAAAACGTAGAAATTGGATGTTCAGGCTAAAATTTCTCCAGCTTTTAAGTAGCAAAACTTAAAAAATACAGACATGAAAATAAAGAGATATTGGATTGAAATATTTCTTTAGCTGAAAAGGAGAGAGGTGGCCTCAAATAGGAAGTGGGTATATTTGGTCCAAGTTATTTTAAAAATATATGAGGATGACTAAAGGCAATTGCAGCAGCAGATTGAGATTTTTGTCCATGTAAAAGCCAAAAGTATAGTTGGCTTTTCTCCCCTTCTCTTTTGGGGACCTGCCACCCAACCCCCAAATAAATACACAGAAACTTATTCTTACTTATGAATGCCCGGCCTTAGCTTGGCTTGTTTCTAGACAGCTTTTCTAACTTAAATTATCCTGTTTGTATTTAATTATGTTTTACCTCTGGGCTTTTTAACCCTTCTTTATTCTATCTATGTGTCTTTCCTTCTTACTCCATGGCTGGTTGTGTGGCTGGGTGGCTGGCCCCTGGCTTCCTCCTCTCCTTCTCCTTTTCTTACCCCTCTTTCTTCTCATTCTTCTTTTTTCAAGCCTACATTTCTCCTCCTGTTTATTCTCTCCGTCTGGCAACCCTGCCTATCCCTCTCTCCCAACTTGCTATTGGTCATTCAGCTCTTTATTAGACCAATCAGATGTTTTAGACAGGCAAAGTAACACAGCTTTACAGAGTTAAACAAATGCAACATAAAAGAATACAACACATCTTTGCATCGTTAAGTAAGTATTTCACAGCATAAATGAATGTAACACCTCTTAAATTAATATTCCACAAATTCTATATGCAACTAAAACATCTGCAATGCTATTTGAAGAACAAATCTCCAGAAGGTTTGATCATTTGTCTGGAGAATCTAGTTTCATCCACTGATTGAGCACATTGACTAATTTTTTTTTTAAGTTCTTGCAATAAAAATTCACCAGCCATTTTTAGTGAAGCACGGCCTGACATACAAAGAATATAATTGCACACTAGGTATTCTTAAGCTTGATTTAGGTCCTAAGCCCATCATTACTTTTTTAAAGGAGCCTGAGAACTAAAATTGTATTAGGTGGTCCTTAACTTAGGGAGTCAGCATTGGCCAAAGCTGGAAGCAACAGAGATGCTAACCTCCATTGTTCTGCATCCTTACGCTGGCAGATGCCTTTTGAAGGAGATACCTAAACTCTAGACTCTGAACTCCAGACTGAGAAATTAAGACTGCTTCATAAGACAGTTGTGAAGAAGTCTCAGGAAGAACCATTAGTGAGTTTGGCTTGAGAAAGCACCTTGAGCTAAATCTCCCATCTGTGTGCAAAGTGTATAACCCTGGGACACAGGTGGCAACATTGCTAATGATATGAAAGGGGAAAAATGAAATCTACAGAAAGAAGCATCCAGAAAGCTAGGGAAGTGTAGATTCAGTAGACATGTAAGGAAAGTTGCAGACAGTACATATGAATGTCCTCTTACATTTGAATTTCAGATAAAATTTAAGTATATTAAAATAAACATTAAGTAAATGGTATGTAACATAGTTCTTGGATTGTTTACCAATACTATATACATATACTCAATTATACTAAAATATTATTACCTGAACTTCAAATTTAACTGGTGTCCAATACTTGTGTTTTGCCAAATCTGTCCAAACCTATCCATACACAAAAACCTCTGCACTGCCCTTGCATCTCAAGGAAAGAATCCTTAATCACCCTGGTCTCTTCATTAACTTTTGAAAGGATGTCTGTCTATATCTTGTTAAGTCATAAATGGACCTTTTCTGCCCTGAACCTTTTCTGTCCCTTAACCGCTCTTATTTACATACATTGCCATATGAAATGTGCTAGCCAGGTAAAATTAGAGTGGGAAGGAATGAAACTCAAAAGAGGGGTAAGTAAAGTTGGCTAGAAAATATAACTAATTTCTTCTTTAAGAGGGGCCACTTGGCACATAGTAGCTGCCTAATAAACAGTTGTCTTATTAAATGAACAAGTGAAGAAGCTATGAGAAGTAAAAAACAGTTGCTCTGAGTCTTAAAGCCCACACTCTTCAAAGTTAGTCCCCTGATTCTGGCAGGATTTTGTCGGGTTTATACACCTGACAACCCAGCATCCCCAAAGCCGATGAAACATCCAGACGCACTTGTCAGCCAATCATTCACAGAATTTTTCCAACCCTTTCTTTTGTGCGGCTTTGCCATGGAGTATTGCTACACAGTGACTCCAAAGCCCCCAGCAGCAGCACCTGGGGGAGCGTGTTAAAAATGTCAGAAGAGCATAGTTTTTGATTCTGGCCAGGCGAACCGATGTTTGCTTGTTTTTCAGTATAGAAATTTCATCCCATCCTGCTCATACCTCCTAAACCACTAGCTGTTCTTCCAAAGATATCTAACTTAGAAAATACAACAGTCTTGCTGGGCAGGGTATGCCTTTAATCCCAGCCCTCAGGAGTCAGAGGCAGGTTTGAGGCCAGCCTGGTCTACAGAGCAATTTCCGGGATAGCCTGGGCTTCACAGAGACACACTGTCTCAAAAAAAAAAAAAAAAAAAAGAAAAGAAAAGAAAAAAAGGAAGGAAGGAAGGGGAAAAAATACAGCAGTTTCACGATTGAAGACTCACAGAATTAAAAGACTCACACCCTATCAATAGATGGTTTGTTATGGTTAGACAGGAGCAAGACATTCTGATTAAAGTCAGCGATAAATAGGGATGGACTGCTTGTCTCAAAAAGCTAGAAGGAGGTTCTAAATATTTACACCATAAAATCTGAAAAGATGTGTGAGGAGATAGATGTGTATAATCTGTTTTAAACACTAGATAACATGTGCAGGAATTTAAACATCACTAATACCCCATTAATATATAGCTTTTTATGTTTTTACATGTTAGTTAAAATAAATTAAGGACGCAAATGTTCCTATCATAAATGTTCGTACTATGGTTACAGAAATAAATAGCATTAACTGCCCCACCCACCCACCTAGAAAGCCTCGGCTCGTCATGATGCGGTTAGGCAAATCACTAACAGCGAGTCTCAAAGCGCTGTTTTGGGAAGCTGATGAAAGCTATGACCTGCCCCGACCAGCACTGTAATAATATGAATTTCATATGATCAGAAGTCTGGGTAGATCGTGGCTCCTGAGACCGATTCAGTCATCTAGATATTCATAGAATGAATTGAACTCTGTCTTCTATGTGGAACTAGCCTTTCCATACCATTTCATAACTCTGCCTCCATTATGTGAAATCGGCAGATTGATCAAGGATGGGTGTATCGGACGGGGCAAATGGACATTCTCCCATGCCTGGCTTTTTTATACAGCTAAATTTATCCACATGCTCCTTATTGAAGGGACCTTCTTTTACTATGTAAAAACTGTTTTTATATGGGACTAGGAATGTGGCTTAATTAGTAAAATCCTTGCCTAGCCTAGTCTGCACAAAGCCCTGGGTTCGACCCCTAGCACTCTATACACTGGGCGTGGTGGTCCACACATGTAATATCAACACCTAGGAAGTAAAGGCAAGAGGATCAGGAGTTCATGGTCCTCTGGCTACATAGCAAACTCAAGGTCACTCCGAACCATATGATATCCTATCTCATAGCAAAATCATTTTGTGTGAAGAACTCGCATAAAATTCATAAAATGTGAGAATGATTTTTTGCCACTGTCCTTTCTTCCCCCTCAGCTGACCTGGGGACAGAAGTCTCTGTGCGGATTGCTAGAAACTCAGCTGCTCCACAGATCCCCACTGCTTTTAACACGGTTCCGTATAACACTGAACATGTTAGGAATACCACAGAGGTGTTCCTCAGGAATACTGTAGAGCTCTACAGTCAAAACAGCAGTGAGAGAAATCTCCCCAGTCGGCACACCGCTGGAACTACAGATGCATCCTGGAGTCCATCGACTACTCCGTTTTTCTCCAGCACCACTACAGAGGTAAAAAGAGAGGGGTGGTATGGTAGTGAACGGTCCCAGAAAGCCCTTCCCTTGAAAAGACTCGCTCTGTTCCAAGGACCACGATGCATGAAGAAATCAGTCACTTTGTGTCTAAACTGCAAATTGTACATACGCAGATTTGGCTTATAATGAGGAAACCTTTGAAATCTTTGCATTGTAATGAGATGGAGATTGTTGGGGTTAGCTGTGCTGTACCGGTCGGTACTCTTGTAGATTGGCATTTTGTGAGCCAAAGTCAGGGTTCACGGTCTCAAACATAGCCTGAAACAAAGTAAACAGGCGTTGAGAGCAGTACTTTGCAGTTCCAAACCATTTATGCTCTAAGGGGTAAGAATCGCAAAGCAGTGACAGATCCAGAATCGCTGTAACTGATTGGGAAGATAAGATAAACAGGAGTCATGGCACCTCACATCACCATACCCTGTGTGTCACCTACCTATGATCTTGGTAGTCCACACGGTGACAGATGGGTCAAGTGATCGAACAGCGGTGTTGGCAGCTCATGAGCGTTACCCAAACGCTCTCTCTGTTTTGAGCGTTCATGTCTTTGGCTTTGCTTTCCTCTCGGAGGTTTGAACCATCATGGAGGCAATGATGGTGTAATTAGAACAGATGAGAGAGTTCAAGTTTGGAGAACACAGGGATATCTTGATGGGAGAACACTTAGGGCCCATGTATGGGTGACGCTTTGAGTTAATCCAAAGCACAAGCCAGCAAAGGAAAGGTCCACACTTCACTTGAGAGTGTAACTCTTCCCTAACAGGCTACCCAAATAATTCAAAGAATGAAAAATTCCAATATTATCCAAATGACATCCACCCAATTGGATCTCTCATTGCTTCTGCATTATATTGAACCTAATATTGCATATGGTCTCCAGCTACTGAGCACATATATCATCATTGATCACAAAACAAGTACAGTGAGGACGTTGAATTTATTTTTGGTTCCAGTTTTCCATTGCCATAAATCTTGCCTCTGACCCAGTTCTTTCCTTGCCTGTAAACAGGAGTTAGGAAGGCCCAGTTGCTTTTTGGGAAACTCTTTACATCATTTTCAAGCATAGCCCTCAATCTCTATCCATTACTATAAACATCTATCCCAAGAACACAAACTCTAAATCTGCCTTTGAAGGTCAGCTGCGCTTCTCACATCCCTCCCCACAGCTGGGGCATAATAGAAAGAGGAAGAGGGGTGCAGTTAGAATCTCCCAGTCCTACCTTGAGTTCTACCAACTGCTCAGCTCATTGTGGTCTCACAGCTGTTAGCTTTGGAAACTGGGAAAAGAGGACATGAGATAGAAGAGCCATGACTTCAGGAGCACCGCGCCCCCCATGATCAGGGCACTCCCTAATTCTTCGGCTCCTTAGCCATTCCATCCACTAGTGTGAATGAGGTATTTGCCACTTACTTTTGAGAATGAATACTCACATCTTTATTTTGGCTATATATGACTCAACAAAAACTCACATCCTACCATTAATTTAGTAGAGCATCCATTCACATTTGAACTTGATTATAACAGTACAGAAAAAAAAATAGTATATCAAACAAGACACATTGAATGAGGACTACCACAGAAACTTATCTATCTGAATAACAGAAGATGGCCTTTTAGCATAAAAAGGATAGTCTATCATTCTTCCCAGGTCTGACATTATGAAGCATAGAAATAGGTTCAAGAGTTGGCCAGGCTCTGCAAAAGTGTATTCAGAACCATCAGCAACAGAGCTGTTGCAGACGTACCACTGGTTGGGTAGATCTATAGGCTCACCACCCTGCCAGCAGTATTTGTAGCCTTAGATCATAGCAGACACAGTGGTGAGGGTTTTGTTGTTGTTGTTTGGTTTGGTTTGGTTTGGTTTGTGGGCCTGGGGAGGATGTTTTGTTCCATTGTTTGGTTGGTTGGTTATTTGGGTGTTTGGTTGGTTGGTTGGTTAATTGGTGGTTGGTGATTGGTTTGGGATCTCATTTCTAGAATGAAACCAATGGCAGTGTTTGTATGAGCTCCCAGATGAGGCACCCAACATGACCAGTATCTCACCTCTGGCTTTCTTGAAGTTCAGGCAAAGTATTGACTATGCCCTGGGAAGTGAGAGTGAAACGCCATGCTCTCTCCAAAGGCAGTTTCTCCGAGTGCAGCTTTCAGAATTCTGAGCTCTAACCATCCTTCTACGTTCATTATAAAACACTGGAATTTGAGACTTTGAAAAGTAACACAAGTCACTTACAACTTTGACAGTAATTTTGACAAAGAGCGTCAGAAGCATATAAGAGTAAAATAGTTCAGCTCAATTGTTGGAAATTGTATTTAAATCTCTCTTAGTTGTTTTCTTTATTACACAGCATCTGGTTTGTGGGGATATTGGACTGAGGTTTGTAATTGAGCTGTATCGGGGGTGTTGTTTTTGAGTGAAAACAAGGTCTTGTAACTAAAGCATCTGAACAAAATGCTTCAAGTTTTGGGGGAAAGAAAGGAAAAGTTTGGAGCGGGATAGAGCGGAATAAGACAGAATGGAGGTGAGGGTAATGATGCAGAATGAAATGGGAGAGAGTGGACAGGGGTGGACTGTTCTGGAGTGGACTACAGTGGAGTTGGTCGGGTGGTTCCTCTACTGGTTCGTCCTAGGCTCACAATTATGGCTGAAATCAGCATGGGAGGCCAGTAGGACTCTAAGATCAGCACTCGGCTCATTTGCATGACTAGCATTCAGCATTGGCTATAAGCCGGCCATCTAGGCTCACCTCATGACCTCGCATCCTCTAGTAAACAATACCAGCTTCCCTTTCATGATGGGAAGTCAGTCCAGCTTCATACAAGGCCAAAGGTAAAGGCTGAAGGATTCTAGGAGTATAGGCTCTGGAGTCACACAACACTACTTCTTCCACATTTAGAGGTTAAAACAAACTATAAACCAGCCCAGATACAAGGAATAGGGCAATAGACTCTACTTCTTCATGAGAACATCAGCAAAATCATATTGCAAATATATATATTACACACATATTTATATATGTGTAGTAGGGGATGAATCCATAACCATTAAACAAGACAACATATCGTATCAACATCACCACTGTTGTCGTCACCATCTCTATTTTGCAGACATCTAGCTGAAATATACAGAGGTTAAAACCCAAAGATTTGTTCAAAAGAAAAAATAGCAAGAGCATACACACACACACACACACACACACACACACACACACACACACACACCCCACACACACACAGTTACTGTATTCTCTAATATATAGTACCTATTCATCAAGGCAAATGCCAAGGAAGACATGTTTGAACTGCGGCTATCACTCTTCATTAAGCACACAAAATAACCTTAAACTCACTCTTTAAGGATGCAGAGTGTTTCTTTTCTTTACCTCTCCTCTTTTTCTTACATCCTCCCCTGCCAATGTGATGAATTTGACTCTGGAAGGTTGTATACATGGACCAGAACTTGGTCTCAAAGCTCTGTAGCTACTTCCCTCTCTGTCCCCCAACCTCCAACTCAAGACCTTAAGGAATTAACAGATTGTGATGCAGAAATGAAGAACTAGGGCTTTGTTGTCAAGGAAACCTAGTCTGGGTCCTGGTGGCTTCTACTCAAGCCGTACTTCCTTCTTTGGAATGGAGATCACGATGGGCATTTGTCTACCTCACAAGGTTGAAAATAAAGATCTGATTAAAGGAATCACCTTGGTACCCTAACCATACGTAAGTGAGTATTTAGTAACGTTGGCTTCTTTTAGCCTTTGTTTTATCATTCATACCCTGGCTGACTCCAGGCTTCTGAGGAACCCAGATGAGCTGGCCCATTCTGCGAAAAATGCTCCAGAAGGGATAAAGTGCTGACTGTGCATAAAAACAGGGTTGCGGCTGGTTCTGATACCACTATCTACAAATCTTGCCTAGAGGCTCATCGCCTGCTTCCTCTCCCACCCCACCCTTGTGCTGGCCTGGGGAGGAGGAGCAGCATTTCCTCAGTTTGTGAATAGCCATTGTGGTTCTGGGCTGAGCTTTCACAGTTCTGCATTTCCTTCCATTTGGCCTTCAAAGAGATCACAGCCAGTGTGAGTCTCCAAAGAAGTAAGGAGGCTGGTGCAGAAAGTGCCCTACAACCCCAGGCAACCTCCCTGACTGAGTCACTTAGAGCGTGCAGGGAGATAGATACACTACTGTCACCACTGTTATGTAGACAGACTAAAGACAGTATCCCCACTACCTAGAGCAGTGGTGCTCAACCTTACTAATGTTGGGACCCTTTAATAAAGTCCCTCATGATGTGGTGACCCCAACCATCAACTTATTTTTGTTGCTACTTCATAACTATAATTTTACTACTGTTATGAATTGTAATATAAATATCTGTGTTTTCCGATGGTCTTAGGTGACCCCTGTGAAAGGGTCATTCAACTCCCAATGGTGTTGTGACACACAGGTTGAGAACCCATGGCCTAGAGGAAACCATACAAGCCACCCTCAGAGAACCCACATGGCGCTTAAACTGTCTGTTATGAATAGAATCAAGTATCACAGACCATGAGACTGATACAATTCTTTTTAATCCTTATTTTTATTATTATTAATTATGTGGGGAGGGCAGGGTATGTGCGTGGGAGTGCAGGTGCCCTCAGACATTAGAGGCATCAGATCCCCCTGGAGCTGGAGTTATGGGCAGCTGTGAGCCACCCATCATGAGAACCAAACTCCAGTCCTCTGGTAGACCGGAACACATTCTTCCCAGTCCCCATGTTGAGACCTTTAAAAAGTAGGAAGTAATATCGTTGTGGTATTTACATGTGTTTCTAAAGCCCCTGCCTTATAGTTAGCATCATCCAATCCCAATTCCGAAATGCAGTTTCTTGGTTCTTCAGTTAAAATGGATGATGGTCTGCTAATACTTTAGAATTCGCCTGACCTCCCCCCCCCCCCCCCGACTTAAAATCTCAAGGATTCCTTTTTATTTCCATTTTTTCTTTCAGTGACATGTAATTGGCTTGCCTTCCATTTTGTTCATAGAGTCTGGGCTGATAATTTGTCACAATATCACACACACACACACGTAAGATATGGCCACAGCACATGCCATAAGTGTCGAGATGCTTGGCTGAAGTGGCCGACTTTCTCTGGCACACTGGTGTCTCTGGGAAGATGAGATGTAATGGAAGCACGGACTGATGCAGTGAGAAGAGAGAATGAGAGAAGGAAGGGGAACTAATATCCACAGAGAAGCCAGACTGTGCCAAATGTCAGGGCAAGTCTATGACCCTCAGCTCTGGCCACAGCCCTGGCTGTCCTGGAACTCCCTCTGTAGACCACACTAGCCTCAAACTCTCAGAGCGCCACCTGCCTCTGCCTCTGGAGTGCTGGGGTTAAAGGTGTGTGCCAGCAGCTACCCACAGAGCTTTTAAAGCTACAGTTGTAGGGTTCTGCTTCATACTCTACTAAACCGGAATTGCCTGAAGTAGAAACTCAGAGCTTACAGCCTGAAAAATCTCCCAGCGATTCTCTTGTGAGGCTGCCTTTGTGATCGGTTGGGAGATAACTGAATGATCAGCTTGTTGGGGAAAAGTATTGAAGACGAGAAAGAGAGAAAGCGCTGCTGAGCCTGAAGGTGGTCCCAAGGAGATATCAGACAAATCCGAGGGGAGGAAACCGTTACAGAAAAACAGCTGGAATCGCTCAAAGAACTCGATGCTGTAAATTCCATGTCACAAAACTCCAGGGTGTTCCAGACCTAAAACCATGAAGAGATTTAGCAATTCGATGTAATACAGGATCCTCTACTAAAAAAAAAAAAGGATACTAGAAGAGACATGACTGGGATCGTTGGCAAAATTGAAATATGAAACGTGGGTTTAAGTTTTGTATCAGTTTGAAGATCCTTAATTTAGGGATTTTATTAAGATTGCAAACTTAATCCAGGATGTCCGCCGCCTATTCTGAGATAGTTTAGGTAAATGTATTTTATTTACAGAGAGAGGGAGAGGAGACAGAGAGTTGGGAGGCTCAGGGAAGTGTTGTAGAAACTCTCGGTACAAACGTTACAGTTGACCTGTTCATGTGCAATTATTTCCAAATAATTATTTTTAAAATAAAAAGAAATCGAGGAGACGTTTGCTGGGCGGGCTTTCGGAGGGTGGCATCCACAGGAAGCGGCTGAGTTACAGTGAGGCCAGTGGCTCAGATATACCAAGATGCATCTTCTTCTTCTTCGAGAACTGGGGGAAGTGCAAGAGGGGCTTGGCGGCCGCTGGGTGGAAGAAGAGGAGGAGGAGGAGAGATTAGCATGCACAGTAGGAAAGAAATGAGATGAATTTGCAAAAACAAAGAAAAAAAATGTCAGAGAAGCCAAAACTCAGAACTGGCGCTGAGCCTCCTGATAAGTATGAGGATAAGATAGACACCCTGGGAAGACGTGCTAAGTACTGTAAATCTCTGCAGTTTACCCCAGCTAACGGCTGCACCCTCCAATTCCACACACAGACAAACAGCTTTGAAACCCAGTCACTGTAGAATATGGTAAAAAACTAACTGGAAACACTATGGATTCCAGGAGCCGTTACTGGAGGAAGCCATGACTGTTTCCATACGTCCCTCCCACACTTGAAGGGAGCTGGTAGCCACACGCAGAACCATCACTAGGTCCAGATGAGAGATTCCTACTGCAGACACTTCTGTTTGGGAGCCAGGGGCACTCATGTTTCTGTGGCGTCTCCTGTTTCAGATCCCTCATAGATTTGGGCCAATGAGCAAGCCATCGTGTATAGCCTTGCGAGATGCCTGCTGTCCCAGGCTGTGTGCCTGTGGGCTACCTGTGTGCTCTTCTCTCTTCTGGGATTGGGGGTGTGAGGGAGAAAGAAAGCAGAGCGATGGACAGAATTCAGCACGTGCATACTTTGCTGGGGGTTCTGATCTTGGTGTCACAAGTAGGAATTTCAGGAGTGTCTCTTCATTACTGAGAAGCACTAATCCTCACAGGGTGTCTATTCCTCCAGAACAATGGCTAAGGCATGGATGCCACTTCTTCTAAGGCTTGGCGGCTAGGTACCAGATTCTGTGGTGGTGAGAGTTCTGATTCTGCACTGAGATGAGTGAGAATGTTACTTTGTGTAAGATTCACACAAAATTCTTAGCCACGCCCTCATTGAGTGGAAGAGTATAAAGGTTTAGTCTGTCAACATATGACTGAGAGCCAGTCGCCATGACCTGGGGATGTGGAGCGGATGAAGAACAGAGCTCCTTCCTTCAAGGGCTCTATAATCTGGCTGATAGTTTTAACATTACATTTGTGGAAAACATGATAAGGTCTTTTGATCTTCTACCTTCATCACTGTCAGACCAGCCCTCAGGGGTCTCGGGGATTCTCTGAGTCTGTCTCACCCAGGAGAGAAGGGTGGGGTCAGGAAGACATGTTGAATTAGAGATAACCAAGAAACAGGCAGAATGTAGGACCACTGTGCTTCTGTCTTTTGATTTTTTTTTGAGTCAAAATCAAGATTTTTTTTTTTTTAACAAGGAAAAGATGTGATTTTTCTCAGTATTTGCCTTCTTATTTTGATTTTTTTGTTGTTGTTGTTGTTTTTGGTTTTTGGTTTTTGGAGACAGGGTTTCTCTGTGTAGCTTTGCGCCTTTCCTGGAACTCGCTTTGGAGACCAGGCTGGCCTCAAACTCACAGAGATCCGCCTGCCTCTGCCTCCTGAGTGCTGGGATTAAAGGCATGTGCCACCACCGCCCAGCGTCTTATTTTGATTTTTAAAGCGATGTTAAGATCGTGTTATAAATGCCAAAGGTCACCCAGGTTAACCAAATTATAAGCCTCTCTGTGGCGATATATTGTGTACCCTAATAGACTTGACTGAAGAGCAGAGAACAGAACAAGCCACTAGATTAAACATAGAGGCCAGGCAGTGGTGGCACACACACCTTTAATCCTAGCACTCAGGAGGCAGAGATCCGTCTGGATCTCTGTGAGTTCAAAGCCACCCTGGACTACATGAGATTGACTCAGTCTAGGAGAGAAACTGAGCCAGGCAGTGTTGACACACACCTTTAATCCCATTACTGGGAAAGTTGAGACAGGAAATGATATGTGTGGGCAGAGAAAGGTATATAAGGTGTGAGAGACAGGAACTAAAGTCTTTCAGCTGAGGAAAGCTTTTCATGCTGAGGAGTGCTAGAGGTAAGTGGTGGCTTCTTCCTTTGTCGCTCTGATCTTTCAGCATTTACACCAATATCTGGTCCAGGGTTTTCATTATAAGACCATTTTAGGAATTTGAACAACATCTCTCCCTTGTGGCATCTAGAGAACTCATAGGGAAACAATGTGACCCACAGAATATTAAAAATATGCCTTTGGCTTCCCACCTTAAGCCTCTAAAAAAGCGAAAGGCTTTGTTTGTTTGGCTTTTTTTTTTTCAATTGTTTTACATTTGTTTATTTATTTTATATGTCTGAGTGCTTTGTGTGCATGTGTGTATGTGCACATGCATGCCTGGTACCCAGAGGCCTGAAGAGGGCATCATATCTCCAAGAACTAGAGTTATCAATGGTCGTGACCCATCATGTGGGTGACAGAACAGAACCAGCAAGTCTTCTGCAAGAGCAACAGGTACTCTAACTGATGAGCCATCTCTCCAGCCCCATGTTACTTTTTCTTTTAAAACCAATCTTACCTTATGCCCAGTTATCTTATGACAGTTTATCTACTGTCAAGGATTGGGTGAAACGATTTTGTGAGTATCACAGTCGAACTCCTGCAGCCTTTCTGCCTAGACGCCATGCCACACACTGACTGCCCTGTGGGAAGCATCGCCACCCAGACTTGCCTTAATGTGAGCAGGCTCATCTCTTGGGGTGGGTGGTGGCAGCTGTGGTGTCGGTAAAGAGGCATCAGAAGCCTGGAGCTTGAGGAAGCGGTTTCCTTAGAGCCACTGCTGTTTGTAAATCATGTGACTACCTTTGGCCACAGTACTAAGATGAAAGCTACCCAAAGTCTATTTCCTCCCAGCTTAAAAAAAAAAAAAAAGAACAAAAAGGATAAGAAATTAGCGTAGAAAATAAATACCAAGCGTACTGGCTAGTTTTGCATGTCAACTTGACATAAGCTAGAGTCATCAGAGAGGAAGGAGCCTCAGTTGAGGAAATGCCTCCATGAGACCCAGCTGTAAGGCATTTTCTCAGTTAGTGATCAATGGGGGGAAAGCCCATGGTCATGGGTTCTATAAGGAAGCAGGTTGAGCAAGCCAGGAGAAGCAAGGCAATAAGCAGCTTCCCTCCACGGCCTGCATCAGCTCTTGCCTCCAGGTTCGTGCCCTGTTTGAGTTTCTGTCCTGACTTCCTTCAGTGGTGTACAGCAAATGTGGAAATACAAGCCAAATAAACCCTTTCCTCTCCAACTTGCTTTTTGGTCATGGTGTTTTGTAGCAGCAATGGAAACCTTAAGATACCTTAAACCCTTAAAGATGTGTTGAAGAACCTACTGATAACTATTCCCTCCTCCTCCCTTCCAGGATGTAGAAAATCATGGCATGGCCACCAGTCTGAGTAGCTGTTAAATGCCTCTCACGCTGATCTACTGAACAGCTTTGTTTGGATACAAGATAGAAATGCAGTGTGAATTTATTTTCATTTGAACGTTCTGAGAAAGATATTCTCATCTGTGGACTCCATTATTCTTAGTATTACTGAGTACTCAATTCCCATGGTTTATCTTAATGTTCCTTGTAGAATATTATTTTACTATTAACAATTATAGGTCCTAACATTTCTGGCCCTGAGCTGGGAATAGCACTGTGCATGTAGTACATGCCTTCTCTTTCCATCCCTAAAACTGTCCTCCAAATGTTTTTGTTATTTCCTGGAGACTCATGATCTAGGAAGTTTATCTAGAAAGATTTCTTTAAGTACTCCAAATTGTATCTCTAGATACAGAACAGGATGGTCATGACTTCTTAAAAATAACTGTTCATCAAAATTATGCTTTCTTCTATTTTTGTGCTTCTCCTTTGAAACTGGTGACATTTGCTGCAGGTTAAAATTGTGTTGTTTTTACCATTTTCTATTGAGGCAATACAGTGAAGAACAGAAAAGTACTTGCTATCTTGTGGTTGGTTGTAGTTGACACATCTGCCTGGTTGCAATACCTTCTTCTAAAAATTATTGTAGTTTCCTAGGTAGAGCATTTGCATAGCCTAAGCGAGGCCCTGGCTTATATTTTAAGGACCACATTAACTTGGCATGGTTGTGCATGCCTGTAACACTAGCACTCAGATGGTATAGGCAAGAGGATCAGGAGTTCAAAGTCATCCTCAGCTACAGAGACAGATCAAGGCCATGTTTTCATGATGCCCTGTCTCTAAATAAATAAAGACATTGCATGAGATCTGAATAACAAAAAATACTTTTAAGGAGTCATGGTTACCTGCACAAGAGGAAGGCAATCAAAGTCCCAGCATGATAAACATTATGGTTGCACAGTTATATTTTTGTGGGACCCCTAAAAGCAGGAGTTGGGGATGTCTCTGACTCTTTGGCCTGCACCTGGGACCCTTTTCCTCCTAACAGGTCACCTCATCCAGCCTTGATATGAGGAGCTGTGCCTAGTCTTATTGTAAGTTGTTTATGCTGTGTTCAGTTTATTCCCCTGGGAGGCCTCTTTTTTTTTTTTTTGAAGGCAAGCAAAGGAGGGGTGGATTTGGGTTTGGGTGTCGAGCACTGGTAGAGGGGAAGTAAGTGGAGGAAACAGTGGTTGGGATGTAATGTATGTAAATAATTTTTTTTTTTTAAATCCCAGCAAGGGTTGTCGGGGAGCTCACAAGGCTCACACCTAGTTGAGGAGTTGTTGACAACTGATGGCTGCTGGTGGGGGATGGCCACACTGATAGGTTGTACATGCCCACCTGTAGATGGCTCCATGACCATGTATATAAGTGCTGCACTAATTGGATTCGATGGTTATTGCTTTAAAAATGATAGAGGGCATGAAATTAGGAGAGAATCTAGGGAGAGATGGAAGGCAGCATTGATCAAACTATATTGAATACATGTATGAAATTCTTAAAGAATAAATTTAAATATACACGCGCGCACGGGGGCACACACACACACACACACACACACACACACACACACACACACACACTTCTACAGACTTGGTGAGCAGGCCCGTATAAGCTCATCTACTCCACTCAGAAGCCAGAGCAAAAGGGTGTAAATTCAAAGCCTTCCTGAGGTATGGAGCAAGTTCAAGGCTAGCAAGGGCAACTTGGCAAGCCTCTGATGAAAAAAAAAAATGTTTTTTGAAGAAAAGTAAATACAGAGTTAGAATAAAAATCGGAAGCAGAGCACTTGTTGAGCATGTGCAAACCCCTGGGTTTAGTACCCAGTACTAGAAAAAAATAAATTCTTCCTAGAAGGAATGGCATCAGGCTGGTCTTATGCCTAACATTTGGTGTCAAATTAAGTTGTGTTCCCAAGTCTTTTTCCTGCATCATCCACGCTGAATTTTTCATGAAGCATTATAAATATCAAGACAGGCATGATATTTATTATAAAATTAACTAATTTATGAATTCTAAACTTGTTCAAGACCCTCTGAATAGTCTGTGACACATCTTGGAAACAGAGAAATCAGTGGAATTGGAGAGGCATCAAGAAGAAGGGCGAGTTAAAATTAGCTCGCCTAATAATAAAATTTTGGTTGAAGGTTTATCAGGGAGCAATCTGAACTGGAGCCTGAATAACTCTTCCCCACCGACTAGCACAAACTAAAACACAAACTGTTTCCTCCACCCCCTTCGTTACTGATTCCTCTAGGTCCTTCTAGGCCGGGCCCTATTATATGAATTTCTAGCAAGTTCTCAGCTCATCGCTGATGCTACACTGTCCTCTAAGAGCGTGTCTCCTCCTCATCTTCTTCCTCTCCCTCTTCCTCCTCGTCTCCTATTCCATTTCCTTTCCCTCCTCCTCATCACATTCCTCCTCTACCTTCCCTTTCTTTCATTTTATTGTTCTCCCTCTTATCTCTTCCCACTTTTTCCTTCTTTCCTTCAAAATCAATCTCTTCCTGTTTTAATCTTTCTCTCTCCCATGTTTTCTTCCTCCCTGTATGTCCCACCCCACCTCTTCCATTCCTCCTTTTTCTAATTCAGCACAGCATTTAAAACATGCATCAAGGCCATACTGGCAAGAGCGTGTTAGAGAATTTACTCACGTAACAGCATTTACTGAGCAGCTACACAGACCCAGTCATTCTCTCAGAAAATATTTGCTGAGCTTCTACTGTATTCTGAACCCTGTGCAGAAAGAGGAAGCAAAACTCCACCCGAAAAGAATTTCTCAAAGGACCAAAGACACAGACAGTACTCAAATACATAATTAGATTATCGCCACACATTATTGCTCTGAACTAAACAAGTGGGTTATGAGGGGGGAAGTATGAAAGGCATGTCTTCCTCATGATGTCTGATGTGTTGGAGGAATCTTCAAAACATAAACCAGAGCCTGGCTCTGAGCAGGTGCTTAGTCATGTTTGGGGAGGGAAAGCACGCACCTGAAGAGAGGAAGCGAGCAGGAGATACACAACAAGGCAGAGCCAGGTAATGAAGGTCCTGGGTGAGGTCCTCGGCCTTTCAGTCTCTCATGGGAGGTTTGCTTGCATTAATTTTTCCAATCCACTTTGCTTCCTCTCTACCGCAGAAGTTTCTGTTTCACACCCTGGTCAGTCCCTAGTCTACAGTAGCTCACCTCCTTCCTATTGAGACATCAGATGATGTCATAGGCACCATCCAGCAGGCACATTCCTGTGTGAGTGCAAACCCTGCTGGTGGAATGCTTAGAAAAAGTTACTGGTTAGAGAAGACAAAATATAATGGTGGTGTGCTCAGTGTGCTGTGCCCACACTCATAACACCCTTGCTTGATGTGTGGACAGGAAACTGGTGAGAGAGCTGAGGAGCGAAGGTGTTCCAGGTGAAACTGAAGCAGTGGCCATCCCTGGCTGGGTCTGAATTTCCCTGGGGAATGGCCTCACCCTGGGATAAGGAAAGAAAGATGTGGAGACCTTGTGCCATATACTCAAATCAAAGTATGTAAAGGTGGAACCACCACACAGCTAACTCCATCATGAGGCAACTGAGATTTTGGGGATGCCAAAGGTACACCCCAACTCTACCCCAGCCATTGTGGTAGAGTGAACACTAGATCACAGATGGGCTTATTGGGACTTAAAGTCCAGAGGAACATTCTGTACATTGGGCTTTTTAAATCTATGGCTCCTCGTACATGGTTCCTATAATCCTTGCAATTTCTTATGTCATTGGAATAATAAAAATGTTTTTTGTTAAAATATTCGACTTAGGTCCCTGAAACAGCTCCAAGTAGATACAGGTCAAGCAATGTTTTTCAACCACACCTGAGCCTTTATGAATGTGATTTTTAGAGGCACCACTGATAAACACTTAATAGGGGTGAAGAGACTGGGAGAATTGATGAATGCTTGAAAGGGGTCTCTTGGAGGAAGAAAGGGCTGAAGGTTGAGTTCATTACCAGTGGCCAATGATTCAATCAGCCCTACTGCATGTAATATCTATAAAAACCAAGTGCCCGAGGTTGAGGGCTTCCAGGAAGGTGAGAAGGAGCACATCCCTATGCTCCTAAGTGTGACATGCTCCCGACCCCAAGGGGATGGACAATCCTGTGCTCAGGACCTTGTACACCTTGCCCTATACACTAAGTTGTTTACTTACATCTTTAAGTTGCTCTTTGCAATAAGCAAATAAGTATGAAAAATATACAAAGAAATAAAGTCACCATTCCCAAACAGTGGTTCTTGCCCCTGGTGATTGATGAACTCAGCGTCGGTGTTCATAATATAAAAAGATCTATGCCTTAGCTGTGAGCTTGTAAGCAATGACTGTGTTAACTCAAACACGATTGTTACTGTGGACTTTTTATCACCATTTTTAGAAGACAACTGTCTAGTCAGAAGCAGCCACACCCTTCCTGTGGAGTCTGGGAAAGGTTTCCTGATGGCGAGGAGAAAAGGTTAAGCCACTGTCACAGTACAGAATGACTGATCCCCATTCCTGGAATGCAATGACTTCTAAAAGTAAATGCAGGGTCACATTATAGGAAAAATGGGCTCAAAAGCAGTTGAGGAATTCCAAACAAAGAGAGCAAATGAGAAACGAGTCAACATATTTATACTTTGCACAGAGTTTCAAACAGTCTCCATCCAAAAGGTGACCTTGGGCATGTGATCCTGTGCTCCTGGAACCTGTAACCACATTTACAGAGTTGCGTATTAACACTGCAGCTGTGGTTCCACTTTTTAACTTTTTTATTTGTTTATTTAATATATGTGTGAGTGTTTTGTCTGCAGTTATATCACATGCACCACATGCATGCCTGCCTGGTGCCCATGAGGTCAGAAAAGCATCAGATCCCCTAGAAGTGCAGTTAAGGATAGTTGTGATTACCATGTGGGCTCTAGGAACTGAACCCAGGTCCTCTAAAAAAGCCACAAATGATCTTAATTGCTTAGCTACTTCTGTGGCCCCTGTATTTGTTATTTCAAAAGGAAAAATACAGTCAGTAAGAGTCCAAGTTTAAGTCAAAACTATTGTCTCTCATTACACATTAATTTTTATGGGCTACTTAGAACCCACAAAGTATTGGAACCTCTGTGGTCAGCCTTGAGATGATAACGGTAAAATAATGATAAATTGAAAGTCCGAAGTTATATACCTTTGGAAAAGAAATGTTTATAACTACTGGTCCTTCCCATCATGTACTGATATGATTCTTCAACTATGTTGAGGATATTAAAAATGACTTAACCTCAATTATTCTGAATAGACATGTTCATCATTGATAGCTCAAAAATGGATTTAAAAACAGGATTTCTTATTTTCCAAATTCCTGGTCCTGGGAGAGCTCTTGGCAGGTTCCTGGGAGCACTCTTGGCAGGTTCCTGGGACCACTTTTGGCAGGTTCTTGGGAGCACGCTTGGCTGGGTTTCTGTTAATTTGGAAGCATCTAAGCAGTAATGTTGGGAAGGTTTTTCTCACAGTCCCTATTTGCTCCTTTTCAAATGTCTTCAGGTATACTCATCTGAGTCATAAGGAAGGATTATCAGATATATTAAAAAGCTTGGTCAAAAAAAATGCAGCATGTTAGTGAGTGTGTGTGTGCAAGTGTGTTTGTTTGTGTGTGTGTGTGCTTGGGAAAGATAAGATTTATTGAAGATTTCCAGGGGACAGTGAATATTTAATATATTTAAGTGGGAAGACTTTAAATCAAAAAAACCAATTGGAAACGATGACAAAGAAAAGCATAAACATCAGGAATTAGAAAGTGGGGCCTATCCAATGAGTAAATTTACAAGAGGACCAAAAATAAAAACAATAAGAGAAACTGATTTGGATGCACCTGTTGCTAAACAAGCTAACACTTGTTCAAATGAGGTTTGCCAAGTTGCTTTTACATTTGTGATTGTATCATAGTTCTCTGTGCGACGCCTTTAGAACATGGTTCTTCTTTGACTGAGCCTAGTTCTCTGAATACAGAAAGGTAAGAAAGGGCTAAGAGGAATGAGCTGAGAAACTTCGCCTAAGACTCAAGGTGGTTGGTGCTTGTAATGAAGCACCTGGCTAGTGGAGGAGAGAAGCAGGCTATGGGTGATGAGACAGAAAGGTCTGCCCGGCTGTGGAGAATGCTGGGTAGAAAATACAGAGAATGAAAATGCATTTAGGGAGACAAGTACCCTGGGTGAAGAAACAAGACACGCTGCATTTTCCCAAAGCACACAGGTGCTCGATGCTTGGTGAGTGCCTGCTGACTTACAAGGGTGATAGATTTCAGACCTGTATGTGTCTACCTCTATAAGCCTGAAGTCTCTGGAAGGGAACAAATGCAGTTTTTCATGGAGAAATATTGACAAGCACATCTTCTAGAAGAACTAAAGTAACTGTCACTTTCTTCAAGTTTTCTACTTTCCTTCAAAGTGAGTACAGGAGACATAAGTAGCCAATAACCTAAGTTTATCCACTCTGTAATATATGTGCGGGAGTGGGTATCCTAATCCCTCAGTGATTTGAAATGTGGTGTAATGGTCCATGAGAGACAGTTATTGACAACAATGCTGATTAAGCCAATTAAGACTCTGGAGTCTTTTATTAATGGCCAGACCAAGGGCAGGCTCACGACTCTGGAAGTCTCTTGGTGGCCCAGCTCAGGCATACATCATTTTCAAAGACAAAACCCACAAAGATACATCAAAGTTAGAATAGCGTCAGAAAATCTTAAAATGTTCATTTCTGCCAGAGCATAATAGTCATTTTAAACATAACTTGGCAATTATTTTGGCTAATACATCTGGAACCATAGTCAAGGCGTGGAAATCTCAAATGTGTTGCCAAAGCAGGCCTGACCGTTGTGGGGAGGGAGTGTAGGGGGCTAAGAACTATCTTAAGTAAACCCAAGATGGAATCCGAACAGGATTTGGCCTTACCTTAGTCGTTTCAGTGGGGTCATATCTCCTTTTAAGTACCTCAGAACCTTGAAACCATAAAACTGGCTACAAGGCTTCACTGTTATCACCTGTATGCCATTAAGTACATTTGCTTTTTAGATAGAGTTTTTCTCGAACCTACTTTGAGACACACATTTCTTCAGGTTATAGGACAGTTGTGCTGACAGTTGGTGTGGGAAACACCGTGCCTACTTCTTTGGAAGGTGTGGGAAGCTGAGTTACGGGAGTGTTTCCCACTGAACGAAGCTGATGTTCCTTTCTTCTGGATGGTCAGTGGCGACACTGCTTGCTGGGGGCTTGAACATGTTGCTGACGACTATTTTGTGGTCAGTTCACAGTATCTCCCTAAGATTTAGGGAGCCCAGAGACCTATGCAAGCAAACTGAGAGACTGGACGGAGAAACGAAGGTCGTGTTGATAATGGGCGGGCTGGTTGAGGGTCTTTTCTCCGGCTGATGTCAAAAGGATGTGGACAGTGACAAATGAGTATTTTGAGGCGAGAAGGGCTAAAAGCCCTCTAATAAAAGGCTTCAGGAAAGAGTGTGGGCGACCCAGGGAAATGTGCTCCGGTCAAGTTTAAGCCTGGGAAAAGAGGCCCTGGAGAAAGCAGATGAGAAAGATAGGAAGGAAGATGGGGAGGGGGACGCTGGGTGTGGAGAAGGGAGGGGGGCTGAAAAGTGAGAGGGCTCAAAGCACCGTTTAAGGCTATGATGACAGAGTTGAGGACCACTGAGAAGGAAAAAGTGAAAGTCCAGGAGGAAGAGAAGGCAGAGCCCCGCGGCCCCGGAAGGGACCCTTGGCGGTGGAGGCGGCAGCGGAGGCAGGGGGGCAGCTTGGCTGGCCTCAGGCCCCCTTGGCAGCCTCAGGCGTTGGCTCCTCAGGGCTCCCTCCCTCTCCCGGAGCATTGTTCCTTTGCCGGGAGACAAGGAAATTGCCTTTTGATTGCGGAAGTCCCGGACGGGGCTTGGGGGCGAGGCAGCACGGGTCAGAATGGCAGCGTGGGAAGGGCCGCGCGCCGCGGGTCCCCGCCGCCTGTCGCGTCCGCAGCCCGCCCTGGGCGGCAGCAGAAGCAGCTGCTGCCCCAGCCCCAGCGCATCGCCGGCTCCCAGGGAAGCGCGCTGCGCCCACGGGGCGCGCTGAGCGCGCAACAAGTGGTACCCGAGGTAGCCTGGCTGTCCTCCCAGCGAGATGCTGAACCATGGAGCCGCACTGGCCTTGTGGATCACGCTGAGCCTCCTGCAGGTGAGCGCGGGCAGGCAGGGGTTGGGGATGATGCTCTGATCCTCCCTGCTAAGAACCAAGTCCATCCTCTTCTCAGCCTCCGGGGCTGCACTGCTAGGTGGAAAGGAACAGAAATCTCATGTTTCTATGTAGGAGAGTCATCCTTTCCCAAAATTCTGCCATCTACCAAACTGACAGCTCAACCTGCTGTCAAGAAAGCAGCCTTCGGTCTCCAGATGCTCCTGGGGGAGGTGGAGCACTAGGGTGAAAGTTGCCTGCCATCCACTTCCCCTCTGAGCCCTTTCCTGGGTTGGAGGATGAGTGGACAACTGAGGCTGGGCGCCAGGGGTGAGGACAGGTGACTCCGGGAGGTGGATATATGTCTCTAGGCAGTACAGACTGTGGGCTTAATCTGTGCTCTCTGATCCTCTTGCAGGCTGGACTGGCAGAGCTAGAGAGATGTAACTTCACACTGTTGGAGTCCAAGGTCTCAAGCTTGTCAGCGTCTATCCAGTGGAGGACTTTGGGGTCACCCTGTAACTTTAGCCTCATCTACAACAGCGATACCTCAGGGCCCGCGTGGTGCCACCCCATTCGGATAGACAACGTCACCTATGGATGTAACCCCGAGGATTTACAAGCAGGAACCATCTACAACTTCAGGATTGTCTCTCTGGACGGAGAAGAGAGAGCTCTGGTCTTACAGACAGGTAAAGAAAGTGTGACAGGTGTAATGGGATGGCCAAGCCACTCTGAGCCTTGCCTTTTCATACTGGGGCTTTCATTTGATCTCTAGGCATTTAAAAAGTGTGTGTGTGTGTGTGTGTGTGTGTGTGTGTGTGTGTGTGTGTGTGTGAAGACACTGGACCAGGAGTTCTATTTGGCTGAGACCTGGTCAGAGCAGCTTGCTTGACTCTTGGAGCTGACTAAACGGCCCCTGGAAGGGGAGGAAGTGGGCAGAGGGAGTTGTCTAATTGATGTGGTCTGAGCTTCCATCATGTTAAATTGCCAGGCACCAGAATCATCATAAGTAATTGTTTTGATAATAAATAATGGAGTTGTGATGATTAAGGATATGCTTGGTTGCGTTTATAGGATGTGAACCAGGACATAAAATCTTCAGGAATAAAATAGTACTACTCATAGGGAAAGTTGGAAAAGTCCCTTGAAATGAGGGTGCAAAAGTGATCTTCTGTGTCTTGAGGTACACAACAGTAGAGAACATTCTTTGGCCACTCTGAACTTCGAACCAATGGCTTCCCAGCACCTCCTTCCATGTGTGGATGCTAAGTCTGTCTCTCTTGCCTCCACTCTCTTACTCTGTGAAATGAGAGGCTGGATGGTGCTTCAAGCCCAAGTTGTTCCCACCAGCAGAGGCTGCCACAGGCATTTACCTCACTGGAGCCTTAGCCTGTGAGGGTACCGCAAATTCCCCAGTTCCTTGGTCTTTGCCATCTCTGTTCCACACAACGGTGAAGGCTTCCTCCAACCAGAAGTTTAAATCAAAGAGAAAACTTCTGAAAGTTAGATAGAGAAATGGGTTGTCTTTAGGACTCTTCCTCATTTCTGCCAGTACAAAGATGATGTCTTTGGCCACAGCTCTTTGAAGGCCACCTGTCAGACGGGAAGTGCGAGCGGGGTTGGGAAATCTCACTGGGCCCCTGAAATATTAATGAAATATTAATCCTTTCATAATTTTCCTTTTCAAGTTATAACACCCACTTATATCATACGACAGATGAAACATAGAGGTGATTCTTAAGGGCTGAAGGAACCTTAATTTGAAAAGACAAACAACTTGTTAAGAATATGCTTACATTTACATGGAACCAGAGAGAGACAGAGAGACAGAGAGACAGAGAAATCAACTACAGAATTAGAGATTCTCCCAGAAGTGGAAGCAGCTGCATTTTCAGCCATGACATGGTCGGTTTCTTGGAAGTCAAAGACGGTTCTGTGGGTACTCACATTACTACAACCAGAGAGTGTTGAACCTAGAACATCCAGATGTAACAGTTGCACTGGAAAGGGTCTCACCAACAGTGTGTGTGTGTTCAGTGGGGCAGAGCGAATTTTTAAAGTAGCTGCATTTTCAGCCATGACATGGTTGGTTTCTTGGAAGTCAAAGACGGTTCTGTGGATACTCACATTACTACAACCATAGAGTGTTGAACCTAGAACATCCAGATGTAACAGTTGCACTGGAAAGGGTCTCACCAACAGTGTGTGTGTTCAGTGGGGCAGAGCAAATTTTAAAGTGGCTGCATTTTCAGAAGCTTTTGGGGAACACATAAGCCTTAAGGAGCTTGGAGACAGTTATTCAATCCAAGGATTTACTTTTTGGGGAAAAAAAAAAAGATCACGAGAAAAGGTTCCCTGTAGATGTCAGTAACATAAAAACAAGCCTTGAGTTGTTACGCAGGGAGATACTTCAAGTCTAGAGGTGTTTGGTGAAACATAAGAAATATTCACATCATATGGATGATATCGAATAAAAGGCTTCAATGTGTTGTTTTACCATGCTAGGGACAGAACCCAGGGCTTACTCCACACTAGGCAAGCACTCTGCCACTGAGCTACGCCCAAACTCATTCTTTTTCCTAAGGATGTACTTTTCACCATACATTTCCTGAGCCTCAGGATAAATACGGACGATGAAAATCACAGATGGTGTCCCACCCTTATTTCTATGACGATGTAATCTTTCTCAGAACTCTCCCTGCCTTTAAAATAAAGATTTCATTTAAATATGAAAATTTGAATTAGGATTTTAAAATATTGTTTTTTGGGGGGGATTTTTTAGTTGTTTATTTATACATTCATTTATATGTAGTACTTTCTAAATTTTAAATGTAAGTTTTCATTTTTGTTAAGAAAAAAGGACTAGTATTCCTCAGTATTGATTGCTAAGCCTTAGTGATGAGGTCCATAAATCATATTTTACTATTACTAAAGCAATGCCAACTAATATAATATCGAGTCAGAAAAAGCTTTAAACAAACAAAAGACGTCATTCAAAATGTGAGTTTTTTGCTGCCTTTTACCAATCTTATTGGTCTAGGATGAATTAGAACAAAAGCAAGAGTCACTCATGAATGGAGATCAGACTGTTGCTTACATGAGCTGGTGTGATTTTTGGGTATGGGTTTTACTGATAGTCCAAAATAGTTAAGTATTTTGTTTTATGTAGACCTGGACTTAAAAAAAATAAGTAAATTGTATTTCAGTAATAGTAAGCATCCATTCGAGATTTCAAATGAGATTTGGAAACTGTGGACTCAGATTTAGTTTAGCAAGTATTCGCTGTGTGGGCTAGCAATGGGAACAAGGCTAGAGAGAGATCGATGAGTTTATAAAATCATAGTACAAAGAAAAGAAAAAAATGGTCCCTGCACTTGTAGTC
Source organism: Peromyscus californicus insignis (assembly GCF_007827085.1). Lineage (NCBI taxonomy): Eukaryota > Metazoa > Chordata > Mammalia > Rodentia > Cricetidae > Peromyscus > Peromyscus californicus. The sequence continues at coordinate 33,353,887 of NW_026294535.1, forward strand.
TAGAGCAGGCATGAGAGGTTATATTGACAATGGCCACACAGCCTTGCACATCTTTCCTGAATGAGGACTTGTCCTGCCTCCCGAGTACCAGGCTGTTATAATCACAGAGAAGACCGAGGACTATTCTTAAGTTTATCTGGTCATTAACTGAAATGCAGCAAGAATGTTGTGAATGTCCAGTTGTGCAGTTGTGGATTTACCAGGAAATAATACAATAGCCATACCCGATGTTGAATAAACGGGCATGCTTCAGGGACGGTAACCTCAGAGTCTAAAACAGCCTTTGCAAAGTGGTGGCCTCTGGGATGTCTTGGTGTTTAAATAACTAGACCCTGTTTGGCTTCTGTAGGATTTGTGAAAATTCTAGTTCGTCTCAGCAGCACTAAAAATGCAAAATTCACTGGGCACGTCTTTAATTCCAGAACTCAGGAAGCGAAGGCATCTGGATCTCTGAGTTTGAGGCTAGCTTGATCTACATACTGAGTTCCAAGCCAGCCAGAGCTACACAGGGAGACATTGTCTCAAAAAAAAAAAAAAAAAAAGCTGGATTTTTAGGTCAGTTTCAGATTTACAGAAAAGTTATGACCTAGCACCAAGATACCTCAGATTTCCCTGTTTTTACTGTGTTTGTTGCGGTAAATGAACCAGGATTAGCATGATTAACCTATAATGGATTAACATTTCCTTAGTTTTGTTTGTTTGTTTGAGCCTATCTCCCCTTCTCCCTTCTCTGTCCCAGAATTCTATTTGGTATCCCACATGACATTTCTTGTTGCTGATAATCCAGACAGCTTTGAATATTTAATACCACAATGCCAGAGAGAAAGAGAGAGAGAGAGAGAGAGAGAGAGAGAGAGAGAGAGAGAGAGAGAGAGAGAGAGAGAGAGAGAGAGAAACCCCTAGGTTTTGCTCTATAGCCCAAGGCTGATAGAACTTGCTCCATAGCCCAAGGCTGATGCTTTTCTTAGGTTTAGCCTGGGGCTCCAGATTTGGAGTTTTCAGGAGGAAGAGCATGTACAGAGGTCATGTTCTCATCGGGTCACACTGATGTTCTTCCTGTGAGCATGACCTGTCACTTTCGGTGTTGAAAAGTTGTCTGAGGTAGTGTTCAGTTTCTGATCCATTATCTCATCTCCTTGAGCCCAGTGAACTCGAGGTTGGAACTTTACCTGGGAATAAATACTCACAGGCATTTGATTTCCTGTTAATCTCAGATACTTATTAATCTTCCTAGAAAAAAAAAGTCCAAATATCCCCAACCTCAAACGATTTTAATTATCTTATCATGGTGAATTTCTTTTTATTTAATATCTATTTTTCATTTTTATGTGCATTGGTGTTTTGCCTACATGTATGTATGTCTGTGTGAAGGTACTGAATCCCCTGGAACTGGAGGTGTAGACAGTTGTGAACTGCCATATGGGTCTTCCAGAAGAGCAGCCAGTGTTCTTAACCACTGAGCCATCTCTCCAGCCCCAAATTTCTTAATCTATATGAAAACCATTTAGGCACCTTAATTACTGCATCAGCTATTATTTCCATTCCAAAATGTTATTTATTGTATGGGATTGACTAAGGCTGCCATACCAAAATTTGAGTAATCTAAAAACAAAATTGATTTTCCTCAGTCCTTGAGGCGAAGATTCCAAGGTCAAATGTCTGCAGTTTTTCTGTCTTCATGGGCTTCTCTCCTTGTCTTGCACATGGCCACTTTCTCAGTGTGACAGATCTGTCCATCCAAGCAAGGCTGTATCCTTCTTCTCTGCTTTTCTTGAAAGGACACTAGTCATATTAGATCAGGGCCCAACCTAATGATACCCGTTCAACATACTCACCTCTTTAAAGACCCCCACCTTCTCAAATATGGCCTCATTCTAGGGTCATTGGGGGCTTACAGCTTCAACTTACATGTCGACTATAATTTTAAATATAAGCCATTATTTCTGAAAACTCTCTGTAACTTTCTCTCTTCATCAAATTCTACACAGATTGGAATGAAAATGCCTCTGGTTTCCACGCTATGTGAAATGAACCTGAACTTGGAAATAATAGAGCTGGGGGAACCAAAGTGCCTCAGAATACACTGCAACTTGGGAGCCATTGACATTTCTTTCCTATCATTCATTAATAGTAATATTTGGGGACCATGCCTTCTTACGTGTGGTTAAATCTGTAATGCCTGGGACTATTTTATTGTGATTTCCAGGAAGAAAGACTTTTTGTGTGTTTTTATGCACAAAAACTTCATATTTAATACATGAAAGCATGTACTAATATAACAATAGATATTTATATATTTATATTTATATCAACATAATAGGTATTTATGAGATATATATATCTCATATATATATATATATATATATATATATTACTTTTCGGTTTTGATTTTTGTTTCTTTTGTGTTTTGAGGCAAGGTCTCCCTATGTACCTTCCATGCTACACTCAAGCTCATGACAATTCTCCCTCCTCAGCCTCTTGGGTATTTACTGTTTGACTCTATCTCATGGAGACGCTGTGGAGCGGGCATTTGAAAGGAGAGTTTGCATAATGATTGAGAGATGAATTCTGAAGGCAGGTGCCTTCACTGTTCACTGGCCAGGATGTTGAGAGAAAGTTGTCCTTTTTCTCAGGGCCACTTATTCATCTATGTAGTTGGGATGGGAAAACGATAATACCTACTTCATAGAGTTGTTAGGAGATTTTAATTGTCAGATTGGAATGGTTGGTCACATTCTTCATGCAGTAAATCTACTATTGCTTCCAGCTTGGGTATGGTCTTCATCTTGCTCAGAACTAATGTAATTTCCACAAATCCACCTAGCTCATTCATGACAGAGCTGGAACTTGATCTCTGCTTCATCCATCTTGATAGCCTCACCGTTGTTTACAGAATGTATATTATTTTTAAGCTGATATTGGTTCCTTCAGATTTCTACGTGATGTTCCATTACCTTTCAAGTCAACTTTAAGGAAATACAGAAAAGAACAGAAAGAAATGTTCTGCCTTCCTTTTTCATACGGCAGTTTGCTAGAGATCCTACAGAAAATAAAATGTAGAGACAGTGTTGGCCACTTTCTTTTCCCGTAGGAGAAACCACGCCTGGTGGATATACAAATATATAGAAATTATGGCACAAATCTGCCCCTAAATGTGCTAGGTGCAGCTGAAGTGAGCAGGACAGGTTTTTCGGGGATTTTCATTTTGAATGTTGTTGTATTCTTCCTTCAGTACGGAGGAAGACACTGAACATATCAAACACGTAAGAAAGTATAAAGAAATGGCTCAACAGTTAAGAGCCCTTGTGGTTCTTTTAGAGGACCTGGGTTCAATTCCCAGAACCCATATGGTGACTCACAACTGTCCATGACTCCAGTTCCAGGAGATGCAGCGCCCTCTTCTGACCTCTACAGTACTAAGCACATACACAGTGTGCAGATACTCATACAAACACTCATACACATAAAATAAATGCATTTCATTTTTTTAAAAGAAGAAAGTCAAAATAATAGTATAATGAAATAGCATGTACCTATTACCTGCCTTTGATAAATTACCACTTTTTGGCCAACCTTGTTTCATGTATATCCTTGTGTATCATTTTGAACAATCCAAACCACGGTGATCTCATTTGATTTATAAATATTCCAATTTATATCTTTATATGTGTTATTAAAAAAAACCACACAACAACAATATAGTTAACTTACCCAACATCAGAAAAAAAAAATATCCTTACTTGTTTAGCTGCCCGGGTATAGAAGCATATATCACATTATAGCTCACTCATTTCTACTTACATACAAAGTTTTGGAGCAGCAATCCCATCAGGAGCTGTGGCTGGAGAACTTCTCTTTATATTGCACCCAAGCAGCACTTTAGATAACACTGAGGAGACTGTGGTGTGGGTGACAGTGAACTGGGGACAGGAAGTACTAAAGGACACTGTGGGGAGTGGAATGCAGGCCCTGTAGACTGTAGGAATGCTCTCAGTGCTGACAGTGTTCTGTATTCAGTAGACGTGAACTCTACAGTGCTTCAGATTAGACTGCTTTCTCACTTTGCAGTCGCTCTCTTTATTCTGATCTTCAGGTCCTAGGCACCCTCCCAAATTTTTTAGAGTTTGTCTCTTTCATGAAGCACACAGCTGAAGTCCACGGTCCTTGGCTATTACTCTCGGCTTTTCAATTTTAGCATTGAAATTTCCTTTATTACTGTAGAGATCAAGCATCTTTATCCAAAAAAATCTGAAGTCCTCAAAAATCTGCAATGTTTTGAGTACTGACATGATGTCACAAGTGGAAAATTCCACACCATGAAACTCTCTTTTCTGCATGAATTCAAGATTTAAAATTACCTTTACACTAGGAACATAAGATGTAATGAAACATGCAAATGTTGTGTTTAGACTTGAGTTCAGTCCTCACAACATTCATCATGGGTATGGAAATATTTCAAAAAATAAAAAAAAGTCCAAATCTGAGACATGTTTGTTCCCAGCATTTCAAATAAGGGAAAATGTGTGGAACACAATACATGCAGTAAGACTCACACCAACCACATTCTATGAAGTGTCCCCCATGGGCCAGGGCTACCCTTAACTCTCTGCATGGCATCTTACCACAACTCTGAAAAAATGCGTATTGCTAGTTCCAGTCAAGACGAGGAACTGAGGAACAAGGGGACAGAGTCCCTTGCCTATAACCATCCTTGTGATAAATGCGAGTTGGGATGTACCCATCTATGTGTGATGCCAAAGTCAGCCACCTTGATAATCCATCTTTATTCTGTTTATTCCTCTCACGTATGTCTCCAGTTCACAGATTGCTAGCCTTGACCAGCACTTAATGAATATTTAGTATTTGATACTGTGATCTGCACAATAATACGGAGTCTGTACCATTGTTAACGATGTGGCAAATGATTGTCAAAAGTGTTGCAACTTCCTTCAAGGTTGTTAGTGGTGTACAGGTTCCTTGTGGCTGAAGTTTACATGAAATGTAAATCTAATGTCCAGAAACCTGATGTATTGGCACAACAGTATTATATATTCTACATTGACATAATATATTACATCATCCTTAAAGTAAGCAAGAAAACTGACTATGGCAGTGGTCCACATCTTTCCTAATGCTGCAACCCTTTAATACAGTTCCTCATGTTGTGGTGACCTCCAACCACAAGATTATTTTCTACTGTAATTTTCATAACTGGAATTTTGCTACTGTTGTGAATAGTAATGTAAATATCTGTGTTTTCTGATAGTCTTAGGCAGCCCCTGTGAAAGAATCTTTCAACACACACCCCTCCCAAAGGGATTGAGACCCACAGGTGGAGAACTGGGGCATTATAGTCAAACAGCAACAACAAAGGAAATTCTTTCCACAAGAAATGTATTGAATGTGCTGGAGACTGTGGGAAATGCCTTTCCTGTGCTAATTTTCTCCTCATTTTCAAGAGCATGTAGCAGGAATTATTTGAAATTATACTCCACACCCCTCACGTAATTTCCATGAAAAAAAACCCCTCTGATTATTTTATTTGAATCATTGACGTCCATTCCAGTTTATATAAAATGCCAAGTAAACGTTGCTTGCAATCGATCAAGCTTGCTACCCACCTGCTTTTAAATAAGAATGATAGCTGTCCTGGTTTCTGTAAAGTACCAGAACTTGGCTCTGGGTGCCCAGAGGTCTCCTGAGCTTGAGGGAGACCCTAAAGAAAGATACAATTAGAAAGAAGGGCACTGTCTAAAGCCAGGAAAGCCTTGAGTGCCTGTGAGGAAACTTGGGCTCTGCCTTGAAGTGGATGCTAATGAAGATCTTGCTGCTTCAGTGGGGTGCAGATGGAAGCTGGGAGAGGCACACACAGGATAAATGGGCAATAGTGGAGGGAAGCCCTGACGTAAGGGAAACACCTAACCGTCTCTTGCAGTAGTGCAGCACAAAGTGATAGGACCTCGGGTAAATGCACTAAAACAACCAGGGAAAGGAACAGAGAAGGAAAACACTTCAGAACTCAACGGGGTGACTCCCTTGAGAAGCCAACATCCACTCCAGGGCATGATTCTGGCTGCTGTTTTATGTGTCTCTTGCCCACACTCTCAAAGCTCATGCTCAGCTCTGTGCTACAACCACTTCTTAATAAACTCCCGATTGGCTTCCTAAAATGATAAATCAATCAGTAGTTCGAGGGAGCTTCCATGGGCCTAGAACTAGACATAGGTTACTCCCGTTGAGTACGCTATCAACTGAGGAGATCTATAGACATACCTGTCATTTCCACGAACATCTGTTTGGTGGTGGTTACACTGAATATGCAATTCAGGGCAGCATTTCCCGTGCTGGGAAGAACACACAGTTTGCACCGGGTGTCAGAGATTTGGTTGTACTTCCTCAAGCCTAATTCACTGTGTCTAAGCTTCTCTAAGCAGAGAAGGCTCGTTGTAAATCATGGTGTCCTACACAGATATAATGTAGGTTCCAGATACCTGTCGACACCAATGCATAGGTTAGCTGCACTCTTCTGGGTTTAACTTTATTTCTAAAATAGACTCAATCATTTCCAATTCTAAGCCTAGAAATCCTTATATCAATAAACACTAATGTTTTTCAGTAACCTCACTGGTAAGAATTATAGGAATTAAATATTACTTGCATTAGAAATATAATTTTCTCCTTTCCAAGCGACTTTTTTTTTTCTCTTTTTAAGGAAAACATAATTCATTTTGGCTTAGGAATTTTGCCAAGCTTTGTCTTTTCTTTTGAGAACAGAAAAATCGGATTGGTGGTTATTTAAATAAATTGTCAAACAATGTTAAAATCCTTCCCACAACATACAACAACATACATACATACATACATACATACATACATACATACATACATACGTACATATAAAATTTGGGGGTGGGGGGACTGGAGAGATGGCTCAGGGGTTAAGAACCCTGACTGCTCTTCCAGAGGTCATGAGTTCAATTCCCAGCACCCACATGGCAGCTCACAACCATCTGTAACTACAAGATCTGGCACCCTCACGCAGATATGCATACGGGCAGAACACCAATGCACATAAAATAAAAATAAATAAATTATTTCTAAAAAATTGGGGGATGGGAGATGGCTCAGTGGGTAATGCTTTCCATGCAAATATGAGGACCTGATTCAGAATCCCCAGAACCCACACACACAAGCACAGGCATGGCAACACATGTCTATAACCCCAGGGCTCCCAGGGCAAGTTGGGAAATAGAGAAAGAATAAAATCCCAGGAAGCTCATGGGTCAGTCAGCCTCTTGTGTGTAGTGACAGCCACAAAGAAAGCCTGTCTCCAAAAATAAGGTGGAATACAAGGGCACCCAAGGTTGTGATCTACCCTCTGCATACATGCCATGGCATGCCTGTGTACCAGTACACACACACACACACACACACACACACACACACACACACACATACACACACACACATGCATACCCATGCAAACATATCATACACACTGATTGACATCAAAGAAGCCTGCACCCCAGATAGAAGCCTATGATTTATATCTCCTATGAAATCGAAAAATGTTTTTAATACCGTGAAATTTCTGCTGGGCTTAGATTAAAAAGAGTTCTCCAAACCCTTTAGTTTCTGCAGCATGCCGAGCAGCCGTGGACCGCTGCCAGCGCTGGGCTTTATCACAGCGTAAATGGGGTTTTAAGGGTTTGTTTCCAGGGCAGGTTCCCGCAGCCCAGGCACTTCCCAGTTTCATTGTTTCTTTGTTCTGCCGGATGTACAAAGGATCGACTGTTTTGTTTTCTGGCTCAGAGAGATTAGATGAAGTCCGCATTTCTGAAGTTCAACCTCTCGGCACGCAACCTGAGAATTCATTTTTTTTTCTCCCCCCCCCCCCCCCCACCGCCCTTTGGTACAGCTCCTATTTTGCAGATTATGTATAATGAGATTATACCGGTCATAACATTTTCTTTCACCTTTATCTGGCTTGGTAGTAGGCATAGATGGCAAGATTTATCTCTTTGGAACCGGCACTGAGTGAAATTATCCCTGTCACCCTTGCCCTTAAAATGCTACTTCAGCGAGAATACTTCTGCTTGGTCCTACTGGGTTGCTCTTGAGGCTTGCTGGCTAGTAGAATCTCATGGTGTTGGATACCTGATTCTTGTCAGGCACCTATAAACCCTGTGTGAGGAGAAATTGCCTTCTTTCCTTTTGATAGGGCATCTGCTGTGTGGGATAGAAAATTTAAATAACATTACCCCCATCCTCCTCCCCCCACAAAAAAAACTCTAGTTTTTCAATTAAAAAAAAAACTATGAATAAAAATCGTCTTGGGAAATTATTTTAACTTAAGAGTTAGAAAATTAGTTCCAAGATTTTACCAAGACTTTTTATTTCAAATAGCAGAAGCAATTAAAGATATTATCAGCTTAGTTTGCAAATTTTTTTGTTTTCCTTTTGCCTCCTTGTTATCAGTGATTCACAAGAAAATGTTTGATAAATGAGACAGAAATAAGATTTTGTATTAAGTACCCATTGCATCTGAGTAAAATCTCCTCTATACTTGATTTGCTCTCAAAACTCCTTGGAACTCTGGTATTTGTCATTATTATTACTACTACTACTACTACTACTACTACTACTACTACTACTACTATTATTGCTGTTATTACACTCAGACAAATAGGGAGATAGAAGTTTTGATGGAGTACCAGTCACTCACAGTGTCACATAAATGCTATGCAATAGAGTCAAGATCTGAATGCAGCTCTATCTAATCCCAAAGTCCATGCTCTCTAGGACTCTATGTCACTGGTTCTGTGGCAGATTATCAGCGTGTAATAGGACCCATACAGACAGCTAACTTTGAGCATCACAAATTGCCCAAGTATAGAACCACCAAGCCATAGAGCCAGATTCAAAGTCACCGAGTGTTAGAACTAGAACCTACGGGTGAACACAGGGGTTGAAAACACAGTGTGAGGTGCGCTTGTTTTCAAAGCTCACCTGTGCTCTGGGCCCTCTCTCTGAGATAATTTGCTTGTCAGTTACTCTTTGTATTTTTAATAATTATTGGTACATCGGTGTCATATTTAATTTTTACTGAATGATGAATTCATATAAATAATAGCATAAGACAGGAAGGTATGGAGTTTCATAAGCTGTATTACCCATATGATATCTTGTTCACCCATAGATGATAGTCTTAGGAACTGTCTGGCCACAGATGACATTTGAGTATAGAATGAGGTTAGCTTACTTGTTGGAGTTGTGTTATTGGCAAATGGGCATCATCTTTTAATTGCACTCTTATGAGTACGTCTATAATTCTTGATGTCATGAACAAAATGCAGCCCATCAGGAGGTGGATAAAGCTGAGGTCTGTAAAGCTATGCCACTCAAACAAATGGCCTGACTTATAAATTGCCCCCCCCACTATCTCCTTCTGACGTTGAGGGCCAAGAACTATGCAGGATTGCTAATCCTTTTCATGTGGATGTTTCTCAATGGGTCTGGCCTCTGCGCACAAAGTAGGGACAGACTGATTTCACATGTTTGACTCCTCACTATACCTAGTGAAGAGCTGCTCATGAACTGCTGTGGACCCAGTTCCCAATCTGCTGATACCGTCCTGATACAAGGTCAATGGTGAAGATTCGGCACAGGAAGAGCATGCTCCCCAAACTGACCCTCACTTTGAGAAATGAAATGAAGTGAATTGTTCAGTGCAAAACACTATCGATCCCACGAGCTCCAGGGTCCCTGGCAACTCCAGCATGCTGCAGAACTAAGATTTTAAAAATCTAAGGATGTTTAGTAATCCCAGCTAGTGAGAGCATTGATTTTGGTTAAGCAACTCTTATTTTAGAATCAATATCAAAGCTGTGTCTTTTGTGATTATCTAATAGCTAAATGCTACCCAAACTTACATAGGTAAATAACACCAAGAATCCACAACCCAGGAAGAGGCTGAGTACAAATTTCCAACTCTTATTATCTCTTAATAGTTTGTATTTTCTGGTTGGATCATCGGTAATTAATCAAGCACAGGCTGTATCCCTGTCAATGTCTAAAAAACATGCTGAACTTGGCAAGTCAAAGAAAACATTGATTGAGATTTCAAGGCCAGACCTACCTTAAGGACTTATCAAATAGGAGTTCACGTCACTATTGGGTAAGGGAGCCCTGTCTTTGAAAAACGGAACACTGGGTTTGCAAGTATGGCAACATGCCAGATTTTTTCCCCCCAGGTAGCAGATTCTTTAAATTTTTAAGGAAAATGAACCTGGGCTTCGGCAGAATAAACAGGTTATTTTCAAAGCCCTCATGCTGCCTTCTCTTTGATGGTTTTGCCTTGCAGATCCCTTGCCTCCTGCTAGGTTTGAAGTCAACCCCAAGAAGACAACTTCAACTACCCTGCAGGTGCGGTGGACCCCTTCTTCTGGCAAAGTCACCTGGTACGAGGTGCAACTGTTGGATGATGACAGTCAAAAGCTACAAGAGGTCCAAGTTCAAGAAAGTAACCCATGGAGCCAATACACCTTTTTGAACCTCACTGCTGGTAGTAATTACAGAATCGCCGTCATGGCTGTTTCTGGAGAAAAACGTTCCTTCCCCGTGTATACCAATGGGTCAACAGGTAAGATCTGTGTTGTCTGTGGTAAATAGTCTACGATAATCTTGTTTTTTTTTTTCCTTCTTTTTGATGGTGCTGGGGATGAAACCCCAGGGACCCCTGCATGCTAGGCGAACACTCCTCAGCCCTCTACAGCACCTTCAAAATGATATGTTATCAAAGGAAATGGAACTATGCCACCCACCATAAGTGAATAACGTAAATAACCTTTTAAAGGGAGGTTATAATGGAGAGGAGAGTGGACTGAGTATGGGGTGTGTCAATGTGCTGCTACCTGGCTAGGTGATCTTAAACAAGTCACGAGATTTTTCTGAAAACAGAATTTTCTCTTATTTAAAATAGAGACTCCCTACAGGCCTGTCTAACTGAAATCCAGGAAAACGAGATTTTTCTGACTCGTTTTCCAAATTGGCATCACAAAATGTATTTTTCCTCTTTTGTACATTTTCATAATACCAGGTAATGATGTCTTCTAAATACTCCCGTGTCTAAAGTAAGTTTTTGCTTCCTGAATATGGTGAAAAAGAATTCATCTAGTGTCCCCATGCATCATGATATCACTCCCAGAAAGTGCGTGGCTTTCCTGTAACTTATTCTCCTCTCTTTCTCCTCCCATTTTCACCTCCTACAGTTTCTTCCTTTATCTCCCCTATTGTCAACAGTACACTGCATTGGCCACACCCACCTTCATCTCCATAAAGCAGAGGAGACAAAACAGGCAATGTATAATGTCCCTTTGCCCTTAAAGCCTGCGGACTTTATAAAGGTGTTTAATGAAGGTTCCAGTGAACTCTTGAGGACCATTACTGATTATTGCTATGATAAAATATAAAGAGAAGTATAAATAAACATGTAAATTAAAGAACTATGTCTATGTCTTCTACAAGAGGATTATGAATGACCCTGTGGATATGTGTTTTTTTTCCCACTAGTACCATCTCCAGTGAAAGATATTGGCATTTCCCCCAGTCCTAATTCTCTCCGAATTTCCTGGTCTCGTGGCTCTGGCAATGTGGAACAGTACAGGCTGGTGCTCATGGATAAAGGGACCTTAGTTCAAGACAGGACTGTGGACAAGCATGATTCTTCGTACGCTTTTCATGGACTGACCCCTGGACACCTCTACAACCTCACTATTATCACCATGGCCTCAGGACTCCAAAACTATAGGTGGAAACCAGTGAGGACGGGTGAGTTCCCCTTCTTCAGCTAAACAAGAGCAAAGCTCAAATTGAGTTTAAATAGGGGTTGTTGTTTGGGTAATGGTAATGTAGGACAAGCTGAAACTCATATGAGTTATAGAAAGACTTTAACATACCTGCACTTTACTGAAGAAAAATGAGTCTTTTATTCCAAAGTTAAAGCTCGCCTGTGGCAGCATTTTGAAGCTGATAAAGTTAGTTGCTGATATGGCTGAAATTCCTCCATTTAATACATGCCTAAGGCTTCCTACTTCTGACTCGTAAATAGGCATCGCTTATCTTTGGGATCATCTGCAGTGAGTTGGGGGTGTATAGAAACATGGCCTTTTAGGACAGTTATTTCCAAAACTCTCTACCCAAAAGAACATGATGTGGGACCCAGTCACATAACCCAACCTCCTCTGAAAAAGCTAATTGAGCCGGGCGGTGGTGGCGCACGCCTTTAATCCCAGCACTCGGGAGGCAGAGGCAGGCGGATCTCTGTGAGTTCGAGGCCAGCCTGGTCTCCAAAGCAAGTTCCAGGAAAGGTGCAAAGCTACACAGAGAAACCCTGTCTCGAAAAACCAAAAAAAAAAAGCTAATTGATGCTACTTATTAATGAATTGTTCATTCACTGATCCATTTAGTCAATATTTACTGAGTGTTAGGTATATGTCAAGCACTACAGGTTAGTACCATTCAAGGTAGACAGTGCCAGAGTTCTCGTGGAACTCATTTGAATGGTCCTAATTAGTGTAATGTGTTGATAAACTTCTCTTTGTGAGTTATCTCACTTTAAAATAAGCTGTAAGATAAGGGAGTACCTTTGAAATTGCTCTGGTAGGGGGAGTATCTGGAACAAAAGGAGGCTGCGGAAAAAGGTACTGGAAACTCAGACACATTCGAATATCTTTTCTAACACACTCCAAAAATATGAAGATGTTCCTAAGAAAAATGCACAGAATGTCTTAAGAGATGTTTGTGAATATCAAGAGCAAATACAGCCAGACGTACGCTTGTAATCCCAGCACTCAGAAAGCTGAGGCAGGAGGACCACAAGTCTGTAGACAGCCTTGATTATAAAGCAAGTTCTAGGCCGTCCTAGACTGGAGAGAGGGAGAGAGAGACAGAGACAGAAACAGAGAGCGACACAGAGAGAGAGAGAGACAAAGACAGTCTGAGAGAAAGAGAGAACAAACAAATCACACTTCTGAGCATAGCATGCAAAATCACTGTTCTACACTCTTTTACTGAAACTGCATTAATTTATATTATGCCATAAGGCATAGTTCCAGCATGCGTAAGAGGTAGGAAAAATATTCATCACAGGTTATTTCTTGTCATGAGCTTTCCTTTGATGAAAGAGTAACACAACTTTTTATCATGACTTAATATAAAAGGTATCTTAGTGGGTTTGAGAGATGGCTCAGCTGTTAAGAGTACTTGCTGCGTTTTCAGAGTTTGGTTTCTAGCACCCGCATTGGGCAGCTCACAACTACCTGTAACTCCAGCTCCTTAGATTTAATGTCCTTGTCTAGCATCTGTGGGCACTTGGACACATGAGACATACATTCACACACACGCACACAAAGCCTTTTTAAAAGTATTTTAGCACACAAATTTTTACAACTACCAAACCTATTTAGTGTGCACTTGATGTTATTAAATGTAGAAACACACAAACACACTCACAAAGAAATGAAGTGGATGGCGGACCTCTTGGTGAATTCTATCTAAAGCATCCCAGAGCCGCAAAGGAATACAGAAAGTCTTCTAACCAAGCTTTATTTGTCAGGGAGCAAGGAGGCACAGTGAGACTGATGGAGAACTGTCCAGTATTCTGCGGGCGGCTTGCCAAGTTCCAGCCAGAATTCAGGCTCCTGACTGCAAGATAGTTTTCTTGCCATAGCATGGTCGTTCTTGGATCTCCAGGACCATTTTGTCTCTCAAGCGATTTCCTCTTGATCAAAGAGTATGTCCTGCAGGCATTAAAGTGTAGGTCAGAATGCGGCTGTAGGGAAGGCAAGAGATGAGGAGTAAAATCTCTTTTCCATTCATTGCTAATTAGCTCCTATGGAAGTCTCAGATCTGAAGGTGACAAATGATGGCAGTCCGACCTCTCTGAAAGTCAAGTGGCAAAAACCTCCTGGAGATGTAGATTCCTACAACATTACCCTGTCTTACCAAGGGACCATTGAAGAATCCAAAACGTTAGCGCCCCGTGTTACTGAAACTCAATTTAAAGACTTAGTTCCTGGACGGCTTTACCAAGTTACCATCAGCTGCATCTCTGGTGAACTGTCGGCTCAGAAGATGACGATGGGCAGAACAGGTAAGTCAGCCTCCAAAATACTCTTTGGTCGCCTCGATCATTCTCAGATATCTCTCAGAATAGGACACAATAATGTAGATGGGAACTTCTTCTCCTACCTGGCAAGTAGGGTCTTTATAACCAAGGATGATGCCTATAGAGTAGAACCCAAGCACAGAGTGAAATAAAGGGTTAATTACATACAGTGTGTCGTTTAAACAACGGTGCTTGGGTTCCTGTGTGATCTGCATGTTTTCCCTGCTCTCTGCTTTCTCATTCCACATCACCTAAGTAGCACAAATATACAAGTACCAATGTCAATAGAGAGAAGATTTCTGGCTCATTCTTATAAAAAGGCCAAGTTGGCACTTAACTGTGTTTCCCATAAATAGTTTTATGAATTGATGTCACTGAACGGTTATCTTGTTCTTTATTTGACTAAATTACTGGGTTCCGAACCTTGGACACTGTTAAAGGGGTCATGATGTACCCTGGCTTTTAAGACAAGGGTCTGCAAAGTACACCCTGTGGGCAAACGCACTTGGTGGCTTGTTTTTATATTTCTCTAAATGAAAAGAGGATCCTTCCAGGGTCATGTATGTAGTTCAGTCAAGGTTTGCTTGCTGACCCTTGTTTAATAGATGTTGCCTTTTAACCAAAGACTAACACACACACACACACACACACACACACACACACACACACACACACTAGAACCCTTTAGACACGCTAATGGCCTTAGTAATTTCACGTCAGGCCCTGTATAAACACTTTGCATTTATTGAAAGAAAACTGTAAGCTAAGAGCTGTGCTGTTAGTATAGACATTGTACAGATAAACTAGAGTGATTGAATAACTCGTTCATGGTCATCTGGCCAGAAGGTTCTGGAGCTTGACTTTAAGCCAGGTGTGTTCAATTTGAGTCCAAGCTCAGTGTCATTAGAGGTCTCAAGTAAGAGCTATATGGCTGGAAGGGACCAAGAGCAACACTCCCCTTCAGAAGATCAGTAGACACTTAGTGGAAATGGCCTGGCAGTGGAACCTAGAAAGTGTAGACTTCCCAGCAAATAAAAGGGGGAAAGAAGGGATGTCTGTGAGAGAATGAATGACAGGAACAAAGGCTCAGAAGCGGGAGGAGCTCGGGAGACACAGTTCTGCAGCACACACCCCCGAACACGCTAAAAGGGACAGGGAAGGAGGGAGGGTAGCTGCAGGGAGAAGTCAAGGGTCGGTCTAGGAGGAGGACAGTTCGGAACTTGAAGAGACATGGATGTAAATGAAGGACCTGGGGTTCCGTTTGTTCATTTTTGAAGAGAGTCTGAGTTGTTTGTACTCAAACATGCCTAAAACCATAATGCAAGAAGTTAGTTCTTTCCAGTTGCGATTAAACAAATTGAGAATGTTTCATGACCACAGCATCTAGTATCTTTTTTAAAAGATGGTACATTTGTCACCGTCCCCACCTTGAGATGCAATGTCAGTATGATCTCCAGGGCTGGCAGACAAGCAGTGAAAAACAGCATCACATCTCTAGGCTGTGAACAGCGTTGCAAGAGAGTCCCTCACCTGAGGTACACAGATATCTGAAAGGGATACACGGGTGTACAATAGCAGACAGTGTGTTCTTTATATATTGCTTCCCATAAAAAGAAAATGAATATTCTTAATTTGGGTTTTCAACACCTTCTTGGCATATCCTTGTTTAGTTCCAGAAAAAGTGAGGAATCTGGTTTCATACAACGAGATTTGGATGAAGTCCTTCGCCGTGAACTGGACGCCCCCTGCTGGAGATTGGGAGCACTATCGTATCCTGCTCTTCAATGACTCCTTGGCGCTGCTCAACGCCACTGTGGGGAAGGAGGAAGCCCACTTTGTCATGGATGGTGTGGAGCTCATACCAGGAAGACAGTATGAGGTGGAAGTCATTGTTGAGAGTGGAAACCTGAGGAATTCTGAGCGCTGCCGAGGCAGGACAGGTAAACAAACATGATTGGGTTTGTGATGGACAGAAATTAATTCATTCCCTGCATCACATAACCACAGAGCTTGTATTTCTGTACTCCCTCAAGGTGAAATATTATGAAGCTAACAGAGTTTCAAACATTTAATTTTGTCAAATTTGAACATCAGGCCTCTTTTCCACTGGTAACTCCATTATTTCATGAAAGAACAGACATTTTAAAGACGTATTTTTATGATCTTTAAACTGTGCTGAGGCACGGGGCGTGGGTGGGTGGGGGTGGTTGTGTAGGTTATGTGCACCTGAGTCCAGTAGAGGGCAGAAGATCCCAAACAGCCAGAGTAACAGGAACTTATAAAATGCCCCCACAGGACCTGGTAAAACCTGAGGGCTGGGAACTGAACCCAGGTCCTGTGCAAGGTCCTCAGTTTAACCACTGAGCTATCTCTCTAGCCCCAAGAAAAGACATTTTAAATCACAAAACAACAGGAAAGACACAATCTGAAACTAAAGACCGACCTTCCAAAATGTGTTTGTCCTATGCCTTGTCCTAATATTGCCTTATTTAAGGATTTCTGGTACTGGGGTAGAATGATTGACATGGAAAGGGATGTGATAGGATGACAGGAAAGGGAAGGTTAGGACACATGGATCTTGATCATTTCGCTGTCACCATTATATTGCATTTTCTTTGGCAGATCACACACTCCCCAAAACCTGTCTTCTCAACTTCCAAGTATGACAGTTATCCTTCCAAGTTCAACGTCTCTATGATGACCTTTGGGATGTAGAACAGCCCATATTTGAAGTGAAATTCATCTCTCTTTGTCTTGCCTACTAAAGAAATAACTTCACTGACTCAGTGTTCTTATGAGAAAGAATGCCAAACAGGATGACTGTGTTAGCCTCTTAATTCACCAACCGTAGCTTTCAGGGATCTTTCCCTTTTCCAAATATTAATGTCGGATGATGATCAAAAACATAGCCAGCATAAGCAAGACACCCCGACTACTCACAGGACAGGTGTCTTTGTCACCCCCCCCCAACATTTTTGCCAATCACTTCAAGCAATCTGGAAATGTAAGGTGAATAAACACTGGCGTCCAGCCTCATTGGCACAATTCTCTGGAGAACTCCTCCTCCAACTTTTTTTTTTTATTTCATGCTCAGTTTGCTTTCAGATTACAATCAATATTCTCTCTTCAGTTTCTTCTGTGCAACCTGGTCTCCTAGTTTAGTTCTTTCCTGATAAGTTTCATGTCCATGTGGCTGGAGGGTGCAGAAATCTGACTCTGAGCACTACATATGTAGCAGAGCATCGTCTGTGCTTGCCTGAATCTACAGCAAAACTCTGAACTGTCTCCCACTCTGCACTTCTAAACATGAGCTGCAAAGCAATTCAACACTCTTTGGGGGCCGTTGACCCAGTGTCCTGCCCCGTTGTTTGGCCTGGACCCTGCATATTTGTATGGCTACAACGACTCACATTGCTTCTTTAAAGTGACATCTTTCACATACTTGGTTTTTTTTTTTTTTTTTTTTTTTCAGAATCATATACCCTTGATGGCCTGGGTGGTTTTACAGATATCCTTAGAGTGAATATAAAAAAATTGAACACCTTGATTTGCACAATTCTTTCCAGGATTTTCTGGTTTATTAAAATAGCAAACAGGTGAAACATTTGTCTGATTATTCTTTATCAATACAAAATCGGGAGTCAGACATTGGAGTAAGAACCTGAATGATCAGAGAAGCTGTGGAGAAGCCACCAGTGACCTCCCATCTCTCCCATTGTTCCTTCATCCAAAAGGGCTGAGATACTCTCTCAGCCCTCCTTACTTCCTGTCTCTTATCTGTCCTCAGTCCTCCAAAACCTCTATGGTTAATTTGGGTCAACTAAACTAACTCCACTCTATGACTCAAAGCAAACTTCATTGTCAGAATAGGATCAAAATATCACCTAACAGCAAACCATTCTCACTGGCCACCTTGGGCCACAAAGAAGAGGAAATTTCAAGTCAAATTGTAGTTTTATACAATTAACTCTTTTAAAAGTTGGCTTCCCTAGCTGGGAAGTGGTGGCACACATCTTTAATACCAGGACTTGGGAGGCAAAGGCAGGTGGATCTCTGTGAGTTCAAGGCTAGCCTGGTCTACAAAAGGAGTTCCAGGACAATCAGGACTGTTACACGAAGAAACCCTGTCTTTTTTTTCCCCCATTTTTCTTTATTAAGAAATTTTCTACTCATTCTACATACCACCCACAGATCCCACCTCCTTCCTCCTCCCATCTCCCAGCCCTCACTCCCAAGCCACCCCACATCCCCACATCCCCCAAATCAAGATCTCCCATGGGGAGTCAGCAAAGCCCGGCACACTGAGCCTAGGGAGGTCCAAGCCCCTTCCCACTGTACCAAGGCTGTGCAAGGTGCCACATCACAGGCACCGGATTCACAGAAGCCTGCCCATGCACCCAGGGCAAATCCCAATCCCCCTGCCTGGGTGCTCCCTAAACAGTTCAAGCCAAACAACTGTCTTCCATAACCAGGGAACCTAGTCCAGTCCCATAGGGGCTCCACAGCCACCAGTCCACAGTTCGTGGGCTTCCACTAGTGTGGCCGGTCATCTCTGCACGTCTTCCCATCATGATCTCCATGTCCCCCGCCTGCAGAATCCCTCCTCTCTCTCATCAATTGGATTCCCGGAGCTCATCCTGGTGCCTGGCCATGGATCTCTGCATCTGCTTCCATAAGTCACTGGACAAAGGCTCTATAATGATAGTTAGGGTATTCGCTAGAGTAGACCAGTCCAGGCACCCTCTTAAAAAAAAAAAAGAACAAGAAAAAATTTTTGCTTCCTTGTTGTTTTGTGGGTCCCATATTTTGCTGTTAACAATGTCTTCTAGATGATAGCATCTTTTAAAGAAGTGGAAGAAATTAAAATTCTTTTAAAAGTGGAAGAAATTAAAATTCTTTTAAGATAAGGGCTGCCCTTCCTAAGGTTATTATTATTCCTTTCCAGTTGCTGTCCTCTTCATGACAGAGCAGGGTCCTCTCAGAAATAGAAGAGCACTTGGTCTTTCTAAGCGTTGAGAGTAAGAAATACTTCTCACTCCAGTGAAATACTCAAGCATAGTCTATTCATTTTAGTTTTATGGTCACAGGACTTTGTTTAATGATTTCAAAACAAGGATTCATGAGAAGAGAGAAACTCTCACAGCTGGAGAGATGGCTGAGGAGTCAAGATCTCACCCCACTCCTGCAGAGACCAGAACAGATGGTCTCTAAAAATTACTAATGGCTGTGACTGAATCAGTGACCCTAAGTCTCAATTGATTTTTTTCCCCCTCAGTCCCCCTGGCTGTCCTCCAGCTTCGTGTCAAACATGCCAACGAAACATCACTGGCCATCACGTGGCAGGCCCCCGCAGGTGAATGGGAGAAATACATCATTTCACTGACTGACAGAGACCTCTTAGTCATCCACAAATCACTCTCCAAAGATGCCAAAGAATTCACCTTTATGGACCTGATCCCCGGACGAAATTACAAGGCTACCGTCACCAGTATGAGTGGAGATTTAAAACAGTCATCTTCAACAAGAGGAAGAACGGGTAATAATAGCCACCATTTTTACATTTTTATGAAGGTCTATCCACTGAAATTTGCAAATATCCATTAAGTGCCTAGTATTCCTATTATGTACTTGGTGTGACATTGGATCCTTTCTATTGTGTTTTCTATCTTACCAAGTTTCTTCTTTTGCTTAGGTATATTTTACTAATCGGAATACAGTAGAGAATATCCTTGCCATGAAGTTTTATTGCAAAAGAGAACAGAAAATGGGGCATTATTGAAAATAGGGAGTATGGTAGAAAATATTATTTTTTAATTATTTAAAAAAGCAGGATATGTTACGTTGATTCTAATAGATAAAGGAAAAGGGGATGTTGATATTGTCAGGAGGGGGGAAAGTGTCACTCAGGGAGGAGTATGGGATCTAGGGCACAGTGAGGGAAATGGCTTTAGGAAGGAGAATGGATAATTTAGCTTCAGTGTTACCGGGGAGAGAAAGTACCTGAGTACTGATGCCAGCAGGTGCAATGCTGAGCCCTGCTCTTAGAATTACTGTCCTTTTCTCAGCGATGTGGGGAGCAACCAAGACTGGTGTTAGCAATGTATACGCTCTGGATAGTCTGTATCGCCCTTCCCTCTTTCTTCAGCATATATATATATATATATATACATACTATATATATACATACTATATATACATACCATATATATATATATATATATATATATATATATATATAGTATGTATGAGTGTTTGCTTGCATGTATGTATGTGTGCCTGGTGCCTCCGAAGGCTGGAAGAGAATGTCCTATCCCCAGGAACTGGTGTTACAGATAGTTGTGAGCCAGGC
Organism: Peromyscus californicus insignis; assembly: GCF_007827085.1. Lineage (NCBI taxonomy): Eukaryota > Metazoa > Chordata > Mammalia > Rodentia > Cricetidae > Peromyscus > Peromyscus californicus. The sequence continues at coordinate 33,374,403 of NW_026294535.1, forward strand.
TGTGGATGCTAGGAAGCAAACCCAGGTCCTCTCCAAGAGCAGCAAGTGTTCTAAACTGCCGAGCCCTCTCTCCAGCCCTTTTACTTCTCGTTGTAAATTGTACCTCCCCAAAACAGGGCTTTCTGGAGTCATGCTCTTTCTGTTTAGCTCTTCTTCCAACTTAACCACCTGTCTGTCTTTCTTTCCTGTCTCAGAAATTCCAAGTGAGAGGGTGGTCCTTCATCCTGAAAGATAGTCTTTAAGTTCTTTATTGAAGAGTCCCAGGGACAAACTCTCTCCACTTCTGGTGTGTGTGTGTGTGTGTGTGTGTGTGTGTGTGTGTGTGTGTGTGTGTGTCCTTATGTAGCTGTCAGTTTTGCAAAGCAGTTTCCTATGCTTTTGTCTTGTGCTGCGAGATATTTTCTGTCAGGACACTGGAAGTTTTTTTCTACTTTCTCTGGTACTTACTGTCTCTGTTGGAAAGCAGGCTTCCAGTCTACTTCTTACTTTCCCATGAGAAGTCCCTTTAAGGTGGCTGCTCTAAGCCCCGCCCCCTTTACCTCTGGGGATCTGCAGTTTCAGAGGAGAGACCGGTACAGAAATCCTTTTGCTCCTTTACCTGAGATTTGTTGGGACTTCTGTTCTTTTGGCTTACTGCCTTTTCTCAGTCCTGGAAATGTTCAGCTATTGGCCCTCCAGTACCGTCGTCTCTGGCCTCCTTTCCATTCCCCATCTGTAGCACAGAGACACACACAAGCTTCACAGTTCCACATCTTTGCTTCCTGGCCTGCAGTCTGCATGATTTCTTCAGCTGTGTGTTTCACTCATGAATTCTTTTTCCAGCTCTCTCTGATCTATTAAATTCGGTTACATTTCTGTTCACTTTTTAATAGTCTCTTTGGTTTTCTCCTATCTATATATGTTATTCTATCTATATATGTTATTTTGCCCTTTAGTTAAACGTATACATACACTCACATACACACATTGAACAAGATATATGTTTTAGTTGTACTCTTTAATAACTATATGTAAATGTACATGTTTGTTTTGCATTTTGTCCATCATTATACTGAAATCTGAACTCCTCAGCAGTCAAAGAATATTGTCTGTTGATTTTTGCTGCTCTTTGCTCATATTGCTTTATTCCTTTAAATGTCTCTCTCTCTCTCTCTCTCTCTCTCTCTCTCTCTCTCTGTAAGCTTATATTCCTGGGAATCTTATTTTATGACAATTCTCTAAGACTTTGTTCGAAGATGCATTTCAGAGAGAATTTTCATTTGATTCTTCCATGTACCCAGGACCGCTGTCAACTCAGACCTAGCTTAACTTAATTAGCCGATGGGGATGGGGGTGGGGCGGGTTTGAGCACCCACATGGGGGATTTCCAGTTGTACGCACATGGAAAAAATCTCAAGGTTAAGAATGCTCAAGAAGGTTTGGGCTTTAGATCCGTGGCAGAGACATGTCCCAGCACATATAAAGTCATAAAATCTAAAAGAAAAAAAAATCTCAAAGGAAATGGTTTTCTCCCGTAGATGCTAAGAAGGCTGCCGTGGTGTGGGAAGTAGAGAAGGAATAGTCTCACAGGATGTAATTCTATGTAGGCTCAGCCATCAGCTCTCTCAGCCTGAGAGAGTCTTACACTTTACCTCCCATCCCCAGGATCCCCCAGTGCTGTAAAAACCAAAGGGTGAATTCATGTCTGAAACATTCGCCTAAGGCAACGGTTGGCTTCAGTTCTTCAGTGGCCAGCCGCTTACTTACCAGCCTCTGAGAATGCCTTATATGTTCCTGACATTCTTGTTTTATTTTTCATCCAATATGTGGGATCCGTTTATTGGAGTGATTTTTTTTTCATGGCAAATAGTCTAGCATAAAGCTGCAAACGAAAGCCCAAGGCATTGTTTTAGACCCTAATATTTTCATCACTCCTATTGCTCATATTGTTGGGTGATATTGTAAGTGTAATATAGTATTTGTTTAACTTTGCAGGGAAATGTTGGTCTCTTTCCTGCGGCAATTAAAGCATTTATTTTCTTATGTTTTGAAGTGGGGGGTCTCATTATGGTGCCCAGGCTAGCCTCAAACTTGTGGGTTCAAGAGAGCTTTCTGTCTTGGCCACCCCATTAGGTAGCTGGGACTATAGGCATATCATGCCCAGGTGGATTATTACATTTTACACTTCTATAAACAATGTATGAGAGCTCCAGACAGCACGTGGTCTTGTGTCTGTCTGTGTGTCTCTTTATCTTAAAATTAAGCCATTCCGGTAGGTGTGACATCTAACGGCTTGAGAATCCTTTCCTATGCCTTTTCACTATTGTCTCCTTTGGAAAAGTTTACAGTCCGATGTTTCGCTCATTGTTCAATACCATTGTTTGTTTTCTTAGCAAACAGATGGGTATGTGGTGTATGCATGTGTAAGCCGGTACACTCACACACATGAGTGACTGTGTGGAGTCCAGAGGTTAATATCAGGCTGTCATCTTGCATTTTTTTTCTAGTTTGTTTTTTTTTTTTTTTAAATTACATTGGTTTGTTTGTTTTTCTTGGTGAGTATGTGGGCAGAGACACATGCCGCTGCACATGTGAGGTGATCAGGAGACAATGTGTGGGAGTCGGTGCTCTCCCCTCCTGCCCCGTGAGCCCCAGGGATGGAACGCAAGTCGTCAGGCTTGCCAGCAAGTGCCTTAACCTACTGAGCCGCCCCACCAGCCGGCACCTTAATGTTCCGTGAAACTGAAGCTCACAGCTTCAGCTGGCCCGGCCGGCCAGAGACCATCACAGTGCGCAGTACCACGCCTGGTTTTTGTTGTTGTTGTTTGTTTTTGTTTTGGGTTTTTTGTTGTTGTTGTTGTTTGGTTTTTTGTTTGTTTGGTTTGGTTTGTCGAGACAGTGTTTCCCCGTGTAGTTTTGGTGCCTGTTCTGGATCTCGTTCTATAGATCAGGCTGGCCTTGAACTCTGCCTCTGCCTTCCGAGTGCCAAGATCCTGGTTTTTACATGGGTTCCAGGATCCCTGCTCGCTCCGGTCCTCAGGCTTCACCCACGGAGCCAATCGCTCCAGCCCCACAAACAAAAGTTTTGAGATTTCTTGATTCTTATACACAATTTGGAAACACTGTGTTGAAAATGTTTTCTTCCCGTGTGGGGCTCATTTTCTTACTATTGAATTTAGTGTGTTTTGGTGAGTGGTGGTGCTTAATTTTGACGTCTGGAATTTGGTCGTTCATAGACAGTGCTTTTGGTAGCACACTCGAAAACTCCACCTAACAAAGGGTCACAGAGACTCTTCCCTGGAATATTTAGAGCTCAGACTTACGCTGTAGGCCTACAAACCATTCTTGTATTACATTTTAATTAATTTATATTTAACATTTTCATATTAACATAGCATTTAATATTAATATAGGTCAAGGTTTCCTTTTTCATATGCACATCTAATAATTCCAGAGATATTTGTTGAAATGCTATCCTTCTTCACGAAATTGTCTATGAATCTTTCTAAAAATTAGCTATATATATAGTCTATATATATATACATATATATGCATATACACACATATACACATACTTATCTATATGCATAGATACATATCTATACACACATACACATATATGTATATGTATAAAGATGCATATGTACATATATATGTATGCATATATGTATAGTACATATATGTATGTGTATATGTATATATGTGTGTGTGCATATGTATATGCATACACATATGAGAAGTAAAGGAACTATAATTATCAAAACAGTTCAAACTAAACATACATATATATGTATATAAAGGGAGAGACTATATATGTATGTATCCATTGATCTTTTTCTGGACTTCCCATTCTTTTCCATCCCCTTATCTGTCTGTCTGTCTGTCTATCTGTCCTTTGCCAGTTTTATTTATACTGTCCTGATTACTATGACTTTCTGGTAAAATTACCCGATATTTGTCTTTCAACTTCATTTCTGTGATTAGTGGGGCTTTTGAGGTTTTGTTTTATTTTGTTTTAACTGTTTTGGTAATTATGTCCCTTTACTTCCCATATAAATTTTTGAATCAAGCCGGGCAGTGGTGGCGCACGCCTTTAATCCCAGCACTCGGGAGGCAGAGCCAGGCGGATCTCTGTGAGTTCGAGGCCAGCCTGGGCTACCAAGTGAGTTCCAGGAAAGGCGCAAAGCTACACAGAGAAACCCTGTCTCGAAAAACCAAAAAAAAAAAAAATTTTTGAATCAGATGGTTCTAAGGATCTATGTATGGTAACACTTTCGGCCAACATGTTTGTGTCTTAATACAAAGGTTAATGAACTTTGTGAAGGGGGTCTGCTGAAGCTCTGATTATTGTAAGTTAAGAAAGAAGCACGAAGAGAACCAGCTTCAGTATCTGTGACCATCAGCTGATGGATGGGTTGGAAGTGGCCATAGTTGATAATTTAGAAAAAGGTCACAGGCTTAGAGGTGAGAAAGCCCTAGCTTGGATACCTGGCTGGTTATTTATCAAGCTGTGGTGTAGGCTAGAAAGCCTATATTCTATGATCTTTGGTTTCCTCATTAGTAAAAGAAATATGAAATCAACTTTATAGACATGCATATCAGATAATATAACCTCTAAAATGCCTTCTGCTCTAACTGAAAGGTAGTAGGCATTCACTCCTTAATATAATTGTCGTTACTATTTTATATATTCTATAGCCTATATTATTATGGCATTTTCATGAACAATAACAATAGCCCTTTGGAGAACATACTTATAAGGAAGTAACTAACTTGTTAGACCATAACCTGACTACCAGCTTGAAGGAATTTCCCATTGCCAGCCTATAACAGTCATTGGCTCTGGTGGATTACATGGTTTTGTGTTCTTATAGAATAAGCATGGATAAGATCATATTAAATAAAAAGGTTCTCTAACAAAGCAGCCTTAGCCGGGCGGTGGTGGCGCACGCCTTTAATCCCAGCACTCGGGAGGCAGAGCCAGGCGGATCTCTGTGAGTTCGAGGCCAGCCTGGTCTCCAAAGCGAGTTCCAGGAAAGGCGCAAAGCTACACAGAGAAACCCTGTCTCGAAAAACAAAAAACAAAAAAAAAAAAAAAAACAAAGCAGCCTTGGTTATGTAAACTTCAAAGCCAAAGCTCATTAAGAAGCATCATCGTCTCATTATGAGACCTTAACTGACTTTGATCGAAAGTTGTTGAATAAACAGCTGGTTGAAGTGATTGAACCCTGTAGAGAAATAAATGTCCATATGCCACAAGAAACAGGGTGAAAAGCCCATGCCAAAAAACAAAAACAAAAACAAACAAACAAACAAAAACAACCATGTTTTTTATCCATAGTACTTTAGTCTGTCTCCATTTTGACTCCCCATTCTTATCCTACCTTGGAGTGACGGAGCGTAATGATTTTTTATCTTCTTTCTACTGCCTTTTAGTGCCTGCCCAAGTGACTGACTTGCATGTTACCAACCGAGGGATGGCCAGTAGTCTTTTCACTAACTGGACAAAGGCCTTAGGAGATGTAGAGTTCTACCAAGTGTTACTGATCCATGAAAATGTGGTCATCAAAAACGAGAGCGTCTCCAGTGAGACCAGCAGATACAGTTTCCACGCCCTGAAATCCGGCAGCCTCTACTCGGTGGTGGTGACCACGGTGAGCGGAGGCATCTCTTCCCGACAGGTGGTGGCGGAAGGAAGAACAGGTAAGAAATGCAGATGCGTGTTTGCAACTTCCAGATACAACAGTACGTGGAGGAGCTGCCTCCAACAGGAAGTTTTTAAACATCCTAAAATCAGGCCTCTCTGTGTCCTTCCTTCCCAAAAGCCAGGTTTCCTTACACACAGAGGTACATGGTATGGAAAATTGGCTGAGGCAGGAGGACAAGAGAGAATACTCAACTTTCCTGTATTTCCAATAACCACATCAAAGCCAGAAAAACATTTCAAGGCATGGTAACCGCTGGTGCCTGAACTTAGCCCTACTCTTGGGTTGGTTACCTTTGAAACTGTTTTGTTTTTTCCATTTAAAGTTAAACAAGTAATGAACTATCTTCCATGCACAGAGCCTTATTTTCAAGACAGAGAAGCGAGATGATAGCCACTTCACACGGTCAAAGCTGAATTGATGTAATTCTCAAGTGGCATATCTAGAATCTTCCTATGTTGCGTAGGTTGGATCTGAACTCTCTGGCTCAGACTTTCCAATAGTTAGGACAACAGGAATACACGGCTGCCCTCCTGTAACAGTCACATATATATTTTGTAAGCAACGTCATCAAATGCTGAGGGCTGAATGCCACCCAAAAAAAAAAAAAAAAAAAAAGCTCCTGGCCTCTAGTGTTCCTTGTCAAATAAAACTGTGAGCTAAGATGACAAGTAAGGATCGTTATGGTTACTGTGTCAGAGAAGCTCAGCGCCCAAAAAGCAAGTGGAATTTTTCTACATCATACATTGAAAGCGCATAAAAGTAATAACGTATTATTTCATATATTATATGAAATTTATGTTCCAGTTTCTGAGGGAAAAAAAATACACAAACCCAATTGAAGCTTTGATAGTGATGGATGGTTAAACTCAGAATCAGTTCAATAACCTTGACCTCTTCGTTTTATATAATTATTATAAGTTGGATTCAGGCTTCTCTATAAACCCAGTACTCAGATACTAATTATCGGTTGTGGTGTCATGGAAAAATCTCTTTCCCAAAATCACCAATCTCACCTACTTAATTAACTGCTTGCATTAATTTTCAGAGGAGCAGCTAAGAAACTGAATGCATGTCTCTTGGTCTTAATAGAAATTCACTGATGTATACCAGTGCTCTCTTTCTGTGGCACTAGGCTTAGGAAAGACACCTGTGTCTTTCTTGATACCTTCTTTCTTCTCTGGTGAGAGTTACTGGCACCATGATTCAGTGTAGTATAGTTGGGGTGAGGACTGAAAAGCTGGGAAGGCCTTTGCATCGATCTTCCAGTGAGTTGCAGCCTGTGTTAAGTCTGGTTAGACCGACTTGTCTTGCTGCACAACAGTGCAATGTGGTTGCTCCTGACTAGACAACTCTATCGATTGATTCTCCTCCAAGTAGAAATCAGGGATCCAGGCTCCTACTACCTGACGGTTTCCTTCCTCCAGATTCTCACAGCTCTTTCCACCTCTGCAGAGAATAAAGGTAGAGATCAGACATGGCCCGGAAGAGATTAGTAGACCTGGAAGCGGAGGTGTCTTTTCCACCCACATTCCACTTAACGAAACTGTTGCATGGCTGTGGCTAGTTACATCTGACTGTAGGGGAAGCTGAGAAATGTGGTCTAGATGAGTTTTAAGAGGAAAGGAAGCAGTTGATGAGCTAGTCACACTCTGTCCCAGGTTAATTTCTATTTTAAACATCACAAAGAGCTGGGAATGGACCTAGGGATAGAGCATTTGTTTCCCATACACAAAACCTTGGGTTCAATCCCAGTACCACCAAAAGAAAAAAATTACCACAATACTAATAAATATACCACAAGGGCTATCCAACCCATTATAATGTACCAAAGTAGTATAGTATCTGACTGATATCACTTGAAATCAGTGAATATTGGGAATAATGAGACTTTATTTTATAAATCATTTTTATTCCTGTATTTTAAGCATAATCAGAAATATCACTATTTGGTCCATGATACACAAAAGAAGCATTCATAAAGTGTATGAGAAAGTCTATGAAGGATAATTATAAAATTTTGAGAACAAAAATTATGAATGAATATAGGTATGTTAATTCAACTGTTGTCCTGAGAAAGGGACAATAGAATACTACTGTATACACACAATGACTAAGGATTTCAGAAACTTCCTAGATTATTACAATTTTTATACAGCACATTATAAAATAACTCAATGGCCAAAGCTATAATGATAACCATTAGCATTTCTTCAAATACTTGATATGTTTCTCAGTATCCAAATAATTTTGAAAAGTCTTCTTAGACCTCACACAAGCTTCCACAGAGTTGAAGCAGGCACACAAAAACCTCTCCAGCCTAGATAAAAAGACAGGAACTGAAATTTAAAATATCAACTATTTGGCCGGCGGTAGTGGCGCACGCCTTTAATCCCAACACTTGGGAGGCAGAGCCAGGAGGATCTCTGTGAGTTCGAGGCCAGCCTGGTCTACAGAGCAAAATCCAGGACAGGCACTAAAACTACACAGAGAAACCCTGTTTCAAAAAACATATATATATATATATATATATATATATATATATATATATATATATATATGAGATATTTGTGCAATCTAATCCCAATTTGAGGAAATATTCATTCTAGAGAAATACCAAATAACTTTTGTATCTATTTCATCTTAATCAAGTGAGTACTTTGGTGGAGAAAACTCCTGATAATTCTATCTTTTCTAAATAGCATATGGACAGCTCATCTATTGTGTGTAAGATGGACTTTGGGCATATTAGATTATAAGGACACTCAGGTTTCACCAAGTCAAACCCTGTCTTTTATGTGCAATGCAGTAGCCCTGACAATGATGTGAAAATGGCCAGCTAAAAGTTAAACAACCCGTGATGAACACATCAGGGCAGACTATGTGCGCTGTAAGAGTTCAGTTTACCATCACCAAAGGCAGTACTATGAACTAGATACATATCTCCAATACATAATGAACTTCTTACTCAATACCCCAGTTACTAATCTCTCATTTTCAACTTGTAACTTAAGCCATCTATCTCTGTCTGTTCCAAGTTTATATACCTGGAAAGTATTTGACATTTCTTGGCAAATGTTTGTGGTGTTGATCTCTAACTAATACAAGCAAAGGATAATCATGTCTGACCTCAGAAAGATGGTTTTCCCGGCTGTAGCTTCCTCTGCCCAGTCTACAGATAGACAGGCTTCCAGGATGTGCTTTTAGGCTTCTGGCCACTAGAGGGCAGAAAATGCTTTACAAAGGGATAGAGCCTCCAGGTGAACTTTGTATTAAACGCCCCAGGAATAAAACAAACAAACAAACAAAAAACCTGGTCACATGAAAGTCAAAGGCAACCCAGAGTCTAAGTTCTTCAGAAAATCCGAGGAATTTTTCTCCTTTACTCTCAAGTATCTTTGTTTTTGTCTGTTTGGCTTTTGTTTTAATGAGTTTGGTTCAAAGTGATTAATTTGGACTGTTAAAATCTGTGTTCCCTTTCCCACCAAGACCCTCCCAGTATACTCCCATAAAATGCCTCCTAAAACACTCCCTACACAGACACCCCGTAGTCACAGTGGCAGCATGCTTGGGTTATGAGGCGTCTAAAAGGCTTCCTTGTGAGGTTTTTGTTGGTTGGTTGGTTTTTTTCCATTAGCCTTCTGGTGAAAGATGGTTTGTCTTCCCAAAGCCCCTAGAGATCCTGGTACCTCCTTAACTCCCTGGATCAACTCAGACCTCCCGGTCTAAGTTTTCATTGAGCACAATAGTTAACTCAGATTTCTGATTCCGTTTTCTCTGACAATTCTTCCTCTTTTTTGAACCCACAGTCCCTTCCAGTGTGAGTGGAGTAACAGTCAACAACTCTGGCCGTAATGATTACCTCAGTGTTTCCTGGCTGCCAGCGCCTGGAGATGTGGATAACTATGTGGTGACCCTCTCCCATGATGGCAAGGTGGTTCAGTCCCTCATCATTGCCAAGTCTGTGAGTGAGTGTTCCTTCAGCTCCCTCACCCCAGGCCGCCTCTACAATGTGACCATAACCACCAGGAGTGGCGATTACGCAAGTCACGCCTTCAGCGAAGAACGGACAGGTAAGAATTGTGAGGGTACAGGGCTCTACAGACACAGAGCAGTTCTGTGTGGTTCTGAGCATCATGGACCTGCAGTGGTCCTGGATAAAAGGCAGTCAACATCACAAAATTGCTCCTGAGTCTTTCTATTTTAACTGAAAAAAAAAAAACCCTCAATATGTTACATTTACAGGAAGATTGCCCTAGCTTTCATAGCCAGAACACATATTATATTTAAGTAGGACAATAAATATTTCTGTTTGGGGAGTGTTCTTTGAGTACTGGGACATGGGTTCATATATACTAACTAATCCTTACACAGTCCTTTCTGAGATAATCATTATTATTCCTATGTTACAGATTAGGAAACCAAGTGTTAAGAAGATTAAGTCAGGGACTAGAGAGATGGCTCAGTGATTAAGAGCACTGGCTGTTCTTCCAGAGGACCCGAGTTCAATTCCCAGCATCCACATGGCAGCTCACACCTGTCTGCAACTCCAGTTCCAGGGTACCCAACACCCTCATACAGATATACATTGAGGCAAAACACCAATGCACATAAATTTTAAAAAAAGAAAAATGAAAAAAAAAAGAAAGTTAAGTCATTTGCCCAACTGTTTATTACTGTTGTTGAGCACCTAGGATGTTTTAGATCTTGGCTTTAAACTTAGGTCTGATTCACTCCAGAGCCTACAAAACTCTCAGCTCTATAGTCTTTCCCAAAATACGTGTCAGTCAAGACTACTGTGCCTCCTTTGCACACAAGGTAAAAATGGTACTCTTTATAGTTCCTAGACTAGGGAGCAAAATTCTTAGCAGATGAACGACAGGTCTTTGATGTGCCGGAAGGAACTAAGTATAGACAGTCACCGTTTTTCCCGATGCATTTACACTTTTCTGGGGTTTACTTCTGAAATTTCTGCTCAAGGTTGACATCAATGTTTTGTCAAGTCTTTCCCACTGGACTCTGGGTTGACTCTTGCACCTGAAACTATTCTTTTCCCATGATCATCTGGGACAATGACGTCATCCTGTTAGTGAGCCTAGATGCTGCGGCTAAGTAGGAACTTGGTGCCTTCCTGGGAGATGAACAATCAGAATCAAGGGTTTCCACCCAATTGCCCACAAGAAGACCCTAGAAACATAGCAACCCATAAAGTTGTGAGGAGTAAGAAAGGGTCGGCAATTTCTTTTAATGCTTCTTTTCAGTATTTTTGAATTATGTGTGTCTTTGCGTGGATATATGCACATGAGTGCAGGTGCTCATGAAGTCTAGTAGAGGGTGTCAAATCCCCTGGAGCTGGAGTTGGGAGTGGTTGTGAGTCAGCTGGTACCAGTGCTGGGAAACAAATTCAGGTCCTCGGTAAGAACAGTAAGCACTCTTGACCTCTTAGCCATCACTGTAGCCCCTGCGTCTTTGAGGATGAAGTACATAGCTTTCTATCTCATAGACTTTGTGCCTCCTGTCCCCAGTTAAGAGCCACCTGCTTGCATGGTTACAGAATGCTGCCATTGAAATGGTCCTTCTAGCTTCTTATTGGAGATCATGAAAATCCCAGAAACCAAGTGTGGCTTTTCCAAGGTCACGTGTCTCTACTGTAGCAAAGTTCAGCTATTACATCAAACCAGACTTAGAAGCACTATTAGGGAACAGAGATTTTTCTCTACCACCAAATAACCTAAAGTTTAATTATACCAATAATTACAGCTGTGACTTAGACCTGAAGAGCCAATTTTCACTCCCAGAGTAGCCTTATTGAGCATCATATTGATCAACTCGAGGCCTAAAACTGACTAGAAATTAAGGTTATGTCTCCTAACTACCAGTCTGCGACTTCCTGTCCACCCACCTCACTAGAATTCTCTATCCACATGACTCTAATATTGCAAGGCCTTTTGCTAAGATTTTCCCAAATGTGAGAAAAGCTATTTTCTGCTCAAAACAGCATCTTGACTCTTGAACAGTGTGAACTTGGATTTTGTGCCTGACTGACAGAGGCCAGTGACTCTAACAGGAGGCTCGTGTCTGAGTTGCTGCAGGGCTGATTTGGGCTGGCTGTCTTAATGCTCTTTAACGTTTCTAATGCTCTTCTCCTCCATGTGGGCGAACAGACCAATGTTTCTAATCCTGTGTTACATCCTCTCACCGTGCATTAAGACAGTTCTCACAAATGACTTCCAGTTCCACCTGCAGAGACCTTTATTGACTTAGCACCATGCTCGGCTACTTCTCCTTCCTGTAGTAATTGCTTTGCCTTCAGTAAGTTGTCAAGATCACCGACCATTCTTAGTCTGTGCCTACGGTGCCATTTCAGAATTTCTCATCCCTGCGATGGCTAAATGCTGACAGAACTCTAACTGGTCTCAGGTAAAGCCCTGTCTTTGTTCCAGACCTGTGCTGTGCTCTGTTCTAATATAAAGCCGATCAGTAAATATAATTCAACAGAAGATATCAATACAACCTGTATAAAAGCATCATTAAAAAAAAAGGGGTTCAAGTGCCAAAAATGATGGAGTTTCTGGCTGTTTTATGATTTGGGAGAAAGTAAAAGAAAAGGACATGGGCTTGGCATATGCCAGAGCAGACATCCTGTGACGTAAACCCAACTCCTACAGGCCTAGAGGTGTTCAAAGGAGCTAAAAAAAAAAACAAAAAAAAAAAAAAACAGCTAATTGGAAGAGAGGCTTGGTGCTCCGGATCAAGTCCAGGCCTCTTGTCAATGCTTCCCCCTGTGAATATCCATGTCTGCTTCTAATCAAATAGAAGTAGACACGGGGGCAGAGATGGCTCAGTCGCAGAATGACTGCCACGCAAGCATGAGGACCTGAGTTTGGATGTCTAGCACCCACATAAAAGCTTGGCATGGTGCCACACATCTGTGACAGTCGAACTTTGGGCCTGGGCTGGGGGAGGCAGAGACAAGCAGATAGGAGCTAATTGGCCAGCCAGCCCAGCCAGATTGACAAGTTCTAGGTTCAGAGACTGAGCCTCTCTCAAAAAATAAGGTGGAGAACAGTCAAGGAACATTCTAATCTCTGGCTTCTACATTTGCTCAAGCACACACACACACACACACACACACACACACACACACATACACACACACACACACACACACCATGTGACATGTATCTACACCCCACACACAAGAGAAAGAGGATTTGTCATTTATTCTTGAATCAAAACTCAGCCCTAAATTGAAAAGTAGACCATCCTTTTAACACCAGAACAGCTGCATTTTGCAGTGTTCCTAGTAAAATGCATTCTCCTATTCATGGAGAAGGAAAACATCGGCCCATGGAATCGTTTGTTTATATATCTATTGGAAAGAGACTCAGGTTGACAAAATAGCATTAGTCATAGTTCTTGCTTCAAAAAAAAACCACGTCAGTTGACACTTTGATTTTTCTAGGCATCTCGCTAGTAATTTTTATGAATTTAAAATGGCATGAGAAACCGCTGCCTAAAATAAAAAGCTAGCTAGGACGTTGACATTAATCTGTATCCAATCACATGGTTCATGCCTGACTAATCCATCCCACGATAGCCAACGTCCTGACTCATCATGCTCATCTCTTTCTTGCATAGCTTACTTATGTACGGTCCTAGTTTAATAAGGCTTTAATTTCTCAGTTGTTTTAACGTAAGAAGGCATTTTATGTATGGAAGAAGTATGTAATCTTTCGGGGACTTGAATTTTTCAAAATTATCATTGTGTTGCTTAGATTCACTCACAGTTCATATTTTGATATGAAAAGCAAGAGACCCAAATGTCTGTGTTTCAAGTTCATAAGAAATGAATGGTGAGAACTGTGTGATAGTTCACTGTGTACACACAACAGTTCAATATGTAATCTCTGTGGAAGGACATGAAAGACATCTTCTCCCATAGCTGGCTGGGTCCAGTTTTCTATTTTGCCCAAGGAAAACAGAATATCATTGCACTGGGGTCTGGGTTTGAGTTTCTTTGGTGACTAGTGACTCATAACATCTCTTTATATATGTAGTCATACAAGTTTCCTCTTTTTCTTGGTAACTTGAGCCACCCAGATATGCCATGGTCATTAACATCTGCACCATCCTTCATATTAGGCACTAGTTATTATTTTAATGTTTCATCGAATAAGAGACATTCTGTTGGTCATTATTAGATTAGAATGTATTCATCAGGTTTTGCTAACAGGTCATTTTAAGTAACATAACCACATTTCCCCTTTGTGATGTACAGGTCTGAGATTCTTCTTTTAAATGCACGCAATAAAAACTAGCTTGTTTGTTTTATTGTCTCAGGTTGGTATCATTGATCAGCTGCTCTCCCAGAACCACTCAAGCTTTCATTGTTACCTTTTCCAGTGCCTGACAAAGTCCAGGGAATCAGCGTCAGCAACTCTGCCAGGAGTGACTACTTAAAGGTGTCCTGGGTCCATGCCACCGGAGACTTCGACCACTATGAAGTCACCATCAAAAACAAAAACAGCTTCGTTCAAACCAAAATCGTTCCGAAGTCAGAAAACGAGTGTGTATTTGTTCAGCTCATCCCTGGACGCCTGTATAGTGTCACAGTCAGTACCAAAAGTGGACAGTATGAAGCTAGTGAACAAGGGAATGGAAGAACAAGTAAGTGGAGCAGTTATCAGAAGTATAGGTGACCAGACTAGTAGTAAGTTCATGGAAATCCTGAGTTTCTTCTGCTTTCTGACAACTCAACTATAGTCCCAATAACTCTCATCTCAGGCTGTGGGAAGCCAGCTCCCACCTTTTCAAGGGTTCTAAAAAGGAGGAGAGAGGGATAATAAAATATTAGATAGAAAGATAGCAAAGAGGAGAAAGACAGAAACATAGGACAGCTTCGGGAGGACCTGGGTCAATACCCAATGGCCTTTTCCATTTATTTGAAAGGGCTTTTTATAATAATGCCAAGGGACGAGGTAAAAGACCTCCCCCTTGCTAGATTAAAGCACATTGCACAGCCAAGTGTAGACCTTTCCAAACATCTAGTAACTACACCAGTGGTCAAATCATCCCCTTAAGCAGTCCTGCTGGGTAAAGCAAGCTCAGATTCTTGGACCCTGAGTAAGTTCTCACTAGGAAACCTCTATGAGTCTCCACAGCTCCCCCTTCTTCATATTTTAAAGGGCCCCTCAGACCCCTCAGATAGACTGTGTCTGTCTTAGGTCATTTTCTTTTTCATTAATTGGCCTTACCCATCATGGAGATACACTTTCTGTCAAGTGTACTCTGTCTTAGGTTGACAGCTAGCAAGAAGGACTTATCCATCTCTGACTACCAGCCTCTGGCAGGGCAAAATACAAAGCTTAACTCTGCAACTCTAAATCAGGTCCCCACTAGGAGTTTGCAAGTAGCTGGAACAACCACAGCAATCCCTATGGCTGCCACACCTCCCAGTAAAGAAGTAGAGGATGACTGAGATGGAATGTCCTCTTTGAATGGGTCTAAGATATCTATATCAGCCTCAGCTGCACCAAGCCCTTTTTTAAATCAATAAACTCTTGATGCAACTGCATCGAATAAATCTGTAAACTCCTGATGCAACCACATCAAACCTAAAGACTCCCTTAGCTTCACCAAACCACAGTTCATCAATATCAACAGGTTAACATAATTCTAGCATGAATATTACTATACATATTTACAATTCTTACAAACTTACATCCAAAAGCAAACTCTCAATAGGACTACTTACACTTTACAAACTTTAGCAAACATCTGAAAGTGATCTCTTAACAGAACTGCTTATATTTTCTTCTAACAGGACAGAGGGTACATGAATCATGAGTCACAACAGTTAAAATTGTAGGTGAAATAAAAAACTGCTACATTTCTGAAGTTTGAAGTTCAAAGTCAGTTCTGACAGCAGTTTTAAAGTTCCCCTGAAAGTTTGAAATCAGAGCCTAAATCATCAGTGTCTCTGGGGTCTTTGTATAGTGGTCCCATTGCCAAAGCTTGTTGCAGTGCAACAACCCAGTCCAAACAAGTCTCTGCGTTTTTCAGTAGCCTTCCCTAGGAGAGCTACCCTAGGGTGCAGGTGGAGTTATTGTACTGAGCGGCTGTAAAACTCTTTGAAAAGCTTTCTGCTCAGCTAGTAGGAGTCAGAAAACTGTCTCTTAAAGGAGCCACACTGTGGTTTGCTGCTAGCAACCAGAAGTGGTGTGGCTCTGGGCTCCATTTACATTCTAGCTTTCACAGTCTCAGTCCTTGAATACCAAATAGTGACAAAACCTTTATCCCAAACTCCTTCTCAGCAGTCTGGGGGGATGGCATTCCTTAGTCTCCTGCTTTCCCCGGACCGCAGGATAGAACATCAGTGGATCAAGAACACTGATTCAGCTGCTCTCACTCCAACTCCTCTGGAGGAGCATCAGCAGCTATGGTGTCATCAGAGCTGACATTCCTCTGTTCCACTCACCGCACCAAGTGCTCAGGCAGCCATGGAACTTCATTTTCATCTTGTGAAAAAGCACAAACATGCCTTCAATCCTGTATTAAAACAGAGTCGGGACCCTTCCATAATCCTGAGCAAGGATATTTCCATTTCACCTGAACAGTCACTCGGGTGCCATCATGCCAAAATCTATCCACAGTAGATTGCTTACGGACATCCACATTCAAAAAATTCAGAATGAAAAGAGTATGATTCAGTGCATTATGTGGTGACTGAGGGTGCAATTCCCCACTCTCAGTTTTTTGAAGCTGCATCTTGAGACTGCCATGGGTGTTTTCAATGATGCCTTGTCCTTGAGGATTATAAGGAATGCCTATTTTATGCTCAGTTTGCCATTGGGAACAAAATTGCTGAAATGCTTTACTACTATATCCATAACTATTATTAGTTTTAATAATATTTTGTATCCCCATATAGGAGGAACATTTCAGGCAATGAGCAATCACATGCTTTGTAGCTTCTCCAGACTGTGCTCTGGCCATTAAAAATCCTGAATAAGTGTCAATGGTCACATGTACATATTTTAATTTGCCAAATTCTACAATATGAGTGACATCCATTTGCCATAAATGATTAGGAAGAAGGCCTTGAGGGTTTACCACTAAGTGAGGTATAGGAAAATACTTTGGACACACCACACATTGTTTACCTATCTATCGAGCAACCTCTTTAGTAAGACTAAATTGCTTTCTTAGACTTTTGCTGTTTTGATGATAAAAAGCATGTGACTGTTGAGCTAATTCTACTTAGGATAAGGTGATCATCATGCTAATTTGTCAGCTGACACATTACTATCAGCTAAAGGGCCAGAAAGATTGGAATGAGTTCTAATGTGACCCACAAAGCATGGTAGCTTTCTTTGGTGAACAGCATCTTGAATTTGTTAAAACAGCCTCTTAACCTGAGTGTTACTAGTCACAATGCATAGAACAGTTTCTATAACTTGAAGAGCTCTATAAATATAATGATTATCTGTATGTAAATTAAATTAACTGTCTACAAGAAACTGAAAAGCTGTAGTTACCGCTCTCAATTCTGCTATCTGCACTGAAGCTGGGGTTGTTTGAACTATGTAACTTTTGCCATTGATAACATAAGTAGCTCTCCCATTGGAGGAACCATCAGTAAAAACTAGCATAGCATCTCTTATAGGATCTTTCATCACAACCTTAGGAGATATAAATGAATGCATTTGGGCGAATTGTAACAATTGATCAGCTGGAAACTAATTATCAGTTTGACCTAAAAAACTGAGAAAAGGCAATTGCCCAAGAATAATTATTTGAAAAAAGCCAATCAATTTGCTGTTTTGTGAAAGAAACACTGATGACACTTGGTTCTTTACCGAAATAACCTTCAGATTCAATCCTGCTTTTCTGTACCAAACAAGCTACAGCTTCATAATATGTATTTAATGCCTTGGCTGGTGAAACAGGAAGATGTAACCATAAAAGAGGACTGTTTTGCCGTAACACTGCTGTAGGAGTATGTCTAGTGGGCAAGATATATGTATGCCAAGGTAGATCATAATTAATATATCATACTTGCTGGTTTTGAATAACACTCTCAATCTATAAAAGAACCTGTCTACTTTTTTCAGTTAATTGTCTGGGTGAATTAGGATCACTATCTCCTTTTAAAGGGTCCAAATCACCGATAGATAATTTTAAATAAGGTCATAGCCATTGAATGTCCCCTAATAACTTTTGAAAATCATTCAAAGTTTTTAAGCCATCCTTTCTTATTCCATTTTTTGAGGCTTTAATTCCTTGGGAAATAATATATTTCCTAGATACTGGAAAGGTAGCTGTCTTTGCACTTTCTCTGGAGCAATAATTAACCCTGCATGGGTAAGGCAATGCTGAAGCTATCCAAAGGTATCAAACAAAATTTCTTCATCTTTATGTGCAAGCAAAATATCATCCATATAATGAATAATATAAACTTGCTGAAACTGATCTTAACCTTTTAGATTGCTTGAGCTACAAATTTCTGACACAATGTTGGGCTATTGACCATTCCCTGGGGCAAAACCTTCCAATGAAATCTTTTCATGGGCACTTTAAAATTAACTGATGGAATGCTAAATGCAAATCTTTGACAATCTTGGGGAGCCAAAAGGACAGTATAGAAACAATCTTTTAAATCCAAAATAATTTTATAAATATCCTTTGGTATAGCTATAGGAATCCAGGCTGCAAAGCTCCCATTGGCTGTATGGCTTCATTAATTTTTCTTAAATTCTGTAATAATCTCTATTTCCCTGACTTCTTTTTGATCAGGAAGATAGGAGAATTCCAGGGAGAATTAGAGGGCTCAATATGGCCACCATCCAACTGTTCCTGTACTAACTGATGGATGGCTTGTATTTTTTTTCTTCTGTTAGGGGCTATTGATCTACCCACACCAGATGGCCAGATTTCTAAGTTATAGGATCTGCATGGAGTACAGGCTATTCAATGACCCTTCCTAAAATACTCTAATCCATCCCTATTAGTCCTTTCTTTAGAGAGCAAAGATGACATTTGACCATCACTATTTTTTACCAACTCGTGGTCAGGAACCTTTGGTTTAGTGATAACTGTATTGGGGCTATATAAGTATATTTCCATACAGCTCATAACATCTCAAACCCACAAATTTGCAGGCAAGTGAGGGACAATGTATAGCCAAAAAGTTCCTTCATGATCTTCCTCATCTTTCCAGGAAGGTTCATTGCTGCTCTGCTCAGGACACTGAGTTTGACCAGTCCCTTGCTGCTGTGTCATAGTTTCCATCTTTGGCCACATGGAAGGCCATTGACTAGCAGTAATAGCAGACAGATTCACACCCATGTCTAGAAGACCAGAGCTTTTTCCATTTATAACCAAAGTGAGTTCTGGATGCTGTGACCTATGGCTTGTAGCCAATAGGCATCTGATAAACCAAATCCAGCTTCTCCTCTTTCATCCCTTTTAACTGAATTTCTTGTTTGCACCTGAGGAAGTAAAATTAACTGTGTAAGTCTCTGGCCTGTTTTTATTACAGAAATTCCCTTAGGTGAGTGAGTCATCACCTTAATTTCTCCAAGGTAATCAGCACCATTTATTCCAGGAGCAACAAAGACCCCCTGCATGGTGGTACTACTTTCCCCCAGCAATAACCCTACAGTGCCTTCCAGCAAAGGCCCATAAATACCAGTGGGGAGGGTCTACATCCCCATTTCAGGAGTCAAAACTATAGTATAGATGGAAGAGCTGAGATCTAATACAGCACTACCTGGGGTTGCTCTGTAGAGGTCCTGAATAAATTTCTTTGCTGGGAGACAGACTGCAGAATTACTCCAGAAATCTACTCTGTTAGGGCCTGGGCCTGGCCCCTCCATCTGTTTTCCTGAAAAGGATTCCCCTGGGTATCAGTCCTTGATAGACATTCACTAGCTCATTTCTTCCCTCTTTTGCATCTCAGGCACAACCCAGGTTCCTTATTTGCCCTTAAGCTTTTCCCCCATTCAGGACACCTCTTGACCTGGTGTCCCATCTGGCCACACCCAGAGCAGCTTCCCAGTGGTCTGACAGCTCCCCCTTGCCTTGAGCCATAATTTCTTTGCTGGTAAAGAACATCCTTGACTGTTTTTCCCTGTAATGCTGCAGTCATGACTATCTCCTGATTATACAAGGGCTCTCCCTATGTCTGAGCAAAGTTGAACATAGAGATGTTTCCATTCTTTCTAAAAGATCTCAAAGCAGCCTGACAAGTGGTATTAGCATTTTCATAGGTGAGCTGTTTAACAAGCAAAAGTCCAGTTTCTGAATCCCCAATTAACTTGCCTGCTGTCTGCATTAGCCTAGAGACAAAGTTCTGAAACAATTCATCAGACCCTTGCCTTATCTTTGATAAATCCTCAGCCTGTCTTCCAGATGGTGGAAGCTTATTCCAGGCCCTTTGGGCAGCTGCATTTACCTGAGCACACACTGCCACATCAAAATTTAAATGCTGACCTATCTCCCGATAAAGACCTTCTCCAGTAAGCATATCAAAAGTAATGGGAATCTGTTGGACCCAGTTTATTTCAGCTGTGGCCTGACATTGCTCTACAAACTCGCTTTTCCACAGTAAATAATCTCTGCCTGACAGGCAAGCTCTGGCCATCTGTTCTCAATCCCCAGGAGGCAAGGCTTCTAGACCTAGGCTTTCTAACAAAGCAAATGTAAACAGGGTGGTCGGGCCATACTGGTTGCATGCGTTTTTAGTTCCTTAAGTTGTTTAAATGGAATCAGAACATGCACCCGCATGATATTACCCTGGGCGTCTTGCTGCTCAATCACAGGGAACATTTGAAATCCTTGCATCTCCTCCCCTCTGCCAGCTGCTTCTCTAATACTAGCTTAAAAGGGAGACACAGGACTAGCAGAGAGGGTTTGCCATGCTCCAGGAGGTTTTTTGTAATAGGGCAACTATGGGCAACTTTTCCATTCTGATAGACCCCCCCCCTCAGGTGAATCTAATTCTGTCACTACAGAAGGAAGATGAGTACCCTTCTGAGAAGGGGAGACCTAAAGAGCCTCTAGTTTTTCAGAAAGAGAAATTACTAAATCTCCCAAGCTCTTCAGCTCCTCCCTTGTCTCATCCCAAGACTTCTGTTCCTTAAACTCAGCTTTGTGGCCAAAAGGGAAGTGAACCTGATTGAACGATTTTGTAAAAGCATCCCCATCTAGCAGCAGCTCCAGCAAAACAGAAGATTTTGTTTCTCTTGTGTCCACCTCAGGGAAAATTCCCCCCTGCTGCTCAGGACTCAGATCCCAACTATTCCAAATTAGTGCTCACAGGCCAACAGCTTCCACTGGGGTCTTTTCTGGCCCATGCTCCTCAAAACATTGTTGCATTTCGACTCTGATTCTCCCCCATGAGTCTGCATCCAGAGTCCCATAGTCGAAAAACCAAGGACACAGTTCCTCTGTGAACTCCAAGAACCTCTGTACTTATTACTGTTCTACCTTAACTCTCGTATTTTTCAAACTCTACAAGTGAATATACAAACATCTGCCTACTATTTACCTGCCCCATATTGGCTTTTCTTTCTCAGACTGCTAAGACTGCAGTGGCTGCTCATTTCTGGACACACTTTTCTGTGCACCAGGTCTGGCACTAGGGAAATTCTACTCTTACCCTAAGTTTCTTCCTATACCATATCCCTATACCTAAACCCTGTAATTTTGTTTATTTGTTTGTTTGTTTGTTTGTTTATTTTGAATAAAACCAAAACTTATTCTAAGCCACAGTCATCCTAGGGTCCCCCCTGCCATATAGACTCCCTAGTTCTGTGGGTTGCAGTCTGATTGTTCTTTGTTTTATATCTAGTATCCACCTATGAGTGAGTACACACCATGTTTGTCCTTTTGGGTTTGGGTTACCTCACTCAGGATGATATTTTCTAGTTCCAACCATTTGCCTGCAAATTTTATGCTGTCATTGTTTTTCTCTGCAGAGTAGTACTCCATTGTGTATATGTACCACATTTTCTTAATCCATTCTTCGGTTGACGGGCATCTAGGTTATTTCTAGGTTCTGGCTATTACAAATAGTGCTGCTATGAACATAGTTGAGCATGTTTCTTTGTGGTATGATTGAGCATTCCTTGGGTATATGCCCAAGAGTGGTATGGCTGGGTCTTGAGGTAGATCGATTCCCAATTTTCTGAGAAACCGCCATACTGATTTCCACAGTGGTTGTACAAGTTTGCGTTCCCACCAACAGTGGAGGAGAGTTCCCTTTGCTCTGCATCCTCTCCAACATTGACTGTCATTAGTGTTTTTGATCTTAGCCACCATTCTGACAGGTGTAAAACACCCTGTATTTTTTACCTAATTTAGTAGATAGAAATTGAGAGAGAGAGAGAGAGAGAGAGAGAGAGAGAGAGAGAGAGAGAGAGACCTAGACAGAGAGAGATACTTGCTGCAGGCTAACTTTCACTACTTGCTTCGGCTTAACTTTTAGCCACTCTGCTTTATCTATATACAGTTTTACTCCCAAAAAATAGAATACCATTCATTGCCGTAACCTTAATTCATAACTGGACATGCACAGCTGCTTCCATGGTGCCCCCTTCTCTCTCTTAAGTAAGTACCCAAGTACCAAGTACCTAAGTAACTCTGTACCCAAGTCCCAAGTTCTGGTACCCTCTGTGGGAGGCCGGTTCCCACCTTTTCAAGGGTTCTTATGAGGAGGAAAGAGGGATAAGAAAACATTAGATAGAAAGATAGCAAAGAGGAGAAAGGCAGAAACACTAGATAGCTTTGGGAGAACCTGGGTCAATACCCAACATCCTTTTCCATTTATTTGAAAGGATTTTTTATAACAATGCTGAGGAGCAAGGCAAACGACCTCCTTGCTAGATCAAAGTGCACCACACAGTCAAGTGCAGACCCTTCCAAACACCTGGTAACCACGCCTGTGGTCAAATCATCCCCTTATGCAGCCCTGCTGGGTAAAGCAAGCTCAGATTCTCAGACCCTGAGTAAGTTCTCACTAGGAAACCTCTGTGGATCTCTCCATTGGGCTTACATCATTCAGCTAAGCAATGGCCTACTATTATAGAATATTTATTGGTAGATAAAAGGAAGCAGAGTGATGGAGGAAAAAAAAAACATGTGTCTCATTTTTCTCCCCTGTCTTCTTGCATCAAGACGTTAAAATTCTAGACATCTTGTTTTATCTTCTGACTGAGAGCATAACTCATCTTATAATTATATTCTACCAACATGTAACATATAAGATTTATGTCGGGGGGTGGGGAAGAATCACAACTTAAGTAGTTGCTTTCAATTTTTCTTACTTAATTATGCATGAAGTAACTCAAGATTTTCCAGGGGGAGAGAGATGTTTGGCAGTTCCTTGAGTGTGATTCATAGATTGTGTAGGTAAACTTGATCGGTCCCATTCCTCAAATATCTTTTCATTTCTCTCCCTAGTCCCAGAGCCTGTGAAGGACCTCAAACTTCTCAACAGGAGCACCGAAAACCTCCATGTGACTTGGTCACTAGCCAATGGGGACGTTGACCAGTATGAGGTTCAGCTGCTCTTCAATGATATGAAGGTCTTTCCTCCTATTCACCTTGTGAACACTGCAACTGAGTATCAGTTCACCGCCCTCATACCAGGGCGCCATTACAAAATCCTTGTCCTGACCATCAGTGGCGATGTTCAGCAGTCAGCCTTCATTGAGGGCCTCACGGGTAATTTGAAGTACTGTTCTTGAGCCTGAGTGGACACAGTGATGTATTTAAGATCTTAGATAATGCAAGTATTTAGATTAAGAGTTAGATAAATGAGGGATTGCAAGAAGCATAACGTTGTCCTGAGAGTGATAATGATATTGTCAGGCAAGATTGACAAATGTATATTATGATGTGGATGTGGCAAGGAATCTTTCCGAGAAATAACAATGAGTGGACATGCCTAACTGGGGCTTCTGGGACACACAGATTATATTATATATTTAGTAAATAACTCTCCTGCTGGGATGTCAGTTCTTTGGAATTCTTTTAGTAGCTATCATATTTATTTAATAATTAAGTTGACAGCTTATTGGGGGACAGTCTCACAGCAATATATATCCTGTCCAGTCTTCATAAACCTATGACTCATTACTATCATCACCATTGACATTCTTTTCTTATGAAGAAATTTATAGAGGTTAAATAATTTGCCTATTATCACATAGCTAGAAAATAAGAAAACCAAGTCTTGGATAGAGACAGTCTAACCACCTCTCAATATATGGCTAATGTTTTCATTTCTTGATCTGCATCTGAACTTTCTCCCCTTAACTTCTGTTCCAGCAGAAGAGTTGAGGGGGGAATTGGTATTTTTTCCACATGCATTCTTTCAGAAATGATAAACTATTCAAAAGCATAACCTGGGGAGGCTCTAGGGATGGAGCCCAAGGCCTTGCATGTTCTGTATCATTGAGCCACATCCCAGAGTAGCTTGGAAACTTTAGTTGAATATTCTCACAGTTCATTTTTTTTTTAAATGATGGTTTTTAAATTTCTTTTCTTTTCCAGTTCCCAGTACTGTCAAAAATATTCACATTTCTGCCGACGGAACCACAGATAGATTGATGGTAACCTGGACCCCTGGTAGTGGAGATGTTGACTCCTATGTGGTATCAGCGTTCAGGCAGAATGAGAAGGTTCAGTCTCAGACTATCTCTAAGCACGTCTCAGAGCACACTTTTCACAGGCTGGAAGCCGGGGCCAAGTACAGGATCGCCATTGCTTCTGTCAGTGGGTCCCTGAGTAACCAGATAGATGCGCCCGGGCAGACAGGTGAGCTCATAGCTGGTCAAGACCCAGATCGTAGAGTGCTTCACGGTTCTGCGCAGTAGAACAGTGAACGAATGGACTTAGCAAACTGATGAAAATCTAATGTAAAACTACCTAAATGTGTACATTTCATGGCAGTTTCATAAGCGTTTCTCATCTTTGCTTTGTACTTTTTTGTCTTAATAGAGTTTTTTTTTTTAATTTACATGTGCTTGGGAAAAATGTACACTTGCTGGAAGATGTTTCAAACTTTATTTATAGACAGAACTCTTCAGAACTATGCACTTTCCAAAATTTCATTTGTTTTTTTTCGAAATTATTTTTAGGGAAGGAAAGCATAGTTGTGCGCTTTGGTTTTAGAGGATTTTTCCTTAATTGAGTATTTTCTCCTGAATGGTCGAACCTGAGTTTCCTCGCTTTTCTTGTTTCTTCGAAGTCCCCGCGTCTGTCCAGGGAGTCACTGCAGACAATGCCTACAGCAGTAACTCCTTAACGCTAAGTTGGCAGAAAGCTGTCGGTGTGGCGGAAAGATACGATATCCTGCTTCTAAATGAGAATGGGGTTCTCCTGAGCAACACGTCGGAGCCGGCTACCGCTAAGCAGCACAAATTTGAAGATCTGACGCCGGGCAAGAAATACAAGATGCAGATCCTCACTGTCAGCGGAGGCCTCTTCAGCAAGGAAGCCCAGGCTGAAGGCCGAACAGGTAGGTAACACTACGTCATGTTTGGGCCAGCTATCTCCTTGTCTGCCGCGGGGGAGACGCTGTAAAGTGAGGGAGCGAGGCCATGCTGGGAGAAGATGCATAGCTCTTGACACAGTAGTCGAGTCCATCCTGACTGCACACTTCCACATCAGCCAGCCAGTCCACACAGGCTTTAGCACACCATACTCCAACTCTGGTTTGTCATTAAAACTTGCGCTGTTAGTTTGCTATTGCCATAGACGACTTCGCTACAGACTTGATCGTTTGAAAGAGTGCAAATGTATTAGCATATCGTCCTCAAAGTCAGAAAGAGGGGTTAAAATAAGCTGTCAGGTGGTAACAACATGCTTTCTAGGTTCTTCAGGGAGACATTCTTTCTTTTCAACCACCGTATCTGTCTCTGTCCTCATCGGCTCCCTCCAACTTTGGAGGACTCTTGCTCCAGGACTTCAAGCGGGCACCGCAGAGCAGTTACCATGGTTCCCTGCCACTGCCTTGTCCCTCAGCCAGCTCCGGAGCCAGTGCTGACGTTTTCTGCCTCGGTGGTTCTCTGCTGCTTTCTCGTCTGTAGCCAGTCACTTGGGAGCCCCTCCAACCAGGCAGAAGCACTAAAACCAGCTCTTCTCAAACTAGTCCAAAAGTCAGAAACAGAGAGAATTCTTCCAAAGTCATTTTAACAGATACCATAGCCAGATAAGGAGACAAGAAAAAACAAGCTGATAGACTAACATCTCTAGTGAACATAGACGCAAAACTCAGCAGAACACTAGCAGTTCTAACCCAACAAGACCAAACAAGACTGTTCATCATAACCAGAGGATTTCCCTTGTGGATGCTAGAACAGTTCAATACCTGCAGATCTGTGTATAAGCTCTCCATAATACAGGAAATGCATTCAATGCCATTCAACTTCTGCTCATGACAAAAAAAAAGTGCACAAATTGGATCTAGGAGCCAATACATAAAAGCCATACATAACATTTGGCCAACATCATACTGAATGAGAAGAAAGCTGAACTTTCCACTAAGATCTGGAACAGTGGTTCTCAACCTTCCTAATGCTGCAACCCTTTAATATAGCTCCTCAGGCTGTGGTGACCACCAACCATAAAATTATTTCGTTGCTACTTCATGACTGTAGTTTTGCTACAGTTATGAATTATAATGTAAATATCTGTGTTTTCCAATGCTCTTAGGTGACTGTGAAAGAATCGTTCAACCCTCAAAAGGGGTCGAGACCCACAGGTTGAGAACCACCGCTCTAGAACAAGACAAAGATGTGTAGCCCCACTACCCTCATACAACATGGTACCAGAAGTATTACTCAGAGCTAGTTAGCAAGAGGAAGAAAGGAAAGGAAAAACCACACAAGTAGGGTGAAAGTTAAATTATTACTGCTTGTGATTATGATTTTACCTATTTAAAAAAAAAAAAAACCTCTAGAGTTCACAGAAGACTGTTAGAGTTGATAAACAAATTCAGTAAAACTGCAGGATGCAAAGTCAGCATACAAAAACAAAAATCAAAACATTTTAGTGTATCATAACAAAACTCCTAAAAAAGGGAATAATGAACAGAATGCCATTCACAATAGTTACAAAGAAAGCAAGATACACAGAAAGGAATTTACCTAAGGCAGTGAAAGGCCTCTACCATGGCAATTACAAGTCTCTGGTAAAGGGAATTGAAAAGGAAACACAAACTCAAAATTGGAAAGACCTCTCACATTCATTGGTTATAGGGAAGGAAGAATATTGCCAAAATATCCATCCACCTAACGTGATTTACAGCTTTAGTTCAGTACCCATCAAAATACCAATGGCATGTTTCACAGAACTAGAAAAACATTCTAAACTTAATACAGAAGCACAAAAGATAGAAAACTAGCTAAGACAATCTTGAGTAAAAGGAACAGAGCTGGAGGTATAATACTAGCTGACTTTAAAATATACTCTAAAGCCATAGTAATCAAAACAGCATTACAGTGCCATAAAGAATAGTCATACTAATCCATGGATTTCAATGAAGCATACAGAAATAATCTCACATATTTGCAGCCAACTGGTTCTTAGCAATGGTGCCAAGAACATTACTGGGTAAAAGGCAACACTCCCTTTAATAAATAGTGCTTAGAAAATAGAGTGTCTACAAGGAGAGATTGAAACATGGCCCATATATCCCGCCCTATACAAAAATAAGCTCAAAATGGATCAAAGACCTTATTGGTTGGGGGTTTTGTTTGTTTGTTTTTGAGACAGTGTCTGACTATGTAACCTTGACTGGCCTGGTCTGAGTGCTGGGATTAAAGGCATGCACCAGCATGGCTAGCCTCACAGACTTCATTGTAAGACCTGAATCTATCAAGACAACAGGAAAACAATTCAAGACACCAGTGTGGCCAATTACAATTATGGGTGGGGGTGGGAGTAGGGGTGGGGGAGGGAAGCAGGGGGAGATGGAGCTGGGAGGTTATATGAAATTGAGAAGCTTCTATACAACAAAATAAGCAGTCACCATAATGAAAAGGCACCAAAAGAATTAGGGAAATGTTAGTGATGCTGTTTATCTGATAAAGGATTTTCATCCAGAATATATAATGAATTTGAACATTTAACAACAAAACCCACAAATTATTTCACTTATAATAGACAAAGGATATGATCAAATAGTTCTTTAGGGGGTTGGATTGGTTTCTGTGTGTGGGTTATTGTGTGTTTGCTTTTGTTTGTTTGTTTGGTTGGTTTCTTTAATTTTTTATTGATTCTTTGTGAATTTCACGTCATGCACCCCAATCTCACTCATCTCCCCATTCCTCCATATCTGTCCTCCACCCTTGCTACCTCCCCCACCAAAAGAAAACAAAAAAATTAAAAATAAAAGTAAGAGTTAAAAAAAAAATTCACCATGGTAGCTACGGTGTGTCACACTGTCACACATTTATACCCTTTGCCCAAACAGCTTTACTTCCATAATTCACGGCAATGAGTCATTGGTCTGGTTAGAGGTCTCTGGCTTCTGCTACACTATCAGTACGGGATCCTCACTGAGAATTCTCTCAGCTAACCTGTTGTTACACTGTGTCATAAAGATCCTGCAGTTTTGGATCTGCAGCACAGGCCCCTTCTCTCACTCCAGCAGCTCTTAGATGGAGTGGGTATTTGGGCAGGCCAATCAGAGCTTGTCTGGAGCACAAACTTGTCAAAATCAGAGACAGAAACTGGAAAGGGCTATCACCAAGGTCTCTTAGGGAAGACCCACCCTAGGAGGCTGCTATTTGCATCTATTGGAAGGCAACATATCTTAAAGGCAGGGATGATGCATGTGTTTGGGGTTGAATGTGTCCACCAAGGTGTTCATCCTGGACTGTGTCAGGGACATGCCGAAATGCTGACTTATTCTCTTGTTCCTTGACTCTTCCAGTCCCGGCGGCTGTCACCAATCTGAAGATCACAGAGAACTCCACGAGACACCTGTCCTTCAGCTGGACTGCCTCGGAGGGTGAGCTCAGCTGGTACAACATCTTTCTGTACAACCCAGACAAAACTCTTCAGGAAAGAGCTCAAGTTGACCCGTTAGTCCAGAGCTTCTCTTTCCAGAACTTGCTACAAGGCCGGATGTACAAGATGGTGATTGTTACGCACAGTGGGGAGCTGTCCAATGAGTCCTTTATATTCGGCAGAACAGGTGAGACCCAAGCAGGGATGGACTGGGAGGGAGGTGTCACAGTATCCACTGGGTCAGCCCTGACTTGTTCGTCTGTCCCCATTCTGTTCAGAGTAGAGCTTTATAGAAATGTGTGACCTTGAAACCTTTGACCCTAACTCAGACTAAGTGTGAGTTGTGTCTACTTATTCCACTGGCTTCTGTTCCTTGGCCTCCACTTATTTGTTTGATGGGGTTTGTGAAAAATTAACCCAGTTCCTTTACTTGCCAGCAAACTCTTCAAACGAGGGTTGTAACACCTCACGACTCTAGTCAAGCTATGCCCTGCACCTGCATCTTCCTACAGGGAATAGATGGAAGGCAGAGCAGGTCCACAGAAGGTCAACTACAAATCACACATACGCACAGAGGAATGTATACACACACACACACACACACACACACACACACACACACACACACACACACACACACACTGACCACTGTTGTGTTGGAAACTGAGCCCTAGCTAAGGTGAACAAGAGTTCCAGGAAAACAGGAGACAAAAATCTCTCTGGGCTACAAACAAGTTAATTCTTATTTCACTTCTTCCTTATTTGACAACTGTTTCTCAGTGCTTTGAGGGGCCAGGCACATGACTGACTCCTAGAAAATGGCAATGACCAAGAAAGACAGGCTTCTGGCCTTAGAGAGCCCCATGTGAGAGGAGAGGAGAGGAGAGGAGAGGAGAGGGTCAGGATTTTAAAGGGAGATGACTTTGAAAAATTCCATGAAATGAGCATGTGCAGACCATGGCTTAGTAAGACAGGACACTACTTTAAACAGAGGGATTTTTTTCGGCTGAGATCTGAGGGTGAGAGGAGACATGTGAAGACAGCACCCTAAAGGCATTTTCTATTTGCCCACCAAAAGGACTAAAAGAAAGCTGTGATCAGCTCAGACCACAAACAGCCTAGATGTTACCGTTGTTATCAGTATCATATAACAATATGTTTCAGGAGGACCTGACATGTTAATAAGCAGATAATGGAAGATGTACATAGGCATGGTGGTGCATGCCTTCAATCCCATCACTCAGGAGGCTGAGGAGGGAGCATTTGTGAGTTTGAGCATTTGAGCTACATAATAAGATTCCACATTAGAAAGGGGAAAAGGGAATGTCCAAGAAATCACCATTATCCAAACAATACCAGCTTTAAAAAACAAAAACTATGGAGTACATAGCATTGCAACTTATTTATGTATTAGCAGAAATGACTCTGACCACTTCTTTTTCTAAACTGAGGTTATGCCCATACAGACTTTGACAAGAAAGAAAATGATGTAACTGAGAACCTAAAGGCGGATAGGACAGTAAAGAAACTCAGAGGGTGATTATGGGATGGTCGCTGCCAGAGAGGTGGGTGGGGCTAGGAGAAGCTGGAACCATTTTCTGGGTCTTTTGGAAGGTAACTGGTACATTGCTGCCTGGTATTAATCAGTCCTGAATATTT
The DNA here is from genome assembly GCF_007827085.1 of Peromyscus californicus insignis. Taxonomy (NCBI): domain Eukaryota; kingdom Metazoa; phylum Chordata; class Mammalia; order Rodentia; family Cricetidae; genus Peromyscus; species Peromyscus californicus. Next base: position 33,404,771 of record NW_026294535.1, read on the forward strand.
CACTGGACCTGTTTATCAGGGTGCATATGGCCAACAGGAAGAATTTCCACCTGCTTTGATTCAGTTTAATTTGTACCCATTTTTACCCCACACAAGCCTCAACATGAGCAGTCTGGTCCATCAGCACGAACTGAGTCCACAGTGCACGGGACTGAACCGTGTGCCCAGCACAGCCCAGATTCTCACCTGTGGATCAACACAGTTGAGCACCATGATTTCCATTCTCAGTGCAAGGTTTTGTCTCCTTTCAGTCCCAGCTGCCGTGAACCATCTCAAAGGATCCAATCGGAACATGACAGACAGCCTTTGGTTCAGCTGGAGCCCAGCCTCTGGGGACTTTGATTTCTATGAGCTGATTCTCTACAATCCCAATGGCACAAAGAAGGAAAACTGGAAAGACAAGGGCCTGACAGAGTGGCGCTTTCAAGGTCTCGTTCCTGGAAGGAAATACACGCTGTGTGTGGTGACTCACAGTGGGGACCTCAGCAATAAAGTCACAGGGGAGGGCAGGACAGGTAAGAAGCCCAGCCAAACACTGGTGAGGAGTGACTTCTAGAGATGTATTTTGACTATGATTTTAATGATAAGATGGCTCCTCAGGGGGTCAAGAACTTGCTGCTCAAGCATGAGGAGCTAAGTTTGAATACCCAGAACCCAAGTAAAGTGGAGCATGGGAGTGTATGTCTGTAATCCTAGGACCCTCCTCAGGCAAGGTGGGAGGTGGGGACACAGGAAGCTTGTGAGCCAGACACCCTGGCATATACAGGGGTGGCAGACAACAAAGAGACCCTGCCTCAGTCGAGATAAAGTGCCAAGACTAACATTCAACATTATCCTCTGACCTTTACACATTAACACATGCACTATGAGATGTATGCATGCTCACGTGCTCTCTCTCTCTCTCTCTCCCTCTCTCTCTCTCTCTCTCTCTCTCTCTCTCTCTCTCTCTCTCTCTCTCCCTCTCTCTCTCTGTGTTTCACACACACACACACACACACACACACACACACACACGGGAATACACATATGTCTGCACATAATGGACACACACACAAGCACAGGGATACACATATGTCTGCACACAATGGACATACACACATACACACGGGCATACACATAATGGGCACACACATACACGGGCATACACATATATCTACATACAATGGACACACACATACACACAATGATAAGATAAAACCCATCTCTGCTTTGTATAAAAAGCACAAGGTTCTTAGTTTTGGACAGTCACTACTTACCTGCATGAAGCAAGGTAGATCACTGAGCATCTCACCCTCAGTTTTCATATCTGAAAAATGAGGATAATGATACACATCATCACTATGGACTAGTCTCTCCTATATACTGTTATGCCTTGGGTGCACACAAGGTGGATGCCTTGGAATCCGTCCTAGTTGGGGTTTCTATTGCTATGAGGAGACAACATGACCACAGCAATGCTTATAAAATTTTTTTTAATTGGGTAGCTCACTTATAGTTCAGAGGTTCAGTCCATTGTCGTCATGGTGGGACATAGTAGCATGCAGGCAGACACGGTGCTGGAAAAGTAGCTGAGAGTCCTACATCTTGCAGGCAACAGGAAGTGGTCTCAATATAACACCAAGGGAAGCTTGAGCAAAAGAGACCTTAGTGACACACTTCCTCCAACAAGGCCACACCTACTCCAAAACAGTGCTGCTCCCTTTGGGGGACATTTTCTTGCAAACCACTAGAGAGTCAGTCTACAAGACTATTTAAAACTGGACACAATAAAACTGAATCCCAGCCCTTTGCTTCCAAATCTGATGGAGTACTTTCCTACACACATAACCCACTCAGGGTACATTCATGCTCTGTGGCACCCTGGTAAGGAAACTATGGTTATGAATATTTACAGAAAAGACCCAAAATGCTAGATAATGCCTAATGCAAGATAACTACTGTAAAAGAAAGCTTCTATATCTATTGTGATCATGGGATCACTCTGTACATTATAGTAGATCTTATGTCACTCAATGCTCTGAAACTATATGTTACATCACAAATTTGATTATGTGATTTTCCATTTTATTTTATGTATAGCCCCAAGTCCCCCCAGTCTTTTGTCATTTGCTGATGTTGCAAACACTTCCTTGGCCATCACCTGGAAGGGGCCCCCAGACTGGACAGACTACAGTGACTTTGAGCTGCAGTGGCTCCCCCGAGATGCACTTACTGTCTTCAACCCCTACAGCAACAGAAAATCAGAAGGACGCATTGTGTATGGGCTTCGCCCAGGGAGAGCCTATCAGTTCAGCGTCAAGACTGTCAGTGGAGATTCCTGGAAAACATACAGCAAACCAATCTCTGGCTCTGTGAGGACGAGTACGGCTTGTTTTGCTGCTCTTGGCTTCTGGATGGGATAAGAGGATCATCTTACTCCAATGGGGCTTGGGTTGAATCCATAATCTTACTCAAGATGGCTGGACTTGGTAGAGAGTAGATGGACAGAGTCCTTCTAGGTTTCTGTAGGCAAGATTGGAGGATGGAGATGGAAGTCGGTACAGGGAGGATCATGAGTCACTACAGTTATTTCCCAGCCTCCTCTTCAGCAGAGGTCATGTTTATTGAGTAGTGACTCTGCCAGCCAGTGTTCTAGATGGCTGTACATGCTTCTACATTAAATCATTACAATAACTATAGGAAGTAGAGAGTCTTGTACAGGTGGTTGGTAAAGGTGGGAAGTCATTTGTCATTTGTCTAGAAGTGTTGGTAAGTAGACTTTGTATTCAGGCTGGAAGCTTCCCCTTTCATCTCTAAGCTACCCTGCCTCAGCTTCTAACCAGCCATTTTTAGTGTGCTCACAGGCATCTATTTGTTCAACCATACTAGTAATTTTCTTCTTCGTTTTTTGTGGGGCTTTTATTGTTATGTTGTTTTTATTTGGGTTTGTAGTGTTGAGGATAGAACCCTTGGCCTCACACATGCCAGGCAAGTGCTAAGTCACCCAGCCACGCCCTTAGTGACATTTCCAACTATTTCTTTTGCATGTATGTTTATTTATCTGTTTTTGTGTGTGTATGCTCTCATGAGTATGCATGTGTGTGCATGCCACAGCACACATGGATGTGGAGGTCAGAGGACAACTTGTGGAAGTCAGTTGTCTCCTTATAATCATGTAGATTCCAGGGATTGAACTCAGGCCATCAGGCTTGGTGGCAAGCCCCTTTACCTGGTGAGCCGTCTCACTGGCCCCATTTTGACTTTAAACGTTTTTGTTTGCTTGTTGTGTTGTGTTTCAAGGCAGGGTTCCTCTGAGTAGCCCTGGCTGTCCTGGAACTCTCTCTGTAGACCAGGCTGGCCTTGAACTCAGAGATCTGACCGCCTCTGCCTCCTGAGTGCTGGGATTAAAGGCACGTGGCACCACCACCCGCTTTAAACTTTTTTTTCAAAGTGCAGTCCAGCAGCCAGAAATTTTCCTTGAAGATCTTCAAAAATATTTTCCCCAAAAAGCAATTCAATACATTCTGGGGACTGTGTGTGTGTGTACATCTCAGAGATAGTTCCCTCCAAGAGTGCTTGAGGAAATGATTCTCCCACACTCCTGAGCTGTCTTTTCCCCTTTGCGCCTCCAGAGCCAGACAAGATACAAAACCTGCATTGCCGCCCCCAGAACTCGACAGCCATTGCTTGTTCCTGGGTACCACCTGACTCCGACTTCGATGGTTACAGCGTTGAGTGCCGAAAAATGGATACCCAAGAAATCGAGTTTTCCAGAAAGCTGGAGAAAGAAAAATCTCTCCTCAACATCATGATGCTTGTGCCTCATAAGAGGTACTTGGTGTCCATCAAGGTGCAGTCAGCCGGTGTGACCAGTGACGTGGTTGAAGACAGCACCATCACTATGATAGACCGTAAGTGTTCCCAGAGGTCTGCGCGGGACCTCCTGCCGCACCCGGGAGAGGACTTCGCATCTCTCTCGGTCATTTCCGGCACTCCTGCTCTCTTGCACACAGTCCACATGTACATAGCCCTGTGTCGCTATTACTTGGAGAAGAGGATCAAATGACCCCAGGAAAATGGAGACATTTGTCTGAGTGAAGTTCTCCAATAGCAAACACGTCAATAGGAAAGTGCCCGAACAAGTTGGGATTCAAGCATCTCACCTTGCCTGATCTAGTTAGTCCATAACGAGTGGGGCTTTTAAACAATTCGGTGCTACAACTTGAGGAAATCCTGCAGGGGAGCCGCCTCTTTCATTAAAGCTTCATGTGCCACCGCAAATGGTTTTCTCTGCCTACTTCTGTTCAGGGGAGGAGGAGAATTTCTTCACGGGGGCTGTAATCACACTCTCCGGCGGTGGCGCACAGAGGCTGGGGTGACTGCAGACCTTCACCTCCCTGACCTGTTCAGGAGGTGGAAGCAGCCCCGTGGTGACCCTTCCTGACGCCCTCCCCACCGCTTTTTCAGGCCCTCCCCCACCACCTCCGCACATTCGTGTGAATGAGAAGGATGTGCTGACCAGCAAGTCTTCCATCAACTTCACCGTCAACTGCAGCTGGTTCAGCGACACCAACGGAGCTGTGAAATACTTCGCGGTGGTGGTGAGAGAGGCTGACGGTAAGCCATGACGAATTCATGAACCAACCACACAGCATCGCCTTCTTGGAGGTCGCGTGGGGGCTCCTTCAATGACGACGTTTGAAGAGTAGAAAAATTACATTTTTTTTTTTTTTTTTTTTTTTTTGGTTTTTCGAGACAGGGTTTCTCTGTGTAGCTTTGCGCCTCTCCTGGAACTCGCTTTGGAGACCAGGCTGGCCTCGAACTCACAGAGATCCGCCTGCCTCTGCCTCCCGAGTGCTGGGATTAAAGGCGTGCGCCACCACCATTTTTAACACTCATTTCTATGTCTGCTGGATATAGGGAGATATAAGTAAAGCTGCCCGGAGACTCCTTGGGCAATGAACCCTGTTATCTTTAGGCATAATGACAGGAGCATGATAACAGTAATAATAACAATAACAATAACAATAACTGTTGAGCCGAACAGAGTTGCCCATACTTACAAGCTCAGCATTCAAGAAGCTGAGACAGGAGGACTACTATGAGTTCAAGACCATCCTTATAACTATGTAGCAGGTTCTATCTAAAAAAATAATAAAGATCATTTTTAGAACCCTTACTATTTCTCAAGCACTGTTGGAAATGCTTGAATATCCTCTTAGCTACCCAGCAATCTTGTTTATTCCTATTTTTTTAATCTGCCATTATATAACAGCATCTCAACTCTTTATCTCTCTCTGTCTCAAATGCCTCTGACGGCCACATACTCCCAAACTATGCATCCATTCACAAAAATTCCCAAAAGCTTGCAAGCGAGAAAAGATATATTTGAAGTGCCACCTCCTTTACTGAATTGTGTTTGCTTGATATTACTGCTGCTTGTTTTTGGTGACAGGATTTTTTTTTTTTATGTAGTCCAGTCTGGTCTTACCCTCCACTTTGTAGTCCAAGCTGACCTCAAACTCATGAGTCTCCTGCCTCAGTTTCCCCACTGCTTGGATTACAGACATATTATCACACCCAGCTTTTAATTTTTAACAGTATGTCAATATCTAGTTTTGTAGCCTATGCAGGGACTACCCGGTTTCCACAGACTGGGTAAATGCTATACAATAGCTATCATTATACACAACTGAACTGTAACCTTTAGAGTTTATTATAACACATTCTGTCAAATTGCCAGTGTGGGTGCCGTATCGGGGGTACATGTGTTCAAGTATCCATTTACTGTTCAGGTCCTAAGTGTTGACTCTCCCAAAGTAGAGTGTCCCAGTGTGCATGGTGACGTTAGTCCATTTCACCTTCCTTATTTTTCTCAAAATTATTCAAGGTGCTATACATGAATTCCCCTAATTGCCTCTGACAACTTTGGAGCAGTTTATGGGCAAAGGGGAATTCTTAAACAGGACAACCCTGGAACAGTTTCCAGACTAAATGGTATTTTAGTTTCACTGGGTGTTTCACAGTCTGTGTGGTTTTGCATTCTATTTAATTGTATGAAATGGGTTATGCATAATTAATTAAATAATTTTGAGGGTCACTGGCACATTCCTGATTTCCTCACACCCTGTGGAACTGGAGATGAATTTGTGAGCTGTGAATAGACTTTAGTTGGGCAGCAATGAAGATAATGTGTTTCCACGTCATGGGTATCTAGGGCAGGGACCCAAAACTCACAACTGGCAGGGCAGCCAGCCTTCTGCTCCACAGACAGGTACATTTCCGTTACTGGTGTCCACAGAGTTGAGCGATCGTCCCTTGGTACCCAAAGAGAACAGTCCATCCACATACACTCATCCTAAAGGCAGTATTCCCTTTCACTTCAACTGTTGCCAACAAAATAATGTCTCCATTTCAGAAAAGGTGAATTAATGACCAAACAACCAGCCAAATGCAAGAAGTCATCTGCCATCTGGGACTTCAGTACACTGGTCCCAAGGGGGGGCTCTCCTGGCTAAAGGGCATGGAAGAAGGGATATATAAAAGGAGGAGCCCAGAGAACCTTTGAAAGGTGGCATCAGGGTTTCAAATGGGTCCTTGGGAAGAGGAAGGGAGAAAAAAGGACCCCCAAGTCTCTGTGTGGATCCTTTCTAAAATGTGGTCTAAGAATAAAAATCGGGAGGAACTCAGTTCTTGGAATTAATCTCTCCTGGTCAGTTCCTTCTCTACCCTCAAATCTGCTTCCCTAGAGACAGCATAAATAAAATGCCAATAAATCAGAAAAAAAAATATTTATAAGATATACTCCAGGTGAGCAGATCTTACTAAACAAAGTCCTAGGTGCTGTGATAAACCCACTTCTGGAAGGGCATCGGAGATAGAATCCCGTCTCTGTAATATTTTCCTTATTAATTATGCTTTTTGTTTTTCCTCAAGCAACATCAAAACTAGTTCACAGCGTCCAAGCAGGCTGGGTGGACAAGGAGGGTATTCTGGGAAGTGTTCGGAGTGAGCAGACAAATTTGAGGCAGGAACAAATTGTACTCAAGATAACAGAAGAGTAAGATGTCTCTGGGTGTGCATGTTGTCCTCTAGGGGCCAACTACTCTGCCTTGGGACACGATTTTTCTTATCTCTTCTCTGTCTCCCAGGTCATTGAGTTTCTGCAACTACAGTGAGTTTGGCCAGGCAGAGAGATTACTGAGTGACTTCACTCTCTTGACGGGGCGTCACCAGGCGTCTGGAGCTATGGGACACGTTATTATTTGATGCAATTGATTGATTTGGTAGTCTAGAAAACTGATTGTGTATTGCATAACTATAACAATGATTATACTTATTTTAGAAACAATAGGTTCAAATAGCATGTTTTGAGATTGCCAAATCTGTATTATGGGATGGGCTAACCAAAGATAGTGAATGAACATGTAACCTTAGAAATGTAGCACTCAAGATAAACACACACACACACACACACACACACACACACACACACACATCTTTAACTGTGGGTTTTCTCCTGCAGGTATGGATGAGCTAAAGCCAGAACAACAGCACCCTCTCCCTTCCTACCTGGAATACAGACACAACACCTCCATTCGAGTCTACCAGACCAATTATTTTGCCAGCAAGTGTGCGGAAAGTCCCGACAGCAGTTCTAAGAGTTTTAACATTAAGCTTGGAGCGGAGATGGACAGCCTTGGCGGCAAATGTGATCCCAGTCAGCAGAAGTTCTGTGATGGACCACTGAAGCCGCACACCGCCTACAGGTTAGATACATTGCCATCATTTGCTAGAGAGATGTACTACGTTATGAGGTGCTGAGGCAGCTGAGCACTACCGTGCATATGAACTCCTGTAGATTAATAGCCTACGCTGCTCGAGTGCTCTATATTATAGAGAGTAATCTATAAAAGTTGGGCTCCTGCCTCCATTCACAGGTAATGTGCAAAGAGGGTTTTCCAAAGCATTGTGTGAAACACCGGGGGCTTTTAATAAATCATTCTTTCTCGTGCAACTCCTTTAGCATTTGTCAAGAAATTTACGATGCTCACTGTTGTGAAAATCTTCAGATAGGCCGAGTTGAGGGAGACCCAAACAACATGAAGCTCTATCATGCGTTTTGAATGAGACTGAAATCATACTTACTCTCCAAGGTGTGTAAGCACGAAAGTGCTCTATGGTCCAGACAGAACTCTTGAAGGGAGGCCTGAATGAATAGAAACACCTGTTCCCCACTCCAAGGTGGCAGATGAATAGAGCAGCTGTTTGCTGTCGGTCCCCAGAAAGTACAGCTGCAGTCAGAAAGGGCCTTCCCACCCTAGGAATTTGTGGCATTCTTATTCTTCATGGTGGTTCCAAGAGCAAATAGAGTCACCCAATCAGCATCCTCCAGAGAAAGGAAACCTAAGCTCCTGTCTTGGATGATAAGGCTACATACATCCAATTTTATTATTTCCTCGGGGGATGGATGTTCTCTGTTGGGTGTTGTGGCAAGTCTGATAATCCAGGCAACATGGCGGCTAGTCAGATTCCCTGTGAGCCAGTGTGCATTCTGGTTGATCAGTGTCAAGCAAGGTCTTACTGACTCTTAACCTATTTTGAGTCCCACTTCTGAGACCAAGTAGATTTTTTTCTGTCAGTTTCCAAAGGAGATTGTAGCATATCTTCACACCTAAGAGAGTTCTTTGTCTCCTCCACCAGCCCATCAACAAAGGCAAGCAGATGGTTTCCCCAAAACAAAGGCTTTCTTGGGGTCCAGAACTCCATGTAACTACAGGGACTCCACACAAGTAATTCTCAGGCAAGATTATGGCCTCCAGGGTAAACATGAACAAACCCAGGGATCTATACTTCAAAAAGCCCATGGTTCTTCATAAAGGAGATCAGTCATTAGACAGAGGAGGCAAGATACACACACAGGATCAGAAACTGGGACCTTTCAGTCTCTGTAGGAGTCAGAAGAGTCCTTGGTTCCTTGGTGATCTGGGTTCAAAGAACCTGAACAAAATTATTCTGGGAACTGTTCTCCTGTAGAAGTGAAAGGCTAGGACTGTGCTTGTTCATTGACTTAGAAAGATAGAAGATGATGGGGTATCGTAGTCCTCTCTGTCCAAAGAACTACAGGATCTGCCTGGGACTAAACCCCATGATTTCAAGCCTTTCCCATTTTAACTAAGCACTTACCATGTCCCAGTGTGATCCTTAGCATGTCAGGTTCATTTTCAGCTAAGATCTTTAACCTCAGCTTAAGATCCTTTTCCTTATTAAATCAACAATATTCACATATTAAACCAAGGGAAGTTTCTCTTTAGTATACATGAACTGCCAGCACTACTACTCTGCATTATAAAGTGAAAGTTAAGGTTTCTTTAACATAAGCACTGGGGTATTGTGACAATCCATCTGATAATAAGATGGCTCCAGAAAGCTGGGCTTGGTAGGCCAAGCCTTTAATACTAGCATTTGAGAGACAGAGGCAGGGGGATCAAGAATTCGAGGATACTCCGGTGTCTTGGTTAGGGTTTTATTGCTGTGAAGAGACACCCTGACCATGGCAACTCTTCCCCCCCCCCCACTCCCCATGACAACTCTTATAAAAGAAAATGTTTAATTGGGGCTGGCTGGCTTACAGTTAGGAGTTTAGTCCATTGTCATCATGGTGGGAAGCATGGAGGCATGCAGGCAGACATGGTGCTGGAGAGGTAGCTGAGAGTTCTACATCTGGATCCTCAGGCGGCAGGAAGAGGGAGTGACACTGGGCCTGGCTTGAATGTTTGAAACTTTAAAGCCCACCCCCAGTGACACACTTCCTCCAATAAGGCCACACCTACTCCAATTAGGCCACACCTCCTAATAGTGCTACTTCCTATGAGCTTATTGGGGCTGTTTTCATTTAAACCACCATACATGGGCTATATAGCAAGTCTGAGCTCCAACTAGGTACATAAAACCTGTCTCTAAAAGACAAAAACAAAACTAAACTAACAGTTGGCTACTGAGTAATATGGGGGTGGCGGGGGGGGGGAGGCTAAGTAGATGGCTCTGTTGGTAGAGTCCTTGTCAGACAAGCAGGAGGACCCAAGACTGATCCCCAGAACCTACATACAAAAGCTAGGTGGAATGGTTGTATGCTTGTGATCCCAAAATTGAAAAAAAAAATGGTGATAAGCAATATTTTCTAGGGTTCACTAGGGTTCAGATAGCCTAGCTGAATCTGCAAGCCCCAGACTAAAGAGAGACACTATCTCAAGAACAACAGACACTCACAAGGTAAATAGCTCCTGGGGTTGTCCTCTGGCCTCCCTACAGGCCTGCACACATGGCCATGCACACCTGCACACACCTGTACCTGTACACACACATGTGGACACGCTGCACGAAAGAGTGTTTCAGTCTCTGGATGGAACAGAATAGAACAAAGTAAGATTTCATCATGCCATTCAGAATGACATACAGCTTAAACCTTAGGAATTGTTTATTTCTGGAACTTTCCAGGTAATAATTTTGGGCCACAATTGACTCTGTAACTGAGATGGCAGAGGGTGAAAGTGTAAAGAAAGGGCAATAGTACTACATTTCACAAGAAGAGCAAATAAGAAACTATGGACGATTATGTCTGGACCAGGACCACCTATTTCCTGGAACATACTTGTCCTGTCCACAGTGGCTGCCAAGGCCCAGGGGAAAACCACACCATTCGAGCTCCAGCTCTGCTAGTTTCTAGCTGTATCACATTGTAAGCAGCATCCTAGCACCCTAGTCCTTGCCTTCCCCATCTGCACATCATCACAGAGTTGTCCTGAAGGGTCATGGATGTGACAGATCAGAGCTCCTTGTGTCTTGTCTGCGATTCCCATTCAACTACAATAGCTCATGTCCTGCCATTTGCCCTCTGACCCCTCACTCCATCAAGTTCCCTGTGGCTGGCTCTCCTACATCTCTGACTCTTTGAAATTTGTTTTTACAATCCTTTGGGATGCTTTCCGCTCTTCTCTGGTTTGCTTATAATGTCCGCTCAATCTTCAGACAGCCCCATATCATACCTGTGAACCACAGAGTTGGTTACACTATATATCTACTCTCCCCTGGCTTCATTGACAGCCCCTAGCCCTACATCCTTCTAATTCTGCATTTCTCCATGACTTTTAAAACCCCTCTACAGAATTACTTGACCTCTTTGCTAGGCTTCAAGGGTCCAGTGTAACAGGGGACACAGACATGCCGTTGGTCATAGAACAGTTCAGCAAGTACTTGGCGCACACACACACACACACACACACACACACACACACACACACACACACACAGTGTCCATTGAGTGTTTATGATCAGAGGGATCAGTCAAGATGAATCCTGAAGAGTTGCAACATTCTTATAGCTTCATCAACTCACAGCATATATATATATATATGTATATATGTATATATATATGTATATGTATATATATGTGCTTTCTAGAACTCACAGCATATACATTTGTTTTCTAGAACTCAGCATGCTTGTATTTTTTTTTTCTGATACATTTGGTTCAGTCCTGTGGAGGACAAGCTTGGCAAAGAATACTTGGTAAGAGGAAGTATAACTTCTCAAAGCACATGGAAGAACCACATATTAAATAAAGAGCCTCATGTAGTCAGAACTCTGCCTGTCTTAAGGATAATCACCATGGTAACACTTGAAGTTGTCAGTCTCCTCCTCCTCCTCCTCCTCCTCCTCCTCCTCCTCCTCCTCCTCCTCCTCCTCCTCCTCCTCCTCTTCTTCTTCTTCTTCTTCTTCTTCTTCTTCTTCTTCTTCTTCTTCTTCTTCTTCTTCTTCTTCTTCTTCTAATTCCATGTTCTTTCCTTATCAATGGTACTCATTATCATCAGACACTATAGGCTTACTGTCAGATTTCATCTAGGGGTTTGGGGTCTGGGATGGTTGGGATTTTGTTTTATTCCTCTTATTATCCCTGGCTCCTAGAAAAGTAGCCTGCACACTGCAGGGGCTCAATAAGTATTTGATGAGCAAATCAGTGAATGATTGCATGAACCCATGTCTATCTGGTCCCATAATTCATCTTAACCCTACGTGCGTAACGACCAGCTGCCCACCTGTTTTCCTTTGAGCTCATCTTTCAGCCCATCCTACTCTGCCCAGTCACTGGTTTTCATTTAAATAAACTTGTTTTCTTTCAGAATCAGCATCCGGGCCTTTACACAGCTATTTGACGAGGACTTGAAAGAGTTCACAAAGCCTCTCTACTCAGATACATTTTTCTCTTTGCCCATCACCACTAAGTCAGGTAAGGCTCCTTTCCATCCACCTGTGCCTTCTCCAGTCATCTACAAGAGCCTTTAGTGGGGAAGGATGGTGACTTGCCTGATAGCGACTGGGTATTTATTTTCCCTTGGATTTTAATCTCCACGTGACCACAGATTGATGTGGATCAGAGGGATTACACCAGGTTTACAGAACAGACTGGAGGGAGATTAATCTTTAAAAGAAGGTGGAAGTACATGATGTTTTTCCCCTAAAAATGAATTTTTAAGTGAATGAAAAACACCAATATTAAGAGCTTACACGGGTAAAACTATAAATTGGTACAAAGGGCTCTCTGTTGTAGGTGGGACAGAAACCATGCATATGGAGCTGGTTCTCTGTATCCACAGGTCCAATACTGTGTATCAGGAAAATAAATTCAAGAAACAAATATGTGTTTGTGTTAATTATAAACAACCCTTCTTTCCATGCCATTGTTCTCCAAACAATACAGTCGACCAACTGCTGCCACAGCATTCACAGTATATAGGCACTGTCTGTTAATCCAGAGGTGTCCTGTGGCAAACAGAGGGTGTGCAGGTTATGTGCAAATGATACACCACCATTTAGGCAGGGGGGTCATGGAAGTAATCACCCTTAAACACTAGAGACAAATGTCCATGTCAAAGAAGTGGGGAAGAAAAACAGTAAGTATTAATTATGATATCCAAACATAGAGAAGCAAAAGGTGATTTTTGTCTTCCTTTTTTATGTTTTCTTTTACATTATTTAAAATCTTGGGCTAGTGAAATGCCTCAATAGGTAAAGGCGCTTGTGATGATAGTTTCATGGCTCCCGTCCCTTTGTTCTTTGATGCCATCACATCCAAGCTTTCCTTGTCCGGTGTGCTGCAGTGCTCAGCCTTTTGGTCTGAGGACATGGTTTTGGTCTCTCCTGCTGTGTGATAAAGGATGCCCCAACCTCACAGACCTTCCTGTCTGTTTCCAGCAAATCCGAGGATAACCTCCTTCCTATCGGGCCAAAGAAGGATCAGAAGCCAGCTAAGAGGATTTGGATGTGTCTGGCTATAATTTACTGTTGAGTAGAGACCTTTGCAAACATGATTCTTTCTGATTTGAACTATTGTTATGCAACAGAAAAATTTATGTAGTTCAATAAAAGAAGATGCTAAGCAAATATTTAAAGCAGAATCATAAACACATTAAAAGGAAAACTACTCTGTTGATTTGATGAGTAATGTAAATCAATGTAGAATAAACAGATCTAAGGTCTAAGAGTGGAGTTCCCAAAAGGGGCTACTCCACAAAACTAAACAGAAGAGGCAATATAAGAAGGCTTTTCAAAGAAAATACAAATGACTCACAGCAATGAACACTTAAAAGTAAAGATGTATGGACTAAAGGGTAAAAACTGTGTGACTTACTGGGCAACACTGCACAGCTTCCATGATGAAATCTTCTTCTTCTTCTTCTTCTTCTTCTTCTTCTTCTTCTTCTTCTTCTTCTTCTTCTTCTTCTTCCTCTTCTTCCTCTTCCTCTTCCTCCTACTCCTCCTCTTCTTCTTCTTTCTCCTCCTCCGGTTTTGGCTTTTCTTTTAAATTTTGTTTTATATTGAGAGGGGAGGTTGCAAGGGCAGAGGGCAGATGCAAGGGGATGGGGAGATAGGTGGGATTGGGATGCAGTGTGTGAAATCCACAGAGTCAATAAAAGAAGTGGGGGGGGGGAAGCTATACATCATCAACTCCTAAAGTTTACTCTGGAGCCAACCTGCCTATAACAGGATGTAGGTAACTCTTTCACCTCAGCTGCCTGCTCATGGCCTTTGGATAGTCAATATCTCACCGTGGGCATCTTGAAGGGCACGAATAGCAGTGGTACTTAGCTTTCCTAGCTGTCAGATTGGTTTCTTACCACTAATTTTCTCTCCTTTCCTTTGTTATTTCCATCTGGGTGATCACAGAGCCCTTGTTCGGGGTCATCGAAGGTGTGAGTGCTGGCCTGTTTCTAATTGGCATGCTGGTGGCCCTTGTGGCCTTCTTCATCTGCAGACAGAAAGTCAAGTGAGTACAAAGTAAAATGCCTTTAGTGATGAGGCTCACAAATGGAGAGATGCTACGAAAAATGTCCTTTAGCCTGAAAGGGGGAAAATAGTTTCATTTCTCCAGGTTAAATCACTGTAGTTTCCTCAGTAAAGCCAAGAGTCAAACTTTGAATCCATGACTCATGGCTCTCCAGCTTTCCTACATTGATGAACTGGGCCCTCACCAACAAATGAGATGCCATCAGTAGATCTCTTTGCCTATGGGGGAAAAAAATCCTTCTGCACAGGCAAAACAGTTGAGGTACATATCCTCATGAAGACAGGCTTTTCCAAACTGTTTGCCTGCGTGCTTTTCTGAAATACCCTAAAAAGTATGACTGGCATGAGAATCTTGGGGTTTGCCAGCCACCCTAATTTCAGAAAGAGCTAAACGAATGAGAAAGCCAGCCTGTGCTTTCCAGTACCGGGTCCTCTTCTGCCACTTTTTTATTTTCTTCCAGTTTGTCTTCTCCTTTGCAGCTGTATCTGGCATCCGAGGTTTTCTGCTTTAGGGGACTTTCTTAAGGAAAGTTTTATTGAATGTGGGAAGCAATTATGACCTGTAGCCAAACGTCAGGAGACAAATCTTTCAGTTATCCTGGAGATGTGTTCCTGAGTGGGCAGGATGACTTTATGTTGTTCCGTCTCTTCTTCCTCCCCCAAAGAGATGTTGGCTGAGGGCAGGCTTCCATGGAATCTGAAAATTCCACATTTGCACAAGTGTGCACAGCCTTACCATAAACAGGAAAGGGGAGCGCCTTGTACAAGCCAAGTAACATAATTAGAATAAAGAAATCTGTGTCCTATGTTGTAGCCATGGCCGGGAAAGGCCATCTGCCCGCCTGAGCATTCACAGGGATCGGCCTTTGTCTGTCCATTTGAATCTGGGCCAGAAAGGGTAAGTGCCAAAGTCTCCTTTGCTCGGTTTACTGAAAGATGGTATTCTGCGAGATTTGCTAACAAGGCCCCTCTTTCTTTTTTGTCTGTCTCACAGCAACCGGAAAACTTCTTGGTAAGAGAAAATGTATTAATGAATCTGCTTTTGAAACACAACTCAGGCTGGTGATAGCACGTTCCCTGTTTCTTCAGTAACTTTCTTTTCCTTTCCTTTTGTTTCTAATTACAGCCCCATAAAGATAAATCAGTTTGAAGGGCATTTCATGAAGCTGCAGGCGGACTCCAACTACCTTCTATCCAAGGAATATGAGGTACCACGTGGGCCCAGGGAAGCCTTTGCACTTGGTCTGTAGAATTCCCTCTTGAGTGTTACTGTGAAGTCGTGGTTAGGGTGCCGATGGTCTCAGCAGAGCACTCCTTGTGTCTGAGGCGGCTCCCTGAACAGCGTTCCACCTATTCTCAGAGGGCAGTTTGAGCTCGAAGCACACAGCAAAGCAAGGACTTTCTGGCTCATTGGGAAAGAATGAACAAGTTTCAATACAATGCTGTCAGTTACTCAGCCTGGACATTTGCCTGTCTGGGAAACAACGTAGTTTGGAAAAAGAGTCCCCAGGCTTTGAACACGATTCTCAGTTTTGCCTTGTGTGTATGCTGGAGCGCGGTATTTATCACCTTTAAGCCTCCTCTGTAGGATGGTATTAGGGGCACCTCCCATGTGGGACTGTGGAAAGGATCCGAGCCCATGCCTCTGGAACGCCAGGTGTTCCGTGAACTGTAGCTCATGTGCGTGTCTTTATGTTATTATGTCTCTCAAGGGCTGTCTGAGCTGCCTTCTTTTATTTTATATTCTCCAGTTGCAAACTTTTTTTTTTTTTTAACCTAACAGGACTTAAAAGACGTGGGTCGAAACCAGCCATGTGACATTGCTCTCTTGCCTGAGAACAGAGGGAAAAATCGATACAACAACATATTGCCCTGTAAGTTTTGTGTTGGAACTTGTGGGGCTATCACATAAAATCCACGTGTGTGTGTGTGTGTGTGTGTGTGTGTGTGTGTGTGTGTGTGTGTGTGTGTATAGAATAGCTGGATAGGTATGCTCTTGGGCTCCAAATGATTTTAATAAGGAATGTTTCAAATGCTCCTGCCCTTCTCTCACAAGGGTTAACGGCCATTTAAATTCTGGTTCTGAGAGGACCAGTTGGCATTTCACTTTGCTGTTCTTACTGTTTCTCCTGGGAGGCTCAGAACATGACCAAAGTTAAGAGCGGGGCTCTGACTGACTCACTTGGGTTTACTTCACAGTCTCTAGTCTGCAATTTTTCAGAAAAACCGCCTGCCCTGTTAGGTAAAGCAATTGAAGGTGGTTTTTCTGGCTAGTATTCAATCCAGAAGTGAAAGAGAGGGGGCCCCTGCATTGAGCAAGTGTTGGAATGTTGCAAAGGAAACCATAGATGGGACTTCCCATTGTCTCCTGCATCCATTGTTTATGTGGCACTTATATCACATGCCCAAGTTAGTTACCCTGTCAGAGTCCTAACTATTAAACAGAGATAGAACACTATTCTTGAGGCTGCTGGGATCAAAGGTAAGGCAATCTAATACCACATTGCCTACATAGGAATACCGTTCCGTGTAGACACTGCAGCAAATCTTCCAATGTATCTCCTTCCAGATGATACCTCAAGAGTGAAGCTGTCCAACGTAGACGATGACCCATGCTCTGACTACATCAATGCCAGTTACATCCCCGTAAGTGAACGCCCAGGTTACGGTGCCCAGGATGAAGCTTTAATGGTAGTCATGCGGGATATGCCACACCTTCCGAACTGCCCCACGGCTCTGTCTAGAAACACTTGCAAGATTTAAAAGACCGTGTCTGGTTGCCATAAAATACAGGCTGTTGGCTTCCATCACGGCTGAGCCCTGTTTTTCACAATGGCCATGGTCAGGTGCAATTCACACGACCCCAGGACTAGTGTTCAAAGACTGTTTTCTTTCTGGGACCCTGAGATAGGTCAGGTTAGAGCTGCTTAAGGGAGATGCCCCCCATGGCTAAGGCTGCCGTGCCAAAAGGGCCAACCTCTTGTTACTTGGACTTTTGGAAACCACACACACACACTTGAAAGTTGTGTTAACTTCTGGGATCTGATACTGGCTTGCATCTTGCCAACCTCCCACATACAGCACAGGGAAAGAATCTTTAAAGGTCAAAAAAAAAAAATCCCAGATCTGAATTCCACTTTTGTCCCTGGCTGGCTTCATGACACAGCAATGAGTTCTGCTACCTCACTGAGCCCCTACTTCCTTCTCTAAACCATCAGGAAAATACTTCAAACTATCGTCTATACAGTCAATACATGCTAACCAATTAAGTGATAACTATAATCTAAACACTGAGCTATATAAAGGGATTGTGTCTCTAAGAGAACTGCTGAAGAGTCAAGACCTTGAAGAGTCGCAGGGCCGTGTCATATTTACCACACCAGAGCAGCGTCTCCTATGTGAACGAACCTCAGTGTCACTCACACTTCAACATCATCCGTTCTACCTAGCAGAGATAGGGAGAGCCTGGTATTTCACATTTCTAACAAGCCCCTGTGTGATCCCATTCCCTGCCAGCCTGAGGACCACAATGAGTAGCAAGAGACTAGAGGCTACCACAGAATGTGAAGAAGGAGAATGTCACACCCGATAGAGAGAAAGATGAGAGATGACTTCAGTCAGACAGACAAGGTGCTAAGGATAAATAAAGATTAGCCAGCTGAGAAGTAGTGTGTGGGTGGCTGGGTTGTGGATGGCAGAGCCGATGTAATATAGAGATCTTGAGCAAAGGCAATGAGAAATGAGCCTCCACTAAGACTTAAAATTAATTCTGTAGTGCTGAAGTGAAGAAAGAATTAGTGGAAATATCCAGGTCACCATGGTTAGGATTAAGTCAGATCTGTGAACGTCCAGACCCGCTGCACACTATCTGGTAGTGGCTCAGGGCATCAGTGGCTCGTTTTCCATTAAGCTTCCTTTGCATGATATCTCTTTCTGAATTATTGTGATGTCAATTATCCAAAAAGACTAAAGTCAGTCCTTTTCAGTTTACACACACACACACACACACACACACACACACACACACACAAGCACTAAATACACACACAAAGACACACAGCCACACACAGGTACACACAAACACACATAAAAGCACACGCAGACACATACACAAAGGCACACACAGACACAGACACACACATGGGCACGCATAGATACACAAACACACATAAAGGCACACACAAACACAGGTACATATAGACATACACACACAGACACATACACAAAAGCACACACACACATGGGCACACATAGACACACAGAATCCTCCTCCATTTGCCTTTACACTAGACCCAGCTGATAAAGAGGATGTGACTTTAAACAATGGCCCCATGTCCTCGCGTTTGTCCTTCCTCCTCCCCAGCCTTGACACTTGCGTTCATATCTTAACTCTCTGCTCCAGGGGCCTGGCAGAGACCTCTCTATACCTTCTAATCCGCGAGCTTACTCTTTGTTTACAGTTCTGAAGAGGCCATTGTTTCTGACTCTCCGTATTGTAAACTCATCACAGGGTAACAACTTCAGAAGAGAATATATCGCCACGCAGGGACCGCTTCCTGGCACCAAGGATGACTTCTGGAAAATGGCGTGGGAACAAAACGTTCACAACATCGTCATGGTGACCCAGTGTGTTGAGAAAGGCCGAGTGAGTAACCAGTCTTCCTGCCTCCCTGGCTTTGGTTTCCGCTGTTGTTTTGATGGAATCCTATCCTCCCGCCCCATCCAAAGTCACACCCACAGAACCGAGAAGAGACCCTGGGAGAAAGCTGTTAGGGAATTAAGCCACTTGATTATAAAACAATCTGGATCCTTTTTTAAATTCATGGTCAGACATTTCGTTCCAAGCTGTTTGCATGTGAAGCCTGGGATAGTCGGAAGTAAACATGGGTGGGAAGCATGCCTGACCCCATGTATGCTCTGTCCTTCAGAGTATGGGTAGGGGAGAGAGAGACCCTACCAGGGTCGAGGGGGCTCTCAGGAGAGAAGTATTTTAGGCTGTATGGCAGACACAAAGT
Source organism: Peromyscus californicus insignis (assembly GCF_007827085.1). Classification (NCBI taxonomy): domain Eukaryota; kingdom Metazoa; phylum Chordata; class Mammalia; order Rodentia; family Cricetidae; genus Peromyscus; species Peromyscus californicus. The sequence goes on from NW_026294535.1 coordinate 33,424,108, forward strand.
AAAATATCTATCTGAAAAACCGATCTATCTATTAATAGCTATCTATTAAAACCTCTTATATTTATAATCCCCGTTTATAATCTTCTATATTATCTGGCTAGTTTTAGGATTAAAAGAGAGACTAAATATAAAGAGCTTAATATGTGTATGTTGGATATCCAGACTATCTTCCATCATCCTGACATAGGACCCTTGTCTTTCTCTGCAAGACTACCCTTATTAGATAATATTTATGATACATGTAACTACAAATATTGATGAAGTGGCTAGAATATGTCCATATCCATGTAAACAGAAATTCAATACACATATGTAGTTCTATCTGCCTGCCTCACCATACACACTAAAATAAAAGCGATGTTCACCGTATTTGATACACAAGTCTACACACAGAAATACAGATAGATATACATTTATAGTCAATGAATGTGCATCTTAAAAAATATATCAATTTTAATTAGTATGTTCCACAAAACATAATATAAAAACAAATACTCAGAATCTCCTTTCTCATCTACTTGTGCATATAAATACAAGTTTAGCTGAAAGTTTTAAGTTCTCAAAGATCTCTTGGGCACATGGCCCAGGTAAGGAAAATGATAATATATATATAAATATATATATACATATATATACACATATATATATACATATATATACATATACATATACATACATATATATATACACACACACACACACACACATATATATATATATATATATATATATGTGTGTGTGTGTGTGTGTGTGTGTATATATATATATGACCAAACAGGGCCAGGAAGACAATGCCATCCTCTGCTTGGGTAGGTCTTTCTTCAGAGAGAACACTTTTCCCTTCTCTTTGAAGTTCTTGGGGATAGAATCCTAGGCCTTGTGCCTGCTACACAAGACCTCTCTGCCAGTGAGCTATGGCCCCAACCCAAGAACAAGAGATCTTTAAGTCATTGTTTATCAGTCAGTGGGACCAGGACACTGAGGAAATCATTCAGAAAAAAAAAACATAAAACCCAAAGGTGAATGAATCTAAAGGTGGGGATTGGGACTTGCTTTGGGGGACAATCTCTTGCTGTCCCTTGGAACAGCAACCCAGCTTTGTCACTGGCCATGAACAGATTAATAGAAAGTAATTGATCAAGTTGCTTTAGCAGCTGATTCTGGATCCCCAACTCAGGAAGGGATTTGAAGGAGGGGGACTCCAGATGACCTCACTGTCATGTTTCCAGACTTAATTTTTTTCCTGTCTGTTCTCCTCTAGGTGAAGTGTGACCATTATTGGCCTGCAGACCAGGACTCCCTCTACTATGGGGATCTCATCCTGCAGATGGTCTCAGAGTCCGTGCTACCCGAGTGGACCATCCGAGAATTTAAGATATGCAGTGTATGTTAGTTTCCTTGACTTCATTTTAAAACCCAACTTAGAAGCCAGGTACTATGGTTATCTATTTGGAATCCCAGCATTTGGGAGGTAGAGGCAAGACGAAGTTCAAGGTCATCCTCAAATACATAAAGAGCTTGGGCAAGCCTGGGCTACAAGAGATCCTATCTCAGGAAAAGAATGGGCTGGCGGGGAAGAGGGAAAGAGGGAAGGAGGGAGGCAGAGAGGGAATAAAAGAAACAACCCAACTTACATAGAGGAGACTCTGTGAATCCTGCTTTCCCTGGTTCATAGCCTGTAGTTTCAGACCATGAAAACCTGTGTGTGACACAGTTGTCAGAGTCCTTGAGTTTTTTCCTCAGACGTCCCTCTCACCACCTGCTCTCCACCCCTGCAGGAAGAACAGCTGGATGCACACAGACTCATCCGTCACTTTCACTACACGGTGTGGCCAGACCATGGGGTCCCAGAGACCACCCAGTCCCTGATCCAGTTTGTGAGAACGGTCAGGGATTACATCAACAGAAGCCCGGGGGCCGGGCCCACCGTAGTACACTGCAGGTATGAGCAACCTGAGAGGTCATCAAGGTGGAGGCAGCGTCAGGAAGAGTCCACAGCAAAGCAAAGGTGCACGGTCCAGGAGGTCTCCCCAAGCCAGCCAGGCTGCCTCACCCCAGAAGAGTACATCATGTGCTCTTCTCCCTCTCCTAACCTCTTTCTTCTTCACAGTTTCCAGTTTCTTCACCTCCCACTTCGTTCTCCCCCTCGCTCTCTTCTTATTCTCTTTCCTGCTGCATGAAATAGAGAATCCTTAAGTGACTTCCACACCCTCCATCCTGGACCCCATCTCACCTTCAGTCCAAAGTCTCATCACTTCCTTTCCCGTTCTAGCCAGGAAGTTGACAATACAAGTTGATTCTTTTGTTTTGCTTGCTCCTAATTTTTAAAATTAACTTTGCAGATTATTATACAAACCAATAGGTTTCCTTATCACATTTCCATACCTGTATGTCCTTTTTGTATGTTTTCCTCTCCCAAGGCCCTCCCTCCCTCCTACATTCTGCCTTCCTCTGATGGGTTCCCGCCTTACCCCCTCTGCTTTCACATCACGTGTATTCCATTACCTTCTTCCTCCTTAAGAGCACTATCTCCCCTCTCACGGCCCCCTTTTCTAGCTACATTGCACGCGTACACACACACACACACACACACACACACACACACACACACACAATACATGAGTTACTTTTTTGTTGCTGAGATAAAACACCTGAACAAAGCACCTTATGGGAGAAAGAGTTTCTTTGGGCTTATGGTTGCAGAGGTTGCGAGTCCATTATGGCAGGAACAGTATGGCAGCCAGCAGCAGCATGGCAGTTGGAGCTAGCTGTGAGCTGAGAGCTTACATGTTGAACTATAAGCAAGAAGCAGAGAGCGAACAGGAAGAGGGGCATGACTATAAATACTCAAAGCCTACCCACAGTGGCGTACTTCCTCCAGTAAGACCACACACTCTAACCCTACCCAACGGGTACCACCAACTGGGGACCAAGGGTTCAAATGCCCGAAACTGTGGGGAATATTAACCACTCAAACCACGTCATGTGAATTTTCATCTGGGTCTTGAATGAAAGAGAAAACATGTCATTTTTTCTTTCTGAGTCTGGTGCACAGACTTATTCTTGCTTCCTGCTATTTTGTTTTGTTTTGTTTTGAAGTCAGGGTTTCTCTGTGTTTTCCTGTTATTTTTAACTCCTTGAGATAGCTTTCTCTCTCCCCCACCTGAAGAAGCCTTTTCCACCTAAGGAGCTTACTGACCTAGACTTCCCTCTAGGTCTAGTAGCATGTTCTTGTCCACTGGAGACACTATCATAAAATACTGCAGAGTGGGTGAAGGGACTCAGTACCGTGGGGTGCTCCCCTCTGGATAAGGCACAGACCACACCCAAACACCGATTTCCTACAAAAAGAGATCCTTCATGAAACAAGGCAGAGAGACAAGATGGCTGAATCTAAATTGGATAGAAACAGCAGGAAATAGCTTTGCAAGTGTTAATGTTAAGAGGGAAAAGGGGCAGGTCTGTGTTAGCATGAGCTAAGACGTATTGGTAAGTTCTGACTGGGTATTTTAATTGGGATAGTCAAAATAATGAGTTTTGATTCCTGGACCTTGGAGTTGTGATATTGGACCTTGGTGATCAGCCTCAGGAGTGAGTCAGCAGCCAAACAAGGGGCTAGGCCTTGGTGGCTAGCTTCAGGAATGCAATCTAACACTTTAGCAAGGAGGCAGAAGATCAAAGGCAAAACCTGTGGGTACCATGTTTGCCAAGCTAGGACCTATGTTTGCCATGCTTGGGGCCCTTCACTGGGTGATTTATAAACAACAGAAATTTATCTTTCACAATTCTGGAAGCTTCAAGATCAAGCCACAGACAGATTGGTGTCTTATAGGGACCTTGTCTCTGAAGCCGTGTGCCCCTCCAGAGAAGAGAAAGCTGTCCTCATATGAAGGCAGGAAGGCAAGGGACAGGAAAAGGGACCTCACAAACTCACTCCAGCTGTCTATAGTCAATTTTTGCCCTTAAATTTCTTTTTTTCTCTTGACTTTTCTTTGCTTCAGTTCATCTGTCCATAAAATCAGCTTAACAAGCCATCTCTCTCTCTCTCTCTCTGGGCATCCTGGTGTTTAGCTAATTAATGTTGCAGCACACTTGAATAGCCCTACCTGAGTGGCACTGATAAATAAAGAGCAGAGAATTGCTACAGTAAAATAAATGTCAAACGTGTTCATTTCTCCCCAGCAGCCCCACACCCCAGGAGCCCTGCTTTTATATGTCTTTGGACCTCAGTGCTTTAATGGGAATATGAAACACTCAGGGGTCTCCTGCTTTCTGAAGAATGGCAGGCATTTTCTTTCAGAAACATTGGAAAATTGCTTTGTATCTTATAAATGTGTTCATTGCCAGCCAAAATAACCAGAGGGGGTGTCTACCAAGAATATTGATACTTATTTAGGAATAGTAGAGCCGTGCAGTGGGAATGGGTGCCATAGTCAATCATAGATATGTTCAAAGTTGAGTTTTTTAAGACAAAAGTGAGAAAATTTACATACACTACTCTGTCACAAGTCTCACTGGTCTTAATATCCCGAGGGAGGAGTTGGTGTTCGCTTACTGGTAGAGGTACCATTGCTGGCCCTTGCTTGGCAAGTGTCATGTGGAAAGCATTTTACGTGGATTGCTATAGCTTTAACACTAAAGATAACTTTGGTACAGAAACCTTGGCATGTGTGTAGCGTATACAAAGCATGGTGTAAATGGAGAATGAGAAGAAATTTCTTGTGGGCTCTAGAAAGTTCTTATAGTATTTATTGCAAGTGGGCAAACAGGCATGAATTCTCCTTTCTCAATATTCTTGGCTCTGATTTTGTCTGGGTTGAATGAGGCCAAATTCGTCTTGGTATCATCAATCTGCACAGTATCAAGAATCCTGTTTTAAGAAGCAATTTAGCAACATCTAGCAAAAGTGTTCATACCCTATAACCAACCCAGCACTGCCCCTTCTACCTACCAACTGCTGAGCAACTGCCACATGGATGCACGATGATGTTCACTGCAATATGGCTTTTAATAGAAAATTAAAAATGATCTCATACCCTTCAGTATGGAGTGGACTGGTAGTGGTTTGTGGCTTCTTCAAAATAGTTAAAAGTTGGAATTGAGCCAAGCATAGTTGCATGTGTCTGTGAGCCCAACACTTGGAAGACTAAGGCATGGAAACCATGAGTATATAGCAAGACTTTTTCTCAAAAAAATCAAGCAAACAATGAGAAAAAAAGAAAGAAAGGGCAAATGAGATAGAGAGAGAGAGAGAGAGAGAGAGAGAGAGAGAGAGAGAGAGAGAGAGAGAGATGAAATTAGTTCTGTGTCACAAATGGATAAATCTCAAAACATTACTCACAGTATTGAGTAGAGAACTTGGCAAAAGGATATGTGGTATCTTAGCATTTTAGTAAATTTTCAAAATGTATAAAATGTTCCTTTTGAATTAGCAGGTATGGGAAATTATAAAAATAGGCATGAGTTTGATATATACCAAGGTCAGAGTGGTGCTTACATCAACAGGGTGAGGGTTAGGAAGAAGTGGGAAGAGGTAAACCACAGGGGCTCTAGGTAGACTATAGGAGCTCTAGGTAGACCATAGGGGCTCTAGGTAGACTATGGGAGCTCTAGGTAGACCATGGGGGCTCTAGGTAGACTATGGGAGCTCTAGGTAGACCATGGGGGCTCTAGGAAGACCATGGGGCTCTAGGAAGACCATGAGGGCTGTAGGTAGACCATGGGGCCTCTAAGTAGACCATAAAGGCTCTAGGTTGTCTTTCTTTGAGAGTAAAGAAAGATTCCTGTATTCTCCCACAATTTGAGAGACAGGAGAAAGATGGCTAGAGTCTCCTGATGTGGTCATGGAAGGAAAATTAAATCAGAGGCCCCATCTTCCTTTTGCCTCTCTCCAGTGCTGGTGTGGGCAGAACCGGGACATTCGTTGCCTTGGACCGGATCCTCCAGCAGTTGGACTCCAAGGATTCTGTGGACATTTATGGAGCAGTGCATGACCTAAGACTTCACAGGGTTCACATGGTTCAGACTGAGGTAAGATTTCTCAGCTGAAGGATACCAGTGCCCTTCCCCACACCTAACCTATCGCACCTACCCACCCATCCCCCAAAAAAGGCTTTGCATGGATGAAAAGTTCTACGTACAATCACAGTAGCCATGGAAACCACACAGGCAGCTGTGCTCCACAACCAGCATCCTCCAGCAAGGTTCCCTTTGAGCTCTGCTGAACCCACAATTCTAAACTCACGCTGGCCCTAAATAATTTCTGGTGCAGCATATATTAATATCCCATGGGACTCACCTTCTGTGCCAGATTTGGCAAAAAGCCTCTTTGGTGTTCTTGCCTCTCCTGCAGACAGCTCCTCCTCACCAGATCTGCTACCAACATTGTATTACCCCTATCCAAGTGTGTGTGTGTGTGTGTGTGTGTGTGTGTGTGTGTGTGTATTTTTCCTTCCTTCCTTCCTTCTTTCCTTCCTTCCTTCTGTCTCTCTGTCTCTGTCTCTCTTTCTCACAGAGAGAGACGGGGGAGGGGGGGTGCAAGTACATGAGTGTACCTGAAGAGACCAGAAAACGACAGTGAATTTCCTGGAGCTGGTTGTGTACCACCCACCAGTGGGTTCTGGAAACCAAACTCTGATCCTCCTCAAGAGCATAAAGTGTTCTTAACCATGGAGCCATCTCCCAGTTCCAGTTCTGTTTTGTTGACATAGGACCTCACCATACATCCCAGGTTAGCCTTAAACTTGCAGTCTTAATCCCCAGAGCAATAGTTACAGACATGTGCCACCATGACTGGCTGGTACTTTCATTATAGCAATTGATCTACCACATCCTCAATGTTTCATTATGAAGTTGGTTAAGGGCATACAGAACTTAGGCTAGGTGTAGTTTGATGGCAGAGTGCTTTCCTAATATGCACAGGGCCCTAGGTTTGTTCACCAGTACCATGGGGTGGAGGCAGGGGTGTAACTAGGGGAAATCAGATAAATAATCTGAATTAATTCAAACTCCAGCTTCCACAAGCAGCAACATCATGTTATTTCCTCATCTGTATCCCACACCAATTCTCCCACTTTATAAAGCAAATCCATTACATTATTGCATCCACAAATAAATCATTATATATATAATATGTCTTTGTGTCTATGCCTTTCTATATATCTGTCTCTCTTGTCTCTGCCTGCCTGCCTCTCTCTAGATAGATAGATAGATAGATAGATGTGTGTGTGTACGTCTGTGTGTGTGTGTGTGAATAGATACTCTTCAGCATCATGATCACCACATCGTTTATCACACTTAATTTTAATTGTAATTTCTAGTCAGTATTTAAATATCCCCACTCATCTTTTTAATTAATTCATTCATTTATTTTATTTCTTTAACACCGGGTTTCTCTGTGTAGCCCTGGCTGTCCTGGAACTCTTTAGGTAGACCAGTCTGGCCTCGAACTCAGAGATCCGCCCACCTCTACCTCCCGAGTGCTGGGATTAAAGGTGTATACCATCACATCCGGCTCCTACCTATCTTTTAAAAACATTACTTTTTGTAAAAAATTATCTAGCTTTCCTTAAAGCCCCACGTCGACTTCTTTCATTTATTTGAAGTATCTTTATACCTATGTTATGTCTATAAGAATCCTTCCTGCTTGTTTTCTAAGCCGTTCACTTGACAGAGAACCCAGCTCCTCTGTTCCGTAGGTTTCCATGGTGGTAGTAGGTCCCTCTAGTCCTTGTGGTCAGGTGGCCGTTATACCCAGAGGCTTGTTAGGTTGTGGTCCTACAGTCACAGTGCCCCCAGGCTGGTGCTGGTCACCTCCTACTGTGTCACAGCAGAGGGCCAGCAGGCCACCACATCCCTACTGCTTGGTGAATTCAGACGGAATTAACGGTGGCTTCACCGGCAGGACCCCAACCACTCGTCACCAGGGTTCCCAGTAATCACGCGCTTCACGATGATGGCTGTCTGCCTGTCATTTCATTTAGGGGATAGGATTGTGTCGCATATCTTAACTGTCATCCTTCCCCACCCCAGGAGCACAAGGTCTTGGAAACAGAAACTTTACTGTCTCTGTATCCATTTTTAAAATCTATTATACAAAGGAGCAAACACCCTACTATTATGGTGCTAAGAAGTGAGCACCAGTGTTTCATTTCAGCATCATTTCCACAAACTCAGACTATAATTAATCTGTAAGTTGGAAAAGAAGTATCTAACATTGTAAGTAATCTTGAGTGTGTGTGTGTGTGTGTGTGTGTGTGTGTGTGTGTGTGTGTGTGTGTGTGTGTGTATGTGTGTGTGTGTGTGTACATGCTCCTTTCCGTGTGCATATGCATGTGTGTTGGGGGCGGGTGTATACATATGGAAGCCAGAAGAGAACATTGGATGTCTTTCTCGGTTGCTGTCCCCTTATTTTTTGAGACAAGGTCTTTCTCACTGATCACTCACTGATTCATCTAGATGACTAGCCAGTAAACCCCAGGGTCTCCACCTCCCCAGTGCTGGGACTACGGACCTGCACCACCACACTTGGCTTTTTATTCGAGTGCTGGAGTTCCAAGTTCAAGTCCTCCTGCTTATACAGCTTTACATTAGCTGGTTCCACAGAGTCGATGCATTGGCCCAGGCCAAGGGACTGTTTCTTTGCTCCAGGTCAGATAAAAACCAAAGGCCTGCCTGGCTTGCTTGGCTATGTGAGTGGGCATGGGTGCAGAATGGTATAACTCACCATCCAATGCTATGGGTGATGCCTTCAGAAAAGGAGAAAGGAATTTCTGAGCCCTTGCTTAGTTTGTCTGACAGGTGATCCTAACTTTCTTGTACCTTGAGATTTGGGATACAAAGGGACACAGGTCATCATCTCATATTTGGTGAATATATCAAACAGGGAGGCTTTCTAAACCAAAAGGCAATGGGGGGACTTGCAAATGTCTTCTCCTCTGTTTACCCCTCTGCCTTGGGGCAGATTGGCAGCATAAATTAGAGAGACACTTTGATGCAGCAAGACATTGTTGAGGGAGAATAGTCGGACACTCTGACTGCCCTCATGAGAAGGAACACTGGGGCATTGTGGGATCAAGTGTCTCGGGTCCCATTTAAGAGACTATCCGGAGGGTCTCCTATGGCCCAGGCAACCTGTATTTTAGCCACACTGGACGCCCCACTGGCTTTCATGTTATCTTTATCATGTGGAATGCCCACTTTATTCAGATTCTTTCAAGGTCACTTTTTCTTTCCTGTTGGATATTTTCTTCCTCTAAATAATCTCAAGAGCTTCTTGTCCTTCATGAACCTTTATAAACAACTCTTGTTTGTTGTCTTCTAGGTATTTGATGCATGTCTGACCTTTTGCTAAACATTGCTCTCAGGAATCATGAACTGAGTGGCTATACATGTAATATCATAAATCCTACATAATACTACAAAGATTGGTGGAATTGAATGAAATAGATGATGTCAATCCTCAGCCAGGGCTTCCCTAATTAGAAAAAAAATCTTGTGTGACTAGAAGGCTTATATTAGTTGTTTTTCTATTTTTCATTAAGAATTAAGTGGAGGTAACAGTAACAACTTGATGATTTTAGAAGTAATCAGTTTTTGAAGGGACATCCTATTGGGAAAAGAAAAGTTGATATTTAAGACAAGGCAAATTAATAGAGAGTAATTAGTTTCAAAGCCCGTGGTGGATCACACTGTTGAAAAATTTATTACTAAGCCATGGCCTAGGTATAAAAGAGTTCATTCACGGCTTACCTCTTCCATCCACAAATAATTTAACTAAAAATAGGAGTTATATGGTGCTGGAGAGATGGCCCAGCAGCTAGGTGTGCCTACTACTCTTTCAGAAGACCTGGATTTGATTCCCAGCACCCACATGAGTGTTAACACTCTGTAACTCCAGTTCTAGGGAACTAACCCAATCTTCTGGCCCCAAAGGCTCCTACACATACGTGGTTCACATAAACTCAAGCAGGCATGCACACACATAAAAATAATCAGTCAATTTTCGAAAGGGCAAGTTGGCATAAAACCAAGTAAGATCTGCAAGAAGAATACCCAAGTATAGATAGTTCTTAATACTGGAGCAAGCCTTGCTCGTGGTTGGATTTTGTAATGTCCTTGTCTAGCGGGTACTACAGCTCAGTGGTAGAGCTCTTACCTCGTATGTGTACGGCCCTGAGTTCAATTCCCAGCACCATAAAAGACCAAACACAGGGGAGGGCAGAGGATGCAGCCCAGTTGGTAGAATGCTTGCCCAGCATGCATAAAGCCCTGAGTTTTACCTCAGCTTGAGGTAAAAACTTGGCACAATGAGCCTGGCTTGTGTTCCCAGCACTTGGGAGCTAAGACAGGAAGATTGGAAGTTCAAGGTTAGCTCTGGCTGCATAGCAAGTTCAAGGCCAGGCTGAAGTACGAGACTCCTTAGAAAACTGAAACATACAAGTCTGAATCTAGTCGCTAGCCTAGAACTAACTTCCAAAGCCCCATAGGTAGAATACCAAGCTAGTTCGCAGCCAGGACCGATGCCTTAGTGCCACCCATAAAAACAAAAACTGTTCACTTTGAAAACGTATTAGAGAGGGGAGATCTTTTATTTCCACATTGTATTTCAAAAACCTTTAAAACCCTATATGCTCAATGGCATTGGTTGCTTTAAATACACAGTCCAGAAATAACTTTCCATATCCACCTACCTGATACCCACGCCGAGTCTAATACCCTGAATGGATAGAGCACAATGTCTGCAGAGGAGACTCTGGGCTCCTTGTTGTTCTGAGAGGGAAATAGATTCTGAGAAACTTCACCAGTCCCCCTTGAGTGGGGTTGTCCGCTCCTTCCAACCTTCCCGTTCCTTGGGTTCCAGCAATGGCTGTATCAGGATAAGAAGCACAAGGCCAGGCATTATAAACGCACAGACACTACAGACACACAGGCCTCCAGTCCTCCTTAAGGAGTTCACTTGGTAGAAAAGAGGGGAACCCAGTTAGGAAGTTTGGTTGCCTGTGGTTAAGACACTGTTGTCAGTGGAATCTTTGTGATGTCTTTATGGTCACCAGAGCACTTACCCTTCTGTATTTATTTTCTAAAGTAGTTAATTCCCAAGTGGCTGACCTATGGCCATGCCCTCTTTAAGTAACCTTCAGTGGATCCCTGCAATCCACCACCGTCTTTGAGGTCCCTCTGTGATTCAGACTCAGATGCTAAGAGGACAGAGACGGACTAGACGCTGAGCCTGTGTTTAAAGCAGTGGCAACCAGTGGGTTAATTGGACACACCTCCTTTCCCCACCATACCTGCAAAAGGTGGGGGACACAAGAGGAGAGTATGCAGTGAAATGATTTCCTCGTAAGGGGAAAAAAATAATGAACTGAAAACATGAACTTTGAGGTCATACCTCTCGAATCAAATCCAAGGGCCTCATTTCTGGGCCATGCAAATTTGGCAAAGCTAATGAACTCCTCTGAGTCTCAGGTTGCTTCATAGTTGCATCTGCTCCACAAGGGTGTTGAGTTCTGAAGACAGCATATGCAAAGGACATAGCAAGGTGTTTGCGTTCACTCCTGTGCCTCCTTTGTGAAGGACATAGTTCTAGGCACTCAAGGCACACATTGTAGAGATATGCATCTTTTAAAAAGAGTGGATGGTTCAGTGAAGTGCTTGTTGTTCCAGCAAAAGGACCTGAATTTGGATAAAAAGCCAAACTCCATGGTGAAGTCCCAGTCAGCTCCGGTGCAGAAGGAGACCCGACCTCAACAAAAGAAAAAGGAGCAGGAAAAGAGAGTCTATAATTTATGAAATCCCAGCAGCTGTGGGTGTTTTGCGACAGCCCCTTACCTTTCTTCTGCAGGAGGGTGCCGCCTTCCTCTGACATGTTCTCTGATTTTCCCCAGTGTCAGTACATCTATCTGCATCAGTGCGTGAGAGACGTCCTCAGAGCTAGGAAACTGCGGAATGAACAAGAAAACCCCCTGTTTCCTATCTACGAAAACGTGAATCCAGAGTATCACAGAGGTAAAAGCAGGTCTCACCGGCTTTCATTTCGCCTGTCCTCAAGTTCGATTCCCAAAACGCACTCAGTCTGGGAACTAGTACTGCCTCGATGTCCCTCCAACTTGAACCTCCCATTTCTTCTTCTACCAACCCCTCCCCCAAAGGTGGCAACCAAGGGGAGAAGCAGAAGGGGGACGGGTCCCACAGTTGAGCAGAAGCTTAGTATCCTAACAAGTTTTTTAGTGCTGGTGTGATACCCAGGGCTCCCACTGGCAGGTAAATGCTCTAACAGTAAGCTACAGCCCCAGACTCTCCACCCTCTCCCTGCCCACAGCGTACTCTCTGCAAAAGATTCCCTTTAACATTTTTTTTCTAAGAGATAAGACTGACCACCGGGGAAGAATGGGCTGCAACCATAGCTGAGATTAATAACAAAATTGATGCGGTGAAGAATTTGGCCATCGGGTGTTCAGTGTCTTTCACGCATTCATCTCCGTGACTTTTCTTCTCAAGTATGCAGAATGTACGCTGTGCATAAAGCCTTTTCAGTTACAGGACTGAGTGAAGAGCAGTAACGCAATTGAGGACTACACTGGTCAGCTTGGAATTATCACACGAGGTGGCTGACTAGACACTGGACACTCGACAGCAGAAAGTTCATTTAGCTCACACGTTTGGGGCTTCAAGGGTGTAACATTGTGTCAGCTCACAATGTCTTCTGGTGAGGACCCCGAGGTGAATGGTGGATAGCGACACCATTCACAGGAGCACCAGTTGAGGCAAATGGTCACATCTCGAGCCAGGGAAAGAGATTAGCCAGGAGAGGCAAGACCAAGTAACCCCACGAGAGCTTCCTTCTGAGGACCCACCGTCTTCCGAAGGTTTCACCACGGCATGCTTCCAACGCAGTCACCCTGCAGACCAAGCATTTGACCCTTGACACAGAGGTCATATTCAAGTCGTAACAGGGACCAGCTACACCAGAGCACATTCACTTATAGAACAGTGCAGTCATTAGGAGTGGGCTCTTTGGTTCTTTTGTGTGAGAGGAAGGCTGTGCTCCTGGAATGGTCTTGGAGTCCTACACTCAAGCATCCCTTCTACCTCAGCCTTACCATTATTAGCAAAGCTAGAGGCACATGCCATCACACCTGGCTTCGATAGGATCATAGTGTGGATACCCTCATAAAGAAGCTTGTCTTGGTTGCTGTAACAAAATGCTTGGGACTAGATATTTTATAAAGATAAGAGGCTTGGGGTAGGGATGTATGTAGCTCAGTGGTGGAGCTCATACTTAGTGGGCATAAGCACAAAGATAAAAAGTAAAAGAAAGAAATGGAGTCTGTGAGTAGTCTGACCTTGTGCATTTGGCCTTTGATGGGGTCCATCAGCTTATTATATATTACATCAGATGGCGTGTGTGTGTGTGTGTGTGTGTGTGTGTGTGTGTGTGTGTGTGTGTGATGAGATAATACGGTTAGAGAGCAAACGGGGAACTAGGAAGGAACAGACATGCTTTGGGCCCTGCTTTCACGGTTTCTAAGTGCAGCTCAGCTGACAATGTCTCCTAACTTTCCTTGGTTCTCTGCAGTCTCAATTCCTGCCCACCCAGCCAGCATGTTATTTAGTGAGCTGTAAAGAACCAAACAGAGAGCTATTTAGAGGAGCACTTTGTAAACCAGATAATCTTTTGTGTTCTAAATAATAACCCCCTAATTTATCGGTGAAGTAAATTAAGGTTTTCGCATGTCAGTGTCTTTAAGAAACTCCAGAATGGTGGAGGTTGATGGGGTAAGCTCTTAGGGGTTCCTTTGTCTTGTGTTAACTTGTTTGAGAATCTTTTTAAAAACTAATCTTAGGTGTGCCTCAAAGAAGCTATCAGTGGGTTCGAAATAGATGACCACCGTCCTAAAGGCTAGGATTCAGAGGTAGCTCTGGAAGTGTCTAGTGTGGCAAGCCATATAACCCTGGGCAAGTTACTCTGCCTCTGGGCCTGTGGCTCCCTCTGTACCTCAGAGGCAGGACAGGAGCATCAGGAATCCCTTCCAAGCCCAGGAATCTGGGCTACTAAATGGCATGGGCTGGCCCCATAGTAAGGCTCTATCCTAAACCACGTGGAGCATTAATATCCACCAGTGTCCTCCGGGTATAAATTTCATAAGCACGCTGTCAGAGACAGTCCCTCTACAGGAGCGGTTCTCCACCTTCTTTTTTTTTTTTTTAAAGATTTATTTATTTATTATGTATAGTGTTCTGCCTGCATGTATGCCTGCACGCCAGAAGAGGGCACCAGATCTCATTATAGATGGTTGGGAGCCACCATGTGGTTGCTGGGAATTGAACTCAGGACCTTTGGAAGAGCAGTCAGTGCTCTTAACCGCTGAGCCATCTCTCCAGCCCGGTTTTCCACCTTCTTAACACTGTTACCCTTTCATACACCTCATGTTGTGGTGACTCCCAACCATAAAATTTTTTTCCGTTGCTACTGCATAACCATAATTTTGCAACTGTTATGAATTGTAATGTAAATATTTTTGGCAATAGAGGTTTACCGAAGGGGTTGGAAACCCACAGGTTGAGAACCACTGCTCTACAGTTTCTAACCACGCCATTTTTGCTTCCAGATGCAATCTACTCGAGACATTAAGGTTGCACCTGCAGATGCCCTGGATTAAAGTTTTTCACTGTGTGACTTTTAAAAACCAGACCTTGCTTCACGCCCTGCGGAGGTGCCAGCTATTTCTGTTGATACTATGTATAATTTATTAATCTGGAGAATGTTAAAGAATTTATGTAATTTAAAGGTAACAGATATTATTGTATATACTTGTATTTTGTAGTTTCTCTTGTAAATATGTATTTTTCATAATGTTTAATATTGAGCTTTATATAATAGTATTTTTCCACACTAAAGTGTTCATGGCTTGTTCTGCATAAACTGATTCAACCTGTATGACAGGGCCACCGGTGAAATGTGTGTAGAGAAAGCGGCAAGGACAATCCCTGGGTCTGTGTTTCTTGCCTAGGTTGATATCCACGGGGTAAGCAAAGGACAGAGCTGGAGAGAGCATACCATAAGGCTAGCTTTGCCAAGCTGCTGCCTTGCTAATGAACCCTGGGATCTAAAGGCTGTAACCGTCAAAGGAAGATTAGGGCTGTGGCTACACCTTGGTGGTAGAGCATATGCCAAGAAATTAAAAGTAAATTCAAGAACTGGAGGACTAGACAGCACCAAAGCTGAGCTAGGTGTTTTTGTCTAAACTGGAAGCTTTTTATCTGAATCCTCCCAGGGTTACAAGCCATGGTCAGCTCCAGGACCTTGAAACTTGCGGTGACTGCAGGGTTGAGGGCTCTGGTAGAGAATGAGACCAACAGATGAGACCTCGTGACAATCAGTAATGCCAGGTGTCCCTCGGACTGGAACCTCCCACACAAAGCAGGGTGCATCCCTGCGACATTCGGGCTTGGTTTTCCTTTGGAGAGAGGGATGGTGGTAGGTCACGCCCCTGATTGAAGAAAGCGTGATATACCAACAAGTTCATCGCAATCTCTACATCACATATAATGAAAGAAAAAGTAAACAATGCTTAAAAACAACAACAACCACCACCCAGCTGTGCTTAGTCTAAAAATCTTTCAGAAGATCTTTTTAAGTTGATGCAGTTAAAAATGTCAAATACTTATCTGAATTAATATAAATGGCAACACACACCCTACCAATTATCTTTAAGATCCTTGCTTTACTTTGACTATAAAAATTCCAGTGAGTTAGAAAGTGGACATTGTCAAATCAAGGCCGGATTTGAAGTTGATAGAAACAGAGGAACAGTTCCTAAGGATCCCTGTAAACAGCAGTGAGGACTAGGGGTTCTCTCAGTGTCACTGTGCTCTGCGCCCTTGAGAAAATGGCACTGTTAGGCTCTGATCCTGTATCCAGAAAACCTTTTGGACAGGAAAAACAGGAGCCAGCTTGGGACAGGAAGAAGAGGTGTCAGCTTGAAGGTGTATAACTAAGGAGAAAATGGAGGTCATACATGGCATTGGTGTGGTGTCTGTTAGGGATCATTTTTCTTAGAGGAAAAGAAAAAGCTAGGCTGAAGGAGCCGCTGTGAGGTGGCATGCTTGTGTGGCCATATCCAGAGGTTCACACACACACACACACACACACACACACACACACACACACACACACCTCAAGCAAGAGGAAAACAGAAAAAGAGTTGTAAACTGATGTTGCTTGGTGCAAAGTATGTGGGTAACCTGAGAAGAGAGGTTTATTTTCAGCTTTTTTTCATTGAGAAAAGTCCCCAGCAAGTGCCTGGAACCTGTTAGGTGCTGTTGCAAAATCTGTTTCTTTGTCCACCAAGAGTGCATGATGGCAGTGAAATTAGCATTGTGACTCCTTTGAATGGAACTTAAGAGAGGGCCCAGGCGAGGCTATGAGAGCACAGTGGTCACCTCCCTTAGGGTGCTCTGCTGCTAGCAAGTGCTGAAGCTGTTTCTGCTAGATGCAGAAGAGAAAGCAATTAAAATTGCACAAACCAGAAATTATAACCACAAAGCATCTGTACATGTGTAACCATAAATGACACCTGCACACCCTCAAAGCATTTGGGGGCAGAATCGGAATTACGGAAATGAATACAGCCACACAGCCAGGGAAAACCATACATTCATTCACCTATTGTCATCTGTTTCGGGAAATACTGATTCCTCCTTCTCTATACTAGTTTTAAACCCCCTTAGCAACAAATATTTCGCTATGCAATCTCTCTCTCTCCCAGGAAAATGAAATACAGATCTAGTTGATCCATTCACTGAATTTAGCAGACAGTCAGACTGGAAATGTAGCTACTGGTAGAGTGTTTGCCTGGCCTGTGGGAGGCCCTGGGTTTAATCTCAGGTACCACAAAATAAGCAAGGAGAGAAACGAAAAGGTTTCTTTGCCATTCGCTCCATCGGATGCATCTCCCCTTAATTGCATCATGTGGTTATGCCTCGGTAAACACTCCGCTTCCTGTCTTGGCGGGCATCCTGTCTGCACCTGAGCGCTGCTCTTTAATCAGCAAAGCTTCAAAGTACTTCAAGGCTATCAAATCTTGAGAGTCTCTTTGGCATCTTAATAATTATTTACCCAGGTTCCTTATAATTAACTCCTTTAATCTCTTCACATTAAGTCCGTTTTACATTATCATTCAGCTTTCCCCTGGAGAGCTGCCGACTTTTCCACTCTTGACACATCTTCCCCCTCTGGACTTGCAAATGTTCGTCCTGAGGAACTTCCCACCCTTTAGTGACCAAGTTCCTCTTTTCCACAGCCTACCCCTTCTTCCTATTCGATAGCTCCTGTGCCAATGGGATGTGACTTTATCTTCTGTCCATCTCATCTCCCTTCACCCATGGCTAACATTTCATAAGCTCAGTATTATAGACGAGTGATCAAGACTTAATTTTTTTCAACATTAAAATGGCAACAATACAGCAATTTGGGGTCAGTTATATTTAGGAGGCCCTGTAATTAATTTTGTTATTACCTCTTGGAAGAGAGCCCAAAATTATATGAGAAAATAATGTGAAACTGTTTAACAGATGTCCAGCAACACAAAAATAGGGCTCTCATGTTACACTTCATACTGTTTCTCTTATCTTGGTGTTAAGGATATAACTTTTCATATTAAACACTTTCTGCTCCCATTGCAAAAAAAAAAAAAAAGATCTGCCATGTACTAAATTCTTGCTCAGTTAGTTTATGGGCATTTTGGAAGGTTGACTCCTTGAAGCTACTAAATCTGTATATTTGCCTGAGAGTCCCAGCCATGGAAGACGCTAGAATTTTTGTTCACCCAAGCTGCACGGAGCAAACCTGACCACGCAACGATGGATAGGTAGTAAGTAATTAGCTGCTTGGTTGTAGAAAGAGTTCAGAGGTTTTCCAAGTTCTGTTTCATTGAAAAAAAAATGAATATAACTGACCAGACAAGAGTGGTAAGAAGGCATGAGCAGCCCTGGTGAGCAAGTTCACATCCCCGAGGAGTCAACAGAGAAATGGCGCACCTGCTTCAATGCCCCGTTACCATTCCGAAGTTTTTTTCATCCGCGCTTCAGAAACGCATCCAGTGTTGAAAGACGATTTCACAGCCAAGGAAACTTTAGACCATGATTGCAGAGAGGAAGTAAAATGATGTAAGGAAGGGAGAACATCGGAGAAGAGGTGAGCAACGTGAGCATCAGGAAGACAGAATGGCATGTCTTCCTTCTTGGGTGGTTCTTTGAAAATCTCGTCATGTATTTATTTCTATGAAGACAGATGGATTGACCATTCTTTACCCCCAAATCTGGAACTCAAAATGCCCCAAAGTCGAAGGCTTTTTTGAGCACAGTAGGATGCTCTGTAGCTGGCCTTGGGTGACGTGTCAGTCAGAACACGGGCACATGAAAACTACCGTGTAAAGTTACCATCAGCAATGTGTACAGGGTATAAGGGAGACAGAAATGGATTTCATATTGAGGGATTCATCCTCAGTATTCACATCATAGCTACTCAAATAGTCCAAAGTTATTTTTAAAATCAAACAGATTCTGATCACAAACATTTCAGGTAAGGGATCTTTGACCTGTGTTACTCTTGTTGGGATTCACTGCGATTTAGCTGATTCAACAACTGAATGGATTCATTTGGTTTTTGAATGCACCAGGTGTGTGCCTAAGTTTCCAGGATCTGTCACTGCAGACACAGCACCTTCGTGTCTTACAGTGCAGGGTAACTTTGAGAGTGTGGCCATTTCAGTTGAAATTCAGGGTGACATTGGATGCAGCCATGATAACAGAAAAAAAAAAATCTGTTCTCTTCTAAAAATGTGTCTAGCAGTGAAAACATTTCTGGCTGAAAGAACACTTGACTTGTACGGAGGCTTCCTTGGAATAAATGTATGCTTTATATTTTTTTAAGGATTGTTTATATAGATAACATTCATCAAATAAGGAAATTATTGATGAGTGCTCCCAAAGTAGAAGTTTATGTAATGGAAATTAAAGATATATTAAAAGATTTACCAAAGATTAGTTTTTTTTTTTTTTTTGGTTTTTGGAGACAGGGTTTCTCTGTGTAGCTTTGCGCCTTTCCTGGGACTCGCTTGGTAGCCCAGGCTGGCCTCGAACTCACAGAGATCCGCCTGGCTCTGCCTCCCGAGTGCTGGGATTAAAGGCGTGCGCCACCACCGCCCGGCCTAAAGATTAGTTTTTAATGGATATACCAATGTACTTGATTTTTTTTTTTTTTTTTTTTTTTTTATAAAACACCAAAGTAAGTCTTTTCAAAGCTGTGAATCATGTCAGACAAATGTAATGTGTCCCTTCTTAGAATAGTCACGAGAAGGATTAGTTTGGGCTGTTTTCTGCCTCAAGTAATTTCTTTTAAGAAATACCATTCTTGCCCCGACAGCAAGCTTTTCCGTTATGTCTGAGACGTATTTTAATAGCTATGTGTGTAAATATGCGTTGCATCGAGAAAGGAGCACCTACGATTGTGGCTTCAGAAATCTAGCAGAGCCGACCAACCTCCATCTGCCAGTTAGCAGGAAGGTCTAGACCAGAATTCAGAGTCTTTCTGATCCCAACTACATGGACAGGAGAAGGCATCAATGTCCCCACTTAAAGGGCACTTGGCCAATGTTGGTGAGGCTCCTCGGGCTTAGAAATTCTCCAAGAACAGAAAGCAAGCTTGTTTTCTCAACTTCCACTGGATAGAGAAGAGTTCACACCTCGCCCATACCCTGCCCGCATAGTGTAGAGTGGAAGTTGCTCCTGGCTGTGTGCTTTGGATGTTGGATCGTGTCTGCTAGTCCTAAAGTCCGCAGAAGTGAAGCTAGCCGCTCCTACATCTGTGTAAAGCATAATATCTAGTGTAAATAAATCCAGCAGCTGAACTTATTATGTTCTATAATAGAGCACTTTCGTGGTTTCAAAATCATTTACATGTTCTCTGCAAATCTAGTTAAAATGGCAATAAATCTATTTTTTTCCATACTATAGCATCTACCCACACTATTGCATTTGTAACCAGTGTTGTTTGAACAAAGAACCTCATTGGTCTTTCCATTTAAATAATGTATGTGCTTAATATATTTTCAGATGTGTAATGGTGGTTAAAAGAACCTATCTGGAATCTTGCACACACCCTCACCAACGTAGGAATAAAACTGCTGCTTGTTGAAAGCGGGTGTCCTGTCTTCTAGTTGACTGTTTCTTGCTTCTCACTTTGCATCATCCCCTGCTCAAGAAAAAGGTCAGAAATGGCTGTCTTTAAGCTGGAAAACCCTTCCAGGCCATTATCATGATGACTGTGACTGTCTTAACTTGGGTTCCTGTAGCCGTAGCGAGGACTCAGTTTCCCTAGGGCACTGTGAACACCTACAATGGACTCTGCGGTTGGCTGTCTCTGAGTGTTTGTTTTCACTTGTGTTGTTCGTTAATAACCATGCATGCCATCCATGACCAACAGCACTGGTGTGTCCCCAGAGGTGCTAGGCTGGGGTGGGGTGGGGTGGGGGTGGGGTGATGGCTGGGAGACTCCACACATCAGCGGACAGTGTGACGTTTACTAAAGAGTTGCCGTGCTGACTTCTGGAGTTGGGAGTTTACCCTTTTGCCTATTTCACATTTCAGTTGGAAGATCAGTGTCCTTCACGACTCCTGTATTTAGTCGTTTTTCTCTGTTTTCTTTCATTATTTTTTTTGTAATATCTCACTCTAATAACATTTATTTTTTTTTTAAGATTCACATTTAAGTCTATTAAAGCAATCCCCCTCTAAGAAGTTTCTAGGTTCAAAAGATTACCGTAGGAAAGCACTTTGTTTTATGAGGTAGGACTGTTTATTTTCTTCTCTGAAGGGTCTGTTTGACGAATTTGTCCTTAAGAAGAATAACAAGACAAAAAAGACAGCTCGGCAAAGGGCTTGCTGATGACCTGCATATGATCCCCAGACCCTATGTGGTAGAAGGAGAGAACCAATTCCTAAAAGTTGTCCTCTGACCTCCAAGTGTACACCATGACACTCCTGTGTACCCGTACAACAAATATATACACATATACACACACATACACACACATACACACACACACATACACATAAACCCATATATACACACACACACACACATACACATAAACCCATATATACACACACACACACACGTGCACACACACATACGTACATAAACACACACATACACTCACACACGCACGTAATATGTCATAAACTTTATCAAAGCTAAGTACATTAAGCCACCTGAATCCAGAAGAGGGTTTTCATGCTGCCTATAAAAGGAGCTGTTTGTATTTGTAACGGATGGATGAAATTAACTGGCAGGATTTTAGCCCAAGCAAGAGAGCCATGCAGCAGCCCTGCACTGGAGAAATTAACAAGTACTTACTTCCTCCGCACAGAAGATAACAAACCCCGAAGGCAGGCGTCTGTCCCCCTCTGTAGCTCTGGATCTTATTTAGGCTTCAGCTGTCCGGCCCTTTCCTGGTGTCTCACACTTTGGCTCCATGTCTATGCGAGCTAACACACGTGCATTGCCTTTTCGCTGGTGATCCACTCATCGTCAGCTCCTTTCACTGTGTCTTTGCGGGGCAAAAGAGTCTTTCTCTTCCCCTGTTGCATCCCTCCCAGAATAAGCGATAGCACAGCCGCTTACTGTAAACTAAATCCTCTCCAGTTCCTCTAAAGTCCAAGAATGTGGCTGGTCAATTCTTAGGGCCAATAGATGCTTTCGGCAAAGGGGCAGCGACTGTCTTCTGCGGAACTGGCATGTTCACGTAGAGTAGGATCCGTGAAGAGAAAGAAACAGCCATTAAGACAGACCGGGTTAACAAGCCTAACTCCTAACTCAAAGGATCTTAGAGGTAAAGGAGTCAGGAGCAAAATAAGGAAAGCCGGTGCTCCCCTAACCCAGGGGTTCACACTTCCTAATGCTGCCACCCTTTAATACAGTTCCTCACATTGTGCTGACCCCCAACCATAAAATTATTTTTGTTGCTACCTCATAACTGTGATTTTGCTACTGTCAGTGAATCGTAATGTGAATAGCTGTGTTTTCCAATGGTCTTAGGCAACCCCCAACAGAGTGATGACCCCCATGTTGAGAACCACTCATTGTTAGTGAGAATTTTGGGAAACCCTCCTTGGGGTGCATGTGTTACTGAGGAAACCCTTTCAGGGTCCTTAGCCTCTTTAATAAAATAATTTAAGCCTCAAAGAAAGTTTGAGGACGATTTTTCTCACAGTGTAAAAGAAAAACCATAAGGCAGGCTAGCTGTAAATCTTGGCAGCTGCCCAGAAGAAGGAGAGGGAGATGAGAAAGAACATTATGCCTTTTGAGTTAGGCATGGAGATTTGGAAAGGAGCCACATGGCAAAGGGAAGGTAACTTCAGAGAATCAGTGAAAAAGCTCAAAGTACTGGAGGAAAAATTATGCTTTTCTAAGTGAGGACTGAAGGCTCCAAAACAACTGTACAGAGAACGGGGATTCTAGGAAGGGACATCTATTATCTCATTTAGGGAATAATTATTCCTCCCATGGATATACAGGGGCAAATTACTAGTCAGTGATATATCTGGTGACATAATGGAACCTGGAAAGGAGTGCCAGACAGAGAGATAGACACATGGGGGACTTCTGGATTTGGTGAGATGATGAAGTCCAAATACAGAAAAAACCTTGAAAGGGAGGCAGTAGCCATCTATTCGTATGACATTGTGTAAATTCACCTTCCAGATGGCTTGTCCTTAGCCAGTTAATGGACCTGCCCAACTGGACCAGTGCTTATATTTTGGATAGCTTGGAATGTTACATCTCTACTCAGTCCTTGGGTAGATTCCATTCTCTTGGCCAGAAGAAACAGCTTTCCCTTAATGGGACTCCAGTGGTACTGTAACATTCCCCCACTTTAAAGATGTACCCCGAAATCAGTTAGGAGATGGGCTAAAATTAAAAAAACACATACAATCCATTGCTACTATAAAAAGCCAGAGATCCAGTTCCAGGGCCGATTAACACAGAGATTAGTGTCTAGACTGCACCTTCAGCCTTGCCGAGCATCTGGCCTCCAGGCGAGGGTTCTTGCTCATTTAGAAGATTAGAAACCAGAGCTCCCGTCTGCTGTGCCCGGCCAGAGAAGCGAGGGCATTCTGCTGTCTTCTGGGTCCCTGTCTCTAAACGGTCTGCTGGGTTTCTACCTCCCATTCTCACCACCACAAAGGATCAGAGCACGGGAAGGCAGGATCTCACTGTGTCCCTCGGGCCCCAGAATGGATGAGGAAGCATGATAAATGCAGACTCGCCACTTCTTTTTAGATAACTATAGCCCTGATACCTGCGAAGGCTTCTCGGTTCCTGGAGGATTTCCCTGGGCCTTTTCTCCCGCAGTAGTTTCCTAGAGCCTCAGCTGCGCACAGACTTTCGACTGTGCGTGTACTTCAGGCTGTGCGTGTCCTTCGCTGGGCAGTACGACACACAAGAAAAGCGCAGGTCTAGAAGGAGAGAAGAAACTGTAGGCTGTTCTCACGCTGTGTGATTGTAAGTCTCCAGGACCAGCTGCCTTTTCTGCCCACCTTGTCCTGAGGAGGAAGTCATTCCCAGAAACTTTAAGAGTAACTGTATCCTTGAGCCTTGCAGACAGCTAACCCTTCTCCATTTCAAGGTCTTCTCTGTATATCTGCTTCATCATCTCACCAAGTCCAGAAGTTTCCCCACGTGTGTCCATCCCTCTGTGTGGCACTCCTTTCCAGGTTCCGTCTGTCACCAGACACATCACTGACTAATAATTTGCTCCTCTGTATCCATTTTCTCCCCTGTAATAGCCCTAACCTGGGGGCAGGGTAGATGGTTCAGTGTGTAAAAGCATTGTTGCCCAAGCGTAAGAGCTTAAATTTGGATCTCAGCATCATGTAGTAAACTGGGTGAGGCTGTTTGAGTGCCTATCACCCCAACACCATGGAGAATGGAGACAGGAGGAGCCTATGTGCTTGCTGGCTGCGGGCCAAGGTCCAGGTTCAGTGAGAGACCTTGTCTCAAAAGAAATTAAGGCAGACAGTGACAGAGCAGGATACTCAATGCCACCTTCTGGCCTCCATGTACATGTACACAGGCACCACATCTATCCACATGTATACACATCACACACACACACACACACACACACACACACACACACACACGTCCTTACCTCTTCTCTGGTAACCAGAACCATGACAGGTGGTAGGTACCCAAAGGCAGGAATGTCCTTGACCCAGACGTTGCCTTCACAAGGGATGGAGCCCTTTGACTTATCTGCAAATAAAGTTAGGTACAGGCTCGCAGAGACATAGCAGGAATGAGCTGAAAACATAGTCCAGGAAGCTTTACAATTCAGATCCATAAATGGGTTCGTCTATAGTCACGTGTCACTTGAGGATAGGGATCCATTCCAAGAAACGCCTCCGTAGCTGACCTCATTATTGTGAAATCTTGGTGCACGCTCATACAAACTAAGGTGTCCGCACCATGAGGCAATATCATTTTTACAGGACTACCACTGCATGTGAAGTCATCATCAAACACCATAGAACGTCACTTGCACGGCATTTCTGTAACACCTATCAAGTGTTCTAAAGGAGTTTGTAAAAGAAATCTTTTCATTATTTTGTGAATTATCCTCAGGACTGGGGATTGAACTTGGGGCCTTGAGCATACTAGGCAAGTGTTCTACCACTCAGCTGCATTCTCAACCCAATACAATTCAAAAATTTGTATTACATATTTATTTACTTGTTCTTCATGAGTGTGCTTGCAAATGGCATGGCACACAGGGGTCCGTCAGAGGATAAAATCAGGTCTCCTGGCTCGGCAGTAGGCTCCTTCTGTTCACTGAGCTACCTTGCTGGACTCCAGTACAGTGTTTAGTAACCTCTTAATGCTAATTTATCTGTTACTTTTAAGTTGTTGTTGTTTTTCACTGTGCCAGAAGCCTTGAAATGGCAGTGGGCCTTCTTTGACTCCCGAGACCTGAGGTGAACCTCCTCCCTGACTTGCTTCCGCAAACCCTCCCGTCACACCTGTATCTAACTCGTCCTCAGCTTTTCCGGGACAGTTTTCCCCAAGGCATGCAGCAAATGCACGCAAGGCTCCAGACACACCAGTGCTGTCTTCACGACACTTACAGATGCATTTCGGCAACACACCTGGCATCATCCATTGCATTTGAACCCACAGTAGTTAACCTAATCTTTCTTACAACCTCACAAAATGGGAAACGGAGACCTGAAGAAGTCATAGTCAACACACGGCAAAGTCAGGATCCAAGCTCAGGCAATCTGGCCTCACAGCAAGTGTGCTCTGGGCCGGGCCTTCTAAACCAGTGGTTCACAACCTTCCTAATGCTGCCACCCTTTAATACAGTTCCACATGTTGTGCTGACCCCCAACCATAAAATTATTTTCACTGCTACTTCATAACTGTAATTTTGCTAATGTTAGAAATCATAATGTAAATGTCTGTGTTTTCTGATGGTCCTTAGGGGATCCCTGTGAAAGGAGCATTCGATTCCCCAAAGGGGCTGCGACCCACAGGTTGAGAACCACTGTGAAGCCTTCATTGTGCATCAGAATCACCTGGAGGCTAAATGGTTGAGCTTGTTCAGAGCTTCTAAATCAGCAGGTTCATCATGTTCTGATGTTAAAAACAGTAAATACAAAAAATTAAGTTACTCCGTGAAATTCTTTGATTGGGATTTGACTCCATTAAACAACCATGTTTCAAAAAATGCTTGCACCTTTTAAAAGGACTCGATAATGATCTAGTTCTTGTTTAGATTTTTTTGTGTTTGCTTTTTGTTTCTCGCTGAAAAACCACAGCTTCAAGACTGATGATGGGGGGAGCTGGAGAGGTGGCTCAGCAGTTGGAAGCCCTGGTTGCTCTTCCAGGGACCTGGGTTCAATTCCCAGCACTCACATGGCAGCTCACAACTGTCCATAACTCCTGTTCCAGGGGATCCGACCCCCTCACACAGACATACATGCGGGCAAAACATCAATGTACATGAAATACAAATAAATAAATAAATAAAAACACAAAAAGAATTATTAAAAAAAAATAAAAGACTGATGATGGTCTGGGTTCAAAACCCTCTCTGGCAAGTGGAGCAAGCTAAGTGGCTATTTCTCTCTGAGTCTGTTTCCTCGTTGCCAGGGAAATGCCCATGCACCTGTTTGCAGGCTTGCTGGGTGGGGAGATAGTCCGTGACAGATGCCTATCGCTATGGTCAGCACAAAATCTCCTTTATATGCCGACTCCTTCCCGGCTCTAAGGAATTGTACTGTGTTCAGGAACAGTAACACCTGGCTAACAAGACAGTCCCAACAAAGGAACTTGAAGTAAAGGATGATTTCCATAACCCGTGGAGGGTTAGTCAGTCGGTCAGTGCCTCAGAGGAGCATGCAGAAGGTGACAGCAGCATCCTGAAGTCAAAGAGCAGAAAGGGCGTTTAATTAGGGCCAGAGCCAAGAGGAACAAACTGCCTGGCAGAGCCCTGGCACCTGGAAGGACCTGCAGGCAATAGCTTGGCCCCAAGGTCC
This sequence comes from Peromyscus californicus insignis, assembly GCF_007827085.1. Lineage (NCBI taxonomy): Eukaryota > Metazoa > Chordata > Mammalia > Rodentia > Cricetidae > Peromyscus > Peromyscus californicus. The sequence continues at coordinate 33,450,712 of NW_026294535.1, forward strand.
TACCTCTCTCTCCCCTTACAAAGCTGCCAGATCCAACTCATTGGAGCCAACCGGGTAGTCTGGGTGAGTCACTCCATCGGGGCCAATGTATAGCTGGAGAGAGTGAGCAGAAAGGGGGGTGCGGTTAACAGAGTGGGAAGCCAAGGACAACTAACCAGAAAGCAATGAGGGGGATAAATCTCTGCCAACAACCTTTCACCTCTGGAAGGACTCGTGGCTTTACCACCCTTTCAGATAGTTCGTGGAATCTACCTTGGGTTTAATTTTACACGATACATAAAACAGTGTGAACTTCCTGTATGTATTCAAACTGTTTGGCCAGAAGAATCACCTAGCTAGTATGTCTGTAGTCTACCGGTCATGGTGCTGGGTTCCAGGCAAGGCCTCAGTAAATATCTGCTGAATGGCACCCTAATTGAGGAAAGCATGGACAAGAATGGGGGGACATTTCTACCACTGAGAAATAGTGTAGCTCCCCAGCATTGATTATATTTTAAAACCTTGTCTCTATGTTTTATAATACTAATTTTTAATTGAAACATATTGTCTGTCTCTATAGAGTACACTATGATAATTTGGCCCATGTACATAATAAGTGATTAAATCATGGTAATAAGCCCATCTACTTCTTCAAATATTAGTCATTTTTATGTGTTGGAAATTTGTAACTATTTTGAAATATATCATTCGTGGTTGTACTCAGTAAGTCTCCTAGTGTACTACAGAGTACTAGAATTAATTCTCCCTGTTTAATTGTGTTCTGGTTTTCTCCATCCAGCTTCTTTCCTCCCCTCTCTCTCAAATGCCCTCTCCATCTCTGATGACCACTGTTTCACTAGATTTTCTACAAGATCAACTTCACAGTTTGCACCAATGAGTGTGAGCATATGGCACTGTCTTTGTCTCTCACTTTTTCACTTAACATAATGATCCCCAATTTTATAGGTTGATTCAAGTGACAGGATTTTGTTCATTCTGTTTTTTGGTTGGAACTATTCTATACATACACTGATGGGCATCTAGCTTGATTCAAAATCTTAGCTACTGTAAATAGTGCTTCAATTAATATGGGAATGCCAGTATCTCTTTGGCATAATGATTTCACCTCCTTTGGATGTATACACAAGTAGTGGGACTTCTGGATGACATGGTAGTTCTGTTTTTTAGTTTTTTGAGAATTTTAAGGCAGCATTTTAAGGATTATGTGTTACCCAATGTGTTTTTTTAGCATGTTTCTTTTCTTGTAGCAAATAATTGAGAGAAAAACATTTTAAAGGACTAAAGATTTATTTTGGATCACAGGTCAGGGATCCCAGTCTATTGTTGGCTGGTACCATTGCCTTTAGTCCCACAGTAAGGCAGAAACATCATGGATGAAGAGACAACAGGACAAGGCTGCCTCTCTCACATCATGATGGAAACAGAGAGAGACAGTGATAGAGGAACCAGAGCAAGATGCCCTTCAAAGCTGTATCCCCAGGGACCTGCTGCCTTCAGCTCAGCCCCACTTCCCAAAGTTTCTATCACCTCCACAAGTAGTATCTCCCCTGGGGTCCAAGCTTTAACATGTGAGTCTGTGGCTGACATTTCATATTCTGCCCTGGCCCCAAGGGCACATGAACAACTCATAATGCAAAATGCATTCAGTCCATGTCACAGAGCCTCCAAGGTCTCACCATTTCCAGCATCATTCAGAAGACCAATTTGAAAGCCTCTGAGGCTCAAGGCAAACTTCACTACAAGTCCTTAAAAATTCAAAGCAGATGGTAAACACACAACATATAATAAGACAGCAAATATTCCTATTCCAAAAGGGAGGAACGGGAGCATAGAAAGGACTGGCGAGACCAAAGCAAAATCAAACCTCAGCAGGCCAAACACTAAATCCTCCAGCTCTGTGTCCAGCATCCAGACACATGGTGGGATGTGAGCCCCAGAGGTCTTCAGCAGCTCTGTATCTGTGGCTCTGCCATTGCCAGCCACGTGATCCTTCTCATAGACTGGCTCTGCTCAATGTCCATAGCTTTCCTGGGCAAATGCTCCATATTCCTGGCCCCTCTAACTTCTTAAAGAGCTCATTATATCTTCAACTTCTTCTCGTGGCTTCACACGTTGCCCTCACGGAGGTTCTCGCAGAAACTGACCCTGCTGCACACTGATTGGCTTCCCAAGCTTTCCTTTGGAATCTAAGTGGAAGTTGTCATGCCCCCATAACTCTTACCTTCTACTTATCTGAAAAATCACTATTGCATGACAACACCAGGATCTGCTGGCACCTTGAGCAGTATTGGAACCCTTTGGTCATGGCTTTCACTGCTGAGTGCATGGAAATACTTCCCTAGAAAACACTGTACAAGCAGGAAATCCTGGAGTAGCTCTCCTCAAGGGTTGCATCTCTCAAATTTATTCTTTCACACTGTACTGACTGGTTTTGTGCATCAACTTGACACAAGCTAGAGTCTCCAGAGGAAGGAGCCTCAGTTGAGGAAATGTCTCCATGAGATCCAACTTTAAGGCATTTTCTCATTTAGTGATCAATGGGAAAGAGCCTAGTCCATGGTGGGTGGTACCACCCCTGGGCTGGTGGTCCTGGCTTCTATAAGGAAGCAATCTGAGCAAGCCAGGGGAAGCAAGCCAGTCAGCAGCACCCCTCCATGGCCTCTGCATCAGCTCCTCCCTCCCGGTTCCTGCCCTGTTTGAGTTCCTGTCCTGACATCCTTCAGTGATGAACAGCAATGCTGAAGTGTAAGTCAAATAAACCCTTTCCTTCCCAACTTGCCTTTTGGTCATGGTGTTTTGTCACAGCAATAGAAACCCCAACTAAGACACCTCCTTTGAGTATGTGATGGGTGGTGTCTAATCTCTATGCTGCCTTCAATGTATCTTTCTATTGTTTCAATGCTCACTACTTAGTTTATTTTTTTCTTAATTAAAAACTATTTTATTTAGCTCTATGTATATGGGTGTTCTACCTGCATGTATGTCTGTGCATCACATTTTTGCCTAGTGCCTAAAGACCACATTTGTACCTTGTGCCTAGAAAGGCCAGATGAGGGCATCAGATTGCCTGGAATCCAGGTTACAGGCAGTTGAGAGCCTCCGTGGGCACGCTGGGAATTGATCCTGGAAAAACAACCTGTGCTCTTAATGAAGCCATCTTCCCAGCCCTTGGCTTATGTTTAAAGGTGGTAATCTCTTCAGAAGCCAGGCTCTCCACTTGATTTTCAAAATGCAAATTTTCTAGGTCTTTGTGCTCTATGGTTTGCTCCCAGGTCTCACTGCAAGCATGACTAAAAGCAGCTGGAAACAATCCTATGATGAGGACCTGTCTAGGCATTTCCTTCACCTGGTTAATTACTATTATCTTCTTTAAATTCTACCTCCTGCAGAGTCTCAGGACATAGACAGAGTGTAGGCAAGGTCTTGCCAGATTTTAACACAAATGGCTTTTAGCCTAAATCCTAAAGAACTCTCTATTTCCATGTGACACCTCATAGGCACACTCTTTTCTATCCAGATTTGTGCCAGGATTCCTTTCTTCTGAAGTCCCACCACAACCACCCATTTATCTCTGCCTGCGTAATATTAAGGCTCCTGTAGCCCTTGTTTCCAAACTTTTCCAAAGTCCTCTCACACACCAGTCCCACGGGCTGCTGAATCATGTCATCAAGAAGCCACGACAGTAAAGATCCCACTTCTTGAAGCCAATCTTCTCCATTACTCAGCACGTTTTGTCATTGTAAGAAATATCAGAGAAAACACTATGTTTTAAAAAAATGGGGAAAGATGTCGGCTCACGGTTTACTAGATCAGTTTATTGTCTGCAGGCTTCCCTTGTTATGTAGATACATCGTGAGGAAAGGCTCTGTGGAATAAGATTGTTGATTGCATATTAGGCAGCAAAGGAGAACAGGCAAGGAGGGATATTTTTCAAAGACCCAGCCTCAGTGGCCCACCTCCTCCAGATAAGCACCACTTACTCAGTCTACCAGCTTCCAAAATTAGTGCCACCAGCCAAGGATTGAGCCTTCAGTATATAATCTATGTAATCAAGCCTGCAGGGAATATTTTATACACTGCGTACAGCATCTGTCTCCTCAAGGAGGTTTAGTCTTCAAGAACTTGAGTCTACTCTATCATTCCCTCCTCCTCATTGACTAGCAATTGGGAAACTCAATACCCCTTCCATAATCAGACATCCTACAGAAGCATATCCTTTTATTCTGGAAAATAATCTCCCTGCTCATGATTCCATTCATTGACTGAGCCTTGTTTTTTGAAGTCCATTAGAGTTGGAGTTATATCTCCCTAAAATTTACACATTAAAACCCAGTCCCCTAGCACCTTACAGTGTGACCTTATTTGGCAAAAGAACTGTAGATGTAATTAGTTAAGCTAACAACACACTTGAGTAAGGTAGGGTCCCAATTCAGCATGTCTGTTATCTTTATAAAAAGGAAAAACTATGAATGAAATGATTGACTGATAAATCCACAAGCCAACAAACTACCAGGGACTTGAAGAAATGTCTAGAATAGATCCTTCCCTCAGAGTCCTTAGAAGAAGCCATTCTCAACATACCTTGATCTCCAAGTTCTCGCCCTTAAGACTTCTGAGACAATATACTCCTATTGCAGAGGCCACCTACTTGATGGTACTTTATTGAGGTAGCCCTAAGAAACTCACACAGGTTATTAAAGATAACAATGACAGATGCTCATACATCCTAAGTTCTCATGCTGTACCGCGGAGGGCACACTTCTTGAGTAGGATGTGGTACTATTTTTATCCTTATTCTCTCTATGTTGTAGAGAGAGTAATGGGCCTATATAGATGTCCACATCCTGATCTTTGCAACTTGTACATATGTGAGATTAGAGGAAAGGGGGAGTCAAGTTTGTGGTTGGAATTAGGGTTGCCAATCATCTTGAAACATAGCAATAATCCAAGATATTCTAAATATCACAATGGAATTGTGAGAAACATTTCTGGAGAATGGAAATGCTGGCCATAAGCATATGAGACAGTGAGCCTTGTCCAGTTTTGATGGCTTTGAAGATGGGGGAATGGGATGATTAGCCAAAGAATGCAATCTGCCTAAAGAAGGTGGAGAAGATAAGGAAATGGATTCTTTCTAGAGCCCCCAGGAAGAACACGGCCCCACTAACTTCTTGGTTGATCCCAGGGAGACCTACTTTAGAGTTTAGCCTTTGGAACTGAAAGACAACACATTTATGCTGCTTTTAGTCACTAATTGTATGGTAATTTGATACATTAATAACAGTAAATGAATACACCCCACTTTGTGATAAGAGATCTGAGATTTAGAGAGTTTATATGACTTGTCCAATTAGTAAATGACGAAACCAAAATTGGAAGTCAGGTCCCTAAAACACAGCCCCTCTGTTTCTATCTACCACGATAATTTGCAAAATCAAATTCTAATCCCTTTCCACATGACAGCAGCTCAATCACACAACAGGACTGTCTTTAGAGTTCTCGAAAAAGTAATTTCTTAAACTAGTCCTCAGATGACAGTTTCCAGTCTCCTCACTTCCTGCAAAATATGGCACCCAACTTGAACACAGTGCCAGTATGGCTCTGATATCATGTTGGGGGACTTCCATCAGTCTTTTGCCAAAGTCAGAATTATAGTTCAAAACTGAAACATCACTTTTGAGTTAAAAATTGAAGTGATAGTTTCCTTCTATTGGCAAATTGGCTGTGAACTTAATGTTCGTACAAAATGAGTCATTTGAGTTAGAACACTAATTTATTTGAGCAGCCTGGTCGACGTCACTATGAGAAAAGTGCCATTGCTTTGTCCCAACATAGATAATCTCTAAAGGATCTCAGTGTTTGGCTGGAGCTCTGATAGCTCAGGCTCCTTCCTGCCTCCACTCCCTGCCTCCCAGGTCTGAAGGAAGTGTGGAATGATGAAGACTTACTTGGCTACCCTTGCTCAACCAGAGACAGAAGCAGTTATTTGAGACAGTTTTTATGGGGATGAGTACCTCGAATTGGAGGCAAGATCAGTGTAATAAAAACTGGGTAAGAACCTTGATTTGGGTGTAAAATTTCGGGTGTAAAATAAGCCCCATGGACAGGAAAAATGGCTAGTACTCAGCACACATGAGTCAGATGTTACATTTATTGAATTATTCATTAAACATAACCATTATTAAAAACTAACCCTTATAAGCCTACAGCTTAAATTACATTGAAGATACTGGTAAATCAAAACTCGAACTCATCACTTCCTAATAAATTTGTTATTACCCCTACTCATGAGGTTCTGTTTGTTCTATATGGCTGAAATATTATGGGATGCCATTACTGTACATCTCTTTCCAACTCCAAGCTCAGGGTCATCACACTGATAGATTCTAGTCAGCGACACTGGGAATATTTATACCAAGAGATCAGCAAGTGCTCTAAATGAGGGCATTCTTCCTATTCCTTGGCTGGTTGTCAAACAATTCCCAGCACACCACTTCCCGGCAGAAAGCCTTCCTACCCTCGCCCCCGGACACACGCAAACTCGGCACCCCACTTCCCCCAGTGAGAAATTATGTCACCAGTTTTCATTTCATCCACTAACCCTCAAGCTCAAAGTAAACATTTCTGGAGATCTTCTTTTAACATCCTTTCGTGGGGCTTGGAAGACTGTATTCACACATTTATAGCTCATCTGTTCCCTCTTCATCTCAGAGCGGCTTTGAATTCTATAATAACACTGGGTTAGCATTTGGGGTATGCTGTCTCAGAAAGTAGAATTTTAGAAACTAATGGGAATATGGCGATGCTTTTTGGTGTGTCTTGGCCTCTGATGTGTGGAATATGACAAACCCCCTGGGATAGCCCTCTTCCTAAATTATCTTTTTGTGTTCATGATACTCGAATCTGCTAATTAAAGATATACTGGGGTTTCTCTTAGCCTCCCAATGTCATTAACTTCATAACTTAATCAAAACTCTCAGGATTAACGCCGACCCCATTTAAAATATTTTGGAGACGTGGTAGGTTTGCTCCTTTGTTTAGGTAAAACAGTAGAGAGAGAAATTTGTTTAATTATTAATAATTACGTAGTTCTTATTTTCTTCTGTTGGGATCAATTGTCAGGGGTACTAGGGTGCTAGTAGTAGAGCGCATGCCAAAGATGGGGGACACAGAGTTCAATCCCTCGAACTAAGATAAACTCAGATGGTACTGACCAGTGGAGTCTCCAGAGTTCATCAGCCTCAAGAAAGAGCCCAAGGCTGGTAAAGAGGAATTCTTCAGCTTGATGGCGGGAATGGAGCAGGGAAGCCAGGGGAGCAGCTGGGTAGATGGTTCAGTTGGTGAAAGGCCTACTGTGCAAGCATGAAGACCTGATGTTCAGATCCCATGTGGAAAAGCTGGGCACCGTGACTCACTTCTATAACCCCCGACACTGGGATGAGGAGTGGGTACAGGCAGATTCCTGGAACTCATCAGCCAGTTAACCGAGCCAAATTGACGATCTCCAGGGTTAATGAGAGACCCTGCATCAAAAAAGACATTGGGAAGCAACTGGGGGAGATACCTCGTGGCTACCTCTGGTCTCTACATTCGCAACCACACATGCACACACACACACACACACACACACACACACACACACACACACACACACACACACACACACACACACAGGCTAGGGGAAAGGGAGGAAGAATAGAGGCTTCCTGCAAAACATGGAGCCAAGAAGCCTGTGAATCTGAACTTGAAATTCAGGTTTATAGGAAGACAAGCATTTAATACTGCTAACTTTCACTGCCTGTATTGTGCCAGGAACTATGTTAAGCACTAAGTGCTTTGCATATATTATCTTTTCATACATTATCTCACCAATTATCCTAGCTAAATGGGCCAGATGAGTGATTCGCATTCTCAAAGTATTCCACATACTTCCAAGAAAGAGATTTAGACAATCTGGTAAATAATCACATAAGATCTTTAAAAAGATCCAGTTTTGCTTTATGACTTCTATAGATTTTTTTTTTTTGAGACAGTCTCACTCTGTCACACAGGCTGGCCTCCAGCTCTCAGCTTTCCTGCCTCAGCCTCCAAGTCTTAGGATTATAGGCTGTGACTCCCATACCCAGCCTTAACCAACTCCTCTTGCTAAAGATCAGAGGAAAAGCTACCAGACAATCAAAATGGAGTTTATTAATTGTGACACTGAAGAAGACATCCTTGACCAAGTCTGCTTGTACCTTCAAAACAGAAGTTAGGGAAGGGTATTCATGGGAACTGAAACGCAGGACATGTGGTTTAAGGCAAAGAACTTGTAGGAACTGAGCAAAATTCATGATATCATGGTATAAGAATTGGTGAAGCTATGAAGGAAGGGTCATAAGGTCTTTTTTTTTTTTTTTTTTTTTTTTGAGAAAGCAAATGTGAAACCAAGCATGGCGCAGATTTATAAGTGGGAAATGCAACCCCATGATGAAACAGTGTTAGGGCTCATTATCACAGAGAATTAAAGGATGGCCAGTTTACTTACGACATTGTGTTTCTCTGTCCGTTGGGTTTCTTGACTATGAAGCGGAAGTCCCACGAGGACAGGTCTATGTGATTATGAGGCTTTCTGATTTGCCATTGGGCTTTCCACTATTGATTTGTGTCCTTTACCTACTGTCATTTAGAAGTCCTTGCAAAAATTGGATCGGGGCTGTGACAACGTGACTCTTGACGGATGAAGCCATGACCCTTCTATTCAAGGGGATCAGCGTATACCACCCCAAAAGATGCCAGTTGGACTAGAATTATTTTGAGCTCAATACAACCAAAGAACAACATACAGACTCTCCTCTCTATTATCTCTCAAACCAAAGAAGCCCATAACTTACCAATCCCAAGAGCTTAACCCTTTGTCTTCCCCTCCTCTCATTTCCTGACCGTGCTATTGGTTAAAATGGTATCGAAGTTCTGACGTTCAGTGGCTCCTTTGCACCTTTGCTTTCCTTACATAGCTCCTTTTTTTTTTTTTTAAGGTGGAGACCTCTGTATGTATATATACCGCTTCTCTTGTTAACATTACTCTCGTCAGTTTAATACGCAGGGCTTAGCTATGACTGAAGGGGGTACAGAATTGTTTCTCTTCCCCTACATTAAGTCTGTACAATTAGTCCATACAAGATCTAGTATGTCATGGAGATCTTCAATTAGGGTTTAATTTTGACAAAAGCACCCGTTGTTTCCAAACTAACCGGAGACTGGGTATGAGTGGAGGGGATCCTCATAGGGTTTTCAAGAAACTGCATTGAGCAATATTGAATCTAATGCGATTGTCTGCCCAGCTGATCTCTCCCGATCCAGTTAGCAGATAGTATCAGGCAGGACGGAGGAATGTTTCTGGTTATGAGACAAAGGTGAGAGATGTGGGTTGGGATAGAAGGAGTGCTTCAGGGTTATTAGTGCTGTCCATCACCTGAGTAGCTTGTTGCCCTGGAGGGAGAGGTAACAAAATAGTGCTACTGTGACACTCAATAACAAAAGACATTCACAAGGATGCCCTACAGTATTAAGAGAATTCTTACCCTGTGAACTTAAGGGTGTTAGATCTCAGACTCAGGACAAATGGCTGAGATGTCTATTTAACATAACAAAGCAGACCTGGCTGCTAGATTCTCCTAGCATCCCTTGCTTGGTCCTTACCTGTTACAGGGTATGGCTGGAATACCCCGCCCTACCCTAAACTTCTCCATCCCAGGAACTGGGCTGCCCTTCTCTATATAATCTGGGAATGTCCTTGCTACACCAGCCCTTTTTCACCTTCTGGTCTACCCTTTGCTCTCTTGGCCAGTCTCTTGGCCCACGATGCCCCTCTTGGTCGACAGCTTCTCTCTTCTTCTCCCTACCCCTCTCTTCTCACACGGCCCTGCTCAGTCTGGACTCTCCCAGATGTCTCTGCCTCTGCTCTCTCTCTCTTTTTTTTATCTACAATTAACTTTCTCTTCCACCATACCCAGGAGCAGTCATGCCTTTTCCTTTTTTATTTCTTTCTATTTTTTATTTATTTTTTCATTCAAAAGTGCCTGTCAGAAGCACCTCTGTTGTTCACTCACTTCGTCTACATACATTTCTTTTCCCTTCAGTTTGTAACAAGCATGATACTTTCCCTAGTACCTCTCCTGGCTACATTCTTTACAGGCTCCTTGATCAAGGTTTCTTTCCTTGGAGGCTTCTGGCAGTTCAGTCTGTAAAAGCGTTAGTTTATTCTGAGGGCGCTTTCAGAAATTGCTGTGAGGTGTTAAAGATCCAGCAACAGGGCTATTTCCAACCCTAATTTCAACCTCCGCTTATATGTTAGATTTCTTATTTCTGGCTGCAGGCTGTTCACGGAAAGTGAGGCAAGAGCAGAGGTCACACATGCTCCAGCTCGGCTCTCAGAAGCTCCCTAGAGGTAAAGAAGCCCTTTCTCCAAGTCTCCAGTGACACCTCTTGTAAATCTCTTTATGTCGATCAAGAGGACCACAGCTGGGGTGGCCTGCCTTTTGCTCTAAGATGCCTGTCAAATGAACGGCTGTGTCCTTACCAAAAGTCCCCCCCCCCCCAGCTCTTCGGCACAACCTGCTCTTGTGTTTATTCCACTGTAATCCAACGCATCAACGCACTGATTGGACAATTTAGGGTAATTTAGAATTATAGCTAAGCTCCTTCCTGATTGAAGTTGAAAAAGACAAGAAATGTACGGTGTTGTTTTAAATTGCCAGATTCTGGGGTAATTTGATGGTGAACACAGTGACTTTTTTTTTTTGGCTGTTCCTTGTTTCAACAAGTGCTATACATTAAATACAAAATATTTGTTAATTTTTATTACAAGTTTTTATTTATTTTTTCTTCTCTCTCTCTCTCTCTCTCTCTCTCTCTCTCTCTCTCTCTCTCTCTCTCTCTCTCTCTCTGAGACAAGGTTTTTCTGTATAACCCTGGCTGTCCTGGAACTAGCTCTGTAGACCAGGCTGGCCTCAAACTCAAAGAGATCCACCTACTTCTGCCTCCCAAGTGCTGGGATTAAAGGCATGCACCACCACAGCCAGCTACAACTTTTCATTTAAAAGCTGGCTGACATCAGTATCTATTTGTGATCCACTGATTTACATTTCTAGGGTTAGCTTTGTCCCAGACTCTGTGCTAAGAGACTAGCTTTCTAAATTCTGAAGAATGTGCTTGACAAAGAACTCTCAGATAAACAAAGAACATATTGGCAGTTAGCTGGGAGTTACTTCTCTTTATTTTAATTATGCATCAGAAGAGCAGTGAGATACATTTCTTGTCTCGAAAGATGAGGTGAGGTGGTAAGGAAGAATCAGTGAGTTAACAGTCATATAGCATATGATAAATTCTTAAAATAATAGAGATGTACACAAATTTGCATGGCATCTAGGAGGAGCAAGTGGTTAATTCTTGATAGCAGGAGTAATGAAAGAGGCATGGCTTGAAGGTAGAATTAAATTTCTCAAGTTGGAGAAGAACATAGGAAGCAACATGTATGAAGGACATAATGAGCCTAGAGAGTCATCATTCATTCATTCATCCATCCATCCATTCATCCATCCATTCATAAATACAGAATGATTGAGAAGAAAATCTGCCAACACTGTCCTACTTTCATGAATTCTACAATCAACTGGGTGAGGTAAAACAAAACGGACAAATAAGTAAGTAAAAACAAACATCAATAGATACTAGAAGGAAAGAACGCAGAGCAAAGGAAAGCTGGATGGTAAGTCCTCTTGTGGGGGTGGTTACAAAATGCTTCTGGGAGGAGTCAATGTTTTAGCTAGAAGTGAGAGATGAGAAGAATCAGATATGCAAATAAAATGAGAAATCAGGTCCAAAATCAGGACCACAGGCCCTGAGAAATCAGAGTGTACTTGTACTCTAGGGCATACGGTACGAATGTTGGGGTATCAAGAAAAGGTTGTACCATGCTCTGATGTATTTCAGGACAAGTTATCCAAGGCAGATGATTATCCCTCAGTTTACCTAATAATGTTTGTCATAGTTTTTTTTTTTTTTTCTGTCGATGTCTGTTTAAAAACTAGAAACAGAGACCTAAGCATGTATCAGAGATGTTGCTGTATAGGAAGGTCTTGGAGTAAGTAAAGACCAGACAAAACAGAGCAGCAATAGGTAAAAGCAAGAAACAGTAGACTGGAAATCACAGATGAGATTATAACTAAAGCCAGGGAATGGATGAGACCAGAGAAAGATCGGAGAGACAATATGCATTTAATATCAATTGGCTAATAGTCTCTGCATCTATTGCTAGGCACCCTGCAGTAGGTTGGCAAGTGTTTGTATGGCTATACTCTACAGCCCACTGTGACAAGAACATGTTAGTCTGTCCAGAAAGACTTCCTCAAGAACATATCAACATCATCCCAATCGTAGACTTGATTCTCACTTTCTCATGGTCCATCTGACCTAGACTTCCTCACACTGTCTGTCATGGCCACTCAAGTATTATTTCAGCCATAGATCTTATTAGTGGCGTAATTGTGTGTGTGTGTGTGTGTGTGTGTGTGTGTGTGTGTGTGTGTGTGTGTGTCTTACTTTTCTCATTTCTGTGACACCAAAAAAATACTTGACAAAAGCAACTGGAGGAAGGTGGGATTATTTTGGCTCACAGTTCTAGGGGACACAGTCCACCATGGTGGAGAAGGCATAAAGACAGGCGCTTGGGGCTGGTGGTCACATTGAAGCAATAGTCAAGAAGTAGAGGGAGATGAATGCTGGTGCTCAGCTCACTTAACCTTTTTTATTCAGTCTGAGACCCTGGCCCCCAGAATGGTGCTGCCCACATTTAAGATCAGTCTTCCCACCTCAATCAACCTAATCTAGAAATTCTTTCACAGATACACTCAGAGATTTCTCTCCTAGATGATTGTAGATCCTGTGAAGCTGACGACTTCAACATTAACCGTCAACATTAACCAACACAGTGTGTAATTTGTAATTGCTATGGGAGGTCTGCTTGGGTGCATCAGGCTATAAGATTGTAAATAAGCTCAGCTCTCCATGCCAGTCTGAATTCTACCAGGAGTCTTGTTCTTGCTGATGTATATAAAGTACAAAGTATTTCACACAGGGGCTGCTTCTCCGCTAGCCATCCTAAGCTTAGAGCAGAATCGAGTCTAGCAACTGCCACTCACTAAATGGAACAAGTGTCCATAGGTGACTCATGTCCTGTGCTGTGACTCATAGACTGTGTAGAACTGGACAAAGTGGAAACAGCATTTGGCTTCAGATGCAGAGAATTGTGTGTCATGCCCTCGGCAGTGACTTTGAAACACGAGAAACTTTTACTTGCTATGAGCAGGAAGTGGCATTTAATTAGGCACAGTCTGACATCAATGTGCATCTTCCTTGCTTTGAGTTTATCTCATTAAATCTCACTGTCTCTCAATGACCACAAATGCTAGAACTCTTGGAGGTTATTATATTTCTGACCTTCAATTATCACTGACTTTTACAAGATGAAATGCATTTCTCTCAAACTTCAAACACCTCCAATTCCTCCATAGACTAAGGGTAGTTTTGTTTGAATTTATCATCTTTTCTAAACGCAGTTTGGAAGTTTAGAACCTAATTGGATCTTTTCTAACTGCCATGTGGTGCTTGGGTAATGGCATTCATCAAGTACATTAGCTGTGGTTTTGGAGACAGAGGAAAAACCCTTTGTAAGCATTATCCTGGGTCAGAGACTTGCTAATGAGACACCAATATTGTTTTATATATTCCAAACATTTTGGACTTATGTAGAAACGTTACCTCTTTTAGGGGGTGCATTAGTCATGCAAAAGTACCTCAGTCATTTGCAGTGTTCTATGAAGAATGGACAAAGTGGATGGGGCTCTCTGGATTTCATGGCTAAGAAAAGAAAGAATCCCAATAATTGCTCTTCATTGAAGAGACGACTTACCTCTTAATAATTCTGGAAATTTCTGGTGAGGCAGAACTTTTCAATAACATCAATGTGTTGAACAAAGTAGGGGATTTAGGAGTATCTGTTCTTTTAAAAATAGATATCAGAGGTGAATTTTTTAAAAGTTAAGAGTTCTAGAAATAAAACTAGCTAATGATAGAACTTCAAAAAAGGACAAAACTCAGTACTGGTCTTTTACATTGGTAGGGACTAAGAAAGGAGAATCAAAGGACCAAAGCACAGGATTTTGTGACCAAAAAAAAAATCAGTTTTGAGACCATTTTTTCATTTTTATTGAAATCATGCTGTACCACCACCCACCATGAACAGCAGCCATCATCACCATGACGGTTAGCGTTCATCCACCAGGCTGTGTGCTGAGTCTTACACTCTCCTTTACTCCTCACTAATGACCCACTGTCAGTACCTCAGCATCAGCACCATTTCACAATTGAGGCGTCTGTAGACACAGGCTAACTTGTCCAGGACCACATACCAGCAACAGGGAGAAAGCAAACACCAAGTCCAGAATCCCCTCTTCTGTTTCCCCTCTCAGAGAATGACTCCCAAGAAGTGACATCTGTTCTGATAAGCAACTGGACCTGTGTTCTTTTCTGAAGTGGCACCCTTCTTATTTCCTACACAATTATAAATCTCCATGTCCTAAAGCTGGGTGTGCCAGTAGATGTCTGTAATCCTAGCACCCAGGAGGTAGAGGCAGGAGCATCACAAATCTGAAGCCAGCCTCAGGTACATAGCAATTATGAGGATAGCCTGAGCTACGCAAGATATCTAACGTCAAAACAAAATTTAAAAACAACACTAAACAAACGTACAAACAAAACCAGTGCATTTCCCCACATTCTAGAATACATGTTTGAGTTACATCGCTGAATATTATCTATCATTTCCCTGACTATTTCATGATTTCCATTTTTCCTCTTCAGATGAATGAAATTCCACTGTGTGAATGCACTATATTTTAATTATGTGCTCATCTGTTGATAGTCATCTAGTTTAGTTCCATCTTCTAGTCATGAATACAGCAGTAAGCGGCAGGTTATAGAGGACTCTGGATATAGACATTCTTATTTCTTTAAAAAAAATGCCCTATAGATCATATATGTCCTTTACATATCTCCAACTCTGCTGGCTGTCCCTAACACCATCTTGCCTGAGGAAACCCCATTCCTTACAAGTATCTTACTGTGGCAGAAGAATAGTTTCTCTTTTTTCCTCCTCCATCCTCTTGGTTTTTTTTTTTAAAGAAAATACTAATTAAATCAATTCTAATCATTAGATTAACTCAAGCAAGGTAGTTTAATTAACTTTCATTTTAGGAAAATGAAATAATGGAAAGAACCTCTGATGGCCAAATCCTATCCAAACCCCAGCAGGCACTATGAAAAACAGTGCACGAGAGAAAATTAAAATAAACATGAAGACAGCTTCAGGGGGCATGGCTTTTGTAGAGTCTCTGCCTAGGCCTCAAGTTCAACTGCTTCTGTATTCCAACAGCACAAGATGCGATTACTCTTCAGTCTTGCTCAAACCCCTCATTCAGTATCATTGATCAGACCGTGGGAGTCAGAGGAAGGGTGTTGCGTTCCTACCGAAACTCATTTTTTCCAAGGTGGCTGCCGAGAAACCAAAGAACAGAGCCACAGGCCACAGACAGTGACTGCTGGCTGAAGAAGAATTAAGAATTGAGAGTAGTTACTTTCAAATGCAACGAATAAAAGGATATGGATTTATAATCTATTCTTTTTAAATATTTATTATTTGTTTAGTGGGGGGGGACATGCATGTGCTACTCTGTGTGTGTGTGTGTGTGTGTGTGTGTGTGTGTAGGAGGGTGGGCAACGTATGGTAGTAGATGCTCTTGTTTCCCCGTGCAGCCCTAAGGAACAAACTCAGATAGTCAGGCTTGCCAGCCAGAGCCTTAACCTACTGAACCACCTCCAGCTCTTTACTATGGTTTTAATGAAATTATGTCTTTATGCTGTGATCAGCTTTGAATGCCACTGCCACTACCCAAGATGCGATAGGGTGTTGACAATGACACACACATTCACACCAAGAGTATGAAAAGCTTTCATATATATATATATATATATATATATATATATATATATATATATATATATATATATACTTTCCAGGCATAGAGCAAGCTCCCAAGTAGGTCCAGGAATGGTTTCACTGGCTTAGCTTTTACTGTACATGAAGTTGGGCTTGGGTGAGAATTGTTACAGGCAGGCTAAGGGTATATGTGATTTCAGCTTCCTACGGGGGCCAATGGAAGAGCCACCGGCCTTGCACAGCTTGTAACACAAATACGTAGTTGAGGGTAAAGTGAGGCTTAAAGGCACTTAGTGACTGCGCATCAGGAGTTGAGTTTGAGTTATTACAGTGAGGTGAACTATATGCCTGGCCTAGAAAAGCCCCCTTAATTCCTAAGGCAAACCATTTTGTAGATCTGTACCAGAAGACAGGTGGCAGACAACCTGAATGTCCCCCGAAATTTTCAGAGTTGCATGGAATATGTTGGCGAGGATTTCCAAGGGTTCAAAATAGGGGTAAGAGAAACAACAGACTAGGGCATGTGTCGCAGAGAGATCAGTGATGTAACCAGGAAGACCTTGCTTCCTGCCATGCCTGTTCCGCAGGTTCATCTATCCATCTTCTGCTCACTTTTCCTTTAGTATTAATTCCCCTCTTTCTTCGTGTTGGTAATAGAAACTCCCCCACCCCCTGGAGCACTGTAGGGTTTGTGTCTATCTTCAGATAACAGGCTCAAGCGTTCCTGGAGGCTGTGAAGTAAATACTTGGAGACTGCATGATGGGGACTAGTGATGGAGAATGGCTGTACTCCGTAAGGGCAATAGCCTTCTCCCAACATCGTTTCTTTTCCAGGCTGGAAGATACACACGCTTCTTTGAGACAGCATCGACCCTAAGAGAAGCACAGGTAGACAGTCTCAAACAGCTTGCCTACCCACTCTCTACTTATCAACCACTACTTCTGGATCGCCATGGAGGAAATAAACTTGCATCTTACATAAACCATCCTATTTGGGGATGTTTGTGTTACAGCAGCTCATCCTTTTTCCAACTTATGCAAGCAAATATTAAAAACTCAAGTTTATCTTTTATGAACCCCCCTCTCTCCAGGCTGAACCTTTGGGTTTTACTTTTAACAAGCAGAAATAAGAAACCTCACATTGAACTGGCTGTAAACAAGACCTAAAAACTACATGTGACTTTCACAGATTCAGTGTGCTTATCCTCTATTCCAAAAACCAACCGACAGCATACAGTTGTGTGTATATTCTTCGGGCCTAAGTGGATGCATGTAGTTAATCTAAATCACGAGTATTGAATTGACAAATGAAAACTCAGGTTGATTAACATGTTATTTCCTTTTATTCCAACACAGACATATGTCCATGGGCTCTTAAGGTTTGTGTGTTCTCTATAATCAGTTAATCATAGATAATTGGACGAGGATAAAACAGACTTCATCTCCCTCCGTGTGATGCCAAGACGATGATTTTTCTCTGATTCCTGGTTTCGTGTTACCCGGTGCTTCAGAATAGTTCTGTGTTGCTAAGACAACAGGGATACTGCAACAGAAAACTGGGATGGAAGTCAAGGCACGGAAGCAGCCTCAAAGGATGTCATAAATAGTGTATGCCGGGCCTTATTCACAGTGAAACCTGGAACACCTGAATTAGAAAAAAAAAAAAAAAGACTGTATTCTTCCAACGTTCTTCCAGAGGACTAGGGTACTCTTGACAGCTTCCACTCTGAAGTCAAGAAGACAGTGATGTGTGGACCGCAAGTGAGGAGTCATCACTCACTTAAGTGTTCAGTCCCCCATGGAAAATAACCAAGGTGAGCCTGTCCTTAAGTTCCAATGTTATTCTAAGGGCAATGTGTCTGCAGAGAGAGAAGAAAGCCAAGGCCAACACTATGCTGTCAGCTGTTCCTCCACTGAAAACGTGCATCTCATCGGAATGAAGGCCCGATTCTGGATGGCCAAGAGGGTGGGTCTGATATCAGCCGAGACTCGTGGTTGGTGTTTGGGATTCAAGTCTAGGAAGAGATGCAAAGGTGATGGTTTCTGATGCACTTAAAAAAAAAAATGAGACAGGGTGTCACCATGTACCCCTGGCTGTCCTGGAACTCACTGTGTAGACCAGGCTGGCCTTGAACACAGAGAGGGCCACCTGTGCCACCCATGGCTGGCCAGGATGCACTTTTGAAGGTACAGAAAGCCCAGCAGCCAGTGGGGTGAGCCAGGCTGCCTCCCCAGCTCTGTCTGAGCAAACCAAACAACTGCAGTCATCACCCTGCTTGAACACCAGAACATCAGGGCAAGGAATATGAAATGCTCGAACTGACTTCGTTTTCAGTCCTAACAGGAAAAAGAAAAATGGAAAAAAAAAAAGGAAAACAGCATTCAACTATAAACTGAAGAGTGTGTCATGTCATGTATGTTCTACTGCACAGAAATAAAAATCTGCCAAAAAGGAAAAAAAAAAATGAAGGCTGGGACTCTGGCTCAGTGGTCCAGAGCTTGTCTAGCACATGCAATGCCCTTGTTTTGATGCCTAGCACTTCAAATAAATGAATAAATAAATAGCATGAACGGATAAATAAGAATTGTGTCCCCAGAGCTTAGACAGGCCTTCTTCAGAATCAGGTCTCTCTTTCACAAAGTCATCTGGCCAGAAATTATAATGGCCACGCAAAGGCAGGCAGTGGAGGATGTTTTGTCAGCCTTCAAAGGAAAAACAAAAACAAAAACAAAAACAGAGTGGCCAGAGGCCGAGTCACCACTGTAGAATTACTTTTTCAAGTAGGAGTCAAGATACTATTTACTAGTGGAAATGGGTGGTTATGTCTTAACCTGCAGTTTCGAATGCTAAGTTTAATCTAGCAGAGTCAAGTGAAAACCCTTAGGCCCCTTTAAATACCCTGGTGATTTAAGCATAAAAAAGAAAATAGAAAAGAACACAGAGGGCACTGTATTTTAATATTTGTAAGTAGCAGAAATCATAATGGTTTGTATACTACACTATACAAATAAGATACTGTTACTTTCCAAAGAAAACCAACTTCTCAGAGGGTTTTCCAAACAGTTAGTCACTCCATATAGCTAAGAGCTTGACCCGTTAGCCATTGCTACAGCACGCGGAACACAGGCGATGAGTTCCCGAGTCTTCCAACCGTGCCTGTTTCTGATGCCACTGAAGAAGGGGCCTCGTGGAGGCCTGTTGCGGCCCCTTCCATCTCCTGCGCCACCAAATGTGGGCTCTGCAGGGCAGGCGAGTGCTGACGGGGCAGCCTCTGCGCGTGGCTTCCCACAATCCTCCTCCAGCATTAGGAGAACTTGCGCTTCTTCATGGCTTCTGCCTTGACCGCCAGGCTCTTGGCACAGATGGTCAGGACCACAATGAGAACGCCCACCACAAATGTCACCACGGGCCAGAGGAAGCAGTGCAGCAGGACAATCTCATCGTGCGTGCGGTGTAGGAGAACGTCCTCTGGTCTGCAAGAGAGTGGAGGAGAGGAGAGGAAAAGCAGTCAGACTCTCATTACAGCATCAAACACTCCACAACCTGCATGCAAACTCGCTTTCCAGCCCAAGGGGATGATCACCCTTGAAAGTGAAGACTCTGATTAGAGACACCACACTTTCTGCTTCAAGCCCATTTCCGAAAGCTGTGAGCTCTTGAATCAAGCAATTGGTGCAAATTTGCATATCACTTATTATATCATTTGCAGGCTGCAAAATGTCTAAGGTAGAGCATCACTTGGCTATCATTTTCCTCCACCCTAATTTGCTTCCTTTTTCTTCCTTTCTTAACCTCACTGGCCAATGAGTATAGATGAGGCTAAATGTTACTGATGGGCGGGCATTCTTCAACAAACCTAAACTCCATCTTGGCATTTAGATGGATTCCAAGTGATTTTACTTCGGGGGAGTTGGGGGGGGGATATCACGCTGTTGTTCAAGTTAGGGTAACAGAACATATATAGCCCACAGGCAAGTCTAACCTGTAGTGTTGGCCACATGCATCCCAAGATAACCACGAATGCAGACGAACAAAATAAAACAATAAGCAGGCAATGGATGAACTGAATGCATTATCTATGTTTCCGTACGAAACTTATCATCCATTGGAGCCATTGCCCGCTCTCTTAGCAGAGCTTGCAAAGCGGCAGTAATAGAGTTCTCTGTTGCCAGTGTGAACATTGTTTCAATTCCTACATTTGTCTCTGATAGAAAGCAAAGATAAGATACCTCCACAAACCATGCTCGCCCACCCTTGGCAATTAGGCAGATGTCTGGGAGTTCAGTTTTCATACAAGAGGCTTGTATTTTATGAAATATTTGCATTTCATTCACAGGGAGGCTTGCTCTGTTATCCCACTACTGTGGGATATATACCTATACTTCCTCCAGAAAAAAAGGTTGCAAAATAAATTGTCCCACTATCCCCAACAACGTCAAAGGCTTCAGAGCCCAAGGGCAGTGCCTTTAACAGGGAAGTGTACGCCTGGGAGATTTCATTAGTACTAGCAGCTTTCATTATTTCCCAGAAGGCTGATAAAGGACACTGGGTATTTCTTTTTTCTGTATAGTGAAATTGCCACACAGCATCAGCAGAAACAGCTGTGCAGGATGGATTCGAAATGACTGAAAATCCTTGTGCTTTTCTTCTTGGGTGCCTAATTTCATTTTTCTGCACATAAAGTGAGATCCTACTTGGCATTTCAAAGAAAAATGTATATTAAATGAATGCCGAATCACTGCAGCAACGAGGCCAATCACTCTTAATGCAACCCATGGTCTTCAAGACCTTGCCATTCATTTAAGTTCAATTAAGGTTTTTTGTTTTGTTTTGTTTTTTTTCTGCTGTAAGATGCAACAGGGCTGTGACTTTGTGGTCTGTCATTCTACGTGCATTTGTTATTAAATAACTTGCTGCTGCTGCTGCTGCTGCTGCTGCTGCTGAAGAACCTGATTGTGTCGCAGCCTTATTATCCTCGTCAACTCTAAAGAAACTTTATGACTAAGTCTGAAGGAGCAGAGGCCAAGGACCCCACATAGCTGAGGTACAAGACAGTCAGAGTCACTTTTAGAGTCTCCAAAGTCTTCACTGTCAGAACTGCCACTGTTCTCTTCCCAGCTACAGGAGCCCACAGCGGGCACATGACCCTACCTAAGAGGTCCCACCTGTCTCCCAGGATGCTCTCTGGGAAGCACTGTTCTATGTCTTTAAAACTATTGATACAAAGAGGAGTTCTAGCCAGGCCGTGGTGGCGCACGTCTTTAATGCCAGCACTCGGGAGACAGAAGCAGGTGGATCTCTGTGAGTATGAGTCCAGGCTGGGCTACAGAGGGAGATCCAGGACAGTCAGAGTTACACAGTAAAATCCTGTCTCGAAAAACAAACAAACAAAAAAACAACAACAACAACAATAAAAAAGAGGAGTTCTAGATTCTTCATCAGAAGGGTCAGATACACAGCAATGTGAATACACTTGATACCAAGGAAAAAGAAAGAAAAGGAGAAGAAAGGTGATCTGGGTTTCTATTTCTATAGTAACTGCATTTGTAATTTGCATAAGTAATGTGCTTTGGTAACTAATTTTCTGTTAAGATGCTTCTGTGTAGATCCTCTTTGGTATTCTTCCTCCAGTCATTATTTAGGATATTACTGAATGCCTTTATCATAATATTGAACAAATGAGCCAGAGGGATGACGGAACTGCCATACATATCATACGTACCATCTGATACACAGTTTAAAGAATGTGTGGTGGAGAAAATGTGAAGGAAACGGGCAGGAGAGAAGGAAGCAACCGGAAATTGGTGGATCCAGAAGCTTGTCTTCCTCAGAAACTCTCTAGAGTTCTATCTCCTTGTTCCTGGGGAACACTTAGCGTTTTAAAGCTTTAAGTGACAAAATAAAATGACTCATTTGAGCTGAATTTGAACTGCTTCAACAAATCCTTTTTTAGAGGTAGAAAAAAATTATCATACACATTTCCTTAAAAACCATGCATGTCTGTTTCTACTTCAGACAGCTCTAAGATGCCCCACAACCTCCTCGGATAAGAAAAACTCATTTCTCAGGTCACTAGTCACTTGGTTACGACTCACTGGGATCACCTTTACATTGCTTCCTCTGGCCTAAGTTTCTCTCATTTCAACTGGGCTCATAGTACTGTTATTGAAGGTACTCCCCTGCCTCAGTTATTTATTTCCTCTGCATTGGTGGGCCAAAAACTATTTGGCTTAGAATTCACTTTTTCCCATGGTTATAGGGTGGAAATAAAGAGGACCGCAGACAAAAAAGCCAGACGTGATTACTCTGTACCTGAGGGTCCTTTTGGAGGGTGTGGGGATTATAATGGAAACTGAGTGAGATGGGTTCTTCATCCTAAAAGAATAAATATAATGGGTGACCTTGGGGAAGGCCTGAGTGCAGCTCTGAAGGACACTGTGATAACAGTGACACTTTTGTTAGCTGTTTTCTTACATTTAGTGTTTACTAAGCACATGCCACCTGTCGGGTACTACGGCAGAACATCCTCAAAACGATTGTGTTAGAAACGTTTTAGAAGGAGCGACGGAAGGCATTAGTTGGTTTGAGGTCACACAATCTAAAGTGAGGGCATAATAATTCGAAAGCATATCTGTGTGATTTTTTTTTTTAATCTGTGTTATTTCTTTACCTTGAAGGCAGCTTTTCTCAAACTAGATTTAAGTGGTACTTGTTTCTGTCCCCCATTCAACTATCTCAGAATCTGAAGTTGTGGGGCCCAGAAGTCGTGTAGAAACTCTGGGGTAATTCTATTTATACTTGTGCAAGAAGCATGAGGTAGAGATCTAATAACGAAAGAACATCGAATGAATGTTCCAGGGTTAGCACTTCTCAGACTATCCCATGCTAATTGAGACTTAGGTCCAGGTGATTTTCTCAGCTTCCACAGGATTCGATGTAGCATGTGTACTGCTTGTGAGTGCTTTACTATGTACCCTCACAGGAAAAGACAGAGATCTAGGACAGGGCAGACATGTATGGGGCAGGGCCAGAGGCTAAGGGTTGGAAATACAGACCACAGTGTGGAATTTGCCATGGGAGGCCCCTCAGTTCTTCTGTGAGAACCAAGAAGGATGCCTCCTAGGCCAGCCTCAATTCCAATCAAACAAGATAAAAACACAGAGATTTGGGATACATCCTCTTAAATACAGAAAATCTATTCCCTCTGACTTTGTCTCATCGACTAAGAAAAGTTACAGCCCACAGTACTTGTTCTGTTGGCCAGCGGGGAAAGAAAATGGTGATTTAAAATAAATAAATAAATAAATAAAATGAGTAATTTCTTCAGTTTAATCTGTTCTTATCAAATCTCAACGGGGAGTTGGGAGACGTCTCAGTTGGGAAAGCACCCCACGTGTAATAATGAGGGTCTCGTTCATGCTCTCAGCACCTGCGTAAAAGCTGAACTTAGCTATGCACATCTCCACCCCTAGAGTTCTAGGGGTGGAGATAAGTGGATCCCTGGGGCTCATCGGGCAGCCAATCTAGTCAACCAGTGAGCTCTGGGTTCAGTAAGAGATGCTGTCTCAAAAGACAGCCCAGCATGACACACACCTTTAATCCCAGCCTTCTAGAGGCAGAATGGGGGCCATCTCTGTGAGTTTGAGGCCAGCCACAACCTCATGAGTTTCAGAGGCAGAAATAAGATAAGGTAACTAGCAAGAGTGAAAGACACTCAACCTCTGGCCTCCACACACACATACCCACATGCACTCACATGCACAAATACCATACACATACCATAGCTTGAATAGCATCATTGACGAATATGGTATTATGGAACTATACCAACCAAGAGACAAGATGACCCACTTAAAAGAGCTTTCTCGATTTCTCCGTGATATCCTACAGATACAGAGGAACAGAGGCCCCTCTAGATATCAGAAGTCCTTTACAATTGGCTGAGCATAGGATTTTTCTCATCATGGAAGCTGCTACAATGTTAAGATTTTGACCCATTTTAGCAGCACAGTAGGTCATCCTTCTGCTAGCCACACTCCTCTTGCCTTGCCTTTTCAGTTTGTACATTTGGAGCTAATCTTAATAAACCCTCCCACCCCACCCCACCCTTCGGCACTGGGTCCTGAACCTATGGCCTTGCAATACTATGTGCACACTCCACTCTTGAACGGTATGCATTGCCAACCCCAATCCTCTCAAGCCGTGGAAGACGTACAATGTTTACATATTACGTTTATTATTATACACTACCAAGCCTTACTCACAGCATATCGTATCATTAGAGACATTTCCACACTTTGGGGGAAAGTCTAAAGTTTTAAAGTCTAAAACGTTTCGTCATGACTTTGATCAAAACAATTCCACAAGCATGACGTAAGCCCCACATGCCAGGGCCCTGATGTGGTTACATGACCAAAGAACACCAAAAAAACAAAAACAAAAACAAAACAAAACAAAAAAAAAAACAACAAAAACCCATATATTTATATACATATATATATATATGTGTGTGTGTATATGTATGTATATATATATATGTATGTATGTATGTATGTATGTATGAGGATTTCATTACTTGAGCCCTCTGAACAAGTGCGAACTAGGCCTGCTTTAAATTTTATTTATTATTTATAACATGACCTAGTTTCAAAAAGAACCTGAAATGGATAATACAAACAGAAGATGTGAATGACATAAAATCCTTAATCTGACAGTAACAGAACAAGAGCAATACAATTAGAATGGGAAAAATAAAAACTTCTCCAAAAAAAAGCCACTGTGTTTACATTAAACTCATCTCTGAGCCTCCTGGGACTCAAGGGGGCTGGGGACAGACATGCTAGCCACCCAACTGCTACTCCATGAGAAAAGGAAACAAGAGACTCTGGCGTTTTGTTAGGACTGACCTAAAGGGAAAAGTACTCTGTGCGTACATTTACCTAAATGAGCCAATGCGTTGTGTTTGGAAGGGCCAGGACCACAGTTTCTCAAAGCTAATGACGAAATCACTGGAGGGCTTCTTACCACACTGAGTCCAAAGTCTCAGACCTGCAGGACTGAAGAGCGTTGCAGCGTGTGGTGTGTCACACCTGAAGACGAACTGAGGGAAACAGCGTTTTCACAATCCTGGATCAGCATCGGCCTGGCTGCTGACATTGGCTGCTCCAGACTGAAACCCTAAAGCTGGAGCCTGGGTATTCTGTGCTTTTACCCTGGAGGTAACCAAATGAAAAGCCACCAGGAAAGGTACTTATGTGTTCTTTGACAGCTTAACTTAATCTGTGTGTGTGCTGGGGGGCCTTAGTTAGTCTTAGAAAGTTTTCTACATAGGTCTTAAACGTGTAAGTATTTAAATGAAACACAACCAGTGGGCCTAAGGACCTGAGTTTGATCCTTAGCATCCATGGAAAAAGTTCTGGCTATGGTGGCTTGCACTTGGAATCCCAGCACACAGGAGGCCCAAACAGGCAGATCCCTGGGGTTCGCTGGTCAGCCAGCCCAGTCTATGGGCACGCTACAGGCCAATGAGAGAGCTGTCTCAAGGAAAAAAGCAAAAAGATTGACGGCTACTGAAGAAGGCTACCTGAGGTTGTCCTTTGACCCCCATACATAACACACATAAGCACACGCACACACCTTTGACCTCCACACATAACACACATGAGCACGTGCACACACCTTTGACCTCCACACATAACACACATGAGCACGTGCACACACACACACACACAGCTTTGTTGTGGTTAAGTGTGAGGAACGTGGAACCCTGGAGGTGGCAGAAAGTTAGCTTAAGTTGAAGACATTTGAAACTAAACAGACAAGACAAATTCCTTCTAGAAATTTCCCTCAACTGCATAATCACACAACTTCTGGGATATGAGGCTACCATACTTTCTTCTCTGAGAGTTCCAGTCTTCACAGAAGATCACTCATGCTTGAAGAGGCAAACATTATCACAAACTTCCCCTCCTAAAAAGCCCATCTGTCCATCCCTGGAGTCTTTTCTCTGCCACCACTAAGTATGCATGCCCCAAATCTAACCACTTCTTCTTTTATTTGAGGTCCTATGCACAAAACATATTTAACAACTAATCGAAGTACTTGAGATCATTCATTCACGGAGAAAAAAGGTTTGTTTGGGCCTGTGGTGAGGCGTGAGGCACCACATCATGCTGGCCGCACACTCTCTTCATCAACAGGAAATGGAAGGAAAGACAGATGAAGGTTCCCACAATCCTCTTCTACACCATGGCTTCAGGGACCTAAAGACCATCTTGTTGTGGAATACTATTTTGACTAGGTAAAGATGTGTTACATCTGTCTGTGCTGCGGAATATTACTTTAACTATGTGAGGAAGGTGTGTTACATTTGTTTCTGCTGCCTTTGTTTCATTATGCAAAGATGTGTTCCTGTTTCACCTGGCCTGCATAAAGCACCTGATTGGTCTAGTAAAGAGCCGAACGGCCAAGCGCTAGGCAGGAGAGGGATAGGTGGGGCTGGCGGGCAGAGAGAATAAATAGGAGGAGGAATCTAGGTTAGAGAGAAGAGAATGAGGGAGAAAGAGGGGACAGGCTTGGGGCCAGAAGCCAGGCAACCACCAGCCAGCATGGAGACATCAGGAAAGTAAGACACACAGAAAGAAAGAAAGGGAAAGGGAAAGCCCCAAGGCAAAATGGAGATAAACAGATTAAAATAAGAGCTGAACTAAGGCCAAGCATTCAGAATTAATCATAAGTCTCCATGCCATGATTCGGGAGCTGGTTAATGGCCCAAAAAAGAAATCCTGGTACACTGTCTGATAGGTTCCACCCTTCAAAAGTAACAATACCTTCCCATACAGGAGCCACATGGGTCATTCAGAACCCAAACAATAGCAGAGTGTTATTGAATATTTTGGCTTTTAGCAATACCATACATAGTCTGAGGCCCTTCTGGAAGGAGACTGGATTAAAATGTACTCCCTGGAAATGCCAGATTTGATCTATTGATTAATAATTAAAAAATCATCTTTGAAGTTTTTTTTTCTATGAAAAGATACTAAAGATTGGCCAATAGGAATGCTGGGGGAGCCAGAGGTATATGGCTTAGTTGTAGAGCACATACTTAAGATGCACAAGGCTATGGGTTTGAATTCTAGCAAATAAGAAAGAAGTTGAATTTGATTTTGGCATAACTGAACCATCCTTGTTGAGAGTAATTAGCTAATATGCCTAGTTGCTGGGGCGTAATCATACAACCTTGCCAAGCAGGTAGAAGAAGTGTGCTTGTCTTCCCATGCAGCTGCAGGAGAGCCCAGCAGTGAGGAGAGAGAGACAAGCCACAGGGGTCCTTTACAGTGACTGCTCTTGACATGGAGCTTCTCTACTATGGGGACACACTTGGAACCCCAGAGTAGTATAAAGTTAGCTTAAGCTGAAGACATTTGAGACTAAACAGACGAGACAAACTCCTTCTAGAAATTTCCCTCATCTGCATAACCACGCAACTTCTGGGATACGAGACTACCATATTTTTTTTTTTTCCTCTGAGAGTTCCAGTCTTCACAGAAGATCACTCATGCTTGCAGAGGCAAACATTATAACAAACTTCCCCTCCTAAAAGCCAATCTGTCCATCACCGGAGCCTTTTCTTTGTCCCCGCCCCCCACTAAGTATGCAAGCCCCCAATCTAACCACTTCTTTTATGTGACGCCCCGTTTATCAAGTTTGTTCTCACTTTCTCCTGTAATGGATTATTTGTCAATTTCATTCCAGTCCCCAGCCAGTAAATCTGAAGGAGTAGAGGGTTTTTCTTCCCCTACACCATTACGAGCTCATTTTGACTCACACAGGTTTTAGCAATGATGCTATGGTAAAGGCTTTAAGAAGCCTGGATGGTAGTTATCTCAGGAGCGTGGTTTTGCTCCAGAGGGTTCCTATCTAGGGACAACATGCTCACCACACATCTATAAATGTTAGTCACACCCTCCTGTCATCCTCTACTGTCTTTCCCAGGCTGACTGAGATCGGCAATATATAATGCATGGGGGTAGCCTACCCTTTGTGGAAGTTTAAGTCAAATCCACATCTACAGGGTGTGCAGAGAAAAAAAAGCACTTGACTGTGGCGGGAGATCTAGGAAAGTGGCAGGTGTGTTATTTTGGAGCAATAAAGAGTTGAATTAATTATAAGGCAGAGAGCGCGTAATTAGGTGCGTGCCGCAGGAAAGACCTGAACAATCTACACGTGCAGGGCAGTGTTTCAGAACACGCACTTGACTTAGACAAACCTGATCTTGAGGTAAACGTTTAATCTGTTCTTCGCATCTTAGTTTTCTCATCTGTAAAGTGTGTGTTCATTACTTTTCTTTTTGTTGTGATAAAAAAAAAGTCAATATAAGGAAGACTGGAAGGATTCATTTTGCCTCGTAGTTTAGGAGACATAGTTCGTCACGGTGGGGAAGACATTGGTGCCAGCTGATCATATTGTGTCCTATTCAGGAAACAGAGCACAGACAGTCGAGGCAGGCTGGAAAACCCACTTCTTCTATTGCGACTCCGACTCCACCTCCTCAACATTCTACAACTTTCCAAAACAGCGACATCGGTTGGAAACGGAGTGTTCAAACACATGAGTGTGCATGTGTGTGTGTGTGTGTGTGTGTGTGTGTGTGTGTGTGTATGTGGGGGGGCATTGCCTATTCAAACCACAACAGTGGGATAATAAAAATCTGCCTTGCTCCTGAGAACGAAATGAGATACAGAAGAGAGGAGCTTCCGGAGCTTCCTGACGTGGGAGCACATAAGAAGAGATGGCAGTGAGAAGATTGTCATCACTCGGTTAAAAACTGATTCTGGAATGGTGGCAGTACTGTCTTCTCCGGGTATCTTTGTCACCTGAATATTGTAAGGAGGTAGTCACAGGCAGTCCCTGTGGTCACATTAAAATTCCTTCTGGCACAGAGGCCTTTGTTGCTTCTCAATCCCCTGAGTCACGAACAGTGAGCATTCCATCCTATGTGGCAGGCTGACAGGGAACGAGGGAGACGCACGGGGCAGGCTTACCAAGCAAATGACGTCTTCCAATTCGACCACACACGTGTCAGGCAGAGGCAAGAAGAAAGCCCCTACCCACATTAGAGCCCTCATGAGGAGCATAAACAGAGGTTCTGCGCCAAACTCATCCCACAAATGTCATTTAACAGAGCCAGATTATGCTGAGGACAGTCCCCAGCTACAGATGTGGCCTGCATCAGCGACTGTCTCAACAGGTTTCCTGAGACACCCGCAGCTCTGGGCTCCCACACCGACATGCATCCTTTGGTTCTATTCATGCTAAGGTGCCTGCTGTTTTTTTTACACACCCTGTCTGTCTTCTCAACCTGACTCTTGAAGCGCTGGCGTGAGACACTTGTTATGTGTAACCCCGGGCTGTGAAAGCTCCTGACTTCTCCAGGGGGAGGGCAGGGAGGAAGCAGGCATCACTGTCAAGATTTGCAAGCAGAAAGTATGAACTTTTGACTTAAAAAAAAAAAAAATAACACTAGTTCTCATCTCTCTGCTTTCTCCCTGCAGATGTAATACGGCCAGCTGCCTCTGGCTCCTGCCAAGCAGACAGATACTCTCACCACCAAGGCTTCTCCACCGTACTGGCATGAACCCTCAAACTGTGAGCCAAAATAAAGCCTCCCTCCTCTAAGTTGCTTTTTTTCCCCTCCCAGTGTTTTCTCAGGGCAACAAGAAAGTAACAATGTCTTCTAGGTCCCTCTGACATTGCGACCCCAGGAGCTTAGTGTTCCAATCCGACTGTTTCCAGTGCAGGGGCTCACACCAGCAGAGGGACTGACTGCACACATAGAAGGAGAACGTTTTTTTGGGGGGGAAGATCACTCCAAAACAGCCACATTTTCTGTCATCTCCCTGAGCTGAATCATGCTCTCAGCCCTCGCTCCAAGGCGAAGAGGACACGAAATCATCATCGCAGATCGCACACTTGCAACGTGGGTGTGAGAAACCGTTTCCAGGGAGAAGATGACAAACACACCCAGGGGACCCAAAATAAGCACACCCGAGCAGGGATTCCATTGGGTGCTCGCTCGGGAGGCTGGCAGGAGCTTCGGCGTTTTGGTTCTCAAGGAAATAAGCAGGGTAAGGAATCCCCTCAAATGTCACTGTATCTATCACCTTCCTGTCTGAACACATCGGGGCATCCTGCGTGCCGTGGAACGATGGCATTTGAAAGGAGGTCAAGAAACATTTTCTCCCCGCCCGCCCTCCCCCGATTCCTGAGAAAAAAAAATCAAGATGGTGAGGGCTTCTAAAGTAGTGAGAAGCAAAATGGGGGTAGAACCATGCAGGCTCAGCCACACCCGGGGAGTGGGGGAGGGCCGGGAGAGGGGGTCCCCACAAAGCGATGGACTCAGCAACGGCTCACCTCCCCCTGGATGGTCTCCCTGGGGTTCCCGGACCTAGAAGAACAGTGCATTCTGCTCAGCTCAAGATGTGAGCCTGAACAAATGTTGGCGGGGACGGCCGAGGGCTTCAAAGAATGGGGTGCAAACCCACGAACTGCAGCTGAGCGAACCCTGGAGGGGGAGGCGAGAGCCTAGACTAGCAGGGGATCTTCTCAAAGGCCACGTATATTTGTTGGAAGCTGCAAATGCCACAGCTGTGTCTGCCTAAACAGTCATGCGTATTTACTTGTGTTTTCTACAGACGGTGCCAACTATTTTCAGATAATTTCCCAAACAAATGATCATATTTACTCTTCGGCTTTCCTCTCTGCCTTTTTGCTTTTTATGAGTGGGTACGCGGATGTATGTTCATGCGCATATGCGTGTGTGTGTGTGTGTGTGTGTGTGTGTGTGTGTGTGTGTGCGTGTGATGTCAGAAGTCAGCCTCAGGGGTCATTCCTTGGGTACTATCCCCATTTTTTTTTTTTGAGACAAGATGTGCTGGACAGTTTTATGTCAACTTGACACAAACAAGCTAAAGCCATCTGAGAGGAGAGAACCTCAAATAAGAAAATGCCGCCATAAGATCAGGCTGTGGGCAAGCCTGTAGGACACTTCCTTAATTAGCGATTGATGAGGCAGGGCCCAACCCACTGCGGGTGACGCCATCCCTGGGCTAGTGGCCCCGGGTTCTATAAGAAAGCAGGCTGAGCAAGCCAGTCAGCAGCACCCCTCCGTGGCCTCTGCACCAGCTCCTGCCTCCAGGTCCCTGCCCTGCCTGAGTTCCTGTCCTGACGACCTCCTTCAGTGATGGACAGTGCTGTGGAGGCTTAAGCCAAATAAACCCTTTCCTCCCCAAGTTGCTTTGGTCATGGTGTTTCATCACAGCGACAGTCACCCTAAGACACAGGGTCTCTTATTGGCATGGGACTTGCCAGGAAGCTGAGGGTGGCTGGTGAGAGATGCCCAGGGATCTGCCTTCCCAGTGTGAGGACTGAAAGCATCTGTCGCCCGCACGGGGTTTCTCTCCCTGACTGGCATGCCTCCTGGGAATCAAAATCAAGTACTGACTGAGCTATCTGCCCAGACCCCTCTCTGTTTGTTTACAAAATCCTTGTCTAGCCTAGCCTCTCCCACTGTATAGTAGTCTCTGTTTTTCCAACTCATCCTGCTGAAGTACTCTCCCTGTGCTGGGGGACCCCCAAACCTGCTCCTCAGGGTACATCCCCATTCTGGCCTCACATGCTGCGACATGCAACCGTCATGGGACTGGACACAAGAGAGGATCCCAGGCAGGCACACAGCTATCCAGACTCA
Source organism: Peromyscus californicus insignis (assembly GCF_007827085.1). Classification (NCBI taxonomy): domain Eukaryota; kingdom Metazoa; phylum Chordata; class Mammalia; order Rodentia; family Cricetidae; genus Peromyscus; species Peromyscus californicus. The sequence continues at coordinate 33,482,497 of NW_026294535.1, forward strand.
TCCCACAGCAACTCCATCCATAATTTACTCAGCTAATCACCATTACTGTCTGACGAGGTTAAGTTCAATTTCCTCTAATTAGATCCTCAATGAAGAAAACCCACTCACGTGTCCATTTCTTCACTTTTATACACCTTGCACATCAGTAATGCACTATTATTCTGGCAGCTGTGGGGAAAGATTTAAAAATGTGCCTTGGGTTGGAAAAGGCCAGCTGAGCATCTCTCTCTCTCTCTCTCTCTCTCTCTCTCTCTCTCTCTCTCTCTCTCTCTCTCCAATTTTAAATGCTTCATTTAATACACAAGTTCTCATACCTTTTAACACAGATTAATACAAATTACACATCCCTAAAAGCCATATACTCTAGTGTATTTGATTTTCTCAATTTTTTTAAATTATTATTTTTCTTTTTTTATTATTAAGAAATTTTCTATTCCTTTTACATACCAACCACAGAAACCCCCTCTCCTCCCTCCTCCCATCCCCCAGTCTTCTCCCCCAACCAACCCCCATTCCCACCTCCTCCAAGGCAAGACCTCCCAGGGGGACTCAGCAGAGCCTGGTACATTCAGTTGAGGCAGCTCCAAGCCCCTCCACCTGAACCAAGGCTGGGAAAGGTGTCCCACCATAGGTAATGGGCTCCAAAAAGCCCGCACATGCACCAGGGATGGATCCTGATCCCACTGCCAGGGGCCCCTTAAGCAAGTCAAGCTACACAACTGTCTCGCCTATGCAGAGGGCCTAGTCCAGTCCCATGGATAATTCATAGCTATTGGCCCACAGTTCATGAGTTCCCACTAGTTTGGTTTGGTTGTCTCTGTAGATTTCCCCATCATGATCTTGATGCCCCTTGTACCTGAGCGTCTGTAATCACGGAAGCCTGAAGGAAAGGTTACTTCCTACTACAACGCGGTCACTCTACAAGGTTCCCAGTTGTTAGAAGCCTGTGTCGTTACAATGTATTGTACACCAAGCAGCTATTTTTAAATTAAATAATTAAAAGAGTACACACACACACACACACACACACACACACACACACACACACACACACTTTGCTACTGCATGTAAGAAAAGAAAAACAGTCCTAGCATTTCTATCCAGGCCACCAATGACTCACGCGTCTGGACCCCTAAATTACACAGCACTGGATACACGAATAATAGTTTTACACTCAGTCTTCTTGTTGTCTGCTGTGCAATTGTGTCTCTTGTTTAAAATGCATGAAGCCGATATTAAAATGCTTCTGAATTATAAAATTGAGCTGCGCCGGGCGGTGGTGGCGCACGCCTTTAATCCCAGCACTCGGGAGGCAGAGCCAGGCGGATCTCTGTGAGTTCGAGGCCAGCCTGGGCTACCAAGTGAGTTCCAGGAAAAGGCGCAAAGCTACACAGAGAAACCCTGTCTCGAAAAACCAAAAAAAATAAAAATAAAAATAAAAATAAAATAAAATAAAATAAAATTGAGCTGCATTAGTTTGGAGGCTCTATTCCTACACGGTAAGTCTCTCTTTAATACGCTTCTACAAAGAAAGTGCTGTTGAGAAGCATGCACAACAATTAAAGGCGTGACTTATGACTAAATAATAGCACCTGTGTGTGCTAGCAGCTCAACTTTATCCCTGTAGCATGGGATATCCAATGCTCACTGATCATTTGAACATGGTTAAAAAAAAATAGTGTTTGAAATCCACAGAAATCGTCTATGCCGTGAACAGTATGTATTCCTAGTGAGATCCGTTTTCTTTTCGTTTGCTATCTGACCACCAATATTCCAGATGGGGTCTACTTTTTTGTTTGTTTGTTTGTTTTTGAGACAGGGTTTCTCTGTGTAGTTTTGGTGCCTGTCCTGGAACTCGCTCTGTAGACGAGGCTGGCCTCGAACTCACAGAGATCCGCCTGGCTCTGCCTCCCGAGTGCTGGGATTAAAGGCGTGCGCCACCACTGCCCAGCTGAGGCTACTCTTTGCCCATAGTCATGCAAGGGCATTAGCAGGAAGCCGTAAGGCTGCACATAACCTAAGACAGACATGCAACCTTTCCTTGTCATAGGCCTCAAAATCTAAAGTACAGTTTCTAGACATTTACTTGGGTGTTTAAAAAGACTTTCTTGGGATTTGGTTCTCTTCCATTCAGCCACTCGACATTTGCTTAACACTTACGACTGGCAGGCATCAGGGCCACCCTACTTGTCGGCTTGCCCATGAGCAGTAAACGTGAGGGTGGGAACACTCTCTTCTGTCTACACTCCCACCACCCAGCACGACATCGGCACATGCTTGTTTGAGGTGTTCTCTGGATGCTTGCTGTTCCTTATGGCAAAGATCCATTTCAATTTGCAACGGACATTTGCACACAGAGCGGAGATAACAGGAAAGAAGGAGTGCTTAAATGTGCCTGGGGATGGTCGGGGAGGGGGGAGGATATCTTGTGAGCAGATATGAAAGGACAGCAATACAGGCTTTGGGGAACAAATTTATTGGGAGAGGGTGCGCCCATGAGAAGGCTCAAATTCATCAGGGTGGCATTTCCGTTTATGTCGCCATCAGTGGTCACCACAGGAAAGTGTTTACAGTAATGATTCACTGGTCAGAAGTAGCAGAGACTCTTGTGTTGTCAGAGTCCAACACGGGCTAGAACCCTGGTCACTGTGAGGAACTCTTCATCGGGGAGGAAGTCATACGGACTCTGGGAACGGAGTGCAGAGGTTTGAAGTGGATCTCAAAGATGAGGAAGAGCACAATAGAGGGACTCACAAAGACAGATAAATGGAGACGGGCAACAGTGCCACCATAAAGTTAGATAGGAGAAAGGAGTTGCTGTATTCTACAGCTCAACAGGATAAATACAACTTACAATAGCCTACTATGTATTGTATGAAGAACTTGTAGCAGAAGTCCACAGGCTTTAAGGAAATAAGAGATGTCCGAGAAGGTGGGATTAGTATTGCTTGATTTGACGGGTGTCCAATGTAGGAATGTATTGAATCATCTCACTGTACTCTAGATATGTACACTTATTATTCACTGCTTAAAAAGTTTTGAATCCTGGCTACTATCTGCCAGGTACGTGGTTCAGATAGGCTGCTTAACCTCTCGGGGCTTCAGGTCCACTATGTATGAGGACGATGGACGGAACAGGTGGTACAACCGTGCAGAATTGGGGAATTAACATATATGAAGCATTTCAACAACTTCTGACACAGAGGTAGCACGATGGACAGAAGTCAGCTACCGCTGGCTGGGGCAGTATGAAATAGGTCTCTAAGTCCCAGTGGTTTTTAGCATCTCTATCAACAACTAGGATAAGAATATCGAAGCTATTCCGACTTATGGTTACCATGGTATTTAAAGGTGGAGAGTATTTAAGGGTTCAGTCAGTAAAGTGCTTTGCAAACACACGCACTTGAGTTTGATCCCCAGATCCTACACTTACAGAGACAGGCATGGTAACACACATGTGTAATCTCAGTGTTGAGGAGGTGGAGACAGAGAGATCCCTGGGGCTCCCCAGCCAGGGAGAGATCATGTTTCAAAAGAAATGATGGATGGTACCTGAGGAACAACACCCAAGACTTCTCCACGTGAGTGAACACACATGTACATGCACACAAGTATACCAACACAGAGATGGACACACACACACACACACACACACACACACACACACACACACACACCTCCCCACACACAGAGTGTTGGAATAGAAATAACCAGTATAATAACTACTAGAATCAAGATTCAAAATAATCATAAGAGACTAAAATGATCCATTCAAATCAATAATATATATTTGTAGAAAAATAAATTACAGGGCTTGTACATAAGCCCAGAATGCAAATCTTACAAGTTTAGAAACTGGGGAAAGTTGCTCTCAGAGAAGCATGTAGGGCTAGGATGCAGCTCAAGAGTGGAGCATGTACCCAACATGCCAAGTCCATGCTCTCAGAGCGAAGATGGGGGGCAGGGGGTGAGCAGCATACATAAAGCAGACATGAGTGGAAGAAGCCTTATTATCAGCTGTATGTGAGTTGACAGGTGTCATGGCTACTCAGAGCTAATGCCCTATAAGGTACCCTGTCCTGGACGCCGTTTTAGTGTCTAGACTCAAGAGCGGTAACGGAAAGCTTCCGATTCATGATGAACAGGCCAGCTCAGGTTGCAGAGAGAAGGCCATCACAGCCAGGCATGATGCATCCCTGCAGTCCCCATTCTCAGGAGGCAGAGACAGGAGGATTGCACAGTTTAAAACCAGCCAAGTCTACATAGCAGGGATGCATCTGCATCTCAGAAAACAGACCAAAGAGAGAGAGAGAGAGAGAGAGAGAGAGAGAGAGAGAGAGAGAGAGAGAGAGAAGGAGAAGGGAAGGAGAAGGAGGGAGGGAGGGAGGGAGGGAGGGAGGGAGGGAGGGGGAGGGGAGGGGAGGGGAGGGGAGGAGACAGAAGGGGTAGGAGGGAGCAGGAAGAGGAGAAGGAGCAGAGGAGTAGGAGAAGAACAAGAGGAGAAGCAGCAGGAGGAGGAGAAGCAAGGAAGCAGGGGGAGGAGCAGGAGGAGGAGCCAAGGGATGTGGTGGAGCAGCAGCAGCAGAAGACGGTGTTTGCTCCATCCTACTGCTCCCTGGCTTGGAACCCGAAAGGTGTTATGTCTGCCATGAAACTCAGACAAGACAGTCTGCCTCCAGTGCGAGACCACGGCACTAGCCAGGACTGTGGTAAAGCGCAATGTAAAGTTGGCCAGTTTAAGCACATGCTTTCAAGACAGCAAGGAGAGTCTCAGTGCTGTGCTACCATCCCCTCACACCAGAAACTTCGCCACAGAGGCGCTCTGCAGCCAGGGACTCCCCATGGCCCTCTCCCCATCCCCAGTGACCTCACCCTTGCTTAGTGGAGATACAGAGCTCTCCAAGAGCTAATTAAATAAAAAAAAACAAGAGATAAGTTCTTGGTAACTGAAGATGGCTAGGCGTGCTGAGGAGATACCCACGGCTATCAAAGCTGTTCCAATACAGAAAAGGTTGCAGCAGGCATTTGTTTATTTGGGATTTTCCCTGCTTTGAATATGCAATGTCCCCCACTGGGCTCATGTTTTTGAACAATTGGTGCTCAGCTGGCAATGCCTTTTTTTTTTTTTTTTTCTCTTTCAGAAGACAGTATCCCTATGTAGCCATGGCTGGCTTGACTGTTATGTAGAGCAGGATGGCCTCTAACTCTGAGATCTGCCTGCCTCTGCCTCTGCCTCCCAAGGTGGGCCCCACCACACCTGCCCTCCTGCTAGCTTGGGTGGTGCTATTGGGAAGGGTCTAGAAGCTTCAGGGGTGGGAACGATCCCTGGAGGAAGAGGGTCACTAAGGGAGAGCCTTGAGGTCTCACAGTCTGGCCCCACTTCCTGTCTGCTCTCTGCTTCCTCACTTCCAGAAAAACCCACCAGCCATCCAGCTGACAAGGCCTTCCCCCAGGTGATGGACTGTATTCCTTCAAACTCATAAACCCAAACAAACCCTTAAGAGGCTCACTTCTTGAGAGTCAATCAGTTTCAGCACACACACGCACACACACACACACACACACACACACACACACACACACACACACACACACTTTTTATTTAACAAAGGATTGGAGTAAAGGACTGAACAGATGTGACAGTCTGTGAGACTGCGAGCTCCACACACACTCTCCATATGCCACGAGCACGCCTCCTGGCCCCATTGTAGCTCATATGAAACTGAGGTAAGAACTCTTCAGTAAGTGGCCCAAGGTCATTCACTGAGTCAAGAACAGAGCTATGCATAGAACCGAAGTCTCCTGACGCACAGCCCTGTCCTGCATTCTACCAGCGGATGATGCTGCACTCTGTGACCTACTTGTCCTATGGTTCTTGTATTTTTCCTCCCAAATTCCCCTACGACTCTCTTTGAAGGCTGCATAAAGCATCTTAAATGAAAAGTGATTTGATAACATCACCCTTGTGATTTTATTGCCACGATGATAAAAGCCGTTAGAAGATGAACTCGACGGCATAAAGACATTCTGATTAACCATCAGAAAATAGACTCTCAATTTCACATTTTAAATAATGCATGGTGTTTAGATGTCAGGCAGGCTGGGAAGGAATGCTGGAATGAATTCCATACATATCCTACAGCTTGCTGGAGACAGCAAACACTACTTTTTTCAAAGTACAGATTTGGAGACGAAACAGAGCCTTCAATTCTGATGTAATCTCTCAATATGGAACTAGACACAAATGCACACGGGAAAGACTCAATCTGGGTAAGATTCCAGATTTGCTGTTTTGTTCTCTAAGACACATCATATGTCACTGAACTCATTGTATAAAGAGAAAGCTAATATGCTCATTTAAAAAAAGAACTATGTGTGGGGGGGTGTGGCTGGAGAGATGGCTCAGTGGTTGAGAGCACTGGCTGCTCTTCCAAGGGACCCAGGTTCAATTCCCAGCACCCACGTGGCAGCTCACAACCATCTGTAACTCTAGTTCCAGGAGACCTGATACCGTCATACAGACATACATGAGGCAAAACACCAATGTACATGAGATAAAAACAAAAAATTTAAAAAACCATGGAATCAAGCCCTTCTCTAATCAAAGATCAAGAAATATCTCTCACAGACTATAGAAAACAACATCAGCAATGAAAATTTTAACCTACAGCACAGCAGTTAACTGATTCAATGGTTTCTTCAGAGTTCAGGTCTGAGCCAGAGAGATGGTCCAGCAGGTGCAAGCGTGATGATTGAGTCCCATCCCCCAGAATCTACATAAGGAGGCTAGATCTGTAATCCTTTGTTGAGATGGGGTGGAACTCACAGGCTGGCTAGCCTGGGGTACACAGGGCAGCAGCAGACACTAGACAGACCTGCCCCCACAGGAGGAAGGAGAACCTTTCCTCTGATCTTCACACGTGGGCCGTGGCACGAACTTACACCACCACCACCACCCTGCCGCCAATAAAAACAACCAAATAAATTAAAAACCCAGGTCCCTCCCGTTTTTGTATGCAAATTAATCCTAAGAAGTCCACACATGAGAAATCTTTTTCTTTAGAAATTTGTCCTGGAAAACGCAGACAGAAAAAAGAAAAGAAAATCTGCAGAGCCAATGATATACTTAAATTCAGTCTATAAATATATTAAAAATAAAGGTGTTTATTAGAGCAAATCTGTTTCTGGAATCCGAAGACGGGATAAAAACAAATTACAAGCAACGAAGCATTTCTCACTGTATGTGTTATAAATGTATTCAGAAGCGCACATATCTTCGTATAGCGTCACCCTTACAAGATCTAATTACTGTGAGGTAATGGCACTGACTGCTCCTCCGTTGACCGTGGACCATTTGGTTCTTTCGTGACTTTCTCTCTCTTGCACCATTAGGGTTTTATAAAGCATCTTAAGTTATTCTGAATGTACGAGACTCAGAATTAAGAGTCGTTGAAATTGCACAGCTTGGGCGTAAAGGAGCCGCAGAAGACTGGTAAGTTGTCGGGCTATCAAATTTTATAGGTGAGAAAAATCAAGCTCCATGTGAGCGAGCAGTACTTTTCTGACCAATTGCTTTTCATTCTCTCCTTTAATGGCTTTCAAACTGTGTTCTGCAGAGCTCTCTACTCATTTGAACTCAGGCTGTTATGTTCATCTGTCTTTAAAATGCTAAGAGTAAAAATACACACCCCAGAATTAGAATCTATCCATTCAGTGGCATAAGTATAGCATATTTACTTTTTTTTGAGCAATAGACTCTTTCTCTTGCGTGTGTTATATTGCTTTATCCATTAATAAAACCCCATTTATTGAATCTGTCAGTGCCCAGGCCTCCAATTAGAGAATAACCAAGCTACTTGTTCCTGTCCCTTACTTGCTACACATGGATTAAAATGAAAGGAGACAAACATATAATTACTTAGGATGCACTGCTGTGCATATGCACTCTTTATCATAACCCAGATAAAAGCCAGACTCCTCGAGATAGACAAGGTCACTCTCATTTCACAGGTGAGGAGGAAACCAAGGCAGAGGAGTCAAGCCATTCACCCAAGTTATACAGTGAATCAGGCGAGAGAAGCGTAAATCCAGATCCTCGGTGTCATGTGGTCGTTGCCTTTAAGCAGGAGGACCCGAACACTCATTTAACTCTGGGAAGTCATGGAAAAGCCACCGTGGTGATGTGGGAATACAGAATGGAAACAAGTAATGGCACCAGCCAAGGTGTGAGGAGACACATGGAATACTGAGGCCATCATACCCCCAGAACCACAGTAGGAGGAAATGGCTGGGCCCAGGCCCATCCTAGAACCACTGTGCTGTGCCAATATCTAGTAGTGAAAATAATGAAGGTGTCCCCAGATAAGGGGACAGGATGAAAGGAACAGAGGCATTATGGGAAACAGTAACTTGAGTGGACCAGAACAGGCAGGGGGAAAGCTGAACACCCCCCTCCCCACTTCTCTCCAGTGTCAACAACATGCACACATACACTCTTTCTTTCTCTCTCACGCTGCTCTCCAACCTCACTGGCTTTACAATGATCAAACCTCAAAAAAGCTTCCTGGCCTCAGTACTCCGGAGTACCTCACACTAAAATAGTCTTCCTCTTTTTTGCTTTTACCTACCTTAGTTGGGAGTTCCTGAACCATCTCTGCTTCTACCAACGTGATTCACTCAGGTCTGTACCGCCCCATCACGTTATAGAATCTCAAAGCAGTACCTATAGGTCTTCCTCCACTGCTTTCCCTGACTTGTTAATTATATGATATTGCCACTGTAAGCTATATGCTCCAAGAAGGCAGAGAACATGTCTGTTTTGTTTTATTTATTTATTTATTTATTTATTTATTTATTTATATCTCATGACTGACATATAACTCAGTAACAGGATTTGAAGCTGGACTGGAAACAGGAAAAAAAATTAATCAAAGATGATGATGATGATGATGATGATGATAAGATCAAATAAGAGTCTTAAAATTGAGACACAATCAAGTCAAGGAAAGGCAGTAAAAACAAACAAAAAACAAACAAACAAAGCTAAGAAGACCAACCAGAGTCATCTCAGCCGTGTAGACATCTGCAACAGCAGAATTCAAGAGATGATCCGAGGGCCTTTCCAAGGAAATTCACACCTGCTCAGGTGTAATGGGTATTCATCACACCTATGGCCTTGGGGTACCAGCCCCTAGGGCGTGGCCTCTTGGCTAAGCTTAAGACCTGGGGAACACATACACAGGCCCCTTCTCTCGCTTTCTTGGATGGTGGGGACCGAATCAGGTGGTATGAAGCAGCGTGGAACTTCCAGGACTCTGAGATTGAATCTGCCTTACCCTGTATTAGTGAGTTATTCCCTCCAATATAATCCTTTAATAAATAGTCGTTTTATCAGTAATCTGCATACTTCCTGCATTACTCAGGTGCCAACCAGTTAAGGCAAAGAGGAAGGCCTCTAAGCACCTGTTTAAAGCAGCGATCTGGCTGTAGAATCCCCATTCTACTATTAGAGTATTCTTGTTAAGGGGGCCTAAGCTGGGTTTTGCTGGAAAAAAAAAAAAAAAAAGATAAGCCCAAGGAACAATAAGGAAAACGTGTAGTAATCCTACTCGAACAAACACTATCGATACAAAGTCTACACATTAGAAAGATTGTGGGTACCAAGGATGAGGGAGATAAACTGCTGTGAGCTAATACGAGACCATGAATGGATGTAGTCCTGGGATGAAGTCACCCATAGGACATGAGGACTGACCTTCCACTGCTGCTGGCTGTCTGGTCCTGCAGATTACCCTCCTGAACACGGTTCACCCCAGTAAATCTTAAATAGCAAGACTCCAACAATCTCTACCTTAGATTTAAAAAAAAAAAAAAATAACACCCGCTTCTTGAAAATGGAAGTTCCCGGTGACTATGCCTCTTAATTTCCCACGATTGTGTGAAATCTAAAGGTTGCTTGCAATATAAAGTTCATCTTACCAAGAGCATCTGGAGTGGATGCCGTGAGTCTATTTTTGACTCCATGTGCGGCAGTAGTAAGAGATGCACCAGTGTGGATGGCACCAGGGAGCTGCCATCTCACACCTCATCGACACTCCTGCTTCCTCTCACATATGTCAGACGGAAGGACCAAGCTGAAACCCCTGCTTTCCCAGAGTCACTTGAGAATCGTGCCTCGTCGCCAGGCTGTGATAAACACCCTCGCTTCTGTCTCTACTTGACAGGTTGCAGACAGGATGGTGACATGAACGACAGAGGTGTGTATCCATTCTGACGGAGGTGTGACTGGCTTAAACTGCTGCATGAAGACTAACACAAGAGGCTTATATGTGATACAATCAGAAATATTTATTCTGTCTTGGCCCTGGATTCTGGGCAGAGTTCCTATTCTAGGGGTAACGGGACCACTCTTGTTCACAAGAAGCTCCTTCCTTTCCCACTGGAGTTGATGTTAACACTAATGAGGTGACTCTGAAAGGGTGGGGGCATTGCTTACAGAGGAACCAGCTTGTGATCAAAGAGCTGGAACAGTCAGCACTGCCCTCTGACCTCCAGGAAGGGACGGGAGCCGCAAGCTGATTTAGTCGCCAGTTATGCCTACAAAAGGGGAGATCTGGTGAACACAACCACATGCCAGAAGGGTGGCATGCAGGACAGAGTGTCTAATTGCCCCGTCTACATTCCATATGGCAGTTTCTGAGCCCGGTCTCTTGTAAACACCTGGCATAGTGAGTGAGTGTTCCCTGAGTTCTGTGAGGCAGTCTTTCCAGCATGTAACTGAGCCCGTGGAGTAGGGCCACGGGGACCCCTGATTTTGCGCACATTGGTCAAACTTGCAGGTGGAGTCTTGGGACAGCAGGTTGGTATCAGCAGCGAGGAAGTATGGTGAGATTGAGAGCACACTTTAACTAGTGGGACTGGTATGTCTAGGTATGTAGTCACCTAACCGGACTGAACCGCAGGACATTATGATCCTGGAAGGGAACTAAGCCAATGCTTGGGCTGCAGACTCTGCACATTTGGGACCAGATGTATCGTGAGGTCAGCGTTTTCTGTTGAGTATACGGTAGAGGGCTTGTTCCTACCCGATAGTTGTCACTACTGTGGAGGGACGGTCCTTCTGGACGGGTGCTGGGGACTCAAGGCTGCATGAGAGGCGACCCTTTACAAAGGAGAAGAGAGTGGGGAGCAGGGAAGCGATGTCTGGATCATCGCCAGCTAGGTGGGGCGGCTGGCAGGAGAGAGACATTTGCCTCCACCAGTATTCTGAAATCAGTGCCCAGTCCAGGGCAGGTGCTTCAGGAGAAACCCGATGCTGCTAAGGAATGGCTCAGTAGGAAAGTGTGCTGACCACCGGGGTCCGTTCCCTGTCTTGGCTCCCACCTCACAAGAAAAGGGCTCCCTACTGAGGAAATTCTTCCTTTCTTCCCGTCTCCTGCTCCTCACTCAGGCAGTGCTCCCGTTTTACCGCACTCACGTTACACGTTTAATTTCTTTCCTTTCTCCGGTCAGTTTAAGCCTGTAGCAGGCTCGTTTCTCTACATGCATTCTCTCTGCCCTTCCAGCTATCCAGTGCTTCCCCCAACTCTTACGTTATTGTGGTAAGAACTTTAACATAAGATCTGACCGCTCAACAAACTTTTTTATGGGCTTCAAAATTTTTTGCATGCAATGTTATTTAGATCATATCCTTTCCCCTCCCCCAACTTCTAAATCCTGCCCACTTCCCTATCTACCCAAGCTCATGTTCTCTCTCTGTTTCTCAAAAAAAGCAACCCCCAAAGCAAAATAAGCAACCCCCCCAAAAAAAACATAAAAAGATGAAGTCTGAAGTCTGTTCTATGTTGGCCAGCTACTCCTGAGCATGGAACCTACCCTGGAGTGTGGCTTATATATCCAGTGTCACTCCATTGAAGGAAACAGATTTTCCCCTTTCCCAGCAAGTGTCAAGAGTGAATAGCTTCTTGGTTAGGGGCGGGACTTGCCATCTACTTCCTCTTCCCCACGCTGGGATTTTTGTGGGGCTTGAACTTGTACAGGCCTTGTGCATGCTGTCATGGTCTCTGTGGGTTCACATGTACATCAGCCCTGCTGGAGCTTGACAAACCATGAAACATACACTACCCTGGAGTTTAACAAGCAGTACAACATCATACGTAGCTCTCTAGGGGTTTCATCCCACCTGAGGGAAACGTCACACCTGTAGATTAGTAAGCCCCCATTTCTCTCTCCCCAGCCACTAGCAACTACCACCATTTCACTCTGTCATCTGTGAATCTGACTGTTTCAGAAGCCTACCATCACAGAGGATTTGTTTTTCTGTGACTAACTTACTTCAATGAGCACAATATCCCCAAAGTTCATCCAGGCTGCCCCATGACAGAATTTCCTCCTTTTAAAATTTTAACGGTTATATTATCTATTGCATGTGTGTGGGTATGCTCGCCGTGGCATGCTAGTGGAGGTCACAGGGCAATTTGCCCGGAGTCAGTTCCCTCCCTCTACCATGACATTTCCAGAGACTGAACTCAAGTCATCAGGCTGGGTAGCACAGACATTTAACTGACACGCCGTCTCAGCATCCCATCCTTTTTAAAAGTAGCCCATTGTACGTGTAAACCGCATTTTCTTTTGTGTTTTGTTGTGTATTTCTTGTCCTCTTAAGATGGCATGGGCTGGACAGTCTTAATTGTGCTGCACAGGTTGGTCTTAGATTCTCAGGCTCCAACCATCCTCTTGCTTTAGGCTTCCAAGGAACTCAGACTCCAGGCATGTACTGGCCACATACCATGTTTTCTTCATCCATTCATCTGTCCACGGACATTCAGAGTGTTTCTTGATCTCAGCTATTGTGAATGTTATAGCAACAAACACAGAAGTACTATGGACCTTTCGATATCCCAGTTTCAAGTATTATTTCTGAAAGTAATATCCAGCAGCGGAATTACTCGGTGGTTTGGCACTTTGGGTGTTATGGCAGGAGTGCCACACTGCCTCCCACCGTGGCTGCACCACTGTATATGCCCACGGACACTGCTGAGCCTCCTCTCTCCCCACACCACCACCAACAGCTATCTTTCTCAGTTTCATCCTTTAAAGAGTAAGAGCTGTCCTGGAAGGGTAAAGTGATACCTCACTGTGGTTTTGAATTGCATTTCTCGGATGATAAACAATGTCAATAGTGGTTTACACACCTGTCTGCCTTTCTGGGACTACTGGGGAAACGTTTCAAGTCCTCAGCCCATGTTAAAAGCCTACTCCTGTTGTTATAGCTCTCAGGTTGCAGGATCTCTTTCTATACTTTGGAGATGACCCCTTTACCAGATACGTGATTAGCAAATATTTTCTCTTTACTGTACAGCCGCTTCAGACTGACTTTTCTCCGACAGAGAGAACTTCACAGTTTGGTGCACTCACTAATTGCCCTCACGGTGTCCATTTGGCTTAATATAAAATGATTCCCATCCCTGTCTTCTGAGGTGGGACCTACTGTTGCCAAATCCTCCTGAGAACAGATCCCAATGGCCTCCTTCTCTTCCAAGAGGCCTTTCAGGACAATGTCCTCTTTCAAAGTGCCGTTCTTTGGACTCTCCTCTCAGCCTCTGGCCACTCTGCCTCCACCTCCTTGCCTATGATTGAAATGTAGTCAATCAACATTTCTCTTCTCATAGTGTTCCTGCTACACATTCTTTCCCTTTGCCTCAGCTACAGCTTGGGTGCCCAGGAGTTTCAGATCTAACACTGCTCCCCATCTCCTGGTCCTAGACTGTTAGTTCGAGCTTCTAACTTTTTTGAAGCACCCTCGGGACATCTTGGGAGTGAGTACCTCTAGTTCGGCACAGCCACAGCTGAACTACACTTGTCTCTCATGCAGTCAAATTTGATACCTTCCTTTCCCTCATCACTTACACAGCCATGAAGGTGTGCTGGTCCCTACTCTAAAATGCCTTTTGGATACAGCATCCCTGTTATCACCACCAACGATGTTGCTGCCACCATCACAACCACCACCACCATCACTTAGGCCCCCAAGACCTCTATCAGATCCAGCAGATGGCTAAGAGAAGGAGTGCTTGGAATCAAACTGACTGGATTTCTTTTTACTTATGGGCTGGCTATATGCCCTGGCTATTAACCACATAATTCCTTAAGACTCTGTTTCCTCCCTGGGAGCTAAATGGGACTAGTACTCATAAGAAATTAGGTGATCTCAATAAAATATTACTCACTTGGCACCTAACAGTCATTCAAAACTACAAAGATCATGTCTTCATTCCAGCGTTCTCCTGCCTCCCTGTCTTTAACTCATCTTCTACACCCAATATGCATTCAACACTCACTCAGTTACTCAGACACTGGAAAACTCAGTTAACTCCCCAGATAAGGAACTCTACTTATGTCAATCTTTGGTTAAAAACAAAATTTACAAAGCTCCGCCTGACTATTTATTGCCTGTATTACAAAAACAGTGTCTTTAGTATGATGTTAATGGCCTTTTAGTATTCTAGCCCCCTTTTAGCATTCTAGCCCCAGCTACCTGCTCAGGTTACAACCAACACTCAGTGTATTACCTACACACCTAAAATACCTTATTTTCAAGCCTTGGTTGCTGCAGTACAGTGCCGCCATTTCAAGGTCATTCCCTTTTCATTCCTAGTTGATGACGTCATACTTGTATCGGCTCATCCATCAATGAATGCCCATTCCTTAAATCTCCTTATTAAGTCAATACACTGCATTCCTTCGTCCATTCACCAAATATCCACTGAGACACAGCCACTGGGCTAGGCACCAGAGAAACAAAGATGAAGAGGACTGGGCATGCTCTTTAACAAGCATACCTTTGGGTTAGGGAGATGGGCATACAAAGTGTAACAGGAGAATTTCAATAGTGATAGGTATACGAGCCAGAAGTGGTTTTAGTCCTCAGTTATGTCAGACTTCCTATAGGCTGATGACTGTCAAAATGCTGATGCCTGGGCTGGCTGCCGGAGATTCTCAAGTAATTAGTCAATGATGCATTTTTTTTATTATTATTTTCAATTTTTTACTTCATGTGTATGAGTGTTTTGCTTGTATGTGCCTGTGCATCACTTGCGTGCCTGGTACCCCAGAGGCCAGAAGAGGGTGTCAGATGCCATGGAACTAGAATTATGGATGATTATAAGCTGTCACGTGGGTGTTGGGAATCAAATCCCTGTCCTTCGGAAAAGCAGCCAGTGTTCCTAACCACTGAGCCATCTCTCTTGCCCCATGATGCACTTTAAAAAGCTCCTTTGAAGCAAGGGTTCCGGATCTCTGGGACAAAGTTGTACACGGTTATCTATAGGACATGTGAGACAAACATGGCGGCCAGTACTTCCGTTTTTCCTTCTTGACTGTGCTCAGACAACACCTTTTTCCTCATGTCACTTAGGTGACACTGTCCTACTGTAATTCAAGGGTATGCTGTGACACGATTTGTTTACGTCTAGATAAAGGAACTGATCATGTGAAGTTTACTAATTCCCAGAAAGACACACTCTGCAGATGGACACTGATGTCTGCAACATGTGGAACTGTGGAAACTACACCCTATCCATAAACACGACCACAAATCTTCCAGAGTACTTACTGGGTGGTGGTGGCAGGGGAGAGCTCTGTCAATACACCATGAACCCGCTGGCTCTGTTTTGACCAACAGAACATGACAGAAGTGATATTTTCTTCTAATTCTAGAGCTGAGGCCTTCCTGCCTTGAATGCGGCTGCCATACCGCCACGCTTTAAGGAAGGCATTGTAGCTTTCTGAACACTGAGGTAAGGGAAGACTGATGGTCTTTATCAATAACCAATATTCATCTTGGATCACACACCTATCTTAGCCTGCCCCTAGAGGCAAGTGAGCCCCGCCAACCCACAGAAGCACAAGATACCACTGCCACAGTGAGCCATGTTGCTATGCAGTGACAGGGTCCTGACATAGAGACTACGCCAAGACATGCAAGACTTTATTCTGAGAACTATCTGTGACCTGACTAGACTCCTGGGCTTAGAGACCTGGCCTAGGCAGCAGCATGGATAATGGCTTGGTGTGGCACAGTGTAGAGGTGACAGGTCATAATAGATGACCACAGCGATAGAGCCAAGAAAACAAAACAATCCAAATCTGATCTAAGAGTCACCACACAGGGATATCCACAGGACGCCGAATACAGGGTAAGGGGAGTAAAGGATGGAACTAATTACGGGCCACTTGGATGGTTCTGGGATAGGTAAACAGATGAATGGGCAGTGCCCGTTCACCAAGAGAGAGATTACGAGAGGCAGGGTTGAAGTAACCGTGCGCCATCCAACAATACATGTGGAAAAGTAGCTTAGTATAACTACTCCACATGGGCAGGCAAGCGTTCTGACCCAAGCGGTCATCTTGACATACTAGTATGGTACATTGAGGACTCCTGAGGCAGGTAGAGTTTGAACGGTGTGGACACATTTTGATACTTCATCAGAATCGAAAGGACAATGAAGGGTTAAGAACTGATGTAGTTCGAACGCTGCATAACACTTAGCTTACGCACAATAGCCTGTAAATCTCACAGCACACTGACAGTGCACAATGTTCCTTAGCAACATCATCAGCACGTGTAGTGTATCCACAAGGTATATCTAGGGTACAGGCTCCCCTCCTCCCTCCTTCCATCCATCCACCCCTCCCTCCCTTCCTCCGTCCCTCCTCTATCCCTCCCTGCCTTCCTTCCCCAGCCCTCTCATTTTGTCCTGTATGATCTTTTTATACCTCCCATCCAGCGGAGCAAGAGGTGGCTTCCTCACGCTAGAAAGAACGGAGATCACAGGCTACAAAGAACTTGAGATTATCTCCAAGTCGCACTTTTCCCAAGCAGGCCCAAACTGCGATTTACCCATGTAATACATCACCCAAGCAACCAAGATGAATATGCACGTACAAATATTGACTTACCGTTGATGTTGATTAAAATAACACGTAAACGGCTGGGAACCGATCTCATCTTTCCAGTACTGTTGCCAGTTCATGACACTTTCCAAGTTCTTCTGGTTTTCTCTCTTACAGGGCGGGATATAGGAGCACTAACCGAACAGAACACACAGAGTAAACCTATTAGTCTATAGAATAGTCAGTGGGGTCCTTCTGGTTCTCAAATACTTCATTTTATTATATATAGTCAGTCCATTGGTGAGGTGAGGTTGGCTGTGACTTGTTTTGTCTCTCTGATCTTTCAGAATTTACCCCAATACCCGACTCCGGGTTTTTCTATTAATAAGACCTTCTAAGATTCATGGTACAGTCTGTGGCTTGGGACTGATGAGAAGGTATAGATATACTGGCAGTCATTGTCTGGGTTAGCATGAAATCCCCATCCCAGTGGCCATGAATGTGTGAGTGTCACTACTATGCATCCTGGTTCTCCCGTCACTCTTGACCCACCATTTGGATCTGGAAACCGGAAAGGGTTCTGAACACTGCCGAAGACATCATGCTCATGAGCAAACCCTTGGCTAGGACTGTCCATGGGGATCCACAGCCATCTTTTCTACAGAAACGGGCATTTTTGGAGGTAATAAATCTAATTTTGACATAATCTTTAAATACAACCAAATGGACAGGGCTTCACTGTATTGCAAATTTCTAATTTGACACAATAGCAAAAATACCTTCAGTCACTAAGAAATGAGGAAATTTCCTTAAACAATGAGTTACACTGTTATAGCAAATTAAAAGTGAAATATGCTTTCTCTGCTTTTGCAGGGATCTGTCAGTCAACCTAAGGAGGGAAGGGTAATAATTAGTATATCCCATGCTTATGAGTCTTCGTATTTTCTTCTTCTACTTTTTTTTTTTTTTTTTTTTGGTTTTTCGAGACAGGGTTTCTCTGTGTAGCTTTGCGCCTTTTCCTGGAACTCACTTGGTAGCCCAGGCTGGCCTCGAACTCACAGAGATCCGCCTGGCTCTGCCTCCCGAGTGCTGGGATTAAAGGCGTGCGCCACCACCGCCCGGCTTCTTCTTCTACTTTTAACTAGCTTTTCACAGTCGTTCTTGAGGTACCACTCTGCCCACTTAAGTTTCCACTTCCCACATTCTCCTGGACAATGGAATCAGCAGAGATTCCTCGCGAGTATGTGATCCACGTACTTGGCTAACCGAGGACTTCCCTAGCCCGCAGCCAACCAAGTCGTTCCCATGAAAAGACTCGATGAGGCCATATAGGTTCAGCGACTCGGAGAAACTGCTCTCAGCTCCAGACGTCAAAGTGAGCCCTGAGCATCCTAAGCCAGCTTCCTCCACGTCAGTTGTTTTTGACGATGAATACGCCAGCGTCTACCCACTGTGAACAATAAGCCTGAACCTCCGGGCTTCCTCTAGCTCTCTAGTGCTCTCCAGTTTACAGATAAGAACATTAAGATTCCTCTCAGCTCTGCAACTAGCTTCCAGTGAGTCCATCATTCTCCTCTGAGGTGTTCACCAAGGTGTCTGACATTAAGGAACAGAAAAAAAAAAAGAACTCGAGCTTTACGGTTTTCTGATTTGATTTACGCTGACCTACTCATTCATTCTCTTATCCATGCATTGTTTGGTTTCGTTTGTATGCGTGCTTGTGTGTGCAGGTGCGTGCATGGGCGGGCCTACGTGTGGAAGTCAGTGGACAGTCTCCGTGTCCTTCATCCGTCACCGTCCGCTTTCTATTTGAGAGAGTGTCTCTCGGGCTTGGAACTTTGCCAAATAGCCTGGGCCAGCTGGCCAGTAAGCCCCATCCAGCTCTCTCCACCTCCGAGCTCACAATCACTGGGATGACAAAAGTGTACCACCAGCTCCGGATTTTTACACGGGCTCCGGAGATCCGAACTCTTGTCCTCATGCTTGCCCAGCAGGTACTCAACTGACCGAACCATCTTCCCAGACTCCCCGCCCACTGTCTTTCTGAGACAGGATCTTGCTATGGCTCTCTGGTTGGCGGGGGAACTCACTCTACAGCTTAGGCTGGCACTGAACTCAGGCCAAACACTCTGAGGGCTGGGATGACAGGTAGGTGCCACCAAACCTGGCTCAACTGTTTCATTTGCAGCAAGCAGTTTCACAAGAAAAAGACGACTTTCCTCCCGTCGCTTTCTGTTAAAATTCAAAACTGCGATCACGAGGCACACAGCTCTTCAGTCTAGTCCTTGCCCGCCCATCCTCTCGGAATCCTGGGAGAGAGCCAAAGAGAAGCACTTGCTCCTCAGATCTGCCACCCGCTGTCACAGACTGTGACTGCTCTCTGTCCTTAGTCACCTTCTTTCAAGAGTCAGCTCTAGTGTTCCCTATCTGTAGGAATCTTCCTAGGCTTGTTCCAAACCAAATGTCCCTCCCTGTGTTGACCCAGGAATCAAACCCACAGACTCACAGCTAAAAATCACACAGTAGCACACCTGTGTGTTGATGTGGGGCTCTATTTCCGGCTGGTGAGTTGAGAGCAAGAGCTGTTATTTACTTTTTCATTTTTCTGTATGTTCCCTAATCTTAGCAATGATTTCAAAATGAGTCTATAATACACGAAGACGTGTTTTACTTAAGATAATGGAGCTGCTTTCCTAAGTGAGACATTTTAAATTATATGAATGCAAATACATTTCAAATTGTAGTAAATTTCATTATTCCCCGTCATACTTAACAAATTCGTATTACATAAATAGGATTTTAATGACTGGATCGCTGAATGCGAACTCCATGAACACAGAGTACCCCTTTTATTTCTAAGGGAATGGTGCAGTTTTGTGGTAGAGTCTGGATTCTGAGTTTGTCTAAAGCTTCATTTGGGCTTTGAAGCCACAGGAACAGTACGTGGCGCTTCAGTCTTATGATTTATTTGGCGTTTGGTCTTGGGTAAATTACCTTTTTCTGGGCTCCTATTTTTTTTTGTCTAGTCTGTACAACCTCCAAAATAATTTTTAGCTCTGCTTCCGACTCTCCTCTTGGAGGCACATCAAGAAACAACCCAGCCAGAAGCAGACTACAAACACTGTCACAGTATTTTCCCCTAGAAGTGACCTTACCACTGGGGAGATGGTGGGGGACCTTGGTTGAGCCACTGCTGCTGCTGGGAAAGAGGACCAGAGTGGTGGGTGGGTCCAGCTCTGGGACCAGTACTTTCTTTACATTGGTAAAAATTTGCAAGAAGACCATGAGCTGCCCACTGATTATTTCATACAATGTGTTAGATATTTTCTCCCCTTCCATCTACTTTCTACCTGGTGGTCAAAGCGAGACTAGGTGCCAATTTATAGTGCTCTTTCAAGGAAGGAGAAAGTTCCAGTCTTGGAGGCAGACTCTGTGAGGTGCGAACATCTAAGGGCTCATCAGGACCTTTCAGCAACGGGCATCATTGACACAGAACCACACTAAACATTTCAGAGGATAAACAACTGTAGTCAAAACGTACTGAAGACGTTCATAACTTAACTCAGTTTGAACTCTTTACGATTCAGTTCTTGGAGCGAAACAGGTTTAAAAGACATAGCTCTCTACCAGATGGCAACTCCGGGATTTGATCAGGGGAATCACACCCATGTTTCTGGAGACATCAGAGAAAAAACGTTCATCAAGTTTCCTATTAGGCAAGCTGTGATTTCACATGACATGAAAGAAGTGCCTGGCTGTTAGGAACTCTCAGCACATGGGTGGATTCTGAAAGCAAACTACTTTCCTTTCATATCAAAAAACAACCATGGGCTTCTTCCCCTGTGGACTCCGCTCTTGCCATAGTTTAAATAATGAGTCTTTAACATTCTAGAAACTTGGTAAAGTCAGTATCATCATAAAAGGAAGGAAAACATTTAGAAGGCTAAACTTTTATTTTATTTTTTCATTTTCTCAAATCCTGACTGCCCAGGTTATTTTATCTCTAAATGTTTTGTGAATCCTATCTCAGATCCTTCCCAGAGTCCACGTCGGTTCTATGTGCAAGATCATTATAGATGGGCAGACTTTTAAACGTCATTAAAAACAAAGTCATTAAAAACAAAGAGGATTCAAGAAAAGCTGTCATACAAACTCCTTCTCTCTCAGTCATGCAGACTGATCATTTTCTCAAAACTTCAGAGCTCTGACCTGAACATCTCTTTGGGGAGAGACCATAAGTATACAAACGCACAGCTTAGCATTACCATCCTCACGAACAATGCCACTGGCAAATGTCAGATCTGATTAACCCAAATGAGCAAGCACTATAATCTCATCTGCAGTATACAGAAGGGGAAACCTAAGGACAGTGAAACGGCTCAGCAGATAAAGGGGCTTGCTGTGAAGCCCGAGGACCTGAGTTCGATCCCCAAAACCCACATAAAGGTGAACGAAAGAGCCAACTCCACGTGTTGTCCTCTGACTACAAGCAGGCCATAGCACATGCATGCCCATGCCTACTCCCACCCTGCCCCCGACATAAATAATGTCTTAAAAATTAAAAAGAACAAGAATGTTAGAGAAATCTAAGATAGCTTGTTCAAGGTCACGGAGGTAAACGGGGCATTTAGTGTACAAAGTGCAGTTATTCTTGTTTTTTTTCCATTCTATTTGGATTCTTGTTTTGTTTTTGAAACCAGGTCTCACTCTGGATTGGATTCCTAAGTAGCTACGACTAGTCTCAAACTTACTATAGGGTGGAAGATATCATTGACCTTCTTATGTTCCTACCTCTGCCCCCCAAATGCTGGGATGACAGGAGTATGTCACCACACCTGGCTTATGGAGTATTAACCCTGCCCCACACTTCTTCCTTTTTCTACCTGTCCACCTTCCCGGTTTTCCCTCTTTGGAACTTCCTGGTTTGGGACTAAGGAGATGCCCCATTTGTGTACTGTGTCTTGGAAAACCAATGTCCCATTTCTGGAATTAGTGCACTCCTCCCCCCCCCCAAGGACTGGTGGTGA
Organism: Peromyscus californicus insignis; assembly: GCF_007827085.1. Taxonomy (NCBI): domain Eukaryota; kingdom Metazoa; phylum Chordata; class Mammalia; order Rodentia; family Cricetidae; genus Peromyscus; species Peromyscus californicus. Next base: position 33,504,417 of record NW_026294535.1, read on the forward strand.
GGTGGTCTGCTGCACCTGTTTGTCACTCTGGTCCATCCTCAGAGAAAGGCAAATCTAAGTCTTCCTCCTGCCTCATCTGGCTCAGGATCAGTTTCTGGTGACGTGGCTATAATTTCCCGGTGAACTGTTAGATACAACGCCTTTGGTCACAGCAGACAGTAAGTATTCCCTTAGAGAAAATTCTCCCTGTGGTCCTGACCTATTTGGTCTTTCATTTTTCAAAGGCAGCATTTCCCAACTTCTAATATCATTACCACCCAAGGAACTGGCATTCATTCGGATCCTCATTCCTGGTGCCTGAAGTGGGATGAGATTCCTTTCTTTAAAAGGGTAGAAAACTACTCCAAAGAGGGAAGAGAGGGAACATCAGACGTTCCCAAAGGCAGTGATGTCATATCCAGAAAGTGTAAAGAAAACGGTGACACCAGGAAAGACCAAGATGAACTGAACACAGCTCATCCCTGGGCTCTCCAGAACGTGGTGATGGGGTAGGGGTCCTGAAGACATGGGGAGCCCCTATCTTCAGGACGAGCCTACAATCCTCACACACCTTGGGTTTGGTGAGACAGTGATTCCTCCAGCAGATGAGTCAGCAGACAAGAGGAATCCCATCCTGTCACTCTGTGTGACTGGGAGGGCAGCGACTGGCCTGCCAATATGTTGAAAGAGAACCTGTCTGCTTAAAAGTTAGCTACCTTGGGGGCTTTAAGAATGAGAACCAACCACAAGAAGGGAGCCTGAACTGACTCTGCTATAGCTCCATAGCAAAAGACTGTGAGGCAGCTACGGAGAATGGAGACCAGTGGCGGGGGGAGGGGAAAAGTGCTTAGGGAAAGGTAGCCCAGCTCTAGACTCTGGAGTGTGATTTAGTTCAGGGATGGATCAACTTCTGGAGCCACCTACCTACTGCTAAAGAGCCTGGAAACACTGATGGTCCCATCATCATCTACTCAACACTCACTGCTTCAACTCTCCCACCGTGCCATGAATACTTCTGGAGATGGGTCATCAGCCTTTACAGCTCTCAGAGCTGTGCTTGCTTCTTATACTCCCAACACAATTGGGAGACACTCACCAACTCTCTAGGGGGAACGATCTGGGGACGAGAACCTGCCTCAAAGCTAAGCCTGGCCAGGGGAGGCCCCTGGCATGCAGATAAGGAAAACCATTGCAAGGGAGCCGGACATGGCAGACAGCGGGCAACACAGGCCCAACACCAGCAAACCATAGGAAGGACATGAGTCCACAAGAGCACCTGACTGCACCTTGGAGGGTGTAGCTAGCAGTCTCCAGAGTGGGAGGATCCAGAGAAATCTGCTCCAATACTCCATCTTTCCTTTTTCATTGTCCTCTTACTTTGTTACACATCCCCCATTTTTCTTTTTATTATAGTTTCACTAGTATTTTTACTTCATCATATTAAAATTATGTTTTGTTATTCCCCTTCAAACATTTAAATTTTTGCATATTTTTCATTACATAGTATTCTTTTTTTTTGCTCCATACTCATCTCTCCATACTTTGTAAAACACACACACACACACACACACACACACACACACACACACACACCCCATGTTTTAATATTTTTTGAATTAAAAAATTATTCTCTGGAGCCGGGCGGTGGTGGCGCACGCCTTTAATCCCAGCACTCGGGAGGCAGAGCCAGGCGGATCTCTATGAGTTCGAGGCCAGCCTGGGCTACCAAGTGAGTTCCAGGAAAAGGCGCAAAGCTACACAGAGAAACCCTGTCTCGAAAAACCAAAAAAAAAAAAAAAAATTATTCTCTGAAGATTTTATACCTGTATACAATGTATCTTGGCTCACAATCCCCCTTTCCAATCTTCTCACCTCCCCCAATTCTTCCTCTTCCCAGCTTCATCTCCTCTTCTTTTCTTAATTTTAAATTTGATTTTCAATTGTATGAGTGTGCATCTGTGTGTGGGCATGTGCATGTGAGTGCAGTTACCCATGGAAGCCAGAAGAGGGCGCTGGATCTGCGGGAGCCAGAACTACAGGTGGTTGTGAACTGCCCAATGTGTGTGCTGGGAACCAAACTCTAGTCATCTGCAGGAGCAAGATGACTTCTTCTTCCTCCTCTTCCTCCTCTTCCTCCTCCTCCTCATGCCCTCCTCCTCCTCCCCCTGCCTCTCTCGTCCTTCTCCCCCTCCCCTCCTCCTCGTCTTTTTTAAAATAATGACTGAGTCCAATTGGTGCTGCCTGTTGGCTATAGGGCCATCCACAGGACCACGGACAACCCACCAGTAGCCGCCACACTCCCAAAGAAAAATGATCTTCTTCCCCCAGAAGCCATCAATCACCAACAGCTCTTCAGTTAGGGGTGGAGCACCATGAGCCCCTCCCCTACCCATGCTAGACCAATGACTGTGTCTTATGCAGACAACCACAGCCGTCGTGAGTTCACAAATGCAATGGCCCCGTCCTGTCCAGAAGACAGCATGTCACAACATTCCTCCCATCTTCTGACTTCTCTATTATTTCTGTCTCCTCTTGCACGGTATTCTCTGAGCCATTGAGGAACTGAGCCCTGTGGCCAACTGAGATAGATGTCTCCCATGAGACTGAACACTTGACAGTCGCTTATTCTCAGCATTTTCACCAGTTATGTGTCTCTGCGCTGATTTCTGCCCGTGGCAAAGGCACGCTTCTTTGGAAATAGCACTAAATCTATAGTTGTAAAAATAAACAATCGGGAAAGTTTAACATGTACATTTAGCAAAACATTAATAGCAGACTCCCTCCTAGAGCATACAACCTTCCCAGATATGGGCTTTTGACCAGGTTTACTGTATCATTCCCACCCATGGATCAGGCTTCAAATCCACATTTTAAAAAAGCAAATGGCTACCCTCATAAACCGTCACCCACTACCTCACCAGTAGGCACATCGTGTCTGACAGGTCTGTCATATTACGCGGTGCCCCACTGCTGGGAAAGTCCACTGATGGCTTTTCTCACCCGGTGGCCTGAACGGCACCTTTCAGCACTATGAAAACAGCTGGCAGGGAAGGAGCTTCCAGCTCAGGTCCACCTTGATTGTTCTACGTCCTGTGAGAGAAAGTGTATCTTCCTCACTCTCATTCGATACAGTGCTTGAAGTAGAGCCATGAGACAATGAATAAAAAGCTGACGGACAAGAAAGGAAGAAGTCAAAGTGCCGCCATCTGCAGATGATATGATCCCATAGTTAAAAGGACCTAAAGCCTCCACCTGAAAACTCTTCCACCCTGCTAAGGACCTTCAGCAGGGCAGCAGAGTCCTGGCTGTGCCCCTACTGAAGAATGAAACTAGATCCTCATCTCTCACCCTGCACCAGAAGAAAGGAAGGAAGGAAGGGAGGGAGGGAGAGAGGGAGGGAGGGAGGGTGGGAGGGAGGGATCAAAGACATGAACACATGATCTTGAAAGTATTAGAAGAAAACACAGGGAAAACATTTCAAATATAAGCAGAAGGCAGGGCTTTATACTGAGACCGCCTGAGAGCATGGGAAACAATCCCAGCAAGTGACAGAGAGGATTACAGGACACAAAATGTATCTTCACAGCAAAGGAAGCCATCACCAAAGTGAACCGACAGCCTACAGAACAGGGGAAAAATAGTTTCAAACTCGGCGTCCGCCAAGGCACTAATATCTAAAACAGAAAGAACTGCAAATGTTGAACACCAAAAACCAAACTCCCAAGTCAAAAGCAGGGCTAGCGAACTCAATGGGCAGATCTCAAAAGAAGAAAGACATGACTGATAAATATTTTACAAATTTTCAGCATCCTGAGCCATCCGGGAGATGCAAGTTAAAACTACCTTGAGATTCCATCTCCCCCCAGTCAGAATAGCTGTTATCAAGGAAACAAATGCTGGCAGGAATGTGGGGAAAGTAAAGAGGGTTCCAGCAGCACTTACTCAGTGCCGGTAGGGATGCCAAGTGCTGCAGTCACTGTGTGTGTGTGTGTGTGTGTGTGTGTGTGTGTGTGTGTGTGTGTGTGTGTGTGTAGGTTTCTCAAAATAGAACAAGTGGGGTCGGTGTGACAATTCAGCAGGTAAAGATACCCACCGGGCAAGTCTAGTGACCTGACTCTGACCCCCAGAACCCACCTCAAGGTGGAAAGGAAGAAGTGACTTCACAAACTTGTCCTCTGACCTCTGCACAGTCACTGTGGCATGCACATCCACAGAGTAATAATAAATAAATGAAAAAATGTATGCCCACTCTAAACAGAACCACTATAAAACACAGCTGTACCACTCCTGAGTAGATACCTAAGCTAACATACCTCAGAGATATTTGTTTATTGTTGCACTGTTCATGGAATCCCTGCCAGAAAGCAAGCTTAGATGTCCACCAAAAGATGAATGATTGTAGTACATATAAACAATAGCATTAAATTCATCTTTATGCAGGAAAATGGCTATATTGCTTACAACTGATGATCATTATGTCCAGTGAAATAAGTCAGACCGAGAAAGACAAATATTATACTTTTTTTCTTATAGAACTCTAGAAGTGTGTGCATGCGTGTGTGTGTGCGCGCGTGTGCGTGTGCGTGTGTGTGTGTGTGTGTGTGTGTGTGTGTGTGTGTGTGTTGAGTGAGAGGGGAAGTTGAGGTCTTAAGGGCTGATGAGAGGAAGAAGAGGGAGTAACGGAGAACATACAATGTGAAATCAAAACATGGGGCCTCTTGGGGTGGGGACCAGGAAGAGGGTTGTGAAGGAGATGGGGAACGCCAGCGCAGAGGGGGATAAATTAAGAACACAGTTTCACAACACGTATGAAAACACCGTCATGAAACCTATCACTTTGTATGCTAACTTAAAAAGCAGACTTTTTATGAGATGCACACCAAAAGTCTGGGGAGAAGCAAAGCACATAATAAATGTATTTGTTTGATGTCCATCTTTATTTTTCTGTTTTGGTTTTCAGCAGGTGAGGCTAACCTCAAACTCTCTATGTAGCTGAGGATGACCTTGAACTTGTAATCCTCAGGCTTCTGCCTTTCTAGTGCTGAGATTATAAGCATACACTATGTACCAGGCTCTAATGCCTGTGGCTTAGAATAATGGGGTTGACTTTTTCACTCATGGAACAAAGTTGATGGATTGAATGAGCTATTATAAGAAACACAACATGAAGGTTTCCAGTGAATTTATTAAGAAATGACATAACCATCACCTTTGACACGGAATGTTTGATTTCGTACTTATTTCTTATTTTCCATTGTCCTATTTTAGGATTTACCAAGGTTTATAATAGCATTCTTTTTCAGCCTACCACAAAGAATCAGTACTTTAATAGAACCTTTCTTGACTAGGTTCTTTGTCATAGTCTTGAGTGTGTTTCAGTCACACAGGTAGAGTAGGCAGAATTCAGTATCTTTCTTCACTGAGTCATTTAAAAAATTATTGCATAAAACATGGGATCTATTTAACCAAATATCAGGGACTGTGTTCTGTGGGAAGCATTAGAAAAAAAGAAGAAGCAGAGAAAAAAATTTTCCTCTAGTTTCCTTCATGATTTCAATTAATTATCCCTGAAAGACAATACTAGGATTAAGTATCTTCCAAATAAATTTGACTAGAAAACAAGTTATTAATACATTATTTTATTTTTTTTGAAATTGTGTGTTGCTTTAATTACTTTTTCTGTTGCTGTGAAGAGACATTATGACCAAGGCAGCTTATAAAACAAAACTTTTAATGGGGGCTTGCTTAGTTTTAGAGGGTTAATCCACGGACATCATGGTGGAGGGATATGGCAGCAGGCAGGCAAGCATAGCACTGGAGTGGCACCTGAGAGTGGCATCTATCTGATCAACAAGCAGGAGGCAGAGCACCCTCCAAGCCCACTTCCAGAGACACACCTCCTCCAACAAGGCCACACCTCCTGATTCTTCCCAAACAGTTCCACCACCTGGGGACCAAGCCTTCAAATATATGAGCCTATAAGGACCATTCTCATTCAAACCACCAAATATGTCTACTCTAATGTGCAACTTTTAAAAATTATTATAAATTTAGCTCTGTGTGTGTGTGTGTGTGTGTGTGTGTGTGTGTGTGTGTGTGTGTGTGTGTATTTTGGTATAAAGGTGTACAGCTGCCAAGGCACATGCATGAACATCCAAGGACAACATGCTAGAGTTGGCTCTCTCCTTCCACCAGTGGGTCCTAAGGATCGAACTCATGTCATCAGACTTGAAAGCCCTTTCCTCACTGGGCCATCTTACTGGCCCTCGGATTTGTAAGTTTACTGATCATTCTGATGACATCATCAGAAAACATCTGTGGACTATGGAGCAAAACTGAGTCATTCGTAAACTCCACAGTGTTTCCGAGGCTGTGTGCAAGCACACGTGCACACACCACCCTTAGGACTGGAGGTTCACGGAAGAAACACAAATGAAATTATATGTCAGCTAAAAAATTAAATTTTAGGACAAAGGGGTTCCAGGATGTGGAGGTCAAATACATGGCGCAGGAAATGAGTAAATGGCGCAGAAAATGTGCAGGACAAGATGGACTAAGAACCGAAGCTATGATGAACTCAGGGGACTGCAGGCTGGCCAGAAGCAAGAGCAGTGCTCGGCACAAGACAGTGCTTGCCGAAGCATGTTCAACAGAAAACTGGAATTGACTATCTAAAAGGTCCACCGCTCCTGTTGTGTCTGCCTCACGAAGGCTCAGAGTTTGCAGCTTGAACAGTCCTTCTACGCTGGAATAAAAGAGGTCTTTTGGTTTTGGTTTTGTTATTGGTTTCTGGTTTTTTGAGACAGGGTTTCTCCGTGTAATAGGCTGTCCTGGAACTCACTTTGTAGACCAGGCTGTCCTCGAACTTACAGAGATCCACAGGCCTCCTGAGTGCTGGGATTAAAGGCGTGCGCCACCACCGCCTGGCATGGAATGAGAGAGCTTTAAAACTGATCATTTGCAAGACGGACACTCAGCGATTTCCCTGGTCACTGAGAACTGGAGAGGATACAGATAGCCTTCCTCCCTTCCTCCCAGGAGCAGGCAGTATAGAGTGACCAGAGCAAAGCCACCAAAACACTGATGACTTCAAAAGAGGATGAACCATGGGTGGTGGTGGTGGGACAGGGCTTCCCAGGAGAGGTGCCTTTGGATTTGTGTCATCAAGGTTCAACGGGAATCTGCTTGTGAGAAAATGGGTTGGGAAGGTGACATTCCAAGAAGAAGTGTAATGTGCCAAGACTGCGTATGGATATTCCAGAAAGAATGAGTCACCGAATGTGCCTGACTGAGAGGGCCATGGGAGATGGCATTAGACAAGGCCCACATTTTCCTGGTATCCACCAAGGAGCTGCTGCGGAGAGTTCTCACTCCTGTCCAGAAGATTTCCACTCACCCACCAAGGATGCTGGGACTATGGCTGCTTTTCGGGAATTTGGCATAATACCCATTTAACTTTTAGATTTGCGCAAATGGCTAACCCTGGTGGCTATGAACATTGAGGAAAGTTCAGAATGACATTCCACCTTCAAGAGAAAATAGTTCAGTTAGCCTCAGTGTTGGAAAATAAAAACACCCTGTCTTTGCTAAAAATAGACGCTCAATGTCAATGGTAGCCAGACCAGAACAAGAGACTCTAATCTGGATGACGTTCAATAGGCTTTAATAATAACAATCAGGCTAGGACACGTAAAAACTGTTCAGAAGCTTATGGTCATGAGTCCAAACCCTTGAGGAAGGCCTGGGGTGTGGCTCAGTGGCAGGGTGTGAGCTCAGCATGCCCAAGTCCCTGGGTTCAAGCCCTAGGGAGACAGCAAAGACTCTTATGACCATATAGATGTATACACCATATAGATTATAGACCATATAGATATCCATCTACCCACATATAGATGTACATCCATTGAACAAGGAAAAGAAACACAAAACTTTTAATGCTCATGCACACATTCAGACAGCCTCGCCGAAGGCATGGTGAATTACTGAATACAGCAAGGTACACGATTCAATGTGTGCGTGGGTGGGTGCCTATTCCATTGAACGTTATGACCACCCCTTCTGCATGAAGGAGACTAACAAGCCCTGGCCTCCTCGATCAGCCCCCTAGTATGAGGATAGATGGTGATGATGAAAAAGGTTTTTGCTCCTATTTGTGGCAGAACGCGTGTTCTCTATATATCCCATCCCATCCACACGTTTGCAGTGTGCAGCTGGCACTCTCCTCCTGAAAGGAGAAGGGGTGGAGTGCCTGTCTCCTCCTCGTTCCTAGACTGTGGAGGAGACAGTGGAGACGCCAGAAATGGTAAGGTGTGACTTTTTTCCTGCTTGCACCTCTTCAGAACATTTGTCCTTGATATCAAAGCCCGGTTCTGTACAGAAACTCCAATTAACACAGCGGAGCGGCCACAGCAAGGTCTGTATGTGGAGGGACTGAGGCCTCCAGTCAACACAGAGAAGCTCCTGCCTGGCAGGTAAGCAAGTGAGATGTCAGAGCGCTCGCACATCCAGGCTCTGAGTCTCTCCACTCAGATCCCAGACACCATGGAGCGGAGGTCACCACTGACTTGTGTTCGGCCGGATTTCCTGACCCAGATTTTGTGAACACAGTAAAACCAATTTGATATTCAGGGATATTTGACAATAACTAATGAATCAGAAGACACAGTAAGGGCAAAATAGGTGGCCAGACTTCAGGGAGGTTTTTTTCTTTGTTTGTTTGTTGTTTTGGGTTGTTTTTTTTTTTTGGTTTTTTGGGGTTTTTTTTTTGTTTTGTTTTTTTTTACCTACATCCCTGAACTTTTGGTAAAATGAAGCCTTATGCAATGAAAGGCATGCCTTCTCATGCTATCCCAGACTGAAAACTGCTTGAAAGGATTCGGGTGGGCTGCTTATCTTTGAGAAAAGACCCTGTGGCAGCATAAGTAGCACCAACTGAACATATTCTGACTTTCCCCTGATGGAACAGGCAGACTTTGACCAGAATACCTGCCCAGTAGAGAATGGCAGGTCTTTACAGCACTGCTGGACACAGGTTCTGTGCTAACCTCAACCCTTTGGCTAAGACGACACTCAGAATGAGAGGTCACAGAGTGAAGGAATGGAGCATGGTGTGGGTTTGTGTCAGAATGAGAGTTCACAGAGTGAAGGAATGGAGTATGGTGTGGGTTTGTGTCAGAATGAGAGTTCACAGAGTGAAGGAATGGAGTATGGTGTGGGTTTCTGTCATGGTAAGCCCAAGAGCCCATGAATTTTCCTGTGTTTGCTTCTTTACCTCTTGGAAATATGGTTGCTGCTCACATAGAGATGTACAGAACGAAGAGTCACAGCCCACAGCTGCCCTATTCCAGACTTTGGTCTCCTTATCCACGGATGTAAGGACATTTGGGTAAATGGCTCTCTAAGAAGACATCTCTTGCCCAAACAGAAAAAGAATAAACTACTCCTGCATTCCTAGGAAATCACAGAAACTAAGGAGTGGATGAATATTCCTGTAGCATCTGTATTCAATTTGTCTGTTTGGTTCTTGCAGAAGGCAAATTTTGGAGAACCACTGTATAGTTAAGTCAATCTGGGATGACTCTAATTTGATCCACTGTTTCAGACACTGTCTCCTAGATCAGATCAACTTACCTCTGACAACTCTACGGCTGTTTATCGGGCCAACACGCCTTTCTCCATCTTTGTGGACTGAGAGCCCACAGAGATGGAGGTCTTACTGTCTTACTCAGGACCACATCCGTTCTGCTATGCTCTAGTCTACAGGAACCTGACTGAACCTCTCAACCCCACACCACCTCACACTGTCTGTGCCGTCACGATGCTGCGCTGTCTGGGCCTGGAGAGCAGGAAGCACCGAGTGGCCTAGATTCCCGAGTAAAGGGGAAAATGTGTCAAGAGGGTAGAAATCCAGGGGCCTGTCACCTCAGTGATGAGCTGGGATCTACTGGTCTCAGCAGTTTCTGGGTATTACTCCCAAATCAGAGCGAATTGCTATGCTGTTCATTTGAAGACATAAGCACAAAGCTTGGGTTCCTTTACAGGAATGACGAAACCTGTATCAACATTGAGGCTTGCTACTCTGACCCATTTACTGATGAACCCATGACCCTGCCAGCTTCAGTGGCAGCAGAGCAGAAAAACCCGCTCCAGGCCACAGGGCAGGAAGCAACCTCAACTTTCCTATATGGTCCTGAACTTCCAATAGTGTAGATGAGGTTGGCGCCAGAAGCATAGGCAGCCCCCATAGAGTCCTGGTGGTATGAAGTGAACCATTTCTTCCTTTGGCAAATGACCGTTCTCCTTTTGAGAATCCACTGGCTTGTTACTGGGTCACAGTAAGGTTTACAAGCTTCAATATGGGTCATCAAATACCATGCTCTCCACTGGTTAGTAAGCAGACTATCTTACTAATACATAAAATAGAGATTTACAAGATTAAGGGAGGTGTCTCATGAAGGCAAGTTTCAAAACCACGTGGCTCTTTCTCTCAATGAACAATCTCTTCAAACTGCTCCCTTCCTCAACTCATCTTAATGTCCAATTGTTTATATAAGCTTATTTTTCTCGTACTGGGACACACATCCTAGGAGGGGTGCATGAAGTCTATAGCCAGTTTTGATGGATAAAAAAAAATTTCCATGTTAAAAATTTAAATTTACATGAACACTCTAAGTCAAATCTCAAATTCTCTTGCCTATTTTTTCAGCTGATCAAATAAATACCCCTATTACTTATCGGCAAATAATGTACATTAGTAGCTAAAAGAAAAAGGTAAAATGAAAACCACATATAATGGGAGGCATTTTAAATAGATAGAAAATTAGTAGTGTGAGCATGAATATACAAAATGACAAGCATATAGCTGTATTTTGCAAATATAAAACATGCTGTTTTGTTACCTACTTTGGAGAATAATACACCATTTTGATAATAATGATAATAAAACATCATTTTATGGGAAAATATTTCTTCAATAAATTTAATGCATAATATTTTATGGTATAAGTGTGAGTCTGTTAAAGCATGTGTGTGTGTATACTTGTATATGTACAGATATACAATATATATAAATATATACTTTATACATAGTATACATATATTATGTACGTATGCATATATGTATATATAATTTTTTATGTGTGTAGGTGTTTTGCCTACATGCATGTCTGTGCACCACATGTGTGTGTGCCTGGTATCCAAAGAGGCATCAGATCCCCTGCAGTTGGAGTTCCCATATAGGTGATGTGAATCGAACCTAAGTCCTGTGGAAGATCAGCCAGTGCTCTTCACTACTGATCAGTCTCTCCAGGCTCATGGTGATAGCTCATCTTGGTTGTCAAAGCAACTGCATCATAACCACTAAAGCCAAATCTGCTTGGTAGAGCTGCAAGGGGTTTTCTTAAGCAGATCATTCTAGGTGTGAAAGCCCCCACTGAGAGAGCGCTACACCTTCCAATGGCAGCCCACATGAAAGGACATGGGAGAAAGGAGGTTTTGCTTTTTTCCTGCTCGCCCTCATTCTCACTGGCAAGTTCATCTCCCCTGTTACTGTAGCCATTCCAAGGCAGCCTAAAACCCAGTAGCTCTCCAGGAATCCTCCCAGACTCCAGCACCAGATTGGGACTATTGAGACATCCTGTCTCGGGGACTGAACATCTACTGGAGCCTTGGCCTTTCTGTCCGGAGATAGCCATTGTTGGACTAGCTGGACCACAGCCTGTAAGCCACGCTAATAAACTACCTTTTAATCTACATCCGTTCTATCAGTTCTGTTCCTTTGGAGAACTCAGAGTCTTTGAGGGACTCCCAAACTTCCCTCGGAGACTTCACAAGCTGACCCTCCGTTGCCTCCATGGCTCTTAGAATTCTTAATCTTCCATGCTCCAACAGAAGAGTCCATTAAGCTTTGAGTACTAACGGCTTTCCCAGCCCAAAGCTCCAAATTCTTCCGTGATCCTCACTTACTGATCAGCATGTCTGGACAATCCTGAGATTACGCAGAATTTTTCACTTGTCTGGTACAAGTAATCTTCATCGAATTATCTATGCACATGTTCACATTTTATTTCTATTGAAAAGATGATCTTTTATTGCTAAGGGCTCTCGTTGACTTTTTTTTTTCTCGTTGACTTTTGAATCATTTTCCTACAGAAGTGTAACTATTCTCTAAAACTTGTCATTTTTCTTTAAACTTCACCAAATATTTTCAAAGTGTAGGTTTTTCCCTATTATACAATTAAATACAACAGCATAGTCATTCATGATTTCTGTCTTTGATGTTGTGTTTAGATGGGCTTTGCTCATCCTGAAAAATTATCTAAATATTTATACTTTACTTATGATTTCACTACTTTTAGTTCTGTAACTTTAAAACTATATTCCACTAAAATTGTAATTTAAATTAAATGCTTGGGTTTACTTACACAAAGAAATTTCCAAGTTAATTATGCATTTTAATTTACAATTATTGTGTGTATATGGGGGGGCGTGTACATGCTACAAGTGCACATGTAAAGGTCAGAGGGCAACTTCTGGAAGCCATTTCTTGCCTTTTACTGAATGACCCAGGGATTGAACTCGGATCAGCAGGCGTGTGCAGCAAGTGCTTTTACCCCCGAACCACCTCACCAGCCCACAAGTCATTTTTATTTACAAAGTTGCTGTTTTAAATATTTTTTTGTCAAAATAATAGGGAGATTTTTAGAATCATCTACTGAATAAATATCCTCCCAAATTATGCAAAACGCTAAAATTTGCAAAACAAATCATAATCCCTTGGTGTGGAATGGCTTCATTAAAATGCAACTCACCTACCACTCAATTCATCCATTCAATGTGTTCAATTTAATGATTGTTGGTAGGTTCAGAGAGGCAACTATTACTACCATCAATTTAAGAACATTTTTTATTATACCAAAAAGACACCTGCACGCATTAACTATCATACTCAAATGCCGTATGCTTCTGCTAACTCACTCCAGTCTTCACAGTATAGAATTCAATATTGGGAACATCAATATTCGGCCTTTAGTGGTTTGGTAGTTGGTTGTCTTTTTGTTGTTATTTGTTTTTGTTTGTCTGTTGGATTTTTTTCTTTGTTTTAGGTACCAAATTCATTTAATTTAAATAATGATGCAAATTCAAGAATTTCGGTGGATGTTCCAGAACAAGTTACAGAAAGGGTGAAGCTAATTCCAATATGCATATGTTGCCATGAGGTGACCAGAGAGGGCCCTCTACACGGGGAAGCTTAACATCTCCTCATTACTGTCTCCCACCATGAACTTGTCAAAGAGATACTCACTCCATGCCACCTCCAGGGACTCACATTGTGCACGAATTAGTTTTGTGGCCACTGAATTCTTCGATGGACGTCACCTCTCACTCAGGTACTGAGTCTTAATAAAGTCTCAGAAGTGGGCAGCATGTCTGTCTGCAGCTGGCCTGTGCGGCTCCAGTGGTGATTGGCTCATACTGTTTCCAAGGGTAACAAACACTCCCCGGCGGCGTTCAGCTCACTCTCTTGGTTGTTGTGGTCCGGTTTCTTGATACCCTGCAGGAAGACCTGGCTACTTCATTGATTCTACACCTCCACTAGTTCTACCTCCTTGTGACATTCTGAAAGGAAGTATTTGGCAAACTCCTTCAAAGCCACATCATCGTGGTCCATGCAGTAAGACACAGATAGATATAGGGGAGCTCTAAGCTAATCTGGTGGGTGATGGCGTCCTCTCAGTCCTGTTGGTAGTTCTGGTTTGCCTGCCGGGGATGGGGAGGTGGAGAGGGTAGGGCTCAACTATCACGGCAGAGGCTAGGAGAAATACTGTAGAGGTGTTGGGTTGGGCTGAGGCCACTGCTTGGAGGTGGCAAAGAGCTGTTGGTTTTGAGTGGCCAGCGAGGGTGGTAAGTCAGGTGCCAGTTTCTGTTCATGCACTGTCGAAGCCAGAGAGCATGGCAAATCATGGCAAAGAACTTTGGTTGGCTTCTTAAATTTGGCATACTTTTGTGGTTCACTCAGTTCTTATGTAGAGTTATATCACTTCCCATTGTATAAATACAGCACATTGATCAATTCATCAGAGGATGAATGTTTGGTAGGTCTCAATTGTTGCTATTATGAATTATGCTTCTAGTTGCTGTGATTACTCTAGTATATACATTTTTCCACACTTTTACTTTCAACATCCTTGTGCTATTTTTGTTTCATTTTGTTTTGTTTTGTTTGTTTTTAGTGTGTTACTCCTAAAATCAGAACATATTTGATTTTGACATTTCTGGATTAACAATCCCTGTCTTTTAATTGGGGTAAATGGTCCATTTACATTTAATACATGTTCTTATACACATATATACATGTTAGTTAAATACCTATTTAGAAATTTTGTTCTACAGATTTACATTCCTTTTTCTCTCATTTGGACTATCTGTTATATACTGTACTGCGTCTCTCTCTCCCTCTCTCTCTCTCTCTCTCTCTTTCTCTCTCTCTCTCTCTCTCTCTCTCTCTCTCTGTGTGTGTATGTGTGTGTGTGTGTGTGTGTGTGTGTGTGTGTGTGTGTGTGTGTGTGTGTGTGTGATGTGTGATGTGTGTGTTATGGTACGTTGAATCCTGGTACTTGTCCATGCTAAGCAAGCAGCAAGCACTGAGCTACACAGCAACCCATAAATCTTTTTACTACACAAATCTTGAAGTTGAACACTTGGATGGAATCTAGGCTGAGACCAGAGAATGAGCATTTCTATCAAGTTCACAGATGGTGCCAATGCTGCTAGAATGCTGACCACACTCTGAAAAACAGCAGTTTGGAACATGAAACAGACGGTCCATGAGGGGATGGGTGAAGAGGTATTTAAAAATTGAAGCAAAAGAGAACTGTGTCTGGGGCTAGAGAGACGGCTCAGCAGTTAAGAGAGCCTTCTGTTTCCCCAGAGGACACTGGGTAAAGGTTTCGCAGTCCACATGCCCCACTGCACTAAAGAGAAGAATCTAGACACTCTTTGCATGGGATTTGGTAACAGATATCTCTGTAGGGACCTAATGTGGGCTGGATTCTGCAAACATATAAACTAATTTGAATTCATTTACTGACAAAAAAAAGTAATAAAATAACAAATGTAATGATTTGCAGTTATAACACAGGTTATTTTTAAAGATTTGAAGAGGGTACTACTACAAGTCAAAATTACATTTTTTTTGCACATTGGTTTATGTCCTAGAGAACGTCTAAGGCACAGCAGGAGAAACGGTTAGAAACATATGTAATATGAAACACCATTCTGTTCAGTGTTTTCCTGTGAGTAATTATGTTAATTGTAATATAAATGTGCTGTTGATCTAGGAACTCAGCTGATTATGCAGTTCTGCTAAAAGCTGAAAAAATTTAAACCAAGGGGAAATAAAACTTGACATCTTCATTCATGAATGAGAGCAAAAAACATTTTAAATAAATAAAAGGTGTCAAGATCTCACAAAAAGTTTTACAGTTCTGAGGTGTTTGTGACAAAAAAAAAAACCAATCAACTCATTTCCCTTAAATTGCAAATAAAATTTAGCATCACAAATCTCCTGAATTTTAGTTTCTGGTTATTTTTTTTAATATATGATTTTGGGAAAAGCTTACAAATTGAGATTTTCATAAATGGTATCCACAAGTGGAGATTAGCAATCGAGCATGAAAAACAATCTCAGATACAGAGATCAGATCGTTTTCAAAGTGTGTGGTGGGACACATCTTTAATTCTAGCCCTCGGAGGGTGGAGGATGGAGCATTTCTGATTGAAACCAATCTGGTCTACAGAGCAAGTTCTAGGCCCGCCAGAGTTGCCTGGTGAAACCTTGTCTCCAAGGAAGAAGAGAGCAATCAATACATTCTTTCACTTGAGGCAATATCTTATTATGGTGCCCAGGCTGGCCTCAAACCTGTCATCCTCCTGCCTCAGCCTCAGTAACCTCAGTGCTAGAATCACAGGGGCTCATCACCATGGCTGGTGTGTTCTGGAATACCCGACCCTTTTTGTCACCTGCTCAAACACATCCCTTGGCTTCTGGATGAGTTTTGCTGCTGAGACACAAATTTAGAGACAAACAAACAAAACAGCAACAACAACAAAACAACATATACATCCGCCATCATTAAAATTCTAGATTCTGGGCAGAGATGTGGCTCAGTTAAGAGCATTGGCTGCTGTTCCAGAGGACCTGGGTTCAGGTCCCAGAACACACACACAGTAGCTCCCAACTGTCTGTAACTCCAGTTCCAGGGGATCTGATGCCCTCCTCTGGCCTCCACAGGCACCCAGCATGCATATGGGCACACAGACAGACAGACAGACGACACGAAAAGCACCTATACACATAAAATAAAAATAATTTTTTGAAAAAGATTCTGGACTTTGGAATCTTTGGGATACTTCTGCTGGGGTAACATCTACGTTCTAGCCAAGCTTTACTTCTCCCAGGAGTTAAGGGAGAGCGCATTCCCTTGCCTTGGAAATCATCTACATCCAGAAGCTCATGGCACAGCTAGATTCAAGGCTACTAGCCAATGGTAGTTGTGTCTTTCTCAAGCTACATTATTCTGACTTCTCTATCTATGTTTCACTTTGAAAGACCCTAGCTACCAGGACTACATATAGACTTCAAGATAATCTGCCAATAAAAAATTAAATTATTATTATTATTGTTTTATGTATATGGGTGTCTTGCCTGCATTGATGTCTGGTGTACAGACAGACCAGAAGAGTGTGTTGAATCCCCTAGAACTAGAGTTATAGATAATTGTGAACTGCCATGTGGGTGCCAAGAATCAAATCCAGGTCCTCTGGAAGAGCAGTCAACACCCTCAACTGAGCCATCTTTCCTGCCCCTAATCTCCCAGTTTTAACATGGCTGATTGCTTATCTTAATTCTCCCCTGCTGGCTAACGACACGCACAGATTGTTGAGGCTTATGATGTGAACCTCCATGAGACAGTCTTCCTTCCATAGCATCCCAATGACCACAAAGCCCTTCTGTGAAGTCAAGGCCACTACACCACTGGCCACAATTTCCCTTCCCACCTTTCCCCTATAGCAGTCAACCTGCAGATCCCCCAGCACCTCCCCCCAACACACACACACACACACACACACACACACACACACACACACACACACACACACACACACACACACCACACACACACTCACACAGTTCAAGGCTTTGCTTGTGGTATTTTTCTCTCCCTTGATCATCTTTTCATTCTTCTTTTCCTCACCAAGACACTTCCCCTGGCAAGTGTCTTCTTCTCCATGAAGCTTTCTACCTCACTTTCCCCCACGAATGTCTCTATCATCTATCTGCGCTGCCCTATAGAACTTGGCGTTTTTTGATGGTTACATATGTTCTATATGGCGTCTGCCAGGCCAGTGGTTCTCACCCTGTGGGTCGTGCAACCCCTATGGGGTCAAATATCGGATATTTACGCTACGATTTACATAACAGCAGCAAAATTATGGTAGGGAGTCACCACACCATGAGGAACTGTATTAAAGGGTCGCAGTGTTAGGAAGGTTGAGAACGGCTGGTTTAGGCCATCATCTTGGGGGCAGAAACTCAAAGGTTCATTTTCATCCGTGTGCCTGTCAGACATACGTGAAATGGAACCCTTGATTTTCACCCACAATCTAAACCCTCCCACTTTTGCAAAGGCACCCCCATTTGCCAAAAAACTTTGGGGCCCTCTCCCATTCCTCTTGCCTTCATTAGCTGTATCAGCTCAACAATAAATCTTACCACGGGTGCCCACTGACCTACGCCACCCCTCTCTTTTGCCTATTCTGGTTCCTCAAGCTCCCTGCGTCCACACTGGCCTCTGTACTTCTCAGTCCGCACGAGTGAGCACGTGTGTGCATGCGCCCACACGCAGCCATGCACACACATTACTTTTCAGCAGCCAGATGAATGGTTCGGATCTTTAGAAATCATTTGATTATATCTGAGCTACGCTCAGTGTCGAGGATTTACTTGACCACCATGTTTATAATACACCAAAAGCTCCTCAGGACTCCAATGCCACCTCCCTCTGCTCAATGCCTGGGTCTCCATGGCCCAATCCCACTCACTGTTGGACCCACTGTTCTTCAAACAGACCTAGTGGCCGCTCGGCCCAGTGTCTCTACCTCTGCTATCTGTTCAGCGTGTGGAAATAAATGTCTCTCCAGAAAGCTGTAGGTCTTGCTCCTCCCCGTCCTTTCAATCTCTGGGTACCCTGTAAAGCCTCTGCAATGACCATTTTATCATACCCACCTGCTGTGAGCATCTTGTACGTAACAAGGGCAGCTCTGTGTCTCTCCTATCACTAGCTATGTCCTCATCCTGACAGAACTTTAACAACATCTATCTATCTATCAATACAGGAAATTCCACTGTAAATTTACTCACCACCAAAACGCAAACTCCAAGAGTGCGGGAACTTTGATCTCTCTTCTGGTCTGGAACCCGGCAGGACACATTGCACAGACTGTTATGCTAATGAGCAAGCTCATCTTTACATATCTTGAAGGTTTTGTGCCCTGTCCTTTGACCACAACAGATTTTGAGAAACCAGAAGCTCAACTGAATCAATCTATCTATCAACTTATCTATCATCTATCATCTATCTATCTATCTATCTATCTATCTATCTATCTATCTATCTATCTACCTACCTACCTATATATCTACCTACCTACCTATCATCTATCAATATATAATTATATATAATTAATATATTATTTAATAATATCATCAAAGAAAAAAACCTCCAAAGAAAGCCGCTTCTCTGTGGACAAATAAAGACTAGAGGTGTTGGCACAACTCCACTTACACTGTCATTATGTGTCATTACGCAGCTCTAGTCTGATGGATTTCACCTTAGAGGAGAAAATACATCAAACTGAATACTCAGGCCAAAGCTCAGGAATTTCCTCAGGAGCCATGGGGCGGGCCCTTCCATGTGCGGGGACAGGGCACACGAGTGTGGGTCTGAAGGTCCTTTGCTAAGGTGACTGGCAGCCACAGTGCGTTGATCCGTCTTCTACTCTCCTGGATGTTCTTCTAGCCCAAAGCCCTTTACTCTATTTTCAATGTCAAAGCATCGGTTTCTTAGAAACAGACTTATTCTTTGATTTTAGGGGTTTTTTTTTAATCAACGTGGGGAGGGGGGGGCAATCCCCCAAAACAAACACTAACACAGCCTGTCTCGAATCACCCACTCTCATACCACACAGCAGAGGGCAGTCCCTAAATTCATCTTTTCTTTGCTGTCCAAGGTAGGTAACTGCAAACGCAAGTGTTTGTAATTGTGCACGTTCATTTCATTTAAACTAACCAATTTAAAATGAGCTTCCCACACTAATTTTAAATGACTCCCTTCCTGCCCTTCAGAATTTCTCTTAGTCCTGATTTTAATACCCGTTTCTATATTCAGTAGCGTCCGCATCTTTTATGTTGAAAACATGAACATTAATCACAGTGAACTTGTTTTGAAGTCCGCTGCTTTCCCTGCAGAGCTTTTCATGAGTGCATTTCCCAAGACACTGATTTTCATCTCGTGGCTATATATTAGAACCACTTGCATGACTTGGAAAACTACCATACTCAGGCCCCATCCAAGGCCAAATCAATGTGCCTGAAAACCAGACCTAAGGACAAGAATTTATTTTTAAAGTTCCCAAGTAATCGCCCAGTGCAGCCACAGTCAAGGACCAGAGGTCTTAGTTACACACACCCCTGTGAGTCACAAAGAGACAGTGCAGTGTTGGGAACAGCAGCAAGAGGAAGCAAACTCCAAAACTCAAGACGATGCTACGGTTAATCCACACAGTGGGTCCTATCCCTAATCAAGTCCTTAGCTGACCTGAATACTACGTGACTTAGACACAGTGATTCCCTCAGAAAATAAGGATTTGATGGGAAAACATAAATAAATGGAGCAGGACTTAGAGATATTTTAAAGAAATTATTAGTGGAAAGTCAGCATTTTCCTCAGTGGTCCACAGCTCAACAAGTTACCTATTTGTAACATCTGTTCCCTTCTGGTCTTTTGCTGTGATACTTTAAGGAAACTCCAGGGAAGAGTACTTACTCTATTTATACAAGAAGGGATTTCCTAACAGTTTCTGGTGATGGTTGGATTTGGAGAGAATGTCAGAAGTAGCTGGGACATGAAAGGAATAGATTGAAAAACTGAAAGTAAGGTAGCAAGGATATAGCTCTGTGTAGTCACTGTGCAATGGGACCAGACAATGGGGACTGCCTATTTGCAAGGGCACCATAGAAACTAAATCTTATTATGCACCTGACTCTACCATGGTATTTTGGCTACACCGAATTTTTCCATTATCCAATGCTTACAAAAATTTCCAAATTGAACACTTAATTGACAAAAAAGTGATGTTTGTTCTATAAATACTACACTACATCATAATTTGGACAAAGATGCATATTTGGCAGAGGAAACCTTGTCTAAATTGATGGAGAGGTCATTCATCACTTTCTGGACCATAAAATATGTCATTTTTCCAGTTCCGACAATTTTGTGAATAGTCTGTCTACCTTAAGATTTTGTTTGGTACCTCTTCAAAGCAACTATTGCCAAGCTCTTAACTGGCACTGGGGGGGGGGGGGGGGATGAGATTATTTACAAGTGGAGAGAGAGAGAATTTTAGTATTACATAAAACATTGTGATTGCTTCCAAGTGATTTAAGAATCAGTGACCTAATGATTCCAATTTATTTCAGTTGCCAGATCCTGCCTGGAAATTGTGAAGTTGTCTTCTGTGGTAAATTCTAATTTGTCTATGCCAAAATTAGATATTAACCATCTACTAATATGTATGTATATGCCTATGTACAGCTCATTATTGATTAAAGCACTATCTCAAGAGTAATTAGCAGGGCTTCAACAACTACGCCCACTCCTAAGTGACAAACTACAGAGCATCTTCTAAATTAATCACCAAATTACTACTTGACACCTTTTTTAAATATTTATTTTATTTAATTCAAATTTTAAAAAAACGTTTTTCTAAAACCATTGGACTTCTTTTTAGATTACTAAGCACTAAACAGATTAACTCACACCTCTTTGAGACCCTACCATTTGTCAAAGGGCTCAGACATTAGACTCTGTATTAGAAATGTTTATTTCTGTATTTACTGTCCCCATATTATCCTCATTTTCAAGGCCAACGAATCTTCATGCATTTACCAGGAGACTCTTCCAACGAGGAGTCAAATCATATTTTTAAAGAGTAATTACTTCTAACTTTCCAAATTAATGAGTTACTCTGGAGTTTCTCCACAAATCTAGTTTAAAATATTAATTTAGATTTCAGATTAATATATATCTTGTCACATTTAACAGAACGTGTTCCCGGTGTGCACAGGATTCATTTTCTTGGGCAGGATTTTCTGCCCGTCTTTAAGCATAGCCCTCACGGAGTAAAGAGTCTGCAACTTAAATAAACATACATACCTTTAGTTGGAGGCAGAAAAAAAAAAAAAAAGCCCAAAGCATCAAAGAACCCTCCTGCAGAAGCAGGCGCGCAGCAAAGCTCCATTAGTTCATGGACTGAGGGCACTGCTTTTCATAAGTGCTTTTTTCCCCCTGGGAACTTTTCCGAGTCTCCCTCTCTGCTCTCCAGAAGCTCCTCGCGAGTCCTAACCAGGTTTTATCTATTTTTTTCCTCCTTTTTTCTTTCTTTTCTCTTTGCTTGTGACAACAAAGAAGTTGTCAGGAAAGGGCTGCTTGGTATATTTCATCGAGGGCTTTCTATTTTCGGTAAGTTTTACTGTTCTCCAACTGCTCCTGATTCTCCCCAAACACCCAGAGTGGTTAGGACCCCTCTAAATTCCCCCTCCCAACCCACCACACAAACAAACCCGACCTAATCAGAACTTCCCACTGGATTCCTGAGTGCTGTTGACTCCCCCCACCCCACTCCCCAAAATGCCCATCTTTAGACCTCAAGTTAAAAACCTCTGTTTAGAACTAAAAGGCAAAAGCCTAAGAATTTTCCAGGAGCGAAGAGACCCCTTCAACCTCTCCAAAGGTCATGACATTGGGAGTTCTCGAGGCCAGTTCACAAACACGGGTGCAGGTTGACCTTATGCTGGAGTAGCTGGGTCCCCCCGCTAGCCCATGGCTATGTTCAAAGGAAAAGTTAACTTTCTTTGCACCCTGAGTTCAGGCAAACCTGTGGGTACTGCACCTGGGCTTGGAGGGAGCTCAGAAACCTAAGAAGAGCTAATAAGATCAGTGTTTGCAGAGAGACTCTGGGTACCACCGCCCCGCGGGCAAACGCACCCTGAGGACTGGAGCCCTGGAGCTCCACAGATGCGTGCATGCAACTCAGGCCTCCCATCTCCTTCTAGCAAGGCCAGTACACTCCGGATCTTCCCCTGGGGTCTGACCCGGGAGCTGGCCTCGAACCTGCACCGTTAGGCGGCGGGAGCTCCCGCGTCCTTACCTTGGGGTTGGTCAGGAGCTGGTGCTGATCGCTGTGTAGCAGCGCCCTGGAGTTGGACTCGGAGTTGTTCACGTATACCTGGACGCAGGGGTACTGCGAGGTGCCCCTGCAGTCGGTGCCACAGGTGAAGGTGCACTCGAACACCTCGCCGATCTGCTGCACCGACAGCACCGTGCAGTTGGCCGCCGTGGCTTGCAGATCCTGCAGCGCGGGACTGAGCCAGCAGAAGCCGAAGATGAAGAGCGACACGACGCCGGAGATGATGAGGAACAAGCCGAGCCGGATGCTCTTGTCTTCGGCTTCCGTGTACTCGTAAGCCACCCTGAGCTTCGCCATCGCCCCCCACTCTCCACGGCTGGCGCGCTCCCCGCCCCCTCCCGCCCCCGGCGCGGAGCTCGACTGCCTCGGGCGGGAGGAGCCGCCGCCGCCGCCGCCACCACCACCGCCGCCGCCGCCGCCGCCGCGCGACAGCAGGGGAGTGGGCGGCGAGGGGGCGCGCGCGAGAACAAAGGGGCCGAGGCCGGCGACGCCCCCGGCGGCGGCGCTGCCCGAGGCCCGGCTCCCCGGTGCCACGGTCGCCTCAGAGCGTCCCGCACCCCGGGGCTCCCCGAGCCGGCCCCCGCCCCCGCGCGCTCCGCGCCCCGCGCCCGTCCCCCGGAGCTCGCCGCCCGCCTGCCATCGCCTCGGCCGATCGCCCGCCGCCCCGACGCTGGGAGCGGCTGGGCTGCCGAGCCCGGGCTCCGCCGTGCGGGAGGCTGCTCCTCCCCGCCCTGGGCGCCGCCGCCCCGCCCCGCCCCGCGGGCTTCTCCCGGGGGCGAGCACCCCACCCCGGGCCGCCGCCGCGCGAGCTGCTCTCGGAATCCTCCTCGCCAGATGCCACCTGGAGAGGTGGCGGAGAGGGCCGCCGCGGCGAACCGCTGAGCACCCGCTTAAGCAAGAGCGCAGCTGGGGGAGAAAGTTAAAAGAGGAAAGAAAGAAAAAGAAAAAAAAAAAAAAATTAAAATAAAGTGGGGGAGGGTGGCGCGAGCGTGCAAGGCGGGAATCTTAAAAACTCCGAACCCGGGTTGTGCAGCCACGGGGAGCTGCCAGGCGGCGGGCGCACCAGGGAAGCGAGCTCCGGTGGCAGCGAGGGACAGAGGGCACCCGTGCGGACGCAGGGGATTGCCCACGGGCGAGCGGCGGGAGCTGGAGGGCCCTGCGGATGCTACGCCGCTGCCGCCGGGCCAGTCCTGGCTGAGTCCGCGGGACAACGCAGGCCGGCTGGATCGGAGACTCGAACTTCGGTGGACTTTGCTGGAAAAAATAGGTCTCAGGCAGCGGGAACGGCCTCTAGGGGTGGGACGCGAACAGGTGGCAGAGGCTTGCAGCCGGGGAGGCGACCCCACTTTCTCTGGCTTTCCAGCTGTGGAGAGCAGAGCCTGTTGGCCTCCTTAGGAATCTTGCCACTCTTAGCCCGCGCAGGGATTTGCAGGTGAGCTTTTTCTGGAGCGCTGTGCAAGGCGACCGCGGCATGCAGCAAACACTTTAGAACTGGTACAGCTTCTAGAGGTCTGCTCCTTACTTCATCTCTGCGCTTCCATATCCACCCTCGCGATGTAAACCTCCAGCCTCTATTCTCCTAACTTTACT
Source organism: Peromyscus californicus insignis (assembly GCF_007827085.1). Classification (NCBI taxonomy): domain Eukaryota; kingdom Metazoa; phylum Chordata; class Mammalia; order Rodentia; family Cricetidae; genus Peromyscus; species Peromyscus californicus. The sequence continues at coordinate 33,528,516 of NW_026294535.1, forward strand.
TTGTAAATTAAAACTACTTTTTTACCTAAAGTGTTTTTTTTTTTTAAATCATAAAATCAAACTTGAGAACTGTTACAAGCCACGCTTGGAAGAATAAAATTTTAAAAAAATACACAAATCTCTTTTAATTGGCTTGCCAACTCCCAGATGAATGAACTCATGTTCCTGATGAATATCAAATGCAGAGTCATGGAAATTTTAAGCCCACTCTACCAGACGTCAAATACTTAGCTGGGACTGACTGAATACTTTTCCAGAGTTCTGACAGGTTATGCTGACATGTATTTCCAAGTCATGGGAAAGGAGACCTTCAGTATCTGTTTTTCCTAATGAATAAAAAGCCTGCAAGATGTGCAAAACTTTAAAAATCACAAAGATGTTATGATGCAATACCTTCTAAGTTCTGGGGCAGACACTTCATTTTATTTTATATTTCTGCCTGGGATTTATCCCCCTTTCTGTTGGGGTAAAGGCATTTGTTAGGGACGCATTGCCTATAAAGAAAAGTGAGCTCAATAGTTGAAGCGTCTTAACCTTAGATCGCAAATCTTCGCTGAGTGTTGACAGATTCCAGATTCCAATCCTCTTCTAGGACCAGAGATGGGGGATGAATGGACAAGTAACAAGACCACTTAAGTCTGAGGGACTGAATCCTGAGGCAAAATAATTCATACCACGTTCAGAAAGCCCTAGGCAGAGAGAGGTCCAAGGGCAACTGAGCGAATATCACACGTTTCAGTGCCTCTACAGCTCCAACGTTGTGAATGATACCTCTCCCTTACAACTGCGCGAGACCCAGGAAACCACATCGGGGAGTGTTTCTGTCTTTGTGGTTATTATTTTCAGGGTGATGGAAGAAGCTGTTGCTCTCCAGCTTCCTGTTATCCAAACATTTAGTTTTCTCTTATTCCCTATTTCTAGGTTGGCTTGTCTTCTGTCTTCAGTGAAACGTACCTAAAGACTTCACAAATTAAATCAACTCTTTTTATCCTGAAGGATGCACTAGAAAGATGTGTTCATTTTTTTTTTTCCAACTTGCGTAGGGTAGCCTTGTAACATTCCCAAGGGAGGCTGGATATACTTGTTTCAGAAAACAGGTCATCACTGACTTTAAGTCGGAAGGGCAGCAAGAACCTCGGGGATCTCAGAATGGCAATTTAGCACCTTCTGCTCCCAGGGGAGGGCAGAGGCATCACAGAAAAGGAGGCTAGTCCTTCCTATGAATAGCTCCCATCAACAGCATCTAAAAGGAACAATGTGCAGAACCAGACTCCCTCAGAGAATACTGTTGTCTCCCATGATAGCAGAGCAAGTCACAATGAACTTTCATTCAGAAGAAAAACAAAACCTTCCTAAAGAAGAACATTAAAGCTTTGCTACGATCACTTGGTTTTTGGGATCAACAATCTGAAAAAAGTTCTGTGGCTTATGTTAAAATTGCAATATCCAATCCCGTGTGCATGCAAAGAGGACTTCACTATCGTAGGAACAGAGCATGTTGGGAAACGTTTGTTATTTCCAGAATCAGCACAGTGTGGTCTCTCTGTAACAAACTTAGTAAACACTTGTGTAGCTAAACTACACAGATGAGAAAAATCGTAATTTATCACCGTTCTCATTAAAACTCACATTCTGGATAAGTTTTAAACATTTGCAACTAACTATAACTAGGTAAGAAGAACTAGTATAACTAGTGGTCCAACAAAGAAAAAGCAAATAGAAATCTTGTTTTCTCAATTTAGACATAACTAGAAAACTGAGTTTCCTTTTATTTAAACTAGACTTAAAATATTTAGTTTGGGGGCTGGAGAGATGGCTCAGCAGTTAAGAGCAGGTTCTCGAGTCCTATTCTCAAGACCCATGTTGGCAGTGTGCAATCACCTACAACTCCAGCTCCAGGAGCATCTGACCCTTCTGTCCTCTGCTGAGAAGACACCAGCTCTCACATGCTCACAAAGAGACCCACACATATATAGTATTAAAATAATAAACTTTAAAAATAAAGGTTTGCAGGGGACTAGAGAAATGGTCCAGTGGTTAAGAGCACTGGCTGTTCTTCCAGAGGACCAGGGTTTGGTTCCCAGCATCCATATGACCGCTCACAACTGTCTGTAGTTCTAGTTCCAGAAGATCCAATGCCCTCTTCTGGCCTCTGCAGGTATTGCATGCATGTGATGCATTGTAAATAGACGTTTCCTGTCCCTCATAGTGTAGAAAAGGATTGTTCCATAGCAATGCACATAAATGCATGCAAAACACCCATACACTTCAAATACAAATAAATAAAGGTCAATTTAAAAAAGTTTTCAGTTTTACTAAATGATTTCTAGCCTGCTATGCCAAGAAATAAACGTCGTCATGCCCCACTGTGATTGTTAAATGCTCTTCTTAGACTTTGAATTTCCAGCCATAAGTGTTACCTATTCTACTGAGCATACGATTACCGAGAACATTACTACTTCTAGATACTTAGAATATATTAGTTCAAAGTTAACCAAGAAGCTCCACGAGACTTTACATTTCATTGAAATAGCAAATACTTGAAAAGTAATTCAATTTTAAAAGTCCAGATTTGTTTGTACACAGGCTTTTGTTTGCATAAAGCCTTTGCTTTAAGCCAGATAAGCAAAACGACAAAAGCAGAAAATGTAATCACTGGGTTCATACTTTTTAGGTTAAAAATTGAGAATTTCATGCATGCATATGTTTTGATCAAATCCACTCCTCCCTTCAACTTCTCCCATATTCCCAAACCCTTACCTCACAACTTTCTGTACCCTTTTTCAACCCACTGGGCCCACTTAATGCTGCTGTGTGTTCACAGGCCATCTACTGGAGCATGAACAGCCAACTGAAATCTGAAGTCCTGAACCAAACTGGCAATCTTCCTTATCCAACAGCCATGAATTGGCAGTAGCTCTTCAGCTAGGGCGGGACTTCATAAACCTTCCCCTCATCTTGCCTAGATATTAAAATTTTAAGTTTTATGAAAATGTCTTCATGAAGTAGTGGTAGAGTTCCTAAATTCTTACCATCTTTCACGTTCATTGAACTTTTATGGGAGAAACATACTTATGTAGAAGAAGGAGTATGAGCTTTGGAATGGTAAGTTTGAAACCGAGAGTCTTTGGCTCCAGCTCTAGTACTAATTCATCTGATGTAATAGACACTATTTCTCTTCAAATGAAAGCATTGAGCTACAATTGTTTTAATGTTCTAGGCTTAAATTATAAGTTGATTTTGTTATTTCCAAATTTAAAAAAAAAAACTTGTATTGCTATGTAATAAGCATACTACTTGGAATACCTTTACTAGGAACAAACCTCAAACACAGAGAACATCTTCCCACAGTGTTTAACAGGGAGTGTGGGCGCATCCTTGGGGTCATGGGCATACATTTACTGAACAACTGTATGAACTGGGTTACTCACAGATGTCCTAAATTCATCTTCTCATGAGGAGGAACAAATTCAGATATTACTATTTTCAAGATGATACATTACAAATGAATTTCAAATATATCTAAGGGTTGTTCATCATCCCCACTTATGAAACCTATGAAGGGAACAATCTGTAGAGGAACACTGTAGCTGATCCCTTAATTTAGTTCCCATTTATTCTGAATCCCATTCGTGTTTAACAATGCTGTTGTTAAGACAGCATTCCAGATCAAAGTGCTGTTGTGAGAGATTGTTAGTATTTAGATTAGAATCAAGCTACAAAATACACACACACACACACACACACACACACTCGTGCACACGGGATAAGCAAGTGTTGATAAAAGTCAATAAATGGCCCTAGAGTGGAAGGAAATCCTGGCTTATTTATGCAGGGAATTAATTAAGAATTCTAGGTTTTCTTGTCTTTGCCTGGACACATCTAACGATGGAAAACACGTTGACCCTGATCATCTACTCACTACTGTTTTGGACTTTAAAGGAGTAGAACTTCCTTATCATGAATTAATATTTGCGCCTTGCCATAACAACATATAAGTAATGGTATTATTTAAGGTAAAGATAGTTGTAAGAATAAATCCTTAGAAATAAGTGTTTCCTATTCAGATGTGCAGCCATTTTGTCTCTCCAAGGTTTTTTTTTTTTCTTCTGGTGTACCTTTCTCGGTTACTTCAGTTTCTTTTGATGGGTTTTAGGACACTAATGTTTTATACCCTTACCTTAAATGCTAAGAAAAAGAATGATTCAAAATTGGGAAGGAGACTCCACTTTAATGTTCTATGAAAAAGGAGTCTGCACCTTCCTGTACCACGCCACGTAATTTACAAACATCCCAAGGATAATGGACCTTGTTCAGGAATGTCACTGTAAATGTAGAGAAGCCAGAGAAATGACTGGTTCACCTTCATTAGACAATTCATATTCTGAATAGTATTTTGCAAGTCAACTAATTCAATATTCAAATTTGAGACCTACATTTAGAATGAACTAAGAATAACCTAAATCTTTAGATAATGTAAATGTAGAAATAATTTTTGAGCACAGTAACATAAGTGGCATTTAAATAAAGGTATGTTTTACATAATAGTATACTTGAGGAATATTAATTAATCAAAGACATTAAAACATTCAAATGTTTCTCTTAGGAGGAGGAAATATTTAACAACTCAAAGGCAGACAAAATGAATGCACTGCTACATATGGTAATTAAAACTATATCTTAAAATAAATGTTCAGTATGTAACAGATTTAAAGGTAGCTTTGAAACATTGTGGCTGCCCCAAATCTTTATTTTTATACATAAGAAGATGGGACTATTTATGTCATTCCCTCCTATGTTTTCTTATTGAAGTATATAATTTTGAAGGTTTCATCTAAGTTTCTTTTTTATTATAAATGGCTATCAAGAGGCCAAAGTCTTAAAATACCAATCCACTTGTGGAAATTTTACCATGCTTAAAATCTGTGGCATTACTCCCCAAATGTCTGAAGAACTCAAGTTTCATCAAAATTAGATCCAGTATGCAGTAGAAACCAATTTTCCTGGAAGAAAAAGTCTTTATTATAAATTAAGGAAATTATCATGTGGCCAAAATGTCCCTTAGGCCAAAGACAATGCAAATTACCAAAACATTTCATGAGATGTTTATGCAAATTAAGAGGCCACCTCCTAGGGCTGGAGAGTTGTCTTAGTGGTAAAGAGCATTTGTGGAGGACCTAAGTTTGGTTCCCAACACCCATGGTGGCTCACAATCCTTCACAATCCAACACTCTCTTCTGGATTCTAAGGTCACTGCACACACATACATGTGGATGAAACACTCAGACACATAAACCTGAAAATTAAGAATTGTCTTCTTCAGCTGGTGCCCTACACTGCTTGAAAGAGTTAATGCTGGTTTTTACTAGCAAGATAGCAGAACATAATATGGTAGGTATCTTCCAGGCCATGGGAATGAAAAGTGAATGCAAAGTTGATTTGCAGTACAGACATTTAAGATGTGTTGGAACTGCTTGTGTACTATTTAAGCAAGAATTTGGATTTGCAATGAAGTTATGAAAATTTTACCCTTACAACTTCTATGACTTGCAGAAATTTTTATGATATATATACACAGAAGTTATTAGCATTTCATGGTCCATGGATACCGAGTTCTTAAAAGCATAAGCATTAAGATAATGCCAAATTTGGACTATTGGATTTTCCAACTTTCAATTAGTGAATACACTGATAATGTATGCCATTACTTTTAGCAGTTTTTATGCATAAAACTAAAACCGAACAAAAATATTCTCTGCACAATGGAGGAAGCTGTTTCATGCTTGGAAACTAGTTGGCTTGCTTCCTGTTCTGCTGATGAATAGTATTGTAAAGATGAGCTCTCTCAGTGAGGACACTGGTTGTTACAGAAAACACAGACCCCTTAGCTCTGGAACATTAGACTTCGTCTAACGTTCATTTGGTGAGAGTTCACCATCACCTTAGTCTAGCTGGTATTAATACATTCACTGGAGTGTGAGGTGTACAGACGGCAGTGACTTCAGGTGTGCTCTGCAGCTGTTTCTCATGGAGACATGTCCAGGTGGCCCTGAGGTCTATTAGTTCAGAATTCCATTGCTAGACTGTGGTTTATCCCTATAGTAACCTCAACTCAAAGACATTTATACACCAAACCGAATGATACATTTTCTTTTAAAATAATAGAAATATCACTCAATCTAACTCATGTGATTTCTACTACAGTAGAAACAGGAACGTAACCCGTGAATGCCATGTATTACCAGTTTCAGTCTAAATATTCACCTCAAATCAGCAAAAACTGGCTCCTCCTTCCCTCAAATACATAACTAAATTAATATATAACCTGGTGAACACTTAGTATTTGTTTCACATGCCTGCTCCCGTCAACTAAAGGAAAGAAAAATAGCAAATTTAATTAAATTTGCATCTTGCAATCAGAGTTAACCCCCACCCCTACCCCCAGTAGTCAAGTACCATGTCCCCACTCAGAGAACAGCACATTCTTTAACGTTGTCCTTTTCGGCTAATAGGACTTCAGTCCTTAACGCTGATCAAGGTTATCGACGTCTCAAATTGCCGAAACGAGGCCTGGAAGTTATTAAGACCATCCTTTTACTACAGAAATGGCAGGCCTGCCTGTCAAGGGGGATTTTGCTAAGCACCCAGTTTGTTTGACCCCTTCTACTGGGGTACTTGAAAGCTCCTTCTAACCAACAGCCGGCACTGTGGGGCGGTGTAATGATACACAATGACGCCCTGTCCCGCTCAGTTTCCTCATGAGTCCGAGACTTAAACTTCTTTTGAAGTTCCTGTATTTGAAGAGAATGCCACAACTCCCCTTGTTCTCTGGCTTTTCGTCAAGACCCTGTGCTTGAACGATTCTAATACATCCTTTCTGTACATTTGTAATGCTTTTTGGAAAATGAGATGCACTTTGTAATTGGCTGTCTTCATCTGAAACTTCCGATTTGACAATAATTTTTGGCAGATTTTCAGAACTACACTAGTTATCCCAATTCCTCGCCACACCTTTTCAGTTAGCCACAGGAAATAAACACTCAGTCCAATTCCTTACTGTATGCACGGAGCACTGTCCTACCAGACCCTCCTCCAGTGTTCTCCAAATGCAATGCCTTAAAAAGAAAGCAATCTCAAGCTCTGAATTACCGCTCAGGTACAGCGTGCTTGTCTAGCCTTACTGAGGTCCCATACTCAGGACCAACACCCACAGAACAAAATGCAGCTACTCTGGCTCCTTGGTATCACAATGGCACCTTGATTTCATCGGTCCATGTTCAGCTCTTTTGCCACACACAGGAAATCACTGCTCGCTGACAGCCCTAGAATTTGATACTTGAAGGGGAAATGTTTGTAAAGCCTTTTCTCTATGTTGTGCCCTTACTGCCTTCTGCAATGATGACATCTGAAGACTTCTGTAAAACGGGAGACACTAAAACCTATCCCATGATGCTATTCTTCAAACTGAAAATCAGTAAGTTGCTTGATAGCCAGAAGGGAGGGGGCATGCAGCATCCAGAAGAGCATTTAAATTGGGCTTAGCATTTCAGGTGTATAACGACATTCAGCGACTGTGATTCTTACCGTGTCCTGAGCACAACTTACTTTTTACTGTAGCTGAGGAATACATTAGCATTTTTGGCAATAGAAATAGATTCATCATTATAAATAGTCTACATATAAACTGCCCTTAGGCCATGCTATAGCCAATCTATTTTTTTAAATTTTACCATCCAAACTGCAAGCTAATGATTCTGATGTAATGCATACCACTTGATTTGACTCAACACTTAAAAACTATTGGCTTATCTTCCAATGGATTCATGTGCTTCATCTCCCAAATCTGTTCATGGTATGATCCAAGTCACTGTTTAATGGCATTGGCAAGAGGAGCCTGGTGACATGCCATTAAAATCTAACTTTTTGAGAGTAAAGATATCTCAAAGTCTTATCTTAGTCTCTACATTTTTTTTATCTTTTTAGTGTGTATGATGTCAGGGATTTTAACTTATAGCCTCACATATGGCAGGGCAAGCCCTCTATCAATGAGCTATATAGCCCCCAGACCCTAAAGACTATCCAGTTAGTAGATATTTCTAAGTCCTTATAAACTATATAAACTATAGTTGAGAACACTCAGACATCCCTTGTTTCCACATATGTGTACGTTTTCAGCAACTTTGTACAAAACAGACACTGAATGCAAATCTAAGTGAAGTGAGTCCTTCAAGGCCATGCTCAGATAACTCATGTTTTATGGGCAATTGGCATAATATATTGGAAGATCTATGTTTGTGAATGAAAGGGTTTAAGGGTATCAACTTGATGGTTCACAGGGGACAAAAAAACCCTGAGGTTTGAAAGCTAAGTGAAAATGCTTAAGATTTCCATAAAAGTTACATGAAGTTAAGCAAAGGATAATTATTTCAAAGCCCAAATAATTTACTTTGTACGTTTTATTTCCAAACTGAAATGATAAAATATATCAATTCATCAACAAGTACTGGCAAAGTATCTGTGGGTAAATGGTTGACTTTCGTTGGTAGTGTAAGAATTTAAACTTTCAGTTAAGGAAGATTACTCTGAAGGAAAATGTCGGTAAGAAACTCCAGAAAACAGTTTTATCAGTATGTTATAGCGCACTTCGAGTACAGGTCTTTGTACTCAATTAAGTTAAAGGACTCCCTTTTCCAAGTTACTAGCTTCTGTCCCACAAAGTCAGGGGCAGTTCAGCGACAACGTTTGTGTGCCAGAGTGTACCCCTCTGCTATGGGAGGGGGGAATAAACTCCATAGCTACACAGGGGAAGGACAGTTTAGGTCATCTTCTTTGTATGTAGCATGGACTTTCACATTTTTAAATTTGCATTTAAAGTCAAGCTGACATCTGACACCACCAAATTATAAATACAAAACCAAACTGTTTAACAGGCAACTTTCCTTAATTTTGATGATTCTGGATAAAAGGTGGTGTCTGCTTAAAATTCTTGCCTATGGCTCTTAATTAGATTCAGCAAAACAAACTTGAATGACTTTTTTTTAATGTACATTGAGATTTTGTCTGCATGCATGTCTGAGGCTGCCACATCCCCTGGAACTGGGGTTACAGACAATTATGAACTGCCATGTGAGTACTGGGAATTGAACCCAGGTCCTTTGGAAGAGCTGCCAGAGTGACCAGTGCTCTTAACCTGTCAGTCATCTCTCTAAACCCTTGATGTGACCTATCTGATTTGTTAATCAGTGCCACAGTCATGCTTTGGCTGACACTTTAGCCACTGAAGACCCCTTTCCACTGTCTTCTTGTCCACCAGTTGCCAACGGCTATGTAGGAAAAGTCGTATTTTATAATAAAATCAATTATTATGAAAAGATGAATTCTTCCTAGCTAGAAAGCAGCAGACATTAAGGATCTGAATCTGGTCCATATCCAATAGTGTGGTGTCTGTTAGGTAAACCTGTAATTATCAAGTGTCATCTTACTGAGGTGGTACTCTGGTTGAACTCAGCAATATTTTTAAAAACCCTCATATTTTTATTGTTTTGGCTATCTGAAAATACTTAGAGAAAGGTGAATTTTATGTTCTTGCACATTCCTGATACACGAACAGCATTTTCATAAACACTTACTTTTCAAACATGCTTCAGGCGATGCCAATAAGCTTTCATTCATATAGAAAAATAGGCTAAAAATAAAACTAAGAAATTAAAATCCCATAGCCACCTTCCTACTCTCTAGTTCTACTGGCAGCTTCAGCCTTCAGGCACTTTAAAACAGTATTTTCATTTAGATGTCCAAAAAGGGGGGGGGGGGGGGATTCAGTAACCTTAAAATATGAACTATCCAGGCCAGCAAGCTCAAGGTAAATTTCATAAAGGAAAATAAGGCTAAAAGTTGTATCACGAGATTCCTCATCAATTTCTCAGAGAACAAACTTTTTTTGGTCAGGATGTTTACTTGTAATGTTGCCACAACCCAGTCAACTTCCCTCCTACGGTTAATGCTGAGGATGCATTTTTTTAACCAAGTCCAAGGGCCCACCTGGATCCATTTACCATTTGTTGAAGCTGAAAAAGAAGACAATTTAAATTTAGTCACGCCATTCAGTGTATTTGTAAACTTCAGATTTTATCTGTGTTTTCCATATTGAAGAAGAGATCTGACAATTTCAAATCAAAGTCAACACTGCAGTGAGGAGAGCTTTTCTACTTTATTACAAAGAGAAGAAGCCTTTATGTGGTCAGAAAATACAAGATTGATCTTTTTTTCTCTTCCTATGAAACGCTGCTGTTCAAACAGCCAGAGTGAATTGTCTCAGTTCACGTCTTGAAGTCCCATCACATTCACTTGGGTATGGATGTCCTTGGCTGCTGAAAATCTGGCCCTTTAGTGCACAGGGCGACAAAGTCCCCTGACCAGCAGTTCCAGAATGTCCCATTTTCATATATTGCATCCATGCACACCTCCTAAAAATGAGGTACAGCAGGGCAAACATTTTCCAAAATAGATGTCATATATATAATATATACACATTCGTACATACATACCTTTATTCATGTGATGTCCAAAATTTAAAAAAAATGTACACATTTATTACAAAATCGTAACAAAGACTGGACAGTGTTTTGCTCATTCTGGAAAGATGAAGCTCAGTAACAACACAGCCCTGGAAACCATCCAGAGACTGTGGCAATCTCTTTCTTCTACAGTCATATTCTTGCATTAAGCCTGGCGAAACTGCCGTTCAGAAACAGAAGGGGAAGTAAAATGAAAGAAGCAGACCTTGCTCATCTTTCCAAATGAAATACGAGAAGGATCTTCACATAAAAATGCACAAACATTTGTTATTTTATTACCAATAGTGCTACAATGAACAATGCAAATTTTGTGGTCTAATTGTGTTGAGTCTTTTGTGGGTTTTCTTTTTACATTTAAGAAACTAAATGGTAACTTCTGTCAGTGTACTTGCTTGTCTTTATAGACCCAAGTCTGTCTGCTGGCAAAAAGAAAATAAATGAAAAAATTCAGACCCTGCTCAAACTAGAGAAAACAAATGACAAATTTAGTTGTTGGGCAGCACATAATTGGTAAGGCAGGACCTCAAATGGTGACCCTTTACGTAAGCCAATTGCCAGATCCTCAAGGAATTAAAACCAGGGTGCCTGAGCCACATCAATTCTGCGGATCTGTCGAGTACTGTGCTGAGACAGCCATACCCCAGGAAAAGGGAAGTCTTTTAGAAGGCTTGCTGAGCAGGGTTGTAGTTGAAGGTGGATGGCAGGTGAGGCCGTTCTTCTAATTTATCATATTCCAGATGGAACTCCTGTAAAAGAACATCCAAAATTGAGAATTTAAATGATTTCCTAGCTCTCTTTCTTTAAAAACATTATTTATTGTGTGTGTGTGAGAGAGAGAGACAGACAGAGAGACAGAGACCGAGTGAGGGCCAGAGGGCAGGCGGGTTCTGGGACTCACTCGGTAGGTAGGCCCTCAGTCTCCTCAGCAAGAACCTTGATCTGTTGAGCCATGTCACTAGTCTAAGTGACGCTCTCTTAACTTTTTTGGGGGGAATCAATGTATATTTTCTATAAGAACCATGAAAATATTTCCACATGAGAGTGACCATGGAGGACAGCCACACTAGCTCTTTACCCTTTGAAGTCAAACAGTCTGAACAAGAGTAGTGTCCTCTGCCTACTTATATCTCTTTAGTACGGAGTACCGACATGCTGAATAGAAAATCAGTAGTAACTCGGGAATGTGGATTCATAAAAATTCTGTGCAAATAAAAGTGGAGCTGGGCGGTGGTGGCGCACGCCTTTAATCCCAGCACTTGGGAGGCAGAGCCAGGTGGATCTTTGTGAGTTCGAGGCCAGCCTGGGCTACCAAGTGAGTTCCAGGAGAGGCGCAAAGCTACACAGAGAAACCCTGTCTCGAAAAGCCAAAAAAAAAAAAAGTGGAAATTATTATAGCTCTAATGCAAAAGACTGAGAATTATAGGATGTATAAATAAAGCCTATTTCAATGAAGTACAACAAAAAACAACAACAAAAAAAACCTTGACATTTTGTTCATGTTTAAAATGACATTTTCTAATTTATCTTGGTGACAATTTTTTTTAAAGCAAAGTTCTTCTTTAACCTTATTAAAATCTCAGGAAAACAATGAGCTGAAAACACAAACATTTCTAGAACTCCCATTTCATAAATGACATGAACTTAACAGTCATTTAGAACTAGATAGTAGTTTGGGTGTATGACTACTGGAAAGTTAACTGGATTACTGATTTTAATCAAACTGTCCAAATGCATTATTTTTTATTTTTAAGATTTATTTGTACATAAGGGGACAAATACACACCACAGTGCATATAGAGGACAACTCTCTCTCTCTCACACAAGGTCTTGCTAGGCAGTTTAGGCTGGCTTTGAAACTCCCTACATAGCCCAAGCAGGCTTCAAACTCACAACCTACCCACCCCAGCTTCCTGAATACTGAGTTTACAGGTCTGGGCTACTACCTGGCTTCAAAGTTTTAAGATTTAAGAATGCTAAGTTTTTATGACCAGCCCCAGAGATGCAATTATAACACAGTATGTATGTATACTTAAGAAAACAAGTCCAAACACCTCTGTAACCACAAAAAAGGGAGGTGCTCTAAAATGATTAATCTATAGCTTGACTCTGACTGGCACAAGTTATGTTAAAATCTTACTCAAGTCTCCACACACATTCTCCACTGAAGATTAAACAAGTGCCATTAGCAACCATGGGTTAACATATCTTATTCACCGTGTCTAGTATCAAACTGACTCCATAATGGATGGTTCCACTATTAAATTAAGTGAAAATTTCCATTATTTAGTTAAAATGAAACCTTAGGCCATAGTGATCAAGCTTTTAGAGAGCAAATGAAATGTTCAAAATTGGAGACATCACATTAATAGACACATAACTTGACACCTAGTATGAACCCAAACTAAAGACAAAGCTAATTTTTTTCCAATCTTTGTGTATCTTGGCTAAGTAGGTATTTTATTTATACAGAACACTAGGATCCAAACTTGGCAGGGTCTGTTTTTCCTAGTTTAACACCTGAGAGGTGTGTTTTTTATTTTTTAATACTTTTAATCTAAGATTCTAAGCAAATTTATTTCATTATACCCCCAAAATAACTGAAAACATTAAGTGTCTTCCGAGACGTTTATAAAGAAGTACACTGAGTGACTTTATCCTTTAAAAAGATACTTCCCACAGGACTAAGAAAGGCACACTAGTGAGGAGGAGCAAATGGCAGTGGGCATCCTTACTTCTCTGACAAATGGCAGAGCTACCCCTGCCCACGCCCCACCATGGCTGAAGCTGAGTATCCACATTCATATCAGTCAAAATTTCCCAGTCAAACCATTCTTTAAAATGAAAATGCATCTTGGTCTATAAAAATATATTTAGTATAAAAAGCTTACCTGCAATTTTGACAAATGACAAGCTCTAAGTTACATTTTACCCACACTGGCAAGATAAACTGCTTTATTAGTCCTTAAATAGATTAACCTATCAATATTAATTATTTCCCACTACACATTATAAAAACGAGACCAGGTTGAACCTAGGGAGCATAAATACTTTAATATTTAAAAAATATTAAAGAGCTATCCAGAAATTATATGAGTCAAGTCTTGTCTTCCATTGTTAATCTTTTATCTTCTGTCTCCCATGCATTTATTCTTCTTAAAGTACATGAACCTTGCATCTCTCTTCCCTCTTCGCTCCCTAACTACATCTAACTTATTATCTATAGATCTCTTTTACAGGTCAGTGTTATACAGCTACACATGTGCACACATACTACGCATATACTCTTGAACAGATGCAGAAAGAAACTGCTTTGTCTACCACAGCTAATGCTTGGAATAGTGTGGGGCCCTTGGCAAAAGTATAATTAGCAGTTTATGAATTAAGACAAAAAGCCTTCTGTGGTGGCTTGAGCAAGAACAGCCCACATAGGCTCATATATTTGAATGTTCAGTCACCAGGGAGCAGAACTGTTTGGTAGGATTAGAAGGATTAGGAGGTGTGGCTTTATTGGAGGAAGTGTGTCACTGAGGTTTCAAAGGCCCATGCCAGGCCCACCGCCTCCCTCTTCCTGCAGATCAGGATATGGGATTCTCAGCTACTTCTCCAGCACCATATCTGCTTGTGAGCCAACATGCTCCCTGCCATGATGATAATGGACTAAGTCACTGAAACCGTTAAGGAAGCCCTCCAATTAAATGCTTTCTTTATAAGAGTTGCCTGGTCATGGTGTCTCTTCACAGCAACAGAACAGTGACTAAGACATTTTTATGTACTTTAGAAACAGAACACTTAATTTTTAAAGTAATACTTTAACATTATGTATTAAAAGGTCAAAGAGTCTATGATTTGTTTTAATGGAAACTGTTGTTACAGGAAGATGATTTTCAAAAGCCAAAAAAGAATTCTAGGTATGTGGAAAGCAACTTTTTTTTCATGACTCAGGTTTCTTAAGAACAAAATTAGAAATTGTTTTCTCACAAAATTACTTAAGTAAAACTGAATTTACACACTGGACCCCAAACGAGCATGTACAAGAGTAATGTTGTCATGGTTTTGATTTCAGGAAGTATCAGTTTCTCCTAACTATACTAAGCTCATAATGAAATTTAGGAAGCAACAAAGAATGTTAAAGATGGTTACTAAAAATAATTTGTGAATAAATGCATAGTAAAATTAATGAAAATAATCATCTGTAATAAGCATAAAATATCTTATGCACCAGAAATCCTGCAGTATATCTATGAGGTTAAGTTAAGCTATAAGAAGCCTGCAATTTGAAGTCTTTGAGAAAACTATAGATAATAAGGAAGGCTTCATCACCTAAAAATAAACAGGGAAAGAAATGACCTAAAATTTTTACTTAGTAATGTATGAGTACTCTAGCAAATTTATACAGGACCACATGTCTTCCTAATTATTTAGGATCACCTCAAAAAAAAGAATGAGCAAATAAAACATCAAAATTTTATGTACATTATTATTATTATTATTATTATTATTATTATTATTGCTATCTTTTGGAGACAGGATATTAATATGTAGCCCTGAGTAACCTAGAGATCTGCCTGTCTCTGAACAGTGCTAGCATTATATTCAAGCGCCATCCTGCCCAGTTATATTGTTAATTGAAATTCTGAAAATAAATATTGGATTGGACCCTAAAACTGAAAGTCACATATGTTTTAGTGGATAAATAATTCTGATTTAAATAATGTATGAAGTAATTGCTCTTACTATTATACTTCTCTGACACTGTTAACTGCCTGAGACCGGCTCACAGAATATACTGTGAATGTATAGACTCCATTTGTTCAGTTCTTACAAAGACACACCACCACATCATTATTTATCACACTGTTCATAATATATTCTTACAAACAAGCTCAAGTTACTTGGTATTAACTTTACTATTCTGCAAACTCCATCACTTTGCAAACCCCGTGGCTGATGAGACAGTGTCATATTTATGAATATTCTATAGTTTTATGAATTCTCTTAATAAGAACAACTAAAATGTCTTAATACCAAGCAATTTTATGGAAAGTTCTAGCACATCTGTAAATAGTCACTGTAAAGATTATATTTCACTATAACCAATTCACGAACTGCTCATTAATACCTGGTAGAAACCAACAATTCTGTTTCCCATCACTATAGAAGAATTTTGAAAAGTATCAATGCAAGCAGCTAGCATATTATTCAGAGAGATCTCTTAGGGAATAACTTAGATGCTACTACTCAGGCTTTTTTTTCCTACTTCACTAAACTTTTAAAGAAGTGAAGACAGTTGTTCAACTATATTAGGAGACAGGTAAAATTTAGCAAAATTATTTAATAAGCATATGTCATATATAGTCTTACATTTTATATAGGAAATATTTTCTTTAAAATAACATTGACCTAAACTGGGAATTGTTTCTGAGGAAAGTAAAAAGCTCTAATATTAATGTTTCTGAATATCTCACATTATAGAAGGAAGATAATTCTCAAAAATCATTTTTTTTATTTAAGTTGATTTCCTAACACATAACCTAACTAAATTTTTAGCTATAATTATATAGCTATGTATTGTTAAGTGCATTCATTTTTGCATACAAATTTAGAATTCAAATTACTGAGCATAAAGCTTCAAGATGACTATAGAAAGCTTCAGTTCTCCTCCAATGACCTTGTCTCCGCTATAGTATCATCTCATTTAGAAGTATGGCCTTGGACCAGATACAGCATCCTCTCTAGAATAACCTAGGAGCTTGTTAGAAGTACTAACTCTTAGACTCCACCCACAGATCTGACTAGACCACACACAGCAGGAGGCATGGCTCTGCAGTTTATTTAACCAGTCCCCAGGTAATTCTCATACAAGCTAAAATTTAACCAAGAGACAATCAATTGCAAATTTTCCTGTTTGGAAGAAGAGCAGTAACCTCCAACAATGAATGATAAAAGCATCAGAACTACTAACACATACATCCAACATGTGCCAAAAGCTAACTCAGGGTATGGATGTGTGTGTATATATAATTTTATTCAATATTCATGATATCCATTTTGAAAAAAAGAACAGAGCCATTGAAAGGAAACTTGTACATAGTCAAAGCAGAAACAGAACTTAAATTCTGTTTCTGTTATACTCTTTAAGGAGCAAAGAAAACCTATTTTAAAATATACTTTAGCTGGGTGGCGGTGGCGCATGCCTTTAATCCCAGAACTCAGAAGGCAGAGCCAGGTGGATCTCTGTGAGTTCGAGGCCAGCCTGTGAGTTCGAGGCCAGCCTGGTCTACAGAGTGAGTTCCAGGACAGGAACCAAAACTACTCGGAGAAACCCTGTCTTGAAAAACCAAACCAAACCAAACCAAAACACTTTAATTTGCTTCCATTTAACTAAAATGGTAAAGAATATAGTCTTCGAAACCAAGACATTTCCACAAATTGTAGCTGTCGAAACGACTGACAATCTAAGGACTGAGGACTAATCCCATTTACCACTGAGAAACCAAAAAACAAATAAACCAAAACCAAAAAAATAAAGCAAAATAATTTTTAACCTCCTCTCTATTTTCTACTGGATTTATCTTTTTAAATTTCCTTAAGTTTTAAAAGAACTTCTATAAGGCCAAACTTTTCTATGGTTTATATCTGATAACACTTCATACAATCTTAAAATGCAAAACATTCTAAAAATTTAGTACACTGAAAAAAAAAAAAATCACCCCACAGCAACAACTCTAAAATACTGCCCAAAGAAGTAATTTGTCAGAAACACTTTTCTTCTGTTTAACTTTCAATTAAAGACTACCTCACGCTTCTGTAGTACTGAGACTCACTGATGGAAAGTATATTCAGAGAAGTGGAGCTGGAGTTCTCGGAAAGGAAATGTGGTTCTATTTACCATCAAGCTGACTGTAAAGCAGCAGCGACTACACACTGATGTAACACATTTATTGACAGAAATTTACACAATGCAAAGACGGAAATTTTCTCTGACAAGGTGATTTTGTAAAACAAAGTTACAAAACCAAAACAGAATAATAATTAACTTTTCCGTACACCCCACTACCCCTCAATGTTCACCCATAGGACAATGAATGGTGAGCGTCTGCAATTCTCCTGCATTAGATGGTCTGCAAATAAATACTCAGCCACCTTCCCTGAAAAGTGTACAGAACCTTTAACAAAACGCTTTTAGATAAAATGTCTCACCCTGTGTAAAGTAACAATAATATGAAAATATGTGGCTGGGATTGTAAGAGTAACTTTAATAATTTGGCAGTCATAAAAATATTTCAAATGTTAAAGTCTTACTCCAAATTATAAAAATCTCTTACCAAATTTAATAAATTTCCAATTAGTGAAATGAGCCGTTTTTGGACACTTCTATGAGGCTTGGCAAAGACCTGACACATTATTGGAACAGACATATTGTTAAATATTAATAAGCAAAGGCCGTTTTTTAACATCTGCACACAGAAGAAACATACCTTAGCTACTTTCCTCCAGTTAAGACAGTCAAAGAAGTAGTATGTTCCCCTCTCGTAGGTATTGGTTTTCATTGTGGGCTCCATGCCTGGTGCTCTGGTAATCCACACTCGTTCCTCTTTGTGGTATCTCCAATCACGGTTAAAACTTCAATTTTTAAGAGAGAAAGACAAATTAATTTTCCTGTGACCCACATTAAACATTTTATACATACGGTAAACCTTTTCTCAGAAAAATTATATATAAAATATGTACATATGGAAGCTTATTTACCTGGTTCTGCTATTAAGTACAGCCTTATTCAAATGTAGTAAGATAATTTCTTTCATTCCAAAAGCATATTCCTTAGTACACATGCTTTTATTAAGTAGAATAAACTTTATGTAGACAAAATATTTTAAGTTATATGAGTGACGTAATAAAACTTGGGCAAACCAAAGAAAGATAAAATATACTGAACAAACGATACTGAAGCATACTAAAACAATCCAGTGATTTGTCTTACTAGGTAAGTATTAAGTAAAAAGCCATTTGAACTGACTACTTAAATTCACACAATTTTGCAGTTATGATGACAACAGAATACCTATTTTGTAAAGTTTAATTTTAAATTTAAATCATAAACCATCAAAATCTCTAAGAGGACATTATCAGAACCCAGGCAGATGATCTATAGCACTTATAAACTGGGGTAGCAACATCCATAGGAACAGATGTCCCACAATGATGGACCTCCATGTAAACACATGCTTTCCTACAGTTTGGTAGTTCACAGACATAAATGACATGACACAAAAGCCAATTACAGATGAATGAGTGATTTCATACATTTATTTATTTATGACTAGATTAAAAGGAATAGGTGTTAATCCTCATTTCACAAAAATGAGAGGGAAATGGGGAAAAAAAGCAAAAAAACTTTCTCAATTGAAAAAATTTAAAATCATCAACATAAAGGCACAAATATGCAGGGTCTTGTCTATATAATAATCAACTGATTTATTATTAAATAATGAGATTCTGTGTCTATTCATTGTATAAACATCTAAGGTTCTACAAGAACCACAACCAAAACTCACACGTTCAAAAATTCAATTCACCAAGTGTGTCACTTAATATAGTTAGCATTAAGTTCAAAATTCTTCTCATGTGATGGGGGTTATACAGCTGTAATATGCTTTCAATATAAACAAAATTCATCTTACTAAATATAAAAATAATTCAAATTCTTTCCATCATACTTTCATTGTTGTTCTGATGACCCAGGGCACGACTAAAGTCTGGAGATGCTAGGCAAGCATTTCACCACTGGACAACATCCCTGTTAACAACTTAAATATTGTGGGAAGGAGAATTTTCAATAAAAACAAAAAAACTATAACCATCATCATTAAAAAAAAAACCAAAAACAAAAAACTTCAGAACATCCAAGATATGCTAGGAGAGAAAGTGAAAAGATATTCTGAACATACAGCTCTACTGCAGCTAAGAGTTGTAATACATCTCCTCCATTCATGTAATAGAGATAGAAGAGGAGGTCTTCTCCGTATCGGCCAAGCTTGATTGCAGCCAGCTATAAAAGACAAATAGATTGTTCTGAATTGTAAAACAAATGTAAAATCTTCAAAACACAATTGTTACTTAGTACTAAAATGAAAATTGGAAGGATAAACAGAACTCTTCACTTAGCACAGACAACTGTCCTTTCGTAATTACAGTCAGGGAGTTAGGAGTTTTCAAGCATTTCTTCATCTAAATGAGTAAGGTTAATTTTTGAACCCTAATCCCAAATTAAAAGAATGGGAGTATATGCAAGTATCCCATGGAGTGCCAGCCACACAGGTTTGTAAGTGCCAGCTGAATCTATATGCACAGTGAGATTTCCAGCACATCACGGATGGTAAGTATAAAAATCATAGAGATAGCACTCTATTTTGTTTAAAGGGATGCCTTAAAAGATAACTTTTCTACATTTCCCTACAAAAGGTAGAAAACAGCCTACAAAACTAAACTACATGTAAGTGCCATTAAGCTCAAATTCTCACATTAACATCAAGCACCCCCAAACGAAGTATCCACCTAGTCTTGGCTTCTCTGCATAATCCCAGTGCAGGTTCTCTTCCCATGATGGCCCCCTAGTCAAGTGGTAGTTGTGGAGGCACGACATTCTCCATTTATTTCTCAAACTGCTCTAAGGAAAGATTCTGGAACACTTAGGCAACTGTAGCCTCAGGTCTACAGTACTGGTGTGGCACAGACGATGTGTCGAGGCCAACTTCAAAAGGGTTTGTGGGTTGTCCCATTATAAATACTTATCTGGTAAGTTTGTAAAGAAGTAAAAGCGTTCTTAAGAGTAAGGGCATAAAATGAAACTGTCAGAAGACTAGTGACCAAACTTCCCAAGTCAGTTCATTGTCATCCACTATGGTTACTATGGTTACAATTAATAATTACAGGAAATATCAGCCCTAACATTTGTTTGTTTTTTAAAAACATTAATATTAACAAAAATAAAAATAAAATTGTTATCCATAACTGAATCAGAATACAAAAGCATATCCCAAAGATTGGTACTAGAGCATCATGCTGTCTGAACTGAAAATGGTACCAAGAAAGCAGATAAAAGCCACACTAACTAAGAATAGTATGCTACACTCACCTTATCCCTAATGTGAATGTTCGTTAAATATTCGGATGGAACATGGAAGTCTGCATTAAAAAAAAAAAATTCTTATTAACTGATTCTTAGAAAACATTTTTTAAAAGATTCTAAACACAAATAGCTTCTCCTACCTATGTCCTGAGGTCGACAAGGTGAAGATGCCCAGGGTGATGCAAATTTGGGGTAGAGATTTCTGAACAAGAGGTAAAAAAGAAGCCACTTTAAAGAACAAAGTAGTAATATTTATTCCTAACTTAATTTTGGGCAAACAAGGAAAAACAGACTTCAAATAAAAAATGAGCATCGTTCCTGGTTCCCTTTCTTCAGTTTACTGAACTTTCTAGCAAAAAACCAAACAGGACTGCCTCCTTCAGCATTCCTCCAACAGAACACAAGGCAAAGCAAATGAAAACGTGCTCAGGTACATAACTTAAATGTTCTACTTCCCATCAGCTATCATTAACAATGCTTTCAATTCATTTCTACACTGCTCCAATCAAACTACCTTCCATGTTCTCTCACCCAAATCTGTAACCATTAGGAGCAAGATTTCACTCAGTATTTAGGTGAGTGTCTATTATATACACCTGGAACTTTTCTAGGTTCTCTGAATACAGTAAGTGAATACAACAAAGACTGCTGGTACCATAAAACTTACTTTCTGTTTAAGTATATAGTGGATTGGATGCTGGCAGCAATTAGCATTAACAGAGAAACAATAATTTGTTCAGAAAGGGCCTGGAAGTGGGGAACTGGTTGTATAATTAAGTGAGGTGGTCAGTTTAAGTCAGATTTGACAAGTTTAGATTTAAACAAATATTCAATGATATGAGAGGGATAATCACAGATAACTATCAGGTAAAACACTGCTAGTCAAGGGAAACACTAGAAAAACTTAAGAAGAGACATCTTGACATGAGAGGTAGACTAAGAAGGCCAGGGAAACCACAAAGAACAACAGAGTTAGGAGGAAGCGGGGACAGCGTGGGCATCGGAGGGCTGCTCTTCAGGGAGTTCTTATTTAGGATGGAACAACTGATCTGCACTTGGAATTGAACGCAAACAGCCTACTATGAAGAGTTCTCTTGAGTATTACAAAAGCTGTACAGAAAGGGAAACCAAGACTCCCGCTTGGTGATCTGCGAACAGACTATTCAGGTAACAAACTAGAGAGGAAGCAATTCAGTGAAAAATGTGATGGGATTCTCTACCTTTTTGAGAAGACGGCAGCTAAGGGAGAAGGAAGGAGAGAACTAAGGATGATGTTAAGTTTCTGTGAGTATTAACCGAGACTGAAAAGCAAAGACAGAGTAGGATGGCACCAGCTCATTTAAGAGGTATTTAATTGGTAATGGTATCTGAACCTCAAGTTTAGGAGAGAAGTCTAGATTTTCAATCTACATGGTCCTTTAAAGCACAAGACTGACAAGATCATCAAGGGATACAAAGAGAGGACTGACCCTCCAACAGTCCAGGACAGGAGGTATCAGCAAGTAACTGAGAAGGATGAGCCAAGGTGATCAGATAATGACGACATCTTCAAGATAAAGAGCATACTATGGTTCACTAATTTAGTAAGAGGGACAGCATTTGGTAACCTTGCTGCACAGTGGAGTGGAGTGGTGGGAACAGAATCCTAACTAAAATGGGTCTCAGAGGATGCGAGAAGACAAACTAGAAAAATTAAGATGGTTCATTTAAGATGTTTTGCTTTAAAAAATGATTTAAAAAGGTGACAGTAACTCAGGAGGTTGAGTCAAAATAAAATATTTTGATACTAGGTGGAAAAACAAGTTTCTCTTCATGTGACTAGGAATGGTAAAACAGAAGTGTTGTGAGGTGGATGAAAAAGTCTGAGTTGGACAGAAATACACGTGCCTGCAATATCACTTAGGCAGAAGCAGCAGGACTTAGTTAAAGAGCCAGCCTGGGTTACACCAGCAAGACCCTGTTTCAAAAGACTTGGGGGCTGAGGATGTAGTTGGGGTAGAGTGCTTGCCTTACATGTGTATAACACTAGTTTGGATGCGAGCACCAGGGAAAGGAGAAAAAGTTAAGATTCACACTCACAAGTTTTCAGAAAGTTTTAAGGAGGAAGCAGAGACTGGATACTCTGGCACAGGTGTGTCAGGTTAGATGGTGGTGGCAGGGACAGGTGATGCCCTCTTCTGTTTGCTTCCACCTTTCTTTGCGAAGTTGAAATGAAAGCCAGGTCATTATTGCAGAGTTAAGGACAGGAGGAAAAGGTATTAATGGCTTGATGAAGCACAAAATAGCCACACAGCGTAACAGCAACAAAACCCAGCACAAACGACAACAAAAAGTTCTGAATGGACTATGCATATCAGGTATGAGTATGCCTTCGAAATTCCCGAGCATGAATGTGAAGCAAGACTAGATGACAAGACTGCGTGCTTTTCCTTAGTCCATCAAGTAGACAGACCAAGAATGAAACAAGCAGATGTAACAACGATTACAGACTTGAAAATACAAGTATGATGGGAAGTCAGAGAAGCGCCAGGCAAGAGTCACGTAAATCAGCAACTAAGACCATAGAATTTAATGGTGAAAAGGAAGAGGAAGAGATAAGAATAAGGAGGAAGGAGAATTAATGGATGAAAAGTCTCAATGGAATCAAATGATTATAAAGTCGGAGCACAAGAAAGAAAAGGGCAATGATGATGGTTAGAAAGCAGGGTGAAAAGTTAAATGTATCAAGAGGCTATAGTTCCTAATGATGACAAGATGGGTATAAAGATGTGGCTTGGGGATGGATCCTTGTAGAGTAGTATTTCTCAGTGGCTGTGATCTATGGGCTAATAACAGAAGGAATGACCCAAGAGTACAGCAGGCAAGAGCAAGTGGGAGCAGATGGTAGAAGGTGATAATGAGATTAAGTACAAGTCTAAGGCTGTCCAGGGTGGCAAAGGATATATTAGAACGTCTACAATGCCTGCCTGGATCACTCTGTCTTCAAAAGGAAAGATGTAACAGTATGACAATCTAGTAAGTGCTAGAAGTTTACGTACAAACGTGAAGGAAAAAACTTACTCAGGAGAGTTCAGATTGAGGCCTAATGTTGTTAAGTCACTTCCTAAAGCGAGATGCACCATTCCTGGGTCTGTCTCCGCCGCCCTGATGAATGTCAACAGCCCAATCATTCCAAATTGGTCCGTCACCATCCCTTGAGGAATGTTAGTAACTCGGCCTGGTTAAGACAAACACAGTTATTTTTATTTTATATTAGGAGAAGTAGAGAAAATGTACTTTAAAATCTCTCTGACATATTTATGGAGTCCCACCATCAGGTAACACCTGGATCCCCTTTTTCTGCTGATTATTGTTTTGTGTTGTTGAACTTTTATCTCCAGGGAATTTGGGTCCGTCTGTACTTGAAGTCGTCTTCCCCGATGTATTCAAATTCTAGCATGGAAAAAAAAAGTGTGACATTAAAATGTGTTAAATACATAAGTTTGAATTTATCAATACCATGTTAATTATTCACTATTATATTTAAAATGGTAGTAATTACCTGTTTTCTACTCAAATATTATGTTCCCATAACTGCCTCATGGTAACCAAATAAATACTGTGTCCACACATGAATATTTAAAGGATGAGAAATCTAGAGAAAATGAGTTGTTGTTGTTTTTGTTTTTGAAATCTCAGCTCACAGAGCACAGGGGTGGGGAACCACAGCAAGCTTCCTTTTCTTTCTAAGGGTTTTTATGCTCTGGGGACACACACTTTAGCGAACACTTTCATCACATCTATATAAAAGAGGAACTTACATCTACCACAGGACTTAAAACACTACCAAACAACCTCTGAGATAAACTAGGAATGTATAAACTTTTAAAATTCACAGATTTCAATTCTTACCCAACAATCTTTGCTGTGGGATGGTCTGTATGTCAAATGTGTTGCTGATTGGTCAATAAATAAATCACTGATTGGCCAGTGGCCAGGCAGGAAGTATAGATGGGACAAGGAGGAGAATAAAGCTGGGAAGTGGAAGGCTGAGTCAGAGACACTGCCAGCCACCACGATGAGAAACAGCATGTGAAGATGCCGGTAAGGCACGAGCCATGTGGCAAGGTATAGATTTATAGAAACGGATTAGTTTAAGACATAAGAACAGTTATCAAGAAGCCTGCCATGGCCATACAGTTTGTAAGCAATATAAGTCTCTGTGTTTACTTGGTTGGGTCTGAGCGACTGTGGGACTGGCAGGTGAGAGAGGTTTGCCCTGACTGTGGGCCAGGCAGGAAAACTCTAGCTACAAATCTTCTTTACCATTTTGCTTATTAATACCCCATCACACATACAAAAAAAGTTACTTGCAGTGAATGGTAGAAGAAACCAACACCCTTGTTAAATAAACCAGGAAGAAGCTGAGTTGGCTGAATCAACACAGGTGTAAAATTGTGTATAAAGATTCTTCAAGGAGAAAACTTACTCAAGAAAACCACAGCTCCTTAGAAGTCTATATTATCAAACTTCATGGGATCCAGCTGACAGGGACTACAATTAAAAGTCTAAATTAACTGACAAGTTCAACAGAAATTTGCAAACCTATATGAAATAGGAAAAAATAGGCTATCTTCTAGTTACAAAGCTTTCCACATTCTTCAGAAGTCAGATTATTACAGCGTTCAAAATCAACAGTTCCGTAGTGGTATCTAGTGACTATTAATGCAGACAAGTCTAGAGGGGAGGAAACTACACTCACATCACGATTCTCAGCTACTTACAGATTTGCTGTCATCATTACTTGACGTTGGGTCTTTATAGCTGGAACCAGGTAATGCTGGAAAGTCTTCATTGTGTATTGAGAAGTCCTGGGATTGCTCATTTGCAGGCTTTGTTACCATTCCAACTATGTAACGAAAATAATCCAGAAAATTATAATTGGATTTATAATACTGTCACACAAGTTATATAAAAAGTTAACTCTGCTCATGATAATATACCAAAGTTTTCTTTAAAGCATGTGAAATGATAATTCAAAATTAGCACTCAGGATAATGATAAAGAATGAAATTTTGATTTACTGATGAAAAAATCAACATATAAAACAATACAAGGAAAACAAGTAGTTATCCTGCAATTCTGATCTAATGTTATATAGGTGCTTAAAACAGAATTTGATAGTGGTAACATTATCAAAAATGTTGGCTTACAGGCTAGCTTTAAATATCTGACTAGATGCCATAAACATATTAGCTGTCAAATGAAAATGAACACAATAAAAAATTTTAAAAAAATGTCAGTATTCTACTTAAAAGTGACTTACAGAGTGAGCAAATTGCAACCAATTATAAAACAATTCCACTTTATTTCTCATTTTCTTGGACGCCATGTTACAGATGTAAAACATGCAAGAACTGGGAAATAATCTTCCCACTATACTTGTCATTAGTCGGGCCCTTATTGGAGAACAAAATCCAGTTTGGGGCTCCACAATTCAAGAACGAAATGGAGAAACTAGAGATGGTCCAAGGAGAGCAACGGGAATGTTTAAAGGGATGAAAAAAAGGACCTATGAGGAAAGGTTAAAACATTAGCGTCTGAACTGAGAACCAGGTAGCTAGGTACTCAACTTCCAGGGCAGGGCACACTTTGTTATTTTGGCAAAACAGATTTGGAAGCTTTAAAATGTGATCTATAAAGTTTTTCCTCCACACATTATTTGTATTCATATTCAGGAAGGACAGAAATCAAAATCCTTGATTGATAATGGAGAAAATATGAGTTCTACTTTAAAATAGCTGATTACTGACTTGATACTGGTCTCCTACAGGTCTCACCCCCAAGAAACAATAATGTCATAGAAACAGTAGGGCTACCTTGATATCACAAACTATTTTATGTCTAAATCTTATGTCTGACCTGTTATTGCATATGGTTCTCCCCTAACAGTTTTATGCAGCTCTACTAGCCAAACATCTTAACTTCCTAGAGACTGTAGAAGAGAATAATTACGGGTATTAATGATGGTCAAGAATCTATAAAAATACAAAATCATAAGCACTGGTTATCAAAAGGGACAATCTTCTCAAGAGGACATTTGCTAATTTCTAGAAATATGGGTCACAATGGACGGTGCTGACATGTGGTAAGCTAAAGCTAGAAACATACTAAATATTCTATATAAACAAGATGCTCTCACACCACTCGCTTTCTGAAAAGAATTATCCAGGCTCAGTGTCAACAGGGTGAATCTAGGAAACACCTCAATGCACTGTCATTATCAATCATCAGGGAGACATTCTCTTCAAAACTGTGAGGTCAGCTAACAAAAGCCAAACTATACAAAGAATCACTTCCAGAAAATTAAAGCATGGAGAACTGAAGAAATAACTTCTGAATAGCAATCTAGGTTTCTGCACAAAATTTTACCATTGGACTTTGTGATCATCGATATATAGGGGGGAAAAAGTTTTCAAATATGAATTCAGACAAAATAACACTAGCCTGATTTGATAACATAAACATGTATGACCACACACAGAGACATGCATGTGTTATACACATGACTGTAACCTTCATTTGGCCATTATTAAAAATCTTAATTACCGTAAGGTGCTCTTCCAGCCAAAGGGTTTATTAATGGGGTTGGGTTACCACTTCCTTCCCTTCTATTTCGGTCTGCTAATGCTGGAAAATCTGAAAGGTCCAATCCTGTCACATTTTCACTGCCATCTAAACAATGAGAAATGATACTTATTATTGATTTCATAAACATTTAAAATGAGATTATAAAAACCAAAATATAATTAGAAACAACAGTGTCTTCTTTTTAATAATGCAGAGTGGTACAACCAGTATCTAGCAATGGTAAGATACCGTGGACTGATTCTGTGATGTGGAACTTCCTAGTAAGTGAGGAAAGCAATATGCAGCCAGTTCCTTAACATACCCAATCCTAGAGACTTAAGGTACAGAATGAAGAGTGGGGTTGGACATTAATCCCAGCACTCAGGAGGCAGAGGCAGGCCAACCTCTGTGAGTTCAAGGCCAGCCTGGTCTACAGAGTGAGATCCTGCCTCGAAACCCTGCGCCCCACCCCCCAAAAAAGAAAGAAAAAAATTACAGCTTGTTAGGGAACAAGAAGTAGACTGTTTAGATATAACTGCTCTTTTCATTGAAATTGGATGGATGGGGCTATATCTGGATTACTTTGCACTTCAACAATAAGGTAGGATGATGACATTATCTCTTACAAATGTCCAGAAAGACTCTGAGGGAAACAGTGGACAGAGAATCCCTGAGAACTTCTGTCTTGTACACTATTAGTCTGGGATAAAAATGTGTACACATGTATGTGTATGTTAGCTATTTGCAAGAATGGACTCCTCCTATGTCTCAGGAGCAGGTGGGAAATACAGGAATGACCAAAACCTAGAGTTTATATTACCTGTTACACAGTAGGCGCTCAATAAATATACTGAATATTTTATTCATTTTGAATTAGACTGCTACCATTAGAAATAATCATTTAACCTAATTTCCCTATTTTGCTTATTTTAATTATTTTCTCTCAACTTTTAGTGTTCTTAACCTTGTATTCTAATTTTGAATCACTTAATTTTTTATCTACAATTTACCCTATAATTTTTCTTTAACCTATGTTTCTCCTTGTTTTATAAGCATTATAGTTTTGGGGGCATTTTCCAATTAATTTTTATTTTTCTCGAAATTTTACATTTAAAAGAATCTCAACTATTATCTGCCCTAAGATTAACTTTGCTGATTAAAAAAAACTTTTTATTAACCCACCAAGGAAGGTGATAATTTAAAACTACAAGGGTAAAGAAAAGCCATTTCATACAAATTATTTAAAACATTTATGAATTTTCTATTTAAAATACAATATGGATAAAGCAAAGAAATAAAAATCTTTACTGTTTTAATTTATAAAGTAATATCTCTCAAATTATGATTATTAATTATAATTTTTCCAAGTAAAAATTAACTTTAAATACACATCCTTAAGTCTTGTTCAATTTAAAACTGTCATGTATTAGGTGAGAATATAATTTAACCAGCAATTTATAATTTCCCAAATGTACACTTAGGGAAAAGTCTTAAAAATAATTTTTCCAGTCAGTATAAAACCTACAAATTTAAAAATTCTCAAACTTCATAGCAGCATATAAAAATATCATTCAGTTAAAATGTGAGTAGCCTTTCACAATAATTTTACATTGTAAGTATGGAAAAGTGTACACTTTAAAAGCAATGAAATATACAACTTTGTTGTAAGAACTACAAAGTTGATATATTTTAAAATTACACTCAGAAAACTATAGTATTTAAATGCTTAGAATCTTCCATTTCTTTCACTGGTTTTAATCTTGGCTGATCCAGTTCTGCTGTTCAACAAATCATCTCAACACTCAGAAGTCAAAAGCCTACAGCTACCGAACATGAATGCTTCCTTCCTGCCAGGTGTCCTCTCCTGGTTATCACCTGCCCCCTTTACCTCCAGTCCACCCAGTAACCCTATTTAATTCTGCCCTACAGTTATGGCAACATCCTTTATCTTCTCATCAACAGAGGGCAGAGGCAAAGCATCGGGCAACACCACTCCCTGCTGTCTTTTGTCTAAACAGTTGGGAAAAGAAATCAACAGACTTTAGTTTTTGGGTTTTTTTTTTGTTTTGTTGTTTTGTTTTGTTTTTGCCAAAAATCAAATTAGTTTCCAGGTAGCTCAATCTTATAAATAATACTGGGTCAAAATTTGTAAGGCCAAAATGTGAAAATTTTTATGAAAGCTATTTCAAAAATGGCAGACTCTCTTCAGTCTGAGCCTCTACAATCAGAAATGCCTTGCCACCCAACTCAGTCTACACTCTTGTTCTCAGTGACAGGGCCAAGGATAGGAAAAGTTTTGAAGAAAAAAACAAAAAACAAACCAAGATTCTGAGGCACAAATACAGACCGAATTAGTATTTACTCTTTAGATATTAAAAAAAAAAATTTGATGTTACAACACAAAATACTACATTCCAAGACCAAGCCGGGGGTGGGTGGGCCCATTTAAATTGCTCTTTACTGTTTAGCTGAGTTCTATCCCTGGCAGTTTTTCACTAAATAAATTCTACTATTTAAAACAATCCAATCCTGCTAATGTTTAGAGACCAGTATATTAAACTGCTTGTATTTCAGAACTCTACTGTACTTTTAGTAGGGTACTAGCTCCAGAGTAAGCTTACCTGTTCCATTAAAAATGTTACTTGATAAGGAGTTATTCATTCCAAATGCCTGATTCCTGTTCATTCCAAATCCAGACATACTGGGTACATAGAAAATAATTTTAGATATACAGTAAGAACACTAACTTAGAGATGAAGAAAAAACAGAAGTATATACTTTTGGTCTCCTCATATAAAATAACAATATGTTTTAAAACCAATGCTAATTTGAGAGTATAATCTTCATTTTTATTTAAAAACTTCTCTAAAACTCTTCAATGAACAAGAAGAAAGAACCAAACAGCTTAAATAAGTTAGTTTTAAAAACAAGAGAAGAAACTTACTTATGAATGCTGCAGAAGAGAGATTAAGGGTACCACTTTCTGTCCTCAGTGTCGCCCTTTCTGGATAAATGCACCTATCTCAGAATGCAGGTGACGTGAAGATGACGCCCACCCCGTGCCAGCACCTCTTTCTTTCTCTTTCCTGACCAGTGATGCTTGCTTTTCAGTGTTAAGTCTTCTCTTTACAACCTCGCCCTTCCCAGCTACTCGCTCCCATGAGTCCATAGTCACTCTTGCATTTAACCTGAATTAAACTGACCGGGAACTTTCCAAAAATTAAATTCAGTGTTCTAAAACACATCATTCCATCTATATATAGCTTAGT
This sequence comes from Peromyscus californicus insignis, assembly GCF_007827085.1. Classification (NCBI taxonomy): domain Eukaryota; kingdom Metazoa; phylum Chordata; class Mammalia; order Rodentia; family Cricetidae; genus Peromyscus; species Peromyscus californicus. The sequence continues at coordinate 33,559,100 of NW_026294535.1, forward strand.
TTTCATCTACACAATAGAAAAAAAAATCTTTCTATAGTACTCCCAATTTTGAATTAGTGTACAACTCAATTTCTACAAATAATTACAAATAACCCCCCTTTTCTTTTTGTACAAACCTTAGCAGGACAAAACAAACAAACAAAAAGAAAGAAACTGCATTTAGAAAAAGGCCAAATAATTAAGGATGTCAATAAGGATTATTAATGATTCTAGAAAGAAACTATGTATCTTTCTCATTTAACAGTCTTCTGATAGGCCAGTATGCCAGTGGAGAGTAGGGCTAAGCATTTGAAAATGACAGCTGTAACTTTTCTGCCTAGGTCTGTAGAATTAGCCACTTTTTGATAAGCTGTGCAGCTAGTGGACCAACATTCCAGGGCAGAGCAGGTGAGTCCAAATAAACACTGTTTCCTACTACGCTAGAGCTTCTGGATGTATAGTACCTCAAACACGGATTCAGGATTCAGGTGAAGCCACTTCATAGAAATATCAGTAGCACTCATAAGCAGAGATTGAAAGTTTTATTATGGTGACACTTTTACACAAAATACTTTCTGAATAATTAAAATGCGAAAAAAAAATAAAAGCAAAACTTTAAATTTAAAAATATATCCAATGAACAAGAATGCAGAAAGATGAAATAAAGCCCAAGCAATACAGTTAAGAAGCTATCAAAAAGGTAAGAGCTGTAACAACACACTGCAAATGATTTCTTAAAAATGTAGATGCGTAGACCCTACACAGAACGAGTGGAGTTTCTGAGACAAAGGTTGAACAGGAGTGTGCTAAGCACCCATTTTAGTGCGGATTTGACAGGGGATAGAAGAAACCGACTGAGATGGATGTGGGAGAGACAACTACATGAAGGGCTTTTCTTTCACTCCAGTGTTTCATAAAAATTAGTAAGCATAAACATCATGTGACACGTGACTCAAACTTCTATACTGCTTTTGCAAGAAAGCCTTACATTTCAGAAATAACTCTCGCATTACCCAAACCACCTCAACACACTAGCAACATGAATCACTGTCCTTGTTCGTCCAGCACATGCAATGAAACAGCACAGAAGGGAAGGAAAAACCACACCAGCTTTTTGTTTTGTTTTGAAACTCTAGACACAAAATTTAAAAGAGCAATGTTTTGAAATAGTCTAAACCTAATTGTGAAGTCTTTCCTTAAGCTCAGTGGGCATCTAAGCAATGCATAACTAAAGCATGGCAGTAATAATCAAGCATGTCTTCCTCCATGTTCATAAACCCAGAATAGCACACAAGTAGATAAATTTTACTTAATAATGAATGGAAGGGCAAACCAGTACAAGTTTGCCTGGTGACAACCCAAGAACATTCCCTTTCTGATACTACCATCAACAAGAAGATTTAATGTGCTCTGTAAATTAATAACATCTTTCTACGAACATGTTCTGAGTTTGGGGCGGGTTAAGGACTGTGATGGGGAACAGATTAGCTCACAAATACACAATGGAACACACCCGGGACACAGGAGCCACAGCTCAGAAATCCAGTGTTGGCTATGAAAAGGCAAACCTGAGGGTACCCCCAAAGACAATTATGCAGTATCAATAAACATCTTACCTGTTCACAGTAAAAGGCTGTCGAGAAGGCTGCTGCTTTGGCATACATATTATGCTTGGCGAGCTTCTGTTGGGGCTACCTAACCCTGAACTGCTCATGCTATTTGTCCTGCTAGGAATTCCAATGCCCTGACCAACCTGGGAGTGGTTCATCATATTCCTAGGATTCATAGGCAAAATACCCCTGAAAAAGAAGTCCATTACACTAAATAAGCTCTCTATAATCACTCATTAAAATTCTCTATAAATAATCAATTGCTCTAACCCCTAGAATTCCAAATACACATTTCAGTTGTATTCCTAATTTTATAGTGGAACTAAAAAAGGTGTCATCATAGATGAGAACTACTGCGACAACTACGAGATAATTATAAATGTATTCCACATATATACTTCAAATAATTTCATTCAAACTTCCTGTCATTCTATTTTCTTGATATTAATACTATATATAATTTATGTTATGTTTTATTTTACTCTAACTAAGCAATAGATGTGTGATAAGGGAGCAAGCAAAGAATACAGTTATCTGGGGAGTCATTTTCAATTGAACATTATTGAGGAAGAGCTATATAGCTTTTGTATAAGCTCCCCAGGAGGTGATTAAACCTTGATCCCTTCAGATGAAAACTAGCACACAGCTTCACGATCAAAAGGCTACACTATACTTATTATCACTTTGCAATGAAATAAAATGAGCATAGGAATTGTTTTCTTAGTGCAAGGCACTGAACCAGAAAATCAAGTAATTAATTATCATATTAAAAAATTAAAAGCTTGTTTACTCTACAAAAATACATTCTGAATATTCTGGTCCATTAATAAATACCTGCTTGGAGATGGAGGCGTGTGAAGTGACATTGTTGGTACCCCTGTTGTTGGCGTGACGTGGCTCGGTAACTGAGTGCCTTGTGATAAGCTGCGATTTAACTGAGGGGTATTGTTGCTCATCCCCCTCATTGGAAGGCCTAGTGCACCTAATAAGAAAATTCAGAAGAAGGAAATTCATTGCCATCGGGAATGAAATTGGTATCCATCTTCTGGAGTTGGCAATCTAAAACATTTTAAAATGACCTAATATTCAACTCACTGTCAATGGACTCTGATTTTCAACAAAAGTTCTAGTCTAAAATTTAATATTTTGACTATCTTTTTGTATTTTTCATATTACTATTTTACAATAAACTATGTTAATAATTCTAACAAATGAGATGTTACATAATACAAACTGTTCTCAAATTCATTATGGGCATATTTGTGAAACTGGCACATACAAATATGTCTTTAAGAAATTCTGCAATCTTGTGTGTTTTGTTTTAATTTACAATTAATGTACACAAAAAAGACAATCATTCCCACTTTGTCATAGTATCTTAAATTTTATATTATTCTTTGTAAATTCATTTTAGAGAAAGTCTATTATTAATACATATTTCTTAACATTACAATATTTACAAACCCAGCCGGGCGGTGGTGGCGCACGCCTTTAATCCCAGCACTCGGGAGGCAGAGCCAGGCGGATCTCTGTGAGTTCGAGGCCAGCCTGGACTATCAAGTGAGTTCCAGGAAAGGCGCAAAGCTACACAGAGAAACCCTGTCTCAAAAAAAAAAAAAAAAAAAAATTACAAACCCAACATAAAATATTTTGCAATTGTTAAAAAAAAAACCAATTTGATATAGGTATGATTAAAAAATTGAAGTGATTTAAAAATCATTCAAAGTTTAAGGACCCTATATTTCTCTAGCACATCTGGGACCAGATAGAGGAAAAGACATGTTGCACGGGTGAACTTTTTTTTTTTTTTTTTTGGTTTTTCGAGACAGGGTTTCTCTGTGTAGCTTTGCGCCTTTCCTGGAACGGGTGAACTTTTTAAGACTACAACTGAGGTTTGCCATTCAGATACAAAATTGAAAAATATTAATCAAGTTGGACAAATTTATTTTTTAAATGTCTGACACATTCATTAGCCATTTTCAGATAGATGGTATAAAATATAAGTTATTTTGAGTTTCGAAATGGAGACTTAATGTTCTATACGTGTTTGTCTTCCTCCCTTTTGTCTCAAAGGTGTTCAGGACCATTTCTGTTGTCATCCTATCTGTCTAGGAATGCCTCCTCTTTCCTCCATCTGTTGACCTTCATGTTTTAGTGCTGTTTTCAGCTTGTTGAATATTGCATATTGGTCAATCAAACTTATTTTAAACTTGAAGCTAAATGAAAGAAAAAAAGACATAACTGATCAGAAAACACTGACTTTAGTGCTGGGGATTTAAGATGATATTTATCTTTACTGTTTCAGTTTTGGATCTAAGCATTTCAAAGACCTGGAGAGTTTGAGTCCCTGCCTTTCACATAAATAGAACACTACACATACTATACTTTCTGTCTATACCTTTCACGTAGAGTACTATATATACGGGTCCTTTCTCTCAAACTTCTCTGTAAAATGTGTCTTTTGGCATACCAAAGTGCTCACAGAGATTCCACTAATAGCTGCTTGAAAGCTGTCAACCTCAGAATTTCTCTAAGATACTAGAAAGGGAACTAACCTAGAGTGTATATTGGCTTGTCACTCTATTTTATACTGTGTTGTGTGATCTTAATAATGCTACAGCCCACTGTCATTCTCTCTAAATCCAGGACAAAATAAGGAAGAAAAGAGATTAAAACTCAGCCTACTCAAGCTACCTCCCGAAGAAATCAGTTTTCTCCCTCCCTCAATCACAGTTCTCCTATAGGTCCTGTGAGTGGCTCCCAGAAGAAACCATCACAACAGTCAATTTTCCTAACACACATTCCCTGGGGGCCTACTGTGTGACAGATACTATACAATCTGCTAGGGAAACAGCAATGGGTAAGACAGAAAAGGCTCCTAACCTCAGGTGCTTAATCTCTATGCCTAAACAGTGTCTTAAAGTCAGCTCTAGATGAAAATGTCCAACAAGAGTGTATTTGCCAGTTACTCATCGCCAAAGTTACACAACACACTTTTAGATCTTAAAGATCACCCACTCTGTGTCTACATTTTACAGATAAGAAATCTGATCCCCAGATAAGTTAACTGACTTCTCCAAGGCAACACAAAGAACTAGGGCTAGAATTTGGATCTCTTACCTCCTAGTGTTCTTGAATGGCAGTACTATACACGGCAGAAACAACCGTGTTCGCAATGTGAGTGCCCACTAACACCTTTCATCTATTCTTCCTCCAGCCTCCTTCGGGATGGGTTTCTACCTGTGGGATATCTATTAACCATCTACGTATCCACCCATCCATCCTTCCTCAGTGTCCCAGCTCTTCTCACTCTTCCTCATGCTCGTCCATTTTCTCTTCAGTTCACCTTCCCTCTCGTCCTTCTTACACTCATGACTCCCAGGAAGTCATGTGTCTTCCAAAATTTACTCTCTTGTTGGCCTCTTCAAAGAAATCAGTAGGCTCTACAAAAAACTTTCTTTCTACAGGAACTTTCTGTATGTGTATTTTTCTGTCTGTTCTGTATAAGAAAAATGTCTAATTTTAGAACTACTTTAAATATTGTACATAATCTGAATATTGACCAAAAAAAATTCTGGCCAAGAAAACAATGATGGGTAAGGTTTTTTAGTCAATTAAACACTGGCCAATTCTAACTAATTTATGGTGACTGGTGGAGGAAGACAATCTGAAGAAAATATACTTGATTTTCGCATCCAAATTCATCTTGGTTAAACACAGCTAATAAATCTAACACATTTTATTCATGAAATATTTATGAAAGATGAAAAGAAAAGGATACGTAGTACAAACATATTACCAATTCTTAAACACTTAATAGGGTTATTTGAAGTTTGACTTAAAAATGGAAGCTCTTTAAAACAGAATAATAGCACTGAGTAAAAGCATACGGAGATTTACTTTTAGGAAACAAAGTATACTAAGTTATTACATATGAGATACTTAAGTCAAACTATGACTAACTGGATAGGTACAAATGGGGGGGGAATTTAATCTTTTAATTATAAATAGTAACACAAAATCATCTCTGAAATATCAGGGCAAGAATAGAGCATCCCTAAGGAAAAGCTCAGTGGCTGGTGGTGGTGGCAAAAGGAACTACAGAAGGTAAGAATACAGGTGAGTGTACACAGGCTCAGGACTGATGAGTGTCTGGGAGGTGACAGGAAGTCAATGACCTAACAAACATTATCACTTCTTTTTGTTCTACACAATTATAAAGAAGATATTTATTTTTTCTTCTAGCCCAATTTTTACATATAAAGAATGAAAAAACAAAAATCAATTTAAAAGGCTAAGTTCTGAATCAACTCTTTCAGGAAGACTCCACGTACATATTTTAAATAGATTCCTATCTCTTATTTTACAAGAGATACTAAACAAATACTGAATTAAATTCTTCCTGGATCCTTTTTCAGAAAATCCTAAGAAACAGTGATTTAAGCATCCCAAGGCACTGGTGACAGGCCCAGGGGGTAAATGCCTGAACCCGAGTTCTAGCTCTAGGATTCAAGGGGAAGAAGACAAGAACTGACTTCTGCAAGTTGCCCCAACATGTGCATCATGGCACACATGTGCCCCAATACAAAGATGTACACATACCAAGTTTTTTAGTGAAAAAATGTAAGTATTCCACAACTTATTTCTGTTAAAGAACCACTTCACAACCAGCACTAAACACTGACAGCAGGATGCCCCTTCTATTGAACCCCCTTTGCTAGAGACACACGGTACTAACAATCTGGGGAAGTTCAGTTACAGCACGGAATCCCGATCCTGGCACCCGAGGGAAGCCCTCAACAGTCTCCTCTCATTACAGCCAGGTGTCTAGACTTCCGGAGAAATTCAGTGCTACGCCCAAACTAGCAACAGACACAGTCCACAGTGGAGCTTCATCCCATGACTTCTTTACCTACAACCTACCCTATAGATAATGTTTCCAGGTAAAATTATTTCATTCTGCTATTTCCTTCATAAAATCCAAAGAATTTACAAACAGAAAAAGCTTCTGAGATCAACCAAGTTATACAATAAGAACTAAAACCAGCCACTGAATTGCTTTCTTAACATCACAGCAACAATTAAAGTGATGGCTCAGGGATAGGATCACACACTGATCTCGGAGAGGACCTAAACTGGGGGGTTCTCAGCACCCACAATCAGGAGGCTTACAACCACCTGGAACTCCAATCCCAATGGATCTGACACCCTCTGGCCTCCACAGGCTCATACATGTGGGTGTACATAAACTTACAGACACACAAACATATACATACATAAAACTTAACAAATGTATTTTTAAAAAACCACAAGCAACAAATCAGGAAGACATCAATCCAGTTTGTGATTCCAACTTCAAGTCCTTTCACAATTACTAGTCCTTGCATTTGGATAGGTTTTGCTGACTGTGCTGTTTGTTCTTAGAGACTGTGTCTTACTTTGACTTTGGAGGATTCAGGGCTGTAGACTCTCCCCTAAACCATCCTAGTATTTTTAGAAGGGACAGTGAGGGTTTCTGGGACCACTATTCTACAGCATTAAGTAAAACCACAACTTAGTCTTTAGAATTCGGTCATGACCCTCGGAGAAGGAGGTTTTTCTAACTTTAATCAGCACTTCACGGCTTAGGTACTCTATGTATGATTAACAGTCTCCTTCAGTCCCCCTCTTCTCTTCAAATCTGTCCCTCTAACCTCACTATTCATCCGCTCACTAAGAATGCCTTCCTCTCTCTGCACTACAGGGACACGTGACACATCCATAAATCACTGTGCACAGCGTGGGACTAGAAAAGGTGTCCTGGAGACTACATGAATGTAATAATGACCATGATTTCAGCAGGCAGACAAGACGGAGGCAGCAGTGTTGCGAAACCAGGTGGCTACAGATGGCATGACACCGAAGTCTGAGAGAAGACAAGCTGTCGGAAACAAGGCAGGGGAGCAAGGTAAATGGTGCTGCCTGTAGCCCCTGATGTTCAGGGGCCTAGGAAACAGGCTCTCAAAGCAAGGGGAGAAGAGGAAGAGGAAAAATTACAGACCTGAAGGACAACTTGTCTTGCCAAGGTAAGGATATATCAGATGAGAAATATGGATGGGACAAACTAGTTTCCAAACTAGCTACAAGCAGCTGTTGTGAACCATAGAAAATACTAGACAGCAAGAGCTCCTCAGGACCATTTCCCAGGGTAAACTCTGTATTCTCCCTCAACATAAATTTCTAGTGGAGATTACTGGAACCCATTCACAAGATGATATAGGTCTCAAACCTTATAAATATGCTAATTTTCTCTTCCCAAATTGTATATAGTGTGTAAACTGTATTTCCAAAATATCTCAAATCTGCCTACTTCTCAGCCACTAGTCCAATCCCTGTTTTCTTGCGGAAACTATTAAGCCTTGCCTCTTATTCCTTCCCCATTCAGTACATTTTCTACAAAGCAAAGTGATGGCGGTACCAAAAACCTTTTGCTAGTGCATTTAGAACATATTGAAATTACTATTTTTTATTTACATTTACCCGTGTGCAAGTGTAAGCACATGTATGCAGAGGTCCATCAAGTAAGTTCTAGGGGTGGAACTCAGGTTCTCAGGCTCAGCAGTAGTTGCCTTTACACACGGGGCCGTCACATGGGCTGGGTTCTTTCTTTGCTGTGTACGGATGTTCTGCCTCCCTGTGTCTGTGTGCCATGTGTGTGCCTGGTTCCCAAGGAGGCCCCAGAGTTCCATGAGCGCTGGGAAGCAAACCTGGAGGCTCCTCTCAGAGTGGCCAGTGCTCTTCATCTCTGAGCCGTCTCCAGCCCTATCTGAACGCTTCATTGAATTTTCTCAAGACTTTCTACGATCTGAGATACCAACTTTCACTCTTCTCATTCATTACACTGACTTTCTCACTGCTCCCAGGTCATTAAGTGACTTATTCGATTTTCCACGTTTCCTTGTACCCAGATCATTCCCCTCAAGATCATTCATTCTGGGGACTAGAGTCCTCAGATTCAGGTTTCCACCTTAAATTTTAATTCTTAAGAGATGGTGCAGTCTGTGTGCTTGATTCATGTAAAGCATGAACTGCTCACTCATCTCACTAGCTGGCTTGAGTCTTGTACTACTCATTACTAGGACTGCGGTATTTCCTTTGCCTGTGTTTATTTTGTTTCCTCCTACTGAAAGTAAGCACCGTGAAAAGTGGGAACTTTGTTATATTTGAGCTCTTGGAATATAACCACATTCAGAGTAGGACTCAATAAATACATGATGAATGAATAACTCCTATCATAATGTCTTCAGGAGACAATTCAGTAGATTCTTGGCATCTGCAGATTCCACACTAGTAATTTCTATGCAAATGACTCACTGTGGTCATGATGTCAGCTTTCAGGTTTCAAAAACTGTTCTTAGCTCATATTCAGAGCACACTCACACAAAGTAACTTCTGGCTCCATCGCTTGTCATTTACATGACCTTGAAAGTTCCTTAAAATCTCTTGTCAAGATTCACGCACAGTAAATACTGATTTACTAGCTTTCCCCTGTATTTTTAATGTGCCCATGACAGTTGAAGGAGCCAACAGTCTTAATGAAGAAAAATGAGACATTGTAATCAAGTACGTTTCCACTGGAAAACAGACATTTCATGGAGAAAAATTTATGATACAACTTTGATCTATAATTTGCAAAGTTGTGAAAAATGTTAAGGTATATTCCACATAAAAGGGAAGATTACATTTATTATTAGCTAAAACCAATTAACAACCAGAAAGTTTCCTATTCCCTACACTGTTTCATACTAAAATTATTTTTGGCTTATACTATTAGTTTATCTACTTATCTTCCTCAATATAAATTCAGCAAATACTTACTGAGTGCTTCTCATAAATGAAGTGCTAATAACATGAAGACAATTAAGACACAATAAAGAACAGCAGCAGCACCCACCACAGAAGTGTGCCTACTGTACAGTATATAGACAGCATAAAGGAGAATGGTCTCACACACACACATACACACACACACACACACACACACACACACACACACACACACACACACACCTCTGCTATCTAGAATGGTAAGTACAGTAGGCACTCAACAAGCATGATCAACTCAATTCTTAAAGCTACTGCAAGATACTATTCTGTATTTAATGATGTTAATATCATCACTTTGAAACCATGTCAATCATGCTCTCTTGTTCTACAAAGTAAATTATGTTCATAGATGAGTATCAGTTAGAACAATCAGATAACTATGCCACCACTCACAAACCAGGAGTCTAAATCCTAGGAAGATTTATTTCTTTTCTTAAATAGTGGCCTCAGAACTTTCAGAATCCAGACATATATGTCGATAATGCATCCATCAGGACAGTTAACTAACTGCCTATACATAATACACAATTAGGAGGCACTGAATAACGTTTCTTTGTTCTCCACTTCCAAGACTGTAAATACTTGCTGTTCCAACTATACAACTACTTCATTTCAATGAAATGAAGATCTAGGAGAAACAGAGTCCTGGCTCTGTCCATTTCAATCAGCATGCAGTTTTACAGAGCCCAAGGACTGGCTGCAAGGCTGTAAGACTGACTCAAAACATATGCACACACTAGAAGACGAGTAGAGAATATCATGCAGCTTGAACACTAGATGCTTCCTGGCTACTACAGTTATCAACTGCTGAGCAGAATCCACACGAGCCCTCGGATGAAGTCATCTATTTAGATATAGTCCTATTACTCTAGGGCCCGAAATCATACAATCCTCTAATCCAGTATTTTCTGGATACCTCATATGCTTATTACATAATCACTTCCATCCCAATCTGACAAAACGTACATTCAAGCACACAGTCCTGTGTCCATTCTAAGAGAACCCTCATCCCGCTGTTTAATTTCACCAAGTTTTCCTTCTCCATTTCCTCTATCTCTAACTTTTAAAAAAGAAAATCAAGAATAAGCAAAAAGTTGGGAGTACACAGGTCAGTGTTAAAGTGCTTGCCTAGCATGTGCAAGGCCTAGACTCAATATCCAGCACCAAAACCTAAAAACAAGCCTCAGAAATCCCAGTCCATGGAAGGCACGGTCAGGAGGATCCGAGTTCTTGACTAGAATGGTTACATAGTAAGACTTTGTCTCAAACCACAGACACATAGACAAACAAACAAAAAACCAGAGATAGAGCTTACATTTGAATAGCATAAATCACCAATGAACTTTGTGAAATATAAATACAGAGTTAATGGTAGTACTTAATAGACTGAGGGGAGAAAAGAACTTTCAAGTTCTATCAGTCTCAATGTGTAATTACAGTAAATGCTACAAGAACAGTTTCTCTAATCCAGTCCTTTATTACTTCTTTCTCTCTCTCTCTCCTTCACTAAAGTCAGCTCCTCACATTTTATCACACTCAAGGGAAACTATGACCCTTAAGTCTCACAAGGCAGCCTGTGTTCTCTTCTTTCACAGTGTGTTTCTTCACCTACTACTTAATGATGGACTTGGCCCTCTGGGTCTCTCACAAAAGGAACTGGCAACTAGGCTGTCTTTTGTCACTAACTGTAAATTCCAAATGTGTACCCTGGAAAATAACTGCACGCTGAGCTAAAACAGTTATCCCAGTATTCATTTTTCAGTAGACTGTTTTCTAAAACATCAGTTTAAAATAATAAGCCATGGATTCAAAATGCTGCTTCACCAACTTTACTAAATATAGTCATTTTATAAATCCAAGTTCAACAAAAATTGTTTGTCATACATGGCTTCTTTAAAAAGTAGTAAGATTTTTTTTTCTAAAAAAAATACATTTGCTCGATCATCAATCTTTGCACATCCTTCACACCAAACAAAGCAAATTAAAGAAAGCTGGAATCAGTAAATATCTGTCATGCCAAGGACATTACTACCTTCCAAACAAAGTCCATCCCCAAAGCAATGTCACATTTGCAGGTTAAAAAACCTCCAAAGTCTAGACAGATGGTTGTAATCACCATTACGAAATAACCTCACTTTCCCAAACATATCTTTTATCCATTTTATATCTTCTTTCTACTATGTTATAAACTGGGCTTTAAAAAGCAAATATGCCTATGCAGTTGCTGTACTGAAATAGAAGAGAGCTTTAAACAGCTAGGCATTTCTACAGGAAGGCTTCCCAACAGGGGAAAAGCCACACCATACATAAGCTAACAAGAACACATTACGAGCTATGATAATTACCTCAAGAAGTAGGATAAACATTTGTAGATAAAAAAGGAACTCCGCTTTTAATAAAAGGCTTTAAAATATGTTCTCGCTTAAGTATGGAAATTAGTATTTACTAATTCTGTATTAGCTAATTGTTTCATAGCAAAAGAGGAAAACTATAAAAGATTAAAACAGAAAGAAAAAGATAGAGACAATACTGTTCTACACAGACCACCTTCCCCACCCACCCACTGTGAACCTGGAGCCCAGGGTGAAGTGGTATGACACTCTCTGACACTTATCAAAGCTCAGTTTCTCCTCCTACAGGGCGAGCTCCAAACCAAACTCATTTTTACTTGAAACTGATTAAGACAGGGATTCGACACTCTCCTCTATTGTTTGATGGTAACTTCTAACACTTTATCCCAGCTCCCGTTGACAGCAGCAATGAGAAATAAGCAGATTTTTACACTAACAGAGATGATGAAATCTTATTAAAATGTAACATTTTGGAAATTTAATTTGAAAAAAAAACAAAAAAAACATTTTATAATTTGGAGTTTTATACAATTTTATATGATGGTAATGGCTAACATTTATTGAGCGCTTACTATGCGCCAGGCACTGTGCTAAGCGCTTGAAAAGTATTATAGCACTTGATTAAAAAAAAAACTTACACAATGAAAAAATTTAGGTGTTATAATCAGGAAGAACCAAAGCAAAATAAATCAATACTTTCTACTAAATGAAAATTATTTTACAAACAGTTGCTAAATAATGGGCTTACAGCATTAATGGGCCCAAATCTAAACAAATTAAACAGTAAACCAAACCAACCAAAGGCAAAAATCTTTAACTTTCTCTAACTGAAAACACAAAAATCACTGCTTTTAATTGTTTAGATTTTCAAGAAATTGCAAAAGAACATATAGATATACATGATGTCAAAGTAAATTGCAACACATGCTATTATCTAAGAAATAACAAATTTAGAATTAGTGAGGCCCAACATAATGAGGTTACTACACAAAAAATATAATTTTGAAAATTAACTATCTTCTGTTAAGCCCTATAGGAAACCCACAACAGTAGAAGTGGCTGTTCTTTACTTTTTCCCTTAAATATAAAGTATCCCAGAATAAGTACAAAATTCTTACTTTGTTGCCCGTATAAACTTGCCCCAAACTGAGACAGCTGACCTGATGTAGATGGTGATGCCAGCATCTAGAAACAAATTAATTATATTAGAGCATAAGGAAGACAGAGCATTGTAGTTACAAGTCTATACTTCATATCAATGTTAGACTTAACCCATGGCCCACGTCTTACAAAGACTACCACAACCAGATGAAACCAAACTGTGCAAACAGAAATAATTAATGCTATGAGGTTTTTTTTTTAAGTTACACTAATGCATAGCAACACCATTACTTAAAAAAAAAGAAAGAAAGAAAAGAAACTAGGCTACTCATGAAAACACAAAGCTAAAATCTCAGTCAGCTTTGTAAACTTACATGTGACACTGAATTTAGACTATACATTAAGACAAATTCTAAATAAAACCTATTATCAGAATAGAAAAGTTTTGTACTTTGTAAAAATATTTTTTGATTTTTATATTCACACAGCCATGTAAGCAGAGAGAAAGCATCAGCAAAAGACAAGTAAAACTACAAACAAAACCAAAGACATGGTAACTGATTTACATGGTTTCTCAGTGAGTGATGCAGACTTGATTGTATCGTTGTACAATGTCTTTGAATTTAGCAGAATAATGTCATATTTTCCTGGTAGAATATAAATTCCTTCTTTTTCTTTTCTTTGAGATAGGGTTTCTCTGTGTAACAGTCCTGGGTGTCCTGGTATCTGCTTTGTAGTCCAGGCTGGCCTCGAACTCACAGAGATCCTTCGGTCTCTGCCTCCCAAGTGCTGGGATTAAAGGCGTGCTCTACCATCACCAGGCAGAATATAAATTTAAAGGCATGTTACATTCACAGAACACACTGTTTCTTTTTGTGTTTCTTTACAGACAGAAATGCATGAGTGCCATTTATAAAACAGGTATTTAAACTGAATAAATGAGGACATGTAAGCCAGTGCTTCAATATTCCACCTTATACAACCATCGAAACCTTTTAATTAAACACAACATGGGCCATAACCTCAAGAGGTGTATAACCTAGTGGGAAAAGAGAACAAATGATGCGATTACATTCCAAGCTGGTGCAGCAAACTCTACAACAGAAGCAGGCCATCACTGAGGAAAGACCACTCTGTCCAGACGAGGAAATCAGTCCAGTTCTGTAGGGTGGAACCTTTGGTGAAGCTACACAACAGGCATTTCTTAGGCCAACAATATGCAGTTAATGTAAGGTTAATGTCATAATCAAAAAGCACAAAATAGTGGTGACTATAATAGTGATTAGGAAAGGAGACACAGCGTAGTTCTATTGAAGAATATAAAAATCGGAAATAAAAGAATGCTGAAGCAAGATTCCAAAGGGTCTTCTTTAATGTCAAACAAGATGGCTGCTTACTGTAACAAAAAAAAGGTATGAAGGACATGGCAAGAAGAAGACAGGTGCTTTAGGAAGGAAATCACTGAAGAACCGGAAGAAACTGGTGAGGTGGCCCAGTGGAAATAAACAAGGAACTGCAAACAAGGGACTCTGGCTACAGGAGTCATTATTCTCTCAGCAGAGCTGGAGCACAGAGAAAAGGGGCTGCTGAGTGGAGAGTCCGAGGACAGGGAAGTTCTGTGGCTCCAGAGCAGGAAAACTTGAGCACTTAGGGACATGTTGCACTCAAGTTTACAAACTACATATGATAGCTGTTTGAAGTCAAAGGTGTACGGGCCCGTCAGACCCTGCAGAGAGAGGGGTGGATTACACACCACTCTAAAATCATCAACAGTTACAACGGAATTAATTTCCTAAAGAAGCATCAACTCGTGTATGTGTGTGTAAAACACACATATTCTTTGTTACATCCAGGATGTGTATTCTAGACAATTAACACTTTAAACTATATAACCTTTAACAATCAATCAAATAGGTTAAAACACGATCAATCAAATTCTTTTACTAGGGACTATATTCACTACTGTTACCATATTAACTATATATATTTTATATATATATTAAAAGTTCATTTTCAAGCTGCATGAAAAATTGAGATGTATAATTTTTTAATAAACCTGTAGTTAGTGACAAAAAGTCTATATAAAAGTTAAGAATCATGACTGTTACCATTATTAGTTATAAAATGGAGAATAAAATTGCTTTTGTAGGTTTCACATAAAAGATATTGGCCGATATAACTAGACGACTTACAATGAATGTGAATATCTTCAAATGCACACCTTAAAGTGAGACTCTTCTAAAAATGTATACTTTCTGAATACTTGATCCCAAAGAACAGCCAGACATCCAGTGTACTTTCTCACAAAGGCCGGCCAGAAAGACACAATTACATTACATGTGTGCTGCACCCAGCACTGGAGGATGAAGGAAGTGAGAAGAGCACAGAATAAGGCAGAGGTGCTGTGAGACCCTTCCAAAAAGGAAGGAAGGTAACGGCTCACCACAGTGTGGCATTCAGTATCACTTTCTATACTGAAAACACTAACATTATTAAACAGTGCACTTCAAGAACATAACAGCCTAGTGAAAATTAAAAATGGACCCTGACAAAGTATCAACTACCATTAAAAGACCACAAAATCTTATGTATTTAAGCGCTAAAAATTCATCATAAAAAATGAATTTCTCAGAAAAACATAAAATTTTAGACCAAGAAACAGATTTCACTGGAGTGTAATGCAGTGTAAGTAGAAATACACAGCTTCACAGTCTCAAAGAGGGTAAAGGTAGAAAAGATGAAATGTTATGCTATCTGCAGAATAATGAAACTACCGAGTAGTTTATCACGTTCCCAGTTTAAAACTATATTATGTAACATCTTCATCTCTCGAGGACTCTACACTCAAGCCAAACAACACAATAAAAACTAACAGAAGCAACCAAAGAAATAATAATGTGGCCTTAGTAATTTATTCTAAGTTGTTAAATGGCCCCTTTACCTTTTCCTAATAGATATTAACACATTAGAACTTTGTTGATGGTTTGAAACAGGATGCACTATGCAATCCAGGCTGGTCTCAGACTCAAGATCCTCTTTCATCCATCTCCCAAGGTAGAAGAAGCTCCAGAACTACATCTTCAGTTATTTTCATTAACAGTGGATACAAGTGACATCTGTGATCAGTAACAATCTACAGCATTAAGTCTTCCATTTCCCAATGGTGATGACTTCTTGTGCTTACTCTCTCCAATAAATAGATCTGCTATCATTAAACCAAACTTACAAAACATTAACATAGTTTGGTGATGGAATTAAAATTTTAAAATAAAATTTCTCTAACAAATATCAAAAAGAAGTTTAAAATTATCCTTTAAAGTTTGATCTAATTTACTTAAGTGAATGGTGATAATTCCTCTTTATTTTGTGGAAAAAAAAAACTTAACTAGTTTTTGACTATATCTTATCTACACAAAGAATGAGAGACCAAGGAAGAATGCAGATTCATGCATGTGTACACATAGACTTAAAGAGAAACTTAAAATTAAAAATTAGTGGTTTTAAAAAAGATATCAATGGAATCTAATAAACAGAGGCAAAGGGAACAAAGACTAGGTGGAGGTAATATTATTAAAAGGAATAAGAGAGAAAGGGAACAGGAGAAAGTAGAGACACAAAAATAAAACTGGTAATAAATCACAAAACCTGACAGTTTATGAATCAGATACAGTAAAACAAGTTTACATAGATAACTTTTTAAAATGGTAAAATAATAAGAAAAAATGGAGTGTGTGTGTGTGTGTGTGTGTGTGTGTCTGAATCCCTGTATAGTGCTAAAGTGTAAAGTTATAGAAAGACACAGGACTGGTTCTGGCAATGTTTACACTCAAAAGGCTCTTTATGTGTACTATTACCAAGTCTGTAGCAAGGACATTTCCACACATTCACTCAAATGATCTCTCTAAACACCGTTTTTCAACCTCAAATATACTTTGAAAACCACATACATGTGGGTGCGTACACACACACACACACACACACACACACACACACACACACACCAACTTTACTCCTACAGATTAACCATCTTTCAGTAATTCAAAATTCCAAATCCAAGATCCCTCTCCACAAAAAAAACAAACAAACAAACAAACAAAAAAAAACAAAAAAAACCCCAAACCTGAAAATCTGAAAAAAATTGCCACAGTCATGATGTGTAAGAAGTTTTAGAACTGGGTGGGGTATTGGGTTTAGGTACTTCTAGTCTGGAGTATTCTGGATTAAGAAATACTTAATCCTTATGCTAATTTGATGACTAAACATTTTATAATTATTTTGTAGCTAGTGAAACTGGATGCTTCATAGATGTATCATTTTCTCTCCATTTTACATTTTAACATTAAAATCCTGTTTAAAGATAATGCAACTGCTAATCAAGTTTTAAAAATTCTAGAAATGACCTGACATTTAATTTCAACTACTTCTGAATATACTCTGCTTTATTTCCAAGCCAGCCAGGGGTACACAATGACCCTTGTCTTTAAAAACAAAGAAACAAAAAAACCTGACATACACACCCAGACCATATTCTCTATTAGCATTTATAAGATGCTTTGAAAGATTTTTAACATTCTATCTGCCAATAAATGTAATTTTCAACAGTATCTACTCCCCTTCTCTTCAATGAACACAGAGCATATTATTTCCTATGCAGATTCTAAGAGCAAGCTCTAACTAGAGAGATAAAATCCTTGCCTCTGCTGTTTAAATTCTAGTGTATTATCAGGTAGTGATAAATGCTCTGCATTTTCATCTTTATTATTTACTTTGTGTGCATACGTACATGTGTGTGGCTGCATATACCCCACAGCTCCCAGATGGTCTTCTAAGGACAATTTATAGGAGGTCAGTTCTCTCTGTCCACCATGTGTGCTCAAACTCAGGTCATCAGGCCTATGGGCAGCAGGCACCTTAACCAGCTGAGTTGTTTCCATGGCCCAAATACTATGGAGTTTTGAAATCCAGAGAATTCAGAAGACAGTGGGAATAGTTACATACTACTGTTCCTATGTTCCAGATGAGAAATTGAGGTGCATACAGATGGCTTACTTTGCCCTAGGACACAGCTTGTAAATCACATAGCTGAAGTTTAAACTCTTATTAGGCTTTCTACAACTCACATTCAGTCACCAAAGTGATTAAAGCACTTTATAAAAAGCAAGTGGTTATTAACAAATTCACAATATGTATAACAGCGAAGAGCAATTTAAACCTGCATGGAAAATGTCAATGATGAAGCCCTCTTTATTACTGAAGATAGGTGGTAAGGTACTTGCTGCACAACCGTGCCAGCATGCATATGAAAAGCAGGGCATAGTGGGCACATTTATAATCCAATCCCAGTGCTGTGGTGGAGGTTCCCTGAGGCTTGCTGGCCAGCCAGCCCTGCCTAATCTGTCAGTCCAGGTCCCAGTGAGAGACACTTTCTCAAAACAAGGTGATGGCTCTTGGGGAAGAATAACTGGGTTGACCACTGGTCTCCACAAGTAAATACCTAAATACACTCCTGCCCAGAACAACCCCCTGCCACCACCAACCACTCCCAAAAGCCCAAACAAAGCAATATTCTGCCACTGAACTACATTCCCAGTCATCCTTCTGAAAAGAAGTCAATACTGGTATTGAAATTAGTACTGTTGTGCACTTATGACACACACTCTCATAAAGGGATGTAGAAAACTTTATACAAGATAGTAAAATGCTCATAAAGCCAAAGCAAGTCAAGCTGTTGTAGTCTTGATAGAAACTCCGTATGATTTGAAAAACATGCTCGAGAGCATTGGAAACTTTTATATACTAAGGGGACCATTTCAATCAAACCATTAGCAAATATTCTAAAACTCAGAAATAAGCAAAGTATCATTCATGAGCAAAATCCAGCACCCTGCTTATTCTGTAGGATGCATGACTAAGAGTGATTTTTACATTATGGTTATGTAGCATCCTTCATTCTGCCTCTTAGTCTACAGAGCCAAGTTACTACCTTGCTTTTCAAGAAAAAGGTTCTCTGACCCATGATGTACTTATACAGACTGGATAGCACCACAGAGATAAAAAAAGGTATTTACCACCTTAAACCAGAATAGGTTCCTAATGGGCATAAGTTGTAAATCAAGTTCTGAGACAAAATAGGAAAGTCCCATGGAATGTTCTAAGTATAATCTAAACCAGAAAACATTTTAAAAAAAATTCCTGGGGGTAGGGATGTGGCTCAGTGGTAGAGCACTTGTCTGGCATGTGCAAGGCTCTGGGTTCGGTCCTCAGCACACATGAAAACAAACAAAAAGCCACACAATAATGGGACTGTTTGCAGACAATTTAACCTGATTTAATCATTATACAATGTAGACATATAGTAAAAGATCACATGATACTCCCTTAATATATACAATATTTATGTTTCGTGTAGTACTTATTTTTAAAGAGAAAATGTCGAGGGATTGCTTTTTAATAAAAATGATAAATACCTCAGTAATATAAAAGCCATAGAGGAAATTCTGAGGAAATACTTGTAAAAGAAGAGCTCAAGACCACATCAACAGAGAACTATGAAAAAGCAAAAACTTAAGTAATACAGGGACTACAAACGGTCACTAGCTACATGGGAAAGACCTATCACTCAGTGTGTGTAAGTCTATGTGTTTACGTTTAGAAATGCTTTAATATATGAATTGTCTGCTACATGCTCAACTGTGTAAGCCCTTAGTCCTCAAATGATGGCACTGTGTGGGAGGGAGCCCTGCTAGAGGAAGTGAGTCACTGGGGGCAAGCCTTGAGGTTTTATGGCCAGGTCCCACATCCTGTTCACTCTGCTTACTTCCTGATTGTAGACTGCTATGATCAGCTGCCAACCCATACCCTCAACCCACTGGCTCCTGCTGATAAACCCTCCCTGTCATGACAGAACCATCCCCTGGAACTGTAAGTCAAAATAAAACCTCCCTTCCTTACATCACTTCTCCTGAGGCATTCTGTCACAGCAAAACAAACAACTTCTTGGGTCTATTTGCCAAGACTTATGAGCTGGTATTCTTAAAGGCATGGGGAACCCTACCAACACTAAAAGTTCTTACACACATTCTGATGGAAGATGTCACCATGTTTTCAGAAACTTAAATCATTCTATTGAATTGTGATGAAAATGTCTGAAGTATAAAATTGGAAATCCTAGCAGTGAATTAGTCCTAATAAGATTTGAGTTTTTCTGATCTACGTATCTATACTTTTACAGTTTACATAGTCTGCCTGTACTGTTTGCAATAAGAAAAACGTAAAGTAATAGTCATCTTAGGTACCCATTGCACTGTTACCACCATTTTATAGGCGAGGAAATGAAGGCTTTGAGACATTCTTGATAAAAGGCAGGACACAAGCGTATTTGTATTGCTTTTGAGTTCAAGTTCTTCGTCTGCCTATTTTATTACTTATTAATTTAGCACTGAAAGTTTCATGAAGAAAAACATTCTGTTGCTTCTGTGACAATAACTATATTGGAATAGTAATTAACATATGTGAGCCCCTGGGTAACATGAATATACTAATTCCAATTTCAAAATTACGGTAGTCTTGGAGGATGCACAGTTCTTGTTTTCTAAAAGCTTCTTTTTATGGGTATAGGTGTTTTGCCTGCATGTATGTCTGTGCACCACAGGCATGCAGTGCCAAGGAGGCGAAAAGAAGGCCCTAGATCTCCTGGAACAGGAGGTAAGACTGTTGTGAGCTGCCATGTGAGGACTAGGAGTAGAGCAGGCCCTCTCAATGCTCCTAACTGCGAGCATCTACTAGCTGGCAGAGATTTGTTATTCATCCGTTTCCATCTTCACATGTTCTCAACGAAACCCTTCATCACCATATTTATTCCCATTTTCCTACCACATTCGGCTTTCACTGCATATCCACAGTCATAGTTTACAGTTTCTGCAATGAAACTATCAAATATTAGACCCAAATGTCCCACAACACTAGTGACTGAATCCAAGGCTTTGCTCACACTAGGCAATTGCTTTACCATTGAACTACATTCCTAATTTTTTAATCTACAAAAATCAACACTTAAATCAGACACACGTGTAAATAGTAATTCAACATAATTCACATGAAATAGCAAATACCTCGACAGTCACGAAACATCAGAAAATCAAGTGACATTATTCCATAAGATATTAAAGGACACTAACAATAAACAAAGTACACATGTATCTTGGAGGGAAAATTGATAACTTGTTTCTAAAACAACAAAATGTTCAAATAAAAATAATGGAGAAATGGGGATATTGGATAATCAAATCCTAAATCCTAATGTGAACCTAGCCTGAGCCAATTTGTGACCTTCCAAAAATTGGATGTGAACTGGTAATAATCAGCTTTAAATAAAAATAAGGACATCTGTTACACGTTCAATACTCCAAACAGAACTGGGAGCACTGCTAAGAAATTAGTGAGTAGCAAACTCATAAAGCGTTGAAAGGAAAAAAGCTAAACAGATACACAGGGTCAGAATATAACTGGTTTGGCTAAAAGGTACAATACAGGAACTAGATTAAAATGATCTGGGGTTGGGGATTTAGCTCAGTGGTAGAGTGCTTGCCTAGCAAGCACAAGGCCCTGGGTTCAGTCCTTAGCTTCAAATAAAAAAAAAAGAGAGAGAGAGGAAAAAAATGATCTGATTTTAAAATATCCTATAAATGTGTTACCTTTCATGTGGAATGGGATTACTGATCTACTAGCCTTCCAAAGCACAGATCTCTATAATATATAATCCACACAGTAGCAAAAACTTTCAACTGTAGTGTCTGTAGCTGAGGAGAGTAGGGTTTCTGTACTTGCAGGCTAGAATTCCAGGAGAGGATCACACAGTAAGGACAGAGTTTATTGAAACTTGCTCGTTTATGGATCTTGAAATCTGTACAAATGTGCTCATTTAACCTGCTTACCTTTGTATGTGCATTTGCTCTATTATAACAAAATACTTCCCATGAAACAAAACCCCCAGATCTCCTCAAAGTAACATCCTTAAGCCATGTCTCTGAGAATGTCCTATAACATTATCGAATCTCAGCTTAATCATCACAGCACACTAATGTTTCCCATTACAAGGTAGGGCTTTATCTTTCTGTCCCCAGGGCACAGTCACTAAAGCACAGACAATCCCCTGGAGTTCACATGCTCCTCATCAGGGAGCTAAAAACAGGCACACGTGCTGCTGAGGAAACACAGTGTAACTGACGAACTTACATCTTTCTCTGACCGATGTGGGAACATAGAAGACTGGCTGTAGTACATGTTTTCATCATGGTAGTCGCTGTCCACCCCCTCTACAAACTTCTTTCTTGAAGCACCAAACATGCTGTTTGTCACCTAAACAAAAACATTACTTTTATCAAGAATAGTATTTTGGAAAAGTCCAGCTTTACTTTACCCCTATGGAAACAAAATGAATACTGCTATGATCCTGAAACAGATTAACTAAGAGCGATGGGACCCGTGATAAAGATATAAATCTGACTGAACGGTATCATTTCCTGCCCAGGTCCCAAAAGCAAGAAGAAAACAATTCTAACTTTTATAGAACTAAATCACTTATTCTCGAAAAATCATAACTCCAAATAGAAATTTTCCAAAAACAGTTTTCTTTTTAAGTTTTAAATCTTCACATACATTGCAAACATCAGCATCTGTCAATACATATCTACTTCTAAAACTTAAGAGTATGAAGGTATCCTGGAATTTTATATAAAGTTACAACTATCTACATATATAACAGGATAAACTTATCGTGTAGGTATAAATTTATGATATTTTATCTACTGCTTATTCTTTTGCTTCTAAAGTTTTTATAAAAACATTAACAATTATACCCTTAGCAAAAGCTATGCTAATTTTTAAGTTACCAAAATTGTCAGCTGGCCAACATGGAGTTTTTTGTTTCTGTTTTGTTTTTAAATAGGCTCTTACTCCCACACTGGCCTTGCATTCCCAATCTTTCTACCTCAAAGCTATGGGATTATGAGAAGATGTCACTTAGTCTGGCCAATGAGTCATTTAAGGCCATTTTGTCTTCTTGCTCCTGCCAATATTGTGAGTTTAGAGTAAACCGAAATGCCAATGACATCAGAGATTTATAGAGACTTGAACAACATAACTACATTTTTCTAAGTATACTCAAATCAAGTTTGATGTCTTACTCACTCGTTATAGCTAAAGTTATTTTCTTCAAACAAGAGCTAAATAATCTTAGTGAAGGACCACACATGTCCATCCACCAAGCTCCTAAGTCCTTTCTAAGTACTCTATAATACAGGGGCAAAAAATAATCCTTTCCTGGGTTTACTTTCAAAAAACGAACAGTTACAAAAAAATTTAGGTCCAGTACATTTGAGATTTTAATTTGTTTTGCAAACATTAAGAATACACCTAATTTCCTTTATAGGACCTTTGCTAATGAGTTCTAATTCTAAGAATAAACATGGATAAAAGTATGTACCTTACATAGTTGAATATCCAGACATCTCCCGTTAAATTTACACACATGAATGAACTCAAAATGATACAAAGTAAACTTCTTTGCAAATATTTACATAATATTATCATTAAAACCAGTTCTAGATTCCTAAAATCCCAAAACTGAAATTAACTATATAGAATAAATTACCTTGTTTAATACCATGTAAATGAAATCCTCTTATAAAATACGGAAATGCTTATCCTCTACTGTATTTTCTCACTGGGTGTGGGGGTCAAGCATGGAGGTAGAGAAGAGGGGCAAGAAGGGAAGAGGCGGGGAAATTACACATTCATGAGACTACTAATCATTCTGACACGACTTCAATAAACAAAATAATAATAGTCACTGTTCCCCAAAGGTGAACCCTAACAGCGTTAGGTACAGGGACAACACACTTCTGATCCATGGCAAAATAGAAAGGGAGAGAGATGTTATTACTTCTCCTTAAAGCTAGATTCATTTTAAAGAATGGGCCTTTGTTCTATGCATCCTGAGGGACCAGGACAGGAAGATGTTTTAGAATGAGCAGGGAGAGTAAAAATGGTCAGAAAACACAGAAGGAAAACACAAGCAGTACCAGGGCAGCAGTTGTAGGAAGAGACACCCCTCAGTGGGGTGACGGATTTATCCCGGACTGCATTCAGTGGTGAGTGTAGAAGGGAGGGAGGTGAAGACATCGCCAAGGGCTATATATGAAATAGAACTTTGTGGCATGCAGGCCTCTGGGTTTTATCCGTGGGAGATGAAAAAAATCAAGAGCTAGTGATATTTGGGGGAGTTCAAAGAGTGAATATATTTACCATATATGTTTTTGAGTGATCCTAAGTTACACCGTGAAAAAATGGTCTATGTAAGGCCAGGAGCAGGAAAGAGTTAGGAGGTGGCAATAAAGGATGGTGGTTCAAGACAACAGCAGCACATGTGCTTGCTGAGTAAAGCGGCTGGATAAAGGACACACTCTGAACAAGAGCAGATAAGGACGTGTGGTGGGTGGGTGTGGCAAAGAATCAAGGGAATCTGGAAATCACAATCTATCAACGAGAAAGTGCATATGTCAGGAGTATAATGAGATTCCTGGCTACCTCATAAAAATGAAAGTCAATTTTGTAAATAATTTACAAGAATAGTTCAAAATGTTAAGTAACATTTCCTCTTTAGATCAGAAACAAGGATTGTTACATTCTTTGATCAGGGTCTTGTGTTGTGAACTGACTGACTCTTCTTGATTCTCATACCAGATTATAAGAACAAGAAGCACAAACGTTCCTCTAGGAATAATGTTATATATCAAAAGTAGTAGTTCTCATGGGGAAACATTTAATTATAACCTTTTCATCATTCCTTTGTCTCCACAAGAAGCTATATATTTTTAAAGCACACAGGTAAGTTAGCTTATACTAAATCTTCTCTACCAATCTCATTCTTCAAAAAGAATTGTCTTACAAAGTAGCACAGGGAATTATGTTGGGACAAAATGGAAGTGCTAAGCTGACTTGAATTCCTCACTGTACTACTATATGACTCATGAAGGCATGCTACCCAACACAAATTCCTGCCATATCCTGGACATTTAACTACACCGATTCAAAGATTCAAAGCCAAGGTCAGTAAGTCTGCATAATTACAAATCCCAAAACTCTCAAGTTTAAATAATCTAACCAACGATTTCAGAGATGTCTAAGGAGGACTGTGATGGAGAAACAGGGGGCAAGGACTTCAGCTTTTTAAATGATCAGTTAAATAGAACTAGAGTACTTTACAAATTCAACCAGAAAACATCCATGCACGTGGCTTTTTACAGAACAACAAACAAGGGCAGACAAAGAACAGTGATATTGAACAAACAGCACACTCTTCATCCAGATCCCCAGAGACACACCAACCTTCTCTAAGACCTAGAGTGCTAGCTAGACTTTTTTTTGCTGGACTGGGCACAGAGCTGACCCCTGAAAACTCCTTTTCATGAAAGAGGTCCTTTCCTGGTAACAAATACACAATGATTTCAAAACTTTTCTCAAATTGTACCTGAAGGTTCTAGCAGCACATTTAAAGTGCTGCCAAGAATTTCCACTCCCCAAGTGTCAAAGTGTCCGTCCGTCTGTCATCAACAGACAGACTTCAAGCTGATGTGCTGACTCGGGTTCTTTCCCGCTTGCTCCATACACCCAGCAAGCGCTGCTTTCCCGACTCTCTGCTTTTGTTCCTTCTTACACGTACCTTAGTTTATGTTCTAAAATCTTCACTACAGGACTCTTGAGAAAAGTTGTGCCGAATGAAGACAAAGCTTGAATAAAAGCTGACAATCGGATTAAAGATAAATTTGGGAATAAATTTGCAAATTCAAATACAAGATCATTTTACCTGTCTAAGGGAAAGTGAGTGCAATGTTTGGACAAACCCTCGATGAAACAAAGTGGGAGAACCAATCTGGACCAATCAAAACACATATATGAAAGGCTCCACAGTGAGAAAAACCTGGAACAACGAACTCTCAATACATCCAGGTGTGGAGGCAAACATAATGCCAGCACTGAGAGGTAGAAGTAGCAAGTTCTGGAATTCATCAAGGTCAACTTTGGCTACATAAAGTTTGTCTCAAAAACAACACCCCCCCCCCCCAAAAAAAGCTCCAAATCCCAAGCCCAACAAACCCTTTTCTCTGCAGCCCCCACCACAGCAGGCTGGAGGGAAAGTAAGGAAAACAGGTCCTTCAATGCTAGACTAACAGGGCAGAGCCCACACAGGGAGGGACACACACAAACCGCTAGGTTGGGGGAGTCTCACACTTCCTGTAACCTAGATCTCAACAACCAGGCCAAGCTAGTCAAGCTCTGAATGCTCACTCGAGTTACCCACATCTCCAAAAGCACTCTATCTCCACTGTCACCAACCAGCACAGGCACTCCAATAGCATCCAAACAGGTATTTACCAACCTGGTCTGCACTCTCCTCAAATCCATTTTCCATCTATCAAGCCAAGCAATTTCAGTGACAGTTTATTTTCCTAGATCTGCTGATCAAACTTCTTCAACCACCTGCCCAGACAAGTAAGCTTAAAGGCCCTATGTAATTCATCTCCCTGACCTCTCTTCACAAACTCCTCCCTCCTGCCATTAAACTACTGAAATAGCTTCAGTTACTCAAATTCTTCTCCCTCAGGGTCTTTCTACAAGCTGCTGCCTCTACAATGCTATCACTCACTGCTCACTCACTCTTCTTTGAAATTTCAATGCCAAATTACAAAGCCTGTTCTTCTCAATCAGTGAAAGCACTTTATCGTAACTTTAATTGTAAAATGACACTTTAATCAGCCCTGTATCAGACAAAGCCAGGTGGTACATACCTCTAATCCCAGCACTCTGGAGGCAGAGGCAGGCAGATCTCTGAATTTGAGGCCAGCCTGGGCTACATGGCTGCTATCCTGTAGAGCTGCAGCTACACAGCAAGGCGCCATCTACCAAACAATGTCATCGTTATAATGCTATGAAGCTAACAATTAGTATCCCATATTTTGTATCTGGACCAGAAGTTAGACCACCTACTCAAGGCTATACATCTGATAACTACGTAATAGGCTCTGAGCCTAAGCTAGTAAGGTTTCCCTTTTAGACACCATGGTAGGCCCACAATCAAACATAAATACAACTTATACTTTATTGTGTGTTTTCTTCATAAAATAGAAAAGGTGTAAGAGTCAACATCATCATCAATAAAAGGGATGGTCCTTATTTTTGTGATGAACAACACAGTAAGTATGGTATACTACAACCAAATATTACTATGTCAGAAAGACCACTTTTGAAGACACTGAGACAACCGTCTCTACAACATTGATCATACCTATTTTAAAGAAATTTATACTAATTTCATAGCAAAAACACATGAACAAACATGACTGTATTAGCTGGAGAGTGACTGCTGCTGGGCCTAGTGGTGCACACTCGACTTCAGGAGGCAAAGGAAGGGGCTGACTCTGACCCAAAAAAGGCAAAATAGAACAATCACTGTGCTGAGGCTGGCCTTCAGTTGTAGAATTGATGATTATTAGCAAGGCCCTGGGTCTGACTGATTGCCAGCACTGTGGGACTGAGGAGGGGAAGGGAGGAGAGGAGAGGAAGGGAGGGTAGAGGAGAGGTGGGGGAGGAAAGGAAAGTGAGAAAAAAATTACCCAAGGAGAACTTCAAGTAGCAGTAAATGCAAAAATTAATATATACCAATTTTCCACATTCCAAATGAACTAACATATTAAAGTACTTTCTAGAGTAAATTCTACTGCAATCAAACTCTAAATTTCATTATGAAGCTAATAATTCAAACACTGTAAAATATGTAAGACACATCTAGAAAGTGGAATAATCCACTATGGCATCCTTTTCTTGTGGATTCTCTCTCTATAGTATGGGGTTTTCCTGCTAACATGTTGATGCAGGTGGCCAGCATAAAATCACTTAGCTCACACGGTAATTCAAGGCAGCTGAGCCAGGTACCATGGCTTGTTCCTAGTGTCCAAGAAGAGGCTGAGGCAGGACAGCTTGGGCCCAGGAGTTGGTTAGCACACCTAACCAACACACAGAGGCCTTATCTGGAAACAACAAAAATCCTAGACAAACAGAAGGCACTGCCGCCACCACCCACCCCCAGACCGGTATTTTAGCATGTTTCACTGTTTCAGGGGCACCAGCATTTTCCTCCTGGCTATGGAGTTTGCACTACCATTGCACTATCAAGAAAAAAGAGAACGAAGTGCAAGTCACACAAGGCTGAGAGAATGGAAAAGCTGTCCCTTTCCTAGTGTTTAATGAGCACGCTGGCAAGTTACTTTGATTGCTAACACAGAATTTAACTTAACTTGCCTTTTCAGTTTTCAATATACTCCACACACACAAGTTCTCCTTGTCTACCAAAGTAGGGAAAAGGAATAAAAACCACAACAAACTGTCAGTGATATTTATCTAACTTTACCAAGAAGCACTCAATTAGCCCCTGAAACTATTCATGAGGAGCGTGCTCAATTAACTTTTACTACAAGAGTGCCTAAACTCTAGGACACTAAAACTATGTGCAACATTCCACTGTACAATATTATAATCCAAGAGATTTTTGTTTTAGCAATATGGTGAGATTCTCAACCAGCTATTTTAATTCCCAATTATTATAAATAGTTCTATTATTATTTAATTCCTGAGAATCCCTCCAAAATTTCAGCCAAAAATTAGTTCACATTTCTGATGCAAATTCATAGCCTGGCAATCAAAGCAAGCCAGGCTGTAGTTTTGGTAAAGAAAGATGTTCGGTAACTGAGCAACAACAACAGGCTAATGCATGCTGCAGATAGCAATGGAAAATGCACGGAGACTGGATGGGAATGTGCTTGGTGAAAACCAGGGTGTGGCTCACACCTGTGCTTATCATTGTGGAGAATGTGTGTCTTAACAGTCCTTTCCGAGGGTTACAGAAATACTTTGTG
Organism: Peromyscus californicus insignis; assembly: GCF_007827085.1. Classification (NCBI taxonomy): domain Eukaryota; kingdom Metazoa; phylum Chordata; class Mammalia; order Rodentia; family Cricetidae; genus Peromyscus; species Peromyscus californicus. The sequence goes on from NW_026294535.1 coordinate 33,587,978, forward strand.
AATTTTTGAATAATTAATACAAAAACATAGGGTGCCCAGGATCTGGAAGCAAAAGTGAAAGGCAATGTTCTGAATCCCAAACTTGAAATCTGGTGACCTTGCAGGATGGCATTTCCAGGCAGATACACCACAGAAATGAGTGTGCTCCTCGCAAAGAATGTATGCTCGGGAAAGCATTCACTCAAGTGCCTCCTCCTAAAATTCAGTTCTGATCTTGGTAAAGTGTTTTGTTCATGTGAATAAACTGATTTTGTGGTTTTTAATTTTTTTTCCCATTTCTAGGTATCAGTAAGCCTTATAAAGGTCTAAATCCAACTCATCAAACATAAAACACCTTAAAAGAAAAATATACCATTAGAACACCAAAGCTCTAATTATCTAATAATGCTAATCTATGGGAGGAAAGGTATGTATCTACTAAAGATACACGTATTTTTGAATTTAAAAGTCTTAAAAACCACGAAGTCATTATTATTAGATGCATGTCTCTTCAGTGGATCATCTGTGCACTAAAGAATCAACTCGTAACCAGCACTGAAAGAAGCGGAATTGAGAATGCGTACCGAAGAGCCTAAACTTGAGCAGTCCTTCCTCCTTAAATGCAGATATAAAATTATAAAACAGCCACACAAGGACTGCTAACAGCAGAGAAGCTGCGGAGTTTAGGATACAAAGCAACCCTCTAAGCAACAAAGAAAGGTCCTGTTGCAAGTATTTGAAGACATTTCTCAAGGACTGGGGGCAAACGGTCTGACACTTTGCTGTGGGTATGCATTTCTACATGGCTCTCAGAAAATTCAAACTTTAAAACTCAGAAGAGAGAGACAAACCACTGAAAAACTGGGCATTTTGAAGATCTGTAACGCCAACAAAATACTTGGTATTCCCATCATCTAAGACGCACAGACACAATGGAAAAATGGAACCTATACTAGGTCATATCAAGAATTTGTTTTTCCTGGGTTTAATTTCAAACGTCTTGGTGTGCTCAAGAATCTACACATCACATGACATGAATTACAGGGAATAGATACTCTTACAAGCACTGGCTGAACCCTGTGTAGATAACTTGCCTTAACTGCATCCTATTTATTTTTTGTGAACTGCAAACCTAGAAGGGTAGAATGTCCCAGCCCTCCTGTCACAGTTTCCCAGGAAAACATGTGTGACTTTCTCATGTTACCTGCATTATCCCTCAGGAAAGAAGAAAGCACACTTAAAGCTAGTGGATGCTTAAAACCTGCCACCTCCTCAGACTCACAGGGCAAAACTGTGCTCCATGAATTTGTCTTTTTTTCTTGGCTTCTTTTCTGATTTTGTGTTTTCTTTTCTGAACACTAGACTTTTACCTAATAATTTACATGATAGCTTTATGAAGAAAACCCAAAAAACATTCCTAAACTAACAAAATGACTCACTAGCAAGATGGCCCCATCCACCCTCAAAATGTCGATGATCATACCATTGTTTACCCAGCTTTTCCCGCCATATACTTACCTGTGCAACTTCTTTCAACATTTGCTACTCTGGGGATTGGAAAGCTCAGAGCTGGAGGCTGAAGTGAAGAAGGAAAGGTTGGAGGGTGAGCCATGGCACCAGCCCCACACTAGGAGCTCCCCTGAGATATTACAGCAGGGTTGACACCATAGCTCTGAAGTTCAAACTCCAGCAAACGATAAGAAAGGAGTCCAACCAGAACATGATAAACGATGGGATTCTTCTGCTCTTTGAAAAATAAGGAAATCATGCTATAAAGATCTGAATGTCCAGTTTCAACATTATGACTCCCTGTTTATCTCTTCATATTACCCAACCCCAGAATCATCTTTCAGACTGCTTCAAAATGCTAATTAAAACAACCAAAAAAGGGCAAAGCTCTGAAGCATCTTGCACACTTTGCAGGAATATGCGAGGATAGGGCTTACCTGGCCTTCATGAAAACGTATTAGGAAAGTATGTTCAAATATGCTGCCTATCCATTCCTTGCACACTCTTGTTCTCCTGCATACTCAACCTTAACTCTACCCTCTCCCCATGTTAACACCATCAATCAACAGAAGGGAAGTTAGATTACACAGCTCTAACTCCTGCAAATGGATCAGTGAACTGTTTAAAAACAGAGAACTTTTGGTTTAAGTGTATTTCTTGGGAAGAAATTAATTCAAGTGTTCTATATTGATTAAAAAAAATAAGGACCTGTCCATCAGCGATTCACTTTAATCAAATCAAATGATAAATTTTTTATTAAAGATTTTTTAGGGTGGGTGAGGTGACACACACCTGTAATCCCAGCACTTGAGAGGCTAACATAGGATCACTGTGAGTTTGACAACAGCCTGGGAATCTGCCTTTTATTAAAAAGGATTTTTAAAACAATCTGATGATGGGAGATGAGGTTACTCACTTTGGGAGAAAAGGCAGTGCTAGAGACTGAACTCAGGGTCTTGTACATGCTAAGACAAATGCTTTATCTCTGAACTATACCCTGAACTATATATACATTGAACTATTATATCACATTTACAAAAATGTAAGTACTTGTTTAATAATTTAAAAGCTAAATGGCCCGGCGGTGGTGGTGCACGCCTTTAATCCCAGCACTTGGGAGGCAGAGGCAGGCGGATCTCTGTGAGTTCGAGGCCAGCCTGGGCTACAGAGTGAGTTCCAGGAAAGGCGCAAAGCTACAAAGAGAAACCCTGTCTCAAAAAAGCCAAAAAAAAAAAAAAAAAAAAAAAAAAAGCTAAATGATTTAGAGATAGACGCATTCTATTATACTTAAGCTATTTCAAAACAATATTCAATAATATGGATTATCACTGAAGACTATGTTATTTTAAAATTCTCATACTAAAAGAATACATATAGCTATAACAGAATGGTGCAATTAAAATCAGAGTCTTCTTTCAATAGAGGAAGACAGTTTAAAATTCATCTAAATATTTGGTCACATAAATTAATTTAGCAAATGTTTATTCAATATCTACTATGCCAAGTTCTAGATGATGCGAACCATACTCTAGAATTTTCTCTACAGAACAGAGGAACATTATAACTAAAAGGCAGTAAAGACATTTTGAAGTGGCTTCCTGCACCACCTCTAAGGGCTCCTCACCTCTGAGCCTCTCCTTCGTTAGCTCTATTTCCTTGGCTCCCATTTTCCTCTTCTTACTGGTTCCTGCTACACTGGCCTCCTGGCTGGTCCTCACATACACCAGGGACAGTCCCGTTTAAAGGTCTTGGTTCTGTTAGGTCCTCCATCTCAGCTGTTCAACCATTTCCCTGTCTACTTACATTTGTTTGTTTTTAATTGGAGACTTTACCCAGTCCTGTCTTTCGTGACATCAATGTCATGTCATATACACTGAAGAATGTCTCAATTTTGGTTTGCATGTTTTTCATAATCAGACTGAAATTATGCATTTGAATGCTTTATCACCACAAAAGTGTTATGCCTTTCTCAAGTTCATTACATGTACTTCATGTATTTCCAGTATGTGAGTGTATATGATGTATATGCTATATTTATTCTAGGTGGCACTAGCCTTAAACTTGGTTAAGTTGGTACATCCGCCAGTTTTCCCTACTGGAAGTTACAATTTCTGCCTTTTATAATAATGATGTTTTCATGTCGGACGAGTCAGGGAAGTCATGACATTGATAAATAAGTGCTTTCTTTGTATCTGAAGGCTGCTTTGCACTTAAAGCAAACAAACCTTGAGGTGAAATTAAAGAATAGACTGCAACTGTATTTGGGACAGACAGGAAGAGAGGCACTTACTCTCACATAGTTTTTCAGCTTTAACTTTGGATCATAACTTCAGATATTTAAGGTATACAGGAAGAACATCATAATGATGACAACGGCATTTGAGAGAAGGATTACCAACTAATGATCGCATGCATCCAGACCCTGCTGCAGCACTTACTGCTGCGGTGTTCCCTCGTTCTTCCCTCGTTCCTTCCACGTTTGTTACATTAAATACTTTAACAAAGTAAATCTTCAGAAGATCACACTCTTCAATTTGAACAGTGTCAATGACTACATAATCACTCAACATGACATCAGAAGATAAGAATTCAAGGTTCTTCAAACTCAAGGTTCTTATTCTACTCATCACATTTTTAGGGAATTATCACAGTGCTTTTATCCTGGCAGAAAGGTTTTAAAACTTAATATGCTAAATACTGGTCCTACACAAGGCCTTTATGTTTTTTCTTTGAGAAAAATGTAATATCAGATTTTCATTAAAAATGGTAACTTCAAGTAGGAGAATGAATGACAACTGTTTATGGGCCTATTAGACACTAGAAAAAATGGAGAGGGTGAATTCAAAGGAAATGATCTGGTTTTGTGCTTTAGGTCAAATAGATTAGAGCATGATAACTTATAATGTATTTATTGATCTGTATTATGTTTCTTTCCAAATGATATTTTATAAGTGCTCAGATCTGGTATGATAGCTTTGTCTTACATATTATACAGTGTCTTTTCCAACAGAAAGCATCCAAGCTGCATGTAAGTATTAACACAGAATCTATTATTCTCACTATTCAGAATGATTCATCTATTTTATCAACTAATTTACTATTTCAAAAAATGAAACTTTAAAACTTCTGGTCCAACCAAGATGGACTAGTAGCAAGAATCTCTTCTCCCAAGACAACTCAAAAATGGTAAAATACAGAGAAAACAGATTGGTAGTTCAAGGCCTGCTCGGCCTTACAGTAAGACCCTGTCTTAGAAAAAACTGAGAGGGGAAGCTGGACTCACAACAGTCCTCAGGTATGGAGCCTAGTAACTGCCCTCACTGACTCACTGACTGACTGACTGACTGACTGACTGACTGACTGTGTTCTCCAGCTGTGATGGAGGAAAGCTGAGCACTGGAGCTCAGTCAGGAAGTTCTTAGAACCTGAAGTAAGCAGCCCAGAAAGCTAGCTAGACCGGAGCTGCACAGGGCAACAGCTCGGGAGAGCCGGGGAAGGGCCCAAAGTATAGTACTGACCAGCAAGGAAACAGCGGGGGAGAGAACCACCTGACAAGAACCAAGAACCTGATCCTAAAGGCGACCCTGAAATACACAGCGTTAATGTTCCCAGAAGCCAGAGCAGAAAACACTGGAGTTCAAGGGAGGAGGAGTGAAGCACTCCGAAAAGCACTAGCTTAGTAACTAAGAAAACCGGCCCTACCTAAAAGCTATTGTTTCTCTTCAACGAAATTTTTAAAAAAGAAAAAGGGCAGAAGCAGAGGCAAAAACAAGAGAAAGATCTCACAAGGATCAAATGTTTCTTAACTCCACCCCCAGGAAATCTCAAGAACTTTAACACAAATGCTAAATAATATATAAGACATTAAAATAAAACTACCAAGGACAAAAAAAAATCGATTATGCAAAGGAGCAGTAAACTAAGAGTAGCTCTAACATGTAGGAAACTCCAGTTATCGACGGGACGGTCTCCTGATTGACATGACACATGGCAGAGTGAGTGCACAGTGACAGTACAATCAGATGCTACGGGCAAGGAAGGCAGAAGAGCAGCCAGCACGGGGAGTCAGAGCATGGAGACGCGGGGATCAGAGACTACACAACAGAACGTGGGGGGGGGGGGGGGGCGGCAGAAAAACAGAGCAGGGACTCAGTAAATGGAGTGAGATTCTCGGGCAGCTCTGCACGTATGTACTGAGTCCCATGAAACAAAGCACAGAAGACATATTAAGGAAAAAAAAAAGAAAAAAAAAGAATTTGATAAAAACTACAAACGAACACAACAACTTCCAAACACCGGAGTCATGAAGAAAATTATGCCATAATCAAAACCATACATTAAAGATTTATTATAATAAGTTCAAGGCCAGTCTGTTCTACAGAGTGAGTTCCAGGATAGCCAGGGCTGTTACAAAGAGAAACCCTATCTCAAAGCCAAACAAAACAAAAAACAGTAACAACAACAACAACAAAAACTTATCATAATTAAAACAAAAAGTCTTAATCCTTAGTAGTAGCCAAAGAGAGATACACATAGGCAACTAAAGTTAACAATCACTGCAGACTGTTCACTGAAGTTATAAGACAGTGGAGCCCCGTTCTAAACCACTGTTAGACTGGCAGACTGATTGGGTCATCCAGTTCAGGCACACCTAACACTCTCCATCTGCCTGCTGCAGTCCCAAACACTGGGATTATAGGTCTGTGCCACTATGGCTAGCTAGTATACTATTTTTTTAAATTCTAAGAGAAACTACCAATTCTTAATTTCTTACTCAGCAAAAGTGGTTTTTAAAATGAAGAAAAAATACAAGACATTTTCACACACAGGAATCTAACAGAATTCATCACCACCAGCTATATATTTAGAAGAAAACCCTTTGGTAAACCTTTTAGTAAAGAAAATGACACCCCAATCAAAAACATGAAGAAAATGAAAAGAGAGGGGAAATGGGGAGAACAAAAGGGAAGAAAAAAAGATAGAAAGGGTAGAAAATAAAGAAAAAGGAAAAAGGCCATCAAAGTATCAAATTATGGGTGATATTGGAAAAGCAGAAAACCCACGATTACTCCCCCTCCAAACAACAAAAAATGGAAAGTATGTAACAGATGTAAGGGAAAGTGTTCCTTTCCTTAGGAAGAGAAATTTGAGTCAGACCTAGAAAACAAACATGCATGCATGGCAGTACAACAGACCACTGAAAAACAAAACGTTCCACTGAGTCACAAGACCACTCCAGGAAATGTTCTACTTACTCAGTGCGTTAACCCACATGTCCAGCAGTACTCTCAGGTGGAATACACGAACAAACAGTGGAAATTAATGTACTGCTGAACATGGAAGGGAAACAGGAAAATACAGTACCCCAAAGCATTTTGAGTACATAAATAATTTGTATTATACTAACTACATTCTCTAGCCACAAAGGGATTTCAGGAGAAACCAACATAAAGTAACAAGAACAGTTTGCGCAAATCTGCGGCCAGCTGGGCTCCACAGTGCTGTGGGATGGTCTGTATGTCAAATGTGTTGTTGATTGGTCAATGAATAAATCACTGATTGGCAGTGGCCAGGCAGGAAGTATAGGCGAGACTAACAGAGAGGAGAATTGAGAGAACAGGAAGCTGGGTGAGAGAGACACTGCCAGTCGCCATGATGAAAAACAACATGTAAAGATGCCGGTAAGCCACAAGCCACGTGGCAAGGTATAGATTAATAGAAATAGATTAATTTAAGCTGTAAGAACAGTTAGCAAAAAGTCTGCCACGGCCATACAGTTTGTAACCAATATAAGTCTCTGTGTTTACTTGGTCGGGTCTGAGAGGCTGTGGGACTGGCGGGTGAGAGAGATTTGTCCTGACTGTGGGCCAGGCAGGAAAACTCTAGCTACACCACAGTGATAACCTGCATCAAAGACAGCAGCACAAACACCTTAAGAAAGAATTGCACAAGACAGACAGGAGCGGGAAGGAGCAGAGGAAACTGAAATATCCTGGGAACAGTTTCTTTACCCCATCACAGTGTATCGACAAAACAATCGCCATACCAACACCCTATTTAATGGTGACAATCTAAAGCTCTCCCTGTAAGGTAAGTAACAAGAAAAAGATTACTACTCCTCAACAATTTCTTTTCAAAAATTTATCAGAAATACTCGTCAATTTAGACATGCTAGTCACAAAATAAAACTATCATTTCAAATGATTCTTGGTATGAAAACACACCAAAAAAAAAAAAAAAAGAAAACTACTAATGAATTACAAGAATAAAAGTTTTGCAATAGTGATGGCTATAAAACTCAATTTGAGCCGGGCGGTGGTGGCGCACACCTTTAATCCCAGCACTCGGGAGACAGAGGCAGGCGGATCTCTGTGAGTTCGAGGCCAGCCTGGTCTACAGAGCGAGATCCAGGAAAGGCGCAAAGCTACACAGAGAAACCGTGTCTCAAAAAACCAAAAACAAAAACTCAATTTGAAGGAAAAAAAAAAAACGGCTATTTTAATTTAATACCAACACCTATACAATATACTCCTTTAATGTATCATTTATAACCACAAATCAAAGTATTTAGGTGTAAATATGAGTGAATTTAAAAGTCTGTTTAAAAGGTAAGAATTAGAGAAAAGTAAAGAATATCCTAATACATGAATTCAGATTGGTAGAAAACTATAAAAGGATCATCCTCTCCAACCAAAAACAAAGTCAATACAATTTCACTCATAACAATTTCACTCATAAACTCGGGAGATTTTCTTAGTTGGAAAAGAATCTTTAAAAGATTCAAAATGTGTCAACAGACTAAGACCAAGGTTAACAGACATAAATATCAAACATAAAGCTATGGCAGTTTAAAACAGAACAGCATTGTATAGCCATGGACAAGCTTATCAGAACACAGAAGTAACAGAACACAGAGAAGAAACAGCATGAGCGTCTTAGAGCAGAGAGAAAGCTACACTGGTTAGTTAAGGAGGACGATGGAGAGAGAGGACACTGGACTCCTTCCTAACTCAGACCTTGTAATCCATTTCAGATAGGTTTCAAGTTAAACGGAAAAAGCAGAATTTAAAATCTTTAGAAGACTATGTGAAAATATCTTTCATCTCACTAGGGAAACATGTCTTGAATACTATTTCAATGAATTATGACATTATTGAACATCTGACAATACTAATTGTATGGATGAAACTCAAAATTGGTATACTCTCAAACATACTCCTCAAAGACTACCTGGGAGTTGACAATTAAAATTTGGAGTATTTCTTTGTCAGATAACTCCCCTAGCTTCATACAGTCCCCTCTTTTAGTATTTCATCCAATGTCTAACTATCCATGGCTGTTCTCTGGTCTCTCCCATTTCCATCTGGACCGACCCTCCCTCCAGTGTCTGCTGCCAGGCACTCTTTAGAGGTAGGAGCACCTGCAGAGTCCTCTCACAGGAAGGAGTTAATGGGGTCTCTCACAGTCATCTAATGACTTTAGCAAAAGCTCGACTCTGATTTCAAACTAGCTAATCATACTAACCAGAGAACATCTGCTGAATGCTCGGAGTGTTTCTATCCCATCAACATTGAACTGCTTCTACAAAAATAGATAAATGGAGGATTTTTGTTTTCACCTACTTTCATCCTGGGGTTCCCAAGAATACCATCTCACCAATTTTTTTTACAACAAACATGTTAATGCGTTTTAGTTTGGCTATATAGCTGTTTTATTTTAATATGGGAGTTCAGAAAAATCCAAAAACAAATAAATGAAGCTGCAATCATTGATACCAGCATCATCAAAGACAACTTTGCTTGCTTTTACATTTTATCTGGCTCACAGAAGTATTTGCATGAGTAACTTCAGATTTAATGATGAATACATTTCATACTCACAGTTGAAGCAAAGCAGTTGCTTTTTTCTGAAGAAAACATTTATTTTTCATGTAAAGCCTAGGGCCTAAAACCCTAAAAGGAGGCCATAGTCACAAAATGAATACAAGGTGTGCCACCAGGTATTTTTAAATCTTTGGAAAACAAGATGTATCTTGGTTTTTAACTACATTTAAACTACCACTGTAAGACATTTGGCTAACAGATTTACTTAGCAGAATTTTTTGACCCTAAGGGAACTACAATAAAACAAACACACACAACACCCCAAGACACTAAGGGTGTGTGTAAAACATGCGTTTTATTACAGGTAAACAAGTTCTCTACAAAACAAATGTCATGGGCAGTTGAGATGGCTCAGCGGGAAAAGACACCTGCCACCGAGCCTGAGTTCAATAACCAGGACCCATATGCTGGAAGGAGAGAACCAACTCCATCAAGTTGGCCTCTGACCTCCGCCACCCATGCTGTGTGTGTGTGTGTGTGTGTGTGTGTGTGTGTGTGTGTGTGCGCACATGAACCAAACACGCAGAAATAAACATCATAAGAACAGTTAAAGAAAACAACCAGGATGTCATTTTCTGATTTCAGAAGAAAAATGTTTGTATGTAACATAAAGGAAAGCTAGCATAATGTAACAGTGAACCAACCTGTGAGGAACTTGGGAATTCATTTAACCTGATGTTAGTTGGCCAAGAAAACATGGAAAAGAGACAGAAGGCCAAATAAAATACCAAACTTTACTGAAAAATTTTAGGTTATAAATTCCAAGTAACTTCTACTGCTGAAAGTGTGACTGTGGCACAAAGAGAAGGATGACACTACTATTATTGTTCCTGTTATTCTGAACCACCTCGGTTAGCCGCTGTAATCTGTGAGAGAACCAACATAGAAAGTCCTCACTTTGAGTTTAACCCACGCCCCTGCTTTGTATCTCTGCCTGGGACAACAGTTAGGGCCCTTTGTTGTCAAGATTTTCAAGAGCAAAGAGAATACTGTGACCCAGCTCACTAGATTTAGTCTTTCTTTTGTAATTCATTTTTCCAGCTGCTTACTGTTGTTCGCCTTCATTCTACACCAAATAGCAACAAGGACTAAAACCTATCTCCATCATTATTCTAGGCACTCGATCTGACAAATTTCCACTATTAACTATTCATGCAGTTCCCAGATTTTATTCCAAGGGTTCTCTCAGTCGTTGCTTAGCTTTCAGATTTTACACATTTGAAGATGCACAGACGTTAATGTTTCTAAACCCATTAGAAAGTACCAGGTACAAGCTAGCTGGCACAATTATGACTCTAAAACCCCATCAACTAACTGCAGATGCATTTGGACTGCAGAAAATTTTTCAATGCTAACTTATAAAAATGAAAAGGGGTAGCCGGGCGGTGGTGGCGCACGCCTTTAATCCCAGTACTCGGGAGGTAGAGGCAGGTGGATCTCTGAGTTCGAGGCCAGCCTGGGCTACCAAGTGAGTTCCAGGAAAGGCGCAAAGCTACACAGGGAAACCTTGTCTCGGAAAACCATTTAAAAAAAAAATGAAAAGGGGTACTTCCACTGGGCATGGTGGCACACACGTTTAATCCCCAGCACTTGAGAGGCAGAGGGAGGTGGATCTCTACGAGTTCAAGGACAGGGCAAGTTCCAGGACAGGTAGGGCTACACAGAGAAACTCTGTCTTAAAATTTCAAAAGAGGTGAAAAAAAGGAAAAGGGGTACTTCCATTGCCTATTTATACTTAAACTTTGTTGCAGTATAAAATGTTAATCTGTATATATCAATACCTAAAATTTACCAAATAGAAGCACACCTACCTGTTTATGTGTTTAATAATTAGGTTAATTTGTACATTCTATTACACTGTCAAGTGCTGAGTATTTAACTTGGGAAAGTGTCTGGGGTTTAGGTAGGCTGAAAGTTTGTTTTTCCTACATAAAACAATGGAATTTAAGGCATAATTTGTCAAAACATATGAAAACTACATACATAATAAAAAATACATATAAAAAAGAACGAAACACTAAACTCTAATTAATGATTACTTCTGGAAAAAAAAACAAGAAATGAGATATGGCAATATCTCCATAAGTATAATAAGCAAGCTGAAAATACACATTTGCTTTAAAAACAAAAACAAAAACAAAAAAACCCCAAAGAGCAGCAAATCTTTACATTTGCATTTTACTCAGTAGGAAACACAGCAAACAATTAAGAAAAGAGTTATGTTATGAAGATGAACTTTCACATTGGACTTTGTGTAGTCTTCAACTTTTGTATGTGGAACAAATTATTTTTCTTGCTAAAAGATAAATGAAAGAAGGTTTCATTCATAGTAAGCATCTTGGGAACACCACTGGTTGATATCCAGCCTATTTCCCTGTTTCTTCCTTCCAGTTTTTCACTGTAACTCCTCAAACAATACGCACTGAACATCTCTGTACAGCAGGTATCACACTAGGCACTGACAGCACCAAAATAAAGAGTATGGCTCCAGTGGTCAACACGCATATTATATGCAGAAGCACTGTCTTGCAGTTTTGTGCAATGATAGAAACAATCTAATGTGCAGCATTTGCTACATTAGCCACTAGCAGATGCACACACTGAGCATTTAAAATGTGGCTTACCTGGCTGCTAACTAAACTGTTAGTAACATTTAACTGAAACCAGTGTCAGTAGCCATTTGTGGCTACTGTCTACAGAAGTGCACAGGAAACGTACACAGGAAACTGGAGGACAAGAGATGGCTGTTCTAGGCTAAGGTGAACACTAGTCTACAAGCATGGAAGACTTGAGGGCAATAGGAAAAACATTACAGGACATGAGCCCATTACAGGACAGCCTCTGGAAAAATGGAAAGCAAATTCCTGAGTCATGAATAAAGGCCATCAATCAATGAGAGATCCAGATAATTATGCCTAGGGCACAAGGTACGAGGAGAGTCACAGCAGCTTTGAATTACTAAATAGACAAACCCAGCAAGGCAGGTAGAGAAGAGGTACTGAGGGAATAAAATCATGTGCAGGAACAGGACGAGGAAAAGTCAACTAGGTATCATGTTTCGAGCTGGACTATGAGAGAAAGCCACTGATGAGCCAAGGTGGTAATTAAGATGACTCAGATTTAGACATGCTCATAGCTATGGTAAAATTAGTGTAAAATACAGAAGGTGAAATTGTAGAAAAAAATTTTTAAAACTGACATAATGTCCACTTTCTTATAAAAAGCTTGACAATCCTTCTCAAATGAATGAACTATGAATAAATTGCTTTCCTAAACTAACTTATTTATGCAAACTTCATCTACTATGTTCAAATACTTAACTGAACTCATTGACAAAAACATACAAAGTAGATAGATATTACTACAAAAATCAGTACTTTAACTTACGTGTAACTCAAAGTCATTATAAAGTCTATATGGAAATAAGAATTAGAGAAATAGTCTTCTTGTTAATCTCAAATATTAGGCTATTATCAGGATGCTTAAAGAATCAAACAAATCCCAAAACTGAAAGCGCTCAGATAAATGACAAGGTATACAGACACAGTAAGTCTACTTTAACAATGAAATCAACACGATTCCTAGAAAGTAAAGATTTATAAACTCCAATTTGGTTTCATCGTAGACTATACAAACTCCTAAGAGTTACTAAAAAAATACATTTTTTACTTTAGTGAGTCAACATTCTCTGACTATCCCATATACTCTTAATTCATCTTGATGCTAGACATGAAACCATGCTTCCATATATAGGTTCTTTTCAGCGGGGCTTCAAAAGCAAAATAATTTTACAATTCAGACTTAAACAACTATTTCCAAAGACATTACAATGTACACTGGACAACACTGTATAGCAATAAAAGATAACGGGAAAATATATTCAGTTGGCAAAAGCCTAACCAATGCATTTTCCAGGAGAGCTTAAAAACTTGTGGAATAAAGTACTTTTAAAGTAGTACAAGCAAAAGTAAGGAACTCTATTCATGTGCAAAATATAAGTGCTTTATTCCTTTTGTAAGTACAAATTCTGGAATTGTATATGAATATGGTTCCATGACATAAACTAGCTGTAAGGTGTAAATCAAACAAAAGTTTTATATTCACACTTTGCAAAGAGGATTGTAAGCACCTCAATGCTACATTACTGAGAATCACAATTCTCTTCAAGTAATTAAACAAAACCTAACAAAAGATGCAAAAGCCCAAGAAGTGTGACTAATAAAAATCTCTCAAGCTGTTGGAAGTGGTTTCAAGTACAAATAATTGGCAAAAGCTAGTCAGGTCTGTGAGGACAAACCAGAGAAGAGAGGTTACAGGGAGAACTGACCTAGCAGTCTCAGCGTACTCTGCTTATTAAAATAGTAACAATCTGGCCAAAAACTTCATCTATCAAGTTAGGTGAAAGGGCTAGGTCAGATGCAGAAGCATCTTTTTATGAGGACAGTGCTCCAAACCAGAACCCAAGTCTTTTAATCAAAGGCTCTTTGCCGACACACACCATAAAAACTCACTTTCAGTTTTCTCCAGTGTTCCCTTGCCTCAAAGCAGGGAAACAAAGGCTTGATTTCACTCAACGAATGACTAGTGCCTGACTGCAGAGCTGTCAAAGCTGGTTTATCACTGAGTCTTACGGTCTCCAAGGACTTAAACTCCTGAGGTGATAGGGAGCAAAGGGCTGAATACAGATCTGTACAGGAAGCTAACAGTTTATCTCTACAGGAACTTTATTCAGTATTTAACATTACTTCACACTTCAAACTGGAGTCACTCTCAAATGAAATAAAACAAGTTTCATTTAAACTTAATTTAAAATGCTATTCTTTTTTTAAATCAGTACAATAACACTATCTTTAAAATTCACCTTCTTTGAAAGCGCAGAAGAAATAGGAATGTTACATTTCCACTACCTTTTGAGCATCCCTACATAATTATATAAATGATGTTAGTGTTAAATAAGTAAGGAAACAGAATCTGATGATGTAAGGACAGCAAATCAGTGACAAATTAAACAGGATCTGGGTCATCAGACATTCCTAGACTTCATTTATATTTCTTCTATAACTTATCCAATGTTGTCTACGTTTCTCTAACACTCTATTATACAAAATATAATCCCAAACTTACATTTCATTCTTTCAGGAGTATATATAAAAATAATACTTTATGAACTACTGCCTTTGAACTCAGCCATAAAATCATACATTATATATCAAATAATCCTAAATGTTGGCATATATGTCAGAAAATTTGTTCTGGTACTAAATATACATTATAAACATTTTTCACAATTATTTCAACTGTCAATTCCATTGTGTAATTTTTAAATTTTTCAGGAGGTGTATCCATTGTAATTGGCTAGTTCCAATTAAATACTACATTAAAACAGTTCAATGTGGTCATACGACAAAGAGAGAAAGGGGAGGGAAAAAGTTCTTACCTGGTAGTTTCTTTTCTCAGATAATGTATGTCCATCAGTCCTCACCATAGAGTCGTGTCCTTTCCTCACAGTACTGGAGGCAATCAAATAGAACTGTCACTCAAGGGTCGTGTCACAGGAAGGACCGCCCACCAGTTCTCCCTCTAGAGTGGAATTATCCAAAAGCCATCAAAATTACTAACATGGAAATACATACAACATTAGCAAAAACATTCAACATGACATATAAAATGCAGAGAACCAAATAAAAAAGTAGCTGTCTTACACTCTACCCCACCTTTCTCTCGGGTATTCAAGGAGGCACTAGACTCTGGAGTAGAGATTGTCTAATATGAAAACTTCCCCTCACACTACTCCCACCATGTCAGTTATCAGACATTACACACAAGGAAGACACTTAAAATGAATGAAAACAAAGTTGACCAAAAAAACCCCCAAAAATCTATCCCTAACTTTTTTTTTGGGGGAGGGGGGGGTCCTAAATGGCCTCTGGTTATTCTGAGGATATCCAGTTAACTCAGATTCAGTCATTTAACTAGATGCTCCCACTCCAATGCCTATACTTCAGTACTGGGAATGTAAGGATTTTATACAATGATTCATGTCACTCACAAAGCTTATTTTCACACTGTGAGATGTAAACACATCATAGTTTTAAGATCATTGTTAGATTAAAAACCCAATCCCATGTTCTTTCATGGGATTGGGTTTTTAATCTAACAATGATCCAATTTCATGCACACTGCAGTAGAATTCACTTTTTGGCATTACAGAGGGGGTTAATGATACTCATTTCTTAACCTGGGTAAAAAAGCATAAAATAAATATACACTCTGCATGTCAGATTTTAAAAAACAAATCGAAACTGAGATAAGAATTACCATAAATGTTATTTCAAAAATATATAATAAAATTCAAAGTTCAAAGATTCAAAAGTAGTTCTACAAAGAATGTATATGATACACTTTCAAGACAAATAGCTTTAGTAGTACAAAAAATTTACTCTTAGAAAGTAGTATATATAACCACTGAACTAATAATGTTGCTCTCCATTATAATTTTGCATTCAAATTTAAAACAACTGATTTTGACTATCATATAAAATGTACATTAGGACAAGATACTACAAGCATCTCATCTACAATCCGTAAGTAAGGTGAGGACTGGGGAGATGATGGTTCAGTGGGTAAGGTGCCTGCCTTGCAAGCTTGAGGACCTCAGTTTCCACCCCCAGATCCAGCCTTGGGTGGCGGAGGGCAGACAGGCAGATCCCTGAAGCTCACTGGCCTGCCAACCAGCATACCCCAATCAGTGAGCTTCAGACTCAGTGAGAGCGATTTCCACGGGGGAAACTTCATGTGGCTCCTGAAGACACCTCCCACATCTGCACACCAAATATACTGTACACATACACTAGCACTACACATAAGCTCTTCAAATTTCTACATAAATTATATACATGCATATACATATGTCTGTGTATGGGTCTGTGTTCATGGGAACCGTGCCAAGAGGCTAGATGAGGGTGTCAGGTCCCTTGGAGCTTGAATTACAGGTAGTTGTGTGGCTTGTGACATGGGTGCTAGGAACCAAACCCAAGTCCTCTGAAAGAGTGCTAAGCACTTATAACCAATGAGCCATGTCCCAAGCTCCAGAATTTAAAAACAAAAACCCAAACCAGTATTATTACACAGGTCAAATACAAAGGTTTACAAATATGTATCCATTACCTCTAAAACACAATCTGTTAAGATAATTTTTAAATGAAAAACTAACATTATTAAACAACATTCTATAAAGAATCAATATAATAAAGTCCGTCTCCTAGCTCCTACTACATACACTAAAACAATTATGAAGTGGCTTTACTCAGTTTTGACCATCATACATGGTATGTGTTGGACGGAAATACTTTAAGATAACCAACTCTAAGCAAAAGTGTAAATACTAATTAGAAACTTTTTATGTGCTTTTAGAATAAAGAATGTCTCTCAAAAATAAGGATTTTAAAAATCATTATATAGTTACTGCTATAAATGTAGTCATCATTTAAACTGTTTGCATTTATTATTTAATTTATGCCACACGAGACTGAACACAGAGCCTTGCAAATGCTGGGTAAGGGCTATATTATAGTGCTATATTCCTGAGTCAGGAATTACAGTATTTTAAAGGAAAAATTACCAAGCAAACTGGATGTCCCATTAGGTTTGGCTGTCACCAAAGTAAATAAATATATAAGTAAATAAGCACATGGTATAGTTCCTAAATGGTAATCTTGTTTTAATATTAGCGTATAATAGTATTAATAAAGTTTTAAGATAGGATCCATCTTAATGTATTCATGCTAACTGAATCCAGTGGGCAATAGTCTAAAATTTGAGTGACTATATTTTATAGAAGAATGCGTTCCTCCTTCAATATATTTTGTGTAAAATTCCATATAGTACACTTTCACATTATATAAATTTCATCAAACGATATATTTAAAATCTAAAATTAATAAGGTAATTTTTAATACCTTAATGCCACATAACTTTAACAGCACATCCTACTTATACAAAAAAAGACAATTAGGAATAAAATTTTATGTGCTAAGTAATACTTTCATAATAAAAATTAACATTCCATAAGTAAATTTTAAAAGAATCTTAGTATGACAGATCTTAGTATGAAGGGGATTTTTATTTACTCTTTGCTTTCTTCTATATTTCAAGATTCTAACCAGGACAGGAACTAATATTCTATATTAAAGGAGCATTGTCTCTTTTTAATAAAAAGGAGAAAAACTTAAAGGTACTTTTTATATTCTTCTGAGCAAGTATGAAAGATGAGCATCTGTCACCACTGTCTTCCCTCTGTGTTGTATTAAATAAGACAATGAACGGTGCAGTGTGGTGATAATTCACATGGGGGGAATGCAATGAGGTGTGATAAATGAAGGAGGCCATTATGTCTATGTACCTAAGATTGTCTGGGGAAAGGAGAAAACGAGCAACCAGGAACAGGAATGTCATTTCCCCAAAACAGGTTTATACACTGTTTTCCCAAAGTCCTACAAATAGTTAAGTCATAATAGTATGTATTTCACAAATGACAATGAAATTTTCTCTTAAGCAGAGATATCTTCCATGAAAAAAAGACTAGCTTTATTCATCCACTTTAAACCAAACCAAATATACAAAATAGTAGTTTTGATATATAAACACCAGTCATTTCGGGTATTAAGAAAACAGAACTAATGAAATGAGCTCTCCGGTGCTCCCTGATCACTGTAGGAAGGGCTTTGCGGCTGATAGGAAAGGCAAAATGGAAGCCAATCAGAGTTCAAGGTTCTTAACAGTCCAAACAAGTTCCAAGTCAGAAAGAGGAAACAAGGTAACTAGGATCTACAGACCAAATAGACAGAAGGCTGCAGAAATGAAGAACTCCAAGGACCTGAACAGAGGATTCCTATTAAGGCTTAAGCTGAGTAATGATTTGTATCAGAATGTGAAAAAGCTATTGTCTACAGAAGTCTTCTGAAAACTTAGAGGCAGTTGAAACAATCCTCAAAGCTCATGCTTATGCACCCAGAGCAGAAGATAATGAAGGAGAGTCTCAGCTAGCAAATCAAATAAGCTTTAGAAAAAGACTGGAGAGACATAAGAAAGCCGTAAAACCAAGCTCAGAAAAGATTAGCCCAATTCTAAGTAACACAACGTCACCTCAAACAGTCCCAACAATACATAACCCAACCCAATGAACTGGCATAAAAGAACCCAACAGTAAGTAGATGACACTTACCAAAAAGCAGGAACACACTAACTCATAGTAAGTTGAAATAGAGCAAAGGAAAGGAAATACAGCAATCAGACAAATGGTGGAATTATTAGGCAAAGATGTTAAAGCAAGTAGCATTAACTATATTCTAGACTTTCAAATACACATGTCAACGCAAGGTCTGCCTGGAACTAGGACAAAATCCCTGACAGATACTTCAGTCTCAAAGGTTTCAGTCCAGTAGGACTGATAAGCAATGCTAAAGCAGATGTCTAACTCTTAGGAGCCAAGAAGTAGAATAAAGAAGGGGCCAGAGTAAGACACACACTTGGAAGACTGGCCCCCAGTGACGACTACTACTTCCTCCAAATAGTTTCCTCCTCCTCTTACTATTTTTGAATCTAACAGTGGATTAGATGATTATGAAGGACTGTCACAAGCTGATCATCTCAGGAAATGATTTCATAGTGGTCCTCAAAGATAGGAGGAAGATATACTTTACCAACCTTCTAGGCATCTCAATCAGTCAAGGTGACCATCAAAATTAAATATCAAATAAGGTTTGTCAGCACAAACAAATTTCTTTATGGTTACAATTTCTGTCTCTTTGCTTGGATAGCCTGGTAACAGATTATCATAAAATGATAAAAAAATAAAAAACACTAAAAAGTGAGTACACAAAACTGATAAAATCTAAGCTAGGTCAGTAGACCAGTTATGACAATTTCTGATATCAATAGTTGACTACAATTATGTAAGAACACACCCTTGGGGAAAGCTAGAATATAAATATATGGAACATCACTGAGTTCATGATCAAAATTTGTATTTTTAAGGATCAGCATGATCTTCTAAAAAGACAAATGTAAAGAAAAATACAATTGGATAAACAGTAGATTATATGCAGCAAAAGAGAAGTTTAATGAACTTGAAGACAGGAAAAGATCCCAAATGAAGACGGGTGAGAAAAGGCACTGGGAAGACAAGAACTGAAGGGACGGTACACTGTGTGCACTGTGAATTATCGTCAGTTAAGTCAGTGAACTCTGATGCTGTATCAGAAGGCGAACATTAATTTAACTACTGCTGCAGGAAGAGTAAGAAAGACAATGCCGCATTTTCTAATTTTGAAATGGAAAACATAAACTCACAGAGTCACGTTCAAAATCTTCCAAGTAGAATAACAGTAAAATTACCACAATATTTCTGAATAAAATTGCAGAGAAAGTGTTAGAAGACTTTTAAAGGGTGGGGAGCTGGCTAATGAATAACTTCTCATCAAGAACACTTTCCTTCCAACGCCACACTCATTGCTTTACTGCAGCCCGAACTCCAATAGGCATTTCCTGGAAACCCGCAGGCCCCTTCAGCCAACCAAGCAGCTAGGCTAACTGCAGATCTTCACCTCTCCCTCCACTCCTCCATTCTCATCCCAGCTCTGTAGGAGACTTGCTGTGGCCTCTCCTCATCCTCTGCGCTCTGTAGCTGAGAGTTTTTCTGTGTTCCCACAGCCATTCAGACCCAAGTAAACACACAGAGGTTTATATTAATTAAAACTGCTCGGCCATTAGCTCAGGCCTACCACTGACTAGCTCTTACACTTAAACTCAGTCCATTTCTGTTAATCTATATGTCGCCATGTGTTCTGTGGCTTTACCTGTGTGCCATTACATGCTGCTCCCTGGACGGTGGACTGTCGTCTCCTGACTCAGCCTTCCTTTTTTTTTTTAAACTGCTCAGCCCAGCTACAGTCCTCATTCCCAGGGAACTAAGCAGATCCTGATGGAACACCTTGTTTTCCTCCCTTCTGTGACCCTCTCAACCCTAGTCCATTCCCATTTTTAAGTGTCAGCTCCCAATACCTAGAAGCACATTACCAGTGACCACACCTAGCAGCATCTCATAAAAATACCTGGAAACAACACACAGCCAACACATTCTCCTAAGAACCGGAGAGGGCAACAGAAACCATCCACTAGACAAAGACAAGACCAGATATTAGTACCTAGAATTACAATCTTCCCAAACCCAGATACCTAGACACCAATGTAAAAACACAGTCAATAACAGCCAAGACAATATGTCTCCACTAATGCCCAGCACCCCTACCACAGCAGGCCCTGAGTATTCCAACATAGCTGAAGCACAAAAAAAGACCTAAAGGCAACCTTTATGAATATGATAGAGTTCCTTAAGGAGGAAATAAATAAATCCCTTAAAGAAATCTATGAAAACACAAACAGTGAAAGGAAATGAATAAAACAGATTAAGAACCGAAAGTGGAAATCCAGGCATAAAACATCCAGGGTATGTGGGCCACTATGAAAAGACCAAGTCAAAGAACAACAGGAATAAAGGAAAGAGAAGAAACCCAGGTGAAGAGCAGATAAAATATTCTCAAAAGAATCACAGAAGAAAGTTTCTCTAACCTAAAAGAGATATACAAAAGTACAAGCATACAGAACACCAAATAGAGTAGACCAGAAAAGAAAATCCTAAAATAAAAAAACACTAAACTTAACAATGAAAAACTAATAAAAGCTGCAAGGAAAAAAGGTCAAGTAACATACAAAGGCAAACCTATTAGAATTAACACCTGACTTCTCAATGGAGACTCTAAAAGCCAGATGAGCCTAGACAGATGTTCTAAAGACTCTAAAAGACCACTGACACCACCCCACTACTACACCCAGCAAAACTTTCAATTATAAAAGACGGAGACAATAAAGACATTCCATGACAAAAACAAATTTAAGCAAATCTGGCCCTACAAATGTAGTAGAAGAAAAATTACAACCTAAGGAGATTAACCACCTCCAAGAAAAACCAGGAAATAAATCATCACAGACAAATGAAAATCAAGAGGGAAAATGTACTCATGAACACACCACCACCACCACTTCAACAACAACAACAACAAAAAACAAACAGGAATCAACAATCACTGATCTCTCTCAACATCAGTTCTCTCAATTCTCCAAAATAAAGGGCACACACTAACAAAACAGAAGTAAACACAATTCATTCATTCCTCTGCTGCATTCAAGAAACACACCGTAACATCAACGACAGACATCATCTCAGAGTAAAAGGTTGGAAAAAGATATTCCAAGCAAATGGACCTAAGAAGCAAACTGGTATAGCCATTTAACCATCTGACAAAACTAATCAAAAGAGATACATAAGAAAGGACACTTACAAACTCATCAAAGGAAAAATCTGCCAAGAGAACACTGCAAATGTGAACACCTATGCACCAAACACATAGGCAACAAGTTCATAAAAGAAACATTACTACAGTTTAAATCACATATTGACCTTTACACACAGACAGCAGGGCATCTCAATACCCCGCTCTCACTAACAGACAGGTCAATCTAGACAAAAATTAACAGAAATGCTGGAGCTAACTGACATCATAAACCAAATGGACCTAACATACTTACAGAACATTTCACACAAATACAAAAGAATATAGTTTCTTTCTCAGCACCTCAGGGAACTTTCTCCAAAATTCACTGCACAAGATTCAATAGATACAAGAATAATAAAATAACTCCCTGCATCCTATTTGACCACCACAGACTAAAGCTGGAAATCAACAACTGAAACAATAGAAAGCTTACAAACTCATGGAAACTAAATAACTCACTACTGAATAAAAAATGGGTCAATAAAGAAATTAGAGACTTTCTAGAATTGAATGAAAATGAATAAACAAAATACCCAAGCTTATGGAACACTATGAAGGCAGTTCTAAGAGGCAGATTTATAGCACTAAGTTAGAAGAAAGGAAGGAAGGAGGGAGGGAGGCACGGAAGGAGGAAAGAAAAAACTGCAGAGCTCTCATACTAGTAACTTAACAGCACACCTGAAAGCTCTAGAAAAGAAGAAACCACACTAGAAAGGAGTAGTCAGCAAGAAATAGTCAAATTCAGGGGTGAAATCAATTTATATTAAAAAATACAAAGAATCAATGAAACACATAGCTGATTCTTTGAGAAAATCAAACCCTTATCCAAATTAAGTAAAAGGTAGAGAGTGTATTTAAATTAACGAAATTAGAAATGAAAAGGGGGACTTAACAGACACAAAATAATCCAGACAATCATAAAAAGATACTTTAAAAATGTGTGCTTTTTCCACCAAATTGGAAAATATAAAAGGAATGAATCATTGTCTCAATACACACCATTTTCCAAAGTTAGATCAAAATCAGACTAGCAATGTAAACGTACCTATAACTCCTAGTCAAATAGAAGTAGGCATTAAAAGTCTCCCAACCAAAAACACCCCAGGGCCAGATGGTTTGGGAACAGAATTCTACCAGACTTTCTAACAAGTGTTAACACCAATACTCTTCAAATTATTCAACGAAATGAAAACAGAGGCAACACTGCCCAATTCACTGTACAAGACCACAATCACCCTGATACCCAAACCATATAAAGACCAAACAAAGAAGAGAATTATAGACCAATTTCCTTTATGAACATAGATGCAAAACTGAATAAGACATTTAATTACCCCAATAACATGATATGCTGGAAAAGCAAAAATGAAAAGTTAAATCAATTTTTCTTCTCTGGCCTTAATTCACAAAATTGTTTAAAAAAAAAAAAGTGACTCAGAAAAATGGACAATTATAGATGACTTTCCCAATACTACTTTTTCTACAACTACAGTGCTAATAATATTTCTAATAATGTCTAAATATTTTGAAGTTTGGAAGTAGTATCTAAAATATCTGTAATTTAGTCATCCCTATACACTCAAAAGTTAAAAGTATGCATTTAATGAGGCTAAATAGTTGAACCAGTTGGCTAAGGTTGGTTTTGTTATTGTTTGTTTGTTTAGCCCAAGGAAGGTATATTCTGGGTTGGCTAATTAGAACCAACTAAAAAATCTGACCAGTTTCACCAAAACCAAATAAAAGTCAAAGTAAATGCATTTAGCCAAACAAAACCTAGGTAACTGTATTCTAAATGCTCAGCTTTATACTGACAGATAGAGTAGCTCTCATCCCTCACTAAAGAAGCTTCTTTTCCCAGAATACAGAAAGCCTAACAGAAAGCTACAACTAATCAAAGGCTGAAAACAACTGACAGTGGGCTGTCCAGAGGCAACAGATATAGTTAGATAGATTTACAGCGTATGCAAGTCTCACACCTAAGGCTAAGAAAACAAAACGAGGGAGAGGGTCGTAAGAGCCAGAGGACTAGGAATTCTGCTGCAAGACTGTATCTTCCAGCTATGACAGGAAAGGTACACCCTTGAAATCTCCAAGATAGGCTGCTTAAAGACTGAGCGATGACACCACCACAGAGGGGGGGAAACTGCACAGAGCCCCACCCAGAGATCAGAGCTAAAGGCAATTAAAAACCTAAAGTTTGTGAAAGTATACTTTTCCTTAACAGGCCCCCAAAATGATTAAACTACAAGCACAAAAAAATGTTTGTGTGCCAGGCATAGTGACACAGGCCTCACATCCAACACTCAGGAAAATGGGACAAGAAGACAGAACCAAGGCAGCCATGCTGGACAAAAAGTGAGTTCAAGGGCCAGCTTTCACTCCGTTCTGTGCCAAGAACCTGAGAAAAACAACCTGAAGGAGAAAAGGGTTGTCTAGCTCACAGTTCCAGGCTGCAGTTCATCTCTGCAGGGAAGTCACAGTGGTTGAGGCTTGAGAGAATGGTCACATTCCATCTATAGTCAAGAGTAGGGTGAACTCTAAGCCATGCATGCTAGTGCTCAACTCTTTCTGATGCTTTATTGCTGTTTGGGAGTTTTCCAACACAGGGTTTCTCTGTGTAACAGTCCTGGCTGTCCTGGAACTCACAAAGA
The DNA here is from genome assembly GCF_007827085.1 of Peromyscus californicus insignis. Classification (NCBI taxonomy): domain Eukaryota; kingdom Metazoa; phylum Chordata; class Mammalia; order Rodentia; family Cricetidae; genus Peromyscus; species Peromyscus californicus. The sequence goes on from NW_026294535.1 coordinate 33,612,392, forward strand.
TCCACCTGCCTCTGTCTCCCAAGTGCTGGGATTAAAGACATGCACCATCATCACCACCACCACCACCCAGCTGCTTTCTATTCTTATACAGTCCAAAATGACTGCCCAGGGGAAGGTGCCACCCACAGTGGGTGGGTCTCCCACCTCAATTAATGTAATAATTAAAACATGAGTGTGCTCAGAGGAGGCTAGAGAAATGGCCCAGTGGGTAAAAGCATTGGCTGCTCTTCCAGAGGACTCTAGTTGGATTCCCCGCACCCACATAGCACTTCACAAACATGCTCAGAGGCCCATCTCCCAGGTGACTCTAAATTTTGTCAAGATGACAGTTAAAACTAACCATAAACAGTTACCTTGGGGTATATATCAAGAACCTTGTCTCAAAAAGCCAAGTTTCCTTGCTGTCACTAATTTATAGTTTGATCACATGAATAAATGTTTTCAAAACCTGAGTTGATAACTACTAGTATATACAAAAAACACCAGAGACAAAAAGAAACTTCTGAATTTTAGTAGGAGCATATTACAATTAGTCTTGCAAAAATGCCAAATTAACTAAAAATATTTTCTGAATATTTTAATAATTCAGATTTCAAAGGTCAAGTATTAACATGTAAAATGGAAGGCTTCTTTTACTGACATAGAAAAACAAAAGCAACCAATAATATTCCCTTTAAATCAATTTATTCTCTGGTCATCATAATTTAATGTTTTGTAACTTTAGTTTTTGTATCTCTAAGTGGCAGCTTTCTGATATACTTCTTTTAATCTGACCATACATAATTCTATCACAAATATTTTAAGAATTTTGGTCACCCAACACCCAGATTTATCTGTTTAACAGGCTCAGCAATGAAAGAGACTCAAACTGTCTGTGACTAATGGTCATATAAAATGTAATACAACAAAGAGGTCCTACTGAACTTAAATGACAAATGCCAACACTTTCTGAACCACATGCTTGCAAATGGAATGAAATGGAATGGAATGGAAGACAGGGGAAGAGAGAGGATCTTCTGTAGTCTCCCTACTACTTAAAGCTGCTTTAAGTTTAAAGAAACTGCACAACCTGGCGTTATTCAATTGCCTCATAATATACAGACAAAGGCATGTGCTTTGTTCCAGGCAAAAGTGAAGTAGATGAAAACTAAAGAGAACTGTGTAGATATTCTCACAACTAGGGGATCAATTCAAAGAAAAGCAACTGTTGGAAGTAAACAGCCTGATTATTAATCTCTATATTTAACAGCACAGAAGTCATTTGAGGGTTACTTCACAACAACAGCTTTAGTCCGACAACAGAAATAAACTAGCACTACAGAGTAATTGCACAAGAGAGTAGAAACAGAGTAACTAGAGATAAAATACAGACATCTTTTACAAAGCGTTAGGTCATAAATGCGAGCAAAATAAGGAATGGCCAAAAGACTGTCTGAAGTGGAGTTTGTAAGACACAAAAAAAGTGGTACTCTGAATGAGAATGTTCCCCACAGGCTCATATATGTGCTCACTTGGTCCCCAGTAGGCGGCACTGTTTGTGGTGATTTCAGAGGTGTGCCTCGTTGGAGGAAGTCAGTCACTGGAGCCAGACTTTGAGAGTTTAAAGACCAGAATCATTTCCAGTTCACTCTCTGCTTGGTGCTTACAACAAAGGATGTATGCTCTGAATGAGCATCCTGCTCTAGCCACCCTGTTTCCAATCCATGATGGACTCTTGTCCCTTGGTCATGGTGTTCTATCACAACAGAAAAGTAATCTTGGAAAACGCTGATAAGATAGATTCCAAGTGATTTTTAGTAAATGTGGGTACAATGTCTAAGAGACTGGACTTAGACACAGGCTATGTTGCTGCAAGAAAGTTATTAAGTAGGGTAGATTTAAATAAGGAGACATTTATTGGAAGTATAAAGCAAATCCCCAGGCATTCTGTTTTTCTACTAAACTACAAAACAATGCCATCAGCTCAAAGAAGGGATATGAAAGGAGATGTCAGAGATTTTGTTTGTTTTTTGTTTTTTTGTTTTTCGAGACAGGGTTTCTCTGTGTAGCTTTGCGCATTTCCTGGAACTCACTCTGTGGCCCAGTCTGGCCTCGAACTCACAGAGATCCGCCTGCCTCTGCCTCCCGAGTGCTGGGATTAAAGGCGTGTGCCACCACCACCCAGCCGAGATGTCAGAGATTTAAGGCAGGACGAAAGATGTGAAATAATTGTGACAGTGAAGAGATAGGAGGAACTAAAATATACCTAGGTGTCAGGCAGTAAGTACTAAGGAGCCGCTGAGGCTGGCATTCTTCCGACCCCAGCAGATGCGGGGATGAAGAGCAGTGCAGGCAGAAGTGTAACGAGCACGAGAGGAAAGAGGATGGAGAGTACAGGAGTGATGATGATATGTGGAAGAAGAAGAAAGGAAGGGTGAGGGAGGAGCAGGAGAGACAGCAGCGTCATCCTTGTCCCAACCTTCCCGTCAGCTGTCAACTTAGGGTCATTGCACTTGCTGCTGTGTTCCAACGACCTCACCTCAGTGCTTCAGTGCCAGGCACCTTTACAACACTGACATTTCCCTTTAGCTGTCTGTCTTCACAAAGGCCTTCACTGACCACCCACCTGTCTGGATTCTGTTCACATTCGTTTGTCTCTCAACCCTTATTATCCAAGTCCTTAGAAGAGGCTTGTAGCTGGAAGATTTCCTGTGTCCCACCTGGCCGGCAGTTCGGGACAAATCTCTCACCCATAGTCTCACAGCCTTTTACAAAATTATCACACAGAGGCTTATATTAATTGTAACTGCTTGGCCATTAGCTCAGGCTTACTACTGACTAGCTCTTATACTGAAATTAACCCATAATTCTTATCTATGTTTAGCCACATGGCTTACTTAGTACCTTTTCTCAGTTCTGTCTTGTCATCTTGCTTTCTTCTCTGTGCCTGGCTGGCAACCCCTGACTCAGCCTTTCTCTTCCCAGAATTCTCCTCTCTGCTTGCCCTGCCTATACTTCCTGCCTGGCTACTGGCCAATCAGCTTTTTATTCGTCAACCAAATCAGAGCAATGCATATTCACAGCATATAGAACGACATCCCACAGCACTTCCCCTTTTCTGTCTAATCAAAAAGGAAGGTTTTAACTTTAACACAGTAAAATTACATATAACAAAACAGTTATCAAGTAAGAATTATAGTTACAATATCTAGTCTAATTGTATTGGCAAAATTAAAGAAAATGTTCTATCTTATATTTGTGAGTCTAAAGTATTATATCTAATTTATCTTTTATCATAACCAAGGAAAATTATAACTATCTGGTCTCCAACTACATCAAAGACTCTAGAAGGATATAACATTATCTAAGTAAACAGGAAATGGATTGTAAGCAACTTCTAAAATTCTGGAAATGACAGAGACAGCTGCCTGCCTGGACAGTCATCCAAAGTTCCTCTGCAACACTGGGGCATCCTTCTTCAGCCCACAGGCCTGGAACCTCTTAGTCACTTCTGTCTGTGTCCTGTACAAAGTCGGGCAGTTTCTTCTGCAAAGCAGGAACCCGAAGGACCATCCTGCTTTGCAAAGTTCATGGTCACCTTCCTATGGGTCCTGCATGTCCAGTTTTTACAACATATTATCAGCAGTCCAGGCAAGAGCAGGTTCTTGCCCAAATGGCTACTTTTGCCAAGAAGAAGATAAACTCCATATAGAGTGTCTTCAACGTCCATCTTTCTCTTTGAAGTAAACAGGTGCTGCCAGGAACAGCAGTGTCTCATTGTCCAGGAAAGTTTAAGTTTTTAAAACATTTCAAATGCCATATTCTGTAGGTCTTTGAAGTGTCTGAATATTACCTACCTAATTGAAATATGTCTATGAAACTTAATTAAGATGACTATAAGTTTGACTATCATAAAAGGCTAATTATTAACCTGTACTTCTCAACTATATACAATTTCAAATGAGTTGCACCAACAAAATGCTTCAAACAAGAGTAGAAATATGCATATAGTATAACAAAATTAACTTTAAATTTGTATCAATAAACTAAAATCCATAGCAATATAAAACATTTTTAAACAAGTTGTTGCTCTTTAAAAATAGATTCAATAATCTACCCTCTCATCCTATCATATCTATATCCTCTATTTCTGTATCAGAGGCTTTGTCTAGTATGTTTATACTCTTATTTCAAGTGCCTACAACAGTGACATGTAACATAAAATTTTACTGAATTAATGAACCACAAAATACACTGAATGCTTTACTGACTTCAATTGCATGAAAAAACTTTTAAAATACAAGTCTTTTTTATTTCCCTTGACCTTTTGAAATGACTAGACTTTCTATGAATCACACCTTTTTAAGTTTTCCAAATCCAATTCAATTTAAGAATGAAGATCTTAAAGGTATTAAATAGCAGACTCTTTCCAATTTTGTCAGTATTCTAACAGTTGTCTAACCGTAACACAGCTTCCTGGTTGGCTCCCCAATGTCTCTTTGACCTAGGGAATACTACGGTTGTTCCTATCTTCTAATTTCCCCTTATCATTTAAGAGTAAATAATCAATATAATCCAAAAGAGTGATCCTACCTTCCTTGTCAGTATCTGGCTTATTAAACAAGAGAAAAAGGAGAAATTACATCTTCATTTTACTAACCACCCACTAACTGAAATGTAGTATTTACATAATTGAAAATATAGGTAACAAGCCCATAGTTCTAATAGCTGTCTGCACCTGTGATTTTTGTCACCATTGAATTTTTTTTCAGTAGAAATATCATTCACTTCATTTGCCTCAAACTATCATTTATACCATTATCAGTCTAAACATTACCTTTGTGTTAAAATACTCATGCCACTGAATATGCAATCATTATTTTAAGACCTAGATTCTAATATAATCAGTACTTTCAGAAGCATATTGATTTTGCACATAAGAAGTATTATTTTGAGAAATAGTGTACATGTTTCAACCAAGAGCCATTCATGAAACCAAAAGGTTTACATTCTCTAGATTGGAATAAGAGGGGTGGGGGACACAACATGACACCATCAAAGCACATTTCGTTTGAACATCTAGTTTTAAAGATTTTTTTAAAAAGAAATGATAATTTGGGGGAGTCTTAAACATACAGCTAATTAGTAACAACAGGTAAAATAGAATAAAAAATTCTGGCTGAAAATCCAGACTAAATCATCTTTGAGGTGACCTGGCTATAAGAAAGCAAGAAAGAGAACGCACCGCCCTCTTTAGGAGGAGTAAGGTCTCTAGCCTAGAACTCAGGAGGCAGGCTAGGCTGGCCAGCCAACAAAAACCAGGGATGCACCTGTTTCCAACTTCTCGGCACTGGGATTGCAAGCCTCATCACTATGTCTGGCTTTTCTTACTGTGGATCCTTAAGCACCTCATCAACTGAACCCAAGACATACAGTCTTCTATGTAACTAACAAGAGAGCTTCAAGCTAACTAAAATAGTAACCTTGAAAGTGGAACTAACACATACAACTTTACATCTCATTTTTCAATACTCCTCTCAGTTACAATAGGTCACATAAACAGAAATCAGAAATATTAGAAAAGTGCCCAACACCACCATAAACAAGATAGATTAATATTCAAAGAACACTATAATTACAAAAAAAAATTATTTTTGTGTGTGTGTGCTAAGGATTTTATCAAGACTATGGGCACATCAAGTGTTTCGCCACTCAATTAAACCAACAGCCAAGATCACACGTTCTTTAAAAGAGAAAACCAACTAGTTTATCAGATGTCAGGTGGCTAGTTAGATGTTGGCTACTGGGGATAGTCAGGCTGCCTCCTAAGTAGCAGCTGGTAAACCAAGGATGAACTGCACAACTTTCAGTATAGTCAGAAGTGCTATCTGACTCCTATCTCTGGCCTGAGGAAAAGTGACTTTCTGAACTTCCCCAAAGGTCATCAGATAGCCAAAGCTTTTAAGATTACTTACAGCTGGAGGTTTCCTGATAAAAACAAATCCAAATAGGCCTGTCAATCACATGGACTGAACAAAGTTCACCGGGAAAGTTGTTTATACTAAAGACCTGAGAAAGGGTATGTGGGCTACCTAAAATGTCCTTCGGACAATGATCCCTTTGGCCATGTCCACTCTTACCCTTCAGTGTTTGCTCCCCTTTACTCTAGGTATGTTATGTGTCATCTGCGATTTTTTCCATGGTGATCACAAGGACCAGGAAGCCAAGGTGGGGGAGGAGGGTCCAGAAATTCTGGTCACCCTATTATATATGTCATTTTTTAAATGATATATTTTAAAGAACTGAATTCATATGAAGGATGTCTTCTGATGAATCTACAGCTTTAGTAAACAAATTTACAAAAGCAAAGTGTACATACTGTAACTCCTGGAACAATCTCTAAAAGACCAAACAAAGAAATATACTTAGGGACACAGGGGATAAATCACAATGCAAGACAGAATAAACAGATCAAGAACTAAAAGCACAAAAATTGTGAAATGCAGATAAACTAGGACTTAGTGGAAATGTATAATTTTAAGTGCTTATACTTAAAAGACAGAGCAAGCCCACCACCAAAGATTACATCTCCCAAAACTACTAAGAGGGTAAAAATGAATCCACACCACGTAAAAGGGAAAGGGGGAGGTGTGCACTAAAAAAAAAAATCAGTATGAAGAACATAGTACCAATCTAGAGCTTTAAATTAAAAAAAAAAAAAAAGACTAAAAAAAAAAAAATCAACGCACCTCAGGCAGACTAGTAAGTCAGAACTATCAGCATCAGGAATGCAGAAAACACGAGAGCACTGAGGCCCAGGCATCAAAGCGTAAGAAATACAGCTGAGTACTAAGCCCCCAGGCATCAAACTGATAAGAAATAAAGGGACAACTTTCAGAAATAGAAATTAGATGAATGTAACTTTGTCCTTAAACATCTTTTTAGGCTACCCAAATTCACTCTGATAAAAACCTGAGCAATTCTGCATCTGCTAGAATAAGTTAACTGACTATAAAGAACAGCCACCATCCTAGGCCATGTAGTTTCACTAGTGTGTAATATAGTTAAAGATAAAACATATTCCAGAAAAGAAATCAGTATCTCATTTTTATCACTCTTACACCAAAAGAAAATGCATTAAATGATGATGAAAAATTCAAATACAAATACTCCTATGGATCATATACACAAAAAATTCAACAAAATGTCTGCATATAAAAATTCAACAAAATGCCTAGAAGTTATTCAGAGAAAACAGATTCACTTAATATTTGAATTTGAATTAATGAAAGAAATCATTACTAGAAAAAATCTTAAAAGAAAAAATAGTTCTCTCAGGACTGTTCTAAGGAATGTAGCAAAACAAAACAAACCCAAAACTAGCCACACTTGAGATAATCTACTAACCCTCAATAATACAGTAAGAATCTTAGTATGTACCTTGACTTCCCTCCCACTTTCCCTCCCTCCGCCAGCTGACCGTGAAAGATCTCCTCTAGGTAGAGAGGAGTTAGAGAGAAAGGGCTCACTCTCCTTGTCCTGGGTATAGCATATCCCCAGGAGAGGCAGAACAGAGTTTTCTTCTATCCGGCTCTCCACCATCTTTCAATGGCCTTAACAAATATGATGGCCCTCAACCCATCCCATTCATACTACACAGGTCTTCACATACATAAGCCAAACTGACCAAGGCCTGTATAATGGCCCAGATCCTAGAACATGGCAGTTTCTAGAAACTCCCTCAAAGGAAATCAATTCATCTGGAAAGGAGTGCTGGGGGTGTTGGGAGGGTGTTGGGGTTGGGAGGGGGGGCGTTCAGGCCTACACTACTACACTTAGAAACACAGAGCATGAGGTAACTAAAAGGAACTAGACTAGAATTCTAGGTCAATTGGCTTACCAAAGAAAACTGGCGGAAAGACAGCTAGGAAGAGCCTTCTTGGGTTCAAAATAAACATCAAAGATTAGAAGGGGGGGGGGGGAAAGCCCCTGCAGGGGCACAAACTTTAATCAGACAGTAACAGACAGACAATATATGTGTCCTGAGAACCATCAAATCCAATAGCATAAATTAGCAGCAACTAGTGAAGATGGATACCTGGATGTCATACCAAGACAATCTTCTAAGTGAAAGACACACACTGTTAAAAATACATTGTCATCTTAGGATAACTACACATATGACTCTAAGACTTCATCCTCCAGAGTATGACATCAAATACTTCCCAATGCAAAGCATATAAAAATTCACTGAAACAGCACAGAGAAGTCATGAACCACTGGTGGGCCCAGAAAGAGAGGGGATCAGTGTGTGCAGAGATACTACAATGTATTAAATGTTGGCCCTCCACAAACTAGAACACATAGGGTAGTACACGGCCCACAATATCATAATTAACAGAGACTTCCAAGTAACCAGCAGTTTAGGGGAAACATTAAAGGCTTAAAATTAGGAATGATAACAATATCCCATCAAATAATTATCTTTTAAAAAGATCTTAGCCAGGCCTGGTGGTAGACTTCTGATCCCAGTTTTGGTTTGTATGGAAAAAGATTCCTCATTTTTTTTCTTTTATCAATTATAATATAATTACAACATATTCCCCTTCCCTTTCATCCCTCCAAATATTCCCACATACCTCTCCCTGCTCTTTTAAATGCATGGTCTCTTCTTTCATTAATTCCTACTATGTGCATGTATGTGTATGTATATATTGATACATCTATATTCCTAAATACCAGCTGCTCAGTCTCTATAGTGTTACTCACAGTATGTTTGCAGGGCTGACCATTTGGTATTGGAAACTAATTAGCGTGCTCTTCCTGGAGGAGACCACTGGACTCTCAGCATCCTTAGCTGCCTGCAGTTCTCTGTGCAGGGCTGAGGCCTCATGGGTTTTTCTGCCATCCTCTCTGGCACGTCTACTGTTGTTGTCCTCGTTCAGCTCATGGTTAGGCAGTCATGTTGGTGAGACTTGAAGGGTGGAGCTTCTGACATTACCAGGAGACACAACCCCACAGCAAACTCCTGATCCTCTGGCTCTTAAAATCCTTCCTTCCCCTCCTCTACAATGTTCCCCGAACCTTAGGCAGAATGTTTTTTAGATGTATCCAAAATGACCACTTGTCATTTTGACTGGCTGTGGCTTTCTGCAGTAGTCTCTGTCTATTACAAAGATCAGTCTCCTTGAGGAGGACTCTGATCCCAGTTTTTGGCAATCTCATTCATCAAGCCTTTCTAAACCAGACAGAGTTCAAGGTCAGCCTGGGCAACTGAATGAAATCTTGCTTCAATATAGAAGTAAAAGAAGGCTGGGGATATAGCTCCATAATGGAGTGTATGACCATGTGTGAAACCCTAGGACCAATTCCCATGTTCAATCCCCAGTATCACCAAACAAATAAGTAAACAAATACATAATTAAACATATGACTTTTTAAAAAAGAATAGATGATATAGAGTTGACAAGGAAAATGAATGAAAACTTCACAAAAGGGCATAATGTATACTTGAACTGAGCAAACAAAACCTGAATAAGTATCAAGTAATAATGTAGCCTAGAGAAAAGAGAATTTAACAACTACAGAACTAAAGAACAGGCCGGGCGGTGGTGGCGCACGCCTTTAATCCCAGCACTCGGGAGGCAGAGGCAGGCGGATCTCTGTGAGTTCGAGGCCAGCCTGGTCTCCAAAGCGAGTACCAGGAAAGGCGCAAAGCTACACAGAGAAACCCTGTCTTGAAAAAACAAAAAAACAAAAAAACAAAAAAAAAAAACAGAACTAAAGAACAGAATTAAGAGCTATGAGAAGAACCTCAGGAATGAATGGCACTAAGAGAACTCAGATATGCAGAAAGTGGAGGAACAGAAAAATACTCCAGGAAATGGCTAAAACTTCAAATTTAACAAAAAGCATTAATCTAAAAGTCCAAGCAGCTCAATTAACTACAAGTAGGATAAACAACAAGAGTCATGTTCAGAAGCAAGACAGTAAAATATACTTAAGGAAACAACAAATAGAAATGGTTTAAGATAGAAAAAGACAAGTGGTATGCCACCTACAATGGACAGGAAGATCAGCAATTTCTCACTAGAAACAGGGTGACCAGAAAACTATGGGATGACATATTTAAATTTAGAGCTGTCAATAGGTGTGACAACAGGAGCTCGGGGAGAAAAAGAAACACAACTTTCCTGGAGTTAACTTTTCTTATCTGATTATAATCAAGTTTGTGGAAGTGTGAAAATAATTCCGATAAGATGCATACAGTAAAACCTAGGCAACAAAAAGAAACAGTAATGAGGAATACTGTGATATTTACTAAAGGAATTAGGCTGGTCCACTTCTGTAACCCAGCAACTGTGAGGCTGAAGCAGAACCTCTGAATTTTTAGGCAGCCTATCCTATTCCATCCCATTCCACCCTAAGAAAAGGAAAAGAAAAATACATACAGTAATGGCAACCATAAGAAAACTGGTGGGACTGTATATTATGAAACAAAACAAACTTCTTAAAAAGTTATTATTATTGCCAGGTGTGGTGGCACACATCTTTAATCCTAGCATTCACGAGGCAAACTCTGTGAGTTTGAGGCCAGCCTGATCTACAGAGCGAGTTCCTGGACAGCCAGGGCTACACAGAGAAACCCTGTCTCAGCTAATCTTGAGAAATCTGTTAATTACAATAGATATGTGTGTATATGACTAAGTAAGATGACACCCTCAGAATGAATGAAATGACCAAACAAAAACCAAGAAAGAGCTAACTCAACAGCGGTATTTGGGCAATTGTAATAATCCACTTTAAATAATGGATACAGTAACTTAAGACAACAAGATTAGCATGTCAACAGGAGATTAACAATGACAGGAAACAACCAGATCTGACAAACCTCTACAAACAACGAACAGCAAGACATGTGTTCTTCAGGATAACTACAGAGTGGAGCATAAAGAAGTCTCAAACTGAAAAGGACTGAAATCATCAAGTAGGCTAGACAAATGTAGTGGAATGAAATTAAAATAACAAAAGGAAATTTGCAAAAATTCTACAAGTTTGTGCAAGTTAAACAACACTGGGAAATACTAACTGGAAAAAGGATGAGAGGCCAGAAAACAAAATAGACAATATTTTTGAAGGAATAAAAAACACAAGATACCAATATGTAGATGCTGTAAATGAAGTGGTGCTTGCAGGAAATGTTTTAGTTGTAAATGCCGACATTTTTACAAAGATATCCAAAGGCTGGGGCTATACTAGTTCAGTGGTACAGAACTGGACTAGCATGGGCGTGGGGAGAGGAGGAAAAGAAAGGTAAGGGACAGAGGGAGGGAGAAAAGAGAAGGGAGGAAAGACGAAGGCAAGACAAGAGAGGAGGCACTGATTTCCAATCAATTAACTGCCTAGTGGGAAAAGAACAAATTACACCCAACACAGAGAAAAATAAAAATGATAGGAGAACTAAGGAACAAAGAAATCTTATGGTTGGATATAGGGGAAAATAACCAAAATTAACCAACTTTAAGCTAAACTAACCAAGGAAAAGAAAAAAGAAACAACTGGCATAAAGAAATAGAACATTGTAATAACATAATTACATTAGGAGAAGGATAAAGAAATAACAGGTTCATGCTAACAAACTATGAAACTAGAGGAAATGGACAAATTCCTCAGACATCAAGCTATCAAAACTGACAGAAGAAATAAAACAATTGAAACTAGACCCACAACAAGTAAAGAGACTGCATTAACAATAGAAAACTTGCAACGGGGGAAAAAAGTCCACAACCAAGAGGCTTGAGTGATGAAATTCTCAAACATTTAGAAGAAAAAAATTAGTATCACTTCACAAACTAATCCAAAAACAAAACAACCAACAAACAAAAACACCCAGAACACTTTCTGAATCATTCCAGAGGCCAATATTAACCAGTTAAGACAACCAAAAACATCACAAGAAATGAAATTGCAACTTATCTGAAAAAAAGCTAACACTATCATGATGGAAATGAGACCCAGCAACATAGAGTCTGACCCCAGGGTCTCCGCGGTGGAATGGACTCCTGCAAGCTGTCCTCTAATCTGCAGCGTGTGACCCCAAGGCACGTGTGCCCCCACGCAAACAAACAAATAGTAAGTGTAATGCACGAATTTCAAGTTATGGTTTTAAAAAGAGGCATAGTCAGAAGCATAATCATGATGAAATACTGAATGTTTTCCTTCTAAGAGCAGGACCATGACAAGGCTGTCCACTCTGGCCACTTTGATTCGACACGATACTGAAAATCCTAGATAAACTAGGCAACAAAATGAAATTGTAAGTGTTCAGTCTGGAGGAGGTGATATTGCCTCTGATTATAGACCACACTCCTGGATCTACAGAAAACCCTAAGGCAGGCACTAGATTAATGATTTTACAGCAGTTTCACAGTAGTTTGGATCTTAATAATATTGAACATATCTTATAATGGTTAAAAGAGGAAGTTCAATGAGAGTACAAGGTATATAAATCAATATGTAAGAATTATATTTCCATGTAGCAACAATGGAAAACCCAAAAAAGAAATTAAGAAAGCAACTCCATTTCTCAAGCAAAGAGATGAAAGTACTGACGTTTAATGCACAAAATTTATACTCTGAAAGCTGCAAAAATTATGGAAAAAAAATGAAGAACTATAGAAACAGAAAGTCACTCCATGTTCAAAGATCAGAAGAAAAGCAGCACTATATCTCAATGATCTACAAATTAAACAAAATCATTATTAAATTCCAGCTGGCTTCTTGGCAAAACTAGACATGCTAATCCTAAAAGTCAAATGAAAATTCAAGGGAAATACACTGATCAAAAGAATCTTGAAAAAGAGCAAAGTTGGAAGATTTTCATTTCCTGTTTTCAACCTTGTAGCATGTAATCAAAACATACCAGTGTAAGATTACAATAAAACAGAATAGATGATTAATATAAACCCTCACATTTACATTCAATTCGTTTTAGAAAACTATGCCAAAATAATCTAATGGGGGAAAGAATAATCTTTAAGTGAATACTATTATGCTCTAAACCTTGCACATTTTCACTAACTCGTCCTTTCTCACAACCTATATATAAACAGAAGTGTAGCAACACAAAACCTAGACATTTTAGCATACTTCTGATTTTTTTTTTTAAAGTAGCTCAGTCGTGGAGAAGGGAGTGTATTTACTGTACCAAACAGGAACTTATTCGAAAAGCACTTGAGAGAACAGCTAAAACAGTACTAATGAAATGCAATCCAACATAAGTAAGTGAAACACGGAGTAGTGACATCAATTTAGAAAAGTTAAGCAAAAGTAATCAGACACTAAACTCCATTTTTTTTTTAATCTACAACTCCATTTGTTTGAACCTCTATTAAAAACAAAATCAAAAACAGAAACAAAAACCTAATTCACACCAATGGGAAGCAAATTAGTGATTTCCCGGGCTATGAAATGAATACTGACTAGAATCAATCAACTTAACGGGTGATAGAAATGTTCAGTATTTGAACCCCAGTGATATTTACACAGGTGTGTGTGGGTGTGTGGGTGTGGGTGTGGGTGTGTGTGAGTAAAAAGACAGAAAAAGCCATTTAAATAGTGCTTGATAAAAATACCTAAACTCCCTCAATATATTTAATGTAAACCTAAAAAACTATCAGTTCCTATGGATTATGAAAGTTAAAAACGAGCTTTTAACTAAGAGAGAACTTGTATAAAGACAGCTTATTAACTAAAATACTTATATAACATTAATTTCCTTTTTAAAAGCTTTAGAATGACAACTGAGAGAAACCAGTACTAAACTGCTTTGTCTTAATTACTTGGTATTCTTAGTTTAAATTTTAATTGCCTAAGTCTCTTTACTAAATCCAATACGGACTCTGAAATGTTACACATAAATACTCCTACAACTGGATTGTATCTGCTTCCCAATTTGAACCATTTCTGTTGTACAGTTTTGTTTCTTTTTACTTCAGGATGGCATGAAAAATGATCCACATTAAAGCAAAAGCCATGCTCCAGATTCCGAATTTTAATCTTTCCGCAGCTACCAAGCACATTGTGCTACGGTGTTCTTGGGCAATCCTGGGGCAGCAGAAGCCCCGGGCGCAGATCCCAGCCATTCATGCCACCACTGGAGTTAACAACTAATATGCTGCAGAGGACTTGTCTGCTGCTAAACTAGGGCGTTCAGGAGATTAAGTGCATTAAATGCATTTCGGACTTAACATTCTCAGTTTAGATTTGCTAATGCAAACCCATTTAAAGTTGAGGAGCATTTATCCTGGTTCCCGAAGAATCTTTAGCTAATTGTTAAAATGAGAAGAAAGCAACTAACTTGGTAGGGCAACTAAAAAGAGGACTGTCGATTATTTTACCCGGAGAGGCCAAGGTCCTGCCGATGACTTCCAAGTCCTTCCTCACTGGCTGGTCCCCGCTTTTCCCAGTACTATCTAATCACTGTCCTCCTTTCCCACCACACTTCAGCTAGGCTTGTGACTTCTTTTAAATCAGAAGACATCTAGATACTCCTGGGGCATTATGAGACAACAGGGTTAGCTGTTCTTTGTGGCTGCCCCTTCCCAAGGCCTTTCCCTTGGACAAACACAGGACCACTCCTTCAGGACAGGCTTACCCATTTACTGTCTGAGAAAAGAGACATGCCGCCTAGTCTTTCAGTTGCCCATGTATCCTCCACACATACTTGGATTTCTTCTTCTCCATAACCTGATCACCAACTACCACAGTATTTGCCATGCACAGTTACATTCTCTTAGAACAGTGCCTGACACTAAAAAAAGAGCTCAAGTCAAATTTATCAAATGAATTAATGAACTAGAAACATAAACTACCCAACACGGTAAGTAAAATTCACTTGTTTTGTTTGACCTATCCCTACAAAGCAAGCCACTCATTTCAAATATAACCACATATCAAACTGACTAGAAAGCCCTCCAAACACCCTAAGCTCAATAATGAAACAGATTCTGATTTTCGTGTCTAGTATCTCCCCCAACATTTTGCATTAATAGTTGATACAGCAAACTACTCAAAAGTTCTCTTGAAACTTCTACACTATTAAATTTAACCAGGTAAAAATCACCTGACCAATCTTGAAACAGTATTTCTGTATATTACTTCACTACATATTTGTGTGATATTGAATATTATTTAACTCCCTCTCCTGAATCATTGAATGATGCTCAGCAGGGTACCGGGCTAGGATTATAGCCTAGTAGTGTAACTGTCTTTATTCTTACCAATAAGAATAAAGAACACAAACAGAAAAAGGACTATAATTTGCTTAACAGATTATAAAATTTTAAAAATTTCAGAAAATTAAAAAAATATGAATATAAAAATTATCATTTATTTTTAAATTTAGTATAATTTTACACAACCATATTCAGTATACAATTCACACATAGTTGATATGATACTAAATTGACAAAAGCGATGTAAGGAGAAAAATCATCAGGAAGATACTGATCTGGGGCTGTGGTGTAGGGCTCCACAGTAAAGAGAAAGAAAACCCTTGATTTGATCCTCAGTACAGCAAATACCTACACTAACGGCAAATATCTGCACCAAGCTAAACAGACTGACTTCGTCCCTAAATCCACGATCCAGTACAGTGACAGGCAAAAATTAAGGTAAAATGACTAACTGCATGTTAGACGTCTCTAATGAAATCCAAAACCTGAAATTCTCTAAAATCTAAAAATTTTTGAATACTTATATGATACTCAAAAAAAAAAAGCTTCCAATTTTAGAAAATATTTGCATTTCAGGTTTTTCCAATAAAAGATGCCCAACTGCTCAAGTCTATGTCAGTATTCCAAAAATATAAAATAGCAAGCATTCCGAACGAACCCCATCACTTTGGACACGAGATCTGCACCAAAAGGTGCGTGATGAGGGAAAAAGAGATTGATTTCAGAGAAATGTTAGCTGGTTATAATCTACTCTGAAGGTAGAAGGCACACACTCAACATACTGCAGGGTATGCTAAATGCTACACAGACGTTATTTCCTCTGCATTCTGAGGGAAGGATCTTCAGAGCTGGAAAAGTAGACTAAAGTCAAAGCTATACTTAAGAACCGGAGCTACTACTCTAAGTCTCCAGGTCAGATTCATATACATTATTGCATTATGAAGACTTTCTAAAGAAATGCCCAATTATACAAGGAAGAGGGAGAGGGAATTTTCATCAGTTAAACAGTGAAAATTCAAATTAAATGCTCAGTAATTAAAAAAAACATCAAGTCAGTTGTGGTTTGGCCATTAAGAGTGATCAGGACAAATATGTAACATTAGAAACTGCTCCTAATCTTA
Source organism: Peromyscus californicus insignis (assembly GCF_007827085.1). Classification (NCBI taxonomy): domain Eukaryota; kingdom Metazoa; phylum Chordata; class Mammalia; order Rodentia; family Cricetidae; genus Peromyscus; species Peromyscus californicus. The sequence goes on from NW_026294535.1 coordinate 33,628,728, forward strand.
AGAGTTTTTGTTATGTTTTATTAAGGTTCTAAAAGACCCAAATTTCTCTACAAAAATGATGCATTTTTACCTTTCCGGCAACTTCAAACACCATTTCAAAAAATTTATCTTTAATAAAAGGGCAGCACTGGCTATCTCTAGAAGGCGTTTCCCCTTCTGAAATACATTCCTTAATCCTTCAAATTGCCTACATTACCCTGTATGACTTAATCAGGCAGTTTGGAAAAGTAAAACCAGAGCGCTATACACACTTGGTGGAGACAAATAGTGCTTGCCACACTAAACAGTACACTAATCTAAGTTGCACACTGGGGATGATTTTCATTGTCCTCTTTTCCTAGTCCTTACTTTCTGCCTCCTCTGTGAGAAATAATGTCGTTATTACTTTTTACTGTGTGCCTTCCTTAGCAATCACTTCAATTTTCTACAGCATGTAAAAATTTTAAAAATCAATACTTAATAGTAACAATTCATAATGCTGCAACAATATACATCTGCCCACAAAAATCTAAACTTCAGATGGATAAATTACAGATTTATCTTTAAAAGTAAACCACAGGGGCTGGAGAGATGGCTCAGAGGTTAAGAACACTGGCTGTTCTTCCAGAGGTCCTGAGTTCAATTCCCAGCACCTACATGGTGGCTCACAACAATCTGTAATGAGATCTGGCTCCCTCTTCTGGCCTGCAGGGACACATGCAAACAGAACGCTGCGTACGAAATAAATAAATGAATCTTAAAAAAAAAAAAAAACTTTAAAAAAAAAAGTAAACCACAGAACTAAAAATCGGCACTCTCCAAGTATATAAAAACACTTCAAATTATCAACTTGAAAGCTAGAAATTAAGAAACTTATTTTCCTGAATCATCTAATAAATTTATCAGAAAAGATACAATTTTTAAAACAGCATTTAAAGTTGCCGGAAAAGCAAAACTCCTATTATAGTAACTACATTTTTTAGTGCCTTCACATTTTAACATAGACGCTATTTGTCCTAGGCTGGTATAATACAATTAAAAATAAAAGCCTTATTAATATATTGTGGGAACATAACTTTATCTGAAGAACTAATTCTCTAGTTAATACTCATTTTTTAAAAAATGCACTCAAGAATCTTAGACTAAAGTGGGCAGACAAACAAGTATGATGCTAGGGCACACTGCTGTGCCTGATAATCCTTAGCAAAACTATGACAGTTATAAAAAGGTCCAAGATTTTCAGGTAAAAGTATACTTCCTAAGTTTTATAAATATATCTTACAAATAACTTTTAGATGTGTTCTCTTTTATTTTAAATTTTGTCTTTTTAGGCAAAAAAAAATCTGATTTGAGATTCTAGTTTCTGGAGTTTTAATTTTTTTTTAAATACAACAATATAATATGAGAAAAATGAGAAACCCTAACAAGCATGTAAAAGAACTAGATTTTCACCAGTATGAAGGAACTCACAATCGTCATTTTCCAGATTCTGTGATTCATTTTTCTACTACAGCTATTTGGTACTATTCTGTTTTCCTTATATGGTATTTATTTTTAATACTTCAAAACTCTCAGCACCCAAAAGAAACCCTCAAGATGTAAGCAGGGATAAAAACCAGTTGTGTTATTCAGATATATTCCATATACAAGGAATATACACAATGGTTTCAAACCACTGCACTGAGATGCTCTATTTGTAAATGATAAAGGCTTCTCTTTTTAAGGAAAAAAACAAGCACAAGATAGTATCTGTGGCCAACACAAATACAGTTACAAAAATCTAGACTAATCAAAGAATACTCAGGATGTATACTCCTCAAGAAGGAAGGCTTATGTCAAATAACATTCCCATACAAAGTACCAGCACTTTAGCATACAAAAACACAGAAAATAGTTAAGTGGCTAACTTAAATGAACACTGCAAAATAGCTTTGCCTCTCCAATGACCTTTAAATTCCCCTCTCCCAAAGTCAATCAGCTGGATGTTTAAATAAAGTTCCTAAACGGCAAAGCTGCAAAGGAATACAAGAGCATCACAATATACCATGAGTGAGGACACATCACCCACCCATCTTTAAAGAAACAGTAGTTTCAGTACAACTCATCAATATCACACTACTTTCAAAATGCTTAAGTTAACCAAATTTCCTTCCTTTCACCGGAGCCATCAGCAATACAGGTAGCAACACACTAGCAACAAACTGAGGTTCCTCAATACTAATAGATCTGCTCCAGCACATAGCTAACAAAACCTATCTTCTGATTCTAAGTGTGGAACCTTTCCAAACATTACTTCATTTAAAATGACCCATTAGATCTCTCTATGTCAACAATTAGGGAACCCTTTTCTCGGTGCACTAATACTCTTTTGTTGTTGTTGTCCTTTTTCTTTTTTGGATTAGCTTCCTAAGTGATGGATTTCATTGTGGAATTTTCATCCTAAGTGGTGGTGTACTTTTGTTCTCATTCCCAGCCTTCCCCCACTGCTCTTTCTGGTTCCTTTCCTTCCTCCAGCCAGCTCCCGTTAGCACTACTTAACACCCTATCCCATTAGCCCTTCAACAAGTATTTGAACATGTCTGTTATGTGCTGTGCACTGTGCAAGGTGCTTCAGAGAAAGCAATGCTAAATTAAAGTACATTTCCTCACATACTACACATCTCACTTCACCCCGTGTGTTCGAAACACAAATACTACACATCTCACTTCACCCGGTGTCATCGAAACACAATTCTTAGTAGGTAGGGGGAAAAAAAAAAAAAAAAAAAAAAAAAAAAAAAAAAAAAAAAAAAAAAAAAACATGTCTATTGAAACCTGGGGCCTATGCAGGATTGTTTGGCTCGGCCTGGGAGGAGGTGACTAGACCTACCTGGACTGAGTCTACCAGGTTGACCTCAGTCTGTGGGGAAGGTTTTGCCCTGGAGGAGATGGGAATGGGGGGGGGGGGGGGGGTTGGGGGGAAGGTGAGGGGGACGGGAGGGGGAAGAACAAGGGAATATGTGGCTGATATGTAGAACTGAATTGTATTGCAAAATAAATAAAAGAAAAAAAAAGTAAGACTGTACTGTATTTGTTTACATTTAAGGACTCGATACAGAGTTACACTCTGAATTGTAGCTAGTTTCCATCTGCTTCAGAAATACCTTCAATGTAACAAGTACTTCCAAAAACATACAAACACAGCACAAGAACTTTCAGTCCTTTCTTCAGTCTATGAGGCAACTATTGTTGCTTATACTCAACTGAAAAATCAGAAAAATGAAATTTGGAGAGGATAAGTCACACAATAGTTGAGTCAGAACAGTGACTTTTACTCAGGATGACTAGTCCTAGAGATTTTTGAAGACCCACTTAAAATGTTGTCAAATAAGAACATTCAAATTTTGTGTTCCCAAACTTAGTATGTTCTCTCCATTTATATAAAAAATTTGAATTATGGCTTTGGCTTATGTGTATCACAAAATTCTCCAAAAGATAAAAACTACCAAATTTAAAAGTCCTTAACAAAACCTTGCTAGTATTAACACAAAATGCTTAATATGTCCAACAGAGATAATATAATCCTTCAAAACTGACAATTATACCATGGATTTTAACATTTTAATTGTCAGATGTAGAATCTAAATTTGCCTGAAACAGATAGTTGAATATTTAAAAGGGGGTGGGGGGAGAGACATTAAAAAACTGGTTAGTGACTCCAATATTAAAGATTTTAAAAAGACAAGGTCTCTTACATGGTGGCTACATCATCTCCTCAACTAACCTGTATGTGATCCCAGAATTCCATGAAGCACTATTCGCCCCATTTTGGGAAGGCCAACTCACCCTTCAGAACCTAGGCAAGCATCATTTCCCTGAAAGCAACTTAAGTAACAAGGCTGCTCTCTCTACCCTACAATGTTTCTATAGTATGCACCACAAATCTTTCTCATGCACTTAAATCGTGAGAAATTATTCAGTGCAAGAATAATAGTGTGGGGCACACAGTAACAGTTACTGAACAACTACTACTACACAAGAGGGCCTTATTAACCATGAAAACACAACTAAGTTCTAAGGAATGCCAATGACCTAATATCACAAAACCAAAAACCTGTAAATGCCTTCATTATTCTAAGGAGATGCAAATCAGGTCATTTTATATTTGTTCTCCAATCTAACTTTCTATAATATAGACAGACCCCAATTCTGTCAGATCCAGAAAAGATTTCAAGGCCTCTTAATGAAAAACAATGCCCAGTCCCCACACAGCCACTGAAACTTATTAAAGCCTACAGGATCTACTCTTAGATCCATTAAAAGACAGGATCATGTCTTAACCATTCTTTCCTGGTCAGAGTGCACCTTGTTTATGCAAAAAGCATTAACTGTTCATGAAATTTGTTGATCGCTTCAGAGCATGCAAACCTGATCCCACCTCAAGGCCTTCTACTCTTTCCTCCTTGTACACCTTTCACCCCTATTTCTGCATAGCTTTCTCCTTCTATTCTTTTTATTGAAATGGTGCCTCACACATCGCAGGCCGCCTCTCAACACTATTTAATCTTATTTCAGCCAACACTAGTCAAATGCTGTTCCCTTCACAAGCTCTAACATTCTGAAATGACTTGTTTTTATTTCTCCTAATACTAATCAGGACATTAGCTCATAGGTAGACACTTATATAGATCCCTAACATACACTCAGCACTGATAATGTCTAACACTGAGCAAACAAACATTTGGAATGCCAATCCAGTAAAAAAAAATTTAGTTTAAATTTTAACAATTTTTATCAAATTACTTTTTTAAAAAAGGAAATTCTATGAATTTTACATCTATAGAAGAAAAGGAAAAGTCTTAACATCTTCAAAACACAAAATTTAAGGATTGGAAGCAACCAGGAAGATTATGAAGTCCAATGGTTTTTCAACTATGCTCAAACACTTTTAAGTGTTTCACAAAATCCCTGAAACATGGGTCACCGTTCTTTACACATATGTACATTTGAAGACATGACTACACACACACGCAATTCATGCTGAATTTGAACACTTTGGAGGCTGCTAACTCAACTGCATGGCTAACCAGTTTTGCTGCAGACCTCAAAGTTTTGCCTGGCATGCCTAAGAATACTCCTGGAACTTCTCCTAAGACAATACAGATCAGAATGGTTATAGCTTATTTAATTTCTCACCAGACATGCTTACTCATACAAAAATCATAAAAACTACAGCCTCAAAGCACTACTTTGTGAATACAAAATTAAGGTGAAGCTCAAGGCCTATCTACTCAGCAGATCATCTCTCAGAACCATGCACTAGGGAAATGTATAAAATGTGTCCTCAAAGACTGATCACTGCCTATGCTCACTTCAATATTATTACGTGTAAGTCTTCAGAGTTTCTCAACTCATGTTTATAATTTTTAAAAACACCAGTAGCTGTCGAATACTGTCAGGGCATCCAGTTTGAAACAGAAATTTGCTGCCACTCTCAAACTTCTCCCAATGCAACTAACTACCCTACATTTACAAGATGACCAGATACAACTGAACAAACCATCCACTTACACCTACTTAACTTGAGAGACCATATTTTTCCTAGAGTAACTAAAAATAAGTGAAAAAATGAGACTGAGTCTAGACTGATGAAAAAGACCTCCGTAATTCCCTATTTCTAATACTAATCTAAACAACTGACGGTGCTGTCTCCATAAATGTCAATGTTAAAATTTTAACTATTTCTAACTTTAACATCAAGGTGACTACCATACAAAACTAAAATGCTGTGAAAGTACTTTGCTAACTGTAAAAGTATTTTTAAAATATGAGGTAGTAATGCCAAACAAATGAGACCTTTTCAATGACATGGTAAGTTCATACTATTTTCCTGATCTATGAAAGACAAGTAAAAAAACTAAGATCTGTATGCAGAGGAATCATAATTTACAATGTAAAAAGACAAAAAAGCTCATTCCTAGCAGCTATGACACCAAACCAAATGTTCCTCTCCCAAACACACTCTTACATAATCAGTCATTACATTTGGTCCAGATGCTTATACACAATAGTTATATTTCTACGCCTGATATATAAATGGAAAATGGTTTATCAGTATGTTTGGTGAGGAAAAAAGGCAAGTCTATTCAATGCTACCCAAACTACCCAAATATACAACTAAGCCTGTTTATCATTTCATGGCACAATGAAATTTATTGAATGGAGACTTCTTTTCTTTTTCTCTTTGAGACAGGGTCTCAATGTGTAACCCTGGCTGATCTGGAACTTGCTACATAGACCAGGCTGGCCTCAAACTTCCAGAGATCTATCTGACTCTCCTGAGATTAAAGGTGTGTAACACCACATCCAGCTTAGTGGAAACCGATTTTCACATTAATATGCTTCAATCCAGCAGAAGCAAGAGAGAGTATCCTGAGTACTAGATCATATTCCTTTAAAAATATTCATCCTTTGGATCTTTAGTAACTCAGGTCTCTGGGAGACACATACTCAAGCATAATATAAGAAAGATTTCTGCAAGTCAAGCATGAGCGTTTCCACTAAATGCAGCCTGGGAATCATTTATCCTGCTTGTTTTCTGTATCTCTAAAATGGACCCAAGCTGGCTCACAGCTTTAAGGGTCTCTCATTCAAACTCCGAGAGGCTAAACCAGTTCTCAAACTTTCAGCCTCTCAGCAGGACATGGGGTACCCACCTGCAATCCTACAGCAAGCTGCAGGACAATCAGGGTTACACAGTGAGACCCAGTATCAAAAATGCAAAAGAAACACCTTTACAGATTTTAGAAAAGTAAGATAACCTATACATCACATTTCTAACATCAAAATATTAAAAACTAGAGTGAGGTGTAATTTGGTCAAAAGGAACAATTCTAGCTGAAATTTCCTAGATGTATTTTTAAAATCAGATTTAAAGATATATTAAAGCATCTCACCTAGCTTTCCTAAGAACCATGATATTCAAACTAGATAATTATATGATCAGTGTAGCTCAGAAACAGAACACTTGCCCAGTATGTGTCAAGGTCCTGGGTTTGATTCTCAGCCTATCAAAAACAAAACAAAGACTAGAGAATTCTTTGGGCCAGCTATTAGGGAGGAAAAGGTAGGAAGAAAAACAAACAAAAAGAATACAGCATCAAACAGCTTAAATCTAGTAGTCATGGCTAAGTACTGTAAATACAATTACCTTCTGAGTACTGCATGTCACCTTCCACCAAATACTTCGGCCATGCAAAATACAGCCAGAAATACAGATCCAAATACCCTGCTCAGAAGTAAAATACTATCAATACTGTACTAACATTCTTTCCAAAGTTCCACACAAACTCCACAGACAGATCTCAAGAAGCTAGTTACCTACTTTCCAACAGGTAAAGCAGTAAATTAAGAATAAAAAGAGATTAAGAAATGAGGCAATAGAAGATAACTACCCATCATTCCAAACAACACTCTTGCTCTGTGGACTGGGAAACAGATCACTGAAAACTGCTAATCCAGCCACTATTTTGCTTGAAGCATGTTTCTTGAGAATCTACTAAATATCAAACACACAGAAAGTACCAGCGTTGTCAATGTAACCAAGACACTTAAGAGTCTGTGTTGCTAGCACTCAGATCTGTAGAGTTCTGGTGGAGAGAGGGATCAAAGGGAAATGAAGCTCATCGTGACAGACTCAGTAATGGTAAGGCAGAAGGACTGGAAGAGTCAAGAAAGAGTTCAAGAAAATGACACCAGGTGAGTTCTGACTAAGTTTACCAAGCAACAGAATACTGACACTTAACTCTTCCAACACACACACAAACACATGCCTGCAAATATGTTCAAAAATGGACTTAGACCCTGAGTTTGATCATATACAAAATGTGTGTCTAGCAAAGGAAAACTTTCTATTTTTTCTAGACTGCTCAGTCTTGCATTTGCATATTGTATTAGCCATGTACTCATAACGAAGTTCAGACAATGTAACCAATTTATCACTTCATAATGTAGCATCCCTCCCCTATGAGTTATACACCAAGGTATCTGCATCTTCATTTCAGGAAAAAAAGCTGTCAGAAAACATAGTAAGAATTCTATTTCTAAGCCAGGTGGTCACTCGGGGGATAGAGGCAGGCATCTCTGTGAGTTCAAGGCCAGCCTGGTCTACAGAGCAAGTTCCTGGACAGCCAAGGCTACACAGAGAAACCCTGTCTCAAAAAAAACCCAAACAAACAAAGAATTCTATTTCTAAAACATCCCTCATGTTGATAAGCTATACCAACATAATTTGTCCTAAGAATTGAAATTTTTTAAGTAGAAATCAAAGGACACCACACAGAATAACTACAGAAACAAGAAAAAAAAAAAAAAACTACTTAAATTGAAGAGTTCAATAAACTGATCCAAGGTAAAAATCATAAAATACTCTTACAACTTTAAACCCTAATTTTCCTTATAGTTCTTTTCAAATGTAAATTTTTCTACAATACCTATCAACTTGAGCACAGCTTTTTCCCATACTGAAAACGTTACAGTCAATTCCTTCAAATACCAAAGGTAGAAATCATTCCTGGTCAGGAAGGACAGTCACCTGAATCAACAAGAACTACTAGCATAGTCCTAGATCTTTTGACCCATTACTATTTGCAATCCCACTCCAATTACAGTATGACTCTAATGAACTCTGCCTCTAAAACTGCCCAACCTGGTACCTTGACTTACTGTGTTTTGTGTTATAAAAATCCACTAGAGGGGCTGGAGAGTTCAGAGTACTTGCTGCTCTTCCAGGGGACCTGAATTCAGTTCTTAGCCTCCATGTCAGGTTCATTACTAACTCCAGCTCAAGGGGATCTGAAGCCTACAGCCTCAGCCTCTGAAGACACTTGCACTCACATGCATACTATCCACATGCAAGTTCACACACGTACACACAATTTAAACAATTCTTAAAATACCTCTAGAAGTCCAGGTTATTTCCTAAAACTATCACTATTCTTGTAAAAGTTTTCCTCCAGTATCTACTCAAACAGTACATGGGATCTACAGTCTGCTTTAAAATGTGTGCTCTCAAGATGAACTCTTTACAGTTAAATTTTTCAAGTTTTTTATTATATGTAGTTATTTATTTGTGTGGATACCAACAGAAGTCAACTGAGCGGAGTTGATTCTCTTGTTCCACCATGTGGATCTCTGGTACAAACTCAGGTCATCAGGCTTGGTGACAAATGCCTTTCCCCAATGAGCTATGCCACTCATTTGACAATTAAAATTTTAATCAAAAAATACTACTTAACATCACTTCGAAAGAGTGCAAAATTATAAACTATTATTTATACTGATAACTACTATCTATTCATGTTTACTACATACAAAGGCCAAATTTTCTTATGAAGCAAATTTGTCAATAAAAAAAGGAAATAACTGTACTACTATCCCATGTAGTGTCAAAAAAAGTCTATAATGGTCCGTTAAGTTTAAGTATTGCTAGTATTAGCACCTACTTAAGAAATACAGAACAGGGTTACCAGTATTTCTAATTTACCAATAATGTATTTACTTTTAAATAAACTTAAGATGTTTCTTAGAAATCAAAAAGTATAAGCACCCACCTTTATATAGGGAAAATAGAGGTAATTATTTCTTTTAGAGAGCCTATCATTTGGTATTTTATTTCTTTTTTCTTTGGGGGGGGGTTTCAAGACAGGGTTTCTCTGTGTAGCTTTGTGCCTTTCCTGGTACTCGCTTTGTAGACCAGGCTGGCCTCAAACTCACAGAGATCGGCCTGCCTCTGCCTCCCAAGTGCTGGGATTAAAGGTGTGCGCCACCACCACCCGGCTTTATTTCATTTTCAAGATCAGATAGTTCTCAGATGAATGGGATACAAACCACTCACACAGGCACAATTTACTTCATTTTCCATCATACAAATTTATTTTTAAACATTTGAGAAACTGAATTTTTTAAAGGCTGTATTTACTATTATGTTAATGTGCACTTGACTCTCAGGCTCTAGGATCTGATAACATATCTCTAGACTGTATCATCAGAACTAAAGGGCTCTGCCAACACTCACTACCTTAACTTCTGTGTATTAATAAAGCATTAACAGGAATGCAAAAAATTTGAAATACATTTTTTTAATTTCTGGTCTAGAACTAAAAACTACGTACAAAAAAAAATCACTTTGAAAAAAAATGTCAAGGTTCCATTTTAATTAAGGATCTTGCAAAGTCAGCCAAAGTAAAAAGTGGAAGAAAATGCCTCTTTGTGTGCATTTTGAACTTTTCCTTTAGATTTAAGACAACAGCAACAAAAACTAAATAGGAGAGTGCAGTATCTAGTCCTTATTAATGATCTTGGGGCATTAAGAAATATATCAAAGACACAAGACCTGAACACAGGTAAGTACTTGAATGTAGACAATCATTTCAGTGTACTGGATTTTAAACAGCACTTCCAACCTGGGACAAAATTACCTTACAAAATTGCCAAAGATGAATCCATTGATGCTTGGAAAGAGACTGTTGCCAAATATACCAATTATTCCCCTACATAAACTTGTTATGAAAGTATACACTCTTTACATTTCTATCCCACTCTCGCCACATAAATTATCTGGATTTATTTGTTTGGGAAGAGAAAGCACTAGGGACACAATTCTCTATCTCTAAAATTTCTCACTATGGAGAATAACAGAAAATGTATTCAGTTTTGAACATTAAATATGCCCTCCCTTGTGAACAGATTTGGTTAACTCTGCATAACACTTCCTACCATTTGCCAAGAATCTAAGGATCATATTGCTGTATTTTATTAGGAACTGTCCAGAAGATTAAAGAGAATTCTTGGACCAAGAATTTTATGAAAATGAAGCAAAACACTCTTAACACTTGGTTTTCCAGATGTTGAAAAGTAGAGATGTCTCCTACGATTTCCAAGAAAGTGGTACCCTTATGGAAGAATTTCTTGGAGGTAATAACGTACTAATAGGGCGTAAGGTAAATGCCAATGACAAAACCTTTGAAATAATTTTACAAAAGAAAATCACAATTAGCTTTCCCTAAGGGGCCTACAGATAACAAGAGTTATAAAACTTTCTCCTGAACAAACAGTACCTCAATTAAGAACTAACGAGTTTCTTTTAACCCGACTTATTTCTTCTCTGAAACTTGGAAGTTAAGACCTAAGACAGCAAAAGGTAGAGAGAGGAGAGGCCCCGGCGGAAGTAGAAAGCAGGGCTCGCAACTTCACGGGCAGAAGTGTCTCGGGTTCCTCCGCCGCCCCCAGGACCCTCCGAACTCCAGTCTCTACACCACCGGGGAAGCTTCCCTCTCCGCGTACGGTGGCGGCAGCGGCAGCAGCAGCATGGTAGTTCTCCTCCTCCCTCCACCTGGCAAGGGCCTTCGGTATCTCAGGGCCTGGAGGCTCCTGGGGCCCGTTAGCCAGTCCGATGTCCCCATCGCTTCACACAAACACCACCACCCGAGTGGCGGAGGATGCGCGTGTGCTGCGAGAACGTGAAGAGTCAAGGACCAGCAGCTGCGGGGAACGTGGCAGAGCCGTCTACGGAGCGGCCGGGGCTCCTCGGATGCTGCTGCCGCTGCCGCCTTCTCGTCTACCCCAGGAAGCAGCAGCAGCGCGGCGGCGCCGGTGACTGCTCCGCGCCGGCGGGAGCCAGGGGGACGGAGTGCGGGGAGAGCCCCGGCCGCGGGCAGCCGGGACCGGGCCTGTGGGCTCCGGAGCTGCGGCGGCGGCGGCGGCGGCGACGGCCCGAGCACGGCGACGCTTTACGTCTTGTCCACCCCGCCACACACACACACACCCCCTCCCTCCTCCAGCGCCGCCACCCCCCTCCCCGCCCGCTCCGCTCTCCCTCTCTCGATTGGAGCCGAGACAAAAGCAACGGGAAGCGGCGGGCCGGGACGCTACCCGCGGGCCCCGGGCGCGACCGGACTAGCCCCGAGGCGTTCCCCCGCCTTGCGGGGGCCCTCAATCCGCCTCCCCCGCCGCGCACCCCGCTGCCAGACTTCCGAAAATTTGCCAAAAACTCACCGCATGAATTTTCTTGTCCCGCGGATCCAAGATGGCGACGTATCCACCGCGGAGGCTGCTGGGAGCAGGACCTTTACCCTCTGACCCCCGCCGTGACCCCCGTCGCTCCGGCTTCGCTCTCGGCAGCGGCAGAAGGCGGCGAGCAATGCCCGCCGAAGGGAAGGAGCGAGCGCTCGCCGGCACGCCGGGGCGACGGTGAGGAGCGCGGCGCTCCGCCCGGGGAAACCGTCCCCGCCGGGCTTACCGCCGAGCGTCCCGCCGGCCCCCGCGGAGGTGCGGCGCTGCCTCGGTGGCGGTTACGGAGAGCGGGGGAGGGCCTCTGCGCGGCCTCGACCGGCTTCCGAAGCCAGACCGCCACGCCGGCTGCGGGGGCGGGGGCGGGGGCGGGGGCGGGGGCGGGTGTGGGGGGGGAGCTGCGGCCTGGGGTCCGAGCGCGGCCTCCGGGGGGCGGGGGCGGGGACTGGGGCGGGGGGGCGGGGGCGGCGCAGCGTGGGTCCGCCCACCTGGGGACGCGCAGCGTGTTTGTGTTTGTGTTTTTGTCCGGCACCCCGCCCCCGAGCACCTCCTGCGGTCTGGCCCCGGGGCCGTTACTGCCTGCCTGCCTGCCTGCCTGCCTGCCTGCGCCGGGACTGCCGTGCTCGGCTCCGCCCGCGGCCCCGACCCCGCAGCCCGCGGGGCTCCGGGGCTCCCTGCCAAGCCCCGGCCGCACGCCGCCGTCACCTCCTGAGCAGTGAGTTCCCCTCCGCGCCGAAACCTGGGCGTCAACTCATCCCCGCAACCCCACCCCTCCTTTTTCTGCTGGTTGGTTTTTTTTTTTTTTTTTTTTACCCCCCCTTCGGTGGTTTTTTTTGTGTGTGTGTGTGTGTGTGTGTGTGTGTGTGTGTGTGTGTGTGTGTGTGTGTGTTTTTCTTTTCCTCTTTTCAGTCTAAACCTGATGAGAGGGAAGTTAAGGGGAGCATGTTTTTAAAGCGCTACCGGGAGTACTTAATCTAACCGAACCATGTTTATGGTACTTTTACTTAGTTCCCGCCCGGCGCGCCCTTTGTAAACCGTAGTGACCAGCTGGCCCATCCACCAGACCGTTTGAAAATACTATGCCTGTTTTTGAAAAACTTCAGGGAAGGAACGTTTTGCTCTCCAAAACAGTAGTGTCCCTGAAACTGAAATCCGTTTTCTTTCTTTTTTTTTTTTTTTTTTTTGTTTTTTTCGAGACAGGGTTGCTCTTTCCTGGAACTCGCTTTGTAGCCCAGGCTGGCCTCGAACTCACAGAGACCCGCCTTGCTCTGCCTCCCGAGTGCTGGGATTAAAGGTGTGCGCCACCATCGCCCGGCAAAATTCGTTTTCTTTGCCCTATAATATTCTTCCTTTATTCCTATGAACATCCGTAAACTTCATGTTTTATGATTATTAAAACTTGCTAAACGACCCGGTGTGGTTTGAAGTTTTTAGTTTCATAATGTATTGTTCCTATTTGAGTAATAGACTTTATGAATGTGGATTACTATTTGAAGTAAATAAAATTTCCTCCTCACCGCCCAATCAATCACTAGATACAGCTTCGATTTATCCTAGAAAGCTAGAGGCAAGAAACAGGAAGAAATAAGAGCCTACTGTGAAATAAAATATAACTTTGTCCTGGTTTTGAAGGTTAGGTATTTTGACGTATGTGCAGATATGTAAATTTGTTTAAATGCCAACAGGTACTGGTGTAACCAGGAGAAAAGGGATTTATTTATTTTACTGGATTGTTCATTTCATTAAATACTCCATTTCACCGTTTTGTGCTTCGTTTTGTTTTGTGTTTTACTTCAGGAAAATTCAAGAAGGAAGGATGTGGTCCTATATGGCTCCTCCCCCAACAGTTTCTTCCTGCCTTTCTGCTTTCTCTTCCTCTCAAGTTAACATCTACTGCCATAAGGTAGTGTGTTATAGGACTGGCTATCCCTCTGGGCCTGTGTAGTGTATGTGTATGAATGCATGCAATACAGAGCATCCTACTCTGGCTCCTAATTATTTGGAGTCCTTAACATGTATATAGTAGCATTATCACATTGAATAACGATAAATGTTCTAATTCATTACTCTTTTTACCTCTATTACCTTTAAAAACACAGTTTTGTCAAAACTGGAAGAATTGCTCCCAGTTGGGAAGGTCTCAGAGTTTTATTATGCTTGGCTTTTCACTGGGCAAGTTAACATTTTCTTTCTTTTCTTTTTTTTTTTAAAAACAATTTAACATTACTTTATGTGCATTAAAATGAAGGTATCAGGTCCCCTGTGGGTGCTGGGAATTGAACCCAAGTCCTCTGGAAGAACAACAATCAGTGCTCTTAACCACTGAGCCATCTCTCCAGCCCCCTAGAACATTTTCTTAATAAATTCATGGAGCAGGGATGCTAGAAAAACTTTAATGATACTATTACTCCAAAGAACATGATTTGCTTAGAACTAATGCCCAAGTTTTATACTTCAATATCATGAGTCAAATCCATCATAAGTTGGTAAGATTTTTTTAATAGGTATTGAATTACCTAGCATTTGTTAAGGACTTGTGTTGGTGGCTCAGCATGATGATGTAAGCGCTCAATAAAAATTTTAAATCGTCCTGTTGCATCAAAAACTTATTCACTGGGCATAGTTTTTACAGTTCTTTATGTCTAACACTTGGGAAGCAGAGATAGGCTGATCTTTGAGTTCCAGGCCAACCTGGTCTACATAACTAATTGCAGGCGAGCCAGGGCTATATATAAAGTGAAACTTTGTCAAAACAAAACTATTTTATCTTCAAAACCAAACGTGATAACACTTGTCTGTGATTCTATTACTGTGGAGACGGAGACAGGAGAGTCAACCTGAGTTGAGGCTAGCCCCTTTTTTCTTTTTTTTTTTTTGGTGCACCTTACAGAAAAATGTTTCACTTGTATTTAGGGGGAAATGCTTTATTAAGGAAAGAATAAGTTTGTGTATATAATATTATATATATGTAGAAGGGAAAAGCCTTTTTTTAAAAAAAAGCAGTGGGTATGATGCTGGCATGTTTGCCATGACAAGGAATAAAAGGACATCTCAAATTTAACTGTCTGAAAAAGAGTGGTTGACTCCCCTCTCGTCCCCCAGCTTACTTCTCTCTTAGTATTCCTAAGTTCCATAAATAGTAACGCTGTTTACCTACTTAGGCTGAAAATTAGTAATCCCCTGTAATTCCTTCTCACTCTACATCATCTTACCAGTATGTACCAGGAACTCTTTCCAAATATATTCTGAATTCACTACTCATCAACTCACTCCTACCCTTTTGAGCTACCTCGTCTCTTTCTAGAGTGTAGGAATACCTACTCTTTATGGCCCCCACACCTCTGTCAGCCAGCCTCGTATACCAGCCAGAACCATCATTTTAACTTTCGTATTCAGTTATGTTTCTCTTTTTTAAGATTTGTTTTATTTATTATATATATAGTGTTCTGTCTGCATGTATGCCCACATGCCAAAAGAGGTCATCAGATCCCATTGTAGATGGTTGTGAGCCACCATGTGGTTGCTGGGAATTGAACTCAGGACCTCTTGAAGAGCAGTCAGTGTTCTCAACCGCTGAGCCATCTCTCCAGCTTCCTTATATATGGAATGAAACCTGAAAGGCCTTTCAGGCTGACCTGTTGTAGCTCCTGCCTTTTCTGCATTTTGTTTTCACCAGTTCTGCCTCGTCTTTCTGTCATACACCACACTCTTTCCAGTCTGTAGCACACACTCTTAGTTGCCCTCCAAAATTCTTCCTTTTCAGAATAATAAATGTAGACACATTTATTACTGGTATAAAGACTGATTGTTCTAGCTTACTTTGTAGCCACATGATAGCACTCACTAACCAATTAGTTATAATCCATTCCCTCTCTGTAAGCCTTATCATGTAGTACTCATCCAGAACAGCCCCTTGATTAAAAACAAGTACACCCTTCATCCCTTTGTTCCTGTGTTTTGTGCTCTGAAATACTGATAGCCTGGAACACGCCTTGCCAGTTGAGGACATACATAGTTCCTTCATTTTAAGAATTGGCAAAACTTTAAACTGGTAGAAACTAAGATCCCCAAATATGGTATCTGTGCTACATTCCTTTGAATTTTTGATGTGCGGGGGAAAAAATGGTTACCTCTTTAATTTTTTAGTTATTAAAACCACTAATTGGAGCTAGACATTGAGTCAGAAGGATAACCACAGATTTCTGGATAACCTAGACTGGAAGAAAATATCAGCCTGGGTTACATTGTCTCTGGCAGACTTTCCTTGGCAACCATCCCTAAGATAGCTCCCTCTGTGTTTATTCTCTAATACT
Organism: Peromyscus californicus insignis; assembly: GCF_007827085.1. NCBI lineage: Eukaryota > Metazoa > Chordata > Mammalia > Rodentia > Cricetidae > Peromyscus > Peromyscus californicus. Next base: position 33,645,068 of record NW_026294535.1, read on the forward strand.
ACCTTCTACAGGAGTATTTGTAAAATCCAAGCTAGGAAAAAATAGTGCCCAGCTGATGAGATCCCTGGAATTTGCAGACCTTCGTAATGAAGCTAGATTACCCACCTTCCATCTCCAGGAAAGCTATATTACAGACAGGAAGGGGGCAAAACGAGTAGTACAGCATCCTGGCACATCCAAACACTGTGGTGTGTTTAGAGCAGAACTTCTACCTGGCTGGCTGCTTGTTTTTGTATATTACTAAACTTCAGTTTCTTCATCTCAAATACACAAAAGCACCATGAGCTCAGTGGTCACATTACAAAAGGTTAAGAGTAAGCCCAACTCGGGGACAAAATGTGTAGACATCAGTCTTTAGATGTTAGCATATTACTGAGGACAGTTCAGAGAAACAGGGCTCCTACTGTGATGAGAGTTTAGACTGGCAGCATATTTCTAGAGTGGACTGTTAAAGCCTTGAGGCCTTGCTCAGTTCCTCTTCTAAAAGCACATCGTAAGGAAGTAAGGATGTGTATTAACAGTACAGTTGCTAGAGTATGTACTGCGTTGTTGACTATAATCAGCAGCATACGTATAATGAACAGTACTCAGCCATTAAAAGTGATGTTGACAGTGTTGGTTTCTGTTGAGGACCTGTCCTCTAGGCTGGTAAATAGCTGTATGCTTCTGGTGTCTATACATGGTTTTCCCTCTGCTTAACTGTGTACTAACTCTCACCAAGGCACTGGGTGCTTGGGATTATGTTCACCATGTGACCTTATTTGACCTTAATTATATCTTTACAAACTGATTTTCAATACACTCCTATTCTGAGGTAATGGAGATTCGAGTGGTCAGGGGTGGTACAGTTCAGCCCATAACACACAGGAGGGCAGAAATGACCGGAGCTAGTAACCAGAATCGGAGTGAGCTAGTGCAAAGTTCGGAGTGCTGCAGCTGCCAGGCGAAAGAGTTGATACAAGTGTTTTCAATAATCACTGCGCTCTCATGGTTTAGTTAGCACCAAAAGGGTAGTCAGGACATTCCATTTTGGTGAACCATAGTTGATTTTGACATTGCTTACCTGAAGATGGCATCACATCCCATGGGTCAGGACTTGTTCCACAGACTGCTCTTCACTTCTGATGCCAGTCGCCAGTCAGGAGTTCTCACCTCCCTTCTGACTGATAGGCAGTAAGTCAAGTTCCATGACCCCTCCCTAGGTTCAGTTAAATTACTCTGATTGCTAACAGACTTCAGGGAAACACTGCCTAGACTCGCAAATTTAAAGAAGATACTAAAACAGATGTGGATGAATAGCCAGGTGGAAGGGATACATAGGGTGAGATGCAGAGAAAGACCTGAAAATTTAAACCTCTTCAGGTGTCCCACTCTCTAGGGTCCTACATGTGTTCATCTGTCCGGAAGCTGTCTGAACCCAATCCGTACGGTTTTTATAGAAGCTTCAAAATATGAATGAACATGGTTGATAACATTATTCATGATTAACCAACACAGCCTTTAGCCCCTCTCCTCCCCAGAAGCAGCAGCATCTGTCCTGAAGCTGTTGAGGAAACCACCAAGAGTCACCTTGGAACCAAACATTGCCCTGTCTCTGAGGAAATTGTAAGGGATTTAGGAGCTATGTGTTATGGACAAGACACCCAGACCAAACAGTGTATACATATACATTACATCTGCTACATATAGATACATAAAGGACATTGTGTGGTTTATAAGATATATAGATATAAACGTGGCTTTCTGAGATTCTGATATTAATGCAATCACCACGTGATTTCCAACAGAGATACCAGAAAATAAAATACACATTGAAGAAGATAGAGCTCCTTCAAAAACTGGTGCTGAAAACTGGATGTTGACATGTTAAGGAAACTAAATTCCTATTTCTTACACTATACAAAAAGCAAATTCAAAATGAACCAAAGACCTTAACCCCTAGAGGAAACACTTGAAAGTAGAGGTAAGGGCTTTCTGAAAAGGACTGCAATAATAGGGCAAGAACAGCAAGAATTGAGAAACCACACTGCAGGAATTGAAGCTGCGCCGCAAAGAAGACAATGCAGAGGTGTAAATGCAGCCGAGATGCAGCCCTTCCTTTGCATGCTCATTTGATGTTGACTTAAGTCAGACTTGGGCAAAGTGGAAGGAAAGGTGTTGAAGTTCCTCATGATTTTTACTATTTTCAGAGCCCTCCCTAAGAATTACCAATTAAGACAGCAGCTGGACATGGTGGTGCACACCTTTAATCTCAGCATGCAGATGGCAGAGGCATGCGGAACCTTGAGTTCCAGGACAGCCAGGGCTGTGAGAGAGACCCTGTCCCCTGTCTCAAAAAAAACAAGGGGTGGGGATAAAGTCAGCAAGGTTTACTTGAGTTTGAAATATCCATATTAGGTGATTGCTCAGTTTTCCCACCAGTTTTATTATTTTTTAAGCCTTTGCCCCAGACACAAGGAAGACAGTACTTAACCCATTACCTGTCATTCAACATCAGTTTCATCATATAGCTTTGTCCAACTCCAAACACAACTATGAGCATTCAAATCAAAGTATTAACTTACATAGTTTGCCTTGTGATCCATAATTGGCCTTTTAATGACTTTTAAGTAAAAAAAAAAAATTAAAGTTTTGTGAAAATTACAGATATCAAAGAATATGTTAGCATATCACCAGAGATTCAGGAAGCAGAGATTGGAAACGTAGGCTGAAATGTGCTCACTGGTAACCCCTGGGCAGATGCCTGACCTCCATAGTTTCCATTGTGCTCTGTGAAAATGCGACATAAAAATATGACTCTGATTTTGAGTTGTAAAAGTGTTGTTCCATGGCATCTATAGATTGGGAAGTGACCTAATAGTCAACAAATAATGGTTAAAATGACAATGTTTTTATGTAAAAAGCCACATATAATCTTAACTTTAAATAGAGAAACAACAGTAACTGAGACATCAAAAAAGGTAAATGCAGTGAAGTTATGCCCCCTGAAAATAGCCATTATATAAACAACAGCAGAACTGTAAATGTGCTAGCATTATATTTTATATTGGTCCATAAAATATCAAGTAGGAAAGTGTATTCTTGAATGATTAGCTCTCACAATGTCAGCTAGTGATCATGTGATTTTGCTGCTGTAACATCTTAATGTATGTGTTAAGCCAGTCTTTTCAGATTATGAGATGACATCTCATTCACAGTCACTAACAGGGTTTTAAAAGGCCTGTCACTATGGGGGGAAGGTTTACTTGTGTGTGTGCACTTTCATCTGTGAGCTCATGTACCTGTGCGTGTGTGTGTGTGTGTGTGTGTGTGTGTGTGTGTGTGTGTGTGTGTGAGACAAATGGCCTGCTCTGCCTCCCTCTGCTTTATTCTCTTGAGACAGGTCTCTCACTGAACCTGGAGCTCACCATCTGTGAACTAGGCTGTTCAGTCTGCAAGCCCCAGCCTCCTTCTTTTTCTCAGCTCCACCCAACCTCCAGCACTGGGACTACAGGCTTTCATGTCTGGCCACACCCAACTTTTTATGTAGGAAGGCAGTAGGGGATCTGAATTCAGCTCCTCAAGCTTATACAGCAAACGCTGTTATTCACTGAGCCCATTTCCCAGCCCCGAAATGCCTGTCACTGCTGAAAGACACTACAGTACAGAGTATTTGCAGTAATACTCAAGTAACTTTATATTTTCAATATAGCTCACCTCTTTATGAAGTAAAGCTGTAGCCACAATTAAGGTGCTTCAAAAGCACTGCCTAGAATAGAATTAACCACTGTATTTCACAGACTAGAATTTAAGCAGTGTATTTCACAGAATACTGTATTAGTAAAGGCTTAGTTTCTATTAACTTCTGTGTTACAAATTTGCTGTAGCTACCGCAATTGACTGACAAAGATGATCCTTAAGGAACATCCTCAAACCTTTTTTTTTTTAAATAAAGCAGTCTGCAACTGAGCAATGGTTCTATGTAAGCACCCATGTGCTGGTCTATTTTCTTTGCTATGACAAAAAGTCCCTGAATCTGGGTAATAGGTAAACGAAGTTTATTCAGCTCACAGTTCTGAATGTCCAAGAGCATTGCACAGACCTTTTTCTGGCTCTAGGGTGAGCTTTATGGCAGATACCATCATGGTAGTCTAGAAAGCAATATAGAGGGCAGCAACCCTGGTGACCTAATAGCCTTCCAATATGTTCCACTTCCTAAAGGTTCTACTGCCTACCAACATCAGCATATGGAGAATGAGTTTTCCAGCACATGAACCCTTGAGAGAGATACTCAAACCATATCCAATTGCACCCAAAGAGCCTGTGGAAGAGTTGGATGGGAAACCCAGAGGGGTGGTTAATCAGTCACAAACTTGGCAGCTGCTCCTGATATGTTTGATAAATATAAGAGATCATAAAACAGGACTACCAAACTTGAGGACCTAGTAGGCAACCACATGGTGAAATCTCCTTTCTTCCTGCTAAAAGCAAAAATTTGAAGAACAAAAGTGCCTTCTTAATTATAGTGTGGTATAGAGGGGAGAGACTGGTTCTGTTTTATGGTGAACAAATAGCATACATATTACACTCTAACCTGAAGAATTTGTGAGTATGTGGTTCCTTGTAGAAACAGGTTACAGTAGAGAAGAGCAAGAAAGGACTCAAACTGAGTCCTTCAGTCCCTCAGTCCCTTGGTTCATAAGCTACTAGTTTGGTCTTGTTGCAAAGCCATTTAATATTTTTAATAAAAAGTGTGTTCCTTATTGTGTTAATTTTTATTGAAAATTTCAGTTAAAACTATAAGCTATCTGTATTTGATGAAGACAGTATGCTTGAAAAGTTTAATTCTGGGTTCCTGTACATGGAAATTAAGGATTTTCTACCATTAATTATAGTATGGGGTATAAATTGTATCACAAAAGACATTTTGAACAGGATTTGATAAGATATTTCTCTAATCCTTGAGGGGGTGAGTTTTTCTAATACCTCAAGAAAGATAGTAAGCCAGCATTACCACCATAGTATAGTTACAGCTGAATGTTTTTGTGTATAAATTGATGCTGAAATATTGACTGGAAGTTTTCCATTTTCCTAGAGTTGTGATTGTGCCCTTAAGCTGAGTGTAAAGGGCACAATGTTGCACCACCTCACAAAAGCGTGCCCTTCTATCTGCCTCTAGTCAGAAGTGGCAGACCCTAGAGAGGAGAGAGAAGCACTGCTTGGTGGCCAGTCTCTCCCACATGCGGTTGAAGTGGGGAGAGGGTGTTGGAAGGAATTGTAAAGATCGGGATTCCTAAAAGAAGGAAGGATGTGGACACATTTCTCTGTTAGATGTTGGTTTGGAAAGGGACTTGTTGAACAACTGGAGCTGAGTAGAAGAAAGTAATTTCCAAAGAGGGCAGAACAACAGGAGAGTGGCCTCTACATCTATCCTTTAGTATGACAGTGATGGAGATTGTCATACCATGCATGCCATGGGTGGTATACACTCCAGGTTAGGTGTCTAAGCAGAACTATTTTGTTAGTGTGAAGGTGGTCGTAACAAGAGGAATACAAAAGGTAAACGTCATTCAGAGGCCCTTCGTTGGGAAGGTAGTTTTCCTACTTAACTTCATCAACTTGACATCACCTAGAGTCATCTGAGAGGAAAGCTTTGATTGAAATATTGCCTTCGGGCATATCAGTGGAAGACTGTCATTAATTTTCCAGGAGGGCCCAGCCCACTGTGGGCAGTACCATCCTTAGACAGGAGGTCCTGGGCTGCATAAGAAAACTAAGCATGAGCCAGCAAGCAGCATTCTGTCATAGATTTTGCTTCAGATCCTGCCCTGACTTCAGTGGTGGACTGAGTAAGATCTGGAAAAGGAAGCCAAACAAGACTTCCTCCCCAGGTTGCTTTTCGGTAGAGTGTATTGTCACAGCAATAGGGTGAGACTATTTCGTCAAAGCCCATGCTGCCTCGATCAGAGCAGCATCCTCGGAGGCGGAGCTTCGGACACTCAGGGAATATCATACATATAGTTGGTGAATAGAATGCCCTCACCTACTTAAGGGCAATTGTTGGCTATTTTCTCTCCCTTCTACCACTAACCAAGGGCTTAGAGAATTGGGTATCTGAAAACCAGATTTCTCTCAAACAGCTTCTAAGTCACTCAAATGCTTCTCATACTGAGTAGGTAGAAGGTAAGGGTCAGCAGAGCTTCCAGTTGAGCTGTGAGTGAAGCTTTAAAAGTAACAGATGGGAATGGGGGGTGGGCTGGGGGGAAGGCGGGGGGGGGAGGGGGGGGGGGGGGGGGGGGGGGGGGGGGGGGGGGGGGGGGGGGCGGGAGGGGGGGAGAACAAGGGAATCCGTGGCTGATATGTAAGATTAAATTAAATTATAAAATAAAATAAAAAAGGTAACAGACTGAGTCTTGGTGTCTGTTCGAGGAACTTAATTTACTGACAATCTTAGGATCGCTATAAAATTGGTATACGAGCCATCAGTGAAAAAAGTGATTTTGGAATTGTTACAATAATACCCTGGTGTTATGGAAAGTGGAAGGAAAGTTTTCTTGTTTAAATTCTCAACCAGTCAAAACATTTTGAGTAAAACAGACAAGTACTTAAATATATGTGTACTTATATTATACTTAAAAATATGCTTTCAAAACTCAATTTTTTTAGTTCACATATACAAAGTGAAATTTCAAAATATCTTTTACTATATAGTTTTAGTATTGGCTAAAGAGTTTAACGAGTTTATATCAGTTTACTTTGTTTAAATAAAATTAATACATTGTCACTCAGAAAAGAGCAATGAGTAAATACAAGACTTGTATTTTGTTACATTATATTGATTTATTGGGCACATGGAGGGATGTGTGCCACGATGTGCATGCAGGAACTGGTTCTCCCCTTTCATCGTGTGGGTTCTGGGGATCAGCCTCGGGTCATCAGGCTTCAGCGGCAGGAAGTGCCTTTACCAGCTGAGCCATGTCACTGTCCCAAAATCTGTGTGTCAAAGTGTAATGTAAGGGCTAGTGAGAGGGCTCAGCTCAGCTGGCAAAGGTGCTTGCCACCAAGCCTGGTGACCTGAACACGATCCTCTGAACATGTGTGGAAGGTGAGAATGAGCTTTCTCAAGGCCTTCCTCTGACATGCAGGTGCTACACAGCCAATAACATCTAAGAATTGCTTATCGTTGCATCTTTGAAATGAGTATTCAGCTTGATTTGGGACAACAATATCTAGCACATGTGAAGTCGAACCAACCTTACATTACCATGAAGTGAAGCATAAAGAACTATTTTGTTTGTTTTATTGGTTAATGAATAAAGCAAGTGATGACTTTCCAGCTTCAGATCTGGATACAGACAATTGGACCATTCTTTCACATGATGAACAACATGAGTGCATACAAGTTCCCAGTGCATTCATGCTGACAGATTCATACTGTGTGCCAGGCACTCATGCCAGCGCAGGAAAACGGGAATAAGGAAGGTGAATAAGAGTTCTGTTTCATGGAGAATATAAACAGTAAACAAAGATTTAACATAATATCCAGTGAAAACAAAAAGCAAGAAAGGAGCGAGGGAGTGTCCAGGAGGTGCTTTTGTAGATTTGATAGTGGTGATGACAACTCTGAGGAGGTAGCATTTGAGCGAAAGATCCAAGAGGATCAAGTACATGCTGGTATGGGTGAAGTTTAGTGTCAGGTGAGTAATTTGGTATCCCTTAAGGAATGTTAATGCAGTTAATTACAGCTTTACAAAAAATAGCACAATATAGTGTACATTAATATCTCCATAGAAGTTGTTTGGTTGGTTGTAATCTCATTCATTCAACAGATGCCTTATATTACCGACTTCATTCTAGGCCATTGCCATATAACACTGAATAAAATACACAAATCCTTGACCATGAGGAGATTACACTCTACCAGGAAAATCAAGTTGATAAAATATATACTATATTATGCTGTGACTTATTTTATAGAGGCAAAAGTAGTACTAGTTGGGTTTCTATTGCTGTGATAAATACCATAACCAAAAGCTACCTGAAGAGAAAGGATTTATTTCAGCTTACAATTGTAGCCTGTCATGAAGGGATGTTGGGGCAGGAACCTGGAGGCAGGAACTGAAGGGGAGGCCACAATACACTTTACTGGCTTGTTCCTCATGGTATGCTCAACCTGCTTTTTTATACCATCCAGGACCACCTGCCCAGGGGTGGCATTATCCACAGTGGGCTTACCACCCACACGCATCAATCATCAACTAAGAAAATGCCCTACAGACTTGCCTGCATCCAATGTAATGTGGGTATTTTCTGTAGTCTAGCCTATGTCAAATTGACATAAAAACTTGGCAGCACACAGACATGAAAAGAGCATTCATCTGAACAGTAAAGAAGTTAGACAGTGCTTCCCATAAGAAAACGATCATCTTGGATGTGTGGATAGGGGGGTATATTAAAGTATTTGGTGTGTGTATGCGCATGCACATGCATATGCATGCCTTAGTATATATATGTATATACACCATGTGTATACAGGAGCCACAGAGGTCAGAAAGAGTGTATGTACAATTTAAAGTGATTGTTATTTTTTTTTAATCATGAGACTATAAAGAACTACATCTTAAAGGGCAGTGGAATTAGCATACTTAGCAATATTTACTATACTTGAATGTTTAAGACACAGCAAATACACTGAACTTTTATTTAAAAAAAAAAATAAAGCTGGGCGGAGGTGGGAGGCAGAGCCAGGTGGATCCCTGTGAGTTCGAGGCCAGCCTGGTCTACAGAGCAAGAGCCAGGACAGGCACCAAAACTACACAGAGAAACCCTGTCTCGAAAAGCCAAATGTGGTGATGATGATGATGATGATGATAAAGTAATGGAAGTTGGAGAGATGCCTCAATGGTTAAGTGAGCTTACTACTTATATAGAGGACCTGGGTTCTGTTCCCAGCACCCACATGGTAGTTAGAAGTGTCTATAGCACCTGTTTCAAGGGATCTAATGCTCTCTTGTGACCTCTCCAGGTTCCTGCATGCAGGTGGTGAGCATAAACTACAGGCACACACATGTACACATAAAAATAATGTCTAAAGTGATGGTCATTGTCATCGTTACTGTTGCTTGAGACACGATCTCTATTCTTGCACAGGCGAGCTTGGAACTCACCACCAGTCCCTGCTGCCTCAGACAGCAGTCTTCTGCCCCAGCTTCCTAAGAGCTCATTACAGCCTTGAGACACCATGCCAGACAGTGAGGCTGATCTGAAAGTTATGTTAAATAATAAATTGAGATTAGTTGGGGAAAGCAGCACATCATTTCATGTTAAATTGTAAAGCTAACAAACACGATTTTTTTTATTCAAATGAACTTTTATAAGTTTCATAAAATTAAGTTATTCTCTTATTTTGGCTTCATTCCGTGTCTCCCAGATATTGCTAACTTTATCAAAATTTGTATGCAGACAATCCTTATTAATATACATATCATGTTTTTGTTCTGAAGTTAAGTAAAAGTTCTAATTTTTTTTAAAAATTTAAGTGTTAATTTTTTATATGTGCGTGAGTGCCTGAATATCTATATGTACCACCATCTTCATTGGGTACCATGGAGGCCAGAAGAAGGCATTGGATACCCTGGAACTCTAGTTATGGTTGTGAGCCGTTGTTCAGGTGCTGGGAACTGTTCAAGAGTAGCCAGTGTTCTTAACCACTGAGCCATCTCTGCAATCCCCCAAATACTGATCTTTGAAAAGAATGACTTTTTAAATAGCCACACATATAACTATATATGTATTATAGCTAGCTATATTTCCTTCCCATTTCTAACTTCAAAGTTTTAAATCCATGTTGAATAATAGGTAAATTTTTGTAACTAAAGATATAGTGGTGTTTTCTTACATTTAAGTGTATGTGTGTGTCTGTGTGTGTGTACCATGCATGCACAGGCTCTGCATATATGTGAACTTTCTAGAGTTGATTCTCTCTACCATATGGGTCCCTGGGATCAAAGTTTAGTCCTGGCCTTCACCTACTAATCCATCTCACCAGCTATAGATACAATTTCTTTTACTGAAAAGATCATAACTGTTTTAGTAGCTTAAGTATTTTTGCATACTTCCTTTACTCATATAAAATTAATGTGTTTGGTTTGCTTAAAAAAAAAAAAAGAATGGCTTGTTGTTCCCCATGAAATCCTTTCAAACCTGGTCAACACTGTCTGAAATGTATTTTCTGTATTATTTGACAGTTCCAAGTATCTTAGTTTTCAGATTCAACCACATATTTTCTAAGGACAAAGAAGCAGGCCTTATCAATTAGCCCAATGATTTTTCACAGAGTAGTTGTTCCACTCTGTCCACAAAACTCACATCTATCCGATGTGTGTATGTATATGTGTGTGTGTACGTACACACACAGTATAGCACACGAAAGTATGCTCTACTCAAACTGAAGTATTTTTGTATTTGAAGTGTATTTAGTATGCCTTCTTGATGGAGAAAACAAATGTCTTTCTCCTATTCTTTGCCTATGGTGGTTAGGGTTCTATTACTTGGAAAACTGTGTAGCCAATGTTGCAGCCACCAGTTTTTAGATACAGAGTTGATCAGGTAGGAATAAGGTTCAAGGCCAAGTTGTGTTGTTTTTACAATGGTACCAGAATATTTTGCTTTTACACCTAGTAAGTTTAATGATTAAAAAAAAAAAGCTTATAGGCTTCCTTTTAGTGTTCCCCTGTAATCTACATAATATAAGTGGAACAAAAGAAACATTAAAATATTACTATAGTACTTCAAAATCAGCCACGATAGTACTACTATTTGATAGATTTCAATTTTTGAATGTCATAACTTTCCCTGGTTCTACACAATCGATAAACTACACTAAAAAAATGTAAGATTCAGCTGCAGCCATGATGTCCCTAAAACTCAGAAACCTGTGAGTTGATCTTGGATGCCCCCCCCCAACTCAGACCCACTACTGCAGATCCAGAATGTGTTTGAGGGGAGAAAAGGTCCATCTTAGAGAGGCAAAGGAGAAGCCGCTGCTGAACCTAGAGTGGCGTCTCTCAGTGCATTCCTGAGGAGTCAGCGGGAGGCTTTACATTTTGAAACACAGATAAACTTCAAAAACTTAGGGGAGGAAGAAGGCCACATTAGCTTAGTTTTTGGACTAAGTTAATGGTTTGAATTTTTAGTTCAGCTATCTAATTTTAAACTAATGAATAACATTAATAAATAGGTAGTACAAACATGTCTGTATTATAAATATAGAACTTGTATTTTTTTGGTGGCTTGAATAAAAATGGCCCCTGTAGACTCATATATTTGAATGCTTAGTCATTAAGGAGTAGAACTGTTACAAAGGATTAGGAGGTGTGGCCTTGTTGGAGGAAGTGTGCCACTGGGGTTGGGCTTTGAGATTTTCCAAAGCCCATGCCAGGCCCAGTTTCTCCCTCCTTCCCTCTCCCCTCTCCCCTCTCCCTTTCCTCTCTCCTCCCTCTCCCCTCTCCCTCCCTCTCCCCTCTCTCCCCTCCCTCTTCCCCCCTCTCCCCTTCCTCCTCTCCCCTCTCCCTCCCTCTCCCCTCTCCCCTCTCTTCCCTCCCTCTTTCCCCCTCTCCCTTGTCCCTTGTCCCCTCTCTGTTTGTGTATCAGGATGTAACTCCGCTACTGCTCTAGTGCCATGCCTACTGCCATGCTTCTCAACATTATGATGATGAACTAAGTCTATGAAACTGTAAGCAAGCTCTCAATTAAATGCTTTTCTTTCATTGCCTTGGTCATGATGTCTCTTCACAGCAACAGAACACTAAGACAGTTTTCAACACACCTGAATGTCTTTCTTGGACTTATAACTTACTGTTGACCTTGAGAAATTGGATCACTGAAGGAAATCTCATATAATCCTCATTCTAGCAATAAACTGTGTAACAAACTCATGGAGCTATTGCAGCAGAAAAGACCTTATTTTGTGGCCTTCAACTCTGAAGACACAACAGGAAAAAATGGGAAGTACAGTTTGGGTATATTAGATGTGCCTAATGACCAGGAAAATGATAAGGCAGAGAGCATATTCTGAGTCTAGGAAGAAATGAGAATGTGGCGTGTTGTAATACTAAAGACAATGAAAGGAAAGTCATCTGTGATAGGATGATTAACTAGAAACCTGAGGGAAATACGACTCGTCTGAGTCGTTGAGTATCTGTTGAAGAGCATTCTGGGAAGCAAGAACCAGCCCTATGTGCTTGGGACCGGGCACAAGGACGATATCTGGAAATCCCTGCCTGTTTTAAGTTCTGGATTTGAACTGGAGAGAAGAAACTAGGAGACAAAGCCATCACTGTAATCCAACATCATCGAGTTACTTTTCAGCAGTAATTTCTTTTCCAGTGCTGGGGATAAAGCTCATGGCCCTGTGCGTGCTAGGCAAGTGTTCCATCACTGAGCTACATCCACAGCCCCTTAGCTGTAACTGTAGAAAGAGATGTTCTACATCCAGTGCATAGTGGTTGATTTTAAAAGTACCCAGACTATTTGAACATAGAACATTTGTAAATCCTTGTTGAAGACTGAATAATCATATATTTCAGAATATGTTTTCTGTTTTTAATAGACTTATTAGTAGGAACAGATGACCACAGCAAAAATTTGCTATTTTAACATTCTGCATCCCCCATGGTCATGGACTTCTGGCACCTGAGTGTTCACACCCATCTGTTTATCAGGCATTTTGCCCATTGTTTAGATCTGTGCCAATTTCAAAGGTCATATGTAAATCAAAATGGGCAATATGTATTCTTTGAGGTATAAATAACATTTTATAATTTCTCTATGTTTGTAGAAAGACCTTTGTTAACTTAAAATAACTTATTAAGTGTGTATAGAAAGCAAAATACAATCAAACTCCCTAAGTTTATGAACAGAATCAACCTGTTCAACAAGCTGTTAAAATTAGGAAAAATTACTATATAAAAAACATCATTGAATAATTTACTATATAAAAAAATCATTGAATAATTTAATATCTTATTTGTGGGGGAGAAAGTCGCATTTGGCACCTGAGAATAAAATGCTTTTGCACAGATTGTATAATTCTCACAATAATATAAAATATATACCATCCTTTGCTAAGAAATAAGAAAAATCACTTCCCAGTACTTCATATACACAGTAGCCAGCATCACTTGAAGTCTGTGCTCTTTAATGGTATCATACCACTTAAAGTATCGATTTCAAACACTAGGACAAATCAATAGATTTGTAACAGTGAATGAAGTGGTTTGTAGACATATAAAATTTCACAAGCCAGAAGATTGCCATTCTGCCTTGGACAGACAGCCCCTCCTGTGTACACGTGGGCAGCATCAACTAGGCTTAGGTTGTCAGGAAACATGGAGTTGGTGGGGGAAATGAAGTGGGGATACATAGGACCATGTTTTGTTGTCTACCTGTATGAGATTTTCAAGAAAAAAAATGGTTTGCTTGTTTTGGTGGTTTACTTTTTCCCAAACACAACTACATAAAACAAATGAGAATGTTTGATGTAAGAGATGTGGGGGAGATAGGGAGTTGTAACTCTAGTTTCTTGCCCTGATTCCATACCCAATTGTCCATTTAATCTTTGATGGAATGCTTACAAATCACAGGACTCAAATTGTGATTTTAAGAGTCTATATTGTAGCTGGAATACTTAGCTGATCCTTTTAAAATGTTATAATTGATTTGTTTTGCTCATCTACTGGTCATAATAAAAATGTGGTTTAAAAGTGGAGGAAAAAGTTCTGGAGCTTGCCGGGCGGTGGTGGCGCACGCCTTTAATCCCAGCACTTGGGAGGCAGAGCCAGGTGGATCTCTTGTGAGTTCGAGGCCAGCCTGGGCTACCAAGTGAGTTCCAGGAAAGGCGCAAAGCTACACAGAGAAACCCTGTCTCGAAAAACCAAAAAAAAAAAAAAAAAAAAAAAAAAAAAAAAAAAAAAAAAGTTCTGGAGCTGTGAACACCTTTGTTAGTTTATACTGAATTATCTATTCACGTTTCTTCCATCCAAAATTAATGAATTGGTTCTCCCAAATATTTTTACATCTTCAGGTAAACAGCAGATACTGTTGCTTCCTACCTTCAAGAAACCTTGAATCTAGTTGATAGAGACAAACTAGTAAATGAAAACTATCCATGTGCTTCCCTGGAACTGACCTCAAACTCACAAAGCTCCACCTGCCTCCACCTCCCTATTCCTTAATCATGTCCATCGAGAACCTTGCAGTGTGATCATATTGGAAATGAGTTCTTTGTAGGTGTAATAAATCAAGACAAGTTAGAGTGGCTAGCTCGTCCTAGTCGGTGGAAATGGAGGCATCGACTAGGTTGGTGATCCCTAAGCCATGGATCAGCAGGCATTGCCTGCCACCACCGGAAGCCAGAAGAGGCAAAAGGATTCTTCCCTAGAGCTCTTGGAGGGAGCATGGCTCTGCTAAGACTTTGGTGTTGTAGTTGTAGCCTCCATACCCATGAGAGAACATCTGATTTAAACCACCTCCTGGGTGCTAGCTTGTCAACAGCTCCAGGAAACAAATCTACTGCTTCAGATAGGTTAGGAAGGCCTCTCTCTCCAAGGTGATGGTTTGGGTTGCTTGTCTGTGACAGAGTCTCGTGTATTGCAGGATGCCCATGGATTCTTCTCGTAGCCAAGAATAATTTTGCACCTCGATTCCTCCTGCCACCCCCTCCCTAGTGTTGAAATCACAGGCATGTACCACCATGCCCTGCCCGCTTTACGTAGTGCTGGTGAACAAAAGCAGGGCATCATGTGTGCCTAACAGGCACCCTACCAGTTGAGCTCCATCCAGCCCCAGGTTATTCACTCATTCATTCACTCACTCACTCACTTGCAGTAGTGCTGGGATGTAATCCAGAGCTTCGTGTAAGGGCTAAGCAAGCACACTATCTCTGAGCTTCATCCCTGGCCTTAATATATGACTTTAAGATCAAGACATAAGTAATAAAAATGTCTTATCTAAGATGAACATCTCACCAGAGAGCAAACTCATTTCAGCTCCTTGGTAAATATCATACAAACATTTTAACTGACTAGTTGTGGTGATCTGACTAAGAAACATCCCCTCTAGTCTTGGACATTTGAACATTTGGTCCCCGGTTGTTGGTGCTCTTTGGGGAGGGTTAGGAGGGGTGGCCTTGCTAGAGGAAGTGTGTCACTGGGGTGTTCTGTCACTTTCAGATTGCTCTCTGCTTTCTTGCCAGATGTGAACTCTTGCTGGGCATGACGGCGCAAGCCTTTGCTCTCAGCAAAGACGGGTGCATCTGTCGTTCCAGGCCATCCAGAGCCACACAGGGAAACCCCGTCTCAAAAAGATAAAAATAAGAAAAGATGTGCGAGTTCAGCATCAGTTGACAAGCCTGACTGCTGCCCTTACCAGCCATTAAGGTCTCTAACCCTCTGGAACCGTAAGCCAAAATGAACTCTTTCTTCTGTAAGTTGCCTTGATCATGGTGTTTAATCAGAGAAACAAAAAAAGTAATACACTAGTTCCAAAGTCACAGTATTCCCTCTTTCTCTGAGCCCTTTGCAAAACTTATATGAAGTAAATATTAGTTTAAAGAAACTGGGCAGTGCCACATGCCTAACATCAGACCCTATATTCAAATTTAGACAACCTAGATTCAAGAACCTATCTTTTTTTTCACATCTTAAGAGAGTTTCACCTGAAAGTTCAGGCTGCTGTCCAAATCATGATCCTCCTATCTCAACCTCGCTGGTGCTGGGATTACAGGTGTGAGCTGCCATGCCTGTTAGGAACATGTATTTTCAGCCACCAAACCAGGAGTAGTATGCATTCATACGCCCACAAACTTCCAGTGTGACTCGTTAGTGATAGCCCACTGAAGCCAGTTCTATATGTAAAATCCCTACCTGTCCTCTCCTTTATGCCAATAGGAGCATTGATAGTGATAATTGCTGCTGAATTTTTCAAGCACTACATGTACCAACTCTTGGTCTAAGCAACAACCCCATTGGAGTAGATTTGATTTCCAGTATATAATAAAGACTAAAAACTGATGGAGCTTGATCGGATCAGATCTGTCTGGCTTGAAAATTTTCACTTTCTAAAAAAGTTCTCTCCCCTGCTCTCCTGTGTGTGTGTGTGTGTGTGTGTGTGTGTGTGTGTGTGTGTGTACATGCATGTGCCTCCTGCTGCAGAGGCCAGAGGAGGATGTTAGATGTCCTCCATCAGTGTCTATTTATTCACTTGAGACCTGTTCTTTCACTGAACCTGGAGCTCTCAGTTTTTCCAATAATCGGAAACCAGTAAGCACTAGATCCAATCACCCCTCCCCCAAACCCTTCCCAGTGTTGAAGTTACAGGCTGTTGGCTTTCCGAGTGAGTGCAAGGGATCCACACTCAGTTCCAGTCAGCACTCTTACCCATTGAAGCTTCTCTTTTGTCTTGTTTGGGGTGGGGGGTTGGTTTTGTTTAGACAAAGTCTCGTTCTGTAGTCCAAGCTGGTATGAGGAAGTCACCTGTGAAGTGTACAACTGCAGTTCATTAAATTCAATACATTCTACACCTGTGTAATAATCACCCAGAACATTCTCCAGTGGCAAGTTTTCCCTCATGTGTCCCCCCAGTCTGTAAACATCCCTGTGCATCTCCCATGGGTAGCTCTGCTTGCTTTAGAACGAACAGAATCGTGCAGTGATATCCTTGGCGTCTTGTTTCTTTCCAAAGCCCTCACTATTAGTGATCATATGATTCTTCCAACAACTGCCAAGCTCTTAGTCCCACTCCACTGACCTTTTGCTAAACAACTGTGCTGATAAAATCAACTAATTTTTACTAAACTATTAGTGTGTAGAATGGTTTTCTGTTTTTCCAGAAAACCAAACATAATTTATATGAACTCTAGAAAAATAGCTATTCCATTGTTTTTAGCAACTTGAGTTATTTTTGGAGGGAAAATAAATTTTGTTAAAACATGATTTTTATTCCCTTTTTAAAATTTTTGTTGGCATAAAATAATTTCTTTGTGGCATTTTCTTTTTTTGTGGCATTTTCATAAAGATGTCATTACTACTCTATCCGTATTCATTCCTCTATGATACCCTCCCGTATCCCTCTGTTCCCTCTTGCCGGCTCCCTTCTCTCCCCAAGTAGTCCTCTTTTCTGTTTTCACATCAGGAATTTTGTTACCCACCCTTTCTTCCACCATTGCTCACCCTTAGGATCTTACTTCCCATGGTCCCCTGTTTATTTCCATTACCTACCCAAACAGAGGGGATAGTAAAGGGGGAGAAAAAGAGATCTAGTTCCAAATAGAGAAACTATGGTGTATGTCTTTCAGAGTCTGGCTGATTGTACTTAACGTAATGACCTCCAACCACATACCTGCAAAGCTCATGGTTTTATTTTCCTTTACATCTGGGGAAAATTCAATTGTGTTCCTTATTCCTTCATCCAGTGATGAACATGGAGGTATTTCTATGATATGTTGGTTAGGTTTATTCCTGGACTGTTGTGAGTGGAACCTAGGTAGACCAGGCTGATCTTGAATCACAGAGGTCCTCTTGCCATTCTGACATCAGTGAGATAGACTCTCAAGATTATTTTTAATTTGCATTTTCATAATGGCAAAGGAAGTTAAACACTTTTTCAAATATCGGTCATTTGTGGTGCTTCTTTCAAGAAATGTCTGTTTAGTTCATTAACCCATTATTGATTGGGAGATTTATTTCTATGTGTATTTATTTTTACAGTTATTTTTATATTCTAGATACTAACTTCCTGCTGTATAACTGGCAAAGACATTTTTTCATTCTATAGGCTCTCTTCACTCTGGTGATTATTTCCTTAGGAGCCTTTGAGATAATGTAATCCCACTTATTAATTCTAAGTGTTAGTCCATGTACAATTAAAGTTCTTTATAGAAAGCCCTTCTGTATGTCTCTGTAATGACCTTTTTTCTCTACCAGTCTCAATGTTTCAGGTCGTACATTAGAGTATTTGATCCATTTTTTATTGATTTTTGTGTATCTGTTTTCATTCTTCTGTGTGTGAGTACCCAGCTTCCCCTGCACCATCTGTTGACATGCCTCTTCCTATGCTCCTGTGGGCACCTTTGTCCAAAGTTAGGTGGCTGTAGAATGTGTATATACTTTTGGGTCTTCTGTTCTATTCCAGTGCACTACGTGTCCCTTTCTGGGCCAGTGTGTGCTGTCTCTGTCACTATGGTTCTGTGGTGGTGTGAAATCAAACATGGTGATTGCTCCAGTCTTGTTCTTTCTGCTTAGAATGACTTTGTCTAGTTTGGGGGGTTTTGCTTCCATAGGATCTTCAGGATTGTGTTTTCTAGTTCTGTGAATAATGCCCTGGAATTTTGGTGAGGGATTGCCTTCAATCTATAGGTCACTTTTAGTAAAATCACCATTTGCTTTTTAAGGTTTCATTTTTATTGACTGGAACTCATTGGTGGGGGATGAGCATGCCACCGTGCATATGTAGAGGTCACATGAGAACTTTGTGGAGTCATTTCTCTCCTTCCATCTTGACAAGGGTTTCCAGATCAAACTTGGTTGCTAGGCTTCTGTGGCAAGCACCTTTACATCTCACCAGCCCAGGAATAGTCATTTTAACTATTAGTTTTGCTAATACATGAGCGTGAGGTGTCTTTTACATCTTTTAGTGTCTTAATTTCTTTCCTCAGGGACTTAAAGTTTCATTGTAAAGGTATTTCACTTCTTTGGTATGGTTTATTCCTGTGTGTGTGTGTGTGTGTGTGTGTGTGTGTGTATACTAAACTGTTCATAGTGAACAGTGAACAAAAACTAATTTCTTTTTCAGCAAGTTTATTATTGTTATGTAAAAATGCTACTACATTACATGTTACCCAGAGTCTTGCTACTTTGCTGAAAGTGTTTATTAGATCTAAGAAGTTTTCTAGTGGAAACTGAGGTCTTCTATGATTTTGTTTATATTTTATCATGTGTTTAGGCATTTTGCCTGCATGTATGTCTGTGCACCATGTGCATGTCTGGGGCCCATGGAGACCAGAAGAGGGTATCAATCCCCTAGAACTGGAGTTACAGACAATTGTTAGCTCCACTGGGGACTAGGAATCAAACCCGGGTCTTCTGGAAGAGCAGCAAGTACTCATAACCGATGAACCATCTCTCTAGCTTTTAAAGGTCTTTTACATAGAGGATTATGCCATCTGAAAATAAGTTTACTTTAACTTCTTCCTTTCCTATTATAAAATTTCTATTTCTTTTTCTTGTTTTATTGATCAACAAACTATTTCTTCTAGATTCTCTCAATCTTTTTTAATAAAAAATTCAAGTCTTTCTTTAATATTATTTATTTATTTTTATGTATATGAGTGCTCTATCCTCATGTGTGCCTTTATGCCAGAAAAGGGCATCAGATCCTACTAGAGATGGTTGTGAGCCACCATGTGGTCACTGGGAATTGAACTCAGGACCTCTGGAAGGGCAGCCAGTCCTCTTAACTGATGAGCCATCTCTCCAGTCCCTCAAGTATTTTCTAAATATATTATGGATTTTTTTAGAATCTAATGGAACACACACACATCCTTTTTAGAGGAGGGGGTTCGAGACAGGGTTTCTTTGTATAGTTCTGGCTGTCCTGGAACTCCCTCTGTAGACCAGACTAGCCTTGAACTCCAACTGCCTCTATCCCTCCACCCCCATCCCCAGCGCAGAATTAAAGAGAGTGTCACCATGCCTAGCCAAACATCTCCCTTTTCATCTGTAGTTTTTATTAATTTGGGCTAGGTCAAGTTGTAGCCCCATTACATGCCACAGTGACACACTTCTAACTAGGTACATTTCCCTGCCTGTCCTATCTTCTGATAATACCATTAGGGGATTAATCCATTCCTTAGGTCAGAGACCTCATGATCCAATTATCTCTTGAAATACCATCACAAACACATTCATAGGTGTGCTTTTCTAATCTCAGGGGTTACTTAATCCAGCTAAAGTGACAGAACTCTCACAAGTGCTAATCCCATTCATAAGGGCAGATCCCTCAGGACTTAATCACCTCTATAATTCTCCTCTATTAAAGCTTTGGCCTTAGGAATTGAGTTTCATCATGAAGTTTGGAGGAAACACAAAACATTCAAACTTAAGCAACAATTGTGTGCTATAAATGTCATATCTATAATGTAATTAAAAACACTGTAGAGGAAATCTAAAATCTGAAATTTTTAAATGATCAGCATGATAGAGAAGAAGGAGCATTAAAGTTGACTGTCTCAAGGACCTGCTAGCCAGCAAGCTTCACTTAAATTCCCCTAAGCTTTCTGAATCAACTAATACAGAGATGAAAATGG
The DNA here is from genome assembly GCF_007827085.1 of Peromyscus californicus insignis. Taxonomy (NCBI): domain Eukaryota; kingdom Metazoa; phylum Chordata; class Mammalia; order Rodentia; family Cricetidae; genus Peromyscus; species Peromyscus californicus. The sequence continues at coordinate 33,665,409 of NW_026294535.1, forward strand.
TTGACGTGCCTGACATGGTTAGTGTCAAGGTCAAATATGAAATAAGGCTATGTATATGTTTTATATAAGGCTCTTATGTATGAGGCCAGAAGAAGGCGTTGGGTCCCCTGTAACTAGAGTTACAGATGGTTGTGAGCGTCGTGTGGGTGCTGGGACTTAAACATGGGTCTTTATAAAACAGCAAGCCCTCTCAACAGCTGAACCCTTCTTACTAACCTGTGACCTGGCGGGAGGAGGTTGAAGGCGCGGACAAATAATATGCTCCACTTTATTTTGGAGTGCCTCCTACCGGTAAAATTAGGTCAAATATTTGACAAATGAAATACAAATGATGTTGGGAGAGATCAGGATATTTAAATTGTGGGAGACTGACATCAGCAAGTTGGTGCAGGAAGAAGAGTTGACAGCTCCTGTCTCCTCACTGAAACGTCAGTTTAAACAACTCTCTGCACTCCAAACTGCTTTCACAAGGGCAAAATCAAATCTAGGTATGAGAGTTCCAGAATGAAGGCAACACAGAAGTAAGAAAAGATGTGTGGAAGAGGGTAGGAAGGACAATTTCCCTGACTCATGGACTGTGATTTGGCTGTGTCTGTACAAAATGTGAGGGTTGAAATTTAATTGGCTGATGTAATAGTAGTAAGAGGTAGAGTCTAACGTAAGGAGATAACTTAGTTGGTAAAGTACTTTTCCTACAAGCATGAGGACCCAAATTTGAGCCCCAGAACCCATGTGAAACATGCCAAGTGTGGTGGTGTACGGTTGTAATCCCAGCACTGGGGAGGCAGACATAGCTAGATCCCTAGGGATCACTGGCCAGCCAGACTAAACTGCCTGGTGAGTTCCAAGCCAGTGAGAGACTCTATCTCAGACAAATGTGGGTGGTACCTGAGGAATGACGTTCAAGGTTGTCCTCTAGCTTTTCACATGCATTCGTTTGCATGTGCACCCCCACACATGTGCACATGCAAGAACATATACAAACACAAAGAAAAGGGCATTTATGAAGTGATCAGGTCACAAGAGCTCTTTATGAATGATAGTAGGAATAGTAAACCTTTTAGGGGTCTCATGTAATGCTCAACTTGTTTGCCCCTCTGCTTTCTTCCATGTGATGAATACCTTTCCTTGTTTCCAGAGTTCAGTAACAGCATGCTACCTTGGAAGCAAAGAACAACACTAAACATTACCAGACAACTGAGCTTGATTCTGCCTTGATCTTGGACTTGCCAACCACTAGAAGTGTGAGAAAATAAATGTTTGTTCTTTATAAAACCTCAGTCTCAGACATTTTGTTATACTTTGCAAGTTTCAGGCCTGCCCTAATGTAGACTGCAAACTTAGAATCCAGTAACCTAGACTACATACTTGCCCCAGTAGACCTAGTACTGAACCAGCTTCAGGTTAGACCCCATATCGCCAAGGCTAAGACCTTTCTCTGATGATTCAGACAGCCCTGCTTCCATGGACTCTAGCTTTATGACACAAGCTAGAGTCATCAGAAAGAGGGAGCCCCAACTGAGATACCTCCTTAAGATCCAGCTGTAGGCAAGGTTGTAAGGCATTTTCTTAAGTCCTGATGGGGAAGGACCCAACCCTCTGTGGGTGGTGCCAACCCTGGCCTGGTGGTCTTGGATCCTATAAGAAAACAGGTTGAGCTAGCTAGTTAGCAGCTCCCCTCCATGACCTCTGCATCAGCTCCTCCCCCCAGGTTCCTGCCATGCTCGAGTTCTTACTCTTACTGCTTTTAATGATGAGTGTTACATGGAACTGTGAGAGAAATAAACCCTTTTCTCCCCAAGTTGCTTTTGGTCATGGTGTTTCATCACAGCAATAAAAACCCTAACTAAAATACTAAACAATAGTCCTTCCATGGTGCTGGATTTGTCTTAGTAGACAGAGGTTTCAAGCTGGTCTCTACAGATATAATCCCAAGGTATCCTTATGCAGTCTCAATCACCAGGCCCATGCCATTGGACATCTGGACCAGGCTGTTATGCCTGCCCCTATGGTTTCATGCCAGACCCATCCAAGTAGACCTAGTCACTTGGGCCAATCCTCCTGAGGATTCCAAAATCATAATTGCCAGCATATTTTTCTAGATAACCTCAGAATCTCTGGCCAATCTAACTGGTAAGAGTTTTGCCCTCCCAGAGTCAGTCTGATAAATAAGGGTGAGGTAACCTAGACTAAGAAGGACAAACATGATGTGTACTCACTCATAAGTGGATACTAGATCTAAAGCAAAGGACAATCAGACTGCAACCCACAGATCCAGGGAGGCTTCCTAGTGAGGGGACCCTAGGATGACTGTGGCTTATAATAAGTTTTGGGTTTACCCAATCACTGGGCAAGCTTTACTGAATCATTTCACTATTAGGATAAGAATGTGTACCATATCAAGCTGATGAAAGAATATGCTGGCTGTACTTTCAGGAGGGGAGGCTAAAATTTTTTTTTAGATTATAGATTAGCCTATAGAAAAATGTCTGCTGTAAAATCAAACAGTGAAGGGGAAGATGAATAGGAATCTCACTTACATAACTTAAGTAAAACATAGCTCTCTGAATAGATGAAGATAGGTTTCTTCTGTATCCCAGAATCTAATCAATATTTATATGTATAATTCAGCTATTATTTGGCTTAAAAGGGCTTATTGGGAAATGCTATCATTTTTACTATTTTCTACAGAGAAAATATTTTCTAGTTTCAAATAACCCTGGACTTTTGAATTATAACCTGTTTTTATGTTTAAGCTATCTGTGTATTATTTTCCCTGCAGTTGTACATAAAATGTTTTTATATTCAAAACAGGGACAAATACTATAGAATTGTATTACATGAAATATATAGAATGTACAAATTCATAGAGACAGAAAGATTAGACATTACCTCAAGATGGAGAAAAAAGGAATATAGAGCAGTGATTTCCTAAGTACAGAATCTCTGTTTTGTGTGATGGAAAAGCCCCACAAATGGACAGTAGTATCAGGACATAATATCATAAATGTAATAACTCAATGCAATTATTATAATTAATGAATATCATAAATATAATTGTTGAATGAATACTGTGAATGTAATCAATGCATACCACAAATGTAATTAATATCATGAGTGTAATTAATGAATATCATGAGTATAATTAATATCTTGAATGTAATTCATGCCCTGAATTGTGAACTTAAAAATGGTTACAGTTGCAAATATTATGTTCATTTAAAAAAATAAGGTGGGATATAATCACCATATATTATATGTGTGTATGAAATTGAAGACAGCGATGTTCTAAAATAAAAAATAAATATAAATAAATAAGAGTAGATACTAATACAAGGTCACAAAGATCATTAATAATCAGGGAAACATGGCTCCATCAAAAAATCAAGGAAATCACCAGTAACCATGTAAAAATGGACACCAATAAACTTGCTGATAAAAAATCCAAACCAACCATTTTTGAGATCAATGATGTACAAGAGAACACAGCAAACTAAAAAGTATCTGAAAAGCAGTACATGAACAAAGTAGTTCAATATGATAGAAACCGTATTTTTTTTCCCCCTGTGGCTGAAGAACACATGAAAAAAAATCCATAAATAGCTGCACTAACACACTTGATAACCAACACAAAGGATCATTGAGGTTGAAGGTCGGTCATGTGAAATTACTCAAAGGAAAATCAAAATACAAAGAGTGAAGAATGCCAGTTAACAAATGACAAAACATTTCTAAGTCTGTAGAAGAAAACAAACGCCCAGAGCAGTGAAGCCCAAAGGTTCCCTAAGTAAAATTCAGAAACATCAACAAAATGTCTTATAGTCAAATTCTAAGAAGTAGATAGTTTTTAAAATAATAAAAAAACTTATTATGTACATTGGAACCCACAAGGATGACCAGTGGATGATCTAGGAGAAATGTAGCCTGGGCAACAGTGGATGCTATATTCAAAGTACTGAAATAAAAAGAAAAAGATAAAATAAAAACCTTCCAGTTAAGAATACAGTGCCTGGCAAATCTCTTACAGAAACAAAAAGAGAAAGAGATTCTCCCAGAAAAACAAAAGCCGTGGAAGTTCTTCATCACTAGATCTGCCTTATGTGAGCCACGAAAGGAAGTTCTTCAAGTTGAAACAAAAAGACAGAAATAACATGAAGGTATTTGAAAGTATGCAACTTCCTATAAAATGAGAATATATGCAATGCCGATGTTGGAGAGAGACCTAGAGACATAGTTCAGTGGTCCTTATGATTCATAAGGCAGCAGTTTGGATCCTCATTTCTAAAAAAATAAGATTCATGACACCAAGACTATTATTGCGGTGCATGAATTATTTTTAACTCCAGTACAAAACTTAAAAAGGACAGTTCATTCATGATTTTCATCCCAGCCACTCAGCAGGCTGAAGGCAAAGGGACCATTTGAACTTACAAGTTCAAGACCACCCTGGACATCATAGTGAGACTTGTCTCAAAAAGAATCAAGATATAAAACTTCTAAAATTTTAGAAGTCAAAATAACTATTATCGGTAGCATGTATGTGATGGTGCATATCTATTACCTCAGGGCTTGAGGAGTTGAGGGAGAAGGAGCATAAATGCAAGGCTAGCCTAGGATGCACAGTGACATCTTACCTCAAAAAGAAATAAGAAATAAACCAAAACTATAATAATTTATTGATGGATATAAAATTATAAAAGATATAGATTATTATATAAGTAATGCAAAAATGATACGAAAAGGGAAATGACAGGCCTTTAATTTATGATTCTCTAGCCTCAGCCCAAGAGCTGGGGTTACCACATGAGACTCCAGGCCCAACTACTGTTCTGTCCAGAAAAATGTTCCAGAAAAAGTATAAGAGTTATACTTTGGGATTCAAATGATTAAGCTTATTGAGCATGTAGCAAACCAAAGTAAAATAACAAATAGAAAGTAGCAGATAGGTAAACATCAACTCGTGGGCTTACAACATCAGGCAGAAATGACTGGGGGAAGCCCTGGTAAGTCAGCAAGCTGGAATTCCTGATTGACAGTCCCAGGCAAAACAGAGCATTTCCCCTGGGGGGAGGCTCTTAAGAAAGAGGACAAACGGCAAGCAGCAGCTAGATAACAAAACCATGAAATGAGGCTCTTACACCGTCCAGCAGAAACTGGGTTTCCCCTGCTAAAAACAGCCCAGCTGGACTTTCTAATTGGGAGTTCCAAACAGAGAGCTTTCTTTCCACAGAGGAGCTTCTGGCTTCCCATCCCCACCACAGGTATTTTTATACCATGGGATAAACAATAGTAACCTCTGTTGGAAATGATTTACATTCTAGCTATTCCCAAGGGCACAGTGTTTTAAATACATTAGCTGTTTGCTGTTCTCCTTCCTCCCTGTCGAGTAGTTCAGCCTGCCACAGGGAGGGAGTCTTGGAAGACACTTGAGATAAACATAGTTGAGTCCTGAGTCTGAGACAAGGAGTCTCATCACTTATTCTCAGAATCAGTTCTCAATAAGTGCAAAAAGCGCGTGGCAATTTAACAATATAACTTCTATTACATCTATAGAGATTTGGATTGTGTTCTTTTGGTGCGTGTTTGAGTGAGAGAGAGAGAGACAGAGACAGAGAAAGAGAGAGAGAGGAGAGACAGAGAGAGACAGAGAGAGACAGAAAAGGAGAGAGAAAGAGATAAACCCTGGCTGGCCTGGAACTAGCTTATATAGACCAGGTTGACCTTGAACTCACATAGGCAAGCTCCATGTGCCTCTCTCTTCTTGAGTACTGGAATTACAAGCACGTGCAACCACATCAAAGATATTGTTTAGTTTTAATTATGTGTATATGTATGTATCTATGTGTATATGTAAGTAACTATGGAGTTCAGAAAAATGTGTCAGATACCCTGGAGCTAGAGTTATTGGCAGTTTTGAGCCACCTGATATAGGTAGGTGCTGGGACCCGAACTCAGGGCCTCTGCAAGAGTAAGCTACACTCCTAACCACTGAGCCATTTCTCTAGCAGGCAAATGAAGTTTGAGTGCATGATCAAAATTGAGTTTTATAATTTCAAAGTAGAATACAAAGACTGTAAGGTGTTTATGTAAGCCTCATGGTAGCCTAAAAAAATTTACCTTTGTTGTTTGCAACAAGTCTAAAGGGACCAAAGTACACGACTACAAAAATCATCACACTACAAAGGAAGTTCATAAGGTAGGAATTAAGGAAATAAAACAATACAGCAAACAAAATGAAATAATAAATTCTTCCTAACGATGATTGGTTTAAATGTAAACACAGTTCAAAAAGACAGGAGCTGAATAGAAATTTTTAAAGAAAGAGCCAGAATTCAATTACATGCTGCCTATGTAAGATTGTAGCTTTGGGGGAACATGTCGGCTGACATGAAGGGAGATAAAAAGGTATTTCATGGAAATAGTAACCAGAAGAGCAGGAGGAGCTGTACATCCAGCAAAATGCAGTTTAAGTCAAAAACTCTCACAAGAAACAAAGGATGTCATTGTATTAATATTATAATAAGGGGTCATCAGGAGGATGCCATAATTGTAACCAGATAGGCATTCAGCAATGAGGAAACTGAATCAATATGGCAAATATTAACAGAATTCGATAGACAGTAGAAAGCAATAGAGCAAAATGGAGGGGCCTTGGCACCTCTCATTAATAACTGACAGCTCACCAAACAAAAGACAGGGAAACACTGAACTTGGAAAATACAAGCCAAAAGGAACTAACACTTATCAAGGAAATTTTCATTCAATGACAACGAGAATTCACGTTCTGTCCAAGTGCACATGGAACATGCTCCAGAATGGATCATACATGAAGTCACAAAATGAAACTTCATGACTTAAAATGACTGCAATCATGTTGAGTACAAAACATTTCCATGTTGTGAAAGGTTAAGAAATCAGTACTGGGGAAACTGGGAAGTCCACAAATGGTGTAGGAATTAACCTAAAAATCGTAGACCGAGGGAAATGAAAATAAAACATACCCCAAGTCATTAGGCAAGTGGAAATGAAAATACACCCACATAGTGGATACAGCAACAGTAGTTCTAAGAAGAAAGGTTAAAAAAAAATGAATGATGTCTACATTAGAACAGTAACAACAACAAAAAGGATCTCAAAGAAAAAAATAACCTGTACACCTCAAGGAATCAGAGACAGGCTGAATGAAGTAATCCCAAAATTGGCAGGCAGAAAGAGGGAAATAATAAAATCTGAGTGAAAGAAAAAAAGGAAAAAAAGCCATAGAAAAGATCAATCGATGTAAAGAGTTCATTTTTCAAAAATATAAACAAAATGAACAAATTTAGCTAAACTAAGAGGAAAAGAGTGGAAACCATTAAAATGTGAAAAGAGGACATTATAACTGATACCACAGATATATAAAGGAGAATAAGAGACTATAATAATTTTTTGCCAAAAGTTGGACAAGCTAGAAGAAACAATTTCCAAGAAACACGAAATTTACCAAGATGAAATTAGAAACTGAGAGATAATCTGAGTAGACCAATAGTCTCAAACAGCCCCACCCGTTTCACGCCCCAAAAAGAAAAATCTAAGACCTGATGATTTCACAGGGGATTTTTACCCAGTATTTAATGAGGAATTTATGCTAGTTGTTTTTAACTATTCCAAAATACTAGACTACTTAAAGGCTAATTTTATGAGGTCATTTAGTATCCAGTCACTAAAAGCAGACTGTTGGCTAGGAAGATACTGAAGATGAATATAGGTTCTGGGTTTTTTAAAAAAAATGTTTAACAATATTAACATTTAATTCAAGTGTTCATTAAGAGGATCAAACACCATGATCGATCATGATTTATCTATGGGATGAAGCACCATATTTTTTTCTACTAATTACACAATGTCAGGTCATACATTCAAGTATTTATTGCTTTTGGCTTGATTTTTTATGTAGTGTGATTCAAGGTGCCATTTTCATTCTCTGTGTAGAAATGTAAAGTTTTTTAAACCTCCAATCCTTGAAGAGAGTGTCTCTTCTCCATTTACTTCAACTGTACAAATCAATAAATGTGGTACAGCATATGCTCATCTCAACAGATGCAGAAGAAACATTTGACAGATTCCATCATTCTTTCGTTATAAAAGCTCTTGAAATAATTATGTAGAACTAGGGCCGTTTGTCCCAAGTCCACAGGTAGCAATGTACTCAGTGGAGGGGAGATGACAGTTGAGCCTCAGGAATGAAAGAAATATGTCAGTTTTTGTAACTGGTAACCAGCATAATACTGAAAGAAGTCAGAGCAGTCCAGCTAGAAAAGTGAATACAACCCAAATTGGAAAAAAAAAAAGTAAAACCATATATCAAAATGCACAAAGATTCTTGTAATTGTTCACTTTCTCATCATTGTAATGAAATACCCAAAGAATAAGGTAAGGGAGGAAAGATGTACTCTGGCTTCTGGTTTCAGGGATTTCTGCCCATCATGGCACAGAAAAAGCATGACTGCAGGAACAGCTTAGTCTGGTAGGCAGGAATTAGTGGGAGCAGAGGCTCACACAGTGCAGACAGAAAGTAGCTAAATTGGAACAGAGCTGGGCTGTAACTTCAAAGGTGGGAACCTATTTCCTTCTGTAGCCAACCAGACTAAAGTCTTTCCAAGGCTTCATAGCTCCCCTCCTAAATAAGACCAACAACTGGCCAGTAAGCACACAAAACATGAACCTGTGGGGAACATTCCAGACCCAAACCATAACAGCCCTCAAACAAAACTGTCAGAACCAATAAACTCAGTAAAGCTCCACAATATGAAAGTGGAATTTGTTTCTGTATAGTAACAATGAGCTATTGCTAACAGAACTTAAGGAAACAATCTCATTTATAATGGCCTAAAAAAATTAAAGGCTCCAAAACAAATCTAATGAGGAGGCAAGAGATCTGTAAACATTAATGGTCTAAAAACATTAATGACAGAACTGAAGAAGATACAAAAAACCGAAAAGATAAGGCCTGTTCAAAGATTAGAAGAACTGATAGTGTTAAATTGCGCACATTACTCAAAGTATACATTTAACACAATCACTGTTACAGTTGCAATGCTGTTTTTATCAGAAACAAACACAAATTCTAAAATGTACAAGGAACCACTAATGACATCAGACAACCAAAGCAGTCTTAAACAAGAACAAAACTGGAAATACCAAACCACCTGGTCTCAAATACAAAACTTTAATAAAAAAAAAAATCACGGTTCAAGTACAGATATACAGAGCTATGGAACTGAAGAGAAATCCCAGAGATAAATCCATATATTTATAGTCAAGTTTCCTTTGACAAAGTTACCAAGACTCACATGGTGGAAAAAAAGACCTTCTCTTCAAAAAAAAAAAAAAGCGGCGTGTATAGAACTTCACATCTGTATGTGGATAAATAAAATGGCATGTTTCAATCATATCATATGTGAAATTAGCTCAAAATGGATTAAATAATCACTTGCATGCCCTGACACTATAGAATTACTAGAAAAAAAAATGAAAACTTTTCGTAATATTGACATAAGTAGTGATTTCTTTTTACTGTGATCACAAGACTCCTGGCAGTAAAAACACAAAGGGGGAAACAAAAACAGGCAAATAGGACCACTAGAAAGATTGTGTATACCAAAGCAAATAAAGCAACAACAACAGTAATAATAATTTTTAAATGAGGGCTGGTCAGATCAAAGGCACTTGTCACACAAGCCCAGTGACCCAAGTTCCATACCCAGAACCTACATAAATGTGAAAGGAGAAAATCAATTTCACAAAGATGTCCTCTGACCTCTACACATGTTGGAGCATGTGTATTCTCACATATGTTCATATATCACACACACACACACACACACACACACACACACACACACACACACACACACGATGTTTTTAGATGGGCAAGGCTGGGGAGGTGACTCAGTTCACATGCTTGCATCGAAAGTGTTAGGACATGAGTTCATGCCCCAGAACCCATGTAATAAAAGCCAGACTCACTGATCAGCTACCCTACCTTATTTGATGATTTCCAGTCTATTGAGCGACCATTGCTTTTTTTTTTTTAAAGAAGGGGAAGGGTGGCTAGCATCTGAAAAACAATATGAAGTTGTCCTCTGGCCTCCAGTCCACATGTGTGCATGTGTACACCCAAACATCCCTGCACCCCCAGCCCCCAAACATACACCCAAATGAAACAGACATTTCTCATGAGGAGAAGTATAAATGGGCAATAGGTGTGTGAAGAAATGCTAAATCGCACTAATCATTAGGGAAATGCAAATTAAAGCTAACTCCTCACATATATTAAAATGACTGTTTTCAACAAGGTGCAAGATAATTGTTGGTAAGGATATGAGAAAAGTACTAATCTTGCTACATTGCTGTTGAGGATTCAGACTGGAATAGCCATTATGAAAAACATCATGGGGTTTCTCCAGGAAAACTGAAAACAGAATTGTCATACCGTGCTGGCTAGTTTATGCGAACTTGGCACAAGTTAGAGTTATCTGAAAGGAGGGAATCTCAATTGATAAACTGCCTCCATAAGATCCAGCTGTAGGGCATTTTCTTAATTAGTGATTGATGGAGGGCAGCCCATTATGGAGGTTACTATCCCTGGGCTGGTAGCCCTGAGTTCTATAAGGAAGCAGGCTGAGTAAGTCAATAAGCAGCACCCCTCCATGGCCTCTGTATCAGCTCCTGCCTCCAGGTTCCTGCCCTGCTTGAGTTCCTGTCCTGACTTCCTTCAAAGATGAACAGCAATGTGGAAGTGTAAGCCAAATAAAGCCTTTCCTCCCAACTTGCTTTTGGTCATGGTGTTTCACTGAAGCAATAAAAATCCTAACTAAGACACATAAATTTAGCAATTTGATTTCTGGGTATGTGTGCTGGTCAGTTTTTTGTCAACCTGATATAAACTAGGGTCATCTGGGAAGAATGAACCTCAACTGAGAAAATGCTTCCGTTATGTTGGCCTGTAGGCAAGTCTGTGAGACATTTTCTTAATTAATGATTGATGTAGAAGGGCCCAACCCACGGTAGGTAGTGTCACATCTGGTGTATAAAAAAGCAGGACACTAGTGCTGTGGAGGGGGAAATGGGAAAGGAGGCTTTAGTTGGGGACAGGAAAAAGAGGGCCAGACAGAGAGAGAGCAAGGGAGGTTAAACAACACTAAGAATGTTTGAAAAGTGGAGGGAATCATATTACTTTATGTTTACATAAATAAAATTATATTTTTTTATTTAATGAAGTTATGCCACTAGGGATAATAATTCTCCCTGCAAGAGCAATATCTATCTAATAAAACCTCTGGTATTGGAGATGAAAAATGTCCTTTCTAGACATTAATCAGAGGCAGGCAATGGTGGCCCACACCATTGGCAGAGGCAGGTGGATCTCTGAGTTCGAGGCCAGCTTGGTCTTCATAGTGAGTTTTAGGATAGGCAGGACGACATAGAGAAACCTGTCTTGAAGTCCGCCCCACAAAAGACATTGATCATGGAAGTTCAAGAGACCCTCCGAACAATATATATTATTGCTGTTGCTCTTGCTTGTTTCCCAGAATCGGAAGATAAGTCCCATTGCTGAAGACACCACACAGCACACTTCCGACACTGGACTTGGAGGAACTGACCTGGACGCTCCCTCCCTGAGAACTAGCTCTCACAGTACTGGAAGCTGCTGTGTAAGCTGTCTCGGGAGAAAATCTGTCAAAATGCAGATAACAGTGACTGTGCCGTGCTCAGCCCCAGACAATACCGCTACAACATGATCCCTGCACCTAACGCTCTGGGAAGCCAGTGGGAAAGGGGGCAGGAAGATTGTAAGAGCCAGAGTATCAGGGTAGCCACTGAGAGACTGTGTCTTCTGCGGAGGGAAGGGAAGCCGCATCCATGAAATCGTGGCAATATGATAGCATAAACAAGAACTGAACAGTGATAACACCATTTAGCATGCCAGTGTGGGTGGGGGAATTCTCGCAAGGCCCCACCCCTGTATGAAGAACTACCAGCAATTAACGACTGTTGAGAGGGGAGGATCAAGTCTTTCCTAGGGATGTACCTCCCAACTGGTTACCTAATCCCAAGTGGTCAGCCCCCAAACATACATGTGAGCAATTGTAAAGAAGCAGGTTGTATTTCTGCGTCGATGCATTTATATGGATGCATGCGTATGACAACAATAATTAAAAATGGATTATATCAGCTGTACCAAATAATTTTTCCTTTCTAAAATTGTTAACAAACGAAAGGATATGTATGTGCTTGGATCCTGAAATTGTTGTTTGCAAGATGATCAATAGCTTTGAAATTTGAAACTTGAACTCATCGGGTCGGGACAATATTTTTAGCTGCAGACAAAGAATATATCTGCGTGTGTCAAGACATCTAGATGATGACCATAGGAGTTAGGAAGATGTCATGTTTACTTTTTCAGATATTTTATTCCTTGTGGAGATGCAAAGAAGATGATACAAGAAAATGAAGTCCACTGGTGACCTAAACTGTGAAGCATTGCCAGTGTGACTATAAACGGAGAAGTAAAAGAAAGCATCATGTAGATGTATACCCCATGAAGGTGCAGCGCAACATCAAAAGTAACCGAGTAGCTTGGAATGGAGATGAGTTTCAGAAAGTCTAGAGGTAGATAATGATATTGCATCAAAAGAAAAGAAAGGGAGTTGCAATAATTTGAAAATCATAATTTTTGAATGAAAAAAAAATCTCCCAAATAAAAAGGTACAAGTATGTGCTTCCATGTGCTTGCATAAATCTACCACCTCAAAATCCACAAATAGGGATATTTCTGTTATTATGCTGAAGATATAAATATCGGAGGTGTTGGCTTAGAGACCTGCCCATGCTGTGGCCACCACCCACGGCCAGATAGTCAGCGGAGATGCCATCTACAGTCCTGTGAGCACTCTTGGCGCCCCAGAGCCCCAGAGCCAGCACTGTTCAGTTTCCTTTTATCTTCTTGTAATTTGGGGGTTGTTCTTCACCGTGTAAGTAATGATATAATGAAATTAGTGAATATGACAGAAACTGCGTGTCACTGGGTGAGCTTGACCCCCCATGCAAGAGGATAGTGGGGTTGAGACGCCCCCGTCAGCAGGTATCTCTATTTCATAGGAATCCATTCAAAACTTCAAGTCATTTAAATTAAAGGCTATTTAATGTTGAAAGATCCAAATATGCCAACTCTAACTAGACCAAAGGTAAGAAGTAGTTAATTGCATTGCCAAGTATCATAGAACATGCAGTGTATTATCAATGGAAGGAAACAATTGATAGGAGGAAAAAGTACTTCAGTATGGTTCTTAGTAAACATCCAGCTTGCTGCCAATTTTCAGGGATGCTCAGCCTTGCAGGAAAGTAGTCAGTGTTTGTCAGACAAATCCCTGGAAGCGTAAGAGCAATAACTTCAGAGGATATCCCAGGAGAAGGGTTGGGAGTGACCTGGATACAGATTTTTCTCTTTCTCTCTTCTAAAAAGTCGGACTGTTTAAAAATCAAGTGACACAGCCATCTGGAATCCTCTGCACTTCTCTAACCAGCACAGATGCTGCTTGTGATCGTTTCTGTAGACCAGCAGGCTGTTTTGACAAAGGACACCATGCCAACATTAATTTACTTCATTCTGTCCTTTTATGAACCAAACCAGGGAATCTTAAACTGTGTCTTATCCCCTCAGCCCCCTGAATTCTGTACATCTGAAAAATATAACTTAAAAAGAAACTCAATGACATATCATACTTTTAGATTTATGGAACAACAGGATCCTATGTACTGTCAGAGAACCAGTGTCAATGGAAGCATGGTGTGATTACAAAGAATTCATTGAGTGCAGATACACAGTCATCACAGCCAGGGTGGGTTTTATATTTAAAGACCTGCATACGAGCGGCTATGGCTGAGAGGAAACCTATTTCTGATTCAATTAGGATTTATGGGGCTTATTTATGATATCTGCTATGTGCACCAAGCACTATTTGCTTCATTTCGGTCCTTAATAAAAGCCCAATGTATTTCAGTCTTAGTCCATTTGAGCTACAACAACACAAATATTATAGAATGAGAAATTTATAAACAGCAGAAATTTATTTATCACAGCGATAGAGGTTGGAAAGTCTCATATCAAGGAACTGGAAAATTTAGTATCTGGCTTGTGCTCTTTGTTCAGCGTAGGCCTTCTCAATGAGGGCCCCTATCGCATAGGAGCAAAAGGCTCCCTCACATTGTTTTATAAGGGCACTATTCACATTCATGAAGGCAGCTCCCCGTTGACCTAATTGCCTCTCAGAGGCTCAATTCTTAGTACTATTACATTGAAAATTAGATTTTAGTATACAAATTTTGAGGATGCAATTATTGAGACCAAAGCATGCATTTAGGCTGGAGGACAGATGTATAAAAAAAAATAGCCACTTCTTCCAAGAGGTTTAGAGGGAAAAGATGCACTAGATAGCAATCATTCAGGGATAGCGGGGCGAGTCATGAAAGGGTTAAGTATGAGATGCTATAGAAAACAGGCAAGGGGTTTGCAAAAGACGTGTTTTGTTTTGTTTTTCAGGAAGTGGCTTTTGGAATAAGTCTCAAAGAAGATATTAGAAAGAGAGAGCTTCAGCAGGGGCAGTAGCTAAGAGATGGAGCATTAGTTGTACTAGAAAATGGAGTAGGACACGAGGTACGTGCTACAGGGGAAATGGCAGGCGGAGTCAGATCGTGGATGGCCTCATATAGCATGTTAAATGCCTTTCCTGAGAGACTTCTATAGAGTGCTTTCGTTTAGCATAAAAGTTCTTTTATTATTATCATTATTTATTTTTCACATTAAGAAACATGGTATCAATGTTTATGGTCTTTCAATCTCTTGGAAACTTAAATATGCTAATGTTTATTATACATCTCCCATCAAGGATATTCTACGCAGTTTCTGACCACAGAACACTTATCAAAGATTGTCTTTGGAAATAATAATTCTGAGATGTGTACTTGAGGAAGTAGTGCACCAGTCTCTGGGTGGCCACTGAGAGCTCTAAATAGATCGAGAGTATGAGCAGGTATGCATTTCAGGACATACTGGAAGTGTTTCAGAATTCTCCAATAGTAGCGTGGGAGGCAGTTATAAGGAGACAAATTGGTAGCAGAGAGATCATTTAGAGTACCATCGTGTCAGAAGAGAACAGGAGCATCACTCAAGTAGTACTTAAGTAATGCATGTAGGATAATGGTTTCCAAAATGTTCCGGAGTTTATGTTAACAGAATTTGATGACTGAGTATAGACATAAGGGACTAGAGAAGATGCTGAGTCTGTAACCTGGGGGACCAAATGGATGGAGTGTCAGTAATTAAATAATTAGACAGATGGGTTTAGGAGGAAACCATGAGTTTAATTTTGGTCAAGTTAGAACTGAAGAAATGAGTTTAATTTTGGTCAAGTTAGAACTGAAGAAATGCATGGGATGTCTAGTGAAGTTTCTAGAAAGTAATTGGATACTGGTGTAAAACTTTTGTTAAGTATTCATACTTTGTAGAAAATAAGCATCTAGGCTTTAACAATAATGAAAATACCAAAAATCATCAAGAAAGTGTGAGGATAATTAGTGAGTAAATGGGCCATGGATAGAGACCACAAGATCCCCAACAATATATTTACTCAGAAAATGACTTCAGAACCTTGAGATTGTTATTTAAAAGGCCTTAGTGATGTTTAGCTTATTTAAGTGATTATGTTTTTATCTATATTAATTTCATGTCCCTTCCTTAGGATTTATGTTGGTCAATATGAAAAATCTAATAAGCACACTATACTTCTGCCATAAACAGATTAGTAGGATTCCATATTTTCTTTAACTTCAGAGTACTTTACTTCTTTTAGTTATCTTTAAACACAAATTCAGCAGCCAATAAATATTTAAAATGAGGCTGACTTATTTGAACACATAATGTTATAGATTGCTGCCATAGCTTCAAAATTGTGACATATGAAGGACTGTAGACATCACACTCCTTGAAGATAGTGATGCTGAAGGAAGGTTCACATGGGAAACACGGAAAACTAAGAGTCTCCATTTCTTCAGGGGAACATGAAAGTTGATGAAATTTATACATAAATGGGGAGAAAATTCCCATGAATCCTTTATTCACCCCCATAACTACTCTTTTAGATAATCATTTCCAGTAGCTATTAAAATTACCCTTTGAAGGCACCAACAGTGTGCCAAGCTGAAAATCATTTCCTACAACTTCATTATGTTCTGAAAAGCGAACTTGAGAAAGTGCTGCAGAAATTTCTGGGTAAGTCTCATCTTCCTCATTCATTTATCAACCTAATTTATATTGTTAACTACAGTGCCTATTAGTATGCAATTTCTTCAGTACAGTGAGGTTGGTTTTTTAAGCATCATTACAGTGTTGGCAAGATGGCTCAGTGGGTAAATGCATTCACTAAGTCTGACCTACATAATGGAAGGAGACAGCTGAATTCCATGTTGTCTGCTGATCTACACACACACACACACACACACACACACACACACACACACACACTAAATAAATAAATGAAGCAAAAAATATTATAATCATCTATGGCCAAACATAGCTTATTTACTTATTATCTACCACTGTTTGTATCTGCTATAATTATGATCACCTAGTGTGCTGGGGAGATGGCTCCACTGGTAAAATACTTGGTGTGTAAGCGCGAGGGCCTTGTGATCCTCAGATCGCCGGAGCCATACTAGAAAGCCATACATGACAGTATGTGCTGGTGGTAATCCTAGCATTGGTCAAGCAGAGACAGGAGGATCCCTGGGATTCGCTTCTACTCTACTAGTAGAGCTAGTGAGTTCCAGGTCCAAAGAGAGACTGTGTCTCAAAAACTAAGGTTGAAAGCAATCAAGAAAGAGCCCAATGTCAACCTCTGGCCTCTAAATGCACACACACACACACACACACACACACACACACACACACACACACAATTCCTTAGTGTCTACTATAATATAAAAGGCTTTGGTGCTCAGTATTGCATCACACACATTAAAATGTAACCTGCCTTTGTAGAGGCAGACTATAAATAAAAATGAGTAAATAAGTGTATGTAGCAATGCATCTAGCCTGAATAAGAAACGATGTGCCCAACTCTCTGGTAGAAGCAACATCTAAGGTGTTTGCATTACAAATTCCAAGAAGGGTCCAAAATTGTGAAGGAATTCAGGGGAAAAAAAACCTTTTTTTAAATCCCGTGCAATGTGCTACTGCCACAGCCATATCTGAATGGAATGGCAGAAGTCATAAAGCCAGCACGGCTACTTGACAAAGATCCAGCAAAGCTGAGCCACAGGATGGCTGCCATGTCACTTTTGTTACATACTTGGGGCGCTTTTAATATTTGTACAATTTGAGGATATTGGATTGATGGAAAATTCCTTATGACTCATTTATGCCTTCTCCAAGTAATGCTGCTTCTTAGCTTACCCAGGAAAGTCCTGAACATACTATTCCCCCCACACACACACTTTGAGGGAGATATCCTTATCTACTTGAAGGTCTTCCTTATGCCTTGGAGGTTGTGATACATAAAGAAGCCAGAGGTCTCTTCATGAGGTTATGAGACATTCTTGAAACATTTGTTCCTGTACTTACACTGGAACAAGATATTCAAAACAAAGTAAATTCAAAAAGGTCAGCAAGATCTGGTGGGCTAGAAGAGCTGGCCACAGTTCAGATTACAAGGCTCTTCCCCCTGTACACTCAGACAATTCCATGGCATACAACTCTGCCCTACACAGAGACATATTGATGAGCAAAGTATGGAGTGGAAAGATGATAAA
The DNA here is from genome assembly GCF_007827085.1 of Peromyscus californicus insignis. Lineage (NCBI taxonomy): Eukaryota > Metazoa > Chordata > Mammalia > Rodentia > Cricetidae > Peromyscus > Peromyscus californicus. The sequence goes on from NW_026294535.1 coordinate 33,683,259, forward strand.
AGTATGAGGTGTCAGGACCTCCCTCTCTTAGAAGTTAGCTCGTGTACAGCCACTATAATGTCATATGACCAAGGAACAACAGAACACCAGGATTAGACATATAGATAAATTCTATAAAGATATAAATGTGAACATTGATCGTATTATGCCAGAATTTGAATAATAACTGCAGCAGTTTTAGCCTGAGGATTTTTCTTGGGCACTCTGACCACTAATAGTTAAAAATACACTGCTTGAGACATGGCAAAATGCCCAGGGTGGTTGAAGACTTTGTTTTGGTCTAGTGTCCTTGAAGCAACCAGCCTGAGCCAGGCTGTCATATGCCTCTAGATTCTCAAAAATTGGGTTATGGGGTCAATGAGTAAGAATGATAACACTGTTTAATAATGATGTCAAAACTTGAGGGAAAATGATTGGAAATGATAACTCTGTTCTGTCATAGTTTATTAATGATGACTAAAAGATGAGCAAAAGGAAGTGAAACACATGTCCCACACCAAAAATGATATGATCTATGTTTTGGAACATCATGAATGTATTCCTGCTAACTAAATTCTGTATAAATAAAGAAACACTCTGACTGCTAGCCAGTCAGGCTGCAAGACTCTCCCGACCACCATGGCCTGGCTCACTTCCTTCTCCCGCCGACTCCTTACACCCTCTGCAGGACCCATCCACCGCCAGGGATGGCTCCTGGCATGCTACATATTTATCCATTAAATAATTTAAGAGATTATATTTCATTTATTTCAATAGTGAAAGCAGTTTCTTTGGCACTGAGTTTTATTCCCAGAAGTAACTGTAGCTACAAAAATATAGTTTATAATTAAGCTATTATAATTTGGAAACACAGAGGTAATCTATCTGGTGCATATCCCACTCCAAATGTGTCTTTGAAGAAAGGTTTGCCTGAAATCTTTGCAATGGGTATAATCAAGTTGAAGCCTAATGAAATCAAATTGATTTTCAGTACTTCATTTTCCGGATCACTTGTGGTGGTCTGAGAATGATCAATACATAGCCTGCTTCTTTAGCACAGAAATAACGTTAGACTAAAGTAGCAAAACAATTACCAAAGTAAGTTTTCCTTAAGATTCGTTTGTTTCAAAGAATACAAAAAAAAAAAAAAAATAGGGCATTTCAAGTCAGCAGTCTTCATCAATTTAGAGCAGAAATAGTCAATCACATCTCATATGGCCTCAAAGCAGTAGTTTTAAAAGGGTCATTACAAAGGTCAGTGAGATGGTTCAGCAGTAGTTTTAAAAGGGTCATTACAAAAGTCAGTGAGATGGTTCAGCAGGTAAAGGTGCTTGTTATGCAAGCCTTAAAATACAATTTGAATCCAGATCCCAAGTTAAGGTAGAGGGAAAGAGCCAACTCCATAATCTGATAAAGCTCTTTCTGGGCGTGCCAGTGAGAGACTCACTGAACGTGAATAGCATTACCCGATATGCTGGGAGACCAAACAAGGATGCTCAGCTCTTCTTGAGTGAGTATGCTCTATGTTGTTGCATTCACCCAGTGACCTCAGGCTCCAGATGCCTGGGCTTTTGAATGTTCGCTTAAACCAACAGCTCTCCAGAGGCTTTAGGGCTGGATTACTGCTTGTTCTGGGGCTTCTGGCTTCAGGGCCTGAGCAGCTACTGACCTCCCTACAGGTGGTCATTGTGGGACTAGTCAACCTCTGATCATGCAAGCCAGCCTAATAAATCCTTCTTTCCTATATTCGTATTCATCCTACTGCTTTCCCCCCCCTAGAGAACCCTTATTAATACATGGTATATTTAGATCTGGAAAAAAAATCTTTGAATAGTATTTTCAGTAAAAAGTCAAATAACTTTTGGAGAGTTGAAATAAGAGCAGCATCTGCTTGGTGAACATTCGGCACCCAGGGTGTACAACACTTCTAGTTACGTTTTCCTATCCACTTAATATTCCAGTTTTCACACTTTCAGAATGTGCATCATATGAAAATACAGGGCATGTGAACCTCGACATTGGCTGTTTTTTTAACTATTATAATACAAGGTCAAAGACTTCAATAAATCTGCGGTGTAAAGGTTAGAATACTTGCTTACTTGTCTTATAGGCATAAATTTAATTACTGCTCCTAACACTTAGAGTTGTGTGAGAATATGCTGCTTTGAGAAGTATGCTGTGTTCATTTTTGTCCTGTTAAAAATATTCACCAATATGGTGGCCAAGCCTGGGCTGCTGCCGAAGGCATGTCTTGGTCCTTGGCCCTGATGCAGCCATGGGGATCTGTGTTGATGTCAGTGGTTCCTGTTACCACCAAGGGTCCTGTGGACACTCGGAGTCCAGGCCACTACCTGTGACCATGTTGGAGTCTGAGGGATGTGTCCCCATAGGGGGCCACGTAGATCTAAGAGGCCTGTGCTGACACTGGGACCATGGTGACGTCCCGCCCAGACTGCTGCCGGGAACTCTGGAATCATGGCCCTGCTGTGGCCAGGCTCTTGAGTTGATGTCCGTGGCTTCTGTTGCCATCAAGGGCCGCACAGAGGCCCACAGTCTGTGCTTATACCTGAGGCCATGTTGGTCTTCAAGGGTCAAGCTGCCACCAGGGCCATATAGACCTGGGTGGCCTGTGTCTTTGGAACTGAACTGTGCTCAAGAACCATGTCTGGGTCTGTGGCCCTATGGCAGCCAGGATCTATGTTGATATCTGTGGCTCCTGTTACAATTGAAGGCCAAGTGGATGTCCAGGGTCTGGGCTGCCACCTGGGGACATGTTGGTGTTTAAGGGCCACACTGTCACTGGGGCCATGCCAATCTGGGTGGTCTGAAATGCCAACAAGGGCCATGATGACATCCGGGCCTGGACTGCTGCCACAGGCCACGACCAGGTCCAGGTTCCTACTGAACCTGAGTCTGTGCTGATGACCATGGCCCATGTTGCCACCCATGGGGCCGTGTGGGTGTTTGAAAGCCACACTGCCTCTGGGTCCATGCCAATCTGAGTGACCTGCATTGTCAAACAGGGCCATGGTGATATCTGGGCCCAGGCTGCTGCCAAGGATCATGTCTGGGTCCGTGGTCCAACCATGGTCCAACACACCTGGGGTCTGTGTTGATATCCATGGCCTACATCCAAGGGCCACAAGGATGTCAGGGGTCTGGGCTGCCACCTTGGGCCATGTTAGTGTCCGAGGGCTGAGCCTCTGCCAGGGTTTGGGGCCTGGGCTGCTGCCAAGGGCATGTCTGGGTCCGTGGCCCTGCCGTAGCCATGTTCTGTGTTGATGTCCTGTTATCACAAAAAGCAGTGAGGATAGGGCTGCACATAATTGGTCCCGCCACTCACCGGCTGCAGCACTGGGAAAGAGCAGGCCCTGCACCTTGCCCGGGCAGCACAGTAGAGCTGACCCTGCTGGAGAGGGCGGACACAGGTGATGGGGTCCTGCGAATGTGTGTGGGGGATCTGGTACCACCCTTCATCTGACGTATGGTGGAGTGGATGAGGTGCAATAACCTCTTCGGTCCCCCGCCCCTCCTCCTGTGGTGGGTGGAGAGCTGGCCATGAGGTCATGAGAGTTGGGGAGTTGGCACTGTCCCCTCCCACCCTCCACCAGCAGCAGCGCTGGGAAGAGCGGGCCCTGCACCTCAACTCCAGGCAGCACAATAGAGCTGACCCTGTTGGTGAGGGTGCAGGTGAGCCAGACCAGAGGGCGGAGAGTGTGAAAGCAGGAGAGCTGACCCCACCCTCCCATCGGCCGTGTTGTAAATTAATAGCATTTGAGCGGTAGGAACTTTGAAAGGAAAAGTCCTTGGTAATACTTTCTCTATCCACGGGCTAGCAGAAAGAATGGTCTCACCAGATGGGACCCTCAGCTTTGGACTTCCCGTCCTCCGTAACAGAGACAGTTCACTCCCTCCCTCCTTTCCTCACCCCGTTCCTTCCTTCTTTTCCTTCCTTCCTAAAATGATACAAATGAGGCTGCCCCATGCCGTTTTCGGTAAGCAGATTGTGAATATGGATATCATGAGGGAATCCAATATTTGAACTGATATTTTTCTCCCTGTATCCATTCTTTTCAGCTTGAGTGTGGCTGAGGAGTGCTTATCGAGAAAAATCTCATATAAGTAACAATGATAAACTTCTGATAAAACATTAACATTAATTCTTTGAAGGAATGGTTCAATTATCTACAGCAGGAAGAGCTAGGGAATAGTTATTGGTTGAATGAAAGAAACAGTACTAAGTGACTATTCCATCATCCTAGGGTTTAGACACAGCTGTTGCCACTCTGGACCAGACAGAAAGACTAAAAATACAATATAAAGCCTGCAGCTTTCCTAGCTGAAAAGCCTGAGGACAGAGTTTAGGGCAAATGTATCCTCTAGAAACTGAGGGAGAAACCAGAAAGGAGGCCATGGATTGGGAGGGGGCTAGTGGCACACATTTGTAACCCAGTACCCAGGGGGCTGAGATGGGAGGGCCACCACTACAAAGCTAACCTTGGCTACCATAATGAGGAGACATGGGATGGAGAGAGGGGAACAGAGAGAGAGAGAGAGAGAACCAAATATTCCCTATATACTTTACCAAAATTTCCAGCCAGCCCTGTGAGGCGTCGACTCCAGCAAGAAAACTGAAACTGAAATCACAATTCTAAGAGGAAGCTTGTTTCCTACCAATGGAGAGAACGTTTATGGAACCAGTCTAGTCAAGTTCATTATTGAAACAAACCAATCGCTGTTTTTCAGGCTTATGGAAGAATCTAAAATGCCACTACACCATTTTAATGTCATAATACAGTGCATGGTAACTTGATGGAGAAATCAGAGTCAGGCAGAGAAAAGACAATTAATGGAACATGACCTCCAAGCAGATCCAGATTTGGGTAAGAGTAGACAATGATCTTAAGACAGATATTAAAAATACGTTCAAGTGCATAATGAAAAATATGTAAATGATAAATGAAAAGATAGGAAATCTTAGCTGAGAAATAGCATAAAGTTTGTAGAATTAAAATACCATAGTAGAAATAAAATATTCATCAAATATGATTAGTGCTAAGTATATATAACAGAATAATGAACATATTATCGCAAAGATAGAGAAACAGTAAGTTATCTAACCTGAAAGTAGAAATCCTGAACACTCCTTCAAGAGCCTGAAGCATGTGATTTAATTTCTATAAAAGGACAAGTGATTTTTCAGGAAAGGCCCAAAACAAGTATTTAAAGGAATAATGGCTGAAGTTTTTCTCAGTCTGATGAAAGAAAGAAATATGTATCATCACAGATTTCAGAAAACCCTGATCAGGCAGTCCAAGAGATGCCAAAACCAGGTATAGTAACTTTTCTACCACACACCTAGAGTGGAAAGAAAGTCTTGAGAGAAACCTGAGGACAATGACGTATACAGGGCAACAGTCCAAGTGACTCTTGTCCCCTCCTTACTAACAGTGACATCAAAAACCAGAAGAATGTCCTTAATGTGCTGAAAAAAAAAAAACCAGAACGCCCCAAGCAATGAACTCAGCAAAGCATATTCTTCAATATAAAGGCAAAACCACATTTTAAAAACAAACAAACAAAAATGAGAATTAATTCAGTACCAGAAAACCTGCATTGGGGGAAAAATGCCAAAGTAACCATTTGGCAGACGGAAAGTGGTAACAGATGGTAATTCAGGTATCTAGAAAAGAATAAGGTCTTTCAAAAGGTTAAGATTGGGTATTTATTTCTTAGAGACTAAACCAGAATACGCAAGTTTCTATATGAAAGATTATTTCACAATAATGTAGATAAATCTATGTAAAACAATATTAGATCAGAAGTTTCAACAGGGATACCAAGATGTAATAGAGGACAGATATCAAAGTGTATGGTAATCCAGATACAGGTTTCTTTTTTTTAAGGTTTGTTTATTTTTGTTTTTATGTGTATGGTGTTTGACTGTATGTATGTATGTATGTATGTGTACCAGGTGCATCCCTGTTACTCAAGCAGTCCAGAAGAGGCCATCAGATCCCATGGAACTGGAGTTAAAGAACGTTGTAGATCACCATGTAGGTGCTGGAAACTGAACCTGGGTCCTCTGCAAGAGCAGAAAATGCTCTTGACCACAGAGACATCTCTCTAAACCCCAGATACTAGCTGTAAAATAAAATACCCTAGAATTCGTTAGATGACTCCTCCAGGTTATACAAATATAAGGTTTGAGCTTTTTAAATAATTAAGTTACTTCTCTGACAATTTCACTCATGCAGACAACGCATTCTGATTATGCATTATCCCCACCCTCTTCTCCCCAATCCCTGTTAATCCCCCTTCTTCCCTACCAGTCCATTTCCCAGATTCCGGGATTTGGGTTTTGCTCTGTGACCCATTTAGCTGAACCAGTGCATTGGATTGGGACTCTGCACTGGCGTCTGGTGGGGTCCCCAGTGAGCACACATCTGAAGGCAATGACACCCCCTTTCTCCTTGAGTCTACAATTAGCAATAGGTCAGCAGTGGGGTGTAAGGCTTTCTGAGTGGCTCCTCCATCTACACCTGACTGTCGACCGGCCCATCGTATGCGACCCAGTCCCGGCATCTGCAATTGCTGTGAGCTTGTGATCCCAATGGCTGTGTCTTCTCCATAAGATGGAATCTGGCCACCCTTCTCCCTATTTTCTGCCTCTTTTAGTCTTCCAATCCCCTTCCACAGTGTACACCGAGCCTTAGAAGGGATAGGGTACACACCTTGTTGAGGGCTGACTCCTCGGCTGTCATTTATTTTCAACATCTTGTGCAGACGTGAGTCTCGGCATTCACCAACATTGACTGGGGCGAAGACGCTTCCCTGATTGAGGTTGAGAGTGGCATTTGTCTATGGGTATAAACATCAATATTTAGACTGCAGTTTGGTACCGTGTCAAGTTAGTTGAACAACGTTCTAAACTGCCCCCCCTAGGGCCTATGTCTTCCCCTGCCATGGGATTTTGACTAGGTGTACAGCACCCGGCCCAGATTCCCTCCAGTGGAATGAACCTCAAATCCAGTCAGAGTGGTTTACCCCACCATTTGTACAAGCGGGCCTATCCTGCCTGGTAGGTTAGTGTCATTGCTTGGAGGGGTCACAGCTGAGTAGAAACATTGACATCATTTCTCTCCCCAAAGCCTACACAGCACCTTGTAGGACTCTGGCAAAGAGAGGAAGCATCCAGCTTAGTTTCTCCATATCATGCTGCCGAAGTTTGTGTTGTCTTCAGCAATGGTATCTGATCATTGAGTTCTAATGACAACCAAGAGGAATGGCAAGAGCTCATATTGTTTTGTAGACCTTTGGGGTCTCCCTGACACCAAACTCCTAAGGAATTATCTCACCCCTGACACTGGGGTACTTGTTTAATAGCCCACAGCTTCCAGGAGCAACTTTGGGGTTTTGAATTGCTCTGGACTATGATTACCAGCCTTTATCAACCAAAAAAATTTAGGAAAGGGAACCTGGCATATAAGTCTAGTGAAAGAAAATAAAAAGAAGTTTCCATAGAAACACTTGGATAGTTTGATAAATGTTCACTATGATGAAAAGCATATATGGAATTTATTATATTGATTATCAAGATTATTGAGGTATAATTTATAGTAAAATTAACTCTCTAAGGTATAAAATCCTATGACCTTTGTTGCATGTGTGTAGTCATGCAAACCATACCATACCATACCTATCACACACACACACACACACACACACAACACACACACACACACACACACACACACACACACACACACACACAGTCCTCTGGTCCCTTCTGTAGCCAGCACCATACTCTTAATCCTAGATGCTAACCAACAATGACTTGAATTTTGTATTTATTGTTTTTTTCTTTTTCAAAAGTGGCATATAAGTGGAATCACAGGGTATGTAGCCCTTTGTGTCTGCAATCAAAGACTTGCTTTTCATATTCTTCCATTTGGCACATGCATCTGCAGTTTTATGGATGAACCACGGCGCTTAAGTTGATGAACTTTTGGCTTGTGCTGTGTTCAAATATTCTTTCCAGTGTTTGTGTTGAAATGCAATTGCTACTGCAACAGCATGAAGAGGTGGGATGTCTAAGGGTGACTAGGTTGTAAGTGTTCTCTGCTCTGACTAGACTGGGGCCATTATCACAGGACTGGGTTCGTCACCACAGGATGCGGCTCCTGCTGAAAAGATGAGTTCACCTGTTTTCCGGGAGTCTCGTGAGTGCTCACCTTCTTTTCTGCCATGTTATGACAGCTCAAGATGACTCTTGGTCTTGGGCTTTTCATGAGACAGATGAACTTGTGTGGTTTGTAATTTGCTCAGTCTGTGGTATTCTGCTACAGCAGTATAAAATGGGCCAAGACAAATGGTCAATTCTTGTTAATTATGAATAAAGCTGTTTTAAGCATTGGCATATAGGTCTTTGGGTAAATGTGTCTTTGTTTTTCCTAAGTTAGAAAGGAAATTTCTGGGACATTGGATGCATGTTTAGCTTTACTGGGTTGCCAGTGTTTAGGTTTGATTATGATTTGAGTAGTTGGGTTTGTAACCAGGGTCTCCTGTATCCTGGGATATAGACTCTGACACCCTTGGCCCCTAGGTTGTTCTTTGAGATAAGGAATATACAGGAGTGTTCACTGCAGACTTTGCATATTTAAGGAATATACAGGAGTGTTCACTGTAGACTGTAGTCTTTGCATCTGTTACTTCAGGAACAAAAACACTCGTCTCAAAATATAGGGGCATCAAGAACAAAAACAGTAATTTGCTTGCTCATCCGTCTGCAGTTTGGGCACGCTGGCTTCTCTCTGCTGTATTGGCTGCAGTGTATGACTTTGTGCTGTTGGAGGGTCTACGGTAAGTGAGTTTCCATATTCAGTGCCTCAGTTGGTATGGCTAGAACACTTGGAGGCTAGCCTCCTTCTCCAGCAGGACAATTAGATTTATTTACTTGACGACTCTGAAACTGAAAAGAGTGAGATGAAACAAAATAAAACCCCCAGATCTGAAGGTGTACACCTAAAAGATACAATAGATCATTAAAAATATTTTCCAAAGATTATTTTATTTATTTTAAAATGTGTGTGAGTGCATGTGAGTGTGTGTGAATGCATGTGAGTATGTGTGAGAGAGAGAGAGAGAGAGTGTGTGTGTGTGTGTGTGTGTGTGTGTGTGTGTGTGTGTGTGTGTGTTGAGCATCTAGGATGGTTCCACATCTTGGCTACTGTGTTTACTGGTACAGTAATGGATGTGGTGCCTCTCTGAGGTACGCTGATTTAAAGTTCTTTGGGTAAATATCTAGGAAAAGGAGGGGGCAACACAAATACCGTGTTCTCTCTCATATGCCCCCCTCCATATTTATGATGTAACACATGGGGCGGCAACTGTAGGGGGAAGGAGTTCAGCAGTGAGGGAGAACCGGGGAGGACAATGTGGGGGTGAACATGAGAAAAAGGCATATACATGAAAATCTTATAAGGAAACTCGCTATGTTATACACTAAAATTTATAATAAAAAGATTCCTTGGGGGGGGGGGCTGTGTACTTTCTAGCACATCTGCCTACATGCTGTGATTTCAAGGTAGGCAAAGAGCTACTCCCCACCGATCCCCTCCTGATGCCAGCTACTCTCTTACCTGAAATTTTCTAAATGATTTGTTTTCATAGAGTAGACAGCAAGAGTCTAACTGCTAAGAACATGGTCCTGTTTTACCTGGTAAAGTAAGGCCAACTTCAGGGTTTGAGACAGGGGACAGGCTCCTGGAACTTTTTTGTTATTTTTTTAAGAAAGGTTTTACTCATGTGTTACTATTTCAGCAAAGTTATTACTAGTTTAAAAGGCAGGAAGACACGACCGTAAAATAACAAATGAGTTTTATACATTTAAATTATTACACAGACCTGTGGGGTTTATGGAGTAACTACAAGGCCCAGGAAACAAATTAAATCTGAGTGACTAAATCTCTGAAAGTTAAACTTTTAATAGCTTTATTTTATCCCAATATACTGTCTTTCTCCCCCAGTACAGTGCTCTCAAACCCTCAGGAGACTAGAGAACAGAAGAGATGTTGACACTAAGAACAGATACAAGAGCTGGAAATGACTGGCTTGAACTTGCAAGGTGAACGCAGAAGGCTCAGCTTACTCAAACCCATCAGATGATTTCTGTACAGTGAATAACATAGGTGAGGAGTCTATGAATCATAGTGTGTCGGCGGACTTAAAAGCAAGCAACATACGATATCATTCCTGTCAAATTTCTCCTAATTATATTTATAACAAAACTATAGTAAAAATGTAATACTTGCTTCTCGCCCACTCAGGCAGGTCAGGGACATGAATGTCTTGGGTGGCTGAGCACTCACCTACTGTGACATCTACTTGTCACAGTAGCACACACCCCATCTTTCCAGCACTCCAAGTTGACACACACTGACATAAAGTCTCCAAAGCCAAGCAACTAGACTTAGATTAATAATGGTTAATAATTCTAATAAGGAATAGCTGCAACAATACAAGCAACACTACGTATTATTCTTTTTCGACAAGCTTCGTGTTGGGAAACCGCGTGGCAGAAATAAAGTCGCGGTGGCAAAACGGGCATCTGGGAGATGCGTTAGCCAAACCACAGACAAACACACCCCTCACCTATCAAGAAGCCTGTTCGTGCTTTAAGGGGAAAACTAAGCTAAGACATAGCTTGTTACAGCCTGAAGCCACCTAGGAAACTGGCCCAGTGAATGGAGAAAACCAGCAATTCTGGTGGCTGGTAAGAAATAACTTAGTCTTGGGGTGACCAGAGGATTTAAAAATGGCTTTGAATTAAAAAAAAAAAAACCACAACAAAGAAGCTTCACACATAGTAGATGCTGAATGGCAAGAGGTCACTCCAGGTGTGGAATGTTGGTGAGTTAGTCCTTGGAGTACATCGTACTATGGCTCTGATAGCAGATACCCTGGAACGATGCTCTGGAGAGGGAATAGACAAAGATCCCAGCTCTAGGTGGAACTTAAAACTCTATGGCTTATCCTCCATTTCTCACATCTGTCTTTATGGTCATCTCTGTAACTAGAACCCTCCTTCCATGGGGTCTTTCAGGACGAGGCCTTGCAGGGCACGTATCTTCTTGTGTACTTGAATGTATTTGGAGACTTTCCTCAGGTTCTCTCATAATGAGTTCTCTCATATACCAGGACGGTTAATGCACCTAAACAAACCCCAAAGCCTTAAAGATTCGACTGGCCTCCAAGCTTCTCTGCTTCTGCATAAAAGTTTATTTAGAGTTGGGACTGTTTACTGAAACTGTTGCCTGTCAATCTGTTCTCCAGCTCTGAGAGAACTGGTCTGCCGCTGGCAGCCTGTGCCACTGCTGGGGTCTGGCTGAATGAATACTCTATCAGACACCTGCCCTTCTACAAGGGAGTTCAGAGAGGACACGGGTCAGATGTTGGCCTGGACTGGTGTTTCTGGCCTTTCAATCCTTCACGTCCACTCACTGCCCAGAGAACCTAAGGCCTGCCCCACACTACTCCCCTTCACCCACGCTCTCCTGAAGGGTCTTCAGCTACTGCCTTTGTGCAGGTGGGACCTGGGCCCCTCACAAGTTTACACCTACCTCTTTTTAATTAGTGTAAATGATTACACTGGTCTCATTCTAAAGACGTGGGTGTGAGTGACGGACACACTGCGGTGGAGGAGCAAAACATGGCCACAACTATCTATGAATACACGACGCAGAGCTCAGCGGGCTTTTCTTCTATTTATGCCCAACAGAAGGTGCCTGCTTCCCCAAGAGATCTCCAACCAGATGGTGAGTTCTCAGTCCATTTTTAATACGTGCAAGATGGCACATGGCTCTGACCTCATTTCGTTTTAGAACTCTGGCCTTTTGTTTCAGCGGTAGGTGACAGGAGCTGCTGATTTCTATCTGGACAAAGGAAGGTCTTTCAAAGGCAGTAGGTCAAAGTCATGGGCAAACGCACATGCGTGTGGATAGCTCTGCTCTTGGACACGGCTAATTCTTTTAAAGACAGGGTCTCGTGGGCCCCTTGAGCTCAATATGTAGCAGGCTAATCGAACTGCTGACCTTTCTGCCCGCCTCCGCTTTCCAGTTTCAGGTGTGGACCACCCCACCCAGCCTAAGCTGTTCTTGACAATACATCTGTAAGTATGTGCCACTGATTTTGTTTCAGATCACTTTCCGCTCTTGAGCTGTAGTTCTATTGACTGCAGAAATGAAAAACTGCTTATTCTCAAGAAAGAATCATTTTGGAGAAAAAAAACACGCACACATTACATCACACACACACACACACACACACACACACACACACACACACACACACATGCATCAGCCCATTTGCCTCAGATCTTTCCCTGTTAGTGTTCACGATTCAGAACTGGCATTTCAATTATGCTGGGCTTCCAATATAATGAAGGTAACGGCTTTCAGCAATGAGGAATAGCCGGGAAGGTGAGCCATCATTTTATTCAATTACTTTGGTTTGCCTGAACATATTACACATTACTCCTTAAAATTAGGCAGGGAGCACACATGTTCCAAAAGGCTGCTACTTAGGAGCCAGGATAAGGCTCAAGAACTGCTCATCATTGCTACTGGAGAACAGCCTAGGGTTATACTATTTTGTTTTCTTCTTAGATGCAATTGAATAAATGAAGGAGAAATGACGTGCCATGAGGTCTGAAATCATCTAAACTGTTGCCTCTTTTATTTCCTAGGGTGAATTATTACATTGACTGTATGAAATCAGCAATGGGGAGAAAGCGGTGTAGATGTGAAAAAGAGATCATTTAAATATTTATGGTATATTACCCTAAATCGTAAGAATCAGTCTCAAAATGACATGGAGTATTTTTGTTCTGTTTTTATAGCACACATTATATCTACTAACACAAAACCGTGAGATTGGAAAGAACATTTGGTAATAAATGGCCAATATCCTAATTTTACAAAGGAGGAAACAGATAGGAAAATCAAAATCTGCCGACTCTCCCGGGGACACGCTGATTGCACAGGATCCTTCAGACATAATTTCCACTTTCCAGCTCTAAGTCTTACATTCCTCCTGGGTACATGCACACTATACAGATCATTACTGTCATGCTGGATAGTTTTCTGTCAACCTCACATAAACTGGAGTCATCAGAGAGAAGGGAGCCCCAACTGAGAAAATGCCTCTGTAAGACTGGGCTGTAGGGCATTTTGTTAATTCATGATTCCTGAGGGAGGGTCCAGCCTATTGTGGGTGGTGCCATCCCTGGGCCGGTAATCCTGGGTTCTATAAGAAAGCAGGCTGAGGAAGCCATGGGGGGCAAGCCAGTAAGCAGCTCCCTATGGCAGTTGCTCTCAGTTTGGCCCTAAGACAGTGGAGCTGGCCTCACCAGTGAGCCTTTAAGTAATGTGTGCCCATGGGTTCCATGCTAACTTGCTGAGCTAGGATTTCTGGGAATGGTGTCCAGTTTAACTGTGTTCTTACTTGTGTTAAATTTTGAGAACTCCCTATCCTAAAAGATTTCATATTTAATGATTTTTAACAATTTCCTCTATATTTACCTCCCTGTCTAAATAATATGTTCATAATCTTACTTGATTTGACAATTTTATACTTATTGACTTCCTGCTATGAAAAATGAGGATGTATTTAATTCTTTGCAAATTTTCCCCTTTTCTAATTCTTCCAGTGGGATTATATCACAATTAGTTCTTTAGCCTATTATATAATTTATGCCATGAAAATGAGCCTCCCTACGAAGCTGAAACAAATCTATGCTTGTATTCCTTTTCTTTGACACTTGTTTGCTTTTCCTGGAATTAAAAATGGTCTGGTTTTTTATTGGTTCAGATTCCTTCTTCCTTCCTTTTCTATCCTCCTTTGTTTCTAGACAGGTCTTGCTGTGTAATCCCAGACAATTTCAAATTTTTGATCATCTTGCCATAGCTTCCCACGCACCTCTACCGATATTACCCTTGTCAAATCCATCTCTTTAACCATTTAAATAGCCTCCTTAAAAAAAGAAAGATTTATTTGTAACTGTTTTTTTATATGTGTGTGTGCCTGTGAATGTAGGTGCTAGAAGAGGGTGTTGGATCCCTGAAGCTTAAGTTATGGTGGTTATGAGCTGGTCAGTGTGGGTGCTTGGAGCAGATCTCAGGCACTCTGCAAGAGCACTACATGTCCTTAACCACTGAGCAAGCTCTCTAGCTCCCAGAATGGAATTTTCCCACTTATCCCTCTTTTCAGCTTATACACCATAGAGCAGCATTTAAAGACATAGCTCAGGTCATGTCTCATGTACATACTTAATTGTAAATAAAGAAAGGAAGGAACTACTGGGCATTTGTTTGGGGGATTCAGATCTGGGTGGGGGTTGGTGGTGACGTAGCAAGACTGTAGGTGAGGGAATTTCATATACACTTCTACTTACCCTCCAGTAAATCAATGTTATGAGAACAACAGAGGCACTAAACATTTAGATCACTGTTTCTCAACCTGTGGGTCGCAATCCCTTTGAGGTCACATATCAGATATCCTATATATCATCAGATATTTACATTGCAATTCACTACAGTTATGCATTAGCAGCAAAATAGCTTTATGGTTGGGGGTCACTACAACATGAAGAACTGTATTAAAGGGTCTAAAACATTGATTTAGATCATTAGTACTTGCTATGCCATTCTGGGATTATAGAAATAAAACGTGTAATTATTGTATGTAGGGCATAAAATGTGTATTTACAATACACTGAATGTAGAAACTAGTATTGGAGGTTCCTATGGCTGTGGGGATGGGCCAGTCAGTAGAATGCTCCCACACAAGCCTGAGGACCTCTGTTCAAATCCCCATGTTAAAAAGCCAGGTGTGGACAGGTATAGTGGTGCATGCCTTTAATCCCAGCACTCAGGAGGCAGCTCTCTATGAGTTCCAGGCCAGCCTGGTCTACAGGGTGAGTTCCAGAACAGCCAGGGCTACACAGGGAGACCTGTCTGGTGTGTGTGTACGGAGGGGGGCAGAGCGGGGAAGCCAGGTGAGCCACGTGTGACTGTGGCCAGCCTATCACAGCTCTAGGGAGACAGACAGGAAGAAGCCTCGGGCCTGATGGGCAGCAAGCCTTGTCAAATAGGTGAGCTACAGGTTCATTGACTAACCTTAGCTGAAAAAACTACGAGGTGGAGAATAGAAGACATCCAACGTTGTGGTGTGTGTGTGTGTGTGTGTGTGTGTGTGTGTGTGTGTGTGTGTGTGATATGTATGGTGTGTGGTATATATATACATGTGTATGTGGGTGTGCTTGCTCATGTGTATGTAAGTACAAATCTAGAAAAGGAATCTTGAGTGTCTTTCCACATTTTCCACCTTATGTTTTGAGACTAAGCATGGAGAATTTTCTGGATAGTGAGCTCCCAGAGATAGGGAGCTATCTCTGTCCTCCAGAGATAGGGTTATGGGCACATTGGACATGTCTGGCTTTTATGTGGGTGCTGGGGATTTGAATTCATTTCCTCATGCTTGCACAACAAGTACTCTTACCCTTGGAGCCATCAACCCAACACTATTTATGATAGTTAATTTTTGACTCTTACATTGTATTTGCCTATAGGCTGAGGTAGGAGTCTAATTTTATTTCCTCCCCCAACTGGTTAGCAAAATATCCTGCCAACAATTTCTAAATTCACTGATGTGCTACCCTGATATAAAAGATGTTTAGAGGTCTGCCGCTATGGATGAATATTCTAATTAGTGTTTCATTCTGGTTAAGAACTCTTTGAAAAGTGCAGTACTTGAAGGGATACCAACTAGAAATGCTGCAATCTAAATTAGATGGTGTTGAGTTTGTTCTCTTGATAGAGAGAGGAGATAAATGTATCCAGTCATGATGGTGGCTCTGGAAGTCACATACTCCAAAGGAGATGTTGAAAGAAGCTAATTGTTAATTTCAGATATGAATGGGAGAGACTATTGTCTTCTTCATAACAAGACAGTGAACTTTTGATAAAGCAGGGTTTTTTTCACTTATTGAGTTACATTCCACCACTAAGTGAAATAATAAGTGCTTGTGTTTAGTTACTGTTGCGTACTGTGACAAAGTACCTTGCAAAAGCCACCTAAGGAGGGAAGTGTTTTGACTCCCAGTTTGAGGGGCATCTGTCATGGCTGTGAATCCACCATGGCAAGAAAGATGTGAGGCAGCTGGTAAGTCAGGAAGTAGAAATGGCGAACGCTGGTGCTCAGGCCACTTTCTCCATTTCATTCTTCTGGACCTCTTAGCCCACAGGATGATGCCGTCTACATATGAAGCATATCTTCCCTGCCCTGTTACTGTTCTCATAGACACACTCACATGTGTGTTATCACATAGATTCCAAAGCCCAATAAGTTCACAGTGAAGATGAACCACCATGAGCTACTCCTGAATTCTTAGTAACCAAATGTTCTGTTCCTTAATCTTTGAACCAATGTAAAAGCCATTAAAAAAAAAAATCTATGAGGATAAATGATCTGATGAACGTCTTTTTCTCTAGAAATATGAAAATAAGGTAGTAAAGGGGAAAATGTCAGATCCTTTGTTTCCTTCAAGGAAACATCATGCAGATAAACTAACAGTTTTGCTGCAGAGAGAAAAGTGGTGGAATACATCTGCAGACAGTGATAATTTCTCCCCAATTCACCACGTGCGTGGCCCCGAACAACTGTTGTCCTCGCTTGCTTTGCCGGTGGATCGGTGCTGTTTGGCAGGGTTCTAACCTGCCCTTGTCCTCTTCTGTTTGTGGAGTTTCTTCCGCCCGCATCCTTTCTCTGCTTTCTGGTTCACGTGGAGTAAGCTGCCCCAGAGACGCGACCATGAGCCACGAGCAGCTCTTCTTCTGTATTCACCTACACAGCACCATTCATAATTTCAAGATTTGGGAATGGAGAGGTGGCTCGGAGATTAGGAGCACTGGCTGCTCTTCCAGAGACCAAGGTTCAATTCCCAGCACTGACGTGGCTGCTCATCTACAACTCCAGACTCAGGGGATCCAATTCCCTCTCCCGGCCTGCATGGGCACTTTATGCACACGACACACACAGACATGCATGCAAGGCAAAAACACCCAGACACAAAAATAACAAATAAAACGTTTAAAAATGAACAAAGTAAATAAAAATTTAAGATTTATGTGTGCTAGTTTCTATTAAGTTGTTACTGACGGGTGATTTCTTAACCTGTGGCAAAATCAAATATATAGGCCTACAACCATTCTTGGAAGAATAAATATGGCTTTTATTGGATGTCACACTGAAAACGGCTCAATGCAGAATGTGCTGTGAGAGTGAAGGCTGGTCTGCCTGTACAGATCTCAGCACTTCTAACACACTCCAGAGAGACCCCCTAGGCTGGAACAATAGCTACCCCAGGGCACGTTAGTGAGAGTCTGGGATCATGGGAGAACCTGCCCCGCCCACACACCACAGAGCTAGCCACAGCCAGCAAGACTCCTGGCACACAAAGGTGGGAAGCTATTAAGGCGAAGACAGCTCGGTTGAGCATGTCTCACTTGTCCAGTTCACAGGATCGGGCCTGCCTGATGGATAGAAAAAACAAGAATCGCCAAGTTCAACTGAAATGTTCCTCATGCCTACACCTGGAAGAATCTAATTTTGAAAGACCCAGAAAGAAGTTGCTCCAATACTTAATGTCTCCACTCCTGCTTTATCCCCACCCCTCTTTAATATGCTTTGGCTTTGTTCCATTTTGAAAAGATTTTTTGTTTTTTTTTTATTCCCCTTCTTCTATTTATCTAAGTTTGTATGTGCATTTTTAGTGAATCCCTATCAGCCTGGATCAAAAGTTTCTTATATATATATATATATATATATATATATATATATATATATATATATATGTGTGTGTGTGTGTGTGTGTGTGTTGCCTGCGTGTGTGTCTGTGCACCATGTGCATGCCTGGCATCCACAGAAGCAAGATGTGGGCATCGGGCCCCCTGGAACTGGGATCACAGACTGAGACCACATGTGGATGCCAGGATTGAACCCTGGTCTTCCGGAGGAGCTGTCCGTGCTTTTACCTGCTGAATCATCTCTTCAGCCCTGTGGATGCACTTTTAAGTTATTAGGCAACCTGATGCTTTAATCTCCTGCCCTTTTCTCTCTGACATTCTCTTTCATTCTTTTCCACCTTCATTTTATTTACCCTTGTTTGTGGTGATATTGTGTTCCCCAATATATTGTGCACCCTAAGAAGCTTATCTGGGGTCAGAGAACAGAACAGCCGCTAGACATAGAGGCCAGAAAATGGTGGCACACACACCTTTAATCCTAGCATTCGAAGACAGAGATCCAGAGATCCAGTGAGTTCAAGGCCACACTGGAAACAGCCAGGCATGGTGACTCATGCCTTTAAATCCAGGAAGTGATGGCAGGAAGCAGAAAGGTATTTAAGGTGTGAGGATCAGGAACTAGAGCTGGTTAAGCTTTTAGGCTTTTAGCAGCAGTTTAGCTGAGATCCTTTCGGATGAGGACTCAGAGGCTTCCAGTCTGAGGAAACAAGATGAGGTAAGGTGAGGTTAGCTGTGGCTTGTTCTGTCTCTCTGATCTTTTGGAATTTACTCTAATATCTGGCTCTGGGTTTTCAATTAATAAGACCTTTATGATTTGTCTTACCCTTGTTTCTCTTTTTTCTTCCCCCTTTCCCTGCCCCTTCCTTATCTCATTCATTTCCTTCTCTATATCTGCCTTAAATAAATCTTAGTTTCATTGTATCCTTTACATTTGTCTGTCACCTTTTCATTCTGTAGTCATTGTATTGTATTGGTGTATCAACTGAAACTGGTCAGTTTTAAATGTATTTCTATACCTCGCTTGGTTTGCTAGTATTGTGGTGACAATAACTGGTTTTCTTCCTCAGTTGTTCCAGGGATCGAGCCCTCAAGAATAGATTCCCAGGAAGAAGATTCTCGAACTGGTGTGGTACAAATGCTTTTAATCCCAGCACTTGAGTTGGAGTCCAGCCTGGTCTATACAGTGATCTCTAGGCCAGCCAGGGCTTGGTGGTAAGACTATGTCTCAAAATAAATAAATACTTAAAGGGGATTCTCAGATAAAATTGTGAGATTAATACAAACCAACAGATGTGAATATTGCAACACAGACGCATGAGAAGCAGAAAGAAACAGGGCAACATGATACCTCTAGGAGATCAGAAGTTCCTGAGTATTGAACCCAAAGACATTGCAATGGTTGAAATGGCAAAGACTGTAAAAAAAAAATCTACTGTGTAAGTTAGGGTTGTTACTGCTGTGAAGAGGCACCATGGCCATGGCAACTCTATAAGGAAAAATATTTAACTGGGTGGCTTACAGTTCAAAGTTCAGTCCATTATCATCATGTAGGACATGGAGGCATGCAAGCAGACATGGTGCTGGAGAGGTAGCTGAGAATTCTACATCTTACACCCAGTGACTCACTGGGTAGGGCTTGAGCATCTATGAGACCTCAAAGCTCACCTCTACAGTGACACACTTCCTCTAACAAGATCACACCTAATCCAACAAGGCCACATCTCCTAACAGTGCCACTCCCTTTCGGGGCCACCACAAAGGTTTCTTTTCTTTCAAACCACCACATCTACTTTTAAAAATAAACAATTAATTTAAAGGGGAAATAAACAAGGATATGAATGAAGAAATCAATTCAAGATTCACTGACAAATTCTACTAAACCTTTAAAAAAGAATACCAGTAGTCCTTCAGTATTCCATAAAATAGAAAGGGAGGGAATACTATCAAACTCATCCCATAAAGACAGTAAAACCCTCATTAAAAAAAAAAAAAACTAGGTAAGGACTCAGTGTGACAAGAAAGCACACAGGGACCATTTGCAGAGAAGACAGAGGCCAGTAGAAGGGACAAGGTCAGGGAACAGAGCTGGGGTCAAGTACGAGTGAAGTACAGTGATGGATGTGTGTAAATGCCAGAATGAAATGAATTTTATTGGATGCTAACTTTAAAAGCAATTCATAAAAACATCCAACTTCTTCCGCAGTGAAAGAGAAACAACCAAGTATCATCACAGTAAGTTTTCCCCGCCACTCTGGAGACTGGAGCCTTCCTGCAGGGAAAGTCTAGGCATTGCTGGAATAAATTCAGAAAGAATAAAACCGAGCTATCTGTCTATGATGAACTCCTGGAAAAAGTAAGGTAATTATTTCAGATGCTACACTGTCTGCACAGGGCTACTCTGCTAGCTTTCCATTTCTTCAGAAAGGGAAGAATTTGTGGAACAATTAATGTAATATTAACTGAGAAGATTTTCCTGGGGGAAATTAATGAGTAGGGAAACATAGTGATTACATCTAAAGAAAAGAAACTTTAGGCCATTTGTTTATCCATCATCAAGGATACACAAGATAAATGTGGATTTAAATCTTTGAATTATGTAGGAGGAAAAGCTATCTTTAAACAAACAAGGATGTGATTGAAAGCCACTGACGCTGGGCTGAGCTGTAAGGCAAGCTGTTAAATCCTTGCACTGGATCTTCATGTGATAAAGAAAAAAGCAAATGCTTTTTCAAGGTCTTTCAGAATCCATGATGATGTGAAGGATGGCATTCTATGGCATGGTAGTTGTCACAGGTCCTGTTACTTCATTTCAGTCTTTTCATACTAAATTACTACATCATTGTGCTGTGTGTGTGTGTGTGTGTGTGTGTGTGTGTGTGTGTGTGAGAGAGAGAGAGAGAGAGAGAGAGAGAAATAGAGAGAGAATTGATACTTGTTTCTGAATTCCTTCATTCTTCCTCTTCTTTCTTTTTTTATTTTTTTATTTTTTTTTTTTGGTTTTTCGAGACAGGGTTTCTCTGTGTAGCTTTGCGCCTTTCCTGGGACTCACTTGGTAGCCCAGGCTGGCCTCGAACTCACAGAGATCCGCCTGCCTCTGCCTCCCGAGTGCTGGGATTAAAGGCGTGCGCCACCACCGCCCGGCTTCCTCTTCTTTCTATTTGCTTGCAAAAAAATGTAGATTTAAAATAAAAGAATTGTCACCTCTGATGATTACAAAATCAATGTTGACTTTGAAAGGGAAACCAAATACGATGCCAGCTACATTAACTAACTTATTGTAAGATGATTGGGTGGTATTAATTTCTTATTAATTGATACTCCAAGAAGCTCCAGTGTCTTGGGCTCCTACGCAAGCAAACCTAAAGTCTATGTAAATATAAAAGAAAACTTAGGCTTAATCAATAAAAAAAAAAACTACTGTCTTAGGGTTTCTATTGCTGTGAAGAGACACCGGTAACTCTTCTAAAGGAAAACATTTAGTGAAGGTGGCAGCTTACAGTTCAGAGGTTCAGTCCATTATCATCATGGTGGAGAACATGACCGCATACAGGCAGACATGGTGCTGGAGAAGTAGCTGAAAGTCCTATATCTTGTAAGCAACAGGAAATGGTCTGTGACACTGAGTGAAGCTTAAGCAAAAGAGACCACAAAGCCCGCCCCACAGTGACACACTTCCTTCAACAAGGCCACACCTCCCAATAGTGCCACTCCCTATAAGCTTATGGGGGCCAGTTACATTCAAACTATCACAACTACCAACTAAGCATGAACTAGAGACTTTATCACCACCAACCTGCCAAGGACTACTAGTATACCTCTACCAGGGAATAGATAAATTCGTGGATACAGAATTATGGTCCCCAGTGTGGAGGAGGAAGAGGAGAATGATTGCTAATGGGTGAAGGGTTTCTTTTAGAAATGGTAAAATGTTACCAAAGCACATGATGGGGAGGGCTGCATAACTTCATGGATACACCAAAAATGATTTATATAAAGGAGAAAATTAAATGCCACATGAATTATCTCTCAACAAATATTTGTTGACTACCCTTTTTGTGCTGGAAGTTCTTCTAAGAAGAATGTGAAAATACTAAATAACCTACTCTCAAAAAACTTGCAATAAAAAAAAAACACTGCTTAATATGACCTTGTATCCTTGGCAAATCACACATATCAGTGTCCTGACAAGTTTTTGCCATGGTAAAATTTGGTAGAATAAATCTCCACCAGTGGAACCTAAGTTACAGTCTTTTCCACAAAGAAAATGGAAAGAAGGGACTTGAAATAAATAATAGAGAATGAAGTGTCACATATTAAAAAGGAATAGAGAATGTCACTGGAGTGAGAGGAAGAAAAATCACCATCATGCTACCTTGGGACACGAGGGACAGAGTGTGTCCTTTGTATTTGACAACTAGACCTGAGTGAACCACTTAGTGTATTCAGTGGACAAGCACGGGCAGGAGTAACTTTGCAGTGAGTTCACATGCATAGTGATTGCTAAAGAAATGCTGTTGCAGTGAGAATAAGTGTGTTTTGAAGAAGTAAGTAAAACGTTTGAGCCATGCTAACAAGAGCCCTGTAAGAGAAGGGAGAACAGCAAATGGTATCATTAGGAACATGGGTTAAGAAAGCTTATTTCCTAATAGGAAATTAGTTGTAGTCTAAAACATGGTGGTAGGAAGGAAGAAGAGCTTCCCATGATGAAATGGTAAGAGGCGGCAGCAAGATTTGGAAGAGGTGAAGAAGTGAAGTCCACAACCCAAGAAGAGTGATTGGTCTTGCATCTAAGGACAGACATCTGGTCCTCTGAGGAGAAACATGTATGTAGTTAGTAGGCACAAGCTTATCTGCTGGAATGGATGAGAAGTTCAGAGAAATGATGTTTAGTGACTTCAGGTTCATTAATAAGTAAGGAAAGTCATCTGCACAAAGTGAAGGTGGGAACAGAGGAACCTAAAGATGTCAATGAAGATTGGAAAACAGTTTGTAAGGAACAGAAGAAAAGCACCAAGACAACAGAAAGGACTGCAGGGTAGAATTACCCATCCATAAGTCAAAATGCTTAGTAGTTTTTGTCTGTGCATTTTTATTAGTTCTTTGAGAGTTTCACACAATATGTTTTGGTTATATTAACCCCTTCCTCAGCTCTCCTAAGATCCACCCCTCTTTTCTACTCACACATATGTGTCTCTTTTTTAAAAACGTTTAAGACAGCCGGGCGGTGGTGGCACATCCTTTAATCCCAGCACTCAGGAGGCAGAGGCAGGAGGATCTCTGTGAGTTTGAGGCCAGCCTGGGCTACAGAGTGAGATCCAGGAAAGGTGCAAAGCTACACAGAGAAACACTGTCTTGAAAAAAAAATAAAATAAAAAAAAAATAAAAAACAAACAAAAACCCCTCTAAGACCAATTTGTACTCGATACTTTAATTTGCTCATCATGCTTTCTTTAAAAATTCTCTGAGAGTTGGCACACATTTTGTTATTAAAAGACAAAGAAGATGGATCGAGACTTTATTGATAATTTCTTTGTGTATGTGCTTTATTAATATTTGAAGTTAGCATAGAAAGTAATGGCATTTCATACCCATGTGTCATTATACTGTGTTCCAATTACCCTTCCCCACCTGCCCTGCTCTGTACACCCCCACAAATGGGTTCCCTTCCTCCCCTAAATTATCCTTCCCCTGCTTTCATATGAAAAATTTCTCCTATATAATGTATTGATCTTGATATTTTCAGAACTCAACTTAAAAGTAGTATTCCAGGTTATAAGCAGCACTTTGTTCTTTAATAAAATGGCTCGAGCCATTTTATTTTTTTTTCCTTGTAAAGGATAAAGACACTGGGGGCCAGAAAGATGGCTCAGCAGGTTAAAAGGGCTTGCTGCTCTGACATAGGATTTGAATTTGGGTTCCCAGCACCCACATGTGTGTGGGGGCTCACAACTTCCTGTAACTCTAGCTCCAAGGGATCCAATGCCTTCTTCTAGACTCTGTGGGCACCTACACTCACATGCACACATTTCACCCATACACACACAAACACAAACACACACACAATTAAAAACAAAGTAGTCTATATAAAAGAAATACAAATACTAGACAAAATGATAGTGTAGAAAACTTAGACAGCACTCCTAATCTTTGTGTTTTAATAGAATGTGTTCCAGTGAGGAAGAGACCCTGCAGCTTTGATATTCTTGAGTTTTGAAAAATTCTTTTGTGTAAATGTTGTCGTCTATAACACATTTCAGCTTTTCAAAGAAGAATATGCTTTTCACTGAAGCACCAAAGTTACAGAAGTTTTTCAACGTTTTAATTTAAACTGTGGTATTCTTTGGTCAACCACCACAGCATGCTATCTTTCATACTCTTAATTTAAAATAGCTATATCAGACTTACTAACTCCTCTACCAGGAGAAAAGTCTTATTTTAGGAACTGCTACCCACCACTTCTCTTGCTTAGTGGGGACGTCCTCTGACACAGTCAACATAGTCTTATAACTTCTCATGAAGCTGATCAGTACAGCACTGTGCAGGAAATCAATGGATTTTAGCTTATGGCATCACACCTGCTACCAGCTATTTATGATGTAATTGAGCTGCTCATGAATTGTCTCTTTACAGGGATGAAGTGAGGAGAAAAGGGAACAGTTGGAGAAGTGTTTAGCTATAAAAAATAAAACAAAACCATACCTTTTAAGACACAAACACGGTAAAATGATCCAATAAGACCAAGACAGCAGGTTAAGGGCTCTGAAAGAATTGAGTGTCGATGAGGAAGAAGGTAAAAAAAAAAAAAATGCCACGTGCTGTCCTACCTCTGAGATAACATGTACCATATCAACAACAGAGCTTAAACAGGAAGAAGAGAAGGAGCCTACGACTTGGTGCTTATGGGAACCCCTCCTCTGTCAAACTCAGGAGGCTTTCCAGATTCAGATTGCTTCAGCAATTACGCTAGTGTAAATTTAACCTAACAGAGGATTTCATGCTCTGACTGCAAAATGTGGCTAGAGACCATAGGCTACCATTAAGAAGAGTAAAATGATAGAATAGCTGAGGAGGCATAGTTAGTCTAAAAAACACGACTAAGAGCAGTTACTGCTCTCACAGGATTGTAAGGAGTGAAGAAAGAAGACTGATCCCCATCTGGGCGAGCAATGGAAGCCCAGGTGAAGGAGACTCTGAGTTTTGCATTTTGTGGAGAAGGGAAGAAAAGAAGAAAGGTGGCTAGAATGCCAGAGCATTCAGAAAGTTGGCACATTGCTCAGGAACTAAGAACACCAAAGGCTGCACATAAAAACGGCATTTTATTTGATGCCATATGTTGTTTTAACTCTGAGTGTAATGGATTTCTGAGTTGGACATTGGAAAATCATAAGCAAGCAACAGCAATTAGATGTATTTTAGGTCCACCTGAGGAGCTAGAGATTCCTTCAGAAATAGGAGACTGGAGTTGACAAGGCAAGATTCAATTAAATATTACCTGCCTTGAGTTAGGTGCAAGCCTAACTATTCACAATTGAATTGTGGACACTAATTACTATTTGTTGAGTACCTGTCCTATTCCAAGTACTGAAGTTGCTTTCTCACAAATGGAATCTTCTTCAAGTCACATAATAAGTAAAGTGACTCTCAATGACCTGCAATGGGATTGATCTGACTAGGTCAACAGAGAATGGAATCATGAGACACACATATACAGAAAAGCAAGGTTTGAGTGAGCCTCATGCTCTGTTGGACATGTACCAGCAGTCTAGAAACTCAGCCCAGGAGTATGTTAGCTAATCTCCCTAGGGGTTCTTTACAGGGTAGCATCTCAGGCTGCAGCCATCCAGGAGGAGGAAGCTGTAATTAGTGCATACACTATCAGCTGGGACCAGGAAATGCCTTGCTATTCCCATGGGTCTGAGGCATTGGGTCCTTGACAAGACAATGCTCATGTCAACAATACACAGTCACTCAAGACTTCAGCTGCTCCCACAGTAAAGATTTTCACAGTTTTGCAAATGGAGGTGAATTACGTGTGTTCTAAACATGGAATCTGTACCATAAGGAAACTCCACCAGACATGTTTGTACAGGAAATGCTTGGTAAGCTCTGAGTTTGGAGATAAGGAGATGACGTCACCTACTTTGGGCTTTATAGCAGAGATTAAGATTGAGCCAAGCCCAGGTTATTAATATAGAAGTAGTTATGTTGTCCCCACCTTGCTATTTGGGGGTGTGTGTGTGTGTGTGTGTGTGTGTGTGTGTGTGTGTGTGTGTACCAAAGAGTTTCATTGGGGTTATTCACATGAGCATGGGTGAAGAGCTCTTTATGGAACATGGGCAACTTGCCAGTGGTTATAGCAGTGAAGAAAGTATTTCTTCCTCACCCAGCAGCCATTGACTACCTATAACTCTTCAGGGATTAGTGAGATTGATGAGACTCCTCTCCCTTCCATGATGGAATGTTGATGACCTAGTCTTGTGCAGGCCATGTGTAGGCAATCAGAGCTCTCAGGAGTTCAGGAAAACAACTACCATGTCATAAACAGAAAACAGCATTCCACCACACTCCTGCCCTTCTTCTGGCTCTTCTATATTTTTCTATGATAGTCCCAGCCCCTCTTTTGTGATAGTCCCTGGGCCTTGGAGAGGGCAATTAAACACATCCCACTTCTGGCTGAGAATTCAGCAGTCAATTATTCCCCCAATGATTTGACCAGTTATGATCTCCTCAATAACCACCACTCACTGCAAAGAGAAACTTCTCTGAGAAAAGCTGGCAGCACCACGGATCTGGGGGTCCCCCTTCTACCTTCTCAAGCACTGAGCACTCGCTGGTTGAGCCACACTGAGCATATAAATAGAACCACAAACTCAGTGGCACTTACACAGTAGTGATGGAGTCATAAACAAGCAGGCAAATGCTAGTATGGTACTGTTTCCACAAAGAAGATGTGATACCTACATGGGAGATGCTAATTTTAATGTAGGTGGCCAGGGAAGGCTTTATTCTAAGTCAAAAGCTGATCTGTTTCTCAAGTAGTGTGAAGAAATCAAGAACCCGAAGATGTTTTGGAAAAGCATTTCAGGCAAACACAGCAAATACCAGGGAAATGGTTCGATTCCTAAATACAGTTGTCCTATTTTCTAATCCTAGACTCTTTCAGATTTGGCCATATTTTGGAGAATGAGAAGAGTTTTGGTTAGTCTAAAAATTTCCCCAACTCTTTTTGTATTTAGTGCTCAGCGGTCCAATTTGCTTCTAACACCCCACCATAAATACGTTGAATAGCTTCTTGTAAGGAGGAAACTGCCTTGTTCTCAGCCATTAGAGAAGGCATTTCTCTAGGTATGGTAGGTTGTCTACAGAGAGAGCTACAAGGTTAGTCCCACCTACTTCTAGGAATTCGTTCATTTATTTATTTTGCAACTGTGACTTGGCAACTTTTTTCATTAAGATATGAAAACCTTCTCCATATCTTTGAATCTGGGATGGACTTGTACTTGCTTTATCAAAATAGTTCAGTGGAAGTAACACTAAGGGACTCTGCTTCAACACCATGGCGTCTGTGAAGTTTTAACTTTTAGAATGCCACCATCATCAAATGAAAAACCCTCAGCCAGTCTCCTTGAGAATGAGAGACTAAATGAGACATAGGCCCAGCCAAAGCCATCAGCAATCATCAGAGGTGTGTGTGTGTGTGTGTGTGTGTGTGTGTGTGTGTGTGTGTGTGTGTGTGTTTTGCATGCATTTGAGTGTGTGTGCTTTGGTCCTCATTCCTGCTTCTTCCCCCTTAAGATGTTGCTTAAGTATATGAAATGAATTCCTATGATTGGATGTTGCGTTGGCATCCATTTTGAGTCTGTTAGGCTATCTCACACTGAGCAGGGCTTAGTTATCCTGGACAGGATTTCCAGGTCTCTATTTCCCTAGTACCTCAATGTGGCCAATCCAAATATCCATCTTCTACAACTTTCTTGTGGTAAACACCTCCTTGTGAGGATCCTCCATACAAGTCCCTTGACCTCCTCCACTGACCTCCATCTGCTTCCTGGACTGTATAGACAAGCCACAGTGACCACATCACTCACACTATGGACCTAGAGGACGCATACTCTCCTGCTGTAGAACCGTTATCTAGAATTTCCTGTTAGGAAACCTGCTTGGGTCACACCCTGGGCCCCAATAAAGGCTTGGTTCCCACAGGTCTGTCTGTCTCTCTCTTGCTCTCCATCTACAGGTTCAATGTGCACATCCCGCAAGGCTTGCCCCTTCATGTAGTCTCTACCAAACATGGTGCCTCTTGTGAGAATTCTTTCCCTGGGGAGACATATCAAAGTCATTCCTGTCCTTATAGGCTCCCAATAACGGACCAAAGTATGATTCCATCAAAGTTTAGGCTGGGAAACAATGAGTTTATTGAGCTTATTTACAGAGCAAGGGCAAGGGGTTACCAAAAGGAGCATGGGATACCCCAAAACCAGTAGCACTAGAGACCACTCACCCAGCATGGATGAATAACCTCTCTTCAATTAATCCCTTCCCTCCCAATGTACACTAACAGCTCTAGAGACCTCAAGACTTCAAGGCCATGTGCAATCAGTGCAGAATGGCATTCAAATGGCTGGGAGAAGAGACTGGAATTTTAGGTAGGGTCTAATGGCCCTCCTTACCCCCTTCTTCTCTAAGGGAATGTCAACGGCCACCCCTGATGGTCTCAAGCAAGCAGACACAGATGATCTGATGAAGACAGAGGCTGTTTTGTGCAGAGGACCACCATTTACAATGTCTTCTTCTTCCCTGGATTTGTAAGCTGCAGATCCATTTCTGTGTGTCTCACCTGATCAGCACACTGGGCCTAACTGCTTTCCTCATTAGGATCCTAGAGATAAGCTGTCCTGGCAGCACTAAACTAGATAAGGGAAGACAAGAGTTATTTATTTACGGTATAAATAAGTCTCCTCTGGGAAGGACACCTGGCCACAGGTGGGACATGTCGGTTCTAGGCCATCCAGCAGGATAAGGAGCATCCCATGAAAACCACACTATAACCTCCATAACCACCTCCCCTAGAGGGCTGTCAGCACAGGGCTAAGATGATGGCCACATCCCAGAGATAGACCTCACGACCAAATCAGAAAGAATTTACAGAACATGTTATCTGCAATGTGTAAGAAAACCATTTATTCTCAGGGTTGAATGAGGATCTATTCACTTCGCTAACTTATTAACAGGCACATTTTTACTCTTCACATTCTCCCCCTTTCAAACCTTTTCAATTACTAGGAAACCCAATTTGTCTGCCGTCTTCCCCCTCCTTCATTCTTGGTGATTAGTAAAGACTTCACTTTGTTTTTCTGGCTTCACTTCAACTACATTCCTCCTTTCTGTCAGGACTGCCCAATCTAGCCTCCATTGTTCTTGCCCCACATGGCTACCTAGCGGTAGAGTTTTCCATCTTTAATATTCTCTCTCAAATACAGCTAGAAGTTTTTCAAGTTAGTCAACGCTACCGGATACTAAAGAAAACGCAAGTTGAATGCCCTTGATTTAAAAATCCGAAAGACAATACAGTAGAAATTTCTGCATTTGACCTCATGTGATGGGCTACAATTTAAACACAAGCCCTTCCAAATGACTACATAAAATTACCTCCAGTATGTGTGCAGATGGAATATAGAATATGAATGAGTTTCGTGTTTAGGCCTGGGTTTCATACCTGTGATCTTTTACTAGATATATGCAAATATTCCAAAATATGAAAAATAAAAATCCTGACCACTTCTAGTCTTAAGCATTCTGGATAAAGGGATACAGGTAGAAGAATTGTAGCACTGTCCTTAAAAAGATAAACAGTCTTAAAGAACATTTTTTTCCCCAATGTAGTTCTTTCTACTGTTATTGGGCCTGATTTTCATCATTGATCAAAAGTAGACCAGCTTGTATGAAATTCCTGGCTACTAGTTTTATATTATCAACCTGTAGTCACTCTAATGCAATTATATATACTTCTTTTGAAAATTCCAGTATAAGCATTTGCAATTGGTGTGACATTTATCTAGCCTTTACTTCCATCTAAATCAAATTATTGCCCCACGCCTGTCAAATAAATCTTTCCACATGACTGTCTGAACTTA
This sequence comes from Peromyscus californicus insignis, assembly GCF_007827085.1. Lineage (NCBI taxonomy): Eukaryota > Metazoa > Chordata > Mammalia > Rodentia > Cricetidae > Peromyscus > Peromyscus californicus. Next base: position 33,713,236 of record NW_026294535.1, read on the forward strand.
TTTTGGTAGTCATATAGTTGTGTTCTTAAGCGGCTTCAAATACTTACCTCATGGAGCTGCAAAGAGTAGCTGTTATATATGTTGGCCAGAACTGGAGATGCACTGAATCAGGTCCCCATGAGAAAAATAAATCTGTGACATCAAAGTCAACAGCTCAGTGGATTTTCTGTGTGGATTCAGGACACGCTAATCCATGTGCAGTTCCTAGCGTGTATCATGTGGGTTTCTACGCACACTTTGGCGATACTGCTTGATTTTCCTGTGATTCCCTATTTCTTCTATTACTTTTATCGATGTTGTGACTCCAACGAACCAGCACAGTGTATATGTGTTTTCCTCATGTGGTGTTTCAGGTCATGCTGTTAAAAAATCGTATTTGCCAGGATCCAGATGAATTCTTATGTCTTTTCCATGCCTTCTGTAGTCTTCTCTGCTCCCACAGAGCTTGAGAGTCACCTCTAACCTGGGGCTCACCACACTGTATTATTGTGTTTATAAACTACTGTTCTCCACATCACTGCAAACTTTGCTATGCATTACATACCTGGCATCTAGAGGTGAGTGGTACATGCATGTTATCTAACATTTACATCTTCGCATGTTACCTTGACTCACTCCGAAGTGTCTCAGTTCTTCAGCTATCCACTCACTTATTGCATGAGCCAGGAAGGATAGCACACACCTGTAATACCAGGACTCAGGAGGTGGAGTCAATAGGATCAGGAGTTCAAGGTCAAATGAACACATGTTTGTATAAAATAATTGGTTTTATAATGAAATGTTCATAAATATACACAGCGTGCTTTTTTTTTTTTTTGGTCTAGGATAATTTTATATAGCAAGATAGTGGCCAGGCTGGAATACATAAGACTCTGTCTCAAAAGTCACAACATGTCCACCACCAATAGAAAACCTTGCTTTATAAAATTGCATGTTCAATGTGAAAATGAAGTTATGTGTATACCATACTGTTCAGCCTCTGTTAGATACTGAGTGTCTTCTGCTAATAAATGAAGCATATCTAGGTAGACATGATGCTCATGCCTGTGATATCAGAATTTCGGAGTCTGAGACAAGAGGCTCACAAGTTTGAGATCAGTAGAGACTACACAAAAAGATCTTGTCTCAAAAAACAAAACAAAACAAAGCAAAAACAATATTTATGTGTGTGCTGTTTTTTTCTCTCTTTACTAGACTTAAATGTTCTCCCTGTTGAATAGCTTGTGCTAATAAAGTACATTTAAGATGTTATCAACTTGATACTTCTTCCAATATGATGTTTATGTATTTTAATGAAATCTCTAAAAGTGAAACAACATAAACCTAAACAAATACTCCTCTAATTTTGCTGCCAAATGTCTTAAAATATCTTAGTTTTTCAAAACTATGTCTTGTAAGATCTTACATTTCTCATATTTTTTCTTTTTCCTTTTATCCACTAGAGTAGACTTGATGACAGAATTTAAGAAATTTGTGCCATTTTTGGATATATGAAAAGCTCTATTTACTATAAACACATATTTTAAAACTTTACATTTACTATTTATTGTGTGCATAAGAGGGAGAGAAAGAGATGAGAGATGAGAGAGAGAGAGAGAGAGAGAGAGAGAGAGAGAGAGAGAGAGAGAGACTGTACACACACACACACACACACACACACACACACACACACACACACACACACGCCATGGAGAGCATGTGGTGGTCAGAAGGTAACTCTCAGGCATAAGTTCTCTCCTTCTATACCCAAGGGTTCCAGGGATTGAACCCAGGTCATCAGACTTGCTGGCAAGTACATTTACCCACTCAGGCATCTCACCAGCCATGTAAATATGTATTAATAAACAAGAAAAGCCCCACAGCTAAAAAGAGAATATAAAATGGTTCATTTGAAAGTGTATTTTTGTAAAAAAAAAAACAAAAAAAAACAAAAAGAAAAAAACAACAAAAAAACCCCAAAACTTCGAAGTAAGATGTCAGAATAGACACGTCTTCCGTGTGACTTTGTGAGCGAGAAGAATCAGAGCAAAGAGAGGATGGGAATCAAGCACACTATAAAAGGAGACTAAAAACCACACAGGAACAGAACGTATGAAGTCATCCACAACTCAACCCCAGATGCCCTGGGGAGGGAGGCTCAAGGTAAAACCAGATGGTGCAGGCAGGGGCCATGACAAGAGGCCAGGAGTCCTGGCCACAGGAGGACACTTCCTCTTAACAGTGGCAATCAGGAGCCGGGCGGTGGAGGCACACGCCTTTAATCCCAGTGCTTGGAAGGCAGAGGCTGGCGGATGTCTCTGAATTCGAGGCCAGCCTGGTCTACAGAGCGAGTTCCAGGACAGGCTCCAAAGCTACACAGAGAAACTCTGTCTCGGGGGAGAAAAAGTGGCAATCAGTAGGAAGATTTGGTCTAGAAATGACTCTTCCTGCCCAAAAAGGGAGCTTCAGAGAAAAAAAATTCTACCTCACCACTTCTAAGTGCTACACCCAGGAGCCATCTTGAGAATGGAACAGTTATTGCAGACTAAACTACGATGAAGATCAGAGAATCTGGAACAGTCACAATTGAGGGCCCCCTGGGGACACCCTGGCCCAGTGATGTGGGGAGAAGACCCTATGGGACAGCTGAAGAGGGGCAAGGTCTTTTAAACGTTTACCCACTAAGGAGTTCAAGCCTCGAGAGACACGGGCCGTGGAGGGGATAGCGGTTGGCTCCACGCTTTGTGGTGGGGAGTAGATCCAGCCACCTGGAGTCTAATCTGGGGGCAGGATCTGAGAGTGCCCAGACTAAAGAAAACAAGTTTCTGAGTGTCCACAACCCCTCCCTCCCGTTAGTACAGAACTCAGTCATCTACTGAGTCCCCAGCTCCTCGAGGCATTCAGGGATAAACTGTGGTTGGGTCATTGGCCACGATCCTAGGAGCACAGACTGAGGGCCCGGGGGGCGTGTAAGAACCCGTTTTGCCTACAGACCACCAAACACAGCGCCGCCGATACCAGCAGCAGCCCTGAGTGAGAGTGCGGAAGAGCCTCTGGAGTGACTACCGCCTTGGCATGGAAGACGTAGCCTTACCTGGCCCAGTGGGAAACACAGGCAGAGCTCACTCTGCATATCAGCATCAATCTGTTTGGTAGAGCTGGGAGAAATGAGGATAGCTTTATGCAGCCTACTGGTCCCTCCCAAGAGAACATATGAAAATGTCCGCGGCTACAAGAAAGTTTTGACTTACTTATTTTTTTTCTTACTTTCGTCTCCTTTTTGTTGCTCACCAATGGCATTTTGTCTCTTTTCTTTCTCATTCTTCTTTTTAAAACAATCTTCTTTCTTTCCCCCTTTTCCACCCTCTTCTTTTTGGCTGAAATTTTATTCATTTTGACCATATATTTAACTTTTTAGCTTACTGTATATTATTTTGACTCGACCCCCCTTTCTTTCTTCTCCTTTTTTGGTGTTATTAGTATAGTTGTTTTTAATTGATTTTTACTGTATTTATCTGGTGTGCCTTTGCGCTGTGGGTGTTTCTGCGAATTGCTTCCCCTCTCTGTGTTGTAGTGAGCTGCTCACTAAGAAAACCCATTCCCATGAAAGTAGAAGAGATGCCGACCCCCACAGATGCATGCATCTCTGCATGCGGCACAAGAAATATGGAGCACGCACAGGGTCTGCAACCGACGGGCTCCTAGAGCTGAAAGGATGCCTCCATCCCTACCCAGAAACTAACTCCAGTTGATAACCATTTGTAAATGAAAATGTAGTTTTCTCCAAGGGAGTCTCACTGAAGAAACAACTACTCTTAAGGGTGGGCAGCGTGCCCAGCTGACCAACATAAAATGAACTCGAGGGCATCTTTGGAGGGTCCTTGTCTGATGTGTCAGGACCTTTCCATTTTAAAACTATTTTACCTTATTATTTTTCTATTTTGAACTTATTTCATTTATATGTATTTGTTCTCTCTCTCTTTACCTGTTTGCATATATATTGTGACTTCTAGTTCAGTGTTTTCATAGGATTCCTGAGTGTGTGAACCAGTGGGTCTTTGTGCCTGTGAACCACCCAAAGGACATGGTGTGTTTCTGTGATGTAGTTGGTATGGTAAATCGGTTTCTGCTCTCTGAGCAGTATTGGAGCAAGCCCTCTTAGAGACCTTTGAATATACAAAACATGACAAGCACTGAGCCAAACTAACTCTAAGAAAGACAGACAAGTCTGAAATAAATAAAATTATGGACAAAAAGACACTATAGCACATGCCCTTGGGATCCACACAAACATCGGGGATATTTGAAAAATCAGTATGCCAATAAACTGAAAATTCTAGGGGAAAAATGGACAAATTTCTAGACACATATCGTGTACAAAACCAAGAAGGGTATTTAAACCAAGAAGGATATTTAGACGTCTCAGTGGGTCAATGATACCGAATGAAAAGTCAACCAAGAAAAGCCCAGGGCCAGATTGGTTTGTGGCTAAGTTCTACTGACTGAGAAAAGAACTAACATTAACACCTCAGACTAGTCTATTAAATAGGAACAAGTGCCACTTCTTAGCACACCCACAGAGACTCTTGTCCTGTGTGTTAGCCAGGGCTTGTCGTTTGTTTGTGTTGGGTGTTTTGGTCACCACCACAAATATTCAACATAAACAACTTACACACAAGAAAGACTTATTTTAAAGGGAAGCATCATGTGTTATGACCCATGGCTTCAGGGGTTTCTCTCCATGGTCAGGTAGATTGCTCTGTGGGGCAGATCATCGTGGTAGAGGGGCTTGACAAAGCAAATACTGGCTGGAAGGAGGAAGATGGGAGAGAGAGAATAAGAATACAAACATGGAGACAGAGACACAGACAGGAAGGGGTCAGATCAAAATACCTTTAAGCCATGCTATGGTGATTTATTTTCTTCAATCAGGACCATCCTCCTAAAATTTCTGCCCCCCCACCAAAATGGTACCATCAGCTGAGGAACAAGCCTTCAACTTATGTGTTTGTGGGGGATACTTCTGGTTCAAACCATGACACCCTAGTAAGGATGCACACACACACACACACACACACACACACACACACACACACAAAAAAAAAAAAAAAAAAAAAAAAAAGAAAGAAAGCTGGAGGTCAAAATCCTCAATGAACATAGATTCAATAGTCTTTACGGACTGGGGGATTTTAGCTCAGTGGTAGAGCATTTGTCTAGCATGCCCAGGATTCTGGATCTGATCCCAACATATATGCACACATATCCCCCCACTTTCCACAAAACCCCACCTGAATAAAATAATTACAAATTACCTCAATAGTACATTAAAAAAAGATCTTATACAGTGATCAAGTTGGTTTCATTTCCAGGGTTGTAAATAAATACAATCGTAGATAAAAATCACATGATCATCTCTCAGACAAAAATAGTAAGGGGGAAGTGAACTAATAGAGGAAGGTAAGGTCTGAGGTGAGAGTTCTCTAGTTTTGCATGTGTGAATAGGACGTGACTGAACTGCACAGCTTCTAATTTCTCTTTCAACTCTAGAAGGAGATGTCCATGGCTAGCCCTCTGTAGAACTCTACTGAGCTTAATCCCATACCAAGAGTAGTGAATCGTGGCTAAAGCACCCTTCCACTAATGATTTCCATCTAATGCGGTCTCTTAGCATGCCTTCAGCCTCCAGGCCCTGGGGTCCACTTAAGGTCATTTAAGCAGAGGCCACATCTGTGCTATCTAAATTATCTAACTAAGCTGTCTGCACTCATTAGATATTTGCCAACCATATGTTAGATCAGGCCTGCTGGAATGGTCTCATTTTGAGAGACTAGATGGCAAAAGAGTAGATCTGAGAAAGAAAAAAAAAGGACTTGGAACACCTGGGTGTCATTAGCAGTAACCAAAGTTTATCTAGTATGAAAACAAATGGGAAGGGAGATGAGCACAGTGGTTGAGTGTGTGTGTGTGTGTGTGTGTGTGTGTGTGTGTGTGTGTGTATACATATACATATATAAATTTTTATATATATGCATAAATGTGTCTATATATGAAAGTAAATTTACAATTTGCTTTAAAAATCATGTTTTCTCTCTGTTACCTAGGCAATGTACCTTTCTATTTTTCTTAATTATTTAATTTTAAAAATTATTCATACAATATATTTTTGATCATATTCTTTTCCCTCCCCCAATTGCTCCCCAATCTCCCCCTTCATGGTTTTCCCCTCTCTTTAAAAAATCAAAAATTTTAAAAAGCACAAAAAAGAAAGAGAAAAAAACCCACAGAGTCTGTTTTGACTTACCCAAGTATTCCCAAATATGCAGGCTGCCTGCGAATATCTTTAATGTGCCTAGTGAAGTAAACTGATTTCCCTTTCTCAGCAGCTATGAATTGCAAATAGCTTCTTGGTTGGAGGTGAGACTTTACGACTACTTCTCCTTCTCTATGTAGGCGTTTTGTGGGGATTTGAACTTCTGTAGGGCTTGTGCATAAAAGCTAGGCAGTGGTGACATATACCTTTAATCCCAGCACTCGGAAGGCAGAAGCAGGCATCCGGATCTCTGTGAGTTCGAGCCCAGCCTGGTCTACAGAGTGAGTTCCAGGAAAGGCTCCAAAGCTACACAGAGAAACCCTGTCTCGAAAAACAAAAACAAACAAACAAAAAATCCCAGTTAGGACTGAGTACTCCAAAGTCTCCCACTCTCTACACATTGTCCAGTCATTGGTTCCTGTGTTAATTACCATCTACTGCAAGAAGAAACTTCTCTAACTGGTGGGTGGTTTCAGTGATGCACTGATCTATGGGGTATAGAAATAGGTCATCAAGAGTGATTTTTATTACTTTAGCAGAATAATTGTAGTAGGTTTTTCCTTAGGGCCTGTGAGCTATCTAGTCTCAGCTTCATGATTTCATTAACAGTGTTAGGAGTGGGTCCTATCTTACGGAATGGCCCTTAAATCCCATCAAAAAGTGGTTGGTTACTCCTGTAATATTTGCACCACTATTGTGCCAGTTGGTATACTATTGTAGTTCACAGGGTTTGTAGCAGGGTGAGACTGGTGATTACTTCCATCTTCTGGTAGGCTATAAAACACATTTCAGCACTATGAGCACTAGTCAGGAGGAACGAAGCTTCAAATCGAGCACCAGCTCGATTTATCCATGTTTGTTGATGCAAGTACGTGGTGTCTTTAGCAATAAGGTCTTCCCATTAGGTTGTGGAGGGTAACCAATAGCATTGGCAATCGTCTGTGATGTTGTAGGGGGTCCATGGGACTCCTTTGCACAATAATCATCTAGTGCAGCCTGCTGTGGGATGTTCTGTATGGCAAATGTGTTGCTGATTGGTCAGTAAATAAAACACTGATTGGCCATTGGCTAGGCAGGAAGTATAGGCGGGACAAGGAGAAGAATAAAGCTGGAAAGTGGAAAGCTGAGTCAGAGAGACACTGCCAGCCGCCACGATGACAAACAGCAGGTGAAGATGCCGGTAAGCCACGACCCATGTGGCAAGGTATAGATTAATGGAAATGGATTAATTTAAGCTGTAAGAACAGTTAGCAAGAAGCCTGCCACGGCCATACAGTTTGTAATCAATATAAGTCTCTGTGTTTACTTGGTCGGGTCTGAGCAGCTGTGGGACTGGCAGGTGAGAGAGATTTGTCCTGAGTGTGGGCCAGGCAGGAAAGCTCTAGCTACAGCAGCCCATTCCTGGTACTGGCCTAACTTGCACAACATGTAATACACACTATTCAGAAAAAGCTGTATGTGGAGATTTTAAGACCAGGTTTGTTTCTCTCTGAAACTCCACCAATAGAATCTCTTGAGATCCATACAATTCCCATCCCTAAGACTTAAAATCCCCATTTAAAGCTTTTTCTGAATAATCTGTTCTTTTAGTTAGGGTTTCTATTGTTGTGATAAAACACCATGACCAAAAGCAATTTGTGGAAAAAAGGGTAATTTCATCTTACAATTTTCAGGTCCCTATCACTGAGGGAAGTCAAGGCAAGAACCCAGGGCAGGAACCTGGAGGCAGGAGCTGGTGTAGAGGTCATGGAGGGGTGCTGCTTACTGGCTTGCTCCTCATGGCTTGCTCAGCCTGCTTTCTTATAGCAACCTGGAGTACCATCCCAGTGGTGGCCTGACCCACAATACACTGGGCCCTCTTACATCAATCATCAATCAAAAAATATTCCACAGGCTTACCCACAGACCAATCTGATGGGGGCATTTTCTCAGCTGAGGTTCTCACTTCTCAACTGACTCTAGATTGTAATAAGTTGACATAAACCTAGCCAACACCTCTGTATTATATGTTATTTCAAATTGTGTGTAATTAGTGAGGCAGACTTTATCTTTGAAATTATTTCATGTTGCAATGTTGTTATTTACCTCTATCTGGCTCTTTGCTTTGACTTTAAAATGGAAAAACATATCAAGCCTGAAAAAGTAACCAAATGAAGCAACAGCAAAAGCAGTTTTTTCTTCCCCCACGTATCTTAATAGAACAAGTAGCATCAAAGAGAAACAGGTAAGTTGGTGCGTTTAGGTTTTTATCTGTTTGACTACCTATGCCTTACTCGCAAACGTGTTTGCCTTGGAAGAACACCTGCTGAGTTTCCCATCTCGAATTCAGAGTGTTCAGTCCAGAACTAAAGGCAATGTATTTAATCCTTATTACCTTAAGCTTGAGGTTGGCTACTTAAAATAATTAGGATGTAGAAGTAACGAGAACATTTCTCATTAGGGTAGGGATAATTAGAACAGATTGTTTATTATACTTTATCCTGATAACGTAAGCTGGAATTCCCAGGAGGTTGAGTAAGAACAGAGAGTGAGGGAAGATGCTGTCAGACTTGTGGGCTTATGAAGTAATTCCGAGGACATCATTTGACTAAGTATATGTTTTTGCAACACTAAGCTCCGTCAGCACCACACCCAGAACGTTATCCATGGTGCAAATTTCAAAGAAGCACACAAGGACTTCCTATGCTGATGCAATTTCTTTGCTGAAGTCTTCAGTTAAGTTGAAGGAAATGCTCAGAGGGACATGAAATGAAGGCGAGAGACAACTGTAACTTAATACTTTGGGATGAAAAACCTAAGTGATTAAGGAATGGTTCATTACAAGTATTTTATATTTAAGTGTTCTCCCAAGTTATCCAGACCAGTTTCATTTATTTTTAGGTATGTGATACAAAGAAGAAAGTTTTACATTTTAATATCCACTAATTACATAGTACTTAGAAATAATCCTTAAAATGTACTTTGGGCACATGACAGAGGGGAAGTTAATGGCATTTAGGCACTCAGAAATCTTAATCTCTGGAGTGGCAAAACTGAAGAAAAACAGAGGTGCTGCCCACACTTCCTCCGATACTCCCACACCTGTGATACCGAGACATTGGAGTTCTGTGTGAGGCTCATTCGTTATCAAATATTTACTGAATGTCTCCTATGTGCTACACTAAGTTCTGGATACACAGTGATGATTACAGTACCCATTCCCCCTGCTGTCTGGAGCTTCCAAGTCCCATGGACAAGACTGACAAAATATGTAACTACAAATTGTCAAAGTTCCATTTTTTAAAAGGGATAGGCAAGGAAAGTCTCTACCAAGAGTTGACCATTAGAGGTGGAGATGGCACTCAGTTGGTAGAGCATCTGGCATTCTAGAAGCCTTGAGTTTGATCCTCAGCTCCACATAAACCAGGCATGGTAGTTTATACCTGTATTCCAGCGTTTGGGAGGTAGAAGCAGAAGAATTGGAAGATAAAAAGTCATCCTGAGCTACAAAGGAAGTTTGAAGACAGCCTGGACTACATAAGACCTTGGAAATGAGAGAAAGGGAGAGGGAAGAAGGGGGGAAGGGAATGCTTAATTAGATTGCATGATGAAGCAAGGAGAAGTGAGACAGTATTCTTGGTTGTTCCCATTTATTGAGCTATGAGCCAGGGCTAATTCATTTTTAAATATTACTAATGACACTATGTCACCCATATTACAGATGAGCAAACCAAGCCAGGGCTTAGCTACCAGGCTAGGAAAGGATAGAGGTAAAATCCTAGATATGACCCCAGAGTTCATATTTTTGATATAGTAATTCCATTTCTTGAAAAAAATCATTAAAGACTAATCAAATATTGTAGCAAGCTTTTTCATTGGCGGCCAGCTCACAAATAATGACACAGAAACTTATTATTAATTATGAAAGCTTGGCCCTTAGCTTAGGCTTGTCTAAACTAGCTCTTATAACTTAAATTAACCTGTTTATATTAATTTACATTATGCCACACGGCATTGCCTCTTTTGCACCTCCTGTTTCCTCCCCATGTCTGGCTGGTCACTACAACTTTCTTCTTCCCAGAGTCCTCTCTGTCCCTGGAAGTCCCACCTAACCTCTTCCTGGCTAGCTATTGGCCACTCAGCTCTGTACTAAACCAATCACAAGGTGCCTTGGCAAAGACACATCTTCACAGTGTAAGTAAATATTCCTCAATAAAAAATATTCAAATAGAAAAATATAACAGGATGAGTCTAGTGTTGTTTTAAGTGTTTTTATTTGTCTTTTATTTGGACACTGAGAAAGAATTTTAGATTTAGGTCATAGTTTCATTTATTAACACTCCTTTTCTTTTTGAAATTTTAGTGTGTGTGTGTGTGTGTGAAGGACAACTTTGTGATGTTGGTTCTCTCATCCCACCTTTATATGGTCTTCAGGCATTGAAGTCAGGTCTCCTTTACCCACTGAGCCATTTTAATGGCTCCTTATTTTCTATTTTTAAGTTATTTATATAAAAGGCTATAAAATGGGTAGATATGAAGTTTCTAAAAAGTAGTTAAATCTTATCATGCTGTACCTATATCAAGGGATAAACAAATAAATAAACAGAAAGGAACATGTAAGGGGACAAAGCAATAAATAATCCTAGAGGAGATGGTTTTCAAGAAATGGAAGAAAAAAAGTCAGTTTTTGTTAGCCCAGGGATATCATAGTCTCTCCATTACTTAAAGCTAGTGAGAGCTATTGGGTTGTCTCAATTAAAATGAAAGAAGGTATTCACAACATTTCCCAGCAAAGCATATTCAAATGGAATGGCTGCATCTCCAGTATTTCCTTAGTTCCATGGGTTTGTACAAAGCAGGAACAGAAAACAGAACAATTAGAAATACGTTGAATGAAACATCAACAGCTGGCTTTGAAAGTTACTTGTCTTTTTAATGTCTTAACCAAAACAAGCAGAGAGAATGCAAACGCCTGTTGAATTAGAGCATTCGTGTTGTTCCAAGGACTGATTTAGATCCATTGATCCTGTAGAGCCAAAGTGATGAAAGAAGATGTCAAAAAAAAAAAAGTTACGCAAAGAAGGCCCCGAACAAAAGCACACAATGGGCAGCATCAGGGCTTTTCACGGGAAGCCACAGTAAAGGCCACCCAAGTATTGTGTGGGGGAGGCGCTCAGTTTTCAACTACAATTAAAGACCCAGATGGGTAAGTCAGTCATCAAGGCTTTGTTCCAAAGATGGTGGTGACTTCTCAGGGGGAGGCTGCCCAGGCTGGCCTCTCTGTCATCAGTGGAGTGATCTTAGCCTCACATTGCTCCCGGCCTCTTAGCCGCTCTCTGTATCTGCCATGACTTGCTACCGTTTTTCTCGTTGGTTAGAGAAAATTCTGCACATATGTTAGATTTATATTCACCTTAGAGTCTGTTCTAACTTTTGAAAATTATACCTTAAGAGGGATAGAAGGTCATTCCCCGTCACTTTATCTTCCACTGGTGCCAGGATTGCTATTTATTTGTTATTTGCTCTGAATAGTTATTCCTACTACTTGTTTATAGTCTTTTATGTATGATTATACCTGTTAATTTCATCTTCACAGAGGAGATTTTAGAACTTTTTAAATCGATGGGCCTAATCACTGTTTATAGCCAATCCCTTAACACCCAGAATAGACACAGTTCAAGCCAACTGTCATAGTTGAGTGGAGTTGACATCTTCATAAATCTTTCTGTCTCTGGTTTCCTCCTGTGGTTCTTTTTATCCTCCTGTATATGCATGCTGCAAGGTATTTTGAGCTATGTTTGAAAAACAGCAGTTGAGCAGGCCAGCACTCCACATCTATTCACTTGCTTTTGATATATGCTATTGAAGGTGAGTGGATATCCAAGTCTAACATGTGTACTGAAGTTCTATGCTTGATACTATTCTGATTTTTAAATTAAAAAAAATATGTTTCTGTTCATCGTGTGAGAGCTAAAGTTACATTTTAAGTTTTGATTACTATGCCTAGGAGATCTACGAAACAAAGATGCCTCTGCTCTGCAAGTCCCTTGCCCAGGGACAGACAGTTCCTGAAATGCTGGAGCAATTGTTTATGGGCGTTAACAAGCCACATGTTTTCACTCCCCTAGACAAGTTTGTTTGACCCATCTGTACCAGATGTGATTAATCACATGTGGGTAGGAGATTCACAGGCAGGAAATAATGATACCTGCTTGCCCCTGGTTGGACCTGATGGGAAATGCAGTGAATTATGGGTTTTCCTTCTTAATCCCCCGCAAAACTTGATTCGGGGCCATCTTCTTCTGGAAACCCAGAGATGGACCTGGCCAAAGCCCACCCACCTGGCCAGTATTTAATTAAAGCTTGCTTCAAGATTGCCTTTTAATTGTGGTGGTGGTCTTATTCTTGACTGATGGGGTTAACAGACAAGCAACATTTGTCGGTGGGTTCTTCTACTTGGAAGTTTGGGATAGGTGGGCGCAGTGACCTGTGCTATAGTCACAGCCGCTCAGAGTCAAGACAAAAGAATCTTGCACCCCGGAACCCCTGGCCAGCCTGTACAGTAGAGCAAACCTGGTTATAAAAACAAAAAAGGAAAAGTAGTTCATGACAGCTGATTGAGATTGTTTTGAGCCATGAAGTCACATTGATAGGAACACATGGATCAACGGTGCAGTTTTCACTTTCCAGGCCCGTCTCACGATTTCGCATCTTATTACTCCTGCATAGGATAAAAGCTCACTGAATAGAGATACTTGCTGTTGTGTCCGTTCTCTATGGAAATATCACCTTTGCTGGGCGGTGGTGGCGCACGCCTTTAATCCCAGCACTCAGGAGGCAGAGGCAGGAGGATCTTTGTGAGTTCGAGGCCAGCCTGGTCTACAGAGCAAGATCCAGGAAAGGCACAAAGCTACACAGAGAAGCCCTGTCTCGAAAAACCAAAAAACAAAAAAAGTCACCTTTTAAAAATTCCCAGCTCAAGGTGTCCCCTATAACAACTTTAAGCAGTAACTTGAACTTTCCTGGGGGCTATATCAACCTATAAAGTAGTATCTTTTACTTTTATTTAAAAAAACATACATTGACATGTAAATATCCAACTTTGCCTTGGTCAGTGTGAAACATCACATGTCTCTTATTATTAATGCCTATTACATATAAACCCATTAGTTTTCTTTCTACGATGGCAAGATAGGGAGTGGGTGGAGAAGAGGGACCAAGGTATTGCCATGTTATTGAAAAAAATAGGGTATTTGGTTTTTATTATGTTTGTTTATTATAATCCAGTCAAACCATTGTTGGGTTGTTGGATGTTTAGGTTTCAATTTATCACCCTCATTTAATAATCACACAGTATATTCATGTATCAAAACACTACAGTGTACCCCATAAATATGTATAATTATCGTGTGTCAAAAACAACAAACAAAACAAAATGCAAGGAAGGCAAACTCATAGCTGAAGTAGAAGGATTGGAATGAAAGAACAAAGCCCTGCACCTTGAGACCAAGGCCCTTTGCCTCTGACTCCAGTCTTCCATTTACAAAGTGAAGAAAATGGCAATAATATCAGCATAATATGCAACGATTTACAAGACTGAATAAAAAGTTTGTTGTTGTTGCTGCTGATGTCTAGGGTTGCAACTGGGGTTTAGCAGGGCTAGGAGCCATTGAGGGTGGACATCCACCACCCACCTCCACATGATGGGCTTTGGACCCTATGTCCCATTTCCTTGGTGTTGCTAGAAAGATAAAACATCACAACTGCCCCTCTTCAGGCCTCTTGGTTTAAGGGGGGAAAAAGTGTGTGTGTGTGTGTGTGTGTGTGTGTGTGTGTGTGTGTGTGTATGTGTGTGTTGGGGGGGGTGTTCCTCCACCTCTTCCCTGGAGTGGAGACAAGACATTCTTCTCTTTTCCAAAGATTAGAACATTACTTACTACTGTCTCCGCCTTTAAGAGTTAATGCAGCTGGGCCTGTCAATCACCTGAAACCTGATTCACATAAGGACTAAGTGCTAAGGAGATGGGCGGAATAATTACCTCCTTAAAGAAATATGTGTTCTTATCCTTCTCAGAGCCCTTCCCTCGGTGCAGCCTCACAGAGCTCCCTTCACAGCGACACTGCCAAGCCCACCCTCTTTTCTGAGAAAGTGTAATTTTTATTATTTTCTTCCTATGTTCTCCTTTCAGATGCTGGACAAGAGCTGGAGCACACTTTCCCCAATGCACTGGGATTTCTCACTCTTTCTCTGACGCTCCTTGCCCCTGGCACCACAGGGCTGCTTGCTCCCCTCCACGCTGCTTGCTCTCTGGCTTGACTTCATCTCTCTCACTTCTGCAGTTGCCCAGATGTGCAGCGTGCCAGCCTGGCGGTTTGTCTCCCAAACTCTACTTGCCCTTCCTTCCAAGTCCATTTCTAAATCCTTTTATTAGAACCCAGAGTGGAGGGAGGGGGTGCTTCCTCAGAAACAGACCCTACTCTTACATTGCTTGACCACACACAAAAGAGTCAACTATTTAAAGGAGAAACCAGGAGGGGTACAATGAAATGGCCTTAAGATAATCTCTGCCTACATGAACATCTTAGACTTTTTCTTTTCTTTTTTTTTATTGTTTTCCCAGTGTTTATTTGATAAACCATTTCTCTTAGGAGAATAAAAAAGTCTCAGAATTGTCCTCAAACAATTATGAGAATTATTTTTTAGGCACTAATATGTAAAAAAAAAAAAACACTTAACAAGTTAGGTAACTCTTCTAGTTTCTCTCTCTTGAAGAGGAGGGTACAGAGACAGATGACAGGGATCAGACAGATGTCTCTAGGAGTAAATGCTCTGCTGTCCAGTGACTGACAACTGAGTTTGAAGCCTAGGGCGTGCTTGGTAGAAAGAGAGAACACCAACTCCCTTGAATTATCCTCTGACCTCCCACCCCACCAAAATAAAAAAAAGTGATTAAAATATTTTAAAAGAAGTAGATATGGATGATAGGGCGGACTCCTTTTAACTATGCATTTTGAGTATTTTTAGTTAATTAATTTTGTGGTACCGAGGATCAAAGAAAGGCCTCACACATTCTAGGCAAGCACTCAAGCACTCTATCATTGAAATAAAACCCTAGCCCACATTTTTAAGCTTTTATTTTGAGTCTTGAACTTATATAATCTGGAGATCAATAGGTTCTGAATAAGTTTTTGAGTTTTCTCTTAAAATAATACTTTCTGTTAGTGTTTCCAGCCCATAAATTACTCTCAACAATTTGATTGGTTCCTAACAATGTGTAGCACATGATAGGTGTGGAGTACATATTAATTTTGAGTTAAGAATATGTATGTTTAATTCTTCCAACTTCAGGTTTGTTTTTTTTTTTAAGGAATTGAAGTATAATTGATGAGAAAAATTCTTGGATTTCACTCATTTTAATTGTGTCAATCAGAGCAGAAAGTTGTTTTTTTTTCTTAAATGTTTTACAAAAAGAGGAACGTGAAAGAGAAATGGGTTTGGACACATAGATTGACTTGTGTGTGTGTATGTGTATGTGTGTGTGTGTGTGTGTGTGTGTGTGTATACATAGTCTGGGTTAGCAGCTCAGCGATCCATTCTTCCTATCTGCAGAGTGAGACTATGTCTATATCACAGTGCTATTGGATATTCGAAACACTTTATCATCTGTGAGACGTTCGGCAGATTGCCAGCTTTCCTCACTCTTCAACTGATAGAACTCCACACACCAGGTTAAGACCTGCCAATTCTTTCCTCTAGGATTAAAATGCAAAAGCAGAATTGATGGGCTTACGCCGCCGCCGACACAAACAGCGGCAAACACCGGGGCAGTGATGATGAGGTTGAGGCTCATGCATCAGAACTGAAGGAACAAAGACAGGTGGATCTTCAGAGCTTGTTGGCCAGGCTGTCCAGCCAAACGAACTCTGTCTCAAAAACTAAAGTAGTAATGACTAAAGATCACACCTGATGTCCACCTCTGGCCTATACCCTCCTGCATATTTGGATACAGACATGCACACACACAACACACGGACAAATGAACACATTAACAAACCTATGCATCAATTTACATGTTTTATGTCAGTTAAAGTGTGCAGGGAGATGGGACATTATTGATTGACTGATTGATTGATTATTGATTGTCTAAGGATCACTAGATGTTCTGGATTTTGAAAATCTAGAGAAAGATTATTTAGTGTCAAAATCATTTAAGGGTAGCTTTTCTTTAGAATTTAGAAAACCAGTCTGGGGAAAGAAAATCAAAAAAGAACTCATAAAGGGGTGGCCACTGTTACATGTTAGCATCCCTAATCATTCTGATCATCTTAATGATGACTGATCAGTTGGAAGAGTCGTTCATCTCCATCATAAAGATGGCCATAATAGAAGTGGTCAGTCTCACTGAAGCAATTTAATGGGGGAAAATAACAGCATGAGAATAAAACTTTTAAAGCTAGATGCAGTCTGCAGTAGACAAGCTATTCACTCGGCCTCCCCAGTCTCACATCTCTATGCCTAGGAAGTCATGAATAAATTTGTATCATGTTTCTATTGGATGTTGTGGATTCTTGTTTTAACTGTGCTGCCCAGTGATGGAGATGATGTAGGTATTTCCTTCTCCTTGGTTTGTTCTGTATAACATTTTTATGGCTTCTTAAATTTATCAATAACAGCACCACAATCTATTATTAATTTGTGCCTACTGGTCATTATCTTTTATGTTCAACATAATACTAGCCTGGCTTATGATTTAATTCCTGAAACAATGCTCCAAAGGAAAAGCATTAAAGTAATAATTGAGTATATTCATTTACAGAATGCATGAGAAAAGACTATTTAACAAAAGAACATGGTCTCCATATGGTTTCTGTTAATGGTTAGTTAAAGGATTGTTGTAAGAATATGTAACTCTAAACCACAGAATGAAACTTCTGGTTTAATTAAATCAGACTAAATACCATATTACCAAAGTTCAAAATATTTTAGAGGTGAAATAAAGCAACTCCAAGCCCATTTAAAATATTGTATATGTATGTTTGTATATTTATGTGTGTATTTATGTATATGATGTACATGGTGTGTGCATGTATACATATTTGACAGCCAGAGATCAACTTGTGGGAATCAGTTCTCTCCTTCCACCATGTGGTCTCAGAAACTGAACTCACGTTATGAGACTTCGCAGCAGGCCCGTTTACCTGCTGGGCATCTTTCCAGGCCCTCCTAACTCAATTTTTTTCAGAGAAAAATTCTGTAAAGGAATAAGATGTTACTGAGGGCATTGAAACTGATAAGGCTATCAAACTGACTTCCAAGGAAACTGGGAGACGTGCTTGGCTGAGAAATTTGAATGTAATTTGACTCAACCTGAGGAGGCTACTCATGAATGCACCTCAAGGAACGAAGGTGACTCTGGACAGTCTGAATCTGTCACACACCTTGTCACTATTTACTCACTTACCTAGTAATTTGTATAAGCTTCAATCAAGGACAAATAAGAAGTGAAAACTAGAAGAATGCCTCAGGACCAACCTCTTGAGGCAGGATAGGCAGGATGGGCTATTTATTATAAAAGATAAAATACAAATGCCCAATAAATATATGAAAAATGTCAACATCCTTTAATCATCAGGAAAAGGTAAATTGAAACTGCATGGAGATTCCATCTCATCCTAGTCAGAATGAGACTATCATAAAGAAAACAAATAATAGCAAACGCTGGCCAGGATGTGGGGGAATGAGAATCCTTGCTATACTCCTGGTGAGAATGCAAGATAGCCCAGCCTCCATGGAAATCAGTATGATGGTTCTTCAAGAAATTAAAACTAGAACTACCATATGACCTAGCTGAACCACTTCCGGGTGTCGGCTAGTGGGTGAGTGGATGATGAGGATGAGGTTCACACACTGAGTTTTATTCACACCACTTCTGGGTGTCTGTCAGTGGATGAGTGGATGAGGAGAATGAGGTACCCATTCCATGATCTTTATTCACCCGGAAAGAAGAAGGAAGTGTCATTTTCTAGAAAATAGATGCAGCTAGAGATCCCCCGCAGGAACAGAGTAAGCTGGTCTCAGAGTGACAAATGTCATGCTTTTCTTTCATTTGTTAATCCTGGATTTTATATAGATTTATGAAAAGGAAATGAGAGGAATGGGGGAATGTCAAACTACATGATGTCCTTAAAATTGTGTTTATGAAACTCAGCACTGTGGACAATGAGTTCTAGGCCAAAAGACAATCCAGGTAAGAATTTGTACTCATTTTACTTTGCAATAATCTTTGGATTCTCAACAGAATTTACAAAAATCAGTACTTGAAGTCAGAAGTGCTGGATTGTGTGGGGGAGATGGAAGAACATTGTTCTGGACCTTATTGAACGTGATAATGGAAAGCAAGTTTGTAACACGAATTGCTAAATGGTCCTATTAATAAAAATCCGGAGCCAGATATTGGGGTAAAAAGCTGAGAGATCAGAAAAGCAGAAAGAAGCCAGCCATGTTCTTACCACTTGGAGATCCTCAGCCAAAGAGACCTACTTCCTGTATACCCATGACTATATGCCTTTCTGTTCTGCCATCTCATTTCCTCTCTCTGCCCAGCTATATCACTTCCTCTTCCTGCCCAGTTCTGTCACTTCCTGTCTGTCTATACAGACCTCCAGACCTTTAATGCTGGGATTAAAGGTATGGCCTGGCTCTGTTACCAGTGTGGCCTTGAACTCACAGAGATCCAGATGGATCTCTGCCTCCCGAGTGACAGGATTAAAGGTGTGTGCTACCATTGCCTGACCTCTATGTTTACTATAGTGGCTGGCTTTTTCCTCTGATCCTCAAATAAACTTTATTGGGGTATACAGATAAAGTATCATCATAGAAGGATTTGGCCCTATTACAAATTCAGTGAGAACATATTCCTTTAAGTGTTTTACATTAAAAAAGAAAGTATCTAACTTCTGACTTTTAATTTTTTTTTCAGTTTCATTTCTTCTTTACATTAACTGACCACTCTACATCACAATAACAGAGACCCTTCTATTAAGTCATTATTTCTCTTCTTGGACCACTTGACTGTCTGTCACCTGTGGTCACAGCATTGCCAATATTGCTACTAGAGACCAAAAGGATTAAGAAACCATAACCCAGTCCTTTGGAATGCCACACTGGTGCCTTACTACATCTCCCTGATTTTGTCAAGGATGTTTAAGTTAAAAGAAAAAAAGAATAAAGCAAAACCTAACCCAGCCACACCCGCTACTCTGTCTATTTCAAGTTATGAGTTGATGAGAAGGACACAGGGTTTACCAGAAGTTCATCTGGGCTTCAAGAGAACAGGACAATGAAGAAGACACTCAGACCTTCTGAGAACTCTGTGGCCTCTCTCCCTGCCTCAGCCTCTCTCTGGCATTGTATGGTGTCATGTAGACATGGAGCTTCAGGAAGGAAGGCCACGGGGCTCCTTAAGGGTACAATGACACTTTTTTGATCAAGACGGTGACTTAGAATTGGAGTGATTTCCTTTGTCAACTTAATTATTTAGCGTGAGTCAGACTATTGATAATATCTGTTGCCAAATTCTCTTAACTTCCCCGAGCCATATAATGATGAATTAAGACCTATATCACAGTGATAGGAATGCTCTGGGTAGCACTGGTTATGGCAATTACCAAAATACATATTCCCAGGGGGATGTGGGGACAAGGTGCTGGTGAAAACCGGATATGCTTTAGATTGTTACGGTGCATGGGGTTAGGTTATGTGAGGGAAGAGGGTGGCCACATACCACGTGTTTAGCTTGTTTTTGTTTTCGTTTTTGTTTTGTTTTGTTCCTTCCGTAGATTTTTAATTTTCATTTGAAAAACAAGTTTTCCATTATTGTCGGTTCGTGGGGGTTTTGTGGAGGTGACTCACCGTTAGCTCCACAGAATGACAAGTGACCTAGATTTAGCCGCTCGCTGTATCCTTTATCAACACGCTAACTTCCTGATAGACGCAACAGTGAATTTAATAGTTCTATGTTGCCTTAATGAGACTCAAATAGGGACAACTGTAAAATAGAATTGATTTTCTCCTCTAGGGTTGTGACTCTTATGGAGACAGTAGTTTAGCAGTGTTGATAATCTCGATACCACAGGAAGAGTCTGGCAGAGAGCAAACTAAATAAGGAGAAAAGCAGAGCAACATCAGGGGGAAAGATGGGGAGACCGAATTCCAATGACCGTTCTTAAGCTTGGTCTAGTTGTGGCTAAAACTAAACGGACTTTTCAGTTATGTGATCAAGTGGTCCCTTTTCCTTTAAAACAGTTGGTCTCAGTTTTATTTACAAGTGAAGAGAGCTATCCAAGTAAGAATTTCATAAGCACAGACATCTGATTTAATCATTTTCTTATTTGAAAATTGTGCTGAAATAATTTGGAGCTCACATTTAAATCCCTTGTGTTTGTAGGAAAGGCATGCATCGCCTTCTTAGGTTCTGTGGCTGTATCCTGGGAGCAAACCGATAAAAGATAAATTCACAGAGAGAAAAGCATACAGATTTATTTGATATTACTATTTTTATGGGACACAATGTACTTTTGTAGAAAGAAGTGAGAATTCCAGTGGGTTTGACAATAATTCAGGGTCTTAGACAGGATTCTAACGAGAGGAATAGGTAATAAACATGGAAAGGAAAGGGAGCTTGAGCTATGGGTGATAAATTATGGAAAGTAGACCAGAGATGAGGGAGCTAATGGAAGATAAGGGATATTTTAGTAAAGGTTGTCTGTACAGACACATCATTTTAAAAGGTTTAGAGTGTGTGTGTGTGTGTGTGTGTGTGTGTGTGTGTGTGTGTGTGTGTTGTGTGTTATATGTGTACGTGCGTGTTGAGTGTATGTGTGTATTTTGTGTATGTGTGTATGTGTGTGTTGTGTGTATGTGTGTGTTGTGTGTATGTGTGTGTTGTGTATGTGTGTGTGTGCGTTATATGTGTTGTGTGTGTATGTGTGTGTGTGTGCTATATGTGTATGTGTGTGTTGTGTGTATGTGTGTGTTGAGTGTATGTGTGTGTTGTGTGTTATGTGTGTATGTGTGTGTTGAGTGTATATGTGTGTACGTGTGTGCATGTGTTGTGTGATATGTGTGTGTACGTGTGTGTGTGTGTATGTGTGTGTGTGTGTGTGTGTGTGTGTGTGTGTGTGTGTGTGTGTGTGTTTAGGACACCCAGCTTGTGATATGAGTGCTGAGATCTGAACTCTGTGGTTCTCATGATTGCTCAGCAACTTCTCTTAATCACTGAGTCATCTTTCCAAGCCCCTGAACAGACTCATCAACACACCATCCTGCTCTCCCCTTGCTGGTACAAAGTCACCTTTTCTTGAGGAAATTTATACACTGATTTTAAAAAGTTGTGTGTGTGTGTGTGTGTGTGTGTGTGTGTGTGTGTGTGCAGAAAGTTCTTCCTAAATATACTATTTCCTCAGTGTCTTCAGCTCAAAATAATCAATATACTAAAGGAATAATTTTCAGAGAAATATCTTTTAATTTTCTTCACACCCTATTTTTTGTCTTCTCAAATGGATGAGGGAGCTAATGGAAAATAAAAATAGCTGGCATTGTTCTCTATTGGCAACTTTTGTTCGATACTTATATGTGTATATCTCCAAATGAAAGATTACAAGCAGGAATTTAGTTGCTAAGACTTTGTAATAGAGGTAAATAACATCCTGTAAGCTTTAAAAAAAATTCTGTTCACTTCAGTGTACATTAGTGCTATTGTTTGAAAATGATTTGTGTCCCCCAGGGTCCACTTTGATTAAAGGCTTGGTCCCAGGGTTGTGCTGTTGGGAGGTAGTAGGTCCTTTGGGAGAGCAGGACCTGATGGGAGAGCAGTCTTGGGTGGTGTGCTCTTAGAAGGGGCTGGGGCTGTGAGAGCTTAATAGGATTTAATATCTATCTTCCCTTTCTCTCCCCTATCTCTCTCCCTCCCCTCCCCCCCACCACAAGCTACACTCTACAATATGCCCTTACCTACCTCCTCCGTCAGAGACTGAGAGACTGACCGAGTGGGGCAGTACAATCATGAACTTTAAATCTCTAAAACTGAGCCAAACCAGCTTCCTTTGTTAATGGGTAGCTCGCCTGATGATTACAATGAAAGCTAATGAGTACAATTAATTCTTAATAAACACACTCAAGGATACTCTGAGAGATGTATTTCAAGACAAAATGAAAATATCCCAGAGAGTTTTCTTCACAGTCATTTATGAATTGGTTAGTCGATCCTCTCTCATATTCATACTGCTCTAAGAAACAGACGTCTCGGTTCAGACATCCATGTATTTACTGTATACTATTCCTTCCAGCCAGATTTACTTTGGATTTAGTTCATGAAGATAGGCTCTAAAATCTTTAACTGAAGCTTAAAAACAAACAAACACTTTAGCTCTCCAGGTTTTATTTTGAATTACATTAATGCCTCCACTTTATTTTAAAATTTTTAAACAAGAATCATATCTGGTAATTGCCCACAAAATATTGGAGTAGTTAGTCTAATACTATTTACAAAAAAAAAAAGACGGCTTCTGGGTTTTCTGTAAATATACTGTAGCCTCTTTCCCCAAATCCTTGGAGGACTGGTAGACTTTACAGATTTATTATGACATCCAGAGTTCTCTCCAAATGTGCATTGAGCCACAGAAATAATTTTCTTAATATTATAAATTAGTTGAATTTTTTTTTTATTGGTGTGTCCTCTGAATTACTCAGGAAGACAAAGTTAACATTGTTTGTCCCTTGACAGTTTGGTTTTTTTTTTATTCTGACAACTTTTGGATCTGAGGGGTGAGTAATACTGTCCTTGATGTTCCATTTTACACTACTCTCAGTGAGATACTTTAGACACGCACTCACTTCCGGCTCCAGCACCTAGGTGTACTAGTCCGAGTCGCCATCACACTTGGTTTAATAGAACTGCTCCTAACTGATTTGAGCCTCAGGTTGGCTCTATTATCCTGCAGTCTCTCAGGTCCCAGGATGGAACTGGCATTAACAGGTAAGACCCATGGATGGAGTTGTCACAGGAATTCTAGACAATTCTTCTAGAACTGCCCTTCAGGCAGGACCCAAATAAAGCCATCACTAATCAGTCGCAAGTGAGCAAAAATCTGCCTTCTTCCAGAGCTACCATCTAAGAGCTGGGTGCTACAGAAATAGGGTTTTCATTTCTGTGGGAGGTGGGAGGTAGCATTTGAAGCCCTGGGCACAGCTCAAGATTGAGAACAGCACTGGATGCCCTTAGAATGCTGTAAGGGGAGCGGAGGGGGAGAGGCAAGAAGGACATTGAATACAGATCTGTCTGCTTCAGTTCTGTCAAAGAGGGACGCTGTGTCATGAAATGGAGAGAGAAAACACTAAGTTTATTTCCTTCCCACTTCAATACCTGCCCTGGACATCTCCTTGTGGTCATGTCTGAGTTTGCCTGTCTGCTTGTATATAGGATCAGTGTCATGATGAGAACAGTTATAAAGTAGATCAGTAGTAAAAAAATTAAAGAAAGAAAGTGTCCGAGTTGTATATCGGAACATCCAGACTGCTCTCATGAAGAAACTTTGTGATTTTCTTATTATTTAATTAGCCTATGTCCATAAAACATCCCCCAAAACAGTTTTTCTTGTAGTGTTAGATAAGGATTTCTCTGATTGCTAGGCCTTTATGGGAACTCTATTTACAAGGTCCTAAGTAATTTAGTTGTCTGGTTGATAGTACTTAGAAAAAGTAGTTGTCAAGAGCAAACAAAAAAAGGATAAAGACAGGTTGATTTAATAATTTATGTATCAATTTTGCCCTATGGTACTATTATTTGCATATAGATTAACTTAAAATCATTCTAAATAGTGCATAAATTCTGGAACAATTAGATAAAACCAGATATGTAAAATCTCTCTCCACACAACAGGATTTTCCATAATTCAAAATGAAGAAAGAAGTCTAGATTCTGCAAATGTGAGATTGCCTCCCTGTGCCACAGAAGTCTGAGTCATTTCTAATAAAAGGCATTCTTTAATGTTGGGCAAAGATTATCTTGCCAAACAGGTCAGCGGAAGGCAGGAAACACATTTTGGAAGGTGTGTCCACATGCCCAGGCAAGCTAAGTTCTGCTTAGCTGTTTTACATTCATGTTCTGCTAGTGACTTCAAAGACCGAGGTGTAGCGTCTACAGGAGAACACAGCTGAAAAGCCATCCTACCAACGAGAATACAGCTCCTAGATCCCTTACCAACAGTTGTTATCTAGTGGGAAGTGCTTCAGAGGTCCAGAAGTGGGTCGTGCCTACAGGCTCAGACAGGATATTTAATGATGCTGTAGTATTTCTACAAATATTTATGAATGCCCATGAGAATAAGGTGGTTAGTTTTCAGAAATCAAAGGGAATATTAATATTCTCTTTTAACATGCTTTTTTGAAGTTATTTAGATCGCTTTTTTAATTTGTTTATGAATAACTGCAATAAATAACACCCAACAGAACCAATGTTAACATTTGTTCCTGTCAGATTATTTTTCTTTTTCAAGATCTATGTTTTCTTTGCTAGTCCTTTTCCTCTTTTCTCCAAAGATCTGCATCATCTGCAGTGTATGTCCCAATTTTGCACCTTATTTTTATGTCATATGGGTTCAGTTTCACATGATGATGTCCATCCAGAGTCATAATGCCCATGATCACCCACTGAGTAACCGTACTTGGTTTTGCCCGCAGGTTTTCATCATCAAATTATAAATAACAAGAATGATTAGAATTGTGTGTGTGAAGCTTTACAATTGCATTCCGGCACCAAGTATGTGCGTGGCCCTTTGATTAAGATGACCCAGGTACACCCCAGTGGCAATGAAATCACTTTTATCCTGATCAATGTACTAGTTTATCTTTCTGTCCCAAATCGCAGAGATCCAACCGGTTGTGACTCCAGGAATCACATTTCCATCAATGAACCCCCAGTAAATTGCATTCTTTGCAATCCTAGATCTGCGTGCCTCTGTTTCCTCAGCCTCCTGGCATCAGGACTTGTCCTCATATACTTCCACCATATATATTTGGGCGTGTGTATACTTTAATATCGTTTGTTATCTTTTGCATAAATGTCTCGACCAATTTAAAAAAATTGTTGCATTTTTCTAATCACCATTTGTAGTAGTTAAAAATGGTGTTGGTTCAAAACAAACTCAATGGCATCTTTGGAGGTTCTTTGTCTCATAATGCTGTGTGAGGACTTTTTTTTAACTTTACAGGACCTTGGCATGTATATTATGGCTTTCGGTTTGGTGTTTTAAAGAATTCCATATGTGTTTCTCGTGCTTTTTCTTTGGCTCTTTTCCTTCTTGTTGTGTGTTTCTGTCCTCCTCTGATCTGCCTTTGTTTTATCTCAAATTATTACTATTCCTTAGATGCCTGTTCCTCTTCTCACAAGAGACAGAAAGGGCATGGAGCAGATGGGAGGGAAGAGGGTGGGGCAGGGTGGGGCAGGGAGGAGTTGAGGGACGGGAAACTGTAATCAGAATATATTGTATGAAAAAAAGTCTATTTTCAATTTAAAAGATTTTTAAAAAAGGAAGAATGTTGTTGGCTAACAGCTCGATTAAATGTACCCCTTTCCTGGCACTGGAGGTTTTTTGACAATCACTCACAAAGGAAAAATTAGTTTCTCTAAAATGTGTCACTGGGTACACAAACCACACATAAGGGCAGGCCCCATGCCCAGCAGGAGATGGTCAACACAAAAAGAACTCAATAGTATGTTTTTGAAGTTTTGGTTTTTTGTTTTTGTGGTTTTTTGTTTTATTTTGTTTTTTTGCCTCATATTGCTATTTCGGGCATTTTTTCTTCTTTTTTTTAACCTTCCCTTACTTTTGCTTGTATATTATGGTTTCCGATTTGTGTGTGTGTGTCTGTCTGTCTGTCTGTCTATGTGTTTCTTGTGAATTTCTTCCTCTGGTTCTTTCTCCCTTTTTTGCCTATTTGTTTTTAAAGAAAGAGAGAAAGAAGGCATGAATGAAGTTGGAAGGGTGGGTGGTGGGAAGAAGTTGGGAGGAGGTAAGGGAGGGGAAACTGTGATCAGAATATATTGTATGACAAAAATTATTTTCAAGTAAAAATACAAAAAAAAAAAAAGGATGGTGCTGGGTTTTGTCTACTGATCCGAGATCAGGTCATCTTAAATCCTAATTTTACAAGTTATTTGAAGAGTCTGGATTCTTCTATGCAAGTAATGGCCCAGTTGAAAAGTGGAAATTTTGCTTCTTCCCTTCCAGACTTTGTACTTCTTTTAAAAGGTTTTACCCTGGGACACTTTGACTGAAAATCCAGCTCAGTGTTGAATGGGGAGATGGTTCCAGCCATAGTTTCTTATTTCTTATCTTCGTGAACAATGTTTCTATTGCTCAGCTGGCACACTGGCATTGACTGTTAATTTTAATAGACTCACTTCACTTGGCAGAGGAAATGCCTTGTGTACACTTGCCTTAGTCGTTTCCTCTGCCTTCTTGGGGGAAAGCATGAGGTGTTCCTCAATTTCTTAATAGATATTTTAATATAAGTTTTTATGTTAAGTATTACTATTAGTCTATTTGTTCATAATTCAATGTACATATACGTGAGTTTAATTCAGTGTGGCGATCTTGTGTAGCTTTGGCGCCTTTCCTGGAACTCACTCTGTAGCCCAGGCTGGCCTCGAACTCACAGAGATCCACCTGCCTCTGCCTCTGCCTCTCGAGTGCTGAGATTAAAAGCGTGTGCCACCACCGCCTAGCAATCTTAAACTTTTTATTTCACTAATTCAACACATATTCACTGAGAACTTCCTGTGTACCAAAGACTTAGGTTAGCGACGTACAACGGAGAACAAAATAAACTATTAAGGAAGAAAAATTCTTGGCCACAAGGATCACATTAAAGGAAGAAGTCAATTTGAAAGCTTATTTTTTTAAAAAAAAATATATATATAGTATGTTAGACAGTGATCATGATTTGGAAAAAAATAAGAAAAAAGGAATGCAGAATCTATGAGATAGGTTGAAATCATGAGTGGCCAATAAAGTTCTCCAAAATATAAATAAAGGCATTTACGAAGCTATGAACTCTGTCTGAATGAAGCCTATTCCAGGTAGAGGGAAAAAAGGTTAAACAACCTTAAAATGGGAACAAGTCTGATACAGTTGACATTATTTGGTATTTTCTAGAAAATTGTCTATTTCATTGAGATGTTTAAATGCATTGTCATATAATTGCATATCCTGTTCATTATTGTTATTTTGTTTTGTTTTGTTTTTCAAGACAGGATTTCTCTGTGTAGCCTGGGCTGTCCTGGAACTCACTCTGTAGACCAGGCTGGCTTTGGACTCAGAGATCCACCTGCTTCTGCCTCCCAAATTCTGGGATTAAAGGCGTGCGCCACCACTGCCTGGTAGCTGCTCATTATTTTTAAAACTATTGTATTTATAATGATTAATATGGCTTTTTTGCCACTTTTATCGGTTTATTTTGAAAAAAATGTTTGTTTGTGTGCGTGTTTCTTGAGACTTAGTCTTGCTATGTTGTCAAGGATGGTCGTGAACTCTTGGGACCCAGAAATCCCCCCATCTCAGCTTCCCCAAAGCTTGGACTACAGTCATGTACAGCTCTTGCTTTGCCACATTTTGATTTGATCAGTGTATCAACTAGCTTGACTGTTTTGTTATTTTTTTATTATTATTTTATTTTTTATTTTTTCAAGACAGGGTTTCTCTGTGTAGCTTTGTGCCTTTCCTGGAACTCACTCTGTAGACCAGGCTGGCCTCGAACTCACAGAGATCCACCTGCCTCTGCCTCCCGAGTGCTGGGATTAAAGGTGTGCGCCACCACCACCCGGCTGGCTCTTTTGTTATTACTCTGGATGTTGTTATTGCCAAACGTTCTGTGAAGTTTGGAACTGACAATATAATAGTGCATCTCAGATATGCCAAAGTGAGCGAAAAGCGAGAGGCTTCAGAATGCCCCCTGACCTTGCTCACATCATCACAGTGCTCTGCTGTTAGGCCACTTTATCCCAGCTGCACTCCTTAAGATAACCTACAAACTTCTTTGAAAAGAGTGTGTAAAATTTATTCTGTCTTTTCCCCTTCTTCCCACAAAAAGGCAACTATGGTTAAAACGTTTCATACTTTCTTGGAAAAGAGACATTCTTTGGCATTAAACTAGCCAGCACAAGGGAATTTTCTAGAACATTAAACAATTATTGATAGCCAACAATGCTGGTTTTGCTTAAACGAAAGCCAGCATGAATCAACACAATGGTTACATCTAGCCAAGGACAGTGACACCCAGGGAATGACTTTCTCAGTAAGCCCTTGCCCTGAAGGTTAATCTCTTTTGAAAAGTGAAAATAAAACAAGACCATGTGGAGACTGACTCAGAAAGTACAAAGGAAGTTGGGCCTTCCAGACCACGTACTTCTATCTAAGCAGAGCCCAAAGCATGGGCTGCCCTGCAAACAGCCCGCCTCCAGTGCCTTTGCCTCCTGACTGCAAAATCAAAAGCAACACATTACAATAGGAACTACCTTTTTTTTTTTTTTTTTCCGAGACAGGGTTTCTCTGTGTAGCTTTGCGCCTTTCCTGGGACTCACTTGGTAGTCCAGGCTGGCCTCGAACTCACAGAGATCCGCCTGGCTCTGCCTCCCGAGTGCTGGGATTAAAGGCGTGCGCCACCACCGCCCGGCAGGAACTACCTTTGACAAGCATTTTGTGACTAAACTGTGGAGTCAGAGCAACTACAGTAACATAAGTAACATAGGTAAATCCCTATGCAGTGGGGAACAGGGCTTCCAGAAAAGGTCACCAGGCAAAGACAACTTCAATAGTGGAGAAGGGGATCCACGGAGGGTAAGAGGTAAGGGCAGCTGGGCAGTGGTGGCGCACACCTTTAATCTCAGAACTTGGGAGGCAGAGCCAGGTGGATCTCTGTGAGTTCAAGGCCAGCCTGGTCTACAGAGCGAGATCCAGGACAGGCACCAAAACTACACAGAGAAATCCTGTCTCGGGGAAAAAAAAAAGGTAAGGGCAGAGACCTCACCTCCAGTCTTCCAGGTTCACGAACCACCTTAGCAATGAAGATTTGAGTATAATCCAGAAGCCTTGCATCTAGTATTTGTAGCCTTTTGTTATATGAACAGTTGCTTAGACAGACCATGGAGTAGTATTATAATATAATGTAACATGGCATGTGTCCTTTTATCATCAATATAAAGCTCTCTGGGCATTGTTAATAGAATAATCCAGTTGGTGACTGCAAGGTATGGTAATTATTTATGTAAGATTATTGTGAGAGGGGGGGAAAGGGGAAAGAAGAGGAAAGAGGAGAGAGAGATCAAGAAAGAGACAGAAAGAGGTAGAAACAGACAGAGAGAGAGAGAGAGAGAGAGAGCTCTGGTGTGCACAGATACCACTGTAGTTAATGACGTCACTTCCCCTTTACATCTAAAATGCTATTAGTTCTCTGTCATCATCTTTGTGAAAATGAGAACAGAGTTCACATCCTTTTTTGGTAGAGTATAGTTTCTTGAAGAACCCTTGTGTCCTATCTGACATGTCATAGATAAACTAAGATATATCAGGCCATTGTTTGGAGTGCAGGGGGAGGGGGGACTGGCTTTCTTTAAAGGCATCAGAATTGTCTTTCAAGTGCTACCTTTGAAATCTGAAGGGTATGGCTTCACACTCTGGTTCTGCTCTATCCAGGCTGTTTGGTTTAAGGAAATATATATCCCCCCAGTAGTGATGTGTATGGTATCTGACATAAGAACCGTGTTTACCTTGCATGGCTGTAGAGATAATTTCATGAGAAAACACACATTAAAAAAAAACTTTACTCAACACAGTGTGCACTGTGAGCATCAAACAAATGTTCTCATTAACCACTGGATGTGGCAATCCTGAGTGCCCCACTGCCAGCGTGGAGAGACTGAGAACAACAGAGACCCGTTAGACATGTCTCCTACTGAGCCATCTGGCATTGATTTTTCCTCTGCACATCCTGGGGAGTCAGGAGGACCATAAAATAAAAAAATAAAGGAAGCAATGATGATGATTCTCCTCTGACCACTCAACTGCTGAAATAAAGGGACCTGAAATCTTCTATCCTCTCGGATAACGCATAGAAAGCCTTGTAATGGGGTACCTGTGGCTGGTTTGGTAACTATTAGCTGAGAGAGTGGGGCGTTGGGCATGCCAGGGGGGTTATGCTATCCAGTAGCATTGTGATCTCCTTCTTCTTGTCGTAACCTGCAGTGGTGTTATAGGAAAGAATTAACCCCAAGTAGCTTTTGCAGCAGTAAAATCGCATGCTGTGTAGAAGGCCTGCTCATTTTCTACATGGATTTTACTAAAAGCGGAGGGAGTGAGAAGACAGGTAAGAT
Organism: Peromyscus californicus insignis; assembly: GCF_007827085.1. NCBI lineage: Eukaryota > Metazoa > Chordata > Mammalia > Rodentia > Cricetidae > Peromyscus > Peromyscus californicus. The sequence goes on from NW_026294535.1 coordinate 33,743,932, forward strand.
GCACAAAGGGAGGGTGGAGAGGAAGCTTACACTGAGTCTCCTTGTTCTTTCTTCTTTCAACAAGTATGTGATTCCTACGTGTCTTTTATCCGGCTAGGAAAAAAGAGTTTGCTAAATTAAGGAAGATGCTTTGATCCTTTTTTTTTCCTGATTATGAGATAATATGTATTCATCACAGACAATGTAAAAAAAAAAGAAAGCACATTAAATCAAAACATTTTTTTAATCCCCCCCCCCCAACCAAGAGGAACCTTTTAAACTAGTAGGGAAGGGTGTTTCCCCCACATCCGTTCAGCTTGGGAGACATTTTGTTAGGGACACATGGTCTTCCTCCCCTTCCCAAAACAACAAAGGGTTCTGTGTGCTAACAACATGTTTGTTTGTTTGTTTTTAAGGTAAAACAAAATTCTGCATTCTTATAAAACTTTATAAAATAGTATTTCAAGCTGTATAGTCACCAGTAGAGAGTCTCAATAGCGCCTACACTCCCCCTTGGTCCCTGAAGCTCACTTGGCTTTCTGTGCCTGGTCTATACTGGCATCCCCACCATCTGCCAAGATGCTCCATTCCTTGCCAACATAGACTTTCCCTTTGTGCTGTCGGGGACTGTAGATGTTACCAACCTTCTTATTAAATAAGAAACACAGAACCAATGCAAAGAAGAAAGCCAAGAGGTCAGAGCTAAGAGCTAAAACCTTACCCTTCCTCCTGTGGTGGTCCTACCTCTCCGAACCCACGACCCTGAGATTAAGAGTCTCATACTCGGCCGGGCGGTGGTGGCGCACGCCTTTAATCCCAGCACTTGGGAGGCAGAGCCAGGCGGATCTCTGTGAGTTCGAGGCCAGCCTGGGCTACCAAGTGAGTCCCAGGAAAGGCGCAAAGCTGCACAGAGAAACCCTGTCTCGAAAAACCAAAAAAAAAAAAAAAGTCTCATACTCTACCGACTGAGCTAGAGCTTTCTTGTTTGCACGGGCCTTCTTAGGCTCGGATTCAGGCTTTTGGAGGAGCAAGTTCAGCAGGCAACCTTGCAGATCTCTCTGGCTCCTTCTCCTTGGCTTTGTCGCCTTTAGCACCCCTCCCGCCTTTCTCTTGGCTGTGCCCAGCGAGCAGCTGGTGATGTAGCCACTGAAAGCTGAGATGTGGCGACACACAGCTTGAATCCGTCGTGGTGTTTCTCCGCTTCTTCACTGTTCCTTTTGCTAACTCTTTAGCTGGCTCGTGAAAAGTAAGGCTCATAAAAAGCGACTTTAGCTTCTGAGGCCTTAAGGCGCAACCCCCTGCCGCCACCCAGAGAGTCCTGTGTCTAAAGCTACAGCACCAAAGAGAATTGGTTCTGCCTGGAAATTGCAACCGTAATGGTTAGACCATGCAGATGTGCTATCAGGGTGGAATTTAACTCCTTTGAACTTTAACTCAGAAGAACCTGAACCTGATTTCAGACATAAATCCTGTGGGTCTTTACATGATTTTTACTTGACTGTGAAAGGGCTGACACCTTTCAACTGGAATTTCTCCTCAGAAATTTGATCATGGGAAGTGACTTGTATGAGAATATTGGCGCCTCTATGTTGCTATGTCATTACTGAAGTACTTGAATAGTCTTGGCTAATCCCCTCGTGAAGTCTCTGCTTGGCGGTGCTGAACGCTATGACCGTACATCATGTGGGGCAAGAGACGAAGTGGGAAGTTGCTCCCTATGATCTTGGAACTAAGATTCAGTTTATTTAAAGTGTTCACAATGCCAGATGGGCTGCCGCTGCTTTCCAAATGCTTTCTCCACCTTGACCAAGAAACTTGCTCCCAAAAACAATGGGGAAATGAAGTCATACCCAGAAAGAGAAAGGGTAAGAATATTTGGGGACAGGCCTAGGACTCTTACAAACATTTTACTTTTGAAAGCTCATCTCCAAGTATATGTAAAATACCATTGCTGGTCACTTATTTTCTGAACTGCTACGTTCCAGAAATGCATGTCCTGATGGAAACGTAGGTGATGACCAGGGGCAGGCAGATAACTCTCTCCAGGACCAGAACCTGGGGCTGTGCAGTTTCTTAGGGGTAGAGCATCTTGGAGAGGAGCAGTGAGGAGAGGTCATATGCCTTCCACCTTTATTCAGGTAGACAGCTTCCCATTTCAGAGAGCAACACATTATAGACCCCAAGGTTTTTTTTCTTCTTCACTATTTTGTGATACACACACACACACACACACAGAGAGAGAGAGAGAGAGAGAGAGAGAGAGAGAGAGAGAGAGAGAGAGAGAGAGAGAGAGAAAGAGACTAACATATCATTTTGGTACACCACTTGATTGTTTTGATTGTGACATCTGTGTTTCAGAGACATATGAAAATGTCATCTGGACTTTTTTTGTTGTTGTTTTTTGTTTTTCCAGACAGGGTTTCTCTGTGTAGCCTTGGCTGTCCTAGAACTTGCTCTGTTGATCAGTTTGCCCTTGAACTCATAGAGATCCACCCGCCTTTGCCTCCCAAGTGCTGGGATTAAAGTCATTAGCCACCACCGCCCGTCCATTATCTTGATTTTTTTAAATGTAAGTTTTCCTGTGGAATTTTATTCATCCATAAAAAAGAACAAAATTGCACTGTTGCCAGGAAAATAATATAACAGGAGATCATCATACTATGTGAACTATGTGACTCTCAGAAAGATGGATATCACATGGGTCCCCTCATTTATGGTTCCTAGGTTATAGACACATGTCATTGAAGCGAGGCAAAATCATGGCGCTGGAGAGATGGTGTGGTGGCTAAGAGCAGCCCACAACCATGTGTAACTCCATCTCTGAGGGATTTGATGCCCTCTTTTGGCCTCCTCAGGCACTAGACATGCATGTGGTACACATACATACATGCCGGCAAACATTCATACACATAAAAACAAGAATAAGTCTTTTTTAAAAGTAGGAACACAGCCGGGCGGTGGTGGCGCACGCCTTTAATACCAGCACTCGGGAGGCAGAGCCAGGTGGATCTCTGTGAGTTCGAGGCCAGCCTGGTCTCCAAAGCAAGTTCCAGGAAAGGCGCAAAGCTACACAGAGAAACCCTGTCTCGAAAAACCAAAAAAAAAAAAAAAAAAAGTAGGAACACAATAATCTAGAGGAACAAAGGAGATTATGGGGTGAGGGAGAAAGCAGGGCTGAGGGATGGGGGGATATACCCACCGTATTTTATAAACTTGTATAAACATGTCCCTGTGAAACCCAGTACTACATACAGTGAATATATACCAATAAAATAAAATTGAAAATAATTTTTTTTAATGCTAAGAAATCTCATGGGAGATAATATGCTATTTACAGCCTTCATTTTCAATAATTTTATAGTAAACTGCTTATCTCTCTGGATTCTGAGTATAGAACTTAATTTTTAAATGACCAAATATTAATAAATATGCAATTAGAATTATCCTTGTTGGATATTTCTGAGAAGACTGTGGTTCTAGTTGCTTCCATATTCGTTTGCCTGGGCTTCCCTGGCAACAACCACACACTAAGTGGACAGTTATTGTCTCATGGTTTTGGAGGCTAGAACTTCAAACCAAAGTGCCAACAGGGTGGATGATTTCCAAGAGCAGGGAGAGAGTATCTTTTGTATGCTTCTCTTTCAGCTGCTGGTGCTTTGTTGCTGATCTTCATACTCCTTGGCTCATGGGAAGCATCCTCCTCACCTCTCCTCCCATCAAAGTACCAACCAGGCCAGACCCTGCTTAGCTTCCAGGATCAGACAAGATCTGGCATGTTCAGGGTGGTATGGTTATAGACACCACCTCATGTGTGTGCATGCACATGCACGCGAGCGTGTGTGTGTGTGTGTGTGTGTGTGTGTGTGTGTGTGTGAAAGACAGAGAGAGGGGAAGAGAGAGGGAGAGGGGGAGAGAGAGAGAGAGAGAGAGAGAGAGAGAGAGAGAGAGAGAGAGAGAGAAAGAACACACATTTCACCCCTTACAGAGATAATAAACATTGGATTCAGTTCCATCTTACTGTACTTTGAATTCATGTTAAATAGTTACATTGCAGCATCCCTATTCCAAAATGAGATTAGATTGTGACGTGCTCAGCGTTAGGCCTTCAATGCAAGAATTTGACTCAGAATTCTTATGATATAGCAGAAGAATAAAAAATGCCTTCTTTCCTACAACCCTGTCACACACACAGTTGGACATTGGAAGGGATGCCGAGGAAGCAGAGGAATGTCAAAGAAACGACTTTCGTTGAACTCTTGTGATAGATCAGTTAATGCGGAGGCATTTCACATCCTTTAACATAAAGTGCACTGTGACAGGCAGGCAAGCACAGATGATGAATTGAACCTCGTGGAGAGGAAGCCACTTTCCTCGGACAATTTAGGGACCAGGCTCCGGATGTGGGGGTGTGCGCCACTGCAAAGCCTGGGCACTTTCGTGATGCTCTCCTCGCTCCTCTGTAAGGAGTTCCGTGTGATCAACGGCAAAGCAGCACAGATAATGGGAGTGATGATAAGAGCAGCTCGGGGAAATGTCCTGTTGAAACAGTTTGCTTCTGTTGCCCAGAGCAAAACCAGCAGACAGACCGAAGCAAGGGAAACTTTCCTGGCAGTGGTACACAAAGCCACAATCCTGCCTAGCTGTAACAGTCACTTTACTTCCCATGGTGAATGGGGGATAGTTTCTAAGAGATAAAGAAGAGGCCACAACCTAATTTAAATATTTATGAATGTCAGACATTGAAAACCATTTGATTTTGAGACCTTAACCCTGGTGATCCAAGGTAATATCGCTGCCACTTTCTTACCAGCAGTAGGTAGTGGTTACTGCCAACGTGCCACACTCTGTGCCAAATGCTCTTCCTGTTTGATCTCACTTAAGCCTCCCAAGAATCCCAAGGGCTATGGGCAGTATGTTAGCCACTTCTCAGATTCTGGAACAAGGAAACAGAGCCCAGCTCTGAAGCTTCCAGCAATGTACCCAACTATTTCTCACCAAAGCACAACCCCAAAGGTGAGTCCTTGTGCACAGAACTATGCTCTGTAGTTAGTTGCTTTTCATAGTGGAATTGTGTAGTGGCTCTAGAAAAGGATTTGGGGTATGGTAAAATCTGAATTCAAATCCTGGACCCACCACTCAACTACATGACCAAATGCAAGTCGTCTTGGGTCTCAATAACAAGAATGCTTTCCCCACGGAGCTATTATGAAGAACTTTAAAAGCAAATTATGAGCATTGGTGCATAGGGAAGAGCTGTTAAATTTATTACTTGCTGGCAGACACAGCATTCCTTTGAGTCATACGGGTACATTTCTGAGTCTTGTCAATCTCGCACCTCGGCAACTTCCCACCTTAGAAGGAAGAGGATTTGAGTGCTTCCAGGGAGAACAGGCACTCACTGAAATAAGGAAGGCTGTTTCCTCTGTTCAAGACAATGAGCTCAAAAGTCAGTGTTTCCCCCTGAGAAATGAGCAGACAGTCCTCAAAAGGGAAAATCTAAATGGCCAATAAGCACGTAAAGCCAGTGTTCCACATCAGAGGACTGCAAATTAGGAGCACAGTGAGATTCCATCTCAGTGGAAGTCATCAAATAGCAAATGCTAGCCAGGATGTAGGTGGAAAGGAAACTCTAAACCTTGCTAGGAGGAATGTAGAGTAGTCTGGCCTCCATGGAAATCAGCCTGGAGGTTCCTGAAAACAAAACAAAACAAAACCAACCAAAAAAACCCTACAGACCTGCCGTATGGCCCAGCTAAGCCACTACTAGATACGTACCCAAACGAGTCCAGATCGACACACCACAGGGATCTACGCACATCGATATTTATTGCAGCATTTTCACAGTAGCTAAGCTATGGAACCAACCTAAGTGTCCATGAATGGAGAAATGGTTAAAGAAACTGAAACATATACAATATAATGTTTTCAGCCATAAAAAAAAAAAAGAATGAAATTGGGCTGAAGAGGTGTCTCAGTGGGTTGAGCGTTTGCTGCTCTTCCAGAGCACCCATATTTGGTTCACAGTGAGCACGTTAGATGGCCTACCACCACTGATAACTCTCTAGCTCCTGGGATTCTCTACTGGCTTTCATGAGCACCTGTGTGCGCATGTGCATATGAATACACACACACACACACACACACACACACACACACACACACACACACACAGAAGGGAAAGGAAGAGGAAGGTATATAATTTACAGAATATATGCAATTAGAGATAATCATATTAGGTGAATTCAGTCAATTCAGAAAGACTTGTGGCACCTGCTTTCTTGTTTATGAGTCCTGGATCTCTTAGAGATGCACAAAAACATATGTGTACACATGACATGAGTAGAATCAAATTGTCTAAGGAAACAAAGGGACCAATGGAGGGGGCTAGAAGAGGGATATGTTGGGGAAACAGCTCACAGTACATTTACATAGATGCGTGAAATTGCCTTGTGTAACCAAGCATAGTATAATAATAATAAGTAATAAAGAGTTTGCTTTATTAGCATCCAGAGAGTATCTGAAATGTAATTGTCTTCCTCTGAGTAGGGGAGACATTCCTTTAGCATCTCAAGAGTCCAACATGGAGGAAATAGGAATTGGAGGAAGAAACAAACCCAGAGGCAGGAAATTCCTCAAGGAATCGGGGCTAATGGCCAGCCTCCCTGGCTTGGACATTATATAGGATGCTGCAGGCTTGTGGCAGAAGCTTCGTTTTAGACTAAGTCTTACTTCCACGCGCTGCAGCAGAAAGCCTGTGGAGACGGGAGAGGGCCGCTCCACCAGCCTTTATGTCCTCCCAATTGCATGGAGCTCACAAGTGGGTGATACTAAGCAAACATCTAGCAGAGGTTCAGAAGAGGCCCCAGATCGGCACACTCTGATGGGAAATAAGAGCTAGAGGAGAGGGAACTGCCAAAAGGTTGAGGGTCAGTTAACCTGGTATAAACATCAGTGAACAACAAGAGAGACTCTGTCTCAAAATGGAAGAGGAATGCCCATACCCAGTGGTGTCCTGTGACTCCTACATGTATGTAGATCTGCATTCACACACGGGCACACGTACACATGCTCAAATACAACATGAGGTGCAGAAATCAACTTTCCAAAGTGACTCATTAGTCATTTAGGACAGAAGTGACTAAGGATACAGAAAGCCTTCACAACTGAGCGGCGTTGTTTTGGGGAACTCTGTGGTGTTTTTCAGTCTGAGTTATTAAGAGAACAGAGCCCGAGGCAACGAGCTTATGGTTCTTCTGGGTTGTTAGGAATTTTGTTCCAAGTGTGAGGGGACAGGGGAAAGAAGCAAAAAATGGGGGAGGGGAGCCAATATGAGACTACACTGTCAGGCTCAAAGCTGATAACTAGGGCTGAGTGTTTAAATCCACAAGCTTAGTCGGGTCCCAGAAACTATCCAAAAAGTCTGTCCAGGGAAAGGATTTATTAGCTGTTTCCTTTTGTGTTTCTAAAAGTCAAAACAGTCATGCCAGATAGAATCTTGCACGTCTATCCCACACACTCTGCTTGGTTGTTCCTGGCTTGGTTTGCCTAATAGTTGTCCAAATCCAAGGAACTGGGAACACAGCTTGGTGGAAGAGTCCTTGGCTAGTATACATGAGGCACAGTTCCAGCTCCAGAGCTGTGCACACACATGTGCGCATGCACATACACATGTGCGCTTGCATACACACACACACACACACACACACACACACACGCATGCATACACACACGATTATTCCTATAGTTTCTCAGACTTTTGATTAGGATCAACTATAGTTTCCCAAGCCTGGACTCTTGACACTTTCCATGACGAGTCTGCTAACTAGCCTACCACACCGAGCCTGAACATCAGAACCATTACTAGAAGTAGCCAGGTTGGGCCTCATACTCCAGCACCCCAACAGAGCAGCATACTGGCTTCCTTCTAACATAGGACACCTGGCTTAGAGCCCTTTTTCTTGCATGACCTAGCTGCTTCACTTAGAGGCCATAACTTGATTGTTTCGACTTGGTTTCCTGATTCATAAAAATGTAGGATGACACATTTTATCTTAAAAAGAAGGAAGAAACCATTGGAATCAAGACAGGAGGCAAGGAGTACTGGTAATGAACAAGGACCTTGTTTTCTGTCTTCACAACAAATCCATAAAATGGGTGGGGGGCATCATCATTTCGTGGATGAGAAACCAGGACCTAGGAATTACATAGAGTTAACAAGCTACCAAGGCCAGCATTTAAGTCAGCTACATCCGGACTCAAAGCCCACCCCCCTCTCTCAATTTGAAAACAAATTTTGAAGCAGTGTATGACTTGTGAAAATTCAAATGTTTCTGAAAAAGTCAGTGTGTCCTTGGAGTACTGTCCATTCTGTTCTCAACTCCACAGATTTGAATTTTAATCTCCTCTTTCAGCTCATACATCCTCTGGCAAGAAAAAAAAATGAAACGTATGAGTCTAAAGACATAATAATTCATTCCAAACAATTGATTTATTACTCAGTAAAAAAAAAAAGAAAGAAAACACCAAATTGTGAAATATATATGTTACCATTAAAGACAGGGATCCAAAGAGAACAAATGCAAAAGCACAAACAGGTTCAGGCAGGAAAAGTGCCTGGCTCCTGGTAACTAGAGGCAACAGAGTCCTGTTTGTGTTCACTTGAGAACGTGACTCAAGGCCTTGTGTGCTTACTCTTGATTATAGCAATTCATTCTATGATGGTCACTGTGGTTTAACATGGCACGGTGTAATGTGCCAGAGACTACATGTGTTCTATCATTTAGCCCTAATGATAATCCTTGAGAGTGAATATTATCTTTTTGTTGTTGTTGAAGCAGCTGAAGTTTGGGTCCAGGTGACAAAGTAGTACTATTACCAAGGTTCAACCTAAGTTGCCAAATTTCAAAATGTCTGTCTTCTTCCCTCTGTCTGCATACCATCCATTAATTCAGAGGGCCTAAGGACAGAACAGATTCTCACCTGCTGTGAAAACTGTCAACACCCAGTCCACTCTACCTGTCTTCATTTTATCTCCCACCCCCTGCTTGAATAACTTATGATTTTCCAACAACACATTGTTGTGAGCTTCTGCAATACTCTTTTCTTTTTCTGGAACATTCTTCTGTTCTTTTTCTGAACCGTAAACAATTCTCATCTTTTAGTTCAAGCATCACTTCTCCCAGGAAGCCTTGGCAGCATCACCCCCTCCATTACTGTAGACGAATTTCTAAACAGTCTTATTAAATAAGAAACACAGAGCCAAATATGGAGGTGTAAGCCGTAGAGATCAGAGCAATAGCCGCCAACTAACCTTAGCTCACCACGTCACCATAGCATCCCAAGAGACCCTCTTCCTGTCTAACCTGCACCTTTATTGCCTTCCTGTTCTGCCTTCTCATTGGCTCTTAGCCCAGCCACCTCACTTCCTCGTCACTGCCTGTCTGTACAGACCTCCAGGTCTCTATGGTTGGTACTGGGATTAAAGGCTCGTGTCACCACACTTGGCTGTGTTCTTGACCACTCAGAGACTCTGCCTGCCATGTGATCAGATTAAGGGCATGTGCTACCATCACCTGACTTCTGTTTATGGCTGGCTATGACCTCTGATCTTCAGGAAAACTTTATTTATTAACATACAAATAAAATATCACATTTCAGCACAAATAAAACATCACCACACATTACAACCATGTATTCTTTCATTTGAGACCTTCCATGTCTTCCCATAATGCTTTGCGTTACCTTTCTTAAAGCACTTAGCTAATAGATTCTAAATATTTGACACTGACTCTTTTCCTGTACTTCACAGTGAGCTCATGAAGAACAGGAACCATAGCTGACTTACAGTCACATCTCTAGCCCTGGCATGGTGTCTAACACAGGGGAGACAGGAGGTCATAATTGGTGCGTACGTATATTTTAGTGTTATATCCAAAGACGCACCTGAAAGGAGACTTTTCAGCTTCATATGCACTGACAGTCCCAAGATGGTCACCTTAGTCACCTCTCTGCGAGGTTACCTGCTTAACCCCCCAATTTCTGAATCTGCAGTTTTCTCTACGTAACAGGAAGGAAACAGGGCAGATAAGATTGGGAAATTGATGTCAAGGAAGCTTGGAGACATCAGGAGAGGAGACGTTAAAGATCAAACATCCCTATCTTATAGGGCATCCAGATTTCTCTCGCCTGTATCAGGCATTCTTCTGCACATACTGCAGACAGAAGAAAATGCTAAGAAAGGAAAGGAAGCTGCACGGTGTTGAGGGAGCATGCAGGGAAATTGGTAGGTGAAGAACAAAATAAATGGAGATATCCCAGGAGATGTGAAGAACAATCTGTATCATTCTGAAGTTTTAAAGAGTGAAACTTAAGGGATTCAGAGCAGACCATGTGAAGCAGACACATTTAGCAGATGATGGGTTGCCCTGCTGCGCATGTCTTTCTCTGTTCGGTTACAGATCCCCTGAGGAAGAGAATCTCTTTATCTCAGCATGTTTTTTGTTGAGTTCCAAGATGGATTGGTGTTCTTCAAGTGACCTTTGAAGTCCCAAGATGCAGGCATTTGGTCCTCTAGACAAAGTTTTAAAATGTTCAGGAAACCGGAGCATGCGATTTGTGTATACTAAACATTAGCTAGCAAAAAGAGAGAATGGTGTTAAAAAGAGATGAGCAGGTATTTCAGAAATGCCTCCATAGCCAGGCAGTGATGGCGCACACCTCTAATCCCAGCACTCAAGAGGCAGAGGCAGGCAGATCTCTGTGAGTCTGAGGCCAGCCTGGTCTACAAAGGGAGTTCTAGGACTGTTATATAAAGAAACCTTGTCTCCAGAAAAAGAAATGCTTGCTGTCTTCACCTGATTATCCAGTCATTACTGGATAATGGACAGCAATGGGTGTAGTTGCTATTTATTGAGGGCTAGGCTGTTTGGCCTATCAAAGAGACTGGTAGGGGTGGACAAACCAAGGGAGGAAGCTGGAATATCCCTCGGGGTTCTGTATGTGGCTTAGGAAAGCTCGCCAGCAGTAGCGACATCTCTGTAGCTACGAGGTTTGGGGCACTGAAAGAAATATGGTAATAGCCTCCCTTCTTGCTTGGGATCTAGACCAATAAGCCAAGGACACAAGCCTTCCGGTTGATTGATACTGTGTGTTTCACTTAGGGATGGTTATGATTAAAACTAGCCCAGTCCCTTCCTTCTAGATGGTCTGCTTGTGTATTTATAGTAATAGTTGCCATTTATAAGAAACCGAGCAGCTAACAATGTATGACAGGAACTCACAAAAGTTCCCCATTCTATTTTTCAATTAAAATAGAAAAAAAAATCAAACACTGTTACCCATGTCGGAGGAGTTTTCAAATCTGCCAACGTTTTGATGGAGGAATTCAAAGTTTTAAGTAGTAACTCACATTATCAGAAATTCACACGAAAACAGCTGCCTAAAGATTTATTTTTCTCTTTCAATGGCAGGCAATAGTGAGTGGAAAAGTCCACTCTAGCCATGGGAAAGTTGAGCAGAACCTATGGTATATTGTTTATACATAGTTTATTGTCCTGGCTACTTTTATGTCAACTTGACACAATCAAGACTCATTTGGGAAGAAGGACCCTCAGTTGAGAAGAAGCCTCCCTACAATCGGCCTGTAGGCAAGTCTACAGTGTATTTTCATAATTAGTGATTGATGTGGGAAGGCCTTGTCCATTGTGGGTGGTGCCATCATGAGCAGGCGGTCCTGAGTGCTTTACGAAAGCAGACTGAGCAAGCCATGAGAAGTAAGCCAGTAATCAGTGTTCATCCATGGCCTCTGCTTCAGTCCCCTCCTCCAGGTTCCTACCTGGAGCTCCTGCCTCACTTCCTTCAGTGATGGCCTGTTACCTGAGAGTTATAAGATGAAGCAAGTCTTTCCTTCTCCAAGCTGCTTTTGGTCGTGGTGTTTTATTATAGTGATAGAAACTCTAACTAAGACACATATACTTATAGTAATAGTGGTCATTAATTGGGCATTGATTCAATTCTAGCCCCTGTGCTAAAGTAGTATATTAATATTAAATTTTCATAGTAGTTCAGAATTACTTTTTTTTCTTTTTTTTTTCCGTTTTTTTTTTTTTTTTTTTTTTTGAGACAGGGTTTCTCTGTGTAGCTTTGCGCCTTTCCTGGAACTCACTTGGTAGTCCAGGCTGGCCTCGAACTCACAGAGATCCGCCTGGCTCTGCCTCCCGAGTGCTGGGATTAAAGGCGTGCGCCACCACCGCCCGGCCAGAATTACTTTTTTGTTTTGTTTTGTTTTGTTTTTTTTGAGACAGGGTTTCTCTGTATAGCTTTGCATCTTTCCTGGATCTCACTCTGTAGACCAGGCTGGCTTCGAACTCACAGAGATCCGCCTGCCTCTACCTCCCGAGTGTGCTGGGATTAAAGGCGTGCTCCACCACTGCCCAGCCAGAATTACTTTTAACATTATTAGTCATCACTATTTTCTAGAAAAGAAATCACATGAGAGAGATTCTACCTGCGTTCAGCAAGATGATAACTGCTACAAAATCACACCTGCCTGACTTTGAAGACCACAAGACTTACATTTCCAGGAGTATGCTGTAAGATGCCATATTTGTGAGCAATCTTGTAATGGTTCTGATTCACAGTAGAGCTCAACATTATAAAACTATGTTCTGAATTGTATTCAGTTTCAAGTAGAGTCACCTGAGAAGGGAGTGTCATTGAAAAGACTTCTCAGATCAGGTTGGTCTATGAACATGTCTGTGGGGGGAATTGCCTTAATTGTTAATGGATGTGGGAGGGCCCAGTCCACTGTGGGTAGCACCCTTCCCTCAGTAGCTGGCCCTGGGCTGTATTAGAGAGGTAGCTAAGCATGATGTGGCTCAGGTAGGCAGAGTTCCTCCAAAGCTTCTCTTCAGATTCCTGCTTAAGTTCCTGTCCTGACTTCCCTTCAGAATGGACTGTGACCTGGAAAAGTAAGGCAAATTAAGCCTTTCTTCCCCTGTGTTGCTTCTGGTCAGAGTGTTTTATCACAGCAATAAAAATGAGCTAGAGCCACAAGTAGCCTAAGACTTATGTGATTGGCGACAGTGAGGCTAGAGCAAAAGGCTATTGGGTCCCATTACTCAATATTTACTGGAGAAACAGAACAGGTCTGGAATTTTTTATTGTTAGCTATTAAATGAAGGTTTCAGGCATGCTTCACTGCTTCCAGTGAGTATTAGGTGTCCAAGATGCCTTCTTCTTAAGCTAAATGGTCATGTGTTCTTTATCCCAGTTTGAGTAGGAGGTATTGAGTGCTAATGTTCACTCTTTGGAGTGCTGGGCAGAAACAAATCTCCTGGGCTGAAGGAGCTGAATCAGTGCTGTGACATCCAGGATGACTTTGGGAGAATGAAGGATGTGTGAGTTGCTGAGTGTTTACATCCTCGCCTCAGAAACCCATTGCTGGTGCAAAAAGGGCCTTAACCCCTGAGTTTCTCTCTTCTAGAGGCTTTCTCAGAACAGTTCCTTAAACCTTCATGGAACAAATGATTGCCATACATGATCCTACCAGGTGTGGTACCCAAGTATTTAATCCCAGCATGTGGGAGACAGAGGCAAGCAAATCTCTGTGAGTTCAAGGCCAAGCTGATCTCCATAGCAGGCTCCAAGCCAGCCAGGGCTACATAGTGAGTCCCTATCTCAAAAACAAAACAAAACTAATAAACAAACAGACGTAATCTTAGATGTATGACAAAGAAAAAAAATGTGTCCTTCCTTTTTTCTTCCTTCCTTCCTTCCTTCCTTCTTTCCTTCTTTCCTTCCTTCCTTCCTTCCTTCCTTCCTTCCTTCCTTCCTTCCTTCCTTCCTTCCTTCCTTCCTGATACATAAAAGGAAACAAGAAAAGGAGTCGGCCTTGATCATGTCTGGTGATGGGACCCCTACACAGGATGACTAACCTGACACCACATATTTATTCTGAGAGAATATTTATTCCCAAAGCTTAGCTGCGCAGGAAGAGCAATTGATATCTTTTTTATTGTCCTCCGGGACAGTGTCGTGACCTAACACTTCACAGTCCGACCCTGTGAGACAATAAGCCTCATGTATGGGAGGCACCAGTGTCTCCTCTGGTGATGAGGGTCTGGGTCCGAGCTCTGTGGGACTTCCCCTCTTTGGCCATCTGCCTTCACTCACAGGTGGGGCTGCCTAGCTCCGTCTCACTGGGACCAGGAACTGGGATGCAAGCTTTGGAGTTTCAGACGTATGACGTGTGGAACCTTGGACTCCAGCCCTTCCCTCCACCTCAGTGTTCTCTCAGGATCCTGGCCAAATGGCCCCTCCCTGCTGGAAGCCAGCCCTCACCCTGGGAGGTCTGCCAGCAGCTAGTTTTCTAAACTGACCTTTGCTTCTCACTGCTGGATAAACCTGGAGACCTCTGAAGCCCAGCTAGAAATGAGGCTACTGTGTCAAAATACGCCTGGCTGAGCCCTCGCCAGCACAAGCAGCTGTCTTGGCTCATAGCTCACGTCTGTTGATGAAAAGACTCCGATTAAATCAAAAGCCTTCATCGTGGAGCTCAGCCGTCCTAACAGTTCTTGGTGGTTCCACCATGTGCAAACACGATCCTGGCAACTCCCTGATCTTTCCTCATTTTGGAGTCTTTTTCTCTAACCGTTCCCTCTACCCCAATCATAGTCCACCCTTAAAGGAATTCAGGGCAGAAACTCAAGGCAGGAACCTGGAGACAGGAACTGAAGCAAAGGCCATGGAGGGACCTTGTTTCTGGGCTTGCCTTCCTGGCTTCATGTAGTAGATTGAACAAGAATAGTCCCCACAGGCTCATGTATTTGAATGCTTAGTTACTGGGGAGTGGAACTCTTTGATAGGATTGGAAGGATTAGGAGGTGTGGCCTTGTTGGAGGAAGCGTATCATTGGGGGTGGGTTTCTATTCTTTCTTTGCTACTTTCAGCAATAAAACTTATGAGTTGCCTGTACTTGCTCTCTGCCATCCACCTCTGTCATGGCTGACCTACCCAGTCAAGCTCTTACCCCCATGATTCCCATAGAACTGCTCTGTCCAGCCATCCCAATGATGTTGACATCAATAAATGCTCTCAGGAGCATTTGGCATGGTTGTTCTTGTCCCCCCCCCCCCCGCCCCCGCCCTTCTCCTCTCTCTCTCTCTCTCTCTCTCTCTCTCTCTCTCTCTCTCTCTCTCTCTCTCTCTCTCTCTTTCTCTCTCTGGTGTACCTTCTTCATTTAACTTCTAAGCTACCACACAGTCTTGATTGGCTTCATTCAATCATGGTCAGTTCTTATTTCCTCCATGAATCCATCTTTACCCTCGGACTTCTTACTATTGAAGACTCTGGAGTTTGGACCTCTGCACTTTTCTGTCTATACTTGCTTCCTTGGAGAGCTCAGCTAGTCTCCACTGGCTTTGTTGGGACTCCACCTGTGCTCTTTAGCTAGCTCAGTCTTTCTAGAATGGATATCCAAGAGATTGAATTCTCTGGGTACCTTTACTCTTTCCATGAAGGTAAGTTGGAAGTTGAATATTGGTGCAAATGTGGTCCAATTTGTTCTCTAGGACTTGGTAGTAAAGTGCAGTTAAAACATACTGATGTTAAAAATTATTCATGTTTATCTGAAATTTAAATTTAACAAATTTCCTATAATTTTATGTATTAAATTTTATGTATTAAACCATGCTACTATTCATTCTTTGCCCTTCCTTAGGAAACCTTACTCAACATACATCCAATTTCCTGTTCAGCCAAGCACTCAAAGGATCTCTATACAAATGATGGTGTGTTTTCTCTAAGTAATGGTTCTGTTTTTCCAGTCCTCTGTCTTTTGAATTCTCCTCATACTTCCCAACTTCCAACATCTATGTCTCCAACTCAATGAGAAGACAGTGTTCTATCTGGGTAGACTCCTTCCTTAATGCATTATCACGGTCCAAAAGGGACACATGGGAAAGAAGACAGGGTGAATGTTCAATTATCTCATTCTCCTTCCACGAATCACAGCTCTGAGTTGCCTCTTATCTGAAGACCATATAATTGTTCTTATTATAATTATGCATTCAAACTTTATGGACTTTCTATGAGTTACTTATGTCGTCCACAGTACCTAAAGATCATAATTTTGCATTTCTTTTCAAAATCAATCTTTTTTTCTTTCATTTACGTATAAGCCCCATGAAAGTAGAGTTGTACCTATTTTATACATATTGTGTCTCTAGTGCCAACTTGGCTGACAGGCGATAGACACTCAATCTAAATTTGTCGATTAAATTGATATAGTGTGATAATTAAGAGAGACTGTCTGGGCTTGAATGCTGACTCCATTACTTGCTGGATGTGTTACCACCGGTCTGAACTAAATTTCCTTGGCTTAGGTTTTCCTTTTCATCAGTAGGTGGGTGCTGGAATAGTAACTACCTCTGAAGTTGTAAAGATTGAGTGAAGATAATCAGCTAAAAGGAGTTTAATGGAGTACCTCACACCTACTTGGTTCTTCTGCTTTTTAGTCAGGCCACCACATAAGTTTATTTCAGGTGTCACAGCAATATTAAAATTGGCAAGTTTAATTTTTTTTTTTTACTTTTATTGGTTCTTTGTGGATTTCACATAATACACTCGGATCCCACTTCATTTTTCCATCTCTCCACATCTGCATCTGCCCTCGGCCCTTGCAATCTCCCTTCCCCACCAACCAAAACCAAATGTAAAAGAAAAGCCCAAAACCAAACAAAATAAATAAACAGAAAAAGGAAGACTCTTGTCATGCAAGCTGTAGTGTGGCCCATTGAGACACACACTTTACCCTTTAGTCCATTCATCTTGACTTGCAAGTGTTCATTGCCAGAGTCATTGGTCCAGCTCGGGGCCTCTGGTTTCTGCTGCACCATCGGTAATGGGCTCTCACTGGGGCTCCTCTTGGATACCCAGTTGTTGTCCTATGTCATGGAGATCCTGCTGTTTTGGATCTGCAAGTTCACCCCCTTCACATGATCCAGCAGTTCATAGATTCAGTGGATAAGTTAAATTATTAATTGCACCAAGTAAACTTCCATCTATCACTTCCACGACTGAAGGAGCTTTGCTTTTCTGCACCACACACATTGTTTCCCCACAGTTCTCTTTGGAGAGGACTTTCAGCTCCTGAGTGAATGCCTTTGGAGCTTCTTCAGAACCCCTTCCCCAGGTGAAAACCAGTCAGGACAAAGCACAGATTTCACAGGTTTGGATCCAAATATGATGGACAGCTCATGATCTTCCATTTGCTACTACTGTCTTACCTCATAGGTTACTTTTGTAAATGTTTCCAGATTTTCTTATTTTTAGATGTATTGGTGTTATGTCTGCATGTTGTATGTATGTGCACCACGTGTGTGTGTGATGGCCACAAGGGCAGAAGAACATATTGGGTCCTCTAGAACCAGAGCTGCAGATGGTTATGCTGGGAACCGAACCCAAGTCCCCTCTGTAAAAGCAGCATGTACACTTGACCACTGAGCCATCTCTCCAAGCTTCAAAGATGTTTTTCTCTACTTTTCAGAATAACAAGCTCAAACATGGAACATTAATCTTTACTGACTCATAGACTATGAACTAGTGTCCACTGTTCCCCTCTTCCACTTTTCCTCTTCTGAAGTGGGTGAATTTGTTGAACTCAAGTTTGATATAGGACCCTACTCTTCACACTTAAAATTTTTGTTGTCATTGACTAGTGTAGAAAAAGAAACTCTAACAGGGAGCATACACATATAATTTCAACTTTAACACTTTTTTGCTCTTTATAAATAAAATATACTTAATTATCATGAGGCAGCTGTTTGGCATTCAATATCCAATGCCCAACATTGGGATACAGTCATAGGGTTGTTCAGCCAGTCAGATAAACATAGTTATAGAAATATGTTATCTTAGAAAATATTGCTGGTTCTTGATATATTTTTATCTTATAATTAATTCTTTTGCCTCATTGGTGTAAATGATTGTGTTGCTTGTCAACTGACACTATGTAGACTAGAAATGCTTGTAGAAGTCACCATGAAGCATTGATGATGAGGCTCAGTGGTAACACACATACTATGCAAGGCCCTAAGCTCTAGGGTCATGACTACAAACCCAACCCCCTCCACTGATAAGCATGATGTCAGCTATTGGCTTGAGACACAACTCTTTAAAACAGGCTAAGAATATCTCATATGTCTCTCTATATAGTCACATCATGAAGGTCTTGATTTAGACCATAGGTATGACTGGTTCAAACACCTTTCACAGTCTGTTGAGGTCTATAATAAATTACATCAATGTAGTATTAATAGTGAAAATTTTTTACTTGGGCATTAGGAATAAGGAATAATATTTTGAAAAATAGTCTTATCACAATGTCTACTCAGTTCCTTTAAGATAATAAACTCTCATAATATGTCACCCTCCAATGACCAACTGAGCATTAAGGAACTGTTGCCTCATCTTTAATCATGTGACCAACATGACAGTTTTCCAAATTTGATCTGTTTTCAGAAGTGAATCTTTGCATCCTCTGCTTCCTGACTTCCTGAGGATTGGCTTGGAGTCTGTCTATTCCTGTCCCAGCTATGTCCTAACTCCTGTGGTGGCAAGACCTTTCTCAGTGGTTTTGTGTTTGAATTCCCTGTCCTTTCTGGGGTACAGATGGCAGGATCACCAAGTAGCCTATGGAATCACTGGGGACCACCATGTGGCCTGTGAGAACACTTGGGGCCACCAATAGAATCACAAGGGACTACCATGTGGTCTATGGGGACAGTAGGGACCACCCATGGAATCACGGGGGACCACCATGTGGCCTATGGAAGTGCTGATGGTCAAAGATTAACATTTGTTGTGAACATGAAGTTTTTTTCTTGTTTGTTTTGGTTCTGGCTCCTGTGGCCCCTGAAAGAAGCCATTCAATGAATCATATTTTCACCAATTCCCAGACCTTAGTCTAATAAAGAGTCCCCACACACATAAAAAAAATCTTGGAATTTATGTACATGAAAATTCTCATAAAACTATAAAATTGAATCATGTTATTGGGTCCTCTAACAAATCACTTTTTGTAAAAAGAGAAAGTTATATGACATTGGGACTATTTTAGGAAATTTCTAATCTTCCTTACGTTTGAAGTGTGCTCTTTCAATTCTTTTCTTGTTTAGCTTCCAGGTATAAACTCTACGCTTGTGCTTTGGGCTACACCAAACTTTGACTTATGACAATCCCCTCTCCTTGGGTTGGCTGGCTTTTACTGTCACTTATTTGTTGTGCTGGGGATCCATCCTGGGGCTTCGTGCATCTTCAGCAAGCACTCCACCACTGAGTCCCATTCCTCCACCTAGAATTTCATAGGTCACCTTCTCCTTCATATAGTTCTATTACACGCAGGAGTTGTCCTCACGCATTTCAGTGGCTGGGTGACTTCTTTCTTTCCATTCCAATCTCAGGGCCCAAAGCCATCGCTCCAAATCTGTCCAGGGACAGCTCTGAGAACCTATCTGTTCTTTCACCAGAGCTCCACATCTTACCACCTGTCGGGGCCTCTGCCAGAAGCAGAGTTTGCTCCTCAGCTTGTCCCTGAGCCAGTGTAAAACACACACCAGAAGGCAGCCATAAAAGCTGGGTGGATTACTGACTTGTCTATCATCTGTGGAAGTGTTCTCCGGTGGTGTGAGCCAGTGACTTTCAAATATTTGTCAAGGCAATTTAAGACCATCGTCAAGTGTAGCCTTACCCGGTAGCTCCAAAAGTAAGCTAGATAAAAGGTGATTGCTCTGGCTGGTGCCTGGATGAGAACGGGAGACCAGAGCGCTCAGGGTTTCTCATCCATTCATCTCCTGCCCGAACCCACTCAGGGGTCTCAGGAGAAGTCTGAGCTTGTCGTCTCCATCTTAGAGAGTCACTGAACGTCAATCTCAACTTTACCAATTTTGTTCATTTTTTTTTAACTTGCATAGTGTGCTCCTTCAATTTTTTTTCCTCGACAATTTTATTTTCAAAGAAATCACAATTAATTTTTCTGGTTCCTTGACTTGGCGTTCCCCCCCCCCCCCTTATTTCTGAAAATTATGTGTTGGCTGCCAATTTAGATTTATTGATATCAGATATTTTCTGCTAGTACTCTCTGCCATTTCACAGTATAATTATAGTTTAAAAGTTTAATTCATCTGATACTTCATGTCCTCCTTATTTGGATAATGTAAGTATTGTTTATTTCTGAGTCAGACTGTTTAACGGTAGGTACAATTTTAGTTTTTTTTTTCTTTTAAAGTTATGATCAAAACAAACACATTTGCTTAGTGTTTTGTACCTTGATTTTTATACACTATCAAACATCTCTTACAAACTTAAATGTATAACTTTTCAAATTCCTAAACATGTAAGGAAACATCAGTTGCCTTCAAGGTCTCCTCCCCCGGCCCCCTCAACCCAAGTTACCTGTTCTCCATGTCTGCAGCACAACTAATGTCATGAACCCATCTATGATTTATCCATCTGGGACATGAATGGAAGGTAGATTCTGAATGACCAAATCTTTGCTACCTAAAAATGTTACAGTGCACCCTTACATCAGCTTGCCCAGAGAGCCCTCCCTCCTCCTTCCTGCCTTCCACTCTTCCTTACTTTTTACCTCCCTTTCTCTCTCTTTCTCAACAGGTCCCACTGTGTAGCTCAGGCTGGCTTCAAACGTGAGAGCCCCATCTCTACACCCCGAGCGCTGAGATGGTAAGTGTGTGCTACCACATACAGCTCTCTGAAAAGAATTTTCTTTATTTTTCTTTTTGAGGAGATAACTTTCAGTGACAAACTTTTAGACATTATTCTGTACTCTTCTGGCTTCCTGATTTCACAAGGATGTATGTTGCCATGTGTTTATACTCCTTGTCCCAGAGGAACATGGGGTCCTTTCATTCCAGAATGATGTCTTTGGTTCTGAATTCTTGTAGTCTCTACCTGAGTAAGCCATTTTCAAAGAATTGAAAAAATAGCAGAATTAGTTGAATGACATAAAGCAACAACATATAAGAACAACTTTGGGGGACTGCCTAAATTGTCCATAGCAACAATGACTCACTTAACCATTGTTGCTATGACCAATTGAGTCACACTTCATTTAACATTTTTTTTTTTTTATGAAACTCAACTCAGTGACTCAAACATCCTAACATAACATAATCCAAAGATCCACTAACTTGATACTCCCATGCTAGGAGTCACAGCAGAAATAATATTTTAAAAGTCTTCATTTTATGTCATTAGGCCATTGTGTTAATATAAGAGTAGAAATGTTGCATGTCCAACAAAAACACGGCCGCTCACAACACACAATGCTCCTGAATCTGAGCTGAGGTATTTCAGGCTGCATCCAGTGGTGCGGCAAGGTGTACATGCTGTGTGTTCAGAGCTAAGGCCGCAGTGAAGTCACGTGATGCCACACGGGCAAGTGCTGCCACAGATGCTCAGATTCAATACACATTTAACTTGAATAAATTTTTGGTCCACTGTATATTCAGAAAACGTTTACTATGGCCAAATTTTTCTACAACACCCATGTTCAGCTACTTAGCTACACATGCTGGGGTCAAGACCCAGAGTTTAAGAAACCGAGTACTAGAGTAATAATTATCCTGCTCTCTTTTCTCAGTCTCATTTCTTTCCTTTTGGGGCAAAGACCATGTGGCTGATGAATTTAATGAGAAGAAATGGGGCCCCCTCAGCTCTGCATACTCTCCCATTTCTCCTATTTGCCTCCAGGCTGTCCTCAAGAGGCATGGGCTGCAGTTCCTTCTCTGGCATATACTTAGGGACTGGTCCTGAGGGAGAGCTTGTACTTGTTCATCCTGCTTGAGACTGTGTGTACATTATCTGATGAAGGGGTTGTAAGAATTTTACCATAACCACCTATGTTTTCAATCTGTTCAATAGCAAGGGTGATGTTTGTGCTCTAAAAGGCTTCTACATCTCCCTCGCAGTGGCTCTGAAATAAAGAAATAAAAATAGTTGCTACTGTCCTCTATAATCCCAGGATGTTTGTTATTGCTCGTGTGTGTGTGTGTGTGTGTGTGTGTGTGTGTGTGTGTGTGTGTGTGTATGTGTGTGTATGTGTGTGTGTGTGTGTGTGTGTGTGTGTGTGTGTGTGTGTGTGTGTAAATGACGGACATTTGTTTATACAAAACTACAAATGGTTTAAAGAATTTTTTGTTCAAGACAGAGTTTCTCTGTATAGCTCTGGCTGTCCTGGAACATACTCTGTATTAGACCAGGCTAACCTAGAACTCACAGAGATCACCTGCCTCTGTCTCCCAAGTGTTGGGATTAAAGAATTTAAGAACAATTTTAATACCTCTTGTTTTCTCTTTGCTTTGTATGACTTTGAAACCCGCACCATTTGTGAAATTATAATATCCTGTTCCCAGCAAGAACTAAAGGAGTAGATCTCATAATTGCCAGCGTGTTCTCACAGCCTTGTTGAGTGAGTCTTGTCATTAATGGCATAGAGCACATCAGAAGAGGTTCTCTCTGTGATGGACTCCCATCAGATTCAGCTGAATGAAGGCACTCACCTCAAGGCACTGGGTGACAGTCACTTATTTCTAAAGTAATAGCTGTGCCTCTGCTATTAATCCAAAGCTGTTGTCACTCATCATTTAAGATCCCCTGTTAGTTAATAGGGTTCATGGCCCCTTTACTTCTGACAAACTTTCTTTTATGACAGACTGTCCCAATCCATCTACCAAATAAACGTATCATATGTTGTTACTTTTTTTTACTCCTTTTCACTCGTCTATTTAATAATTCTGCTGTGCCAAGATTTTACACAATTCAACCAAGAAAGTGAAAGGCCTGTACAGAGAAAACACTTGCCTAGTTAAAACACCAACAAAGAAATAGAGACGCTAGAAGATGGGAAGACTTCCTGTGTTCGTGGACAGGCAAAATTAATATTTTAAAAATGGTCATCCAACCAAAAGCAGCCTGTGATTCAGTGCAATACCAACCAAAGGTTCTATTTCACAGAAATAGGGGGGGAAACCAATCCAAAAGTTATTTTGGAAATATAAACTCCCCGACAGAGACAGAGCAATACTGCACAGTAAACACACTGCTGGAGGTATTTCCACACCTGATTTCAAGTTATACCACAAGACTATAATAATAAAAACAGCATGGTTGTGACACAAAATCAGACTTATCACCCAGAGGACTAGATTAGAGAACACAGAGCCACACAACTTCAGCCACCTGATTTTTGACAAAGGTTTTTTAAAACACATACTGGAGGCAAAACATCTTCAATAAATTGTGCTAGAAAGAAATTGGATACCCACCTGTGGAAAGATGAAACTAGATCTTCCTTTTTATTCTATTTTTATAATTTATAAACTTTATTTTATGTGCATTGGTGTATGAAGGTGTCAGATCCCCTGGAACTGGAGTTACAGACAGGTGTGAGCTGCCATGTGGGTGCTGGGAATTGAACCCTGGTCCTCTGGAAGAGCAGCCAGTGCTCTTAACAGCTGAGCCATCTCTCCAGCCCCCTAGATCTTCCTCTCTTACCATGTACAAAAATCAACTCGAAAGGAATTGGGGACCTCAATGTAAAACTAAACTTCTGAAACAGCTAGAATAAAATTTAATTACTATTCTACAACATACAGGCATAAGTAAGGAATTTCTAAATAGGACACTAGTAGTTCAGGAGGTAAAACCAACAATTGACAAATGACACGTTATGAAGTTAAAAAGTTTCTGTAAAGTAAAAGAAAGTGTAAATCAAGTGAAGAGGCAGCCTACAGAATGGGGGAAAATTTGCCACCTGTATATTGGACATAGGAGTAATATCTAAACTATACAAAGAGCTCAAGAAATTGAACATCAAGAAAACAGCCTAATTAAAAAGGGGGTTCTGGAACTGAATAGAGGGTCTTCAAAAGAGGAAATATTAAAGGCTAAAACACATTTAAAAGGGTTCAACAGCCTTAGTGTTGGGGAACTACAACTTAAAATTACTTTGAGATGCCAATTCACCCCAGTCAGAATGCCTACTATCAAAAACTTCAAGTGACAGCAAATAGTGGTGTGGTTATGGGAAAGAAAACCTTTACTAACTGTTGGTGGGAGGGGAGACTGATGTAGCCACTATAGAAATCAACATAGAGGTTCCTCACAAAGCTAGAAATATAAATACCACAAAATGACTCATCTAGACTACTCCCGGGCATATGCTCATATGCCCTATTGCAGAGATACCTGCTTGTCCATGTTCACTGGTGCCCTATGAACAACAGCTAGGAAATTGAACCACCCTAGATGTCCATCAACAAGTCAATAGGAAATTAAAATGGGACACATATCTACAATAGAATTTTATTCAGTTGTAAAGAAAAATGAAATTTGCAGGTAAGTGGATAGGATTGGAAAAATTATATTGAGTGAGGTAAGCCAGGCCCAGAGAGACCATCATTGCATGCTCTCTTTCTTATCTGGGTCCTTGTTCTGATCTTCAGTTTTATACATTTAACTTCAAGAACCTACCGAGGTCAAGAAAATAGAAAATGGCCATTGTGGGGGTGATGCTTTAAGACAGAGGGGCTAGCAGAACATGTGATAGAAAAGCAGAGAGGAGAAATACCGGAGGGTGGGAAGGTTACATCAGAAATGGGGTTGGAGGATGGGGGGAGGACAAGAAGATGGGGAGGGAGGGTTAGCCAAAGTGAACGGTCTGTTTTTTTAAAAACCGACATAGAAACCTGTTAGTTTGCTAGCGATTAAAACCGTAAGTTAATAAAATCATCAGAAAAGACTGATCCCTCCTGACAGAATCATGCCACTCCTAGAACCGTTGTTTATCAAATAAAAATCCCAGTGCCAGGTATGAGATACTGCCTTAGGAGTCGTTGGGCAGAGATGCTGAGAGGCCCCCCAAAACAGCCCAGGCTCTTTTCATCCTCTTGGCTGTCCATCAGAACTAGGTCAGACTCGATTGTTGAAGACACAACATGGCTTTGTTGCAAGATATAGAGAAAGCAAGCTCAAATTCAGCCTCCTTCCTGCTGACTCCTTTTCACGGGCTCCTGGAAGAGGCAGAGCAGACATAGTCTAACCCAGTTGTGAACCCTATAAACTACACGTCAACCTGGCCTGCCAGATGTGTCCAGTGGCGTCATAGCAATACAACCATTATGGGGGTAACCAACTACTCTATGAATTTGAGGCCCACGCCACAGGAGGGAACATATGCCTGGTAATATAACTGGATCAAAGATCCATAGTTGATGTGGTTATAGGTCCCAGAGGGGAACTCACTATGGGGCTTAGCTGAATTGTAATAGCACTAAACTGCAGTCCAGATATTTATGTATAGCTGAAGTTTTCCTGTGTCCCGCCTGGCCCGTGGTCAGGACAAATCTCTCTCACCTGCCAGTCCCACAGCCACTGGGACCCAAGTAAACACACAAAGGCTTATATTAATTGTAACTGCTTGGCCATTAGCTCAAGCTTGTTACTGACTAGCTCTTACACTTAAATTAACCCATAACTCTCATCTATGTTTAGCCACATGGCTTGGTACCTTTTCTCAGTTCTGCCTTCACATCTTGCTTCCTCTGTGTCTGGCTGACGACTCCTGACTCAGCCTTCCTCTTCCCAGAATTCTCTTTGTCTCTTATCCTGCCTGGATACTGGCCAATCCACATTTTATTTATCAACCAATCAGAGCAACACATTCACAGCATACAGAGCGACATCACCCATCATCTATTATGCTTTGTAATAACCATATCCAAACTCTACTCTCATCCTCAAAGAAGCTTCTCCTTGTAGTGAAGAGCAGTGGATGCAGTTTCAAGGACTCGTAAGATCCTTAGAATAAATGGCAGTCCAATTGCTCAGCCCTACACAGGACTTTTATACCACCAGTAAGGCGCAGGGAACATTGCTGAAGACGGCGCGGAAAGAATGTCAGAGTCAAGAAACAGGGAGAAGGACTGCAAAAATCTTAACTTCAGGACATGACTCAGCCATTGCAAATATCTCATGGCAGCTATGGTTGCTTACACAAGATGGGGCCTGTTGAACAGCCAATAGTGAACACGGAGGAGCTCATGAGACTTTACCCCTCTCTACTGAACTGTTGATGACGGATAGACTCTAGGGGCGGGGAAGCCCTTGTCTTCAGTGACACACCAAACACCGGTCCCAGCAGCCTCCATTGTAGGTTCCAAACCTGTGACCACACAGAGGGCCCCAGTTAAAAGCAGTGGGCCACAAAAGAAAGCAAAAAAGACATGAATATAGGAAAGGGAGCCGTAGGGGGCATGGGGTGAGAGAGAAATGAGAAAAGGTGGGGGTGAGAGTAAACAGAATGCCCTATATGTACATTTATGGAAGTCAACGAATTTAATCAGAAAAAGGTTTTTCTAAGGTTTCTCTAACCCCCCTTTATAGAACGATTGCCTTTCATGTTTTCTTTGCATATGTTAAGAATCACACTAGATAATATTAGAGGCACTTAGTCACCCATCTAACATAATATAGAAAACTCATGAGTTCTCTTTGTCTTCAACCTGACTGAGCGTGATAATGATGAAGGCGTGGATCCTTTCATTTGTGATACACTGGCTTCATAAGATCTGAAATTTTATGCCTTTCTCCATATTTGGGAGTTTCCAGCCATTGGGTATTTGAATATTTTTCCTCCCCCACATTCTTTCCCCTCTGCTTATGGAAACCCACTCTATGGAAGTTAAGCCTGTTACACTGTACACAGGCTCCCTATTGCTCAGGTTAGGCAATTTCTATTTTTCTAGTCTCAAATTCTCTGACTTTCTCCAATGCTGCATTCATTTAATTATTGATTACATTCAGCAAAGGTTTAAAATTGTTTCAAATTCTATTTTTATCGGCACATTGTAATTATACATATTGATAGGGTGCAGTGTGGTATTTCAATATATTCATACAACATATAATAATCATGTCTGGGTAATTGGTGGATACATTGCCTCAAATATTGATTTACTTTTGTGCTTGGAATATTCTATTATTTTGAAATGTTCAATGAGAGAAAGCTAGTGAACTGACCAACCCATCTACCCACCCAGGCTCAGAACCAGGGCTATGAGTTAGCTCACCCCAACAGCTACCGAATCTATGAACTGTTGGATCATGTGAAGGGGGTGAACCTGCAGATCCAAAACAGCAGGATCTCCATGACACAGGACAATAACAGGAAATTCAAGAGGAGCCCTAGTGAGAGTCCATTATAGGTGGTGTAGCAGAAACCAGAGGCCCCGAGCCGGACCAATGACTCTGGCAGTGAACACTTGCAAGTCAAGATGAATGGACTAAAGGGTAAAGTGTGTGTCTCAGCAGGGCCACACTATAGCTTCCATGACAAGATTCTTCTTCTTTTAGTTTCTGTTTTATTTTGTTTCTTTATTTGGTTTTTATTTTTCTTTTAAATTTTGTTTTGATTTGGGGTGGGGTGGGGAGAGAAGTGGGATCAGAATGCATGATGTGAAAATCACAAAGAATCAATAAAAGTTTTTTTTAAAAAGGTTCTGTCCTGACATGATTTCATTTTCTATACAAAGTGCCCCCTCTGAGAAGCCCCACATATCTTAGCCAATGCCACTGTCATTTCAAATCAGGAAAGCTGTGAGAGCTGGCATCTATTTGTTTACTGTCCTTAACTTCTGCCTTGTCTTCTTTCAAGATCCATAGACATGTTCTTATTTCTCTTCTGCCACCAAGGGCTTCCCTGAGTCAGTTTACCCTCCCCAACCCAGCCTCAGCTAGATTTTCAGCTGCCAGTTAGAATACAGACACTTAGCTGCTTTCTGAGGTAGGAAGGCTCACAGGGACCTTGTGGCTTTGTCTCTCTCAGCACTCACATCATAAGCAGCTTGGAATTGTGGGATCGCAGCTCATTTTCTCTCGTCACTTTTCCAGGGTCCTAGCTGCTTCCCCTTGGGGAGCACCCGACTTGCTGGTGGTAGCGGAGGTGGCCACACTTGCTTTAGCAAGAGTCAGTCTCAATCAGCTTGTTTGGACTAAGCTGGGAGAGGGATGGCTTCTAAGCAGTGGGCAGCCTCCCCACTGTGAGTGTTGTGAAATGAAAACTGGTAACACCAAGCCCGTAAGATCAAAGTTAGCTTCACACCAGGACTGTGGGGCTGCAGAGATGCGTCAGGGGACCAGCGAGCTTCAGTGAGGAATGAGAGCCAAGGGTGAGAAAGCCCAAAAGGTCCCTGAAAAACTCACACACACACACACACACACACACACACACACACACACACACACACACCCAAAAGATCTGAGAGAGCATTAAGAAGATAAATGAGACCATTCTAGCTCACAGATGAAAACACAGCTGGACCAGATGGGAGGTGAAAGCGACCTGAGATTGCTGTAGGTGGGAAAAGAAAACTCACGAAACAACTTACGCTTGAAAGATGTTAAGCAAGAAGTGTTAAGAGCAGAAGACACTCCAGGGGCCAATAGTATTGCTTCTTTCTTCCCTTAAAAGGGAAAAATGCAGTCACCCAAACGTGCTGTTCGTATGAAACATAATACGGACCCAAACAAGAGTTATAATCGTATCGTGAATTTCTTTATTTTCAAATTGAACGTAGTAGTACTTTCACCATCAGAAAGGAGATAATGTAATTGTGTTCTCAGTAAGGAATGTCCCGATTTTCCTGTTTTAAAACTTAAGGTGCGTGATGCGCTTTCCTGTTTTGTAGTCCACGATGATCCTTTCTGTTTTTCCAACCGACTAGTGCAACCCTCAGACTGAACCTACGGCCTCCATAGGAAGCGAAGGAAGGCCTTTTCCGTGGGAAGCTGGGGCCACAGAGGACCTCCTCCCATCTAATTGGCCTTGGAGGTAGTGTGTTGCTCAAGGTGAGCCTGCTCCTCAGTGTTACTCATGTGGGAACCTGCTTCAACCGCACTTCCCTCTTCTCCTCAGGCAGATGAGTTGCCTGCGGGTGGCCTGGCTCATGAGTAAATACAACTCCTCCATGGAACCTGGCCCACCACCTCAAACCTGTTTTCACGCTGGCTCTGGGACAGAAACCGGAGCGGTAGGAGGAATGGAAAGGAGTTTCCAGAGAGCAGGAGATGAGGAGCTACGTGCCCACCCAGCCGAGGGCGGATGAGGTGGAGGTCTGTGTACACAGGCTGTCTGCAGCCGGGTCCAGCAGCTCTCTGTGTCTCTGACCCAGCTGTACCATCCATTCCTTGTTTGACTTTCTCTTGGCTTCTTGACTCTGCTCCCACAGGTCATCCCAAAAGCTGGCCTTTCTGCCCACCCTGTCCGTTCTCCAGCCTTGTTTCTGCTAGTGAGCCTGGTTATCTGACCAAGAATCTCCGAGAAGAGTCCATGTGTCTGCCCACCAACCCCCAAATTTCCTTGATGGCGTTTTCCCTTCCGCACTGTGAAGGACTCTTTAGAGCGGACGGTTTTTGTCTTCCTGCTTAGCAACTCCAGTTTCCGGAAGGTGTGATGGACCTGTTTGCTCTGAAGCACCATAACTATTGCCATTCCTCTCCCAACATTTGCATCCCAAGCAGCTTCACAACTTCGCATCAAGTCAAACAGTGTGTGATTCCATGTATCCTTAGAAAGACGCACGCCCCCGCCCCCCATCCCGTCCCGTTGCGCCCCCCCAACCCCAAGTCAGACCTGGTTGTACAGGTTTGTCATCTTGGCTACTTGGAAGGCTGAGGCAGGACGACTGAACGTGCCAGGCCTGCCTGGGCAACAGAGTGAGTTTCAGGTCAGCCTTAGCAACTTAGCAACACCACATTGACTTAAAAATAAATAGGTAAATACATAAAACAAAAAGGAGGAAAAAAACTGAAAAACTGGGAATATCACTCTGTGGTAGATAGCTTGCCTTACACATGAGTCACTGGATTCCAAGATTCCATTCTAGGGGAGAGAGAGAGAGAGAGAGAGAGAGAGAGAGAGAGAGAGAGAGAGAGAGAGAGCCAGCCTTCTCTGGAGGAGTGTGTGTTTGAGTTAGAATTGGATAAGCAGATCACTTTCTGGATCTACGGAATACAGATATGACAATAATACCCACACAAATGGCTTTTAAGGTCTGAAGTACAAAAATACCCATGATTAGCTCAGTGCTATAGAGAAAGAGGTACCGTGTGTGGCCGCTGCTGGGGCGGGAAGACCACCAGAAACACAGCTAAACCATGAACACAGCTAAAGGAAACCTGTTCTCTTAGTGTGCTCTCTCCAGAAATGTCCTCCATACAACAGCTTGCTCAGGTCTCCTGCCCGTGCCCTTCCCCCTTCTTGCTTCCAATCCCTTCTCCTGTCTTTGTCTCCAAGCAGTGAGGAGACGCCAAGTGTTTGTGAAAGCTCCACACCCAGGTTGGAACAGATGTTTTCTTCAGTGAGTCTGACTCAGAGGTGCGCATGGTGCAGCAACATATACTCAGGACTAAACTGCTCAGTCAAAAGGGCTGAGCTCAAGACCAGGGAAGCCCAGAAAGATCTTCCCAGTTCCTGACTCAAGGTGTGCTTTTGAGTTTGGGTTCAGAAAAAGCTCGTCATGGTAGATATACAACAGTAGGAAGCCATCAAAAACACTGCATAAAATGAGCTTTTATTCCCATTGTCACATCGGAAAAGCCATATGCCAGAATATCTGAGTGTGTGTGTTGTATATGTGTGTATGTGAATGTGTATGTGTGTATGTGTGTGTGCTGTATGTATGTATGTATGTGTATGTGTGTGTATGTTTGTGTATTGTGTGTATGTAGGTATGTGTCTTATATGTGAGTATGTGTGTGTGTATTGTGTATATGTTTGTGAGTGTGTATGAGTGTGCATGTGTGTACGTGAGTGTGTGCATGTGTGTATGTGAGTGTGTGTATATGTATGTGAGTGTGTGTATGTGTGTGTGGTATGTATTTTATGTGTGTATGTCTGTGTGTCTGTATACATGGGTGGAGGTTATCAGAGGGATACTCAGTATCAGTGTCTACACCGCAAAGTAAGTTCTTTATTGTATGATAGTTCATGAATCCAAGGACACGCCTGTCATTTTATTAAGTTTCTGTCAATAAATGTTAGTGACCGTGTGAAGGGCTGAGAAGCTAGTGAAGTTTCTGTCTCCAGCACAGCAACAAAGAAGAACCAATGTTACCTCCACCCCTCTCTGCCTCCATGTGGGACCCAGAAAGCAGAAGCCCGGAGTCCAATTAACGCAGGCAACCTCTGTCTACTTATTTCTCAGCTGCCGTTGGCACATTTTCTCTATACAATGGTTAACTGGTTACTGATAGAACGCCACCAAATTGGCAACCCAAGATTTAAGCCTTTCCCCAAGGTCACCTGTGCTGTGTTGCTGCCTTGAGGATGGAACAGTGTACTGAGACCATGACAATAAAGACAGGAACCGGCTGCTAGAGGAGAAAGGTGTTTACCAGCCAGTGTGGACGGGAACATCCAGCTCCTTCAGGACAGCAGGAGGGGTTTTGGAAGCTCAGCCCCCATGGGAAGTAGTGGGTCTTCACCGTAGATGCTCCACCCTCCACAGATACACAAAGTGAGCTGGGCATTTTTCTGGGGACCTGGCTTCAGGCTCTGCCTTTACTCGCCCACAGATTTTATGAGTTAAGTAACACCTCTAAAATCATCATTTTTTTCATTAAAAGCAAATTCCAGTCCTTCCCCTGGCCTCTGCATAGCCTAGTCATCATTAAAATAACTCAGTGGGTTATATGTCTAGGCACTGACTGTCTCATACGTTGTTGAGAGACAGAAGAAAAATGTAGAGTCACATGTGTATGTATGTGTAAATGCAGAGAGTACTCAACTCAGGACATCGGCTGCCTCTGTGGGAGGGTAGGGGGTAAGAAGGGTGCATGTGGACTTTTGTCATTTACTCCATAGTTTTACTCACATTTTTAAATATATATATATATATGGAAAATGCTTTCTGGTACTGCTTATGCTTAAAATAGCAAAATAAAACACAGGAAAAAGAAAATGGCCCCGAGTGTAAGACACAGAGAACACCTTACTGTTGGCTTGGTTATCTTCAGCCAGTGCCATAAGCACCACCTGTGACCTTAGCACAATTTTCATGGAGAAAACAAGGAGGATCTTTGACATTCTCAGTGACCAGAGAAGCGGATACACAAACGGGTGAGTAACACGTAGGGCTGTGAGCAGAAAGACAGCAACACAGGTTTTATGGAGAGCCCCGGAAGGGTTCTCAAAACACACCCTGGAAAGGATGAGGACACAGCCGTGTTTCCTCTGAGGAAAAGCCAACATACCAGTAACTCGGAGTCTGGAAAAACAGTTAAGAGAAGGCAAAACGAAACAGGATATGTGTGGTATTCCACGGAGTGTGACCTGAATGCCCATTCCCTTCTAGCTCACCCTACCAAAGCTTCGTGTACCCAACCTATGGGCAAGACAACCTTTTACAGACCACAGAGAAGGCAACTATGAAAAACTGGAAGCACGGTCAGAACAGTTCATCTGAGCCTAAGTAGCTTCACGGAAGCAGAGGTGGGTCCTGCAGCTCTATGGCTGCCCTCCTCACTGGGAGTCGTGCAGAAACCAAGATGCACCCCTGGGATCCCGATGCCACTGGACCACCAGCACCTTTCCTGGGCAGTGTGGTGGGGGCATCCCCCAAAGAAGCAATTTTTAATTATTATTTTGTGTATTGTGTCCCAAACTGTCGAGGCTGTTTACCCGAAAGAACAGAGAGAGGGGCTCACCAGAGAAACACGTTTGTTCCAGAAGGAGCAGAGATTTCTAATTTGAGATATGTGTCTAAGGACAGATGGGAGGCATATCCAGAGAGATGGAGGCATATCCAGAGACTTTTAGAAGCTTGAGGAAAGTTATGTAAGTTGTTTTGAAACCAGTACCCTTGGCTAGCAGGATCATTGACCAACCCGTCGCCGAATGGGTGGTTGCTGGGCTGACGTCCCTGGGGAACAGTCTCTGTGTGAAGTGGCAGTGACCTCCGGGCAACTCTGTGGTTCCCACAGATTCCTTACAGCGGTTGTAAATCACAGACCTGTGTGCACTGGACTTGCTGTTTTATGCTCCCCCCTTTTGCTGAGGTTTGGGGTAAGTAGCTCCATTTTGATCCTGATGTCTTTTTCAGGGCTACAAAGAGTCCCCGATGCAGTAAGCTGTGATTGGATTTGTGAGTCAACCAAAGCTTGCCTTCCATATCCTACGCCCTAACCCTATCATTCCCAGCCTGCTTTCTCATTATTGACGACCTAACTCCCTTTCCAAATGGTCCCCACTCAGGATCTTTCATTGGACAGCCTACAAAGTTTTCAAATGGTCTTTCCCAGCTTCAGTTGAATAGTCTTACCTTTCTCCTGTCCCAGACCATTCTTTGATACTTCAGATCTGACTTTGCTCAGTTTGGTCACGTGTCAGAGCCAATCTGATAACGCAACCTGCCAGCATGACAACTCAGGAGGATGGTCTGATGAGTGACTCCCTTCATGTCAGAGATTCCTATTTCAGTCAGGGCGAGCAATCTCCCGCCCCCCAAAGAAACATCAGTCCATGAGAAATTCAACTGTGGTATGTCGGCCTCAGCCATATTCAAAATGAATTGCCTGGGTTGGGTGCTTGTTACGATTGTCAGTCTGGTCTAGTTAAGCATTCATAATCACCTCCCCTCTGGTCCAAAGGTGCCAGAATGACAGCATTCAGCACAGGACCTGAGGTAGCAATGCACAAGTCACTTATCCAATACACATTCAGTGAGTTCCAACTACAAGCAAGACACTGCTAATTCTAGGATACGAAGGTGACACCTGGGCCTTCTTTCCTCTGAAAGAAGAACAGCTGAGCATGAGACAAAAGGATCTGTTGTTTTTGAAGGACATGGGTTCAAGTGGAAAAAAAAACAACTTAAGCATAAATAAACTCACTAATCCAGGCACATAAATACCATGCCTCCTCTACTGTAGCAATAGCCCAGCCCTCTGCAGTACCTGGACCGGTTCCAGGCTCCTGGTGGTGGAACTGCCTCACGTCCAGATAGAAAGGGATTTTTGTTTGTCTGTTTCACTTTTGCCGTAGTTTTCTATTTTACTATGAAACATCTGAATATTATGAATAAAAATATAGCAAATATCCTTAATCCACACCGCCAGAATCTAATGACTGCTAAACTTCTTAGCATATTTATTTCACTTATGTTTTTTTTTTCTTGTTTTTGTTTTTCGAGACGAGGTTTCTCTGTGTGGTTTGGGTGCCTGTCCTGGATTTTGCTCTGTAGACCAGGCTGGCCTTGAACTCACAGAGATCCACCTGCCTCTGCCTCCCAAGTGCTGGGATTAAAGGTGTGCACCACCACCACCCAGCTCGTTTATGTTTTTAATAAGGAAATGAAGATGACAGATGGGAGTCATGGGCCCTTTGAACCTTCAAAACTTCTTTCTTAGTTTATTTCCACATTATTTCCCCATCTCATTCCCAAAGATCACCACTGTCTAAAGTGGCCTTGTCTCCTTTCTGTTTGTATTTTTTAATACTTTTGTTCCATCTGTGTGTTCAAAAATTATATATATATATATATATATATATATATATATATATATATATATATAGAGAGAGAGAGAGAGAGAGAGAGAGAGAGAGAGAGAGAATAGGTATGTAATTGATGGTATGCTTTTAGAATTTATCAAAATGCATTAACATTGTAGGTTTTTCCTCCTAAAGGTGTGGTTTTTTTTTTTCAGTCAACATTTAGCTGTTTTATTGTTTCGGTGGCTGCTTTTTCAGTGGTCTTAGAGCACCTCTGTTATGTTTCCTTACAACATTTCTTGTCAGGTCAGGGACCATGATGGGCATCTGATTGGTTGTCAGGGACCGATTTGCCTACAAACTGTCTCAACAAAAGATACTGGGATTCGTTTCTCTTTGATGCCCAGGATCTAACTTCATGTCTGGCTTACGGAAGTAAGTCCATAAATACATAATGCTTTAACAAAATATGTATGTCTTTCTGTGGATCTCTGACTACATACTTAAATCTAAAGCAGTCAGTTAGAGTATTCTGTGTCTCTTTCCTTAAAACTGAAAGAAAAAGAAAAGAAAGGTTTGCTTTCGTAGCCTGAACCTAAGTTTCATGAGAAGCACTTGCGCTGTGGCTGGCCCTGAGAAGGGAGCATCAAGAGGTCCTCGGGGAGCGCCACGGTGCCCTGGGCATCACCGCAGCCTGTAAAATGAAGGCGGCTCTGCTGGGCCTCCGCTCCTCAGTCTTCCCACCTTGCTTGCAGCCCGTTCACCTCCTGAAGGGGACAGTCGGGATACAGTAGTACTAGCAGCCCCGTGGGTCTCAGCAGCAGCCTGGGCTGGGTCAGGTGCTCACCAGTGGGTGGGAGCCACACTGGGTTCTAGGCCCTGTGCCACCAAGGCCCTGGCGAGAGGCCCAGAAACAACTGTCTGGGCCACCCTTTGGCCAGAGTCCTGACAGCAGCGGTTGGCTGTCCTGACTGGCGGCCTTCCGCGGACAGCATAGCCATCTCTAAGCCCCTCCACTGTGTCCCTCTGTGACTCTCAATAACTCTCCTCTGTGACTCTCAATAACTCCTTAAAACAAACAAACAAACAAACAAAAACCATTTCAGGCTGTTTAAGCATGTCACAGGTCTCTGGATAGTGTGTAGTAACCTTGGGTAATATAGTTTCTTATTCTGCTTACCTCAGTAACCGAAGCCTTTCAGAGACTGGAACAGACTGTTGGACCAGGCACAGGGGGACACACTTTGACCTTCTATCCCAAATATTTGAAATTGAAAGGTGGGGGCATGGAAGATCAGGAGTTCCAGGCCAGCCTGAATTACATTTCAAAAAACAAAAATACGCCGGGCGGTGGTGGCGCATGCCTTTAATCCCAGCACTCGGGAGGCAGAGCCAGGCGGATCTCTGTGAGTTCGAGGCCAGCCTGGGCTACCAAGTGAGTTCCAGGAGAGGCGCAAAGCTACACAGAGAAACCCTGTCTCGAAAAAACAAAAAACAAAACAAAACAAAAAAAAATACACATAAAATTTTTCGAAAATAAATAAAAATAGAGTCAGGCATGGTGGTTCACACCTTGATCTTAGCATTTGGGAGGTAGACACAGGAGGAACACAGGAAGTTCCTGGCTAACCTGGACTATGTGAGACCCAATCTCAAAAATAAAATAAAATAACAAACCTAAAAATTTTGTTTAACAAATAAAATGGAGTCAGGCATCCTGCATTTCTGTCCTGGGAGGCCACGCTTGTTAGGTAGATGGTTACGGTTAATCTTGCCAGAGCAATGAGCAAAAAAGGTTGCATTCTCCAGGACGGTCCCCTCTTAACACCTGGAAACTCTTCCAGAGTTTTCTCAGAGGAGCTTCTTGCTGCCCTAGAGGCTGCCCACACCAATAGGGCCACTCTAAAGATGGGAATTTAGATCACTATCTACCATGTGATCAGTGTTTTCCAGAAGCATTTCTGTAATAGCCAACCTCTTTCTCTAGTAACTACAGCCGCCACTACACAGGCTTGCTTTTGTAACCTTTAGATGAACCTAGTATTTCATATGACGTTGGACATTTGATCTCTGTTTTGGTGCTTCTTTTATTTCTGAATAAAGTTGAGTCAATACTAACTATCAAAAAAAAAAGCACTGGATATCCTAAAACAGGAAGATTTTTGTGAGTTTGAAGCCAGCCTAACCTATATAGTGAGTTCCAGGTCAGCCTTAGCTAGAGTATGACATTGTTTCTCAAAACTTAAGCAAACTGATCAGTGTAAAATGCTCTCATCAGAAGTCCAGTATCTGCTTAGTTAGAAAAAAACAAAACAAAACAAAACACCTTGCAAAAGGATAGATAGAAAGAGAAAAAATTCACTTAAAGAAATAAGGTATTTCTGAGTATAAAATCTGAATTGGTGGACAATATCCCAGCTTCTTACCTTGCCATACAGCTCTCCTGTCCAGTGCTGTCATGTGGAGCCTTCATCAACATACATCCAGTCACCAAGTGGCTATAGTATCTATGTTATATATAGGTAGATCATAGTGAAGGCCTAACGCATAGGCCAATCTTAGGATTACTGACTGGTCGCACTGTATGGTACTGTATTGTGTCTACCACCAGGAATCTGAACCTAGATTTGGGTCTCCTCTTTGGCAGACTAATGTGGAGAGAAATCTAAAGAAGGTATCATGAGGTATTAAAAAGAACCAAGGTGGTTTAAAAGCCACAAATGTACCTGAAACAGAAAGGCAGGAAGGGGCAAGCATTGGGTGATGGAGAAAAATGAGTATTCACAGGTCAGACACACAAAGGCAGAAAGAAATAACACAGAATGTCGGTTCCCTGAGAACAAAACAGTTGTTGGTTTCATTTGCTGAGAGCTTTCCCAGAGCAAGTACATGACCTCGTACAGCTAGACAAGCAGGCAATGGCTGTTGACGAAATAAGAGAATAAGAGAGAAGAAAACAGATAAATGACCAGAGAGGGAAGGGGTCTGTGTTGTCATCAGGGGCTTAGAGTGTGGAGTCACAAGACCCCCGGTTTAGATCTTAGTTTCCTGTCTGCATTTCTTACAGAGTCATGGGACCTCGGAAGATATGTTCGCTACTTTTAGTGTGTTTTGTATGTAGGTTTCCTTCCTATATAAAAACAGGCTGTGGTACAGGCATTTTGCTATTTTTCTTTCATCTTCCAATCACCCTTCAGTATTATTCTCTGTGATGAGACCTCCTGGCTGCGCTTGTTGGGACACATTTCTCCTTTGCTAACTGGCTACCTAGACCTGCCCACTAAAGGCCTGAGAACAAAAGAGAAAGACCATGGGGGAAGTTACTATTCCACCCCATCAGCTCCCAGTTTCTCAGAGCACCATTTCCTTTGACAAGCTTCTTCGGGGAAGCCACAGCAGGCTCTCTGCATGGGCCACTGAACCCCAGGGGTAACTTCCCTAACACAGTAAGGGCCAGATTTTCCACCCTTCTCCTCCCCCTAGACCAGCGATTCTCAACCTAGAGGTCACGATCCCTTTGGGAGTTGAAGGGCCCTTTCATAGGGGTTGCCTAAGACCATCAGAAAATAGATATACATTATGATTCATAACAGTAGCAAAACTACAGTTATGAAGTAGCAATGAAAAGAATTTTATGGTTGGGGGTCAGCACAACAGGAGGAACTGTATTAAAGGGTCGATGCTTTAGGAAGGTTGAGAACCACTGCTCTAGACAGTGGCCAGCAGGGGCCTTGGTTTCAGCCCTGGAGCTCTCTTTACATTTCTAAAGCCCATGGTGGCTGTTGGCTGGCACACCTGCCTGCTTGTCTTCTTACTTTTGCTTTCTGGACAAGGTCTCATTCTGTAACTCAAGTTGGCCTAGAACCTCAATCCTCCTGCCTCAGCTTCCTGGGTGCTGTGGTGAGAGGTGCAGGCCACCCTGCCTACTCCTTTCTGAGTTTTAATAATTCTTCCATTCTCCTAGCCTACAGGTAGTGGTTCCTGCATGTACCTCATTGATGCTTAGAGCCTCCTTTTTATTCCTTTTAGGTACTGTGCTGGGTAGAGTTTTCTGCTGGATCAACACAAGCTAGAGTCATCCGGGAAGAGGGAACTTCAATGGAGAAAATGCCTCCATCAGGTTGACCTCTGTGAGACATTTTTTTTTAATTGATGACTGTGGGGTGGGAGGGTCCAGCTCACTGTACGTGGGTGCTACCCCCTGGGCTGGTGGTTCTGGATGGTATGAGAAAGCAGGCTGAGCAAGCCATGAGAAGCAAGCTCCTAACAGTATTCCTTCATGGCCTCTGCTTCGGTTCCTGCCTCCAAGTTCCTGCCCTTGGCTTCTCCTGATGATGGACAGCAAAGTGTAATATGAAATAAACCCTCTCTTCCTCAAGTTGCTTTTGGTTGTGGTGTTTATCACAGCGACAGAAAGCAAAAAGACATTTACCTGGTTATTAACATTGTTCCTAGTTAATTCTTTCCTATCTACCCTCTCTTTTTTGATAGTGTGCACAGTTCCTGTTCGGACTTCGCCCGGATCAGGATGACGGCACCTACTCTTCAGGACTGTGAGGTGAGATGGAGAAAGTGCTTAGGGTAAGGCCCGGCTTCAGTGAGAGAGCTCGGGAAGTGTTGATTGTGCAACACAAAGAGTGTAGACGTAGACAATACAACTAGAGGTGACACAGAGGAAAACCTCAACTTTACGACCTTTGGAGGCTGTGACAGGTATACGTGGGCTTTCTGGCAGCAGGCACAGATCAAGTATGAATGTCAGATAGCCTGATATTAAGTCTGAGATACCTCTGGTTGTCACACACATTAATTTTGTGTATTACTACAGAATTATAAAAACAGCGCTACTAATTAAATTATGGACTGGGATCAAATTTGATGATTAGGCTGACATTAGAGATTTTAATACATGAACAAGTACATTGCGGTTAGTAACTGTGAGGCAACCCTTGGCCAGCTATCTGATCCTCAAAGCTGTCTTTATCCCCTGCATCCAAGTGTCAACAAGAACAGCACACACACACACACACACACACACACACACACACACACACACACACACACGTTAACTGAGGTAAAGAAGGAAGAATACATTTTTTTGGCCCTGTCGGGGCCTGATTTGGGAGTGGACGATGGAAACAACTAGTGAATGAGGCTGTTTGGATTAGGCTGCCTGCTTTAGTCACGCACTTACCTCCCTCACCTAGCAAAGCCTTGCAGTTTCCTGAACAAAATAAGTGACACACAAACCCCAGGACAATCCAAAGCTTGCTTTATGCTCAGGGAGGAAAGAGGAGGCAGTGGAAAGTTACCTTGCTTTGTTAGCATGGCTGGCGGCTCGAGCCAAAATTATACTACGCTTGAAGCACTCTTGTAGGCCTTGGTGGTAAGGCCATGGCTTCAGTCCAAGGATGTTTCTGGAGTACGGTTACAATAAGAAAAACAAGGGCTGCAAAAATAACACCTTCTGAGTCAATGCACTTTCTACCCAAAGTAAGTTCTTACTATGCCTGGCCCTGCCCAGCATGGATCACCTTGGGAAGCCAGCCTCCCTGTGACTGCACAGCATGCAAATTCGAGACTATGCCTGGCTCCCTACCTAGTCACAGAGCACAAAAAAACGAACCACTGAAGAAGATCGAAAAGAGAAGCTGGTGATTCGGTGAAGCGTAGAGAAGGCATGGGCGTGAGACCCCTCGATCGTTCTTTTGAAGGCTGAAGACTATGGAATTCAAACTCTTTGAAAGGGCGGGTTTTCTTTCATGGTCCCATGCTGGTCACTTGGAGAGGTCCCCTGTCTCTCCAGACTCCCCCACGCTGGGCCCCACCCTGAGCTGAAGGTGGGCTTGTACAGGGCTCGGACTCTGTGCACTCTACTGCACCCGTTTAAACCCCTTGTTAGGTTTCTCCGGCTCATCTTTCAGATTTCCCCTGGGGAGTGTGAAGAGGAACACTCAGCAGGAACACTGAAGGATGACAAGGCAGACCGTGTGGGCTTTCACAGAGAAGGGAAGTGGCCTCTGTGGGACACGGCAAGGGTTTGCTTCATGGGGCGATAAGCATCTCTCCCAGAGTCCCTAAAATTGTCTGTGAGACAACAGAGCATGGATGGATGGATGAATGAGTCAGACTGGGCGAAGTGCACTGTATACTGCTTGTATACACTTCCTGTGTGTCTAGCCTTGTGTTACACACTGAGGACTGTCTGTATACACTTGCTGTGTGCCTAGCCTTGTGTTACACACTTGTTGTGCATGTGTCTAGCCTTGTGTTGCACACTGGAGGTAGAGAGAGGAGGATGGTAGTCCTGGCCTCTGGAGCTGAGTCTAACCAATGCCCAGACAGCAACTCAGCACTTCCAAAAGGAAAGCCAGAGCTGAAAGATCAGGTCCCATGGGAAACAGAGGAGGCAGGAAACTGAGGGACAATCACCCCAGGACCTTTACATTAGCTGTTATTTTCCTTGGCCAGAAACTCTCCTTGGATATCTTCTGTTCCTTCCTTCTTCACTCATGCTCAGAAAAGAGCTAGCACTGGAGGATGGTGGGTAAAACAGACAAATGAGTAGGATCTGTGACATTGGATAAGCTATTCAAATCAAAAACTTTGTGTGTCAAATCTTTCTCCAGTGTTCAGACTTCTTAGTTCCTAGCAGTTTCTGCCTCCATACCAGCTTTCCTCTGTGTCAAATCTCTCATATGTGGGTACTATTTCCAAATAACACATCTGAGCTAAGCCCGCGACAGAGGAGTAAATCAATGCCCTGCTCCTAACTAATCCCAATCTCCTTGTGAGGCATGGGCCTGGAACTCCAGGCACCAGAGCTGTAGCAAGGCTGTGAGCAGGAACCAAGGGCAGTGGGACTGGTTACCTCACCAGAATCAATATTCAAAGCCATAAGGATTTTTCTTTTTTGAGCCAGTTGGCATGAAATTGGTAAACTTCAGATCAATCATGGTAGAAGTGATCAAACACAAAAATCAGCTGATTACATACTGTGTTCCTTCTCCTTCCGTGATGCTGATTCTTAAACATTAACTACTACACTGTTGTCAAGATGACCCACAGATGTTGAGGGGACAGCTTAGACAATGGTCCCATTAGCAAAGGCCACACAGAGTTGCACCCTCTCTGTTCCTGTGAAGAGAAATGATGTCTCATCTTTGCTCCGTGCCAGAGGATTCCCTAAAGCAGAGCTCTGTATATGTTCAGTAAAGGACCAGGTAGCGTATTTGGCTGGCCAGACCATCTGGTCACTATTGCTACTATAAATTCACTCCTGCCTCTGTGACACAGCAAGAGCCACAATCATAGCAAAACTGATGAGTGTGACCAGGTCCCAATAGAATGTTATTTATGGACTCCAAAGTTTGCATTTCCTGTCATTTGCATATGTCACAAAATAGCCTTCCTTTGACCATCTCGCACACATTTATAAGTGTAAAAACTACCCTGAGCCTATAAGCAAAGGCCTGAATTCGGGCTGTAGGCTACAGTTGGCCTAACGAGTTGAGTACAGTGTATTGAATCATGTCAAAGAAGA
The DNA here is from genome assembly GCF_007827085.1 of Peromyscus californicus insignis. Classification (NCBI taxonomy): domain Eukaryota; kingdom Metazoa; phylum Chordata; class Mammalia; order Rodentia; family Cricetidae; genus Peromyscus; species Peromyscus californicus. The sequence goes on from NW_026294535.1 coordinate 33,786,018, forward strand.
AAAACTGGCCCCCAAGTCTCCATCGATTGCACCAGCAACTCCAACAACTGAGGAGTTCATGCAACCAATGCTGTATGAAGAACTTCATACATATTATCTCATCTAACGTTTCAAGTGATACCATGATGAGGTTTAGAAAAAACAATAGGACTGAAGTTAGACTATGGTAAAGCTGCCCGGGCTTTGATGAATTCTGCTTAATTAGAAAGCTGTGAGCTTAGCGCACGTCACCCTCATTAGACACCTTGGATTTAGTTTGTGGGAATAATCTTTAATATTTGTTCCAATAAACTTGTGTTTATCTGGTTTATCCCTTGCTGGCAGCTAGTCCCTTCCCTTGCATTCTCTGGGGAGTGAGGCAGCCATGGTCTGTGACTCTTAGGTCCTGAAGGCCTCTAGCAAAGGTAATCTGGAGAAACAATAAGATGAGCTAAGGCATATCTACAAACTTGATCTTAAAAAAGTAACTCTATAAAAAAAAAATATGTGGATTGAATAGCATTTGCAAATTTCTTTTCCTTCCAAAATCAGGCTAAACAGAGACACCTGTCACGGGGATGGCGGCAGCGGCTCTAGACTGAACTTCATACTTGATTGACCGAAGGCCAAGCCCAAACTAATGTAGTGCGGGATGAAGCGAGGGCCTTGGCCATCTCCACACTTTTGAAAATAAGGGATAGAAAATTAACTCTTTGAAGGACCCATGATTCCTGACAGAAAAGCCTATTTAAACTCTCTACATGTGCATGTAAGCAGGTGCTTATGGTAGTAATATCTAGGTTATTAAAAATGGAAAAAAAAACCACCATCAATTGTGACTTTATTATTCCTTGGGAATTGTCATAATTTCTGAAAGCATCTTAAAACTGCTTTAGTGGGAGATGATGAAGCAAAAACTTTAATATTGTTAGATACAAGTGGGATAAATTATTAACAAAAAACTTTAGATGTATAACAAATGATAGGATTAAACAGAGATTTTTTTTTTTTTTAAAGAGGAACACAGATTGGTTTAGCTGGAATTCTAAGATAAATCAGAGGAGAGGTGACCTGCCATTGAGTGACAGCCTGACAATGGTTTTCCTGCTGAGGTTGGTCCTGGCCACACACGTTCCTTTCACTTGGCCACCTATCTTACTCAGCTCTTTTTACCCATCTCTCCCTGCCAGTCAAACCAGAACTCCAGGCACACATTGTCAAGGAAAGTTTAGTTCGACCTTGTAGACCAGAGTAAACATTCACCAACTTAAGGGAAAAGTTGGTTTGTCCCTGAAATGGGAACCCAGACCTTTACATACACAAGTGCCACGCCTCCTTCTCTTGAGCAAGACCAAGCTACTGGTAACAGAGCCCTGGGTCAGAGGGCAGTGATCAAGGGACATGACTGACATGACTCAGGGAGGGCTTGATCACATGGCTGTGCAGAGACCTGTTTTAAATTTTTCTTTTTTTTTTTGAGATTATAATATAATTACATCATGTCTCACGTCCCTCTCCCCCCACCCCAAATGTTCCCATATATTTTTCTTGCTCTCTTTCAGATCCATGGCCTCTTTTTCATTAATTGTTGATATTCATATATCAACATATAAAATGTATTTATATTTAACACATATAATATACAGGATGTGCATATATTACATACAATATATATATATATATATATATATATATATATATATATATATATATATATCCTCTCCCACAGCATTCCCTGAGCCTTGGAGGCAGGAGTTGTTTTATAGCTGTATCTGTTGGAACAGAACAGCACATCTCTGCATTTTGCTCAGTTATGGTTTTCTGCAGTGGGCTCTTTCTGTTGCAAAGAGCAGTTTCATTAATGTGGCGTGGGGACCACACTTACCTGTGGGTACAAGGACAAAGATTCAGAACGTGCTGAGGGATTAGACTGGTTTAGTGAAATGGTGGCTGTAGCTTCTCCTCCAAGAGCTGAGACTCCACTAGCCTGGGCAGTTGGCTAGGTTTCCAGTATCCGGCATGATTTCCCTCCCTTCTTGCTGAGTAGGTCTGAAGTCCAATTAGAGCTGCTGGTTATAGCCAAGGTATATGTGTCACTACTGAACCCATAGGGCTATTGTGCCTTGATGGTCATTGTTATGGTTCACAGGTGTTGTAGCTGGATAGAACTGTCACTTCCCTGATCTGAGAGCTTCTGAGGCACCTCCAGATACTGTATTAACTAAAGTTAATGGTGCCTTCTAATCCTCATGGAGGAGATCAGGTCCAGCTTGGGGGCTTCAGGCCTTGTGTCTAAGGTACATGGTGTCTTCAGCAAGAGGGACTCACTTTCCACCTCTGGGGGTAACCAAGGGTAATAGCAATAGCTGATGTTTTCTGAAATGGTCATAAGGAACCAAAATATCAACTATCTAGCTAAAAATACCTATAATACACCTAAGTCAGTATATAAACATACATATGTAGTTTAAATGAAATTTTCCCATCTGGGCTGGCAAAGGTCCCTCCAAGAGCCAAAGACCATCTAACAAAAATCCCAGCACCAGGCATGAGAAGCCAACTTTTAGGTTGGTGGGCAGACAGCTTAATAATGGAAGTGTAAGTTGATATAATCAAGAGGAAGTATAAGTTGATATAATAAAAAAAAAAGGCTTAGAAATCTTTGATAAGTCAAAGGAAGTCTCATCCCCCAGGATTTTCCCCAAGCAAATAGTTGAGAAAATGGGCTAAAAATGAATGAACAGGATGCTAATTACTATAAAATTGGAGCTGACTTAAATCATTAGCGAAAGAAATTCTGATAAACAATTACAATAAACGACACAATGAAAACCATGAGGCCATTATAGAGGATGATATGAAAGGATACATGTTTGTAAGTGGGGAAAAAAATCTCTGTCCTCTGATTCTATTTGTAGATGTGAAAGCTGTGTGTGTGCCTGTGTGTGTGTGTGTGTGTGTGTGTGTGTGTGTGTGTGTCCATGACCAGAGGCTTCTCAAGGACTAAAATTTTTAAACCAATTCTCCTTTTTTGAGGCTTTTAGATTCCTCCCAATGTACACAAATTCACACATGCATTTCTTCAGGAAATATAATTTACAAAGAAATGGCAAAAGAATTTTACAAAATTTTGTAACTTATTATATCTAATAAGTCAATGTTTCTAATAATTTTATATCTAATAAGTCAATGTATTTACCATTAAAATAATATTCTATATTACTAATAAGATCTATAGTAGAATTTCATCTCAGGGCATTATGGACAGGTCCGAGAGTGGATCACAATCTAAAGTGGTATGACATTTTCTTTAAAGTTTATCAGAATATTTTTCAGTCTTGCCTAAATATTCCTTTAGATATAAGATTAAAAAAATCAAAGTATCTTTGGGAGGTGATGGTGCATACCTTTATTCCCAGCACTTGGGAGGCAGAGGCAGGAGGATATTTGTGAATACAAGGCCAGTTTGGTCTACCAGAGCTAGTCCTAGGACAGCCAAGGCTACCAGTGAAATCCTTTCTCAAAAAAAAAGTATCAAAAATCAAAATGTGTTGCCCTCTGGGAGGATGTGCTAATGATCTTCATTTGTGGTAGGCTCAACTTCTGTCCCAAGTTGCAATAGTTCAGTAGACTCCATCCCATCCAGCCCCTCCATTTCCTCCTCCAGGTTTACCCAGGCTGTACTGGCTTTTAGAATTTGTAGTTTCCTGAATATATTCTGGAAGCTTCTTGGGCCATGATAACCCCATGGATTTACACTGGAGAGTTTGGCCTCTACCAACCCCCAGGCAGAAAGCATGGTTGATTACAGCACCGTGGTAAGGGCCCAATACTGTACCAGGGTCTGTGGTGCCTCTGTGATCACCTGGAGAGCCAGAGACCTGGAAACTGTCTCAGCAGTTGTAGCCCAGCAACCGTGTCAATGACGGGGATGATCAAAGAGCGTGACACCTGCAGAGCCAGCCAAAGTCCACAGCTGCGCTGATGTGAACTAAAAGCAGGAGTCGCATGATTATTTACACATGACTGGCAGACCGAGGCCTGCCCCGGATGCCCCATTTGGATCGCTGAGCAAATGAGACATGTGTATTCACAGTGAGGCAGAAACAGATGTTTCCCAAGAACTGATGGGCATCTCAGAGCCAGTGGTACTGAACCTCGGTGACACCCCCTTGCCAAATCCCCCAGTAAACCGGACAGGAGAAGACACTGGGCACTCAGAGTCCACAGACAGCTGCCATGGGAAATGCAGAGCAAGGGTCATCATGAAGAGAGAATCAAGCTTCTATTCCTAAACACCTTTGCAGGCCTTGTGACCCGAAGATGACACCAGGACATTGGCTACACAGACAGCCACACTTGGCAGGTGGTGTCATAAACAGGAAACGTGCTCCAGAAAATGGTTTTTTGTTTGGTTTTGCTTTTGCTTTTGAACCTTCCGTTTGGTGACATCATCAGTCTTTGCAGATTTTATTCATCAATTAATTTGTTAGATAAATTCATTTGTATGTTTCCCTATCGCCATCTCCACCTTCCTTTCACACTAGGCAACCATTTTTAATATGCTGAGTTGTGGATCTTCCTATTTGTGTGTGTCTTGGCAAAACACATAATATTTTTGTGCATTTTAAACGTAAATATCTTCTTCTGTAGTCTACATTTCCCACTAAGCATTAGTATGGCTACGTACTGCGAGAGTCCATATTGCTTATGTGTATCTAACCTGTTACTCCTGTTAGCTACATAACATTCTGTTGAACTCCCCACAGTCACCCATTTGCTTTCCTAGCGAGTCACTCACACATAGTATTACAATTAATATTCTTGTATGTACCTTATACATTTGTAGGAAGACACCCCGGGTATCCTAGGGACAGAGTGTTGGAATGGTGAATGCAGACATGCTTACCTAAGTTCTGCAAGATGCTTACCACGGGGTGGCTCCAATCTATGCTTCAATGAGCACCGTGTAAAGAGTTCTATATCCACATGCCCCAAACAGGAACCACGTATAAGAGGTAGCTCCCAACACGAAGCCTTTGGGACCTCAGAGACTTTGTGTTTTGTTCCCCAGCTGGCTGTCTGAGTACTGCTTTTTAAATACCGTGGAATCTAGAATGGCATCAGAGTCAGAGAAGACCATCTCTCAATACTTGATGACCAAATGACTAAAATACCATGAGGTTAGGCTTTTGAATGACACAATGCTTGAGCCAAGCCCTGAAGAGAAGGGCTAGTCAGAACATGGTGGTGGCAGTGATACCGGTGGTGTGGGTGGTGGGGATGATGGTGGTCATGGTGACTGTGGTGGCTGTAATGGTGGGGATATGGTGATGGTGTGATGGTGGTTGGTAGTCTGGGTGGTGATAATGATAGTGGATGCCATGGCTAGTCTTATGTCAACTTGACACACAAACTCGAACTATCTGAAAGGAGGAGACCTCAGTTGAGAAAACACCTCCCTAAGATCCAGCTGTAGGACACTTTCTTAATTATTGATTGATGGGGGAAGGCCCAGTCCATTGTGGGTGGTACCATCCCTGGGCTGGTGGACCTGGGTTCCATAAGAGAGCAGGAGGCTGGAGAGATGGCTCAGCAGTTAAGAGCACTGGGTGCTCTTCCAGGGTACCCAGGTTCAATTCCCAGCACCCATACGGCAGCTCACAACTGCCTGTGACTCTAGCTCCAGGGGATCCGATACTTTCACACAGATATACATGCAAGCAAAGCACTAATAACATAAACAAATAATAAACAATAGTAAAAAGACAGACAGAAAGAAAGCAGACTGAGTAACCCATGGGGAGCAAGTCAATAAGCAGCATCCCTCCACGGCCTCTGCATCAGCGCCTGTCTCCAGTTTCCTGCCCTGTTTGAGTTCCTGTCCCGACTCCCTTCAGTGATGGACCACAGTGAGGATGTATGAGCCAAATAAACCCTTTCCTCCCTAACTTGCTTTTGGTCATGGTGTTTTCATGGCAGCAATAGAAACCCTAAGAGTGGCAGTGGTGACTGTGGTGTTAATGGTGGGGGTATGGTGACGGTGTGATGGTGGTGGTAGTCTGGACTGTGATGATGATGGAGACAATATTGGTAATAGCTGTGTTTTGGGAGATAGTAGTGGTGCTGGTGGTCATAGTGATGGTGGTGATGGTGGATGTGGTAGTTAAAAAGGTGGTGGTAGTGATTTTGGTGGGTAGACTCGGAATGATAGGAACAACTAGACACACTTGCCCAAATACTATCAAATACTGTGTCAAGTACATAAGCACCAGGATGCTGATTCCTCCACACTGCCGTTAAGACCGAGTTCAGTCCTGAGAAGGAAGGCCATGGACAATTAGGAACCTTGAAGTATAGGGAAGAAGGTGATATTCCTATCTGACGGATGGCTAAGAATTGGTTTGGCAGTGTGTGAGAAAAGAATACGTTTAGGATCACAAAGATCTGAACTTAGCTCCTACCTCTGCCTAGCTCTTAACAGCTAAGCAGATATGTGCAAGTTAATTAACCTCTTAGCATCTTCATGAGCAAAGGAAAAAAAAGGACAGCAATACCAATGTTACAGAGGTCTTAAGAAAAACCAAATGAAATATATTATAAATAATACGTTTTCTGTAATAATAGGATATAACACTTATCCAGGAAAAGCTAACCATTCTTATTCATTTCACTTGAATTCTTTCTTATACGTAGTGTCTACTTATAAGAGTTACCATAGACACACAAACACTTGGCCCAGTGAAAGTGTTAACTGTAAGAAACAGTGTTAACTATTGTCCCATAAATATTTCCCACTTTACAGATGAGCAAACAGGCCTAGAGATGTTGAAGAACTTGTCCAATTTTACACACCCAATACATAACAGAACCAGCTTTCATGCCCTTGGCCTGGGATAGTGTCTGTTCTGAAGCAGTCCTGGAAATACATCAAGGTCATGTTAATCTAATTATCAGCTTGATAATATCAAGTCACCTGGAGCTCAGGCTTCCAGGCAAGCCTGTTGAGTCTGTCTTCATTGGGTTGAGATGGAAAGACCCGCCCACAGTGAGTGGCACCATTCCCTAGCCTGGGATCCCAGACCATATAAAAAGGAGAAAAATGAGCCGAGCACCAACATTCATCTCTCTCTGCTTCCTGAGTGTGGATGCAGTGTGAGCAGCGGCCTCTGGCTCCTGTCACCATACCTCCCTGCTGTGACGAACTGTGTCCCCCAAAACTGTGAGCCAAAATAAGCCCTTCTCCCTTACATTGCTTCCATCGGGGTATTTTTGTCACAGGAATGAGAAAGGAAGACACGTCTCCTACTACTCATGTCTCCTTCCACTCACACCACAGCCCCCTGCTTGCCTTCCTGGATGGGGTTAGCAATGAGAACAAGAGTCGAAGTGTTTCTGCACACACACACACACACACACACACACACACACACACACACACACACACCCATCAGATGTCGGGGGGCAGGCCATCATTATGGTAACTTGTCCAAAATTGACACAGTAGTTAAGCCGACTGCTGAGCATTCTGAACCTTTATGATAAATACCCAGTGGCTCTCATGAGCCTTGTTTAAAACTGGAGTTTAAAAAAAGAAAAGAAAAAACTGAATCACTTCCTTCTTTTTTCCTTGAAGAAATGGGAAAATTCCACTATGGAGCCTGACAAGTACTGCCTATTTAATCCAAAACTGAGCAGAACCTAGGTTGTTGGATTACGGGTTGTCACTGGAATTTTCAACAAAGTCAACTCAGAATGAAGAAGCCCCAGTGCTCAGGGGAGAGGGTAAATCATTTGAGTAGACATAGGGGAGTGTCGGACATTTCCTCATGCCTCTGCTACTCCCCCAACCCCTCTACACACCCCAACCCCACCCCCATCTCTGTATAATGTGTTTTCCAGGGAAGAGTTCACTCTGAGAGTCATCCACTTCCTGAGAAAGGCCTGGAATTCTCTGAGGTCTCTTAAGGATCCATTTGATGGGACAGAGATTAAGTAACAGTCCAGACTAAGGAAGAGCCAAAAGCTAACTCTTTTCCCAGACTCTTTCCCACTGCCCTACCCACGCCTTTCCCCCTTTCAACTCAGTGATCTTCTTGAGCTTCTCAGGGACCACATTAAGCAGAAAGGGGAAGATTTCTTTAACAAGACAGTCCTAAACATCTTGAGCTTTCAGCAGGACACCCAAAAGGCTCCCAAATGGTATAGAGATAAGCAGCTGTGAAAAGATGAACTGTCTTCAGCAGCTTGCGATGATTCCAAACCAAGTGTGTGGAGAACTTCACACTCAGAAAAGAGCAGTGCCTGTGAATCTGAATCCCCGACGTCACCGCTGCTGAGATCACACACACACACACAGAAATGGGAGAAAAGAAGGTATGGGGCATAGAGATGGTTTAAACTCGTGCAGTTCCTAGCAATGAGAGCCCGATAGAAGTTGAGGGACCTGTGTGATGAGTTCTAGAAACCAATCTAAATAATAAAGAAATGATGCAGCTGAAGGAAAGTAAACAAATATATCCAAAAAAAAAATACATAATCTGTTTTCAGGATGGGTTTGAAAACATACGACTTTATTTTTGTTTACAACAAACGCAGATTTTGTTTTTTCCCAGCTGGGGAAAACAACACCATGGAGAGCCCATGAACGGAGAAAGCTGAGAAGGGCATGGGAGAGACAGGCAGAGAGGATTACTGTCCAGGTAAAGGTGAACCACACATCATATCGATTCTCTAGCAACCCAACACTAATTCTTGGCAAGGCACTCTGGGAAATTCCAGACGTATGAATGCCTTTCTGGAAGGTCATGCTCAAGAGGCAGAGAGACCCAACTCCGGTGCAAACAATTCCTGGATTTTCAAGCAGGAAACAGCTTCGACATTGATTTTCTCATCTGGAACAAACACCTTTCATTATGTGGATAGTATTGTAAGGGTTTTATCTAAGCCGCAAAATATTTCAGTGGGAAATGTGACGAGTGTTGTCACCAGACGTCTCCAGAGAGTTAAGAGGATGCTTCAGTAGGCCAGTGGTAGAATGTGGTACTTCTTGACACAGTGAAGAGTCCATTCCATTGGATCATCACCTACTTACTCTGACAATCAAAAAAAAAAAAAGTACTTCTTTTAACTTCCAAATGTGTTTTATTTAACAAAATAAAAAGAATGCCTGCTGGTGGTTTCAGTTTTACGTTGACCCAGTACCGGTCATTTGTCCTAGTCCATGAAAATAAAAGACAGAAGCTAACTCAGCTGCGTACCTTGAACTGGGGTCAGCTAGTTACAACTGGTTATGGAAAGGGCCTCCCATCATCTGCCCGTAGCTCTCTTCCTTCTACCTCCCAATTCCACGCCTTTCATTTCCGCTCTTTCAAAGTACAACTTCTGGGCACCAACGAGCAATAATAGGAGATGTGAGTTTTGCCTATGTAAGCGGAGTACCAGTTTCTTTTCTCCTTTACAGATGGGAGATGGGTGCAGAGAACAGGACCTGCCCAGTGTTGCAATGCCACTGATCCAAGTGGAAGACCCAGCCGGGGTTCAGATCTTTATGGGGAGTCCAAAGGCCACTGCCAGCCCTTCCCTGTAATTAAGCTGTTCAAGGGTGGCCCCTTGAAGTCTTTATTGGCATCTTTTATCAGCTCTAGTAGAATGTAAACTTGTTCTGGCTTATGTCCTAGTCCTTAGCAGGTATTAAATGCTCCCTCACCAAGGTTGGTTCCTGGGGGGGGGGGGGGGGGCTGCTACCAATGCAGAGGTTCGGGCCTCTGTTTGGAAGGAGCCATAGTGAGTTGAATGCTCTCCAACCACTGTCTGGAGATTCTTACTAATCTTACCTTTGTTGGATTAGTTTTTGTGTATGTTGTGTGCGTATGCTCATGTGGGAGCATGTGTGGGTATGTAGATAGGTGTGTGGTGTGTACATGCGTGCTGTGACCAGAGGGCAACCTTGGGTATGAGGCCCTCATTTTGGGGGGTTGTTTATTTGAGTCAAGGTCTCTCATTGGCCTAGTGCTTACCAATCAGGCTAAGCTAGTCAGCCAGGAAGCTGGAGCTATCTACCTGTCTCCCCACCTCCCCATGTTGACATTACAAGCACATGCCACCAGGCCCAGTCAATAATCTTAGCTTTGAATTTGTGCTTTGTTGATGAAATGGGATAGTGACACTGAGGCAATGGGCTTAAGTTCAAATATAATTCCACCTCCAGGGCCATATTAATGCTTCCTCCCCCACTGAGCTCTTGGTCTCTCATCTCTATAATGGTGGCCTGTAGTTGAAGTCTTTCTGTGTCCCAGCCTGCCAGTGGTCAGGACACATCTTTCTCACCCGCCAGTCCCACAGCTGCTCGGACCCAAGTAAACACACAGAGGCTTATATTATTTATGAACTGTATGGCCACTAGCTCAGGCTTATTACTGACTAGCTCTTACACTTAAATTAACCCATAATTCTTATTTATGTTTAGCCAAGTGGCTTAGTACCTTTTCTCAGCTCTGCCTCGACATCTTGCTTCTCATGGCAGCGGCTGGCAGCATCTCCTGACTCAGCCCTGCTGTTCCCAGAATTCTCCTCTCTCTTTGTCCCGCCTATACTTCCTGCCTGGCTACTGGCCAATCAGCACTTTATTAACCAATCAGAGCAACACATTCACAGCATACAGAGCGATCGATATCCACAGCAGTGGCCCAGACAGCCACCAGGTCACTGGGGTGGAAGCAAGGGTCTCACAGGTTGGAACCCTGTACCACGACATCTCATCAGCCTATATGGGCTGCTCCAGTAGGCCTTCAGTAATGAGCAGGCACCCACACCTAATCCATGCCCAGGGCATGACAATGGGGACATTGCACTACCTTGGTGGGCTGGCTTGTCCTCAGCTAGACAGCAGACCCTATAAAATTGGTATATTTTAGACCCCATCCCAAACAACACTTTTCTCTTTGCTCTTTGGATGGGCACCATTTTGCAAATGATTTCACAGATTGAATTGCAGGTCTATAGGGAATTATGTAATAGCATAGTAATTTGAACTCTCAGAGATCAAAACTTACCAAATCTCAAAGGCATAAAGTGATAAGATGCAAAAGCAGAAGAATCTTGTACTGGGGAGTTGGTCTCCAAATGATCATCCAAAGTAGAAATGGCTAAGAAAATATACACCCAAGAGCATCTTAAGGGTCAGCCAGAATGAGCAATGTCAGGCTATCCAGGGGAATCATCCATGTGAGAACTGCGCTTTCAGTGGAGAAAGTAGGTATGATGACGTTCAGTGTTTAGTCAATAAGATTTAAAGACTCAGTTGGATTGCCTTTTGGTATAGGTGTGGCAATTTCTTGTTCATACATGGTTGAAGCCTGCTGTCTGAAACATCTGTAGTTTTTGTTGTTGTTATTTGTTTTGGGAGACAGGGTTTCTCCATGTAACAGCCCTGGCTGTCCTGGAACTCGCTCTGCAGACCAAGTTGGCCTTAAACTCACAGCAGTCTGCCTGCTTCTGCCTCCTGAGTGCCTGGATTAAAGATGTGCACCACCAATGCCTGGCTCATTTGCGTGTTTTATTCTTGTAAAAGCATCACACTTTGGAAGATCTATCCCGCTCTTTTTAGGGCTCTGAGCCTATGATGATGAGGATGGAAAGTGTCCACAAATACAGAGATGTCCCCAGAAGTAATTCCCATGAGGTATGATGTCTCTGCATGCTTCTTTCGCCTGCTGACCTTTGAACTTCCCCACTGTAGAACACACGAGGTGTCCTAGCCGTCCAGCTGTGGAGACAGGGTTAACAAAGCGAAGGTTGGCTTTGTTTAGTTGATTGGGGTTTTTTTTGTTGTTGTTGTCGTTGTTATGTGCTCCCATAATGATAATCCATTGGGAGTCATTTGGGGGTGATTTACATACACTCCCCCAGGGAGTCAGTTTCTTCTACCCCGTTTCTTCATACAGGAGTGTCTTGGAGTTTTCTACAAGCTCATCATCAGCATTTGGCTGGCAGGCCAAAGAAAAGAGACTACAGTGTATATGAGGGGTAGCGGTGGGATCAGGACCAGAAATTAAAAATATCATTCCCACCCACATCCATCACACAATCCCATACAACCACATATCAACTTGACCTTCCAGGGACGTCCTTAATGAAATTCAGATTTACACTATAAAAAGGGCAGCCAGCTAATGGTCTGCTGACGAACCACTGTCTACATCTGCACTTTACCCTGAGCTTGAGTCCTGCTCTGTGACTTTCCTAGCTGTGGGACCCTGGAGTACTCACTTGACCTTCCCTTAGTTTGTTAGCATCTGCTTGGGCCCTGGAAGGGACAGGAAGCAGGGTCTGAGGTTGGGCTAGTGTTGTGACTGCTACATTAAAATCATATGAAGTTTTTTCTGTGCCTGTGATGGCTGGCACTTAGAAAGTATTAAGTAAATATTTGCCACATAAATAAAATAAATGTGGTAATGAAGATGAGCTGGATTCCTACAGCAAAATGAATGTCCTGACCCAAATAGATTTCACATGACAATTGGAGTGTTATTTGGAGAAAATGAGAATTTGAAAAGCTGGCAGAATTGTTGACCAATAGTCTTTGATCCAGTGGCCCTGTGGATACTGTGTATGAAAATTAAACCTCTGCTTCACTCACATTTCTTTGGAGTGCATTGCTTCTCTCCCTGTTAAATTCCTTTCTGCTCATATTTGTTTATTCTCCAGAGAATACACCAAAGGTTTTTCCAAATTCTGAGCCTGCTTTTTCTGAGTTATCATCAGTTGCCTTTGAACTGGTTATAGACTGCAAGTCTATAACCAACACACAATAAACTTCAGTTTGGCTTTAGGACAAGCCAAATGCCACACAGATGTATACCCTTCATTGACACATTCTCTGTAGGATGAGTCCTTGAAGAATGCAGATGCAGTGTCCATGAGTGCCATCTTCTCCTCCAGCCCCACACCCAAGTGCGGGGCATCCCCAGGGCACTCTCACTGCCTCCCCTCACTTCTTTCTATGTCATTTTTCCTTAAGCTTCTCCCAGTTCCACATGGATGGGGGAACGTTCTGTTTTAGTCATTAGTAAACCCGAATCTTCAAGGATAAAACCAGACGGAAGAGTTCCTGGGACCCAGAACCTGGAAAAGGCTCTAGTTTGTCACAGTTCCTCCTGAGTTTTGTGTTCCTGAGTTTCATGTTATCAAGTCCATAGTCTCTGGGCCTCTGGGCTGCTGCTTGTGGGGACAGCATCTCCTTGTGCTTATTACTCCAGACTCCCAAAGATGAATCATGACCATCATATTCAAGCTCTTATCTACATGATGGTGTTTGGGGACCCATGCTTAGGAGTCTCTGCTAGCAAAGAATTCTACATGATGGTGTTTGGGGACCCGTGGTTGGGAGTCTCTGCTAGCAAAGAATTCTACATGATGATGTTTGGGGACCCGTGGTTGGGAGTCTCTGCTAGCAAAGAATTCTACATGGTGGTGTTTGGGGACACATGGTTGGGAATCTCTGCTAGCAAAGAATTCTACATGATGGTGTTTGGGGACCCGTGGTTGGGAGTCTCTGGTTGATTTTAAGGTGTCATCAGTTGAGTTCAGTTTGCTTTTGCATATGGGGTCAAGTGGGGTTTCCTTTATGCATGTGACAGTGGGCACTTAGGAAGGATTCAAGAAATATTTGTTGACTAAATAAAATCAATGAGGCAGATTAAAATCTACACTAATGTCAACCTAATGACCACCTACAGGCAAGCCTCTGGAATTCATCTGATGTAAGGAGACCAATTCATTAGTACCTGAGACCCTCGGTTCATACTATAGTAAGGAGTCTGAGTGACTCTGAACCCTATTAAAAAAGGGAAGCCCAATACTGACCGGAGCACAGTGAGTATAAGTCCTATATGCAAGTCTAAAGAATGTTTACCCAGCCCCAAGCGTGGATTTCTCCTGTTCAATACCCTCATTTGCTTTTCTACTTGATTGGAGGGTCTATTTCATTTTTCCATCAAAAGCATTATATTAATGTAGTCATATCACATTATTGTTATCTAATCTACTTACAGTTGTCAGCTTTAAACATGAGATTAGAAGGGAAAGACTTCATATATTCAGATCTTATTTTGTTTACAAAGTAAATGAAGTCTGTTCCTAGAGAATTCTACTTGGGACTCTCATTTACATTCAGTTTCAACCTTTACCAGTGTTGTGTAAAACTGCCTCAAAGACATCAGATTTCACACCCCAGGTCACTTGCTAATGACAGTAATAGAAAGAGTACTTATCTAGGTTGCAAGGCAACCCTGCCCCAGTCAGCTTGGTCATCATCATAGCTCAGGGTGATTGAGTAGTTTATTATTAATCATATTTTGCAGAACGGAACACTGAGAAACTATGCAATTGCCTAAGGGCATATATTTATTAAGTGACATAAATGGAATCATAACCCAGGCCATTCATTGTCTACAAGCCTTTGATCCTGTGTTCCCTGCTTATATACATCTTGACTCTATTAAATCACATTGCTTTATTTTCCTGTTTGCTAAAGGACAACATCTTAGATGAACATCTGGATGCAATATTCTTTCAGAGCGCGTTTATTTGAATGAGGAAGTTTGTCATCAGTTAACCCGTTGGATTGCCTCTCAGGGAAGAAAAGGGAGGACAGTGGAGGTCTACAGAAGGGACAGCAGGGTTATCTTGTGCCATTCTGTAGCATCAATTGTTTTCGGCCAGGGGAAGCTGTTGGAGCAGCCCTATTACACTTCAAGCACCAGCTATGTCTAGACTCCAGGCCGGAGGCATCAGTCACTGGGGTTACGTTTTTGTCATAACTCTGATCAGGAATTGGCAGATGGGGAAGATGCAGGAAGTCTGGATTGCAGCGTATTTTCAGGGACAAAGACCTGGATGTAGAAGAGGGACAGGAAATATCAGTCCCCTGATGGGTGTTGCAGGCAAAAGCATGACAATGTTTGAAATCAAAGAGAGCTCTAACAATGGGCTTGCGGGATGGGACAACTGACTACCAAGATGAGTGGTACAAAAGGAAAAGAGCTCAGGCCCAGATCTGTGTCTAAAGCTGTTTCTATGTCACTAGAGCCAATATAACCATGCTGGTAGGTGTCACAGCCAGGACTGCAGCCTAACCTTTTGGCTACAGAGTCTCAAGACACTCGATGGTTCAAGATATAACTAACTGGTAAGGGTCCTAAGAGACAAGCCGATTGAGCGCTTTGTAAGAAATGAGGGAGAGAGGCAAGGGTATTTGGAGAGGAAAATGTAAATGACAGAAACAAAACCCGTAACATCCAAAGGGGTGAGGGCAAACGGTCACGTTTTGTTTTACTTGACCAGAAAACCTGGAATCAGCCTGATCAGGATGCCTGAACAGCACCCTTAGGGCTTGGTGTCTCATGCTCTCTCACCCCTGATTTCCGCCATGTTGGCTTCTCCTTCCCCTAGCAGCAGCCGCAACAGGCCACCAGCTGGGCAGGGGTATCTAGGACTTCATTCCTAACCGAGGCTTCCTGTGAGAAGCAGCTGAGCCTATCCTCTGAGGGAAGGAGTTTTGTGTGGAAACAGCACAGCAATTGCCTGCTGCTCCCCCAGTATGAAAGATTGAAGCTGGTCCCTGCAGATGGCAGGTAAGCCTCCTGCCCTTGAGCCACACCCCAACGCTCTCTTGTATCGTAGCTTTAGAGTGTTGAGGATCAGCAGTCTGAATTCACCTTCATGACTTGGCCCTGCCTCAAGCTACTCTGGCTTCTGTGTGCCTCTGCTTTGGTACGACCCGAATCTTTTTGATCAGGCATCAGTCCACAAGGAGTTCATTTATAGATGAGTCAGTTACCTTTCCACTGCTTTAACAAAATAGTCAACAGAAACAACTCAAAGAGAGAAAGGTCTGTATTACTGGTGGTTTCGGAGGACTCAGTTCCTCAGGGCAGGAAAGGCAAAGCAGGACAGCTCAGTTCAGATTCTGGCCAGTAGGTGGGGAGGGGAGAGAGGGGGAGAGAGGGGGAGAGAGAAGTAGAGACCTCAAAGACACATCCCTAGGTGAGCTTCTTTTTCCTGCTAGGCCCCACCTCTCAAGGTTTCCATAATTCCCCCAAATAGCACCCCCAACTGGGAACCAAGGATCCAAAATATTAGCCTGTGGGAGTGTCTTAGTGAGGGTTTCTATTGCTGCAACCAAACACCATGACTGAAAAGGAAGTTGGGGAGGAAAGGGTTTATTCAGCTTATACTTCCACACTACTGTTCATTATTGAAGGGAACTCAAACAGGGCAGGAACTTGAAGGCAGGAGCTGATGCAGAGATCATGGAGGGGTGCTGCTTATGGGCTTGCTTCTCATGGCTTGCTCAGCCTGCTTTCTTATAGAACCCAGGACCAGTAAATAAATTTAAAAGTAAAAATAAATTTAAAAAAAAATGACAATCCAGAGCCTGCATGGGTCTGACCTAGGCACTCAGCGTATATGTTACAGTTCTGCAGCTTGCTCCTCTTGTGGGGCTCCTAACAATGGGAACAGGGCTATCTACAATGCTTTTACTGGCTTTTGGGGACCCTACTCCTCATTCTGGGTTGCTTTGCCCAGCCTAAATACAAGGGGAGGTACTTAGTCTCACTGTAACAATGGAGGAGTGTATTGGGGGTGGGAACATGGGGGCGGGGAAGAGGGGAGGGACTGCGAGGAGAAGGGAGAGGGGAAACTGTGACCAGGATGTTTAAAAAAAAACAAGATCACTAGCCCAGAGACGGCACCATCCACAATGGGCTGGGCCCTCCCCATTGATCACTAGTTGAGAAAATGCCTTACAGCTGGATCTCATGGAGGCAGTTCCTCAACTGAGGCTCCTTCCTCTCTGATGACTCTAGCTTGTCTCAAGTTGACACACAAAACCAGCCAGTACAACTGACCCCTTGTCACCTTGACACACAAACATCACGATTAAGCCACAATCTCTCCTGTTCTATTCATCCTCAAGATCTCAAAAAGCTTTAAAAGTCCCACAGTCTTTACAAATTCAAACACATTGAAATTTCAGTCCCTTTAAAATAGCCGACCACTTTTAAAATCCTAAAGTCTGTGAAAATTCAAAGTCTTTCAACTGTGGGCTGCAGTAAAGTACTTTCTTACTGCAAGAGGGAAAAAAAAAATCAGGGCACAGTCGAAATCAAATAAAGAAAAACAAAATTCCAACCTCCAGTGGCTGGGATCTACTCACAATTTTCTGGAATCCTCCAAAGGGCTTGGGTCACTATTCTGGCTCTGTCATCTGCAGCAACCATAGTTTATCTTCTAGGCTCCAGCTGGCTCCACTCCACTGCTGCTGCTGTTCTTGGTGGTCTTCCTATGGTAATGGCATCTCCAAAATGCTGGGGTCTCTGCTGCAACTGGGCTGCATTTTCACAATAGCCTCTCATAGGCTCTCTTCATAGTACCAAGCCTCAACTTCTCTTCATGACCCCTTCAGTCCTGGGCCTTAAACTCCAACTAAGGTTACACCTTCACCAATGACCTCTCCTGACCTCTCACAGTGTCAAGCCTCAGCTGCTCTCCAAGAACCCCTTCATGCCTTCTAAACTGGTACCACCTGAGTGACTCATATATTACCAAGTCTGGCTGCCAGCAGGAGGTACAACCTTGGCTGCCTCTGGAACACAGCTTCTCTGTGCTCTCAGGAAACACTTCCCAGATTTCACCTCAGTGATGCTGGTCTCTTCTTAATCACCGCTAATTTATTAGCTCCAGCTGACCAGCATCAATTGTCCCAGTAACACAAAGGTTTCACTTTAGTAGTTCTGGTATCTTGTTAATCACAGCTATTCTTCAGCCCCAGCTAACCAGAACCACAGAATCTTAATTCAAAATAGCAAATGGCCTTGATAGAGTCTTTAAATTTTCCTCTGATATTTCACAAGCCAGGTCTCCATCCTCTGCACTGCTCTCAACATTCTTATCTTCCAAGGTCCCACAGAATATCTCACAGAGCTCTTAAGACTCAGTGGCTCTTCTAGCCCAAAGTTCCAAAATCCTTCCACAATCTTCTCCCAAACATGGTCAGGACTGTCACAACAATACCCCACCACACTGGTACCAACTTGTCTTAGTTAGGGTTTTCTATTGCTGCAACCAAACACCGTGACCAAAAGCAACTTGGGAGGAAATGGTTTGTTTGGCTTACACTTCTTCATCATAGTCCACCATTGAAGGAAGTCAGGACAGGAACTCAAACAGGGCAGGAACCTGGAGGCAGGAGCTGATGCAGAGGCCATGGAGGGGTACTCTTTACTGGCTTGCTCATCATGGTTTGCTCAGCCTGCTTTCATATAGAACCCAGGACTCACCAACCCAGGGGTGGTAGGATCTACAATGGTGTGGGCCATCCACGTCAATCACTAATTAAGATTATGCCCTACAAGTTTGACTACAGCTTGATCTTATGCAGGCATTTCCTCATTTGAGGTTCCCTCCTCTCAGATGACTCTAGCCTGGGTCAAGTTAAGATAAAACTAGCCAGCCCACATATGCATATAAAATAAATAGTTTTCCCCTCCCATTAATCTGTCTTTTGCACAGTCCCAAGCACTGAACGACCACACACACACACACACACACACACACACACACACACACACACACACCACATATACTTGCCAGGCAGGATATTGCACATTCAGATTATAACTTCATGTAACATGTGTTCAATAAATGCTGGTGATTTTTCATGCTCTAGAAATGTAAGTCCTTGGAAGGGATTTCATATCAAATATCAAACTAGATTCATTTCTAGCTTCTTTTTGTAATGGCGATTTCTACGTTCTCTTCAGCAGCCCATGAAGCAATTGGCTGAGTGGATAAATTTTGTTAGGCTTGGTTTAGTTTGTGTGTGTGTGTGTGTGTGTGTGTGTGTGTGTGTGTGTGTGTGTACTATGCTAGAGCCTTGAGTAGTCTAGGGAAGCATTCTACCACTGCCCTATTTTATATAATTTATATTTCACATTTGCTGATGTGTAGGCATTGATAATGTTCCTATTTTACAGACAAAGAAACCAAGACTCAGAGACGTGAAGTGACTTCCTGACATTCACACTGCCTGTGTGGTGAACTATCATCTTACCTCCCTGAGGACGAGGTTAAAGACAGGGACCGAGGAAAAGACTAGAAAGGAGCTCATGGCAAGGAATCAATAGAAGTGGGCTCATTGAACAACGACTTATAATCTATTAAGTGGGTACTCAGATATTTGCCAAATGAATAATTGACATAGAATCAAATGAACAGCTGAAAAGCCAGTCTTCGCTCTGGCCACACCTCCTCAGCCATCCGAATATTGTGGAGAAAGGACAGCCTTTTATCCCATCTAGAATTTTCACAACACAGATTTCCCATCCATTTCATTTTTTTTAATTATTTTTTTTAATATCTGGACCACAGTTTTCCCTCCCTCCTCTCCTCCCAGTCCCTCCCCTCTCCTCTTCCCCCTACTCCCCATTCCACGCCTCCTTTTCTCTTCAGAAAAGGGCGGGCCTTCCATGGATATCAACCAGTCGTAGTTTATCAAGTTGCAGCGAGAGTAGGCACCTCCTCTTCTGTTGAGGCTGGACAAGGCAACCCAGTAGGGGAAAGGGTCCCAAAAGCAGGTGACAGAGTCATTGACAGCCCCTGCTCCCACTGTTAGGAGTCCCACTGATGGTTTTTAGTGGCGCTCTTACCCTGAGAGGAAAAGTCACAACACACAACAGGACCCACTAACAAGAGTTTTACTGAGGAAGGGAGAAGGGATAGATGTGTTCAGGCCTGCTGAAAGGATACTTGAGGGAAGGGGTGTGGGGGGGGAGACATGGGGTCAACCTTTTAAGGACCACCCTGAGCATGCGCACATAGGTCCACGTGGCTACTCCATGCATGCATGCATGCATGCATGCACATAGATCATGTGGTCACGCCAAGCACAATTTACGTGACCATGCAGCACATGGGTTATGTAGGACGTATGACCCGGAAATGACTAGGCAGAAATGACTAAGTGTCCCGGGGCATGGGCGATCATGGGGGCGTGGCTGGAATTCCTATCACCCACAAGAAGACCAAGCTACACAACTGTAATGTACATGCAGAATACCTAGGTCAGTCCCATGCAGTTTCTCTGGTTGTAGGGTCAATCTCTATGAGCCCCTATGAGCCCAGGTTAGTGAGTTTTCTTGTGATGACCTTGACCCTTCTGACTCCTACAATCCTTTGTCCCCTCTTCCACAGGATTCCCAGAGCTTCCCCTAATGTTTATCTGTGGTTCTCTGCATGTGTTTCCATCAGTTGCTGGACAAAGCCCCTCTCCATCCATTTAAGGCATCTTCTATCAGAGGACAGCATGAAATTGCTGTGTTACATTATGTTTTATGTTTTCCTCTTCCTCTCCTTGGAGTGTAACCTGGATGATAGACCAGCTTGACAAGTAAATTAAAATCTGCCCTCTTCTACAGTTATCCAGCTCTACAGCATTGTTCTGTAAACAAGGTCAGATGGAGTCTTTGTTCAGGGAAATCTCTCAGAACAAAATGTGATCCCTTCCGCAACCACTCTGTCCTGAAGCACATTTATAAGAAAGTGGGTCCCACTCTGTTCCTTCCCAATTCTTGTTCCCATCAGTCAAACACAGTGCTCTGGAAGATTAGATTATTCCAAACTATTTGAATGTCATTTGCTGACACTCTGTGCTGTTTTTCCTCGGCCAAATGGCTCAGGTTCATTCAGATTATAGAATTTCCATTTGTGGTTAAGTAACGTCTTTTGTGTCCTTGACCATGTAATTAAAACAAACGAGGCTATGACCCCTGACTGCCATCCGAGGAACCTATATAAATATCAGCAGAGATCTCCGGAGTTATTTCTAATTCTGAAGGGGTAATTTCAGACAAGATATCACTTTGCGCATAGCCCAGGGGCATCCATCAAATTCCCATTAGACCACGATTCGGCTAAATAAATTCTGTTAGAAATGATTAGAGTTTTGAAGGACTGAGATGGCAACTTCACCAGAAGAGGTGGTCATCGCTCTCGTAGGGTCTTAGATGGAGGAAAGGATGATTAAGTGGGCAGCATCAGGAGTAGAATTGGGCAGCCAGGTCTCCTGCCTGGGCCCCACTGTGGCTTTCCTCCAGCCAAACCCCTCTCCAGAGACCGAGAAGGCCACATACAAAGGCCATTTTCCCACCCGAAGTCAAGCCCTGTCCTCCAGACCATCACCACCAAATGGTCTCCGAGCTAACATCAGGTTCGCCTTGATCCCATTTGGTTTTTCTCCCCAAAGGAAGTCATGCACACCCTTAGTCCTGAGAGATGGCCGCAGGACAGACTTTGTGGGTTGGGGCCCTCATGTCCTCTCACATGTGTCCTGATGTTCAAGGAAGACTCCTTGGTGGAAAGGAAAGAAGGCGGAGACACTGGCCTAAGATTTCCCATTTGTCCTTCTGCCCTGAACTCTGAAAATGACAGGGACAGGCTTACAAGGGCAAAGGGAAGTAAGTTAGTTGGACCACCTCAAATTTGTAGGATAATTGACCTAATTTTATTCGTGTAGTGGCTGGGACACTAGATCTCTAGTGGTCAGGCTTATACAAACCCACCTCTCGAATAATTGGTGTGCACATGGAAGATCCACTCATTTGCATTAAAAGCCGAATCTGCCAGGTGGACTGGGCTGCTTATAGCCGTCCATGTTTGATCCCCATGGGGAACTCTAAATAGAAAGCCAGAGCAACGTAGGAAGCTTTCTTAGAAAACATAGGTGCAGAGCTAAGAATGGTAAGAGCAAGGTCCATGCATCAGATGGTTGATGCACTGAGTCAGCCAGCTCCAGGTTTAAGGATGCACCTGCTAAGTGGGCCTAGTACCCATGATGCAGTTTGCTGGGATAGTCTCTGAAGAACAGCACTGACCACTCATGGGCAGGGCTTTTACCTGAAGATCCTCTGTGGACAATGCTTTCACTGGGAGATCCTCTACACAGTATCTCCATTTGCCTTATGGATCGAAAACTCTGTCTACAACCATATTCATTGCACCAATAGTCAACTGGGTTTTTGTTGTTGTTGTTGTTGTTTTGGTTTGGTTTTTTTTGTTGTTGCTGTTGTTTTCCTTCTTGAAATTATACCTCTCAGGTTGAAAGCTTTAGAAAGAAATTCTCAATTCATGGTTGGTTAGATTAAATGTCACTGACAAGCCTAAAAGAGAGTCTCAGAGTCCGAGGACTGTAAGAAGAGGGGCTCACAGCTCTGTAAATATTTTGAGAGTTATTTCTGCCATGTGTGTGTGTGTGTGTGTGTGTGTGTGTGTGTGTGGGTGGGTGGGTGGGTGGGTGTGTTCACATGGATGTACACATGCCACAGTGCCCATGTGGAAGTCAGTGGACAACGGTTCGGAGTTGGTTCTCTTCTCCCACTAAGTGGGTTCTGTGGACAGGATTCAGGTCCTGAAGCTTGGTGGCAAGCCCCTTTACCCCTTAGCTCTCTCCCCAAGCATGCTTTCTCTTCTTGCTTTACCAACTCCTCCTTAAAAATCCGGACTCTGAAGGGGCCTCACATTTTGCGAATTGGGCAGGCACCTCAGGGAACCAAGCTAGACGAACATGTTTCCGGACGAGATGTAGAGAATGGAGACACCCACTGACCAAAGCACTAGGCGACTTCTGATCATGAACCTAAACTTTAGCTACAACTGATGACAGTGTCCCAACAGCTACAGAAAACAGAAAGCAACAACAACAGTAACAACAAACGTTTACAAAAATACAATCTTATTACTGCTTAAACATAATAGATAATAGCAAAAAAAAAAAGCAAAATATGAGTTGTTGCAGAATTTTCTGTAGATATAGTGGAGGATGGGGTGGGAATTAAGACTGTGCACAGCCTCCTCTATAATTGGTAGACCACAGCACGTGCATGTTATTGTAAAAGTGTGGACCCAGTACAAGAATCATTAGTGAGAACAGTGGAAGGTGGCTGTCTGTGAAAGACAAAAGCTGTGCATGCGTGAACTATTGCTTGGGCGTGAGCTTGCTAGCCCCGAAACCGTGTGTATGTATTGGTCTAATAATTACTCTTCTACCCTGGTTTTTGTCCGTGTGTAGCCAAATCAGTTCGCTGGAGACTAACTTCCCACTCCCTGTCTAAAAGCAAACAGTCTCAGCATTTTCTTCCTTACACACCCTGCAATTTGGAACCCTTTATCCCCTGTAATCCAGAAACACTGTATCTAGGGCAGCAAATCCCCCAGGGCTAGGATGGCTCGGAAGGACAATGTTCAATGTTTCTGGGTTTCTGCACACAAAGGCTGTGGTATCGCCGGCAGTATGACTGAAGGAGGGACTTGGGTAATAACACCAAGACGCTTTGCATTCAGAAAAGAACACTTCCAATAAGAGGCTAACTGTTTAAGGGACCCAGCTCTTCAGTTGCTACTGATAACCATAAACATGTGTTCTAAATAAAACAGCTCATACAAAGCTACGGAAAGTTAAGGGGTTGGTTTGTGCTTTCTAAACTCTTGGGAGTCAGAATCGCTCACGTTCTCTCTTCGATTCATTTGTACTTCTTTGCTGTTTATGTGCACGGACCTACCTGGCTTCCCATAAGCAATGGAAGGTTTGCGTTTCCCTCTGCGCTTATCCCTTAGTTACACACCAGCTGCCTCACCTGAAATTTGAGGACCAGGGAGAGGCCGCTCCAATCAAAAGCACAAAAGCCGGGAGCCAGAGAACTCTCTGAAGACAAAGGTTTTTAATCCAGTTGAAACAGAGAGCTGCCTCGTGAGGTAGGAGGGTCGGCTGCTTAACCACTGACCCACCCACCCCCAGGCCGGGGTAACCCAATTCCTTATGTCCTGGGCAGCAGAAATTCCAGTATCACTGGCTTTAGCCAGGTGGTTGTGCTGGCCCTAAAACCAGCAGTCTCTGGGTGGGGCTGGAAGCTCACCTGGAGAGAACACAACCATGTGCCAGGGCTTTGCCAGCCACACCCCACCCCCACGTCCACCAAAGCACCCCTTCAGCTAGGTCTGCAGTACCATGGCTCAGCTTAAACTCCTTTCTCTTTCATCCCACGCTCCCAGGCTTTCCCTGGGCCCAATGGGAAAAGATGATCGTGTAGTGGTTATGTAAGTCAATATTGTCAACTGGCTACTGCTGGGGGCGGGGCTGAGGGTGGGAGCTGTCTGTAATCCCGTTCCCAAAGAACTGTGCTGGGATGCGTCTGTGTACTCCTCACCACAGAACTGAAGCCAAAGGGTCTGAACTCAGTTACCGGCTTTATTTCTAGACTTACCTGAGTCCCGTCATCAACCAGTCACTTCCCGTCATCCTGGGAAAGTGCCAAGGTTGTTCGGGAATGAATGCTGAGATCACTTAAGCTTTTTTGAGCCTCGGTGGCTCGTTATTAAAACTAGGGAGACTCGGGCAGATCTCTGTGAGCTTGAGGCCAGCCTGGTCAACATAGTGAGTTAGGCTATGTGGAGAGACCTTTTCTCAAAAAACCAAAACAACCAAAAGAAAAATGAGGGAAATTAGACTGTGATGAGTAACAGTGATGACTGCTGATTTTTTTAAATATTTTTACTGGTAATTTTTTAATTTTAGTGAAGCCTGCCAGTAAAACATAAAAATATGGCTATGGTGGTCATTTGATTATACTCATTGCTATTCAGGGAAGTTGCTAAGCTTCAGTATTAACTTTGGGACCTAAAAATGGCTAATCATTTGGAGCATTTAATAGACATTGGGACCTGTTTTGAATTAATTCATCTTGTGTTGGTTGTAAAAGTCTCTTTTTGTAAGAAAAACCAAAGCATAAAGACATTAATAACTGGCCCAAAGTCACATAGTAAGAGACAGAATGAAGAACCCTGAAGTCTTGGTGTTTACTCACTGTGTTTAGATAAACGGCTAGCTTCTGCTGTTTCTAGTGTTCTTAGTCTGTAGTTTCATGTAGGTATTCCTCAGTCCTCTATATGTTCATAAATACTTGAGTCTCCACACATGAGAAACTGGGTTTCCTAGCTACCTCTGGAGGTGTAAAGTGGGGGGAAATAACAAATGTATGACTAATGAGCCCCTTAAAACAGGCGCTCTGACAAGCCACAAGGAGCAGAGACAACTTGGGTGTTTGGGGGTCCTGGTGAATGAGCACGCTGAAGATACAGGTTTGAATGCGGAGCTTTTTCTAAGACGTGTCACAGGCCAAGAGCGGATGTGTGCCAAGGAGGTCAGAGCTATGCGGAAGAAGAGGAAGTAAGTCTTTGCCAGCTGTTCAACCCCGGGCAAGCTGTTTGCCTCACTGGACCTGCATTGGCTCCTTGGAATGGGGATGCTGGGGTTACAGGAGCACAGTGAGCGCTGAACATGATGGCAGAGAAGTCTCATCCTCAATGTGGATCGAGGCTGGGCAGCATTGGGGAGAGCAATGGAAAGGGCCTTCTTGGTAAAATGGCACCATCAGCAGGTGAGCAGGAAGTTCCAGGGAGCTCTGCTCCAAAATCACTAAATGAATGTAGCCTGTTATAATTGGAGGCTCCGTTTTCTTTGCATATACTGCCAAAGACAACATGGCCTGGGTCTTCCTACTCTGACCAGAGTGGGATCCTAGGCCAACCATCCGAGTGGGTTACGTCTACAGATCAGTTCCTTCTGTTCAGTCAAGGACTAGGTGAGAGAGCCACTGCCTTATAAAATCAGGAGAGCCGGTAAAATGCAAAGCCACCTGTACAAAACTGTCTTATCCCCACTGGGGAAAGATTGCTAAACTTGGGTCTGAACGTGAGGAGCAACCAAAGAGGATTTGAAGTCTCTTCTGTGCAGAGTGCCTGAGGAAGACCACCAAAGAAAGCAACTCAGAATGAAGAGCTCCTCGGCCTCAGTCTGTCTCTTGAAATCCCAGGTAGGTATGAAAGAAACATAGTAGGTGCTTCCCAGACACCTATTAAACTGAGCTGAGCGCTGGATCGGCTTCCTGACTGCTGTGAGGTTCTATAACATTTAGGAACCTGTCAAGATTGGGAGGATTAGCCAGACTGTAAAAACTTCTTGACTTTGGCTACCTTAACTCTGTTTTCTGCACACATACAGGCACACACATACATACACACACATACACACACACACAACAGACACACACTCATAGACACACGAATATACTACTCATGTACACACATGCAAGCAAACGCACACAGAGACATGCTCACCAAGCATACATGTACATACACACAACCACACACACACAAACACACAAACTCACACATACTCTCACACACAAATACTGTACATATACACATACATGCACACACATGCACATATACATATATATGCACATATACACACACATACCCATACTCACACTCATTCACACACACACACACACACACACACACACACACACACACACACGCCATTGTTCCTTCTTTTCCATCTGACTTTTGTTGTCTCCATTGTCCATAACCTTGGCCAAAAGGTAACCATGAGAACACGTTTTTGATAACTTGCCATAGCATCATAACAGAAATGGAATAATTCCATTTGTCAATCACTATTTGCAAAAGCATTCTTTGCATCTCAAAAGTATTTTAAATAGATGTGCTAAATTTGATTGATGTAATAATCAGTTCCAGAAAGTCCATGACTAAGACAAGAATAAAAAAAAAAAACCTAAAATGTGTGACTGTATTATTAGTGCCCAGATTTAAATCACTGTGTTTTGTTCTGAAATTCCAAAGGCCAAGGGTCTACACGGTGCATCAGTGCAGCAAAAAGAGAAAAATCTTCCAGTTGGAGAGTGTCTCAATGGAAGGACAGTCTGTGTGCTCCTCTGGAATCGTGGTATTTTATTTTTACACAGACACGAAAGTGAAAAACAAGCCTGTCTGAAGAGCAGCAGCACCCCCCCTCCAGAAGCTGGGGTCTAGTTGCTGAATCCAGACCCTCCCAGCCCAGTAGCACTGGAGCCGGGGTAGAACCACATGTGTCCTGGGATTCGTTTGTGTTTCTCAAAGGTGCCCTGGGAGTTGCTTTTATTCTCCCTCAGTGGTAAGGTTACATAAAACACTGTTGGGTAACCATGGAACATCTGGCAGAAGGTGCCAATCTACTCACATTTAAGCATTTACATTATACTCTCATCTATATTTAACCTAGCATTTAAGCACAGCTGTCTGTGGGGGAGTCCCCAGGGTCTTTTCATAGGAGAAGCAAGGGAAGACCCATCAGCTTGGCTCCAGGACAAGCAGCAGCTTCGGTGAGGGAGACAGGCATAACACTGAATAATGTAGCTTTTAGAGCATCCCTCCATCCAGGCATCTTGAGTCTACTTGAGTCTGAATCTTAGGGAGACAAGGCTGCCTAAAACAATTTGCCAGAGGCCAGGCGCTGTGAAGAAGAGGCACTGGCGTGTTAGCTGACATGTGGGGGGTGTGGGTAGGGGACAGGCAGAGTCCCCGCATGGACCTGCCAGCAGCTGAAGAGAGGCCTACTTCCTAGGGCCCATGAGAACAGTACTGTGAGCAACTACGTGTGGCATCTTCGGTAGGTATCAGTGAATGGACCACTAAAAATCCCCCAAGGAGCCACAAAGATAACAGGGAAAGAATGGTGAGTGCCACACCCCAGCTAAGGACAGACCACGTTGCCCCAGTGACAGACCCTGGGAATTCTCAGAACTCTTGGAGGTAGGACTTGGGCTTAGGGGAAGAGTTAAATAGGCCACAATCAAAGGCAAACTTGAATCTTACAATTTTGTGAGTGCATGAATGAACTTTTGCTCCTTTCTCCCCCCAAACCCTGGTTCAGTGGGATACAGGAAACAAAGGACAAGTAGAAACATTTAGGTTTGTGGGAACATGAGCTGTCAACGAGACCCTGAGCCACCTGTACTTAGAGAACATCCAAACAGGACACTTTATAACCAGAACCACCACTCAGCTGGCAGCACTTACCTCGAACTCACCAACTAAGAATCAAGTCACCCTTTACCCCAGCCCAGTGGTTCTCACCCTTTGGGGGTCATGTATCAGATATCCTGCATATCAGATATTTTCATTACAATCCATAACAGTAGCAAACTTACAGTTGTAAAGTTGGAATGAAATGATTTTATGGTTGGGAGTCACAACAACATGAAGAACTATATTATAAGGTCACAGCGTTAGGAAGGTTGACAATCACTGCCTTTAATCATTAGCCAAATCTATATGACCATATGGGTTTGTTATATACTCTGTGCACAGCCTCAGACAGGACACTGACTTGGTCACCTTCCCGTTGCTGTGACAGAATAAACAACCTAAGAAAGGAAGTTCACAGTTCATCCATCACAGCAGGGATGCTTTGGTGGTAGGAGGCTGAGGCAGCTGGTCATATTGCCTCCTCAGAGAAGAAGCAATGGGAGGAGAATGGTGGTGTTCAGCTCACTTCCTCCTTTTCATGCATCCCAAAACTATGCCTAGGGAATGGTGCTGCCCACTTTTGAGGTGGATCTTCTCAGCTCAGTTAACCTAATCTTGATCATCCCACACAGGCGTGCCCAGAATCCTAGGTACTTCTAGATCCTATCAATGTGATAGTATTAACCATCATACTGACCTTATATAAAAATAGAAGTAATACTATTCTACCTCTCAAAGTATGAAATCAAGAGGCTATACTGAAGATGCCATGGGGGCAGTCATACAGACCATGTGACCCTTTTAGCTTGTCACAGCTGATTAAGCCCCAAGTGGGAAGCTGAGCCACCAGTCAGATTTTCTTTCTTGGGATTGGAAACTTGAGAGACATTTAAGCTTAGAGAACCAGTCTGGAAATGTGTGGCACCATGGGGTCCAGGCAACATTTTAGGATAACCATGATGGCTACAAACAAATAAGTGAGCAGAGGCCAGGCGGTGGTGGCGCACACCTCTAATTCCAGCACTCAGGAGGCAGAGGCAGGCAGATCTCTGTGAGTTCGAGGCCAGCCTGGTCTATAGAGGGAGATCCAGGACAGGCACCAAAACTACACAGAGAAACCCTGTCTCGGCAAAAAAAAAAAACAAAGTGAGCAGAGAAACTGGGTCTGAACAAAGAAAGAATTGGCCAATTAAAGAGGAGTGGTTAAGATGTCATGTAGTCCCCAAAGAAGAAGGAGATGGGAGTAAGCCTCTAGTGACTGTCTAGTTCCCATAAAACTTAGCTACACTTTCTACGTTAGGTGTGGAATTCTTCTGCATTTTTATAGGATAAGCCTGCCACTCTCTAGTAACTTTCAAGAGTTTGTTCCTTGAAAAAAAAAAATAGAAAATTGTAAAACGAAAAATAGCATGTCTTAGTTAGGGCTTTTATTGCTGTGAAGAGACACCATGACCATGGCAACTCTTATAAGGAAAACATTTAATTGAGGGGGCTCACTTACAGTTTCAGAGGTTCTGTCCATTATCATCATGGTGGGGAGCATGGCAGCATGCAGACAGACGTGGTGCTGGAGTTGAGAGTCCTACATCTTGAACGCAACAGGAAGTCAACTCAGATATTTGGGGGGAGGAGTGTCCTGAGCATAGGGAACCTCAAAGCCTGCCCCCACACACTTCCCTCAACAAGGCCACACCCACTCCAACAAAGCCACACCTCCTAATCATGCCACTCCCTATGAGATGATGGGGGCCAATGACATTCAAACTACCCCACCATACAAGTATAGCAATAGCTTTGTCCCATTTTCGCTTCAAACTTAGTAATTAGGAGGAAGAATGAGCAAGCAACTTGACCTTTCAGGGAAGAGCAACTTCACGAACCTTCCACACGCTGGAGAGTGTCAAACTCTCATAAACAAGGTATCAGGACGTAGGATCAGCTAGAGGACATCCTGTGTGGAAAATGCTCAGTCTTGATAAAGGCTTATAGCCAGCCAAATTCTTTTGACTCTGTGCCAAGATCTAAATTCAACCTGGTTGAAAAGCAAACCGTAAATGTGGTAGTCCACCTGACTGCTAAGGCTGGGGCATGCATATCTAGCTTAGACATCTGTCTTTCTCCTAGCTCCTTGCCTTTGTGGTGGCTTCATTGTCAGATGGGCAGTCCACACCATGGTAAGATGCCAGCCGCGGCAGCTTAATTCCTACGAAGTAGTGTGTCTTTGTCTATGGTCTCGGGACTAGCTCTGATTGGCCTAACTTGGGTCTTATGCTTACATCTCTGCTATCACTGTTGCCAAGGGAATGCAACCTTTTCTTTGCCTGGGTGGGTGATGACGTCTCTGTAGTGAGTGGATATCGGATTGGCTTCAAAAGTTCACAAAGATGGAGAGCCAAGATTGTTCTGGAGAAGAAAAGTCTAGGGTGTTCCAACCACGGACTGGGGAAGCCATGCTGAGGGACTTTACTAGTCCTTCTGAGGCCTTCTTATTATGAGCACCAAAGGACAATAAACCTTCTTTAGAAGGAAAGCCCTTTCTATTTTAAAACAAGCCGAATAACCAAAAGACGAGCGCATGCCTCGCCTCACTGCACCTTTGGTCAAGCCTCTACCACCCAGGGAGGCAGAATCAATGGATGAGTCACTGTCCCCGGGCCCAGCTTCCCACCCAGTTCCCTGAGTCACCCCATACTCCACCCAGTACATTCTGCTTTTCTCACAGTTTCCTAGGATCTTCTGGGACAAATAGAGAGCTGGGCAATGGGGAAGACACGTCTTTAGAAGCAAGAGACCCTCTCCTGGAACAAGACGGGTAAAGAGCTCCACACACCCTAAGCACGTGCTCTACTACTGTGCTTTACCTCAGCCTTTAAAATCAGATTCTTCATTATAAAAAGCAGATTTATGTGAAACTTGCCCCATCTCCCCACTCCTGTTTAAAACATAAGCTGTAACATGAATTGTTAAATGGCCTTATTAATAAAAAAAACAAAAACCCGGAGCCTGATATTGGGGTGAAAGCTGAAAGATCAGAGGAATAGAACAAGCCAGCCACAAGTTCTTACTGCTAGGAAATCCTCAGCCCAAGAGAGCTACTTCCTGTATATCCACGCCTATATACCTTTCTGTGCCCTGCCATCTTACTTCCTCTCTTGGCCCAGCTACATCACTTCCTCTTTCCACCCAGTTCTATCACTTCCTGTCTGTCTGTACAGACCTCCAAATCTCTATGGTTAACTAGTGCTGGGATTAAAGGCGTGTGCCACCATGCCTGGCTCTGTTCCCATTGTGGCCTTGAACTCACAGAGATCCGGATGAATCTCTGCCTCCTGAATGCTAGGATTAAAGGCATGTGCTACCACTGCCTGACCTCTATGTTTAATATAGTGGCCGGGTTTGTCCTCTGATCCCCAGGCAAGCTTGACTCGTTAGAGCACAAATAAAATATCACCACAATAAGCAAACACCTTTATCATCTTGTCCAGGAAAGCCCAGGCATGTCTTCCCACGGAAGCCTCTCCTCTGCCTTCCATCTCCTGCATGTCCCGAAGAGACACCATCTATCACCCCACCCCTGTTCTCACAGCACAAGGTCAGTGCTGGGGTGCCAAGGCTTTTCATGTTGTGGATGGCTATCTGGCTGTTCCACGATGTCTCAGAAGGGTCAGCGATGTCCTCAAGCTTTGCTCGTCCCTAGCCCCTCATACAGAGTTCGGCATAGAAAGTCATGGATAAGTGTAGGGGAGTGAGTGAGTCCTGCAGAGCTCAGGAAGTTCAATGTGTACAGTAAGGTCTACATTTTCATTGAGGTGTTTTATTAATTTCTTTTTCTTTCACTTCTAGGAGAGTCTAAAAGCAAGAAGAGTCCTTTTCTTTTCAGTATCACCTTGAGTAGCTGCTCCTGCTGTGGACAGCTCCAGATACCACTCTGGAAAGCCAAGCATGTCTGCAACTCAACAGGAACTGTTCCTAGGTAACCGTGGAGGATGGCAGGTCTGAGATCTGACAGTTCATGTCCGTGGAAACACCACAGCAGCGGGTTACTGACAGCAGGCATTCAGTGTTTGAACACAACAGGAAACATTCATTAAATGTTTCACGATCAATCTGCAGTTAATTTAAATGCTTATGCAGTTGTGCTGTACAGAATTAAATGCAGCAGAATAAATATAAATGATGAATAACAAACTGTAGTTAACTGTCAGTGCTCTGGAATATTATGATAGATAATAAATAGGCCATTTGATTTTCCATAGTTTCTACTGGAAGCTTTAAAGAGGTTTTGTTTTTTGTTTTTTTTTTAAGTATGCTTGGGAAAAAAGAATACTAATCTCTTACTATAAGCAGTAATAACATAACAATATTTTTATTCCAAATATTAGCATTAAAAGCTATCACAAGAGAAGAGTGAAATGAATTTGAATGTGTTTGGGTATGCTTTCTCTCCTTACTGCCCCTACATAAGAGGGACAGTGCTTCAGTTTACACATTTCTCAATAAATGTTTGTTGAGCATGATTATGTTCTAGGAAGCATGTTCTCCAGCTGAAAAGGACAGTTCATGGACATGTAAGTAACTTTCCCTTAGCATAACAAACCGAATCTCATTTTAAAAGGGGAGAATGCCATGTCTTATTTACTCCTTCCAATTAGCATCTTGCCAAAGACCAAACTTAACGATTCTAGTATCCACATAGTCTTTCTTCTCTACGGTGAAGTTCTGCATAGATATCTATTTTATCTCATGTTCACAAAAAAACCTTAGTGGTAGAGATGACTATTATCCATCTGATTTTTGCAAAGAGGAAGTGCAATGCATGGAAGGCTAGTGGATTATCCAAGATGACACCAATGGCATTTTGTTGAGCCACGGCTAGCACCAAGCTACCTGATTCTGAGCTTTGGTGGCCTCCTGGTTATTTTGCATTTAAACAGAAAGTCAGTCTGGTGTCACTAACAGCTGGCTTGAGAGGTCAACTCTGGTCAAGGAATGTTATCAAGAATCTTTCTAAAACATGACCTCATCTTATATTTATGTAGGGCCATAAAGAAATTGAAGGATCGGGACTGTGATCCTTGGCAGCCATCCCTTCCTCCTATTGTATGTCATAAGACAGACACTTTTCCGTTCATGGAAGCCAGCCAAGAAGAAATGGAGGTGGGTAGGCACCACTGTTGGTAAACTGGAAGTCTCTGAAGTCACGTCTCCACTGGCTTTAAACAACCTCTCATCAAAAATGCACTAGACCTAAATCCTTGGGTGCTGCTTAAGAGCTCAATTGGCTGTTTAGAACCAGACACAGAAATCAATGACACATGTCCTTGAAGACGGTTAGTTTCACCAAGTGAAGATTTTACTGGAGTGTTCCTCGGAGTGAGTCTGATATTTAGCATTCCTAAGTGATCCGATCCGTTAAGCTCTGGTGCAATATAGATAGATGGAATTCAGTGGCTGGTGACAGGAGAGTCAACCCTTCTCTGTCCCTCCACGCCCCCACCCCCAGCCTAGATTATGACTAAATGGCCTCTAATCAGTTTACAGGTCCCAAAGAAATGTCCGCCACTTAAGCCATTAGCGTGTGCGTGGTTTATCTGGTGGGTCGATAGCTGAGTTGGGGGTCTCTCGTAAATTCTAAAGAGTTGTGGAGAAAGAAGAAACTTCTCAAGGGTAAATGGAGTAATGGAGTGGATAGGAATGACAGTTAGCAGCAGAAAGCCCCGCTCATTTCTGGTGCCCAGAGAGACGGGAGACAGGAAGGACTCCCCGCTCTTTCAAGTCACAAGGTTGTGACAGCTCGTAAGTGGACTTGGAAGTGCTAACAGAATCGCTTGTTTTGTTTTTCTTTTGAAGTTCATCGGCTTCATGACTTAATGTACTATCGAGAGCCTATCACTAAAGATGAAATCCAGAAGCTGTACGGGAGCAAGGCATAATGGCTTGAGCCTCTATTACCAGAACTTGGGCGCCTGAGGCAGAAGGACCACTGAAAGTTTGAGGCTAGCCTGGACTAGTGAGTGAGACTATCTTAAACACACACACACACACACACACACACACACACACACACACACACACACACACACACAAAATAAATAAATAAATAAATAAATAATTTTTAAAAAGCCAGGATGGCTGAATGACTCGGAGGTTAAGAGCACTGGCTGGCCTTCCAAAGGACCTGTGCTCAGTCCCAGTACCCACATGACAACTCACAACTCCAGCTGTAACTCCAGTTTCAGGGGATCTGATGCCCTCCTCTGCTCTGTGAGATTTTGCATGCACATGGGGTACATAAATTTACACAACCACACACAGGCACACATTAAAAATAAAAAATAAATTATTTTTTAAAAAAATTTTATAGGAAAAAAAGAATGAAAATTCAATAAGAGTAACCTACCCCTTTTAAGATTTTTCACTCCACTTTTTTTGTTAGAGGACTGGCCATCTACATCCCAGTTGTGACAAGTGGATTGTTATGGTTCTATTCTTTTGAAAACTCAGATAGAGCTTTCAAAGTCTTAAGTACCTTTATTAGAGCTCACAAAAGTTACTAGAATTGTACACATTTATATTGTGTGATTATTCTACCATACTCTATATTTGGGGGTTAATTAAGTTGAGACATAAAATCTGGCCTTAAAAGATAGTGAAAGCCGGGAGCTAAGATTCCTTGAGTACCTGAGATTTAAAACGGTGCCCATTTTTCCAGGCTGAACTTCCACTTGGTATATCAGCAAGTGGTGTTTGCTATTGGGTAAGGTTTTTTTTGTTTTGTTTTGTTTTTTTGTTTTTTTTTTTCTGAATGCTTCTAAAATAAACTTCTTATCTTACAACAGCATTACACCTGCAGAAATATCACAGAAATAATATAGAGAGTTCCCATAAACCCCATGCCCCGTTTCTCCTGTGCATGTGTGTGCGTGTGTGACACACGCTTGTGTTTGCTGCGTGTAAAGGGGGCGGGCATCAGTGTATCAGTGCTCTCCCTCTATTGCTATCTGTCTTATTGCCTTGAGACAGGGTTTCTCACAGAACTGGAAGGTCATCATTTTGGCTGGACCGGCCAGCCAGCAAGTTTGGAGGATCTGCCTGTCCCCATCCATCCAACAGCGGAGTTACAGGGGCACGCAGCCATGCCTGGCTTTTTATGTGGATGCTGAAAACGCAAACGCAGGTCCTCATGCTTCACAGTAAGCACTGTTAGCCGCTCAGCCACCTCCACAGCCCTCTCCTGTGACTCACAAATTACATTACTGATGCATTCTTTTTCACATTTAAGTGAATTTTGACACACTATTACTCACTAAAACCCAGAGTTTCCTTAATATTTTATTCATATTTTCTTTGTAATGAATACCCTTTTTCATTCTAGGAATCCATACAAGATGCCATATTGCTTTTAGTCACCACAACCCCTAAGGGTCTCTTAGCTGCTGCCTGAGTTCTCCAACTTCCTTGTTTTTGGTGGCACGACACTTTAGAGATGTACTATGTAGGTACGTAGGACTACATTTTTTCAGGGATCGTGTGATGTTTTCCTCAGGATCACGGGGTAATGAGGTTTGAAGAGGGAGGCTGTTAAAGGGGTTTTAAGTACTAGAGGCTGGGAATGTTCAAGTGGAAAGCCCATCATTCTGTGGCATGAGGAAGAGCTGATGGGCTGGAGGCAGCCTGGTCCACAGTGAGCATCTCTCGGTTGGAAAGTTATTTCAAATACAGAATCTCCCAGCAGCTCTCCTAATAGCTGGTGGTTACTGTGAGTCTGCACTGAGTTTAAATCCTCTCTGAAGACTTACAGCAATCTCCTGTAGGTTTGTTGAGGGGGGGGGGGGGATGCTGCAAATTTGTACTGGAAGTTAATGTGAAACAGCACTCTCTTTATAGAAACGGTTGCCTTAGGGTCAGCATGACCGCTACAGCAGAAATGTGGAACTCCCAGGGTGTCTGTGATACAAAGATCTGAATAAAACGTGGGACCTATGCTGGGACAAATACCCCTTTGTGAGAAGAGTCAAGTCAGTGGGTCTGTGTCCCACAGCCACCACCTGAGACTATTAAGGCATGGAGTGGGTCACCAAGTTGTGTGGGGGCACACTGACGTCACAGCCCAGGAGAAGTAGCTTTGAATTTTAATATAAGAAACTGGGGTTGGGGGGGGGGAGTCTTGAATTGCTGCTCCCAGGAATTAGCTACTTTCTCCCATGTTGTACAAAGGTTATGCAGTTAGTAAAGGAAAGATATTTCCAAAATACAGAAAAGAAAATTAAGCTGATGTGTATGTTCTGTGTGCAGTTTGGGTTTTGGTTGATGAAAAGGCCATTATCTGTGTGTTTAGTCGCTCAGTGCCTGGTTAATCCCACTGGAATCTGTCCGCTGTGTTGAAGTTCTTCAAGCATAACCCGTATTTACTTAAGACCTATCTGCGCTCCCTCTGCTCCATCTTAATTCGCTTTCTTACAGCCAGATGCCCCTGCTCTACAAATGACTTCGGGAAGTTAAAGATCACACCTAAGGGAACATGGACAAAGCCAGGATTTGAACTCCTGGGTGGGCCAGTGGGCAGCAGTCTCAGCTCCTAACTAATCGCCACTTTAAACTCCTTGTGCATTATTTCAAAATGCCTCTGTGAGAACAAGTACCTGGTCTTCGCTAGACTGTCAAGGTCACAGCATTAATTTCTATTCATGCTTCAGAGTATCTCAAAGTAGAGGTATTATCACTACTGATAACCACTGTGAAGATAAAAGAAAAAAATCAAACAGCCTCATTCTCACTGACCCACAGACTGGAGTGGCTCAAAGGGAAGCCAGACATTCAGCAATTCTGTACCATGGAACTGTGACATGTGGAGCTTGGCACTCGGTGTTCTAAAAGCTGGCCACATAGCGGAAATTAGTCAGTCGGCGGTTGCCACCAAACGATGACCTTTCACTCTCTGTTCCCAAGACGAGAGACTATGTTGTCCACCATGAATGGCGTCCTGGGGACAGTGGGCACACTGAGGCACTGGAGGAACCAGGCTTGCCATCCACGGGGATGCACCACAAGGGAGAACAAGGAGATGAAGAATTAGCCTGTTCGGTTACTTTCAATGGGCTCTAGAAATAGGGCCTTCTGTCGTCTTCACCCAGAAAACCCAGTATTCATTAAGTATGGCAAAGCTATCTCATTATCAAGCCAGATTTATGTCTAATGTTTACAGATGTGTATATGTGTATAGATGTGCACACACACTTGCATGCACACAATAGTTTGCCTAAATTCAAGTTCAGCATCATGCAGCGCTCACCCTCTCCCCCAGCCCCAGCCCTCCCCCACCACGTCACAAGTTCTCCATATTTAGTGGCTCCAGCTTAACCTGACTTTTTTTTTTTTCTCCAAAGCCTAGAAATGCAACAAACAAGAATAAAACCAGACAGGCTTATCTTGACCTCACAACTTCTTACGTAAATGAAGCTGAGTTTTCAGACCCCACACAGAAATGTTTCCTTCACAGTCATGACATAATCAAACTCCATGTTCTCTCAAGCTCTGGCAAACGCTTTATTCTCATCAAGTCTGAAAACCACTGGAAGCCAAACCTGAAGGATTCCTTCAGCAAAAATATATGAGTGCTTTACAGAAAGGTCAAAGAAGTTGTGAGAGGAAATGCCAGTTTCTGTTAACTGTGTTCCTGCGTGCTTCTCTTTGGTAAAGTCCTCACGCTTGAATAAATTAGTTACAGCGTCGGTAGAAATAAAAGAAGTAATCTGTGAAGAAAATCCCAGCAAAAAAAGGATCCGTCGAACAGTCCGCTAGATCCTACGGGAACAGGAAGAGGGAAAGATGAATGCAAAATCTAACTATCTCTGGTGTTTCTTTTATTTATTGTTTAGTTTCCTACTAAAAAGGAAAAGAAGAAACAGTCAGTCATGCTTACTGGTGCCGCGACTCGAAAGTGGTAGGCGCTGTCGGAGAACGGGGCCACGGGGAGTCTCCAAATGTGCCGATAGCCCTAAGTGACGAAGGAGAAACACCCATCTCACAACACATGTTACAAACACTCTGCTGGAAGGAGGGCAGGCTAGGGTGGCGTGCCCTTGACAACTGCAGGAGAGGTTCTACGACAGCGGTCTTTGATACATGTTGCTAGAACAGTCTACAGTCTCTTAAGGAAGCAAGGCCAGTGCTGAGCCAAGCAGGGGTGACGGAGGTCAGCTAACGAGAAGTGTTGGCATTGGGTTCCGGGCATGCCTCCCTCAGCAGGGAGCAGAGGCCACCACAATCCTAAATGACTTCGACTGGAACCAGGACCTGAGGTTAAAGAGCCAGCCGGGAAACATTACCTGCGTCATCTGGGCGTCCTCTCT
Source organism: Peromyscus californicus insignis (assembly GCF_007827085.1). NCBI lineage: Eukaryota > Metazoa > Chordata > Mammalia > Rodentia > Cricetidae > Peromyscus > Peromyscus californicus. The sequence goes on from NW_026294535.1 coordinate 33,824,273, forward strand.
GTGGCTCTGGGTTCTTTCCCTTTGACTGTGGAAACATATGTTCCCAACGGTGAATTTGCATTGGAAGATTATCAGTGGCTCGGTTGTGCTTCGAGAGATGAGAGGACAAAAGCGGTTAGCAGAGTCTCCTACAAAAGTCGTCAGTGGTTTGATTCTACCAGGCTCCATTTTGATAAGATGACTGGTGGGGATTAGGGGTGAAGTTATAAAGCCTCCCTGAGACCACGCCTTAGTCAGGGTTCCTACTGCCTGATGATGAACACCATGACCAAAAGCAACTTGGGGAGGAAGCTATTTATTTTGTTTACGCTCCCACTCTATTGTTCATCATTGAAGAAAGTCAGGACAGGAACTCACGCAGGGCAGGAACCTGGAGGCAGGAGCTGATGCAGAGGCCGTGGAGGGGTGCTGCTTACTGGCTTGCTCCCCATGGCTTTGCTCAGCCTGCTTTCTTGTAGAACCCAGGACCACCAGTCCAGGAGTGGCTCCACCCACCATGGGCTGGGCCCTCCCCCATCAACCGCTGAAAAAAAAAATGCCCGATTTTATGGAGGCATTCTCTCAATTGAGATTCCCTCCTCTCAGATAACTATAACTGTGTCAAGTTGACGTAGAACTGACGGACACAGTCTACAGCAGACATCTCGTTACGTAATCCTCAGTGATGCCAAGAGGCTCCCTCTCATCTCACTGTTATAGAAGGAAGCTGGTCCTCAGATGTCTAACTCGCCAAAGGGTTCAAAGTCTAGAATCACGACTCTAATCCCTACATCAAAACCTCTTAGCTCCACCGGTCATTGCTTTTGGATACATCTCTTCTCTTTTCGCAGGCAGTTGGATTTGCATTTACCAGAAGCCCCTAAGACTTTAGATGCTGCGAAGTCCTGGTTTGGGTAGACAGTGTTGGAAACGGCATGGCAAGCAAATGTCAGCAGTGATTTGGAAGGGAGGAGAGATCGGCAGGGGTGGGGTGGAGCTAGGCAGTGGTTGGGGTAGAGGGTGACTGGAATGCATTAGATACATGCTTGAAACTGTCAAAGAACTACATTTTTTTTTAAAAAAAAAGAAAGAAATCACCACTTTTAAAGTTAGGAGTCATAAGACCTATGAAAAAAGTGTCTCTTCTCTAAGAGGATGAGATTCGTCCATTTTTGCACAACTAAGAGAACCCCACATTCTAAGTTGAGTAGCTCCTCATTCTTAGGGCATCTTTTCAAAGACACCCAGTGGCTGCCTGGAACTACAGATGGCACCAAACCCCGTGTTTACTATCTGTTCTCAGATACATACGTTTCTATGAGAAAGAATAATGTTTAATTAAGTATAGCAAGAGATTAACAGCACTGAAAATAAAATGGGAATGATTATAACAATATATTGTTCAAAACATAAGAACTGTTTATCTCTGGGAATTTCCAATCAATATTTTTGGCCCACAGTTGATCATGGGTAAGTGAAGTTATAGCTACATGAGGACTATTATATCTGTTTTTTTTTTAAATCACTGGTATTTGAAAACTGGTTCATAAACCCACAGTATTGATCTAGTGGTTCAAGGAGATATGGACCTTCAGGGGTTCTAATGTATAATCTTATTTGCTTCTATGAAAGCTAGGAATGAGAACGGAAATGCCATTCCGTGTTACCCAAGGGGCACTGGAGAGCAGCACACTGGGGCTGCGGCACTAGTACACCCAGCATTCACTTGACCTTGATGGATGGTGGATTCTTAGTCGTGAAACTATGGTTCTCTTTCCCAGCATGCAGTTGGGCTGAGTTCACTACCTCCGTGATGAGCAAAGTTAAGAATGAAGGAATATGGAAGCCCAGATGAGACAAGGGGCATAGAGAATGATGGAGGAGGAACAGCAGAGCCCAGGGAGTGGGGGGGAAGTGGAGAAGTTAGAGGTAAGGAGAAGAGGGAGAAGAGTGAAAATACGGGAACAGGGCCGAGACTAGACTCGAGGCCGAATAAGATTCTCTTCTCCCGCGAAGCTTACTGGGCAAGTTGGAGAAGTGGGTTAAAAGTTATAATTACTTAAAGCACGAGATGACAAGCCAGATATGGTAGTACACACCAACAATCCTGCACTCAGGAAGCAGAAGCTGGAGAATTGTGATTGCCAGGCCAGGCTGAGCTACCTTGTTTAAAAATACCCAAGCACTGGACATGTAGCCCAGTGGTAGAGCACTTGCCTAACATGCTCAAGGCCTTGGGTTTGATCCATACCACCACAAAAAAAAAAGAAATCTGAGCTATAGGATGATTAAATTATGACTCACAGCTGTGATTTTAGAGGAACTGTAGCTGTAAAACAAGCTATTATCCATTGAGTGCCTAACTGCGGGCCAGGAAGGGATATTGTCTTACACACATCTTCTTACAAGATTGGCGGGAGAATGGCTGGGGGCCCCCCTTGAAGCCTAGCCCCACCACTCACTGGCTATGAATTCAGAACATAGTGTCTCTGTCTGTGGTATGTATGTGCATGTGCATGTGCATATGTGGAGGCCAGAGACAGATGTTGGGTGTCTTCGTGAGATGGATGTTGGGTGTCTTCGTCTATTGCTTTGCACCTTATTTTTTGAGACAGGGAACCCCATATCTCACCCAACGCTAGACTGGCAGGCCAGGGGAGTTCTGCCTTCTCAGTGCTTTGGTTACAAGTATCACTGAACCCAGCTTTTCACATGGGTACTGGGGACTAGTCCTCATGTTTGTGTATCAAGTACTTTACCAACTGAGCTCTCTCTCCAGCTCCAGAAGCCACATTCGACCTGTGTTCCCTAGCGCCCCACCTGTAAAACATACGCTAGGAAGAAACTCCCCCTGGGAGGGCTGTCATAAGGACAGTATGTCCCAATACGAGCTGACAGATAGTCTGTGCTCCATGAATGACAGTTACTAATGCCATCAGTGTTGACAACAGTTCTCATAACAATGCTACATGCCATGGCATTAGGTAATATCCATTTTATAGGTGGAGAGATGGTAGCGTGGTAGATGGTACCTGTCTCTTCTAAGATCACAAAATGATCCTGGTCTGCCCAATTCAAAACACAGGCTCCTTTTTTATTTTTCTGCAAAAAAAATACCACCTACATTTGTATTCCCACCTGGAAGTCACCAAAACGTTCATCTCTCATCCAGGGGCCATGTTAATACTGTGTTCCTACCCCAGTTCAAAGGAGACAGCCAGGGGACACCTGTGGCCTGTGAATATCAAACTTCCTACAAGCAAGAATGTGGCTTCCAGTCCTCCCCATTCTCCCAAGAAGCCTAGGTGACCGCACCCTCTATACCCTTTATTAATTTTCATGGACTGACAGCATTTTATCTCCTAACTGGATTAAACTATGACATCAGTTCGGACTTACTGGCCAGTAAATGAGAAATTGTTTCTTACAGCCATACACTTACTTGATTTCCAGAGAGAATTTGACGTTGGTGGGTGTGTTCTTATTAACAGGAATATTATAATTATAAAGACCAGACCTGATTTTAGAAGAAAATAAAATCACAAGTCAAAATGTGTCCCCCAAAGCTTCAAGGAGCTTTTTACTATTTACTACATACTATATAAACTGCAAACTAACCCATGAAAAATTTAGAAAGTTGAGTTTAATCTGGTCCCTTTTCTGTAGTTTTCAGAGACAAGCTCATCCAACGTCAGAATGCACGTGTTTGTGCCTTAATATAAAATATAGAAAGTCAAGTCCCAGAACCAAATACCCAAAATCAAATGCCCAGGAAATGACTTTGGTCACAGAGAAACAAATTTCAGAAGACAAATGAAGTAAACTGAAAATCCCCCTGGAAAGGAAACATGAGATGATACCAGCATAAACCACTCTCCCTTTTGAAACAATTTTAGCAGGAAATGTATATATTTAGAACCAGAGTCAACTCTAATTATTATAGCCCTGATTACCACTCAGTGACGGGAGAAATTGCAAGGTAGACTTGCTTATCCCTAGGTCCACCTACCAAATGAGGGATGCGTGGAGAGAAGGGGGTACTTTACTGATGCTACTGCAATGGAACACTCCAGCAACCAGCATGTGTATATTTAATCAAGCACTCCTTATGACTGGTCATCCCATGGACGGAATGGAAAAACAACACATATCAGATGAGGAGGGAAAAGAACCAGCCATTTTAGATTCTCTTTAAAGAACAGCAAACTGAGTGTCAAAACGTGAAAGAAAAAAAGACACACGGAGCTGGAAAAGCCAGCATTTAACAATAGGTAAGAATATCAAATATGATATTGTGAACCTTGGATGTGTACAATTTGTACTTATCATTACATCTTTAAAAACCAAAAATGAGTTAGCTGTATATCAAGATATAAAAAAAGCACATCACATTGTGTACCACAGATATATTTCATTTTTTCTTGTCAATTACATGTCAAAAAAGCTGAAAAATTTAACATTATTGGTACACACACACACACACACACACACACACACACACACACACACACACACAGTCTACCTCAGGATCAGAGCTCAGAGCTCAACTGAGAAGCTTAAATACATGGAACTCCTTTCCCATTACAGACCTTCCAATATCTGCTGGTTCTCGGTACCCCCATTCACCCGAGAAAAGAATGTATAAGAAGGAACATTTTGCTTGAGTCTAGAACTTGGACCTGAGACATCTGACTTGTCACCATCAGGCCATTCTACCATATTAACTAACATCTGTCTTGGATGCTCACTAAAGGCATGATCTCATGTGGACTTGTTCAGTTCACAGAAAACTACAAAACAGAGCTAAATAACACCACCTTCTCACAGCTAATGTGAGAATTCAATATGATTATAAACATGGGCATCATAAATAATTTTTAAACACATTATTTTTAACAACTCAGCACATTCACGTATCAGGAAGCCTAATTGGTGTTAATAAATAAAAACCCGGAGTCAGGTATCAGGGTAAATGCTGAAAGATCAGAGAAGCAGAGCAGCCAGCCACCATTTCTTACATCTCCAACTCCTCAGCCTGAAAGGACCCTCAGCTCCTGTCTCCTCCTGCCTTATATTTCCTCTCTCCACCCAGCCATACAACTTCCTGTCTCCACTTCCTTAGTACTGGGATCAAAGGTGTGTGCCACCACTGTCTGGCTCTCTTTCTGTCCTGTACTGGATCAGTCTTGTGTAGACCAAGCTGGCCTTGAACTCAAAGAGATTCGTCTGTTTCTGCCTCCTGAGTTCTGGGATTAAAGGTGTGCGCCACCACTGCCTGGCCTCAACTTGAAGCCTAAATTCTATTGGGATGAAAAAGAACTAAGGCTGAAAACCTATAGAACTCACGCCCTCCACTCAACTGAAAGTAATATCTCACCTCTAGGCACCCAACAGGTACGTATCAAATTAAGAAATAAAATCCGTTCTGAATGTCTATAATTTTCATTTGCGCTTGCTGCCCCCCCCCCCCTTGTATTCTATGTGTCTAGATGCATCACTGCTCTCCTTGGGGATGGGGGATGGGTTATGATAAACACCGGGGATGGATGTTGCAGAAAACGTCTGAAATACTTCAGCAATTGTTTGCCTCCTAGAATAAAAACTATACTAAGCTAAGCTAGATTTCCATCGCAGTTATAACAATATCCTTTGTTGTTATACAAATGTCAACTCACTCATGTCCATCTTGTGTTCAAAAATCAACTAGCCACCGCGGTCATTAGTGTGTGCCCCCTGGAGTCAGCCTGTTCCCCAGGATTTTGTTTTAGATCTAGCCATTGAATGTGGAGACTGGGACCAGGGGGGTTGCGGTTTACTGACATTTGCTAATACCCACCATGTCTGATTCCCTCATCTCCCATGTACCCAATGTGCTTTTACTTAAGGAACAATGTAAACACACATGGATTTCAACATGAAGCTTTGGTTTTCATTCCAGTCTCAAAACTATACTATTGAATAAATTCCAAAAGCAGCCAGGGCATCCTGGGAGGCTTACCCACCCGCAGTGGAGCATCCTGCTGCAATACCGACGGTCTATCATTTGCTGGATTTCCATAATCTGAATAGAAGCAATGGTTGTATCAATCCCTGAATTAAAGAGAAACAGAAAAGGAAATAAACTCTTGTGTAGTGTGGGGGGAGGGGCAAGGGGAGTATCATGTTCCTGCTCAGTTCTCAAACTGCAGAATGTAAGCTAAGAGTCCTAAACAATGTCCCATCCACATCCAAATGGGAAAAGGAGAAAAAAGTCAGGATAACACTTTTGTTTTTGTTTGGGGGTTGAGTGCTTATAGCAAATCTCCTAGAAACAGCCAGCATCACATCCATAAGCGTTTCTGGACTGTAGAAGTCCTGCTAAACAGAAATTTACTATGGATAGGGGATGCGATGTGACATGTGATCTGCTTCAGGAAATGGAAAATGAACTAAAGATACAGTCAGAACAAAAGGAAGGTGGGAACTTCAAAGACTTATTAAAATCACGGAGCTCAACTGCAGCTTATCTGGCTTCAGTGTCCATCCTGAATCCCTCATTAATGTTCAGGCTGACATGGATTATAAAACATGGCTACACAGGTGTCCACAGTGGTGTGCGTGTGTGTGTGTGTGTGTGTGTGTGTGTGTGTGTGTGTGTGTATTGTGTCTCTGTGTGAGAGTGTGTCTGTGTGTGTGTGGTATATCTCTGTGTGAGTGTGATGTGTATGTGTGGTATGTCTCTGTGTGTGTGTGGTGTGTGTCTGTGTCTGTGTCTGTGTGAGTGTGGTGTGTGTGTGGTGTGTCTCTGTGTGAGTGTGTGTGTGTTTGTGTGTGAGTGTGTGTGTGGTGTGTCTCTGAGTGTGTGCTGTGTGTGTGTGTCTGTGTGTGCATGTCTCTGTGTAAGTGTCTCTGTGTGTGTGTGTGTGTGTGTGTGTGTGTGTGTGTGTGTGTGTGTGTCTGTGTCTGTGTGTGTCTGTGTGTGGTGGGTGGGAGTGGCAGGTAGGGTGGTTGTCACTGTTTCCCACTCTAGTAACGCTCTTACAGCTTGTGGTGCTGCCTAGTCCCAGAGGGCAAAAAGGGTGTCGCTTAAATGTCAACTCACAGTCGCTCTCCCAGTCAGGGCTGATAAGCGCATCTCTTGCCAGGAATGATTTGCTTTTGTCTTCTGAAGAGTAAAAACATCTGTTAGTCGTGAAGGCTTACTTGGGATGATAAACAGCTGACTGACCTGTGAGTTGACCGCATCTCCACCCTTCCCCTCTCCCACCCCCACACTTACCCACACCTATCCCATTTCTTCCCGATCTAGTTTCTTCTCATCCTCACCCAAGAAGCCATCCATTATGGGTAAGTTGCACACACACCCTCATATGTGGAAACCCCAACACTTTCTTCCTCAGAATGTCACTGCATTTGGAGATACAGCCTTTAAGAAGGGGGTTATGAGGATGGGGACAGCTGGACAAGTTCGAGTCCAATCTGAGAGCTTGTCCTTATCACAGCAGGTAATGAAGACACACAGGGAGACACCAGAGGTGTCTTTGTGCACGTACATATGCACAAAGAAAAGACCATTTGAGGACCTAGCAAGAGGGTAGCCTTCTGTAGGCAAAAGGAAAACCTCCAGAGAAGCCTCTAGATCTTGGACCTCTAGCCTCCAGAACTTTCAAGAAACAAATGTCTGTTGTTTACACCACCCAGTCAGGGGTATTCTATCATGGCAGCCTGAGCAGATTTCTCCATCATCCCAGAAGGCCCCAGAGCTCACAGCTGCCTCCTCACAGCCTCATAGCATGTACACATCAGTCAGTGATACACATCTGCCCCTGTGCCCAAAGTGTATTACTTCTGTGTTACCCTTAAGTTCAAATGTGTTTTTATTCCTTCTTGGTCATTTCAGAGTGAGAAACCTCTATTATTCTCCAACTCTCTATGACTTCCGGCATAGTCTTAATCATATTAAGGAAGCAGTTTTCTCTGATTAGTGAGAAACGAATGGTAGTTTTATTTCTCATCTAGATTCTGGATCAATAATGTTGTTACTCAAAGCCATTAGATTCATGTGACTTAGGATTGCTATCAGCATTGTTTGTGTGATATTTAAACAATGGAAATAAGTCATTAGAGGGTGGGTCTCTATGTGAATACATCCAGTATCGGAAGACTCCCAGTTCCAGGGACAGGACATTCCACTGCTGGGCAGTCCTAAGTGCCCCTTTCACTGAGATGACATCTATCTTCCTGCTCATCTGTTCTGATGCCACTTCTACTTCGGGTGACAATAGGCCCTCAAGGCAGCAGCTGTGCCCAGCCCACGCCTGGCTCCTATGTGGCTGCTGAGGGTCATAGTTCCTCTCTTTCTAGGTGAAAACAAAAATCACTACAAACTGACACTCAGAAACCAAGAACGAGGAAGAAACAACCACGTGCATGTTCAATTTGATTTCTGACCTATCCTGGAAACTCAGAGGAGAGTAAGGCGATACAATCCTTTTAGAATTCAGTCCAGGTATCACTAGGGCATGGAGTCAAGGGTACATTTGTTCCCGCTGGCTTTTTCCACCGTGCCTACTTCCATGTCCGACATAATAGAGCATATCAAATTAGAGAACATGGTTCAAAGGTCATGTTTAGAGTGAGTAAAAAATGAAGAAAAATAAATAGAAGCAAACTATCTCTACAATAAAATGATGAAATATTAACCTTCATACAAGCAGCATTAGAGGTACCCAAAGATGAGCAGGGTTATAAAACTGATTGGGTGTTCCTTCCCGTTATTTAATAACTTGAATATTTCTATATTAGGGAAAATAATATGATATATATATATTTGCAGTGAAGGATACTAATGATAACTATACCAACTATTCATTGACATTTTCTATGAGATGTTGTTCTGAGCACCTAATGGCAGCCCAAAAGGTTGGCTGTCCCTACGTGACAGATGAAGACATTGAGTACAAAGGTCAAGGAACAGAGAAGGACTTACATACAGCCCAAACTGTCTGATTCTGTACACCACCATTTTGGGATCCTGGAATTACGTGAAACAAGATCCACACAGGGAAAAAAGTGAGTCTAAACTATAAGAGGAGGCTCAGCCAGCTGGAGACAGGAGCCAGATCACTGGGGTGGGGACAGAGGCAGGGCGGTCATTCTGCCTGCGGTACAAAATGTCATTCCCAAAGCACTGAGGAGGCAAGTGCTCAATGTCAGGACTATGAAAAATGAATCTTTTAATTTTTTATTACTTAAAAAGCTTTTTTTTTAAAGAGTATGTATATAGGTGAGATTTGGCCTGCATGTCTGTATGGACACCATGAGCATCCCTATGCCTGAAGAGGTCAGAAGAAGGCATTGGATCCCCTGGGACTGGAGTTCCCGATGGCTGTGTGCCACCGTGTGGATGCTGGGAACTGAACCCGGGTCCTCAGGAAGTGCAACAAGTCCTCTTAACATCCGTGTCATCTCCAGCCCCTGATGAATCTTTGCAAAGTAGACTTTGAGAGCAGCCTGGAGCTGGTGATACACACCTTTAATCCCAGCACTTGGGAGGCAGAGGCAGGCAGACCTCTGTGAGTTCGAGGCCAGCCTGGTCCACAAAACAAGTTCCAGGACAGTTAGAGCTGTTACACAGAGAGACACTATATCAAAAAACAAACAACAGAAAAAGTAGATGGCGAGAGCAATCACCTGGTGGTGTGAGGGCTAACCTTGGTTGCCAACTCGGTTTCACTGAGAAATGAATCAGCCACAGTTTCTTAAGCTGTGACCTTCCGGAGATCACATAAATGAATGTGATAGTTGTGAACTGTCTGTCAATAGTAAAAGAGCTATGAGTGCACGCCAATCAAAAATGAATTTAAAATCATGCTGGGCAGCAGTGGCGCATGCATTTAATCCCAGCACTCAGGAGGCAGAGGCAGGCGGATCTCTGTGAGTTCAAGTCCAGCCTGGGCTAAAGAGTGAGATCCAGGAAAGGCACAAAGCTACACAGAGAAACCCTGTCTCGAAAAACCAAAATAGAAAAAAAAAAAAAGAGTTAAAATTTTGGTGGGGCGATGGTGGCACATGCCTTTAATCCCAGCACTTGGGAGGCAGAGCGAGGAGGATCTCTGTGAGTTCGAGGCCAGCCTGGTTTACAAAGCGAGTTTCAGGAAAGGCGAAAAGCTACACAGAGAAACCCTGTCTTGAAAAACCAAAAAAATAAAATAAAATAATAAAATCACAAGCTGACTGAATTCCAGGTGTTTCAGACAGCACCCATCATGCCGCCCTTCCACCCGTCATGCTCACTTCTGAATGCCCCATGTGCACTCTGTCAACACACCACCTAACACCAACTTAAGATGGCCTTGATGACGTCATCTCACATTCAAGACTATAGTATGCTATCACGTTTTCACTCAACTGCAAAAGCTTTCTGCTCTTATAGCAACATATTGTTTGATAAAAGAAAGCAAAGCCTTTCAATAGTTTCCAGCCATCATTTCTCAGCATGCAAATACCCAGTTAATATATCTTTGGGGTGGATTGTGTTAGAATGTTTGATTTTAAAGACTGTTATTCGGGTTGCCAGCTTGAGTTTCATAAAAAGTCATTAAATGAATCCTGGCTTGGGATTAGGAAAGCATTTCTAACCATTTCTAAAATGCCCCCAAACACAGGTCTGCAATTACATACTATGTATTAATGCAGAGACATCCTCAGCTTCAGTGATGATAAAAATCAAAACATTGATCAATTCCAAAAAATAATAGAGATGTTCTGGGTCCTTCAGTATCAAATATTCAACCAAGACTTAATTATTTTTAAATATGTCTTCTTTGTTACATTTTTAATGTATATGTGCCTGAGGGTATATATGTACTATTCTATATGTGAAGGAACCCAAAGAGGCAGGAGGCAGGCATCAGATTCCTTGGAACTGGAGTTCCAGGTGATAGTGAGCCACCCAACATTTTTTAAAGTAAAAAGAATTGTTTTAGAGTGAATTTCTTTAAATACACACACACATGCCAATCAGTGTTCGGTTTTTATGCCAATTTTATATGCTTCTATACCTAAGGTCACTTGAAATTTCTCACACACACAAAAAAAGGATCATGGATAGAAAATTTTGAGAAGCCCTGGCCTAGGTGATTGGTACAGTACACTTCTGGGCGTGTCAGTAGGGTCATTTCAAAGATGGCTGCTATGGGGCAGCACCTGATAGGAAAAGCCCTACCCTGAATGTGGACAGCACCATTCAATAGATGAGATCTAGGATGGCATAGAAGCAGGAGAGAGCATTCTAGAGCAAGCCCACTCTCCATCTCTCCCATCTCCTGGCTGCTAAGAGGTGAGCCTCACCTCCTCATCATACCCCTGTTGCCATGGTAATCTGCCCATCACAGGTCCAGAATGATTCAGCCATTCTACCATCGACTGAATCCTCTAAGACCAGGAGTCAAAATGTGTAAGTTGTTTTTCTCTAGTATTTTCTCATGGTGATAAAAACAAACAAACAAAAAACCACATTATGACCAGGGCAACTCATTGAAGGATGAGTTGGTTTATCTGGGCTTATGGATCCAGAGGGACAACCATCTTGCATGGGAAGAGTGGCAGCACACAGGCATGGTGGCTGGAACAGCAAGCTGAGAGCTCACATCTTAAACTGAAGGCACAATGCAGAAAAGGAACTCCAACAGCAGTCTTTACGCTATCAAAGCCCACCTCCAGTGACATCCCTCCTTCAACAGGACCACACCTCCTAAGCCTCCCCAAACAGCACCATTAACCGGCAACAAAATATTCAAAAGTCCAAGACTGTGGAGAACATCTTCTTCAGACCACTCCAGAGAGCTGATCTTTGTTTTGTTTTTGTTTTTTGGATTTATGTCTGCATTCAAGTTTCTACATTCAGTTTCAGGATAGGAAGCAAAAGCAACTGGGCCCAATGATTAGAGACAGTCTTTCTTGAAAACTCTCGGCTCTTCCACACTTCTTACACTAGGTGGGAGGGCTTGCTAACACCCTGTTCACACGACTGTGACCATCTTGAAAATGTCTGTGTTTGTGGTTCAAAGGATGGGCCATGCAGGCTCTCTGTGGCATTCTGCAAATGTGTGCAGAAGAGTTGAAGGGAAAGGGGAAGGAAATGAAAAAGACAAGCCAGTTGTTTAACCTTTAAATATCTTCCCTTACTCAGAGGTGAAACTCCCGGGACAGGATGTGAAGGATGCTTAGAACAGATGTGAGAGTCTACATTTCTTCCCCCTGATTTCAGTAAACAGGAGTGAGGATAGCGTACCAGCAATGCAAGGGTCTAAGCATGCAGCCCAAAATGATGTGTTCCATTAATGGATCTTGAGATACGAGAAATTTCTAGAAAATTGAATATTCATTTTCTTCTGTACAGAAATACATATGCTTTCCCAAGGGCTTCCAGACTTCTTAGATTCGAGCTGCCCCAGCAATAATTTTTAGGTGCTAGTCGCCTACTAATGGTTTCGCTTAAGATTGCTTCCACAGAAGGCCGCAGGTTTCCAAGGCAATTGAGGCCTACAGAGAAGCAGAAACCAGAACTTCTCCATGTTGTCTGTTCTTCCCCTACTTTTTGTTCTACTTCCTCACAGAGCTGGCAGGGAGAGCAGCTCATTGTAAAATCTGACAATAGCAACTACAGAGTGCCTTCTCTTCCACAGAGGCACTTGAAGAGAGACAGCCCTATGGATAAGATTGGTTACCTTATGATAGACTGTTCTTGCTGACGTGTGTGTGTGTGTGTGTGTGTGTGTGTGTGTGTGTGTGTGTGTGCGTGTGTGTGTGTGTGTGTAGACAAGGTTTTACTATCGAAAACAGGCTAGCACAGCCTAGAATTCTTGATCTTCCCAACTGTAGGGATTCTGGGTATGTGATCCCATGCTCTGCTAAAGTATTTCTTTAAGAAGTCATGAAAAGGGAAGGTGGAGCTCAGCAGTTAAGAGCTTGTACTGCTGTTGCAAAGGATCCAAGTGTGGCTCACATCACCACATCAGGCAGCCCACAGCCACCTGTAGTTCCAGCTCCAAGGGATCCAGCGCCCTTTTCTGGCTGCCATGGGCACTTGCATTTATGTGCGCGTGCATGGTGCGTGTGCGCACACACACAATTAAAAATAAGATAGATATTTTTTGAAAGTGAGGTTGAGGATCAGGGCTCAACCTCACTTTAAAAAAATATCTATTTTGTTTTATATTTATGTCTATTTCGTTTTACTTTTAAAAATACCCATTTTATCCAGTGGGTGAAGGTGTTTGCCGCACAAGCCTGATGACTGGAACTTTTTTTTATCCCCGAACCCACATAAAAGGAGAAAAGAGAGAGCTGACTCTAAAGTGACCTCTAACCTCTACTGCACACCACGCATGCATATGTCTTCACTCGCACACCATACACACCCACACACTCTCACACAATAATAACAAAGTAAAAAAATTTAGGGGAGGCTGAGAAGAGATAACCTTAGAGGTTATCTAAACCTAAATTTATGTTTAGAATTCATACACAAATTTATCTAACTTAAAATTATGAAAATTATTTTTTCCAAAGGCAGAAAATACATTTTAAATTCCCTACACAATGCCCCTAACTTGTCACTTATATGAAGCAGAACTCTTCTACTCTGAAAAGCAGGCTATTAGAAAACCATAACTCCTAATGAACCGAATGGGAAGCTCTCCTTCTATAAATGCCTTCCAGAACTTTCACTATAGGCTTAATGTGTAACACAGGTGATTTTCCTTAGGAGGCTAAGGGTGTATTTCACAACTGATGGGTGGGACCTCCCAGTCAACTAAATCAAAAACCAGAGCAGAGAGATGTAGAACGGTATCCATCCTGGCAGATCGTGGGTAGCACACTACATGTACAACTGTGCTGAAGGCTGAATCTTGGTGCAGCATCTAGGATACCTTTCCTGCCTCATGACAGAAGCAAGCCTGGAGGAAGAGGTCAATGTGCCCGGCCCATCATGGCTGAGATCATTAGCACAGGGGACCATTTTCTTTGGGGGATTCATTCTTCTAAAAGTTCTTACATTTAAAACAAAATGAGGAAGGATGCCAGGTGCTGTTTTGATTTTCGATTTTTTTTTTTTTAAGGCTCACCGACCTGTTACAATATGTACCATTCCATCAATGTTTTCCCGATGGGCCTTTTGTTTTTTCATATTTAAACTCTTCTGTCTACTTGAATCTTCCTGGGTCCCATGGGTTAAAACCTAATCCATCATATTCAGTTGTCTCCTCAGAGTAGAAATTCAATATTCTGAAGTACTTTCTATTCCCTTATCTGTCTTTCTCAAACTTTTTATTAAAGAGCAGGGAAATAGAATAGGAGAGGAGTGGATGACTTTTCTGAAAGACACTTTACAAATACTTAGGCAATCAACTTAGACCTAAAAGAAAAATTATACCTTGAGCTCAGCATGTCATAACAACGCAGATTTTCTTTCACTTGCTTTATTGTAGTCTGACTGCTCAGGGAAGCGTCTCACAAATGTCTTTTGGGCTTGAGTAAATTGCCAGATAGTACTCTGCATCCCACTGAGAGCTCTCTGATTTTTTTTAAACTCCTTGAATTTCTTTTTTATTTTTATTCCTTAATTTTTAATTGTTCTTCATGTCTCAGAAACACCTGGTAGCAAATAACAGTCACCCAACATTCTCCTCTTTTGTGTTGGGAGCCCTGAGGCTATACATCACCCTAGATGAGTGGTTCTCAACCTTCCTAATGCTGCGACCCTTTAACGCAGTTCCTCATGTTGTGGTGACCCCCAACTGTAAAAATTATTCTTGTTGCTACTTCATGACTGTAATTTTTCTATTGTTGAATCCTGACATAAATATCTGATATTACGAATGGTCTTGGGTGACTCCTGTGAGAGGGTCATTGGACCCCCCCTGAAAGGTGTCAAGACCCACAGATTGAGAACCGCTGCCCTAGACAGAGGGGGGGAAGCTGCGTCAGCAAGAGACGAGCAGCCCTCCTCCACCCTGGGAAAGATCCTGCATCAGGGAACATCCTGATGGCTATAGGCAGACTCAATGAGGAGGGAGGCATGGGAGAGGCTTTCTGGATGCTCAGAGTGGTTACTGTCCGCATCTTTTAGAGGTGGGAGCACGTATGTGCACACCCTACGTCTAAATAAACAAAAGCAGGATGTCAGATTGGGAGGAACCGTGGTCATGGAAACAGGGGCCTAGATTCCAATTCTAACTTCACCAGTGATTATGTTGTAAAATAGGGGTATCACCATAAATCAGAGGCTCTTCTGAGGTAAAGCTTTGAAGCCCTGAGTGATCGCAGAAAACAGGTCTATGGTGCTGTCCATGGTCTTGGGAGGAGGCGTCTTCCCATGGATTTCTACCACACAAAATTCATGTAGAGGCTCAGCTGGACTTACATTTACCCCTTATGCTTTTCTCCATACAGTCATTATGAAAGTATGTTAACTGTGGATTCTCAGGGTAAAAAGGGTCACTAGTGCAGCTGTTCTCTGACAATCTATGACATGCCCAGGCACCTAGCAGCAGATCTTTCTCTCAGAGTTCCCACAGATGTGGAAATACAGGATGAGCAGACACTCACTGTCCAGTTTGCTCAGAGCTGAGCTTTCCAATATATGTGTGTGTGTGTGTGTGTGTGTGTGTGTGTGTGTGTTTCAAGATAAGGTTTCTCTGTGTAGCTTTGGAGCCTGTTCTGGATCTCACTCTGTAGACCAGGCTGGTCTCGAACTCATAGAGATCCGCCTGGCTCTGCCTCCCGAGTGCTGGGACTAAAGGTGTGCGCCACCACTTCCTGTCTTCTAACATTCTCTTATATGGAGAACTGGTTGTTATGGATCAAACAAAGCCCTGACAATGAAGAGCAGAGCAGCTCTGACTTCTCCCTCCTAAGAATTCATTGTCATTGATAGATCTTGAGTAGGTGGAATGGTCCCTTCTGGGGATAACTGTCAAAGACGGACATTACATGTCTTCAGGGAGGACAGCCAAGGTCAGAAAATGCTTGGCCAACCATAATCTTCCACATTCTTTTGCAAGAGATGAAGGTTTTAGGGATTTGGGGGACGGTATTAGTTTCTTCTTTCTTTTCTTTCTTTTTTAAAAAGAAATTACTTAAGTGCACATGTTTGTGTGTGCACGAGTTTATGTGCACCACATGCATGCTGGTGGCTACAGAGGCCAGAGAACTTTGGATCTCCTGAAACTGGAGTCACAGACAGTTGTGAGCCACCTGATGTGGGTGCTGGGAATCAAACGTGGGTCTTCTTTGAGAGCGGTAACACTGGTAATTGCCGAGCCATCTCTCCGGCCTCAATACCGACTTTTTCTATTTAAAAATATGTAGGGATCTGTCAAGATGGCTCAGTGGATATAAAACGCTTGCTGGACAAGTGTGAGGAGCTGAATTCAACTCCCCAGTACCCGTATGAGGCTGGACGTAATAATGCATGACTGTAATTCCAGTGAGAAGGGAGATGAAGACTTACAGGCCACCTCGCCTGCCATGCTCAGCAGCAACCAGCAAGAGACCCCACCCCGAGGTGGAAAGCAAGAACCGATGCTCCAGGTTGTCTTCTGCCATGCAGACCATGGTGTACATGTGCCCACACTCCGACACACAAATATGCATACACAGACATGCATATGCAACCGTAAAAAGAGAACACTGTATTGAAAACAAGATGGCTGACACAAACCCCTTTCTTACAACTGAAGCTTCATAGCCACTCTGGCTTGATACATCTGTTCCCAAATTTGGTTCAACATTGTTTTGATGAGAAAAAAAAAAAAAAAGCCCAAGTCTCTTAGAGACACAAGAAAACACTTTGTGTCTTAGTTTCCTCACTGGGAACAAAAAAGAGGACATTAACAGTGCCTATACGATGTGTGTGTGAGGAGCAAATGACTTATTCGTCTGAGCTGCTATTACAGTGTCTTGTGTGGCGTCATACCTCATTGCTTCATGATAAACGGGGATGTGATATTAATCCAGGGGAAGGAGATTACATTTTTGCCCTAAGGCTCTGCCAACTGACCATATTCGGTGTGGCAGGCTGCTTACAAATACTATTTTTATTCATTTACTTCATCGAGATCCATGATAAATTTACACCCCCTCCATCCATCTGAAACCAGATATGACCGATACGACTTTCTCTGGCCAGCAGTGTGTAAGCAGAAGTGACATGCGCTTTTGTGAGGTGGGAACTTTACAGAGGACGAATGCGATTTGTTTTCTTGCCATGACTACAATTATTATCGAAACACTGGGACACGGAATCACCACCAGCGGGGTCCTGAACATGGTGAGCCAGAGCCCTGTTTTAATACACATTTCATAGAGTCAGAAATAATTTATTGGCACCTGACATCTCCATCATTTGGGAGATGCTGCTTTGGCAGCATCCTCGTAGACAAGTCACACTAGTCTACATTGCTGATATTACCTTCCATTATTATCAGTGCTATCCTGGACACTTGTTAATGTGTGTATACAGAATGAGATTTCTAAAACCATAAACTAGAATCCATTTGGAAGAAATGCATTTGCACTTACAGAGATCTAAAAACTTTTTTTAAACATATAAAGGGCCCTAGTGAGCTAGCTAACGTGCCTGCTATACACGCCTGAGGACCTGGGCTCAGATCTCCAGCACCCATGTAAGAACCGGGCACAGCAGCAAGCTTCGTACTAGGTTGGGGTAGAATGGGGAAAGTGGGTGGGTGCCGCAGGAGACCAAGGCCGAGTCCCAGAGCTTGCCTGCTAACCAACCCAGCCAGTCACCGAGCACTCGGTTCAGTGAGATAGCCCGTATCAGAAAATAAGATAGCCTCCACAT
This sequence comes from Peromyscus californicus insignis, assembly GCF_007827085.1. Lineage (NCBI taxonomy): Eukaryota > Metazoa > Chordata > Mammalia > Rodentia > Cricetidae > Peromyscus > Peromyscus californicus. The sequence goes on from NW_026294535.1 coordinate 33,842,103, forward strand.
GTCCACACGGGCCTATGCACACTTACCTGCATTTATGCGTGTACCACACACACAAGACCAAACAAGCCAACAAAACCAATAGCTGTGCACACGTGTACAAAAGGAGAGGGAGGCTTCTGAAAGTGGAAAGCCAAGCTCCTGGGTCCCACGAGCCCAAAGGCTATATTCAAGTCAGGGTTTCCAAAGTTCGTTCACTCCTTTCCTCTCTTCTTTTTTCTATGTTTCTTATATTTTTTCCCCAGATTAGTTAGACAGGAAGTCCAGATACTACACCATGTAAGTTCTAAATGAGCCACGAACAAAACAAAGAGGAGAAAAAACTAACCCATGTGCACCTGGTTACCTCGCCATCCTTGTTGGTGACAGACAAATGAAATATTTCTGCTGGGTAAAAATTACAAATAATTTAAACGCCAGGCAGTGGTAGCGCACACCTTTAATCCCCAGCACTCAGGAGACAGAGGCAGGAGGATCTCTGTGAGTTCCAGGACAGCCAAGACTGTTACACAGAGAAACCCTGTCTCGTAGGGGCAGAGGAGACACAGACGGACAGCATCTCTTCCCTGGGGAAGATGTTCAATATTCAGATGGTTATTGGCTCATGTGCCCATGTTTTTATAGATTGTGCGACATCAAAGAGAAGAGTAAAACCACTGTCTATATCCATTCACAAACTATCCAGGTAAATATCAACCAGGGAAAACCTCAAATTCGAAGGCTTATTCGTTTCGCTCTGAACAGTGTTTACCTGCCCGCTCTCTCTGATGGATTTCTCTCTCTGCTGCCAATAGTCTCTGTGCAGGACTTGAAAATAACGTTCGTGGTCCCCACACGGGGCAGCAGTAAGTTTCCTGACACGTCAGGATCTCACAGAAAGTGATTTCAGGCACTTGAGGGGAGGTCTGTGTGGTCGCCAAGGTTGTGTGAGGAGCTGCAAGGCATTGAGCAAAGGAGGGTCACGCAACGTCGTGGCCCGTGGAGGGAAAACGGGTCGGACTTACGGTGAGGAACAGGAAGACGGTACCTGAGGGGGAAGCTGTGGACGGCAGAGTCGGCTCTGGAGAACTGGTAATATTGCTGCAAGAGTACAAAATGGTTAGTGAAACTGGCCTTCCAGAGTCCTTCTGTTAGGACTGGAGTGGCGGCTCAGTGGTTAGCATTTGCCCAGAAGATTGGAGTTCAGTTCCCAGCCCTCACATCAGTGAATTCAGTCAGCAAACAGCTCCACCTCCGGGGGATCCAATGCCCAATTCTGGCCTCCTCAGGCACCCACATACACATAAATAAGAATAATGTTTTAAGTCCTTAAGTTCTCAAAGGAACACAAGGTCTGAGCTCCTACCTTAGAGGGAGATTTGGGGAGCGTCGGTCTTGATCCTTTAAGCTAAGTATGTAAAGGGCGACTATCGTCAGGGCGCTGTTAAAAGGGGGGAGAAAGCATTAGGTGGCGGATTTGTTTCCATATATATATCTCAGTCAACTTTCCAGCTGGCCGCAGATGTACTCGCAGGCCACACAGATGGGAACAGTGAGGAGAGGGAGCTGTGGCTGGCAGGAACACCATGGAAACAGCACAGTGAGGGTTTTCTGCCTGGGAAAGTGAAAAGAACCCTGGGCTCCTGGTAGTTCAGAGGCTCCCAGGACTCTGTGCCAAAGGAGCTCTCCACAGAGCAGACTCCCTGGCCCTGGCAAGCTGTCACCAGGGGAGGCCTGTCAACAGCTGGAGGGGGGAAAGATAAGGACAAAACTCGCTTCCTGCGGGTGGTGTTCATCCACACTGTTGAGCTGGGAGGTGAAGGGAGGCAGAGGTCAGCCATGGAGCCCAAACCCTTTGGTCATCTACAACATCGTCCAGAGTCCGATATATCAAGTTATGCAGAGGGAAGAAAGGAAAGGCACAAAGCAGCCACGTGACTTCGAAATAATGAACATGCCTTTCCTCTCATTCACACAATTTACACAGCGAAATGAAAGTGTCCCTGAAGGGCTCTGGCGTTTGAGACGCGGATCCCAGCCATGTTTATCCGTCTAAACGTTGTGTGCCTTCCTCTCTGCAGGGAGTTTTTAGACTCTCTCGTGAGTCACATAGAAGTCTGCTGGAAATAAGGTCACTCGACTTGCTGTCCTGGCAGCCTTACTTCACACCTTGCTTTCCAAACCCAGCTCCTCGGGACTGTGTTCTCCCCTGCAGGTGGTAGATTTACCATCGCTGCCTAAAAACACGGAGATGTTCCCCAAATGAATTCCACTCACCAGAAGGGAAGCCCTAACGTGTTCTCAGAGACAGATGGGAGATGCCCGACAGGCTCAGTCCTTTCTGGAAAAGTGGTACCAAGTCTAAGGATGTGTCAGACAGACGCTGTCGCGTCACCCCGGCAACCGTTTACCGTGGTCCGGCTTCCCTTGCTTTGTGCTTGCCCGTGTCTCTCATTCTCTGTCCCCCAACTATTAATTCTAAAATCTTTCCCCGGATTCGTGTTTGACGTCTGTCTCAATGCACAGACCAGACGACTTCTAGTGCGTTAGAATGAAAGAGACATGTTCTCTGCAGCAGCAAACCCAGGTTTTGATGCTTCTCAGGCACGACAGAGACCATGACTGAGAGACGGAGCCTATTACCTCACATTTGTGGTCCTAATGGCCAACACTGGGCTCAGAGGGTCTCACAAACGGGCGCTGAATGCAGTGACTTTACTCAGAACTAGACTTCCCATCACCTCTTTATGGTGATATTTCATTTGTACTGAAATGTGATTTTATTTGTATGTTAATAAATAAAGTTGCCTGGGGGTCAGAGCTAATAGCAAGCCATAGCAGAAGCTGGGCGGTGGTGGCGCACGCCTTTAACCCCAGCTCTTGGGAGGCAGAGCTAGGCGGATCTCTGTGTGTTTAAGGATACAGCCAGCATGGAGACCCACGCCTTTAATCTCAATACCAACCTTAGAAGACCTGTAGATCTGTATAGACAGGCAGTGACGAGGAGGTCATGTGGTTGGGTTTACAACCAATGAGAAGGCAGAACAGAAAGTCAATAAAAGGACAGACACACAGGAAGTAGGCCTCTTGCTGAGGGGAAGGACAGCAGCGGCGGTGAGGGTAAGAAAGGGTTTTAAGCTCTTAGCTACTGCTCTGACCTCTTGGGCTTTTAACTCTGCAATTGGCTCTGTGTTTCTTATTTAATAAGACTGTTCATCTACACCTCTTCACAGGGCTGGGGCTGTATCTCCGGAGCATGTGATGTGTGTCTGCTAAAAGTAGATGCTCACCCTCCCCTGGGCTGGGGAACCTGGCAGAAGATGAGCACTTAGGAAACTGAGGGGAAATGCAAAGGCTCCTGATGGGAATTTCAGGTCATGACATCAAACACCTGGGCATACTCCCACTGTGGGCATTAGCTGGGCTGAACGAAGGTTCCAATCAATGAGAGCATGGATGTAGCAAGCTTAAAGTCCAGGGTGTAATCCCCAGGGCCAAATCACTCACTCATTCAGTCATCTAAAGAGTGAAACACTGAGGGAAGAGGACAGAGAGCTACACAGTGTCCCGCAGCTAGGGAGCACCTCTGGCGCAGCTAGGGAGCACCTCTGGCGCAGCTAGGGAGCACCTCTGGCACAGCTAGGGAGCACCTCTGGCACAGCTAGGGAGCACCTCTGGCACAGCTAGGGAGCACCTCTGGCACAGCTAGGGAGCACCTTTGGCACTCCACTTGCTTTGCCTCTGGAACAACCGTCTTCCTCCATACAAGGCCCAGACATCATTCCTTTCCATACACACAAAGCATAGCTTTGCTTTTACTACGTCAGACCATCAGCAAGAAAATACTGTTCAACAGGGTGGTGGCGCACACATTTAATCTCGGTAGGCAGATCTCTGTGAGTCTGAGGCCAGCCTGGTCCACAGAGTGAGTTCCAGGACAGCTGGGGGCTAAACAGAGAAACCCAACAACAACAACAACAAAAACCAAAAGGAAAGAAAGGAAGGAAGGAAGGAAGGAAGGAAGGAAGGAAGGAAGGAAGGAAGGAAGGGAGAGAGGAAAGAAGGGATGTACTGTTTACAAGCCCAGAGAGCACAAGCAAGAAAACTTAAGTGTAGGGAGCTGTCCTTGTGACCACAGGATCCTAGAGACCAGAGACATGAGAAAGTGCAGCACTACAAGGATCACTCTGCCCTCCTCCACTCTCCCCCACCCCCTCCTCCACTCTCCCCCACCCCCTCCTCCACTCTCCCCCACCCCCTCCTCCACTCTCCCCCACTCCCTCCTCCATTCCTACCCCACAATCACCTCTACTCCTTCCTCCACTATCTCCTCCAATCTCACCTCCACAACCACCACCTCCAGGCAGAGACAGAGGTCAAAGCCACCACAGCCTCCCTGCTGCATCTGCTTGCTTACTCTCTTAGCAGACTGGGCTACGGTTTCAGGTGTCTATGCATTTTCACAGTTCTTGGGGGCTCTTGGATAGAAAAGTCTTCGTGGCAGAATACAAAGCATCCTAACAGATATCAGTGCCGGGCAGCACAGGCTGTATAGGATTTCCCACTTGCCCCTTTCTCCCAAGTAGACAGAAAGGAAAACAAAGAATTTGAGAGAGTTACTTGCAAAGATAAGACAAATATAACACACACACACACACACACACACACACACACACACACACACACACACACCATGGTCTGCTGCTAAATCACAATTGATTGAAAAGAATAAGATCATCATTCATCTCACATCTAAGTACATAAATCCAGTTGTGTTTTCTTCAAGATATGAATTTCAAAGGGGCTCCATCATCTTTAAGTTATCAAAGATTCGTGCCGATTTAAAAAAAAAAAAAAAGAAAGCTCTTTATCTTTAAGCAAAGAGAAGGTCAGTCCCCAGTTCATGTGTGAGAAAAGAAAGACAAGAAAAAAAAAAGAAAAACTTGATAGCATAACATGGAAGTTTTTCTTACCAAAACGTCATTACAGCAATTAAAGCTATAACCAGTGTCTGGAAAACCCAGTTGGGGCAGGACTGTTTCCTCCCTGAAAAGGACACCTGTGGGAAAGTTGAGAAACATGGACAGATCAGAACAGCAGCTGTGAGTCCTGAAGACCCAAACCAGCCGAGATCTTTGCTGTCTCCCAACGATGGTGACTCCTCCCAACGTGCCTCAGTTTACACCTGCCCCCTCTGCTCTTGCCTCTCTGAACACAACAATCTCATTCAAAGCCTCCCATTGCTAGGTGCTGCAGGCTACAGCAGCCTGGCCTTTGCCTAGTGTGTGCAGGACAGCTGTGCATACTGTCTTGTCCTTTATGAAAGAAGGCAGCCTAGAAGACAAGGGCATCAGAACCCAGGCGCCGTCTCCTAATGGACTTGGAGAGATCCAAAGTTCCTCCAGACAGGAAGGAATGAATTCCCACAGGAGAATGTCGGGGAAGCCATAGGAAAGATTTTGGGGCACAAAATACTACCAAGCACACCTTATGGCATGTGAGTGTTCCATTTTCCCACCTATGACTAAGGACAGCTCTGGGCCCGTGTTTTGTTTATTCTTCCATTCTTTCAATGAATATTTATTGATTGCTGCTTTGTACAACCACAGACGATATGAAAATCTGTAAATATTGTCTCTAGGAAGGTAATGAAGCACACGTCAGGGCAGACACATAGTGTCGTAAAAACTAGCACACGGGGAATGGGGAAGAGCTACGAACACGCACCAGGAGCTGTGAAACCGGTAGGGAATGGAGCTGGAGGGGTTCCTGCCCACTCGAATGAGTGCTGCCTACTTAGGAGGTTCCCACGACTCCAGTGGGGAGTGTTGTGTCCTTCCTTCTCAGAAGACAGAGTGGAATCGGGATTTTGACTGAAGGGTATACAGGAATGGGAATAACTAAGAAATAGTTTTAAATTGCCCTCTAGTTATTCCTTCGATTTGTTATCTAGTTAAGGAACATGTTCTTCGTTGTAAAGAGGGGGTGTTTAATAATGATATACTTTTTAACAGGCACAGAAGCCTAGGGGCTGTTAGTACCAAGTCTTTCATGAATGCCACCGGAAGCAGTCTGAACGTCACAAAGTCCATGCCTGGTGGGTACCCTTCCTAACTCTCGCTGGGAACGTTCTGAGGATGTCTGAGGACTGCCATGCCGAGAAAAGGTTCAGTGGAATTTGCTGAGTTGGTTGGAATTAATAGTATTCTTCCTAGAATAAGGGCTCCCGGCCCCAAGCTGCTGGGCTAGTCTAAATCTCCTTGATTTTGCTCACAGTCCTTTGACCACACTTTGGGAAATGACTGAGTCAAGTCCTGTATATACCGTTCATTCTCATCTTCCTTACCACTAACATAGGAAAATAAAACAATGCCCAAGTGCTTCTCTGAGTTATTATGGGGGGGGGGGGCCCAATTAACAACGTAACAATTCTCCAATCTGGATAGACCTAAGGATGACTATGGAGACTGTCAAAAATCTAACCGCCCCGGCAAATTCCGTCTCAACAGGTTTTATGTGGCATGAGATGTATGCAGCTATTCTTACCCTTTCCCCTTCTCTTCTACTTATCCTGAATTCTAACCGGAACTGTCAGGCCTTCCCATCTCACCTACCACTGTAGATAGCAGCTACCTACCTTTTGGAGAAACAGAGCAAAGTAAGGACCATCCTATTGACTGCATTAGCACTAGATGGAGGTGGCCTCAACTTCCTCCAGAAAATGTCCTGGCCAGCACCAAGACCTGGGTGGTCCCAGCCATGCTTCTTACCTAGAGGTCCAGTACCTGTAGAATTTTGATCATCAACACTCCCCACTCGGCCCAGGAGCACCACTATCCACCCATGTGTATACATTTCAATGACCCAATGACCCAAGGAGGCCTCTAGGGGCAAAGGTCACCTAGAGAGCTGGCAGTGACAGGCAAGGGAAGTCAAGGTCGCAGAAACAGAGACCACGTGCCAAGACAGCACGGGGATGGTCTTTCCGTTCGCTGTGAATATGTGTGGCTACCATTGGGTTCATAAAGAAGCTGCTCTGGCCTATGGCAAGACAGTGTACAGCCAGGCGGGGAATCCAAGAAAAGATACAGGGAGAAGAAAGGCGGAGTAGGGGAGACGCTGAGAGCTGCCAAGAGAAGATGATGGAATGGAACACAGGTAAAGCCAGGAGACACGCAGCGATACGTAGATTAATAGAGATGGGTTAATTTAAGATAGAAGAGCTAGTTAACAGTAAGCCTGAGCCATAGACTATAAAAAGTCTGCAATTAATATAAGCCTCTGTGGGTTTGCTTGGGACTGAGCGGCTGTGGGACACAGGAAAACTTCTGACTACACTTGTCTTTAGGCTTTTGTTGTTTAAAAAATAGATAATAGCCATTAACACCTGTGGAAGGGTGCAAACTGGGAAACAGACCAAGAAGGATGTGTTGATCAATTTCTCTAAAATTGTGTGTGTGTGTGTGTGTGTGTGTGTGTGTGTGTGTGTGTGTGTGTTATTATGGATTGAAAACAGAGCCACTCATATGTAAGACAAGTGCTGTACTGGTGAACTACTCCCACAGACTCTTACAAAGTTGCCCAGGCTAGCCTTGAACTCATTTTATACCCCAGGCTATAAAATGCAGGCTTTGCACTTCCCATCTTGCTGGCTCAGCCTCCCCCCTCCACACCCACCCCCAAGCAGCTGGGATCTACATACACCAGGAGACTCAACTAAGATTTCATTTTGTGTAAAAAAATCCCATCTCTGTTCTTTTTAAAGTTCAGTCTATTTACCTTGTTGGGCTTTTTGGAAATGGCCCTTCTTGGAGGAGAGGTACTAACAGCTCTGCTAAATTTGCTTTAGAGAGAGAGAGAGAGAGAGAATTGATTACTTTAAATGCCTTTCTAGGTTTATGACAAAGGCCCACACTGTCACAAACACAGCAGGGGGACTTTTCTTTTGTAATACAGTCATCATTGGAAATAAGAAAAGTCAAAGCAATTGGAGTTCTTTTGTGGGGAAAAAAATCTTTAGTGAGTATTAATGAATGCATTAACATTATTTTTTTTGCTCTCTTTTTTTTTTTAAAGAACTAGAGCCCAGGAAATGTGCATTTAATTCCTTAAGTAATAAAAACAACAATAAAATGACAACCGCCCCCCACCCCCACCCCCAGGATCAAAGATGATTTTTCCAAATTTAGAAATGGCCAGCCCTCCTCCTTGAAAGGGAAAATATCTTTTTGCTAATATTTAGCATTTCTTCTAATGGTTGAGGATCTCAAACAGATGCCTCATATTTCATTTTAAGAGCACCAACAAAACATGTAACAAAAATATCAGTAGGCAAGCACATCCTAAACTCAAAAGACCTTTTCCTGCTATACTTTTCTTTCACTCCAGGTCTTTTTTGTTTGTTTGTTTGTTTTTGTTTTTGTTTTTTTGAGACAGGGTTTCTCTGTGTAGCTTTGGTGCCTGTCCTGGATCTCTCTCTGTAGACCAAGCTGGCCTCGAACTCACAGAGGCTCTGCCTCCCGAGTGCTGGGATTAAAGGCGTGGGCCACCACCGCCCCGGCCTGCATCCTAAACTCTTCTAAGGGAGGACTAGGGACTTCAGTGTCAGAAAGTGGAACTGTTGCCCCATCAAGGCCAGGCAGAGCTGTCTCCTATGGGAGGAGTCCACTCTTTTCCTCCCCGGGAGTTCTATGGAGACACGGCACATACCTGCTTGAACTGGCTTCACTGACAGAGGACTTCCAGCTGCTGCTGAGGCGTTTTAACCTGGTCAGCCTTTTGTTCCATATTTCTAACTCCTCGATCCGTTCTTCCAGGTTGTTGGTCAGTTTGCAAAGCTGTTTCACGGCGCCTACGTTCTCCATGAAGATCTGGTCCTAGAAAGGACCACAGTGCAAGCTGCAGAACGGGAGAGACTGAGGCCAGGGAACCGTCCGCGCACTACCCAAAGACGGAAGATGCCACCGTAAAGGGTTAATATACCCGCAACTTCAAGTTAGCTCCGGAGAAATCAGCGGGAGTGGTTCAAAACCTGGAACAGGCTCGCCAAACTGCCAGCTGGGTGGTCAAACTGCTTCTGATCAATTTTCGATAAAATGAAAATATGTCCTTGGAACCCAAGAGAGAAAATGGGGCTGAAGGACAGTCAAGTGTGAAGTCCAAAGGCATTTTCTATGACCACTGTGCTATGTGTAAAACCCATAAAAAGAAAATCAGAACAGGCTTCCAAGGGCTGATTTGTGTCCATTGCTAAACCCTCTTACAAAATGACTGCAGCTCTCCCTGGTAAAATATGGCCAAGACATTCAGGCGAAGCTTAGCTAGGTGTTGGAGCATGCATCTGTAAGTGCAGCATCCAGAAGCTGAAACAGGAGGATCATGAGTTCCAGCTAGTCTGGGCTATAGAGTAAGTTCCAGGCCAGCCTCAGCTACATATAGAGACCATGTCTCCAAAATAAATTTCAAAATGAAACAAAAACAACATTACTCTAAAGGCATGGACTCCCACCTCCCACCCCCCATCTGCTCTACCATCTCCTGAGTGATCTTGTGTAATTCAACTTTTAATCTGACTCTCAAACAGAATTTTTAAAACACACTTAACCCCTTTTGTTCAATGAAAGTCACTAACACACCTGAAAAGATAAAGAAATGGGGGACCATGCCAAAGCAGGGATGCCCAGGCCAGCCCCTTCCCCACCCGCAGGGTTTGGTTGGACTATGAACACATGTCCATCTTGGCCATAATAAAAAGCGTTGGTGAACTCTCACTGGAGCTCACCTGACCCCATGACCTTTCCTCTTTGTCTTCTCTCTTCTAAAAAGTTCAAAGTTCAAAGTCTGGGTCTTACAGAGAGAGCAAGCAGCCCAATACTGTACAGTATGGTAAAGAGCCCCAAGGCCAATGACTCAAGGTTATCTCTGGCTGGGAGGTCAGACTTGGGGTGGTCTATTTGGGGTTTCAAACCCTGAGAGACCATCCCTGGAAACGAAACTAGAGTGTGGTATATGCAGGCCTGGGAATGAATTAATGAAAGCTGTTATTTTGAACAATGAATATATGCTAATACAGTGGGAACAAGAAATACATGCCCATACAGTGGGGATAATGGATATATGCTAATACAGTGGGGATCAAAGCTGAGCACTCCAGGGTTAAGATTCACTTTGTGCAATTTTTAAAGACATGTGTGTCTTGAGAAACATTGACTGATCTTCTTAAATTCCCAGCCAGCCAAGGAGGTCTACCTGAAGTCCCCCGACCTTGTCACTTGGCCATTTGTTCACACTGACTGTAGCATGCTATCTCTCTATTTAAATGGAGAGTCCGTGGTGGACAAGCATGGTGTTGATTCTTTGTTAAATCTAAATGACAGCAGGCAAATTGAGAGGTGCCAGGTCAGCAGCTTGGCAAAGCAGAAAGCTTTGCGAGGCTAAGGACCCACCGCTTCATCGCTGAGGCCTATGCTTGCTTTAAGGGTGTGTGTGTGTGTGTGTGTGTGTGTGTGTGTGTGTGTGTGTGTGTGTGTGTTCTAAAACCCTTTTCCCCACTAAAATAATATCAGATAGCCTTTTAAAATCTATCTAAAAAACCTAATGATAAACAAGGAATGGTACAGAACTTAGCCATAGCCTAGCTAAAATGCATATGTTTTCTGAGCCAGTAACGCCCATTTCTAGAAATCTATTCCCTAGACTGACTGGTAAAATACAAGATGAAGGGGGAATAGAGACCGACATCAACTCAAATACCCATCAATAGCGGGCTCGATGATGAGACTATGAACATGCTAGAATCAAAAACACAGGCTGGTGTACACCAAGTATCCATTTTGTCTAAAAGTGAGGGAGACATATAAACTGTGCCTAATTTTCTCATATTGAAAAAAAATCAAAAATTATAACTAAAAATTTTATACATAATGGGAAAGAAGAAGCAAGGTAGGTCAAGTGGATAAAACCAGGCTCTCAGAAGAACCCTCCTGGGGTTGGGGATTTAGCTCAGTGGTAGAGCGCTTGCCTAGCAAGCACAAGGCTCTGGGTTCAATCCTCAGCTCTGAAAAAAAAAAAAAAGAATAAGCCTCCATATATATGATATATATATCATATATATATATATATGATATATATATTATGTTGTAATATGTAGACTTGCCTTGAGAATAAGGTGGGTACTTTTCTTTACGTTCTCATTCACAGGGGAATCTACCCTCTAATTGCTAAATACATATATCAGGTGGGAGAATATAGGAGGAAAGTCCAAGACACTAGGAAGGGGCTCCTGAGACTGGGAGAAGGATGTTCTGAGGGAGGGGGGTAGGGAAGACAGCAGATCAGGATTAAAAGGGTCAGCTGGGGTGAAAGGTACCCCAGGAAATGGTACAGAGAGATACTGGGAAAATCAACCAAAGGCAATATGTACAAAAACCCCATTTGGAATCCTACTGCTTTGTAAGGTTATAAAAAAAAAAATAGAGATGTAAATACAATAAAATGCAAAGAAAGAACATTGTGGGCTTTTTTTTTTTTTTAATGGTGAACCAGGGGACTGGGGAGATGGCTCAGCGGTTAAGAGCACTGACTGCTCTTCTAGAGGACCTGGGTTCAGTTCAATTCCCAGCACCCACATGGCAGCTCACAGCTGTCTGTAACTCCAAGATCTGACACCCTCACACAGAAATACATGCAGGCAAAACACCAATGAACATAAGATAAAAATAAATAAATTATTAAAAATTAAAAATGGTGAACCATCATTAGACCAAAAAAGCATTTTGTAAAGAAAAAGCAAAGGAATGAACATAAAGTGGTATTGAGTTTCTGGTTTAGCTTTACAGAAAGAATTTATTTTTAACTATGTCTTCAAAACAGTAATTAACTAGTCCTTCTTAGAAAGATATATTCTATACACCAAAATAAAAATAATTAGCAATAAAATCTTAAAAGTTTAATAATCACACTGTTAGTAATAACAGTGAGGGATTATATGTACACATATACCATATATGATTATAACTGAATATAACAGATACATGATTATGTTAGAGACCTGGGGTTTTAAGCATTCAAAATACAAGATATAAATACAAAGCCAAAAATTTGCGTAAAAGCCTAGCAACTCTAAGTTTAAATTATAAGTATCACCATGGATTCCTGATGTATTCTATATCCTTAGAGGAAAGCCATTTCCTAGCCTTACCCATGACAAAGTATAATAACAAGATATTTCTGACCCACTAACAGTGAGCGCCTTCACTGTGGTCTCTAGACACTGCTCACTGAAAGGAACCAGGAATCTTGGGAGGAAGGGCAGCCTCAGGTTTGGGGCAGGCAGGGTGTGAAGGGAGAGCTCAGACAGCTACCTGAGGCAGCAGAGGATGGCCACCCACAACTGTGGGTATGCCAGAGTAACCAAGAACCGCCTGGAGAAACCAGAGGACATCAAAGGGCACATTGCTGAACTAGATCAAAGACTCAAATGTGTTTTAAAAGCACCCACAGTCGTATGCTGTACCCAATTTAAAAATGCTTTATTGGTTGCCTTCAGTAGGTATTAGAGGTTTAACTGGTTTTTTTTTTTTCTTTTCAAAAACTCATTAAGAAAGGAAGGAAGGGATGAAGTTTTGCATCCTCAACTGTATGTCATCTACGTAGCTGGTAAGGAAGAGGGTCTTCATTTTAGTAGAATGCCAAAGGTTAAATAAAGAATCATAGAGCATCACCCCCAATGAAATAGTAGATCTAATAGAAAATTATTTTCAATGGTTGCCCAAACCAGATGGATATCTATAACTTCTTTTAAAAAATTAAAAAAAAAATACACTTGTGAAATTTCAGCACCAACTATGGTAAAATGTACCATAATTGGTAGATTTTTGTGTGTGATAATGGTATATTAGTTCAGTTTTTAAGAGTTGGTCTTTCCCTTTCAGAAAAATGTTGCTGGGCTGAGGAGATAGCTCCACATGTAAAATCTTTGCTGTGCAAGCAGGAAGGTATAAGTTAGACACCCAGAACCCAAGGGGAGAGAGCCAGGCAGCCATAGTGATGTGTGCTTGTAACTCCAGCTCTAGAGAGACAGATGGGCAGTCCCCAGGGCTTATGCTGAACATTCTAGGCTAATAAGCAAGCCAATGAGAGACTTTGTCTCAAAAAACAAGATTGGTGGCACTTCTGAGGAAAGATACACACACATACACACACACAGAGTGGGGGGCAGAACATGTTAGAGTATCTATAATAAACTGATATAACTTTGGAACTTGGTTTAAATAATTTAGTTGGAAATAAGAATCTGTAGTATATTAGGATTTGAATGTGAGATACCCTGCAGACTCAGGGTTGCCCAAGATGCCCTCCATAGACTCACGTGCTCGAACACATGGCTGCCTGATTGGTGGCACTGTTTTAAGAATTCATCACCTTTGGAACGGGCACAGAGCTTCTGGAAGTGGGTCAGTGGGATGGGCCTTTGAGGGGTCTAGCCCAGGCTACCTGCAGCCTGAGACTTCATTTCCTGATTCACAAAGACCTGAGGAAGTGCTGCCTTGTGGGGTCGCTATCACAAATGTCCCCACCATCAGTGGCTGAACCTGTCTCGTAATAGATCTTTCTTCCCTCAAGTGGCTTCTGTCAGCTTCTGTCACAGTGATGAGAAAAATAATTAATATTCAATGGAGTCCAAGTGAGATAGGTGTAGGTTTTCATGACTGTGGTGGTTTGAATGAAAATGGCCGCCATAGGCTCATGGGGAGTGGCACCATTAGGAGGTGTGGCCTTGTTGGAGGAAGTGTGTCACTAGGGGTGGGCTTTGAGGTTTCAGGTGCTCAAGCCAGGCCCACTGTCTCTCTTTCTTCTTGCTGCCTGCTGATCCAGATGTAGAACTCTTGGCTCCTCCTCCAGCACCATGTCTGCCTGCATGGCACTGTGTCCCACCATGATGATGATGGACTAAACCTCTGAACCTGTAAGCCAGCCCTAATTAAATGTTTTCCTTTATAAGAGTTGCCATGGTCATGGTGTCTCTTTACAGCAATGAAACCCTAACTAAGACAACTACTATTCTACTTTGGTATGCATTAAAACTTTTTCTTTGAGACTAGAGAGATGGCTCAGTGGCTAGGAGCACATACTACTCTTGTAGAGGAAGTGAGTTTAGTCCCGGTATCTACATGGCCACTCAAAATTGCCTGTAACTCCAGTGGGGAGTCTGATGCCTGTGACTTCCGGTCTCCTTATGCATCTGCACTCACATACACATACATATACATCATTTAAAAAAAACCAAACAAACATTCATTTAAAATTTTTTTTCTTTAAAAATAAATGAAAGATCTTCTGGGGAAAAAAATCCTTTCTAGTGTTTCCAATGCTGGTCCAGGCTTTTCCATTTGTTTAGTGAAACAAAAACAGAAGTAGTGAAGATAAGAGAGCCATTCCACGGTTCTAAATCAAAATGGATGTCATATGATTGCCCGCTGAGCTTAGATTACAGAGCATATTGAACAACGACAGCTGTAATATTTACAGCAGACCACATGGTCAGTAGATATCCACTCAGCAGTCCAAACCACATTGCCAGCCATCCTCTCTGATCTCTTTCCCCTCTCAACGCACACACAGACCGTCGGCTATCCCACCGCTCCGGAGTCCACTCCCTTCCTCCACCGTGCCCTGCTCACACTCCTTCCTTTCTGTGCTTACTCCTTTTTGAAAAACGTCTTCTCAATACACCGTGATTTCGCTCTAACCGAAGCAGACGGCGGAGGAGGATGAAGCCCTCTCTGACTGGTGTCCACTCCTTCTGCGATGCCTTCCCCAAGGGGATTTTTAACACTGCCTTAGGAGACATAAGCAATTGCTGCACATGTCTAGTTACTTATCAATAGTGATAAAAGGCCAGCTCTAATTTCTTCAGGTCAGATTTTCCAGCACCATATATCTTGTAGTAGGTCCAATAGGCAAGGAGATAATTCACATGCTTTCCTATTTAGAAAGCAATAAAAATGGAGAGGGGATTTATTACTTCTGTCTGATTATAATCATGGCTTGTCATGGCTTTACGGAAATTTCTAGGATAGGTTATAGCCATCAACTCTTGCTAAAACACTTCAAATTCTAACTTTTGTCCTACATCATTGCAATGAGGCTTGTAAGGATGAGAAATAGTTGTGTGGTTTTTTTCTAATGTCCTTTACCCTGCTGATAGGGTCACCCTGAGAGTATCTGATGAGGAATGTACATCTGGATGCTTGAGGAACTCTTTCCTCATAGACATGAAGAGTGTCCATGTAGAGGTTTGAATTTATTAGTGTTGAGCAGAGTACACCCTACCCTGAGGCCTTTCTTATTGATAATCACCTTTGGTTATAAACAAGTGAATCTAATTCATTACTTAACTCTGCCCAGTTAAGAATGGGGTCCAATACCTAAGCGGAAACACAACTTCATGGTTGTGATAGGAAAAACATTGTCGTAGAAATTACTGCTAATGTTGGGAAAGGGTAATCTTGGTGTTGCACAAAGGGACACATGAACAAAGTGGAGTAACTCAGCAAGGCAATTTCATTTGCAGAAAGAGCATATGTGCCAGAGCCCAGACTGAGCTAGCATGCATGGCCGACATGGCCTCCGTCTTTTATTCCCCATGTAGGTGGTCACTATGTCCCACCCCAAAGCAGGGAGCTCTATTTCACAATCTAATGTAATTAGGTAATCAACAAGAAGGGGGAGAGGGGAGGTTCAGGGAGTGGAGCTCTTGTCTGCTTAACTATCTTTGCTAGAAAAACAGCAACCATAGTTTCTCACCCGGGTCAGTGGGATGGCTCAGTACAGAAAGTTCTGGTTGCTCAATCTGATAACCTGAGTTCATTCTCCGGGCCCCACCTGGTGGAAGAATGGAACCAACTCTTCTAAGTTGTCCTCTGCTATCCAGGCATGTGCCATGGGATGTGTGCAAACACAGTTACTAACTGCTTCAAAGCCCACAGACTTTCTTATCCACGGTTTGAATGGAATCCCTCCTCATCATCGAACACTTTGATGTGCTAAACATTCTCCTGAACAGCAGGAGGAAATCAACCAACCACTGCAGACAAAGTTCCTGCCTTCAGAGAGCACACTGTTTAATGGAGAAACTGTCCAGCAGTAAGAATAAAGCAGAAATAAGTCACATAGTTCTAAAGTGTTATTAACACTACCATCACTGCCTGCAGCTATTTTGATTTAGATTTAGAATATTAGTTTTGTTTTGAGGGTACCAGGAAAGAATAAAATAACAGAGCCAAATTTGTCCCCCCCATACACACACACACACACACACACACACACACACACACACACACACACACACGACAAATAAATAAAAATGAATAGAATGCTGGACCAAATTCAAAGAAGAAGGAATGTAAGTATGGACTACAAGAAAGAGGTCCACAGGGCCCTTACTAATCAGAAAAAAGCAAAGATAATTTCATTCGATAAAAATAGCATATTTTAGAAAGTCAGATGTCTCACTAGTGTTGGGGATGAGAACCAGCCAGCAATCTGGTGGGTAGTTTGTTGGCTTGCTGAGACAGGGTTACATTTAGTCTAGGCTGGCCTGAAACCCATGATCCTCCTGCTTCAGCCTTCCGAGTGTTGAGATTGTAGTCATGGTCACCGTACTCAGCCAGGCAGTATTTCATACCATGAAGGCTGCCTGCATCCAGTACCACTCCCAGCATATATCCCAGCTGGGACCTCCCAGCTCATCTGTCTCCTCCTGCTTCCTTTCTGGTCCTCTTAACGTGAGGTTTGCTGTCCTTGCCATGTCTTTTCCTAATTTGCCCCATACTCCCAGTCTCTGTGGGTGCCCTTCTTTCTCTACAGCAATGGTTCTCAACCTTCCTAAGGCTGTGAACCTTTAATACAGCTCCTTATGTTGTGTTGACCCCCAGCCATAAAATTATTGTCGTTGTTACTTCATAACTGTAAATGTTGCTATAGTTATGAATCATAATATAAATAGCTGTGTTTTCAGATGGTGTTTGGGGGGTGTGACCCACAGGTTGAGAACCACTGCTCTACAGCCTCAACCAAATGCCGCTTCCAACAATTCGCATTGGTCTTCTAGTTCTCATTCCACATAAAATTGAAAACTTGTAGGGCCATACAAGCCACAGTGTGAAGGCACATGAAGCCCCTGCTGGGGACATTCACCCCAGCCCCATGTTTCCAGGACTTCTGATGTTTCACAGAAGACAAGAGTCTAAAAAAGCATGAGAAGATTTCTGATTGTTTAAATATAGGCAACAGATTTGCAAGTTTTTTAAACTACAAGAGAAGAACTATCTTCAGGCCAGACTTGGCCACCAGCTTTTCATCTGTGACTTTCGTCCATAATCTCTCCCTTCCTGGCATCCTCACGCTTTGCTGCCGCCTCCTCTCTGTCCCCAGCTGCTCTCTGGAGTTCCACAACCCACATAGCCTTCTGGTCATGTTCATCTTGAGGGTTCAATCGACATCTCAAGGCCAAATCTGAACTCATCTGTCCCAGAAATTTACTTCTTCAGATTTTCGTAGGCCAAGAAACTACTTCTCTTCACTGGGATTCAGAAACCAGGAATAAACATAAATCCTTCCCAGGATGCCTATAGCATAATGGACCCTGGACTTGTCAGCACAGGGTTTAAGAAGTGTGTTCTTCTACCATGACAGAACAATGGGATAAACACTCAAGAGTGTGTCTTCAGAGGCCTACGGATCAACCTAGACATCACACAACTCATTAATTCATGCTTCCAATATTTGTTGAATTCCTACAGTGCTTTAAGCCCTGGCGTAGAAGGTACAATAAAGTACTAGAGAAATAATTTTGAAAAACATAGGGTTTTGCTCTCACACAACTCTTTAGGGAGACAGCAAAGAACAAGTAAATATACAGGTAATTTCAGTTGGACACAAATCCCCTCAAGCTGCTATGAGCCAGAGTGTACAAATATTCACAGTAGAGAGGCCCAGCTGAGGGGTAGATGGGGGTCTGTGCAAAGTTACCATATACCCAAGAATGACCCCGAGCCTCACAAACAGAACTGATCTGACCATTTCAGATAAACCATCAGGGAAGGCCTGGGCAGTGAAGTCCAGACGATGAGCCTGACTGTGGGGAGAGTCTTTAGGGCAGAAAACACTTGGCTCTGGGGAAGAAACATACTGGGCAGTTTTGAGGATGAGAATGGAAAAGTCTACTAAAAAAGGGGGGGTTCACAAACAGGAGGTGTCTACATGGTTGATTAAGGGGAGCAGGACACGGCAGGGGAGGATATCTTAGTTAAGGTTCCTGGTACTATAATAAAACACCATGACTGTAAGCAACTTGGAAAAGAAAGGGTTTATTTCATGCTTACCATCACCCCCAAGAAACCAGGGAACAACTCAGGGCGGGAACCTGGAGGCAGGAGCTGATGCAGAGAGGAATGCCGCTTATCGGCTTGCTCCTCATGGCTTGCTCAGCCTGCTTTCTTCTATACCCTCAAGACTACCTTGGTGGCATCCCAGGGACAGACTTGTACGAACAGCCAGGTAACTTTTGACAAGGATGCTGGGGCCACTTAGCGACAAGAGGACCATTTTTAATAGATGATTGGAAAATTGAATATCCACATGCTGGAGCTGTACCTTGCTTCGCACTGTCTACAACATCAACTCAAGTGCATCAAAAAGCTAAATGTGAAGCCAGGCGGTGGTGGCGCACACCTTTAATCCCAGCACTCGGGAGGCAGAGGCAGGTGGATCTTTGTGAGTTCGAGGCCAGCCTGGTCTACAGAGTGAGATCCAGGAAAGGCACAAAGCTACACAGAGAAACCCTGTCTTGAAAAACCAAAAAAAAAAAAAAAAAAGCTAAATGTGAGACCTAAACATATAAAACCCTCCGAAGGACAGAGTCTACACACTGGATTTGGAAATGATGTCTCAGATATGATACCAAAGGCTCAGGAAATAAAAGAGAAAAATGGATAAACAGGACATCAAACTTAAGAACTTCTGCACATAAAAAGACATTATCAAGAGAATCAAAGGATAATTTATAGCTGTGTAGTGGTACACACCTGTAGTCACAGAAGTCAGGAGGCTGAGGCAGGAGGGCTGCCGTGAGTTTAAGGACAGCCTGGGTTAATTAAAACAACCCTGTCTCATAAAACAGAAAGAAAGAGAGAAAGAAAGAAAGAGAGGGGGAGGGAGGGAGGGAGGGAGGGAGGGAGGGAGGGAGGAAGGGAGGAAGGAAGGAAGGAAGGAAGGAAGGAAGGAAGGAAGGAAGGAAGGGAGGGAGGGAGGGAGGGAGGGAGGGAGGAAGGAAGGAAGGAAGGGAAAAGAGAAGACAGCATGTAGAACATAGAACAGAATAAAGTGTATCTGAAAAAGTGATGGACACCCAGAGGACAGAAAATTCTAACAAAACAAAAAAGGCAAAAAACCAAATTGACATAGACATTTCTCAGAAGATGTCCCAACAATGGTCAACACTGACATTAGGAGACACTCCTCACTAATCACTCGGAACGTGCAAATCTCAGCCACATAATGAGATGGCTGCTATTCAGAAAATAACAAGTGTCGGTAAAGAAACTAGAACACTTTGTCACTGCAATGAGAATGCAGCATTTCTGAAACAGTAGGATTATTCTTCAAATCTGAAATAGAACTACCATATGTGCTGCCTAGATTTATATCAACTTGATGTAAACTAGAGACATGTGAGAGGAGGGAACCTCAACCGAGAGAATGCCTTCATAAGATCTGGCTGTAGTCAAGTCTGTAAGGCAATTTCCTAATTAGTGTTTGATGGGGGAAGGCCCAGCCCATGGTGGGTGGTGCCATCCCTGAGCTGGTTGTCCTGGGTTCTATAAAAAAGCAGACTGAACAAGCCATGAGGAGCAAGCCGGTAAGCAGTACCCCTCCATGGCCTCTGCATCAGCTCCTGCCTCCAGGTTCCTGCCCTGCTCGAGATCCTGTCCTGACTTCCTTCAATGATGAACACAGATATATGGAAGTGTAAGTCAAGTAAACCCTTTCCTCCCCAACTTGCTTTATGGTAATGGTGTTTCATCATAGCAATGGAAACCCTAAGACACCATATGACCCAGAAATTCCACTTCTGGGTGTACATTCCCCCAAAAGTAAAAACCAGGACTCAAAAAGATATTTTCACACCCATCATTTACAGTGGTTAAGATGGAAAAGCAACTGGTGTCCATCTGTGATTGAATCAGTAAGAAAAATGTGATTAATACATGCAACAGAACATTGCTTTGCCTTAAAATGGGAAAAAAATTGTCTATACTACAACATGAACAGGCCTCGGTTGACCAAGTGAAATAGGCTATCATAAAAGGCAACCCTGCACGATGCCATCCATCTGAAGTACTTGGAGTAGTCAGATCCAGACAAAGTAAAATGTGGGCTGCCAGTCATTAGGAGAAAAAAGACAGGCGGAGCTATTGCTAATGAATACAGAATTTCAGTGTTACCGAATAAAGAGTTCTGGAGATGGGTGGTGATGGTGGCTCATCCACATAATGGATATGCTTGAGATCACGGAGCTCGACCTTCAAAGGTGGCTAAGATGCTAAACATCATGTTGTCTATACGTATATCTTCACTACAATAAAAGGAAATGGAAAAGAAGTCCATTGATTTCTCACTCCGTGCTTCTCCAACAGTCTGGGCAAGGGCGTCTAAAGCAGAGCTTCTGAGGAAGATGAGGGAGATGTGGTCCTGGCAGCAGAGGCAGGACTTGCTTCTGTCAGGTGGCTCTTGCAGCCCAGGGCGGAGCGAGCCTCTGAGAGGCTGCTTCCCACTTGTTTGTTGAACAGAGCTTTGCTAGCGGAAGATGGTGGAGGAGTTGGGCACAAAAAGGCACAGCTTGGTTTGGCTATGACCAGCAGGGCTGGCAAGATTGGTATCACTTGCAGGGTGCTTAGTCCCATGGGTGCTGTCCCATTCCTGCCAGATTAGAACGTGCATTTAAGTGAGACCCCGCCCCCAGTGGGGTATATGCACTTCAAAGTTCGAGAAGCACTCCCCCATGAACTAATGAATTAGAAATTAGTCTCCACGCAAACATCTATGCCCACTGCTAAGAAAATCCCTATGGCAATCAGGCTTTCCTCTCCATACCTAATACATTCATCCAATGCACAGTGAGCCGGCAGCTGAGTCATTTGCGAGCCTTGCAAAAGAGCAGGATGTCACAAGATTGACAGACGTGATATCACAGAACTACTCAAATCACACAGGCTGTATTGACAGGAGAGAAGCTGGCTAACTTAGACCTGTTATCCAGTGAGGGGCCTAATCTAGAGGCACAGGGGCATCCTTCAACAGAGAACAATTTGAATATCAACGGATCTAGACAAGCCCTCGGTGAAACAGAAGAGACTCACAAAGATCCTTGTAAAAATTACCCACTTTATGATCCCATTGTGGAACTTACAGTTTCATCGAGAAAAAAAAAACTATGCAAAAATTGCAACACTATGTCCAATCATTAATTATTCCGAGAAGAAGCACATTGAAAAATTACTATTTTCCTGGTATCATAGAACATAAGTATTTTTGTTATAAGCTGTAGTCTTGCTTCCATTTTATTCTATTTTTAATTATTTTATTATTTTGTGTGTATGACTATTTTGCCTTCATGTATGTCTGTGCACCACGTGAGTGCAGGGCTGGTGTTACAGATGGTTGTGAGCTGCCATGTGGATGCTGGGAATTGAACCTGGGTCCTTTGGAAGATCAGCAAGTGCCATTAACCACTGAGCCATCGTTCCACCTGCAGTTCTGTTTTTAAAGATGAGATATCACTGAGCTTCTTGTTAAGGTTTCCCATGCTGTCTGGACCTTGTTTGAAAACAGCCATACAAAGTGGATTCTGCCTGGGCCAGATTTCTTTCAATAATCCTAGCTGAAAAGGATTCTAACCATTGCATTATTTTTCCCTTATGGAGCCTATCATCATCATCATCATCATCACCATCACCATCATCATTATCATTACCATCATCATCATTATCATCATCATCATCATCAACATCATCACCAACATCACATCATCATCATCATCATCATCACCATCACCATCATCATTATCATTACCATCATCATCATTATCATCATCATCACCATCAACATCATCACCAACATCATCATTGCTATTGTCATTATAGGTTAGGAAAGTATAGATATATTTAGATATGAGGTATAAAGTGGCATTCCAATTTTTTAAATACAATGTGGAATGACTAGATGAAGTCCACCAACTGAGTCATTCATTACTGCAGCCATTTGACACCTCCCAGGATGAAAACCTCCTTGGGACTTTGTGGTACCTCGAGTGACCAGTGTGTGATAATTGGTACCCACTCTACAGCTCAGTGAACGACTCTTTTCAAGCCACATTTCCAGGTGAACTGTGTCTGCCCACTGTGCTGCCACCGGGTTCAGCGGTGAGTGGCAGCCACAGCTAGCTGCTGA
Organism: Peromyscus californicus insignis; assembly: GCF_007827085.1. NCBI lineage: Eukaryota > Metazoa > Chordata > Mammalia > Rodentia > Cricetidae > Peromyscus > Peromyscus californicus. Next base: position 33,864,591 of record NW_026294535.1, read on the forward strand.
CACCTTTCGAACAACTAATTACCTTATCCACCATGAGGAAGTTCTCCAGCGTCTCCCCATTTCCACACGCGACGTCCCCAACCTCTCTTACGGCTCTGGGCAGGACCTCTTGCACCTCTTGGGCAATCATTCCTATACACAGAACACTCCAGCAGGGTTAGTGGGGGCGGGGCGATGCTCGCAGGATTTCCTACATCAGAATGGACTACCGACAGCCATGGGGATTCTGGAAAGAGTTTACCTCAGCTTTGCTTTGATCTACAACTGAAGCAAGAACCACTATAGAAATAAAAGTCTCCCCACGACTTCCCTTCCTCCCCCTCCTCACTCTTCTATTGTTTTAAGACTCTATCTAATGTTGGGAAGGGTGAATAAACACCTTTAAATCCCTATACAGAGAAGGAAGCAAGTTATTAGTTTGATTCCTTTACGTTCCTATAGGAGACTTTGATTCCTCAGTGTTCCTGCTTCTTTTTAGGATTCCCAGGCTGAGGAACGAGCATTACTGTGCTGATGGTCTCTTAACTAGCTTCACCCATCTGTCATCCTTTTACTCCGTCCCTAGACTGCCCAGGACTCCCCTTCATACAGCTTTGCTGCTCTCTGCCCTTACACCCTCACCTCACAAGCAATCTATTCAAACTACTCTACCAGGACTTGGGGTGCAGCATGGAGGCGTTAAGTAAAGGTGACCCACACATTCTCTAATCTTCCCTATTCCAGTGACTGTGGGCTTCACAGAGGATGTGCTGGATCGGCACGGTATTGTCAAATGCCCCAGCACACAAGTTCACGATCAAGAGACCAAGAGTTGCTTCAGAGCTGAGAACAGAAAATTGAAGAGGCTCTGTGTCTGTACCTGTTTGGTGGGCCGTGTTTATCCCCATGGCAGATGCAAATTCCGGCTTGTAGTCATATTCAACAATCCTCATCTGGGCTATTCTTCTCAGCTGTTCGTTTGTGTCAACCTGATTTAATTAAAGGAGAGCAAATTTCACCTGTTTAGGTATTTGTTATTCAAATCAACAGCAAGCATGACCCCGAGAGGCTAGGTAGACTGACAGCCTGACTGCCCTTTTCTGTTGACTGAACTAGATTAGGAGATGCTTCCTACCTCCTCCTCAGGAAAGCCAAGGCTTTAAGATACACACTGCTAACTGCCATCCCCTAAAAAATTTCAGTCTAAATTATGGGGCCCAAGTGCCTTCTACTCTGCTCTAGCCTTCCCTTCTCAGTAACGTTCGAGGATTCTCATGTTGGAGAGCCTGTTTAGGGTACCAAGGTGTCCTGCTCAATTGAGTCTAAAGGTTTGCCCCCCAGCTTCTACTTAGAAACTGAAAAGGCAGTGCTAGTTCAAGGACAACCTTGAGGTAAGGAGGGGTCCCATACCCTTGGGTTGCTTGGGCCATTTTGCCTGAGGAAGTTTCTCTGAGTGAGTTGCCCTCTTTTCCCTCCCCAAGCTTCTCAGGGCTTAGTTCAGCATCCTTCTCCCCGGCTGTGTGTCTAATGATGTCCCCAGTTGTCATTGCCAAGTCCTCAATACAAATTCTACTGGTCTCCAGAAAACTGATAGCAAGGTAGTGAAGTTAATCTTCCCTAAAAACTGAATGTTTGCTCCAAAGGATTTTCCCCTTTAATTTGAAGGATCTTTTTAAAATAAATTCACAAAACAGCTACATCTAACTTTAATGACATTAATTTGAAAAAATAAACTGGCGACTTTTCTGTATGTTCCCTGATTTTTCTTTTAGAATATATGTGAAGTCAATGCTATTTTGGCAATTAGAAATACATCACCCAGGGACTTTTGGGTAAGATGGCAGACTAAAAGCCATCTCTAAGTGAGTGAATGACTATAGTTAGGGAAATAGGGTCAGCCCTGCAGTACTGCCCAGGCAAGCTTCTCACCTCAGGACCCACTGACTGACAAACATGTGCCTCATTCTCTAGTGAACTTCCTCCAAGGTCTGACTTGGCACCCACCACTGCAACCACAGAGGCCACTTGGAATAAGGCATGCTGGCCTGGGCCCTCTCCAAGTCAGCCTTAGATGCCTCTTCTAGCAAACACCTACAGAAGCTGTATCATCAGTGAGTTTCTACCACAGAGATCTGCAGTGACCACCAGACTGCCTGCCTCCCCTGCATCCATCCCCTATCTGCCACCCCCACCAGGGCATAACTACCAACAGCAGTGAATGGTAAAGCAGCTGCCACTGTCCCAAAGTTTATCAGGGCAGCTGTCCCTAGCACAGCCAGGATCAATTCAGTCCCCCGGCCCCCCACCCCACCTAGGAATCAGCATTGTTCATCCCCACTGCTCAGCTTCACAGAGGTATGGCTCCTGGCGTCTCAGAGAGACTTGCAAACCTGACCAGGGTAAGCACAGGATACTAATCCAGACAGTTAGAGCAGGACTGCCAACAGGAGTCATCCAGAAACAGCAGCTTTCTCTCACCTGCCTTCACGAGTTGTGAAGTAGCAGTTCTGGGGAACCCAGCACTCTGCCAGCACACACCAGGAAGAGAAAGTGCAGCACCAAATCCATTCTACAAAGCCTGCGTTATCCTGACACCAAAATCAGATAAAGACAGACAGACAACTAAAGTACAGAAGACCAGTTTCCCTGCTGACAACAGATGCAGAATTTCTCAACCGAATGCTTGCAAACTGAATTCAAGAACGTAGCAAGGTGACCCGTTATGACTAAACGGGCCCCGCCTCAGAGATGTAAGGCTGGTTCAACACGAGCAAATCAACAAATGTACTACACAGAATTAGTGGACATAAGGACAGAAATCACAAATCCTCCCAATAGAGGCACAAAAGGCATTTGACAAAATTCAGGGTGTCTTCATGATAAAAAGTCTTAGACAAATTGGTAATAAATGGAATGGACCTAAAAATAATGGAGGTTATATACAACAAACGTCCAGCCAGCATTATGTAAGTGGAGAAACTGGGAGCATTTCCTGTAAACTCTAGAATGAGAAAAGGTTCCCACTCGCATTCAGTCCGGTCCTCAAAGTCAGAACAGGAAGAGAAGAGAACGTTACAAGTGGGTTAAAATAGAAAGGAAGAATTAAAATTATCCTCATGCACCGATCATGTGATTCTATACTAAAAAGACCCTACAGACCTTTCTAGAAAGCTCCTTCAGTTATATTGCAGAACGCAATGATCAGCAGAGGAAAACCAGTGCTTTGGTCTATACAAATAGTAAACTTGCTAAAAAGGAAAAAAGAAAAATGATCCCATTTCCAATACCTAAAAATAAATAAATAAATAAAAATAAAGGACTAGAAACAACCCTAACCAAGGAAGTGAAGAATCTCTACAATGGAAACTTTAAATCTCTGGAGAAAAGACTGAAGAAGTTATCAGAAAATGGAAAGACCCATGGCCATAGGTTAGTAGAATTAATATTGTGAAAATTACCATTCTACCAAAAGCAATTTACAGATTCAATCAATACCAATAAAAATGTCTGAAACACTCTTCATAGAAATAGAAAAAAAATTTAAATTCATATGGAACCACAAAAGACCCCAGATAGCCAAAGCAATCAGCTCCCGAAACATTTTAAACCCACCGCAGCAGGGATTAAATTATGAGGTCTCTACACTCATGAATGGATTGATAAAGGGCTATAAGGAATGGAGTGTGGTTGTACGGGCCCTTACTCCCTACATTTAGAAAACAGAGGCAGGTCCATCTCTGTGAGTTCAAGTCCAGACTCGACTACCTAGCAAGTTCCAAGCCAGCCAGAGCTACATAATGGAATTCTTTCATATATATATATATATATATATATATATATATATATATATATATATATATATATATAGCTCAGAAAGTCAGACCTCTTTTCTTTGTGCTCCTCCATCTTTCTACCATGTGAAAATACTGTTCCACACACCTCCTTGGCACACCTTTAACTGCAGCCTTTGATAGACATTAAACCCGTCAGTGCCTTTATCTTGGAATTCCTTGTAATAGCCTGTAGAATTACGAGTAATAAATTTCTATTGTGTATAAATTGCCCAGTGACATTTCATTATAGCGCACAAATGGTCTGTGATCCTTCTAGAAACCCTGGAAGAATGGCGTTTTCATTAAAAGTTTGGAAAAACTGAGTCAGAGAGAGGAAAAGATGATGTTCACAGATCCACGCCAGTACCGATGACTTTACCACCGTCAATCTCATATCTGTAAGGAGTGGCAAACGGGGCAGCTGGAAGTTTTAGAAATATATCCACTTCACAAATACAGATAGAACACACATACTAATATGAGACAAATTTTTAATATATCATATTAATAGTATGTATTTTGTGCAAGTAAATCTACTGTTTACTTAGTTGTATACAGGTTAAAAAAATGTTCCACACATAGGGTCTTAGAAAAAACTCATGATGTGGGTGAAAGGCTCACACTCAAGCATTCTCTCCTCACGGATTGCAAGCCAGAAGCCTGACACACCCCTGGGTTAAGTCCTGAGCTGACACTGTCAGGGTACATCTCCAGCCTTCTAAACATAGTCCACAGTTCTCTTTGTCGCCTCAGGCTGCCAGGAACAGAGGCAGGAGTGGGGAGTTCCTCATCTGGAGTCTAAGGCGAGGGACACGTTACTTATACCAAGAATGCTTCCTAGAAGAACTTTAGAAGCTCCAGGGATGTTTGTTATTTAAGACAACCTATTTTCTTTAATTGAGAGCAAAATGTGATGACTTTTGGTAAATGAAACTCTATGGAAGCCCAGTGATAGCAACCAGGATTGTGGAGGACATTCTCAAATTGTGACACTCCACCGAGACTTCCGATTGAGCAGTCATAAGCCATTGGTGTGGCCAGATTCGAGAAGACGTCTGAGCTGGTATCAGCTGAAATGCATGTCTCTCTAAAGCTCGAAATTTAGAACTATAAGTTGGAAACGTATGCCAGGACTTTCTAGTCCTAAATTCCCACCCAAGGAGGAGGTCACAGCAACCCTAATGTGAACGGCAGCTTGGCAAGCAGTCTGAAAGTCAGCAGTTACAACCCTTCTTGGGAATCCTCTCAGCGGCCAGTTCAGAAAACCCAGAGCACATTTGCACTGGGAAAGGAACGCAGGCTGGAAGAGAGACCCCCGATTATCAGATTAGACCCACTATTGGTTAAAAGAAGAACAAGTAAAGGAGGGAAAATGAGGCTAAAACAATTCTTAGCAGTCTTGTGAGACGGTGGAAAAATGGTGGATATGGTGAAGGTAAGATTAGATACCAGAGAGGCTGGAATCAGGAGTGGCCTGACTCGAGACTCAGTCTTCATCCTGATCACCTTGGCCCACGGAGCTACCACAACTTTCCAGAATTTTGTACTCTTGTTGCAAGTAATTAGAAAATAAATAACTCCCGAGGGTCGGGCAGGCCCACTTCCATGTCACAGCTGAGGACCCTGACTTCAGCCAGGGGAAGCGCCTTTATCGAAGTGGCTTTTCGGGCCAGATTGTGTTATCCACTAGGCCACTGTCTGTCCTAAGTGGAGCAAGACACCAGGGGTCCGGCCCAGAGGTGGTTGTCCCAGGAAGGCCCCTGACTGGGGAGCTTTTCAAGTGCTCCCCAAAGATCTTACATGGGGGCCAATGCTTGCATGGCTAACAGAGCCAGTACAAGGGACCCTGGGAGGAAGGGGCTGGAGAAGTCTATGTCCAGCAACCCGATGGAGGGGTACCAATGGGAGACAGGAAACGTCGCCGAGCATGGAAGGAAGGCCCCGGCCTGGGGGAAACAACTATAAAACATGCTCTCCGTGACACCGGTGACATGCTACCGCTACCCACTGACTCTGTTCGGTAAACCTGTCCCCCAGGGAGAGGGACAGCTTTATAACTGCAGCAGAGATGCCCAGCAGTCCCAACCATCATTATCTTCAAGTAAGTTGTTACTTCACACCAACAGGTGACACAGAAACATGCCCTGGCCGGGAGTGTCAGACTGGAGTCCCAGGCACCTGACTGAGGTGTCCGAGGAAGGGCCCTGTGGCGTACCCCAGGCTCACCTCCTGGATATTCTCCTTCACCCGGCTGTCAGAGGGATGCAGGATGGTTCCCATCACTTTCATGTTGCCACAGACAACCAGGGCTTCGTCAGGTGCATCTGTGTTTATTCCTACTCGACCGTGACAGATGACGGCTTCTGGAACTTGTCCTCGCTGCCACAATGCATCACTGTCATTTTCAAACTGCCCAGGGTTAGAGGCCTGGGGAAACACAGTGGCATGTCACAGTTAAAGTTACGGTGGCAGAAACGGTTGATCATGAGTCCTCCGGAGCAAAGAAAAACAGACTGTTATCTGAGTCCTTCCCGTGAGACTCCCCTACTGGGTAGAACACTCTGATGCAGACAGATAACACTGAGAGCCCAGGAGAGCCAGAGAGGCCCCCAACAGCGGGAGCTCTGCATGCCATGGCTGAGAACATCCAATCTCTGTAACATTTCTCAGAGACTGCACTGGGTGTTCAGTTACATGGACAACTTTAAAAGATGGGGAGGGGGAGCGGGGACTAAAAAGGACTCTCATTTCAGACATAATAAGAATTTAAATTCAGAACAAAAAAATGTGCATTATTTAATGCTCAAGGAAATTAAAATACCTTGTGTTTAACTAGCCTTTTATAACTGCAAAACACTCATATGAGTGATTTCTATGCAATTGACAAACACCACAAACATATAAAATACACCTCAACTACTCCCTAAACATGGGTGGTACTGTGGAATAGTGACAGCTACATTTTTTTGTGGTAATTCATACAGTGATTCTGATAGAAGCACCGTTATGCTCCTTTATTGACGCTGGCACACCGAAAGGACAATAAATTGCCCAAGAACAGGTAGAAAATCAGTGCTACATTTCCTCTGATTACTAAAGAATGACTCAAACTTTGCTGTTTCACAATGTGGCCTAGAGGTAGCCCCGGCAATCTTTAAAAACAACCCAAGTGAAACTCTTGGGCCAGCCAAGGTTCTGAAGACTTTCCTTCCAATAAAACCCTTTGCCAAAGAATTTCTACCGGGTTACACTCTTTCCTCCCGGCTTCCCTAGAGCTGATGAACGTGTTTCCAAATACCTTGCATAGGGGTCTCCAAATCCCTCCCATTCCTCACAACAAAATCTGCTTTCTTTTTCTAAATGGTGATGTGTTCTTCTAAATGTGATTTTTGCATTTGTAGATAGTCGTGGAGAATCCAGATTCACTAGGACCCTGACACCTCAGCGGATAACACTAATACAGTGACCTCACTTTTGCCCATCTGGTGGGCCTCGCGTACCTAGGCACCATTTACCCAGTAGACAGACCAAGGAGTCATCATGCCAGTTTGCTCATGAACACACACAGGGAGACCTAGGAACTGGGGTGGGCAGCAGAGGCAGTGTTCACGAGACACTTTTTTGGTATTGCTTGAATGTTCTGGTACCTGCATGTGCTATACACTAAAACAAAATAAAATAAATAAAAGAAGCCACCAAGGTTAGCAGCTCTTAGTTTGATTTCAACTGAAGAACTTTTGGGCAACTCCCACCTCCTCTTCTGTTTCTGCCATCTAAAAACTTAAGACGTCTCAGAAGACCCCGCCACTGACCCTTCACAGACAACAGCAGTGGGAAAATCCAAACCAACAGCTTGAAATGCTATTTTATATAAATTCACTTAAACAAAAGCTTTTCTGCAAGATCCCTGGAGCCCTTTGGATGGGAACTGTGAGTTGGCTTTGACTCAAATTCTTTTATGGTGAGCGATCAACAGAGACACAAGGCGAGCGCTGATTAGAACCACTCTGAGGCAACACACCAGGACAGGGATGGACTCTTGATGCTAGCGAGCTCTGGGATAATTCTTATCATGTTGGTAACTGGATACTGGAGGAACAAATGTAAGTAGATTTTTTTTTTTTTTAACGCAACACTTACTTGTTTCATCAGCTAAAGCTAAATCCCTCGAATGTGTTCAAATTTTCTCACAAAGGGACACAGATCCACAATGAATACTAAGAAGGGGTCATCATCTCAAGTGAAAAATACTGTAAGATCTATGCATCTCCTTCCCCTCCCCGGAACCCAGGTCTTCATGTGTCAAAGCGGTGTGTACTGTACCCTCTCCACAGTGGTGGCTGGACACCAAACACCAAAATGGTTTCGTTTACTTCCCTAAAATATTTTTGTCTCATGGTTTCATATGTTTAGGGAAGACTTGAACATTCTAGTCTGGGTTATGAAACCCACTGGTGGTAGGACTCTAGGGTGGCCATTTATCTCTGGGTGCCAGCATTATCTCTTGAAGAATAGCGATAACCCTACTTATTGTCTTTTCACATCTCCAAAGGCTATTGTGGGAGTAAGTGAAATCGTGTGTGCGTGAACAGTCTGCAAGCTGAATTAACACAAATTCATCCTCCACGTTTGACTGGATGCAGCCATCACTGAACAACACACCTGCGGAATCACAGTTCCCGGGACTCCTTTCTGCAAGAACACAATGCAAAGGGCGCCCCCTGCAGGTGCTTGGGTAGCAAACAGCATTAGAAGTGGTTTGAGTCCGGAATGAAGATCGCTGGAATTTCTTTGTCTCAGCTTTGTTTATGGCTCTAAACACAGTCAAGGCCCCAGTAGGAGAGCTTGGCCTTAGCAAGCAGCTTTTAGGAAATCAATCTGTGCCTCTTCTGAAAGAGTTACTAAAATTGGGTCCAAAGATATTCTTCAGCAGGGCCATACAGGGTGGTGTACGGATTCACAGCTATCCATTGCCGGGAGCTTGTTAGAAATGCATATTCTTGGACATCTCCGGCTATTAAAATAAAAACTCTGGGGTGGACATGGCTATCTATCTATGTCTGCACAAGCTCCCCGAGTAGGTAGGGGTGTGTGTGTGTGTGTGTGTGTGTGTGTGTGTGTGTGTGTGTGTACACATGCATGCCCATGCGTAGGGAAAGAAAATTTGTGACCAGAAATCTCCAAGAGCACATGAAAAGGAGCTGGTTCCCAGGATAGGCCTTTTCTAGCCTGATCTCTCGCCAGTCATGCAGATGCTGCTGTCTTTGGTGTTGACTTTCTACCACGGTGTGGTTTGCAGGGGGAAAGCAGGAATCCTTTCTCCCAGAATGAAACAGAAATAATGTGTTTCTTTTTAAAAGGAGAAAATCTCAAAGTATCTTTGAAAGACAGACAAAGTAATTGTTCCACTGCTTGCCATACAGCACCCCCAAACCAGCTCTAATTAAATATTTCAGAAAGGAAAGCTGAGCTGAAGAAAAGCCTCATCCAGGACCTCAAAGGAACTCCACCCAGGAAGGCTCCCAAAAGCAAAGGCCTGGGAAATACATCTGTTGATTGGAGACTAAACTAGTCCATTTACACCACAGGCACGTTTAATGTATTTCTAAAGCTGTTAGGTGGACAATGACTGAAATCAGGCCACCATTCTCCCTCCAAGGAGAATTTTTGACAAATGTGGTGTCCTGGACACCTCCCAGAGGCCAGAGTCTCAGGGGCAGTCCTCATACCGCCCCTTCTATCAAACAGGAAAGCACTGATTTCCACTTGAGAAATGGCTCAAGTCCACAAAACTAAATCTGATTTTCTTTTGTTTGTTTTTGGTTTTTGGTTTTTCGAGACAGGGTTTCTCTGTGTAGCTTTGCGCCTTTTCCTGGAACTCGCTTTGGAGACCAGGCTGGCCTCGAACTCACAGAGATCCGCCTGCCTCTGCCTCCCGAGTGCTGGGATTAAAGGCGTGCGCCACCACCGCCCGGCTTCTAAATCTGATTTTCAAAGAGCGGCTCCCTCTCCCCTTGGCATAGCCAAGCATGCAAAGCCTTTCATTATTAAACTTTCCTTCTTGTCTTTTATTCTGGAGCTCAAGCTGACAGAACTATGGCCTTAGAGGCCACACTTGATTCTTGGGTACAATGCAGTATCGACCTGTATGTATCGACCACACAGACATGGTCCCTTCTAGAGTGTTGAGCGCAGCAAACGCTGGGCGAGCATTTCTAAAACTACCTGAATTAAACAATAATGCCATCTCTTACATTTTTCTTCTCTCTCTCTCTCTCTCTCTCTCTCTCTCTCTCTCTCTCTCTCTCTCTCTTTCTTCCTTCCCCCCACAGTGTTAACCATTTCAGTGGACTGAGGAGTCCGCTTCCACTTTCACACCTGTGTTTTGGAACGAGCATGAACTAGCATCAGTGAGATGGTTTCGGCTTGGGTGTGTTACCTTTGTTCTTTTCTAGGGTAAGTTGGTGTCTCCTAGTGTATTGCTACAGCAAGGTGCTCTCTTTAACCAAAAATAATAGCTGGAAGGAAGCTACTGTCTCTGAGGTACAATATGACTCTAAATTTTAAAAATTGAGAAAATAGCGTAACACCTAATCTGTGCTGAGTGCCTGCCACTCGGTGTGTTTCATATTCAGACTACATGTGAGTTCCGCCAACTTCCAAGCTCCCGAGCTCACCATATGAGCTCACACCGGTGACCTTCGTGCTGTGATGAGGAGGTGTCGGTTAACAGAGTTTCCAGTTAGCGGAGTTCGGGTGAGCTGGGCTCCCTTCCTCTCCTGGAAGTTCCTGTGTGAACTTGCAGGGTACTGAGGGCACAGCCAGCCCGGGAAAGGAAAAACCCTACTGCCAGGTAAATTATTCGAAGAATGCGGGTGACTAGTAGACTTCATGACTGAAGTGCTAATCACAGGACAGCGTTAGTCAAGGCTCCAGACTGCACTGTCTAGCCCACTGACCTATGCTGTCTCATTCCTTCTGAAGTCAAAAACAGTGAGCAACCTGTTTTCTGGACTTGAATTCAAATCAAACTTGCTAGCATAGCAATCCGGATTATACCAGATGAGATGTCCAGGATGGCTCTGACCCCGGGGGATTGGGCAGACATCTCTGTGATTGGCTGCCTGTTTTTTGCCTCCAAAGAGCCTCACTGGCCTACAGTTACGTCAAAAACAGCCTGTGTATGAACAGCTGGCTTTTCATGCAAATATTTTTCTCCACCTCTGTCATGACCTCACCTCCAGTAAAATTTTTAGGGTAACTGAAGGGTTTTTACTAGTTGGTAGCTTATTAGTTTTAACTGACTGAAAGAATCACAGAGGATTCTTTGTTTCAAACATGCTCGAAGCAGGCAAGAAGAAACATCGCTTTCTCTTAAGTGGGTAGATGTGTCCCCAGGGCCTTGGGTTGGTAGCCGTGATCATGGGCATGCCCACAGTGAATGAAGCTAGCTACCTACAGGAGCTTCACAGCCTCCCTATGTCACAGCACAGCCTCACTCACCCAAGGCTGCCATGCCTGTGGAACCTGTTCCTCACGCCCTGGAGCTCTCAGTGGCAGCCAGTCTGGACTCTCAGCCGCAGCTGCAGCCTCTAGTGGCTTAATGTTCCTGTGTCTGCCAAGACGCCCATCCGCAGCTGCAACCATTCAGCAAACGTGTTGAGCTTTTTACAGTGTGTGAGGCAGTGGCCCAGATGCCCTGGGGTCAGCAGTCACATTGGGACACAGGAAACCTTCCTGGTGCTTCCCTCACTCATCAGGCCTGGGTCAGAGGGAACTGGGCTGCGGTGCAGACTCCATTGTTTACGAGCTGAGTGATCCTGCAACCAGACCTCTGTTCCTCTGACTATATAGAGAATACTCATAGAGTGAAAATGCATCATCAGTATAAAGTGGTATCATGTGTAGATGTTTAACCAGCACCTCCCACAGAGAGTCATTGTCAGGGTTTCCCAACCTCAGTACCATGGCGTTTGGGAAGGGAATGCTTCCGGTGGGCATGTTGCCCTGTGCATTGTAAAGTATCCCACAGCGTCTCGGGTCTCTACGCACGAGATGTCAGGTGTGTTGAAAGACCCTCAAGAGACAAAACTGCCCTTGGTTGAGAACCACCATATAAAAACTAACATAGTTTCTGCTATTACCACCATCAACAGCAGCCGTTAGGAAAAAGTACACCTCACGTATGTTACAAATTCAGCGTCTTCCTACAAGGGAGAAAAGCATACACAGTCCGGAAAACCAGAGAGCTAAGCTTACCCGAACAATGATCCTTTCAGATACGTGAGCAGCCAACAGGTAGAACTGGTCCTGATTAGCAGCATACAGTCCGACCACCAACATGAAGTATCTAATTCAGAAAGAGCAGATGGATGGGGGCACATCAAAGAATGCATTTGGTGCACATATATACAAGCAGGAAAGGCACTCATGCACATAAAATAAATGTGGGAAGAAAAAAGTTTTCCAGGCCACACCCTCTTTGCTCATGGTAGTGTTTCAACCTATGAAAAGGATCAAAGAGAGACTGGGGGTACACACATCCAGAGCTGACTGTAGATCTCAGGCAGGGGACTGGGAGACACTCTCCTCTGCTGGGAAACAGAAGTCTTTCTTGAGGGCCCGGGGGGGAGGGGGGGCTGAGGGGTGAGGATGGGGGGGGGCTTATCCTGAACACAGCAGTTCCTGTGGCAGGGATCCTAACTCCCGAGCCACTCCAGAATCCCTCACAGTGGCACTCTAGTCTTTTCAGTTTCTAGACAAGAATTCTCCCCTTGAACCAAATCAAATCAATATTAATAACGATGGCTTTCGTTGTTGTTATGGACTCCCACTGAGGACTCAGAAGTTGGCACATATTGGGCTAAACAGTTAGTCACGCCATTTCTTCAGATCCCCTAAAATATACTGGAGGAAGTATTGTTCTCACGTTATTTTATAGATTAGGAAATGAACTACAGATGAGACCAGTAGCATCCGGGGTGGTGTGGCCATAGACAGAAATTCATTTCAGACAGGTTAAGTTACACGCCTAAGGTCACTGATCTAGCAAATAACAGTGTCACGTCCAAACTCCATCCCACCCAACAGCACAGCGTCTGTCCTGGGACCAGTGGCTCTCCCATTTGAGCCCGCATCAGAACTACCCAGAAGGCTTGTGGAGCTACAGCTGGCTAAGCTCCCTTGCCAACACCTGAGTCAGCAGATCCTGGTGAGGCTTGAGAGCTTGTATTTCCAAATGTGCCCTGGTAGCTGCCATCTCTACCAGACAGGCCTCGAGGAGCCAGTGTACATTATTAAGGAACTTTTCCTCATTTTTTCTTCTTTCCTTTTTGATTTTTTCCCTTTTCCTTTCCTTTTGTTTTTGGAGACAAGGTCTTACTACATAGTCCAGGTTAGCCTTGAACTCAAGATCTCCCTGCCTCTGCCTCCCAAGTGCTGGGATTATAGGTATATGCCAATCTGCCCAGCTTTTTTTCCCTACTCTTTCTTTAAAAAAAAATGTGTGGGGGGGGTAGTTTCAGGTCCAGCACACAGGCTTGCTAAGTACAGTCAGTCCTCAACCCAAGAGCAAGGAGCAGAACACGTAGTCACCCATCTAGAGAACCAGGAGTGGGAACTGCAGGGTGCGGGGATGGGATAACAAAGATGTCCGGGTAAAATGAGATATGTCAATAATAAACCAAGCCGGAGAAGGGAGGAGATCCGTGAAGCAGGCTGGGTAGTTCCGTGGATGGAGGGGGGGGCACTGAAGGCCGCTTCCTGGCTAGGTGATGTGTCTGGCAACTCTTGTTCACAGTGACCCAGGTACCTCTGGTCGGGATTTGGCTTCCCCTTCTTTCTCATGTTGTTGGCTGTGGTTTCGCTGAAGTGTAACCGTCCCAGCGTCACTTTGGTAACCTGGTCAGTCAGGAGGTCAATTCTAAAACAAACAACGGAAGTGTGAAAAGACAGCAAAAGAACGCAGCGCTGGATCGCGTCTGGTCTCCCGAGACCCTCAGTGTGTTTGGTCCCGTGTTCTCACCACACTGCAGAGGCAGCATGCTCTAGGGGTTGTCACTTAGGTAGGGATCCAGAGCACGGGGAGGAGTGTCCACCATGGAAGGTCACAGAACGACTCCTTGCTAACAGAAGCTATGCTTCAGGTTCTGGACCCAAGGACCAGGAACTCAACCTGTACCAACGGGTTCCTGTTGCCTCCACAGCGGGAGGCAAGATGCTCTCACGTGTGTTGCTACACTGTTGCTACAGCACCCCACTCCTCACAAGTGACCTCTTTGGGTTCTTCCAGAACTCTGGCTTCTCCTTCAAGTAGGTGACCTCCCACAGCTAAGCAACAGGAGGCAGCATCCTTCTAAGAAAAGCCACTGCAGCCTGCCCAAGCAAGGGAGCACCACCCCCTCCTGCATCCCCCCTCCCGCCCCATGTGCCAGATCATGAGCCTGGGCTCCACGGCATTTTGTATGAGTGGCTCTGTCCAGGCTCTAGAAGCATCCTGCCTCGAATGAGCTTGACTACAGTCTCAGCCACCTCCACTGCATCCGGGCCAAATAAGCCGGGGAACGGATGCCGCCTCACGCCATGCTAGAGAGAGGGCTCTAACTTGTTACTTCATTACTGCTGTGGATGCTACCATGGGTGCAAGCTCTCACACCAGCAACTGTCCAGGTCACCGTGAAATACATGGGGAAATGAACTGTATGCACGCATGTCGGAAATATTGAAAATTCAACCAAAATTGTGCTAATCCAAATTAAAATTAAAGTATCTATCTCAAGGAATCAAATTGTTAGCAAGTTCATCAGTTATCAAAGCTTCTAAGAAGAATGGTGAGTTTTTGCATGGACCTTTTCATAAAGATTTTTTTGCAATGATCTCAAAGCTTTATTTTTATTGATAAACATGTGTTTATAATACTAGCATCCTATTACTAACTTAAATCTATTATGGGTTCTGTTGTAAACAGGAAAAACAAATAATACTAGTCACCTTCCCCAAACCTTCACCAAGACACTCAGAAAAGAAATTCTTACTTAACAGGATCGAAAGTCTTTTTGCTCCTATCTGCTTGGGACTGTTCAATAGCAATCACTTGATTAGTGGCTTCTACCTGTATGGGAAGACAAAAAGTAAATCAGTTACTTAATCAGTCAACTTTCTAAAATTAATGTGCATTCATAGAAAATGTTCAGGTACTTAGAACCTTTGCCAGGGTACCAGGCTAGACTCCCGGGGGCGGGGGGGGGGGGGGGTCTGAATTCTAAAAAAGACACGTTAGACCAGATAGTGGGCACTGTCCACCAGCAGCATGTCACTGATGGTAAGAGAGAGATGCCTGCATAATTAAATGATGGAATATAGAGTGAGCTATTAAAAGACCAAATTATCAGAAGCAAAAATGAATAAAAATAAAAATAAACTAAACAAGAGCAAGGCAGCTCAAAGGATACATCCATCATCCATCCATCCATCCATCCATTCATTCATCCATCCATTCATTCATCCAACCTCCACCCATTCATCTATTCATTCATTCATTCATCCATCCATCCATTCATCCATTCATTCATCCATTCATCCATCCATTCATCCATCCATCCATCTATTCATTCATTCATTCATTCATCCATCCATCCATCCATCCATTCGTTCATTCAGCCATTCATTCATCCATCCATCCATTCATTCATGATTTAGTGAGCACCTACTATGCACCAGGCACCACTCTAAGCATTATAGATAAGTGGACAAAGCAGTCAATTCTCTTATTACTGCCCTTTTCTTTCTAGAAGAAAAAAAAGTGAATAAAATTGAAAATGGACCAGATGAATGCACTTGGATGTACACACAGAAATACAGTGAATTCCAATAATATGTATGATTAATACATATTGGTAGGTATAATGTAAAAGTGAATAAAAATCACTAGGCCTGGTGGTACAAGCCTGTAATGGCAGGTGCTTGAGAAGCCGAGGCCAGTAATCAGGTTCATACTTGTCTGGGTGACAAATGAATTTAAGAACAGCGTGGGCAACTAAGTGGAATCCCATCTCAGAAGAGAAAATGAAAAAGAAGTCTGGGAATAGAGTTCAGTTAGTCCTTGCCTAGCATGTATGAGACCATTGATTGCTCCCTATTAACATACACATACGCGTGAGTGCGCACACACACACACACACACACACACACACGTCAGTTCTGGCAGAGCCTAAGTTCTAATATGAAGGAGCAGTGGCGTGGTTTCTAAGTAATACATGAGATGGTGTTTCTTCTACAGCCGCTACACACCCTATTCTGTGAACACTGCCCGCACAGTGCTCCCATTCACTGCATGTGGGCATTCATACTGGGGCAGTCTTTCTAGGCAGCAAAGAGGCAACTGACATCGATCCCCTCTTGGAATGTATCCCCCGGCACCCATGGAGGCACATACATGTTCAGTGAAGTTTTGCTAAGAACTCTACAAGACAGAAATGAAATTTCCAATAATAAAACCCTTCATATTATGCGTCCTTAGAACACAAAACTGTGTCGGCTTTGTTAACAGGATCCCAAGAAGTCTGCACTACCACAGACCTTCATAACGGAAGGTCAGCAGGATACCATTCATTATAACAAGAGTGAAATTAGTCTACTGACTGCTGGACCTCGACAGGGAACCTTCCATCTCTTCACACATTCCTATTATGGACCAGCATTTTTGCGGTGGACACATTATTTCCATACTCATAAAAACATGTTTGATGGTTGTTGCTTGTTTGCTCATTGTCTGTATTTGATTTTTGCTGCTGGTTCCTTTTAAGAGTTCAGCTGGAAACAAAGGGGGTTGGTGGATACAACATCCAGCTACATTTCAGAAGACACCACACCTAAGCTGAGGTCCACCATTAGGATGAAGTCTATGTGTACTGGACACCACTTCTCCTCAGGGGCTGGACAGGAGATATTTTGGCCACTCTCAAACCACACTGCGTGCATATTAGAAGAAGCACAGTTGAGCTGTTGGTGACTGCCAAAGCGAGGCATCAGACTCAGACTGACCAAGTTGCAGATGTGCAACCCAAATAAATGACTGCTATTACCTTTAAGTCACTAATATTTGCGATAGGGATCATGTAGTGTGGATAAAGCGACTCTGCCGTTACTATCCTAGATGAATTATGTAACACCACTGGGCCTCTGTTTCCCTGTGTTAAACTACAGAAAGGGGGCGCTGACTAAATAATGATTCTTTAGCTTTTGAAGTTGGAGAACGCTCTGAGAACTGGGTTAAGACTGAATCCACTCCCTGTGGTCACGCACCAGCATCAACACGGACATGGTTGAGAGCAAACGCACTAAGATGAGGCTACAATGTACACACTGGAAACTAAAAGCCACAGTTGGAGGCGATGTGGTGCCCAGGTTGGGGCTCACATCTGAGGAAGTGGCAGATTCTACTTCCTTTATCTTGGACCTTTATTCACCAGGCTGGAGGAAGCACAAGCCGCCTCCCTGAGACATCCATGCAGAGAAGAGCTGATGCCGCCCAGCATCAGGCGACAGGAAGCCTGAATGTGACTGGCACATCAGAAACCGCACAGGGGCCTTCTCTGGCTGACAGCAGGAGAGGGGTGAGCTGTGACAGCCACACCTGACCAGGTGGCAGCTTTGGGGTCTGAATAAGTTACAGCTGTTATTTTTACATCACTGAGGTCTGAGGTTAGGATTATGAGGTAATAGGTAACTAGAACACTTAAGAAATACTGGTCAAAGTAAATTGAATTAATAAAAGACCTACCTTAATTCCAAAAGCTTTCAAGTAAAACATTTCTATTGGCTGAAGGCCCGTTTGGGTTTTAACAAACTTCGGACTTCCCCAGACTTGGATATGGATAGTTATCTGGAAATGGTTCTTCTTTTGACAAACAAAAGCTTCATCTACTGGCGAGAAGGTGAATCCTTTGTCCGTCACCACTTGATAGCCCACATCAGGCCTGAAAAGAGAGGGATCATGAAACCAATTGCACGGTGTTTGCTTTTTTTCATTGATGGTATCAGGAGTATAAGCAGCCCATTGTGCAGAGCTCACTGGGCAAAGTCCCCTTTGCTACATTTAATCAATCCACTTCCTGCATTTCTACTGCAGAAATGAAAATAACATTTTTGAAGCACACTGGCCTTTTTAAAATCTTATAAGGAAGCAGTACAGATTTTGCCAAATGGAACCATTGTTTCCCCGGAATTCTCCTTGGTGCTTTCTGAACTTTTAATCTGACTCCACACCACACCGGAGAAAGGGGGAGGCTAGAGGCTCAGCAGTCACCACATCACTCACAGTTATTTATCTAGGGTACAACTAATATCCTCCCTTTAAAAGAAACTCCTAAAGGGCTAGGGACAACTCTAAACCAAGTTACCCCGAGTCAGTCATTGTACTGACTGGAAACACTTTCTCCCCTGGAATATTCTCCGTCCCTTGGGTCCTTCCAATCTGGTAACAGCACTGAAAAACACCTCAAGGATTTCCTCTGCAGAAAAGAGAGGGACAGCAGCAGAGTGGCTAGTCAGAATTTTGGCTGTATTTAATATTTCCAGTAGTAATGTTCTGTGTATAATAGGATTAATAAAAATATTTTAAGTGTTAATAAAAGGGGGCCAAAGAGATGGCTCAGCAGCCAGGTGTGTGCACTGCTCTTCCAGCAGATCTGAGTTCGGTTCCCAGCACCCACTCTGGGCAGCTCACACCCACCTGGACCTCCAGCTCCATGAGAATTCAACCCCCCTGTCCTCCATAGGCACCTGCACTCATGTGTACATAGCCCCATGCAGACATATAATTAACAAAGTCAACCTTTTAAAAAATATTAATAAAATGAATGCATTGGATGCTAACATCCTTAACTAGACACAAACATGTAAAAGCTGTGAACTTCCTTGGTAAGCTTTTCCTGTACATGCTGCTGATGTGGAGCATGGTTTTTAATTCATCAAGGCTCCTAAAACGGGACTTCTTGCTCAGGAAAACAGTTCCTCCTCAGAGCCAGGAGTGAGAGTGAGGACAGGGGTACCCACTGGTCTCTTGTGGGACTACCTGCTTCCTGAGGTCCCAGCGAGGGTGGCTGTTAATCACAAAAGCATAGAGCTTTGAAAATTTTGTTGTAACTCCAAAACCAGAAACTGTTAGTGGGTCTCTTGGGACAGGGATGTCCACGTCCTTTCCGAGTTGAGTACCTGCCAATGGATGGTGTCCCTGCATCATTGATTGCCTTCAAGTAACCAAGTGAAGGTCCGGCAATCTCAGTGCTCACCAGCAGCAAAGGAAAGACCATTGACAAAGAATTTGAGGAAGACTAGGTGTCTTCTTCTGTCTAGGATCTTGAGATTGATTCTGGTTTCCGCAGTTAATCCGCTAATGCGCTTCTTAAACTGTGGGTCATAACCCCACACAGGGCCCACAAAACTGAATGGGCAAAATTTCAGTGCCAAAGAAATTAGTAACAGTAACAGGTTTGTGGCCAACAGTTAATTAAAATCAAATGTGCGCCGGGCGGTGGTGGCACACGCCTTTAATCCCAGCACTCGGGAGGCAGAGCCAGGCGGATCTCTGTGAGTTCGAGGCCAGCCTGGGCTACCAAGTGAGTTCCAGGAGAGGCGCAAAGCTACACAGAGAAACCCTGTCTCGAAAAACCAAAAAAAAAAAAAAATCAAATGTGCAGTGAATACATGTTTCTGGGTGCGTTTGCTCATGTCATGTCATGTTGTATGACGTCACTGCACCCTCAGTTCTGAACACACACGGGCACGTTGTAGTACGCACACCAACGCACCACACAAGGCCGGTGATGGCTGCCTGAAACACGGCTCACATTCCAAACAACTGTATGTTATAGGGTGTAGTGTTTCTACTGTCCGTACAAATATCTTTGTTCTTACAGAAAGGAAAAAGCTTGATTACAGAAAAGAAACTTTTTAATATTTTCTTATCATAATTACTCAGCAGGTAAGGATCCAATTAGTATATCTTTGCACTGGACTGTGTTTGAATATTTGATTTTAAAAATTGCTGTTTGAGTTGCCAACTTGAGTTTCATTTAAAAAAAAATAATTAAATGAATTTTGGCTTAGAGTTTGGATAGAATTGCCAAGTTTCTGAAATGGTCTTAAATACACCTTTCATAATGTTATACTATATACTTCTGTGAATCAGTGTTCTCAGCATTAATAATAAAATCAAAACATCTATAAACTCTGAAAAACATTGAAGGTATTCCATATCTTACAGTATCAAATATGAGCCAAGATTTAATTATTTATATAAAAATTAACACACACCCATCTTGTTAGTACGCAAATTTGTTTTTCTTTTTTAAATGGTGAAATTATGTTTCTACCAAAGAACTGTTTTTCAAATATTTTGTGTACCTATCTTACATACCTTCCCAGGGTTGTATAAAAATTGTTCAGGAGAAAGGGCTGTGAGTGGGAAATGTTGGAGAAAGCCAAGTCTAAAGACTAGATGGTGAAGTTATGCTGACTTATGGGTAATAATAACTGTCTGGGTGAGAAAGGAAGACTTTTGCGGTGTTTCATACCTCACTGTCAATAACCCTGAAAGAGGCGGGCTTACATCTCACACAAGAACCCACTGAAGAGACGAGCAGCTGGAAGCAGACATGGAAGGGCCATTGAGAACTAAACAGGGTTATGCTGAACTGTGACAGTTTCTGACTAAAAATCCGTCTCCTCACTGCAGAAGGAAATTCTTCTTTTGACATCAGAAATGACCCAGGAAGCCAACTGAACTCGTTTTGCCAACTCTCTTTGGTAGTTCATGCTTGAAACACCCAGGGAAAGGCAGGTTAATAAATGTTAATCCCCAACCTCATTGTTTTGAGGTAATCTAGGGAAACAAGATTTTCATAACAAATTAAACATATTTACCTATAAACAAGTAAATGATTTTCTGTCTCAGTGACTTGAATAGTCAAATCAAGAGAGCTTGAATAATAATCTCAGTGAATGCTGCCTTTTGTGTATGTGTGTGTATGTGTGTGTGTGTGTGTGTGTGTGTGTGTTTCTTTAGAAAAAGTGAATGATGCCTAAGTACTCAAAATAAATCTGCCTCTGTACCTTTGAGTTGATTCCATCTAGGGTCTCCTTTTTTTTCCAGATCAGTGGAGCACAGTCAGGCTGTTGAAATAGACGTGTGTGTGTGTGTGTGTGTGTGTGTGTGTGTGTGTGTGTGTGTGTATGTGTGTGTGTGTGTGACTGTGTGACTGTGTGTGTATGTGTGAGTGTGTATAAGTGTCTTGTGTGTGAGTGTCTGTGTCTGTGTGTGGAGCTGTATATGTCTGTATGTGTGTGTGACTGTGTGTGTGTGTGTGAGTGTATATGTGTCTTGTGTGTGTATGTGTGTATGTCTTGCGAGTGAGTGTCTATGTGTGAGTGTCTGTGTCTATGTGAGTGTGTATGTATCTTGTGTGTATGTGAGTGAGTGTGTGTGAGTGTCTTGTGTGTGAGTGTATGTCTATGTGTCTGTGAGTGAGTGTGAATGTGTGTGAGTGTGTGTGGGTATGTGTGAGTGTCTGTGTCTGAGTGTCTTGTGTGTAAGTGTGTGTATGAATGTGTGTGTATATGACTCTGTGTCTTGTGTGTGTCTGTGTGTGTGACTGTGTGAGTCTGTATGTGTTTGTATCTGTGTGTGAGTGTGTGCATGAGTGTGTATGTATATGATTGTGTGTGTGAATGACTCTGTGTGTGTGTGTGGTCTGTCTGTGAGTGCAGGCTCTAAGTGCCAGCACATGTGAAGGCCAGAGAACAACTTTCAGGATTTGGTTCTCTCCTGCCATCTTGTGGGAGCAGGGATGGAACTCAGGACTGCTCTCAGGTGCTTCTCCCCACAAAGCCACATGGAAACACAGTTTTAAAGTCTTCTGTGAGAGAGAGAACACTTACCTTTTAAAGGCTGACTCAGATGCATGGAGACAGGAAGGCTTTACTAAAGCACACACCTGCCTGTGACAGTTCCGTACTTCAGACAGAACATTCTCTCCAAAAGGTAATCAAGGGAGGCTGACTCAGAAGCAAGGCCCAGCAGCCTCCCTGTGTTTTCTAATCGCACACAGAAGCCAGGCACAGCTGTGACATTTCAATGACATCAGCTTCCTTCTGCTACCTAGTAAACACAACCCCCCAAATCTTTTTGAACCCTTGGGCTTGACTTCTAGAAAAACATTTATTCCTGTAGCCTACCCTGGATAAGGGTTCCAGAGATAAGCTTTGATGTATTTGAGTTTGGAAAACACCAGAAAGACCCTTGAGTATGTTGCCTAGTATTTCTCATCTCCTGTTATATTTATTACTTGAAAAGTCGAGCTTCAGTCAGAGCATGTTGCCTTTGAGCACGACAACACTGATTCCCAGCACAGATCTTAGGAGTAGTCACTTGGCAACCAATTTAGTGCGCCCCAAGTATTCTACGGTATTTATACATTTACTGCAAAGCTGGGTGCTAGTTTTTTCCAGTGTTTCCTTTTTGCTTTATATTTTCTTTTTTAACGTTTATCTTGGATGCACTGTGGAGGTCAGAAGACAACTCGTAGGACTCAGTTTTCTCTTTCTACCGTGTGGGTTCCGGGGATTGAACTCCGGTCAACAAATTTGACAGCAAGCACCCTTTCCTGCTCAGCCATCTGCCCAGCCCCCCAGCTTTTCCTTTTAACTGGGCTTCTTATCCTAAGAAGAGTTCCTCTTCTGCTGACATTTAGTGGGTAAATTATAATGAGTTGGAATTACAAGCCTCGGTTCTTGAAAGCCAGGAGCCTTCATCCCAATGATTTTTTTATTTAAGATGTAAAATATAAGGGGTAGGACAGAACTTTCTCAGTGATCCACCCAATACATGGATTAAGTCCTAAGATTTAGCACGGCTCCCACACCTGACACCGAATCTCCAGTCCATCCCAAGGCATTGCTAAGACCACTTACAGTTTCTCATAATGACTGTTTAATAAGCTGTGCCAAGGAACACTTTGGTACGGCTGCCACTTCAGAGCAGGGGAGCATTGGTCCACAGGCATCCCATTGTGTCCCTCTCGGTCATGGTCCTGCACGTCAATGCCGTGAGTCCTACTTGTCACTGCAAAAACAAACGAACAGGTGAGTTAAATTATCCCTACCAGGCTGTTCCTCTAAGACTCATGGGTAGCTGCATGGAGCTGGGGATAGGGTTGTGTGTAAAGTAGGAGCTACTGAGTGCTAGGAGGCAAGAGGTGTGCCGCGGACCCAGAAAAGCCCTTTTGGGTCAGTGAGCACTAAGAAGGGTCATTGGACACCTGTGGGATCCTACTTCCTATATAGCTTGTCACTTCCTGTGTGTCTGGTCCTAGTGAAGTCTATGCCCAGCCCCAAG
Source organism: Peromyscus californicus insignis (assembly GCF_007827085.1). Classification (NCBI taxonomy): domain Eukaryota; kingdom Metazoa; phylum Chordata; class Mammalia; order Rodentia; family Cricetidae; genus Peromyscus; species Peromyscus californicus. Next base: position 33,887,796 of record NW_026294535.1, read on the forward strand.
AGGGTAGTTACCCAGGGTTCAATCAAGATACAGCATTAACTGCTTGCATCCAGGGTGGCCATGTGACCTCATGCAATGCAAGCACAGTAGATCTCATGAAATGACCAAGATGCTTTCTCTTTCCCATAAGGTTTGAGCCTCTGAGATACATTCTCAAGAGCAGCTGGTACCATTCGGGGAGAAGAGAAAGCCCATCTGGGGATGAAGCCAGCACTGAGTCAATGGGGAAAGCAATGTTGGCATTCAGTCTTGATATGACTTGAATTCTGGGTCCTAAACTCTTGTGTCAAAGGAGCCAACAGATCTGGTTGGTTTTATGTTTGGTTTGGGTTTTGGTGGTTGAGTTAGAAGAGTGTGTGTGTGTGTGTGTGTGTGTGTGTGTGTGTGTGTGTGTGTGTGTGTGTGTTCTAAGGAAATTTAATGATTTTGGTTTCCAGCTTTACTAATTTCAGTCAACATCCTAATTCGGTACAGATCTTTGTAGCACCAAGAGTCTGTGGCTCTCAGTGATTTCAAAGATGCACAATGGAGAAAAATGTAGATTCTTCAAACTGGTGCTAGAAAAACTAGATATCTGCATGTAGAAGAACAAACTAGATCCTTATTTCTCACCCCAAATGGGTCAAGGATCTTATACTCTAAAATCACTAGAGGGAAAATGCAGTCACAGATAAGGACTTTCTCAACAGGACTCTAGTAGCTCAGAAGGAGGCCAGCATCTAGTTAGATGGGACCTCATGGGGTTAAAAGGCTTCTGAAAAGCAAAGGGAACAATCTGAGTGGAGAGATAGCTCACAGAATGGAAGAAAATCTTTGCTAGATACACATCTGACAAAGAATTAATACCCAGAACATACATAGAACTCAAGAAACCAAGTGAGAAAACTAACCACTTAATTTAAAAATTGGGCTAAGAAACTGAACCGAGAATTTACAAAAGAAGAAATACAAATAACCAATAAATATGTTTTTTAACATTTATTTATTTTATTTTATGTGGATGAGTGTTATGCCTGAGTGTGTGTGTGTGTGTGTGTGTGTGTGTGTGTGTGTGTGTGTGTGTGTTCCTTGTGCACATGGAGAGCAGAAGAGGGCATCAGACTCCCTGGAACTGGAGTTACAGATGGTTGGGAGTCACCATGTGAGGCCAGCTCCTCTATAAGAGCAACATGTGCTCTTAACTGCTAAGCCGTCTCCCCCAAAAGATGTTTTTAAAAGTGCCAGCATCCTTAGCTATCAGGAAAACAGAGTTAAACCTACTCTGAGACTCTTCTCAAGAGAACAGATGACAACAAATCCTGGGAGGTTTGTAGAGAAGGGAAACATTTATTCTCTGTTTATGAGAGAATACACTGGTACAGCTAGCATGTAAGTCAGCCCCGGAGTCATGAAAAACTAAAATGAGAATACAGTATGGTCAACTGAACCATCCCTAGGCATGTCCCCAAAGAGCTCTATATCCTACCACAGAGAGACTTGCACATGCATGCTTATTTCTCCTCTGTATCACAATAGCAAGGAGGTGAAATCAGCCTTGGTGTTCATCAACTAGTATATGGATAATGAAAATGCGGCCCATATATAGAATAGAATTCTATTCAGTAGTAAATAAAAATAAAAAATTGAAAGGAAGATGGATGGGACTAGAATATACTATATAAAGAGAGTTAACCCAGATTTAGAAAGATGAATGTCACAAGTTTGCTTTCATATGAAGATCCTATTTTCTAATTTTTATACATGTGTATTTGTGTGCGCCGCGGAGGGTGCAGAGGCAGTGAAGCTGGAAAAGATCCTACGGAAGAGAGGAAATGAAGCTTGAGGGATGGTAGCAGAACTCATGTGAGATGACGCTGGGGTGAAATGGTGTAAGGGGGTGGGGCCGAAAGGTGAGTGAGAGGCCGAGAGCCAATCAAAACTAGGGATGTGTAAAAGGCTATAAAGAAGCTTATTTTCAAAGGGGACTGGAGAGATGGCTCGGTGGTTAAGAGCGCATACTTCTCCAGAGAACCTAAGTTTGGTTCCCAGCACTCATGTCAGGCAGCACATCTGTAACTCCAGTTCCAGGGCATCTGTAACTCCATCTGTAACTCCAGTTCCAGGGCATCTGACGCCCTCTTCTGGCCCCTGTGGGCACCTGCACTCATGGTCACATACACACACCTATACACAATTAAAAATTACATATATAATAATTTATATTTATGTATATATTTTATACACGTGTATAATAATTATACATATAATATTATATACACGTATTATATATATAAGTATATATATACTTATATATACATATATATGTGTGTATATATATATATATATATATATATATATATATATATATATATATATCTTGAACAGAGGTTAAATTATATGGACAGATACAGTTGACCCAAGAAGCCATGCATTATTAAATGCAAACCCCAGTGCTAGGGGTGGGTTACTTTCCCCTGGGCTGTTGGCCAAGGAGGCCCCCAAGATTGCCAAATCAATACATGCAATTGTAACTGCTACTGGTTACCCACCAAAAGTGGTTGGTAAGACCTGCTGCTAAAGGTACCACATTCTCTAGTCCCAGGACATAAAGGAATTAATCCGATCCAGACTGGAAATTTCCTCTCTGCTGGCTAGCCCACACAGCACCAGAAGATGTTATGCTAACTCCTGGGGAAGGATTGACCATCAATAGTCGTGTTCAATGTGGACCCTGAAAGCAACACCACCAACCAGCTGGGCAAGACGCACCCCTTGTACAACAGTGTCAAGTCTGTGCTGGGAGTAAACAATCACTTTCTGCTTAGGTTTGAGGCCTATTCCACAGGAGGGAATTCGCTTCTGACACTGTAAACCTGGTCAAAAGTCCACAGCTAGGGAGGCCACAGGCCCTAAGAGGGAGTCTACCACAGTTACTTTGCTAAATGGGCATGATCTGCCCATCCAATTGTCTTCTAAATAATCATGGCTATGTTCACTGGCGGCAGCGGCTGTCAGCGGCGGCCAGGGGAGCTTCTTTCTGCAGTGGTCAGTGGTGACCACAGAGATGCATACATAGTCACAGTGACAAGAATAAATAACTGCTGCCTGCTCGGCTATAAATGAGATTTCCATATCACCTCCTCCAAGGCTCAGAGGACGCTACAGAAGAGAGGAAAGAAAGAACATCAGGCCAGAGGATGGGGTGGAATATTGTAGAACCCTGCGTTCTGGGTATGACATGGCCATTGCTCTCTTGAGCTCATCTTGAGCCACTGTGATTATCTGAACAAGACTGGGGCCATCAATCTCCTGTCATGGAGTGGGACATAGCTCACAAAACTCGTATGCAATTAGTGGTTGGTAGGAGAGGGTGAGACATTTTCTTCAGTGTTGTGACTATTGGTAAGATGTCTGTATTTTATAAGAGACACTAGTGAAAAATCATTGGGTCATCAAGATAAATAAATAAATAAGGACAGAGGACTGGTTGGTGAGAGGAAGGGGATCCGCAGGTTGTGGGACACCCTGCCTGACATCAGGAATGAGATAGCGGGCCTTGGTAAGATCAGGTGGGGCTGTCAGCAGTGACATGGGGGCGGAACATTAGCATCTACAGAATGTGCCACCAGCCCATAGCTTGGGGAATGTAAGAGAAAGGGTCTGTGTTTTCCTTTAACTCATCTAATTCTCATTTCCTTATCCTCCCATAAAACAGAGTGGCTTCAAGTTGCTTTGCACCCCAAATGTCACAGAAAATGTACTTTCTTGGGAGAGTGGTACCAAATGTCTCCTAAGAAAGCGTATGATTTGGGGTGTTGTTAGACTTCTCATCTGAGGATACAATGCTGGAACTCCTCACGTCCTCACTCTCCCAACTGCCTTCAGGCTCGAAACAGAGGCTGCCCACGCTTCTCCTTCCATCCAAGCCTGTCCTGGGCTGTGTATCACACTTTCACTCCAAAAGGAGAAACATCCAGGAAAAAGGTGACGCTCTCCGAGCTTCAGTGGAACCACCGCATGCTTCCTCCTGTGTTACTGAAGTGACTCAGTGAGGCCCTGTCTGCTCAGTGTCTGCCACTGTGAGCATTTAAACAGAACTGCCTGTGGTATTGTTAATGTCTGTTATTCCTATGAAGCTTGGGAAATACTCCCGATCCTAAAGTGACTCTATCTGGTGTCTTGACTGGAGGCAACTAATTAGCTTCTACTCACTCACATGTGGGAACAAGGTCAGTGGACCCAGGTGGACCCAAAGACCAACTCTGCTCCTTCCAGCCTTCACTGAAAGAGAATGCCAGAGGGAGTTCAGTGCCAACAACATGGGAGTTATCATTAAAGATAAAGGCATTTCCTGCCTTTCCCCATCAAAATGTAAAGGAGTCCCAGTGGCCATGCTGGGGTGGGTTAGTCCTAGCTTCCCAAGGTCGATGCTGGGATCCATTTTTTTTGTTTGTTTGTTTTTGTTTTTGTTTTTCGAGACAGGGTTTCTCTGTGTAGCTTTGCGCCTTTCCTGGAACTCACTTGGTAGCCCAGGCTGGCCTCGAACTCACAGAGATCCGCCTGGCTCTGCCTCCCGAGTGCTGGGATTAAAGGCGTGCGCCACCACCAGCAGTCTTATTACTTCTAATAACCAGCCCTTGGCACATTTTGCACCCTGAGGACTGCCCCAGAGCTGGCTTTTCACCAACTCCTAAAGTCACCTCCGAGGTGAGAAGCCCCTTTTTCGATAGAGGTCTTTGAAGTTTAGTTGACATTAGCACACTTTTTAAACTTCTTTATATGTATGTCTACTGTATAACCACCATCAGCTCAAGCAACTGGATTAGCCTTCTCGGAGATTCACACATATCCCTTCTGATAACCACCACTGTCTTGCACTCTGACAGCACAGAGAAATTTGTAGAGATGGGGTAGCAGGAATGGGGTGTTGCCCAGTGGTAGAGTGCTTACATGAACAAGGTGCAGGTCCCATCCCCAGCACCAGTATCAGAAAGAAGGAAGTGGAGCAGGGAAAGAGGGAGGGGGGGAAGGGAGGAGGGGAGAGGAGAGAGAGAACATAATATAGTAATATCGGTGTTGGCATCTTTTTGTTTTGTTTTGGTTTGTTTTTCGAGACAAGGTTTCTCTGTGTAGCTTTGGTGCCTGTCCTGGATCTCACTCTGTAGACCAGGCTGGCCTCAAACTCATGGAGGTTCACCTGGCTCTGCTTCTTGAGTGCTGGGATTAAAGGCGTGAGCCACCACGCATGGCTTGTGTTGGCATCTTTTACCCACCAGTGTAGGCTTCTCCTTCCTGCCAAGTGGTATAAGGGTCTATGGTCTCTGCAACCCCAAATCAAACAGCACAAGATGTATACCAAAACGGCATAGCTAAGTCATTTGTGTTTCTTTTTCTTTTCTTTTCTTTTCTTTCTTTTGTGTCCTGGAAATTGCTTGTTTTTCATTCTCAAACAGTCATCTGGAACCAATTACCTCTAGCCAGCTTTTCAGTGACCTTTAAAGGGGACTTAAGGGATCCAGGAGTTCCTACCTGCTGGGACATTTCAGCTGCTCTTCAGAGCTTCCTTTGAAGAAGGTGAAAAAAAAATCAATGTCCATTCTAAGACAGTGGCAGAAAACCATCACAGGATGAAGCTTTAACTCTGGAATGGCCAACACTAATTGAGCAGCAACCTGGCCCTTTGAGGAAGAAACTCTTGGAAGATCTGACTGGCTTGCTAGGCATCACCCAGGCAGCTGGGACGTCCGCAGAACAGTGGACAGATCAGTGTATATGTTCTAGCTGTGGGCTAAATGCCAGGATCCCTGAAGAAACTAGGGTGACCTTGCACAGAAAGGTAGAGAGAGGGTTCTACATCCAAAAGCAGGGCTTTAACAAGCATTCTGTGCATCAATGGTTGGGGAGAAAGGTCTCACTGCTAGTGCCCCCGGATCAGTAAGAAAGGAAACAAGGCAGGAAGAGGGTCAAGGCTCAGCTCATACAGAATGTCCAGTGCAATTCTAGCATTTGCACTCTCAGGGATGACGACCACCACATGTGGGACTTGACTGCGAAGGTGATGTCATTATCCACAGAAGCAAACAACAAAGCCACGGACACATGTGCCCACGCCGCAACTGAAGCCAACTGTCTCTGGAAGGGTCCTCTCCCACCACGGGGTTATTTAAGTCAAAGACAGCAACCCCAGCTAGTAGGAAGCAAGAGGCACCTCTTTTTGGAGCATGGATCATGAGAGTTTGGGGACAAGAATAGGGGGGGGGGGGTGCCTAGAGGAGATCCTGGGCTTCTCACAAAACTGACTCCTGGAGACAGAATATGGATTTATACACTGAATTTGGGGCACTGTTCACGCTGCATGCATTTGAATGTTTACAGTGGCAAGCAGAATAGGCCTGGAGTATTATCCCTTTTCCCAAAAATTCTAACCGTTCCCCTTCAGATTCCAAAAGACCAAGCTATTCCCAACTCCATCACTTTAAGCTCAAAACAGATGTGCTACTCGTTATATAAGGTAAATAACTAGGAGGCTGACCACTTTCGGCATTGGGTGGTTTTGTTTGCTGTGGGATGGTCTGTATGTCAAGTGTGTTGCTCTGACTGGTCAATAAATAAATCACTGATTGGCCAGTGGCCAGGCAGGAAGTATAGGCGGGACAAGGAGGAGAATAAAGCTGGGAAGTGGAAGGCTAAGTCAGAGAGACACTGCCAGCCGCCACGATGACAAGCAGCATGTGAAGATGCCGGTGAGCCACAAGCCACGTGGCAAGGTACAGATTTATAGAAATGGATTCATTTAAGCTGTAAGAAAAGTTAGCAAGAAGCCTGCCATGGCCATACAGTTTGTAACCAATATAAGTCTCTGTGTTTACTTGGTCGGGTTTGAGCAGCTGTGGGACTGGCAGGTGAGAGAGATTTGTCCTGACTGTGGGCCAGGCAGGAAAACTCTAGCTACATTTGTTTGTTTGTTTTCTCAAGTTTATGTGTGTGGTGTGCAGTGTGTATACATATCCACAGGTGTGCAGATACATGTGTTGTATGTGTACATGTGGAGGCCTGAGGTTGGTCTGGGGAGTCTTCCCCCATTGCTCCCCACCTCCCTCGCTGAGGTAGGGTCTCTCAGGGGAACCCAGAGCTTGACCATATGGATGTCCTGTCTGGCCAGCTTGCTGCGGGGATCAACTGTCTTCACATTTGGAGCACTGGAGATGTAGGCTGGCTGCCATAGCCGTCTGGCATTTCTGTGCGTTCTGGGGATCTGAACTCAGGTCCTCAAGCATGCAGTGTGAAGCCCAAACGCTCTAACCACTGGGCCATCTTCCCCGGCCTGACATCGGATGTTGCTAATGAAATACTTCTGCAATAACTTTACAAATTCTCAAGCTCTATGAGGAAGCATCCAATTTGATAGGAGCGATGGGAACGCTCAACTTGCCCCCCACCGCTCAGATCCCAGCTCAGACTCACTGAGCTAGGCCTGCATTTTACAAAGATCCCGAGTCAACTCTAATAAAGTTACAGAGGGTCTGGAGGAAAGGAGCAGCAGCTCTGGATGTACCACTCGCCCAGGCTTGGAGCCTGCATCCTGAGACACGTTCCTCCTGAAATACAAACGCTAGAGTTTTTACCTACACGAGGGAGAGACAACAGCTACTGTCCCTGGGGGCGCTTGTGTGGCTGACCTACACAAAAAGCTACATCAAGAGGGTGGAAGACAATCCCGGAGCCCGCTATGGCTCCTCTATGGGAGGGGACATGGCTGTGCGGGCTGCAGAGAGGCAGGTCAAAAGCCTCAACACCACAGCCAAGGCTTTCACGTCTTGGCTTTGACACACAGCCCCGCTTGCTCACTTGGACTGAAGTGGTGGGCCCACACGCGGCCATCCCCGGAGTCCTCTCGGATCTGCGCATGCTTTCTCTTCTTTGTCGGAGGCAACGAGGCTCTAAAGAAACCGAAAGGTTGGTTAGCACCTTGGCTCGTTGCACGAAAACAAACTGAATTTCCCAGATCTTTGCTCTCTGGTTTCCTTAGTCTAATCCCAATTCTTTCAGGGTTTTTGGGGTTTGTTTTTTTTGGGGGGGGCGCTACTGTTCTGAAATTGTGTCTTTCTATGTTCAACCGATCTAAGATCCGCCTGCCTGAAAGATAAACTGGCCATAGTTTCAAAGCGGAGAAGATCCAGACTGAGCATTCAGGTGAGGACATGTTACATCTGAGAATTCCCTTCTCGTGGGACTTTGACACAGTCACCAGTGGCCCTGGCTTTTCGGAGAAGGGAGGAAGAGAGGCCAGAAAAGAGGAGCAAAGAGAAGAAGACTTGATTGACCGTTATGGGAGAACTAACTCATTCTCAAACTGCCCTGAGTCCCTCGGCGGGAGGGAGGCAGCGTAAGAAAGCAGTACTTCGTCTCGCCACCTGGGGCTGTTCTAGCATTCCTGACATTTTGACTTTTTGTTGGACGAGGACCTTGAGTGGAGGGGATTTCTAATGAAAACTGTCTAAGCCAAGAGCATCAAGGGCCTCATCGTGGTCCTGTGTGCGTCTCCACACTGCCACCTGCTGGACAGGCTGCGGCGGTCCCTCCTGGGCACTCCAGCTGTGGATGCTGAGGAGGTGGGCTCATCATGAAGTATCTTATCCTTTACCCAGGAACGTGGTACAGAGGCTGCTGACGGTAAGGGCAACTCATGCCCAGATGGGAAGGCCCGGTTTGGTGGCGGGGGGTGGCGGGGGGTCTGGAGTCCAGGTAGCCGTTGTGAAAGCTGCTGTGGGTTTGGCTGGACACGCTCTGCGGTGGGTGCTCAGGCGGCACCCCCGGTGTGGTGGTGGTGGTGGTGGTGATGGAGTGCAGGAAGGTGGCGGGCATCCTGCCCGCTGCAGGCCTCGGGGTCCCGCAGCACGCGCCTGCGGGGAAGACAGGAGCGACAGGTGCCTCTCAGTCACACCACCCGGTCTGGAGTCAACCGTGCAAAGGTGCTATGTGGACGGACGACTCACCTTTGACCTGTGGGGGAGAGCGTGGGTCCGATGCAGAATAGGGCGGGGTGTCAGGGAGCTGCCGTTGCCTGGGGGTTAGAAATACTGCTTTTTTGTTTTTGCTCTGTTTCATCCTGTTTTAGTCTCCAACGGGAGGCAGCCCTCTGTGTACAGCATCACGGGGAGAAGAAAGAAAGCTGAGCTCCTCCAACTCCTCCAGTGTGAGTGGCTGGACTTTTGAGTCCCAGCTCTTCACCCCGCCAGGCCTCCGCCCCGCCCCCTACAAAATGTCAATCACGACCACACACTCTTCACAGTTTTGGGAGAATTGGGGAAGCGTCCACCAAGCCTGTACTGTAATGCTCCGAAATTTAGTGTTCAAAAGAGCGCAAAATGCTGTCACGGAAGCGAGCAGAGGTCTTCCGTCCATTAAGTGTGGGGCATCCCAAGCTCTTGGAAGGAACTCAAGGGTTCCACAAAAGGAATATGTAAAGAGAAAAAAAGATTCCGGTAAAATGCAAAGACGAGAAGAGTTTGTTTTCATCATTCACTGTTTGGGGGTGTCGGGGAGGGAGAATGGAGAAGCAGCGGGGTTGGGATACAATGACACGTATATGTGAAAAATGACATGATTGATGGCCGTTACTTTGTAAGCAAATTTTAAAAAGTAATTTTTAAATATAGAAGTTTTTTAAAAAAAAACTTTTTACCCTCAGATTGGTTCTTTTAAAATTTATTCTCCCCCTATTAATAAGGAAGAGTGAATATTTATCTTTATCAAGGTAAAGGAATCCACAGGCATAAAAACCAAAAGGTTTAGAGTACCTGGACTTAGCCCACCACAGACTGCATTTCAGTAACACGGTGGCGGATGAGATTGGATGGCGGGACTGAATTAACAGAGACTGTCTGGGTATGGAAGAGGGGGCATCAGGGCACAACAAGGAAAAATCCCGTCAAACAAAGCTCAAAACACAGCTCGGGACACTATCGTCACCTGAAGCTTCAAACCCAGAAGTGTGGAGCTGGACATAGAATTGGTTGGAGGAATAAGGAACGACTGGACCCTGAGGTCAGTCCCCACTCCCCACTCCACAGTTGGAGGAGGAGGTTCTCTGAGGAAATGGAGCCAGGGAGACTGTGGTACAGGGTGACCAGACACACTCAAGACGGCAGGGATGAACATGAAAGGGTTCACTACAAACTAAATATTGAGGCTGCGGACACATCTCAGTGTGGAGAGCTCGCTTAGCATGTGGTGGGCACTGGGTTCTATCCCCAGCCCTCCAAAGGAAAGGAAATGTGAACGCTAAACTATAAGACCCTTTCCCGGTCCTGCTTTTCACACATCTCAGCAGGTTTAAAACAAGTAAGGACCTGGAATATTACTGAAGGAACACTGAATGTGCTTGTGGATAAGGAGGGGGCACAATCTTATAATAATTTGTGATGCAAAAAAATTTTATGTGTATGTGTATATGAGTGCATGTATGTGTGCGTGTGTGTGTATGTATGTATGAATGTGTTTGTATGTATGTATGAGTGTGTGTGTATATCTATGCATGAGCATGCGTGTGTGTGTGTGTGTGTGTGTGTGTGTGTGTGTGTGTGTGTGTGTGTGTGTGTAGGCCAGAAGAAGATGTCAGATTCCTGGGAGCTAGAGTTACAGGTAGCTGTGAACTACCTGATGTACATGCTAGGACAGGAACTCGCGCCCTCAGATGGCCACTGATCCATCTCTCTCCTATGCCCTCCCCTATTTTAGTCATTTTAATTGGAAATCAATGGCCATCCCTAGCTGATCACAATGCAGTGAAGCCCACCTTTGAACATGACGGCTTGCATGCAGGACTCGTACAGAATAATGAAACAGCGCATACGGCCAGAAAGCCTGTGACATTAAAACCAGAGCAGCCACCAGATCAGAACTGCAGGACAGTCACCAACAGCTTTCCACCAGATCAGGACTGCGGCAGAGTCGCCAACAGCTTTCCCACCTCTGAGCGGTAAACTCCTGTCTGACCCGGTCCTCCAGCTGGTGGGAGCGTAAAGCTCTGGGAGGGCATAACTACCTAGGGATGCTGGGAAGTGGACAAGAGCACGGGATTCTGGAGAGCCAGAGACTTAGAGGATGGTAATGGCTGGCACTGACTGTCTATTTACAGCTCTTAACTGACCAAAGTTGAACCACAGAGCAACTAAAACCCCAATACAAATTCAGTCTTTCGGGCCTGAAGAACCAGAAAAGAGACTGTGGAACAAACACACATGTTAAAAATTTAATGGGGACTCTTGGGAAAGAGAGAAGAAACCCCAGAGTCAGTGCATAACTGGGCCACATCTCCTGCTGGTCACTATGCTGTTGCGTGGTGTGGTGGGGAACTGAAATGTGAACCAGTCCTCAAGGGAGTACCTACTACAGCTGGTGTCTGAGCAGAATAAACGCCGGTCAAAACAAAAGTTATTCACTGTTCAGAGAAGTGGATGGGACGGGCGGCGGTGGCGCACACCTTTAATCCCAGCACTCGGGAGGCAGGGGCAGGCGGATCTCTGTGAGTTCGAGGCCAGCCTGGGCTACAGAATGAGCTCCAGGACAGGCACCAAAACTATACAGGGAAACCCTGTCGAGAGAGAGAGAGAGAGAGAGAGAGAGAGAGAGAGAGAGAGAGAGAGAGAGAGAGAAGTGGACGAGCCCCTGCATCCAGCGACTGCAATGTGAGTTGGTGGTTTTCAACTGATTTTAAGTTTTCTGTGTCTTCCTCAGTTTGCCGCCCTCCAAATTCAGCATGGCCACGCCTTTACCTTACTCCATAGCAAGTCAGCCCAGGCTCAGTGCATTGCACCTGTTTAGAGAAATGTTATGGTTCTTTTCAGGGAATTTACACGAAGAATTCATGAGCACTATGTTCAAAACTAGACAAATGGTCAAAGAACAAAGGCGTTGATGATGCACATGTTTGTTTGGAGTTAATCTGGGCTGTAAGTCTCTCCCTCCTCATGATCACGGGGTCAAGGACCCCGGCTGCACACAGTAGGCTCTTTGGGGCCTTTGTGCTCTGATTTTGTCTCTTATGTCAAAGGGATTTCCAGAAACCAGAGAGTGATGGACACATGGGTCTCTCTCTGAGTGGTTAATATGGTCTCTGGCTTCTGGAGCAGGTGACTGTGGAAACAAACATCAAGAGATTCTTAGCAGCTGGCAAAAAAAAAAAAAAAAATGTACCAATTTGCCTTATAATCTCTTTCCTTTTGGACACACACTCTGCCTTTGTCTTTTGGAGGATTAATGGACAGATGCAATCTTCTGGAGGTTGGGGGCTACACAAAGCATGAGGAGACCAGAGAGACTTTACCTTCCAGTAGCTGAGATCATATGTTCGTGTGCTGTCCGTGTGCTGCCCCCAAAGCAGCCACTATTGCTCTCAGATGGCAAGTCTGATGGAGTCCTAGACTTACTGACTGCACACCAAGCTAATGACTCCGTGAGAAACCATGCAGGACCCACACGCATCACAACATGATCTTCACGTGACTATCCTGGTAAGACTATAAACAAGTCAGTACCCAGTTCCCGGTTTTCCGCACTGACTCCCCTGCCTATGCCTCCACACACATCAGCTGTACATCTCTAAGGCCCCACAGTGAGCATAGCTCAGCCCAGCACCTGCTCCAGATCTGGAACTCCATAAATATGAAAGATTTAAAAAAAAAAAAAACATGAATATGCTGTGTATGTAAATTCATGTATCAAGAGAGGGCTGTTATCACTACCAGTCTGAAATAGTAACCTTCCCCCACCCCTCACTTCCTGCTTCTCTTACTTCCTCTAACGTGCCTTCATCTCACTAAAGGACTCCAGACACCTGCCATTGTCTCTCTGTTCCCACTGGAGAGGCCTGACAGTCACTTATGGCGTGCCAAGAGTGAGGAAAAGGAAACGGCTTACCCCCAGGGCCAGCAACAAGGAAATGCACTGTCTGCAGAGAATTTCAAATCCACACTGAAGCCTATAAGGAGTCGATCTGCTTTTTATGACTTTCCAAACGCATCACCAGTCCTGGAGGGGGACAAAACTGGGTGCCCTGCCAGGACAAACTGCTCTTTGCCCTGGGTAACCTCTCAATGAAGAATCCATCGGCTTCATTCATGGTCGTATCTCATGCCCCAACCATAAAGGAGCTGTTACAGATGATGTTTCCTGTAATCTTAACGTGCACGATTTATCTCCCCCATGAGGACCTCCATGTTAAAGATGTATCTCAACAGTATGTGTGCACTGCTCCAGAGTACCCCCCTGAGGTAAATACTTGCCCAAGTGCAATTAGAGCTTGTAACTACTCCCCCAGAATTAAGATTTTTAAACAATGGCTCTGAAGACATATCAGTGGCTAAGATATCCCAAGAAAGCCATCTCATGACAGGACAGCAAGAAACACAAGAAGAAGGATGCCACAATTCCCCTCTAGCCCGTTTGCAAGCTGCAAGGCTCTAGCTCGCTTGCCCTCCCCAACCCCCCACCCCATCTTCTGCTGCTCTAGACAGAGGCCCTGGTTGGAGACTCTTGTCTGGGGCTGGCACAGGGCTAAATCTTGCATCCATTGTCTCATCCAGTGCCTACAGTCCCAGATGCAGAAGTGCCACTGTCCAGAAAGAAACCAAGATTGATGGCGATGTACAGTGCCCCTGAGGTTAACATCTGGCGAGTAGTCCAAGTGGAGAGCGGTACCACCATTACTTACAAGGCTCCTAAATCGAAGTCATTGCCCAAGAATTCTTCAAGCAGACTCGTATCCAGGGCTGGGTTCTCCAGAGTACCACTGGCTCCCTGAGCTGCAAAGGAAAATTGAAAATCTTAAAAACCATGACCATTTCAGGATGACTGCTAAAACCTTGACAGGCAGATACCCAAACTTACAAGGCAAAAAACACAATGTATTTGTTGGGAATGTAGTCTTTTTTCTATTTAAGTACTTCCTTTGGAAATCTCTTCAGATCACTCTTTCCAGCAAGACTTCCTGGCTGTCTGAGGCTGGGGTATAGTGCTCTCTTTTATAAGCCCCTGTAACACTGACTGCTTGCTTTCTGCACGGTTGGAAAACCTTTCTCCCTCTCCTCCCCCTCTCCTTCTTTCCCTCCCCATCCCCCTCTCTCCTTTAAAGAGAGGGACTGTATCTTTCTTATTTTATCCACATGGATCCAAGGCAGAAAAGAAGCAAGGAACAATCATTTGTTGGATAGATAAGTAAATAATGGATGGATGGATGCATGGATGGATGGATGGGGGGGGTGGATGGATGGATGGATGGATGGGGGGGTGGAGGTGGATGGGTGGATGGGTGGGTGGGTGGATGGATGGATGGGTAGATGGGTGGGTGGGTGGATGCATAGATGGATGGATGGATGGATGGATGGATGGATGGATACATACATGGCTCGCTTGCTGATTGGTTTGATCAGCCTAAGTTCAATGTATTCTTTATATTTTTGTTAGACTTCCTAAAATATAATGTTTCTGTCCTTCTTCTTGACTTACAAAATGAAAAAAATTGGTTTTCACTGATTGTACCAAATATTATTAGAATTTTAAAAGAACATAAAATAGAGTGTAAAAATAAGTATCCTAAGGAAGACAAAAACAATTTTGTGGATTGTTGAAATGGTTCAGCATGTAAAAAAAATTTTCTGTACAATCCCTGAAACTCTGGTTCGAGGAGGAAAGAGTTATCTTCTAGCCCCCATACACACATGCCCACCTTCATGTACATATATCACACACACACAGCAATAAGTAAAATAAACAATTTTGCCAACAGTTAAAATTATTTTATACTTAGCGAACTCAAGAGAAAAAAAATGATCAGAGCATCGAAAGAATGCTTGGCTAAAATAAAACATAAAACTAATTGTTCTTATATAGATAATGCCAATTAACATTCAGATGAATACAATGAGGAGATTTCATTGAAAATAGCAAAAAGCCTAAACCACCTAAACATACATTTAAGAACACTTTTTAATTAGTTTCTTATTTTAGCATACTAAATAATAGGTTTCATAATGTATTAATTATTATACCAGAATAATTTTTAATTAAAATCTCCATCCAAGGCCTTTAGATGAGATTTACATAAATGGAGAGACCTACATTGTTCTTCAGCTGAAAAACTCAGTATTACCAAGTTTTTAGTAGACATTATTTAGTGTCTGCCGATGCCAATATGCCTTTCCTGAGACTCCTCCTCTCAAAGAGGAGGCACATTTACAGTGCATGGCCTCCACAGACAGAATCAGGCAGAGTCTGATTGGCCAGTGATCAACTCAATTTATCAGCCAATAATTTGAATGAACAGCTTTGAGATCCAGTGTTTTAGATGAAGTCATACAGTAGTAAGGCAGAAGACTAAATAATAATCTAAATGTTTCTGCAGTTTGCCCAAATCCTGTTTAAATTTTTTTGAACCTTCTGAGTCCTGGCTATTCCACTTTGATTCCAATTGCATAGCAAACTGTTGGACACCCACAATAACCCCCTTTCAGTTTGATTTCAAAACCCTCACTTAAATCAAATGCTCTCCACATTAAAGTGTTTTTGAAATAATTATTGAAATGGGGCCATTTCTGGGTCAGGTAAAAACCTGGCACAAGGGAATCTCCCAGGAATCTACAAGGAGGACCCCAGCTAAGACTCCTAGCAATAGCGGATACACAGCCTGAACTGGCTGTCGACTGTGACCAGATTGGTGCCCAGTCCAATTGTCATCAGAGACGCTTCATCCAGCAACTGATGGAAACAGATGCAGACCCACAGCCAAACATTAGGTAGAGCTCAAGGAATCCAGCAGAAAAGGGGGAGGAAGGATTGTAGGAGGCAGAGGGGTCAAGGACACCACAAGAAAACTCACAGAACCAACTAGCCTGGGCTTGTAGGGATTCACAGAGACTGAACCAACAACCAGGGAGCCTACATAGTCAGGGACTGACCTAGACATTCTGCCTATATGTTACAGTTGTGTGTCCTGGACCTCTTATGGGACTCCTAACAGTGGGAACAGGGGCTGTCTCCAACTCTTTAACTGGTTTTTGGGATCCTATTCCTCATACTGGGTTGACTTGCCCAGCCTTAACACATGGGAAGGTGCTTAGTCTTATTGCAACTTGATATGTCATGTTTTGTTGATACTCATGGGAGACCTGCCCTTCCCTAAACAGAAACAGAGGAGGAGTGGATGGGGCAGGGGCGGGGGTGGGGGAATGAGGGGGGTAGGAACAGAGGGGGCCTGGGGGAGACACTGGGAGGAGAGGAGGGAGGGAAAACTGCAGCTGGGCTGCAAAATTAATTAATTAATTAATTAATAATAAATTTATTATTAAAAAAATATTTCTTCTTAGCTGGAAACCAGAAACAATAAAGAAATACATGAGTGAATTTTTCTTTACAAACGTGATGAAAATGATCATTTTTGTATAATGAACATACTCTGGGAATTTTTACAAGTCACCTTACATAGTTTTGAGGAGAAAAGAATCCTTAACATTTTTTAAAATAATTTAAAGCCTACGGAGAAGTAAGAGAGCAAAGGGATTCAGAAATATTCTTCACCCAGATTCATGAATATTAACATTATAATGCATTTGCCTTAGTTTCTCTCTCTCTCTCTCTCTCTCTCTCTCTCTCTCTCACACACACACACACACACACACACACACACACACACACACACACTCTCTCACTCTCCTTTCACATGTATATCTCATACACATACATATATAGACATTTATCTTCAAAAGCTAAAGCAAACAAAATTACGTCTTCCCATCAGACCTTTCTCAGCCCTTAAGCATGCAACCTTGTACTGAGTATTTCAGTGCACACTCCTAAGTATAAAAACATTATTTCCACAACTGCAATTCAATTATGAGAATCAGGAAGTTTAACGTTGATACAGGTTTTTAATATAGCTTACATTCCTATTCGAATTTTACCTATTATCCCTGTATGTTATTTATGGTAGCTTTTTTTTCTTGTCCAGCATCCAACCCATTTAACTGTCAGAACTTTTTAATATTTATTTTGTGAAAGGACTGGCTAGTTGCTGTTTTTTGAATTAACTAAGGGAAAAGAATATAAGCAATAAGAGTTGGGAGGTTGGACCATGAGATGATATGTCATAATGCTAATCACTGCATCATTCATATCTCAGAGCCCATCTTTCTATTTTTATGAGTCAGATTTCGTCACTATAATCAACTACTTGGGGCAAGCTAACTTTATAAAGAAAGGTGGTTTATTTGTTCCTAGATTTAAAATTTCAGTGGCTTGGCTCTGGTACCAGCTGGATTCTGTGATGGCTTCCTTGGGGGCAGAGTACCAAACAGTTATCTCATGCTATCAACTAGTATGAGAAGGAGCACACACATCCTTGTCTGTACGCCCAGTTTCTGCTCCTTTTCTTACCAAGTCCCGAGAGACCATTAGGGTCCCACCCTAATGACCTTATCTAAACTGTCACTTTCCAGGGGCCTCATCTCTAAGTACCATAGATGGATTAAATCTTCAGCTCTGTAATTCTATTAGCATATAAATTTGGAACAACAAACCATAGCACTACTTAAATCTGAGCCAGCTAGAAAAAAAAATTAATCCAATACATTAGTGACTTTTTAACCCCCATTTCTTGGCCTTGAAAAAAATTCTTTAAGACCGGTGTCTCTAACGGCATAGGAAAAAATGTTTTAAATTCTGCAGGCCCGTCTGGTTCCCATCAAGTTACTTTTGTTGTATTAAGCTCAAGTAAAATTAATATAGTATTGTAATATTTATTAGCCAAATATTGTGTTGCATACCTGTAAGGCCCAGAGCATAGGATGTAGAAGCAATGTGTGTTTGAGTCCAGTCTAGGCTACAGAATGGAATGTACCTTATGAAAAGATACTGATTTCATTAAAATTTTATTCTCCCTACTTATTTCTCCTTCTCTCTATAGGTATTCAGAGAGATAACAAACATGATTATACCACTATTAATATTGGCTTAATGATAGGATTTAAGATAATTTATCATTATTTAGAAACAACAATTTTATACTTTGGAGCAATTTGTTGTACAACTTTGCATAAAATGATATTTTTAAATCAATTTTAAAGCCAAGTTGCCAGCATCCTCAAAAATAAAGACAAAGTCTAAAATTACTCACAGCCTTAGAATAAATAGGAAAACTTCCACTCACTATTTCCAGGCCCATATAAAATGGCATGGGGATCAAGCACGGTGGGACACACCTTTAAGGATAGCACCCAGCGGGCAGAGGAGGGCAGACCTCTCTGAGTCTGAGGCCAGGCTGGACTACATAGTGAGACCTGTCTCAAAATAGTAAGTAAACAAACAAACAAATAAGTGAACAAACGGGCCGGAGAGATGGCTCTGTGGTTAAGAGTGCTTGCTGCTCTCGCAGAGGATGCAAGTTCAGTTCCCAGCGATCACATGGGTGGCTCACAGCTGCCTCTAACTATACCTTCAGAGGATGCAATGCCCTCTTCTGGCCTCGGTGGGCACCCACAAAAAGGGGGCACACACTCACACAAACACACAGGAATGAAGATGAATGCATTAAGAAAACAAATAAATAGATAGATAGATAAATAAATAAATAAAACGGCATCACAGACCATGCATTTAAAATGTGAAGGAGATAGCTGCTCCACCAAGGCCACAGCTCTGGAATATAGAGCATGACAATTAGGATGAGAATGTCCCCTGTGTGCTCAGATATTTGAATACTTGGTCCCCTGCTGGTGGTGCTGTTTGGGGAGGCCTAGGAAATGTGGCCGTATTGTAGGACGTGCATAGCTGAAATTGGGCTTTGAGGTTTGAATGCCTCACCCCATTCTCGGTTTGCTCTCTCAGCTTCCTGCTGGTGTTTTAAGAGGTGAGCTCTCAGCTCGCTGTTCCAGCTGCCATGCCGGCCTCTTCCACACCACCATCATAAACAGCCCTAGCATTGGAATCTTGAGCCCAAAGAGACTCACACTTCTCTAAGTTGCCTAGGTTATGTGGTTTTGGGTTTGGTTTTGTTTGTTTTGTTGTTGGTGGTGGTGGGTTTGTTTTATTTATTTATTTTTTTAGTTGTAACACCACTATAAGTGGCATATACTCACCATATACACACAGACATACAAACAAACTAATTAATTAATTAAAAAATGCCATCAGAGATCATGCATTTAAAACATGAACAACATGAGAATTCCTCCAGCAATTTCCCAGTTCTGGAACACAGAGAGAAAAATAAAAGTCTCAAATATTTTTCATAAAGCCATAATTAACAGAAGTGAAATACACAAAGAACACTACAGACTCACACCAGTGCTTAATATTATACCTGAGTCCTAAATAAAATGTTGTCAAGTGCAATTTAACATTGGGAGATTTTATCACTAAGGTACACAAAGATGATTCATATGTTTTCACTTTTTTGATCAATGCCAAAAGCATTGAACATTCAATGTCAATTCTAGTGAATACTTTTCATGTATTCATATACATAGATGCATGCCTGTATGGTATAATGATTGAAGACTCACACCAGATAACACAATTGGGGGATAAGTTTAATGATTTTTTTTAATAATTAGAATGATTTCCACTAGTGTTGGGGATAAAATAAGATGTTGTTGCTTTGGTTATATAGGCCAGTACTTAGAGCAGTGGTTCTCAACCTGTGGGTCATGACCCTTTTGGGGGTCAGACGACCCTTTCACAGGGGTTACCTAAGACCATCAGAAAACAAGTATTTACATTACGATTCACAACAGTAGCAAAGTTACAGTTATGAAGTAGCAATGAAAATAATTTTATGGTTGGGGGGGTCACCACACATGAGGAGCTGTATTAAAGGGTCCTGGCATTAGGAAGGTTGAGAACCACTGCTCTAGAGCATCTCAGGCAGCCAACATCCAGAAGCTGCTGTACCTGCCGGGGTTGAGCTAAGGCAAGCAATTGACTTGTCAGGAGCAGCTTTGTTGCGGTCCACTACTCTGGGATGATGTGGATAAACACATACATGCAGAGCAGGGTGTGGGGATTGTCTTTGGCAACTCCCAACATCCACTCTGTGTGCCTCACTTTGTAATGTAGAATATTTGCTTTTCTAGATCACAAAATCCTCCTATCTTTAGCATCTGAAACAAGTGGAGTCTTGTTGGCTTTGGCCAACAGCAGGAAGCCAAGGGCTTCTCTTTCATCTTATTAAAGTCTGAAATAGATGCTAGGTAATTGAATAAGGGCTTAATACATTTTGTGGGGTCTTTTCCCAGGTGTGATTTCAATATGCAGTACTATGGTTCTTACCTACACCAGTATCTTTTCCATTTTGTGCTGGCATCCCAAAAGGAATGTGAAGGCTTCTCTCTGTGTGTTCTGGAATCATGGCACCAGCAGAAAAGAAAGACGACCAACTCTATTTAGAGGCATGTGGTTAAGAGCAAAGGGTGGGACATGTCACAGACATTTCCTGCACTTAGAGGGGAAAGAGATCCCTAAAATCTGTAACGCTCCAAAACAGTACCACGGCCTCTGGTCTTCAGCTTGACCGTGAAGAAAGGCTAGGACACAGACAGCAGCACAAATCACGTCATCTTCCATTGACTCAATGAGTTCTACTGAGTGCCTGCCAGATGCCAACACTGTGCCACACGATGGAGACACGGGAGCGAAGAAGGGAAGGACAGCCTTCCACGGGGACCAGGAAGACGACTCAACAGACCACGGCGCTTGCCACCAAGCCTGGTGACTTGAGCGTCATCTCCAGAAAATTCTCCTTCTTCCAAGTTGTCCTCTGAGCTCCACCTGCATTCTGTGATGCGCGCACACACACACACACACACACACACACACACACACACAGGGAAAAAAAAAGAGAGAAATAGGAACCTTCCAGGTGTCTTGCTCAGCAAGGGTAAGGAGGGTACGACAGTCACACCGTAGAGCAGCAGTAAGTAGGACACAGGCAGACAGTGACGGAAGTATGATGGGACAGTGTGGCAGTCTGCCTTAGAGGACATCGTTCTGATTTTGAAGGCTCCCGGAGGCAGAAACCAGCTAGGCAGACATCAAGGAGGGAGGCGTGCTGAGCAAGGGCACTGTCTGTGCTGTGGAGTGGGAAGCGAATCCTCTCAGGGAACAGAGCACAGACATGTAGGAATGGCGAGATCAAGGCAACGGGAGCCTTTGGAAGGAGATGTGACGTGCTTCACACACATTTTCAAAGGCCCTTCTGGTTGCTTTGTGCAAAGGGATGTGAAGGGAACAAGAAGGGCAGAGAGAGGCACTTGAATGCTCCTGGGGCTCCCAAAGACAGTCAGAATTTAAACTTTCTACTCTGGGCTTGGCTAAATGTCATCCTTTACCTTCTTTGTGTCATTGAATCTTTATCTCAGCCCTGGGCTGTGGATGTCAGTACTACCCATCCTACATGGGTTGGGATTGCTGGCAGAGGCTGAGGAGCCTGTGCTTTGAGAGGTGGGGATCATTGAGGGTGGCGAATCAAGCCAGAAGGCTGGGAAAGTAGCGCAGTTGGTAGAGCACTCACTCGCCTAGCATGCTCAAAGCCCTGGGTTTTCTCCCCAGTGCTGCTAAAATCAAGCATGGTGGCACATGCTTGTGACCCTTGCATTTGGGATGTAGAGGCAGGAGGAATGTTAGGTTTAAAGCCATCCTCAGCTCCAAAGTGAGTTTGAGGCCAGGTTGGGTTATAGGAAACTTTGCATTGAGGCAGGCCTGGGTTGGCTCCCCCTTGTCACTTACACACTGTGAGCGATTCTGGGCAAGCTGGCCAAGCTGCCTCGACAGCAACGCCAGCCAACCCCCCGAGAAGACTCGCTGCTTCTACTGCCTCGCTGGGCTTTGGACAAGCCAAGTGCTAAGTAAAGCAGATGGAAGGAGAAATCTGTTTGGTTTCACATGGAAGCTCCTGCTGGTATCCCATCTGCTTTATAGGGCACCCAACCCGTAACACACACACACACACACACACACACACACACACACACACACACACTCACAACGCTGGAGGTGGAAAAAAAAAAAGCATCTCTATTCCTGAAGGCTTGACCAATACCCCATTTGCTCTTTACTGGCCTGCCCCCCTTCCCAGATGGACATGGGAGATGGGCCCTGCCTGACATGGCTTACCCAAATGCCATAATGAACACAGAGAGGTGATCCCTGCTGTAGCCAGCTTTCCCTAGGACTCCGGATCACATCTGTGCTTTCCAGACCCAGAGGAAATATCTCAACGAGATAAATTCATAGTGCCAGATCAAACTGTTTCAGGGGGTTTTACACACAGAGAGCAACTCTCAGATGGCCCTTAAAATAAATCTTGGGCTTTTAAAAATAATCACTTTGCTCTAAATGTCTTAAACACTTGCTCAGAACACCCAGTTTGCATATCCCGCCTCCCGTCGGGCAGCTCATTTGCATATCCCGCCTCCCGTCGGGCAGCTCATTTGCATCCCTGGAGTCCACTAGCTTCTGCATGTAGGCTCCATGGCCTAGAGGTCCCGTGTCACAGGAGGAAAAGCTGCATAGGCCCCCTGGGAGTGTCAGGGAAGTTGCATCTTGGTGGGGTGTGCAAATGAGTTCCAACTACGAGAGGCAGGAAGCAGGTAAGAAACGTGTCAGAGGATAAGAGCCACACCCTCCATGGGGTTCATTCCCAGCTTTGCGCATCTGTATCTTAACCCGGTGGCCGTTATGTGTCGTGTGTCGGCTCTCTCTACTCAACTGCAAGCTCCTCTAGACCATAAGCTGCCTCTGACTGTACAGCCTCTAAGCACCTAGAGCGGCAGTTCTCAACCTGTAGATCATGACCCCTCTGGGGTGTCGCATATCAGATATCCTGCATATTAGATATTTATATTACGATTCATACCAATAGAAAAATTGCGGTCATGAAGTAGCAATGAAAATAATTTTATGGTTGGGGGTCACCACAACATGAGGAGATGTATTAGAGGGTCTCAGCGCTAGGAAGGTTGAGAACCATTGCTCTAGAATGTGACCAGGGATATGGTAGTGACTCAGTAAATAATTATATTTGTTGCATAAACAAGGGCTTGGATGACTTGTAATTATTGTTAGTACAAACGTGAAATGTGCCCCCACACACAGGGTTCCTTGGATGGCATCCACAATGTGGCCAGCTCTTCCACTGGTATGCCTCCGTCACCACGATGGACTATGCCCGTCCCCTGAAGTTGTGTGTGCCGTATGTGATCACGGTGACGCAAAAGTAGCCAATACAATCATAAATGGTGAAGCTTCCGTAGACAGATGACAAACACAAACTTCTAAGCAGAGGAGTGACATGATTGCGTGTGTGATTTTGAAAGGGCCTTCAGCCTACAGTTGGGAGACCGCCCTGCCTCGATTTCCCTATCTATAAAATGACAGCGATGGCCCTCCTTCATAGGGCTTTGAGAATTAAATGAGACAATGCCCACAAAGCGCTTCCTGCAGCTACCAGCTCAGTTAAGCACTAGCTTGCATGGTTACCATCGGTTTCCCTGCTCAAGAAGTTACCAGGCCAGTGTGAAGAAATAAACATAAAGATGCCATAGCAACATGTACAACAACACCTAGAACGTGACCCAGGTATGCTAGTTAGTTAGTCCATAAATATTAAGAATGTGTGCAGGGCACTATGGGATACCTAAGTGACTCAGCAGGGTGGAATGGTGTCAGGAAAAGCTTCGGGAACAGAGGTCAGTGAGGCTGCAACAGTCAGCAAGAGCAAATTCTGGGCTATTAAGGGTCATGAGACTCTGATCTGCTTCGGTGGAAACACGGTCCAGAAAGTAGGAGCATGCGCAACAGGGTGAAGAAGCCAATTAGGATATACTTTTGTCTATTATCCCAAGACATAGTCAGTTACATGGAGTTACTAGCTTAAAATTGATCATAGTAGAGAAAGTTTATGTCATTAATGCTACAAGTCAAGGCTGATCTTTTTTCCTCACAGAGACTTGGCTATTAAATATTTGTCCACACATCATCACACGTAGATGCTACTTAGAAGAATCAACCACGGGATTTGTGACTGGTTGGAAGGATTGTAACTGAATCCTCGGCCTGATCTAGATAGTGATGTTGGTGTCTTGAGACTGACATGAGATCAGGGTGAGCAGCCTGTCAAATAAGTTCAAGCCTCAAGGAAGTGTACGGCTGGCCCGTCTCACACAATATTGGTGACTGAGGTTGGAATGTGAAAGGTCTCCTACAGGGCTGTGTTTGGATGCCTGGTCCCAAGCTAGTGGTATTGGTTGGGGAGGTTGTAGAGCCGTGGGAAGTAAGACCTGGCTGGTAGACATGGGCCACTAGGAGTGGACTTTGAGGGTTCCAATCCTGCTCCACTCTGTTTTCTTGGTCAGCCATAATGTGAACAAGCTACAAGTTCCCGCTGCTTTGTGGAACAAGCCGCGATGCTGGCTGGCACTGCCATGCAGGGGTGTGTTCCCTGAGTACTGAGAGTCAAAATAGGTCTCTCCCTTTTCATGCGGCTCCTGCCAGGGATTCTGTCTGTCACGGCGATAAGAGGAGTGACTAGTACAGAAGTGAGCAGCAGGACAATGCACCCAGGAAAGGTGCACTGCTGTCCCAAGAGTCTGAGGATTCCCCAGTCTCCTTGTATGGATAACTGATACTGACCTGGCCAGAATCCAACCAGCTTTTCCCAGCACAGATAACAGGGCCCATTGTTGAAGATACTGACTAATTGGGCTCTCTCTGGACTTTAACATGGTCTGAATCACCTGGAGATTCATGACTGATAACTGAGAGATAAAATGAAAATGAACCTTTATTCAATTTGAATAAACACATAATAGTACACTGTGCAACAGGGGGCATTCTCCATGTGGGGTTTTATAATGCTCAAAGATGCATTGTTCTAGAGACGACTATTGAAAACTTGGCCTCTGGGTTTTTCTGAGAGCAGGGGACATCAGAGAGCCTGTGTATGTTCATTAGGAACAAGCTCTAGGGGCTGGAGAGATGGTTCAGAGGTTAAAAGGACCTGCTGCTCTTCCACAGGTCCTGAGTTTGATTCCCAGCACCACATAGTGGTTCACAACCATCTGTAATGAGATCTGGTGCCCTCTTCTGGCCTGCAGGCATATATGCAAGCAGAACACTGTATACATAATAAAGAAATAAGTCTTAAATAAATAAAGAAGAACAAGCTCTACAGGACTTGTCTTTCCCGATGCGACAGCCTACGGGCAGATTAGGAAACCGAATGGACAGGTACATGCTGATTTCAATAGACACTTGACAGAACTGTTCATGCCTTCATCTGTGTTCAGTGACTATTCAGCGAGGGACTGTGTGCCAAACACTAGAGATGCAAGACTCTCTCAGTCTCACCTGTAAGGCGAGGACAAGCTGAGCAGCCGAGCAAGAAAACAGGCCGTGATAACAGCGTGACACGTCACATTCAAGGAGACATCAAAGAAGAGCTGCTAATCCAACGGAAGGGTGGTAGACTGGTCAGAGGTGGGTGGCTGGAGTTGTAGGAAGGATGGAAAATGGTAAAGGGACCTACTTTAGAATCCCAGGGCAGTTGATGACTTTAGCAGCAGTTCTCAACCTGTGGGTCGCGACCCATTTGGGGTAGAGTGACCCTTTCACAGGGGTCACCTAAGACCATCGGAAAACACAAATATTTACATTATGATTCATAACAGTAGCAAAATTACAGTTATTAAGTAACAACAAAAATAAGTTTATGGTTGGGGGTCACCACAGCATGAGGAACTGTATTAAAGGATCTCGGCGTTAGGAGGGCTGAGAACCACTGGTTTAGAGTAAGAGAGCAACGTCCTCCAGAACGCTAACATAGAGAAAATCTTGGTGTTTTTTAATATAAGAAGACTGCTCCTATCCTTCTTAACAATGCCGTTTGTGACTTGGATAAATAAAAGGCAAATTATCCAAGTGTCAGAACCTGAAGGATCCAGGTGCACATGGAGCGTGAGAATGTGGGCATCTGGTCTTCACTGACTAGTGGCTGCTCTGACAGGAGGCAATCCGTGAGCAAAGCATGCAGTTTTGCATTGGCTTTGCTTGGGAATGAATAAACGAGCAAGGTATGAGTCCTTTAGTGTGTCATTATGAGGAAGTATTAATAAAACAAATCAAAAGTAGGGCTGTGGTCATAAAATCATCCAATATGAAAATAGGACCGTGAGGTCCTTGTCCCTCAACACACAGGTTGCCTCTTGATGGTGTGAGACCCACGACTATTTCTGTTGCTATAGTAAACACCAAGACCAAGAACAGCTTAGGGGAGGAAAGGGTTAATTTGGCTTACAGCCCATCATTAAGGGCAGCTAGGGGAGGAACTCAAGACAGAAACTTACAGGCAGGAACTGAAGCAGAGACCACAAAGGACTGCGGCTTACTGGAGTCCCACCTCTGGCTTGCTCGGCTACCTTTCTTGTACAGCCCAGGCCCAGGTGCCTAGGGATGGCACCACCCATTGTGGACCGGACCTTCCAACATTAATTAGCAATTAATTAAGAAAACACCCCACAGATATGGCCACAGGACAATCTAATCTGGGCAGCTCTTCAATGGACTTTCCCTCTCAAAAGACTCTCCAGGCCAGCCATTTGAGAGTTGGCTAATCAGAAAAAGAATGTTGGGTCAACTCTAAATGTATAATATACCATCACCGTGTTAGTCAATTTACAAATATTGCCTAATATTTAATTCCAGTCGCAAGGCTACTCTATCACATCACTTTTTATTATCCCCAGTTTTTCAGAAATGTAGTCTTAGTCATTGCAGGGGACCGGGTGCAACCGAGTGTCACATACTATATGTGTACTTCCTACAGAATCGTACAAAATAATAGCAGGATAGAAGGTTGGTGAAAAACCACTAACGGTCAATAAAAACTCAAGCAACTTGTTAAATTAGTATTAAAGTGGCTATGAACTTCAGCAAATGGAGACATTGACCCTTTATGACCATGATGTTGCTTCAAAGAACTGCAGCTGCTGAATGTTATGGAGACAAGGTGTTGGTATTAATGGATTTTTCAGAACCTCAAGGAAAGGGAGAAAACCAGGAATGAGAACTGGTTGATGGCAGTCCCAATCCATGTGACAGAGCTGGCCCAGAGGCTCCCATCTCAGATTTGAGACTTCTCTGATGGTGACTGGGCAGATGAAGCTAAGGCAAGCAGGGACAGTCCAGAGCATGTCTGCAGATGGTGCTGGCCACGTATAACTTAAAAATGATGTAAGCGTCCTCACGGTTGACTCTATTCGAATTCCACAGGAGTGTGTCTTTTATTGCTTTTCACAAACGTGAATGCATTCAGAGTAAATAATAAAGGACTGATGGTTGACTCTGCCCTTGGGTTATTTGCCCCCTTCTTGGTGAATAATGTGTAAGTTCACACAGGATTTATAGCAGGAAGGGAACGTGATCTTCTGTATACTGATCTGTAACTATTTTGGTTGAAGTGATTCAGTGTCTTCACTAACAGGCTATCAAATTCATACTACTTTTAAATTAACAATTGGAAACAGAGGTTAAACCAGAGTCTCTCTCTTTTCTAGGAGTTTGTGAATCCATTCTTCCAGCGGTTTGGGATCCTTACAGCTAGCCCTACTACATAAGAATTAAACTGTCATGCTTTATTTTTCTCTTCAGTAAACACATTAACATTAATGTATAATGGAGTAAATCAGGTACTAGAAGGTTAAAACTAAACACAACTGAATGCATGTTAATCAATATTAGTGTTAGCCTTAGTTAATAAATTTGGGGGTAATAAATTTGGGGAACATATGCTGACAAAAAATTTAAGTGGTACAGGAAGACAGGAAAATAATATTATTGTTTTATAATGCAAGATTTGATATTATTATTCTCATTTGACCTATGAAAATGTCGAATTTTGCAGACCAGCAAGATGGTTCAATGCAAGCCTGGCAGCCTGAGTCTGACACCCCCCAGAACTCACACAAAGCTGGAGGGAGACAAACACGGTTGTCTACACAAAGCTGTCTTCCAACCTCTACATACCCAGGGTGGCACATGCATCCACACCCACATCATACACACACATGCACACACACACACACACACACACACACACACACACACATTTAAACACTAGGATATCTCGGCGGGGGGGGGGGGGGAGCCATATGGAAACTCAGTGTTCTTTAAGATTACTTAAAGATACAGAAATAATAGCTGGAAAGATGGATCCAAAGTTACTGGCTGCTCTTCCAGAGGACCTAATTTTGATTCCTAGCACCTCCATAGAGGCTCATAACCATTTGTAACTCCAGCTCCAGGGAATACTATGCTCTTTTCTAGCCTCTACAGGCACTTTATGAACATGGTACACATATATACATGCAAGATAAACAGCCATTCACTTAAAATAAAAACAAGATAGAAGACAGACAGATGTAGAGAGATAGCTATAGACAGATGATTGATAGAGATAGATAGATATATAGATAGATAGATAGATGATAGGTAGGTAGGTAGATAGATAGATAGATAGATAGATAGATAGATAGATAGATAGATGATAGATGGTAGATAGATAGATAGACAGATGATGGATAGATAGATAGATAGATAGATAGATAGATAGATAGATAGACAGAGAGAGTGGTGATATATTGTGTATCCTAATAAAGCTTGCCTGAGGATCAGAGGACAGAGCTAGCCACTAGATTAGACATAGAAGTCAGGCAGTGATGGCACACACCCTTAATCCTATCACTCGGGAGGGAGAGATCTGTCTGAATCTCTGTGAGTTCAAGGCCACACTGGAAACAGAGCCAGGCAGTGGTGGCACACACCTTTACTCCCAGTACTGGGGAGCTCACACGCCTTTAATCCCAGGAAGTGATGTCTGGGCAGAGAAAGGTATATAAGGTGTGAGGAAACAAGAACTCATTCTCTTTAGGCTAAGGATTTCATAGAGGTAAAAACTAGTGGCTGGCTGTTCTGCTTCTCTGATCTTTCAGCTTTCACCCTGATATCTGGCTCTGGGTTTTTTTTTACTATAAGACCATCTAAGATTAGAAAAACAATGGATAGATAGATAGATAGATAGATAGATAGATAGATAGATAGATAGATAGATGTAAATAGACAGATGTAGATAGATAGCTATAGACAGATGATAGATAGATAGATAGAT
Source organism: Peromyscus californicus insignis (assembly GCF_007827085.1). Taxonomy (NCBI): domain Eukaryota; kingdom Metazoa; phylum Chordata; class Mammalia; order Rodentia; family Cricetidae; genus Peromyscus; species Peromyscus californicus. The sequence goes on from NW_026294535.1 coordinate 33,916,987, forward strand.
AGATAGATAGATAGATAGATAGATAGATAGATAGACAGATGATAGATAGAATGGAGTTACACCATACAGATGATAATGTTCCCCCAGGAGCCACAGACTATCTAACAGAAATCCCAGTGCCAAGCACAGAAAGCCTCTCTTTGAAGTCAGGAGAATCCGAGAGATTCCCAAACAATATCGGCTATTCCCACTGCCCTGGGTTGCCTCTCAGAACTTAACTATTACTGAAGATATACACTTCAGACACAGGGATTGGAGGAATTGAGCTGAGCCTGATCTAGAAGCTTCCTTCTTGAGGACTAGCTCTCAGAGAGAGCTAGGCAAGCTGCCGGGGGAGAAAAGCCATCAATAATCCTGCCCAGCTGTGAACCTCTGAACTAGAGTAATGAGCAGCCCAGTAACAGACTCAGTGGTACAGTGGTGGCACTTTTGTCTTGGGGATAACCAACAGCTGCCAAATTAAGGTCTGTTCAATAGAGGGAATTCATTTCTGGTACGATAAACCCAGCCAGCTACCCATGGCTGGAGAGATCATAGGACCCAGGGGAGAACTTGCTACTGTAATTTTCCTAAACCAATGTAATTTCTAACTGCATTCCAAATACTTATCCTTATACCCACAAATAAGTGTAGTTCCCATCCTCGTCAATGAAGCTTCTATCTGCAACAGATGGAGACGATTACAGATATCCACGACTGATCAGAACGTAGAGAATTAGTGACCACGGAATGCCGAGCCCCAACTGAGACATCCACAATACAATGCCTACCATCTAAGGGTCAGGGGAAATTGTGTCAGTGGAGGCAGGACCACTGTTAGAGCCAGAGAACCAGGATGCCTCCTGCTGGAAGTGTCTTCTTCTAGACATGACTGGGAAGCAGCACCCATGACGTCTCTACAATATGGTTGTAAACAAGACCTGCGTAATAACAGTTGCCCGTGCAGATGGGGAAAATTTCACAATGACCCACTCACCAGATGAAGAGCTACAGCAGTCAATGGTTGCTGACAGGGGGAGATAATGAAATCCCTAGTAGGTTTTCCCATCCAAAGTGGTCAGCCCTGGATACATGTACATATGATCAAGATGAAATGGACTCAATAAGTGTGTATATACATACATATATATGCATATATATATATGTATGTATATGTGTGTGGTTATTGTTATATGTGTGCTTTTATATGTATATACTTATACTTAACATATTTTTAATATTTTATGTAAACTGTGGGTAGATAAGACAGCTCAGGTGCTTGCTTTCAGGCCTGATGACCTGAGTTTAATCCCCCAGGACGCACATAGTTGTTCTCTGCATTCTCTCTGTGTCCCATGGGCATACACACAATAAATGCAATAAAAATATTGATTTGTAAGTTGTCTTCCTCTCAGAGTTGAGTTAGGGCCAATGGATATATAGGAATGAAAGTCTGTGAACTCTGCAAACTAGCACGGTGGAAGGAAAACACGGAAGATGGACTGATGGACTGGGAGCGAACCGTCAGAGTAAGTACATGTAAAAATGGGTAGCATATAAATCTTTGGTTTTTGTCCATAGATGTATATCAAAGGGAGAGAGGAATCCTTGGCATCGTTTTGTAGACCTGACCTTATCACCACATTGAGCTTTTCAGATCCTCAGGCAGCAAGTAGACGTCTGCCTTGTCTTCCTGTCAGACAGAGAGCCAGGAGTTCAAATGCTGCTTAAGGCACTCTGGTTAGCACATATGGATAACATATGGATACATATAAATATTTGCATTTATACATAAATATATACTTATATGTGTGTTAAATGGATAACACCTATAATATGATAATAAAATAATAGATTTCTTTTTTGTCTAGATTTCTTATGTTTCCTTTTGTTTGTAGTTGTTTATTTTTGAGATTTTTAAAGTCTCTCTCTTCTGGCCAAACAGGATTAGCCCAATCCTAACAGTCAGCGCTTCCTGCCACATTTACACATAAATCCTTCTGAAGACCATTTGCTCTCAGCAACAGAGCCTTGACTAGCTGTTACCATAGGGGATTATAAGAGTTTTAGCATCCTTCCTGCCTCTTCCTGCATGGGTGACATTTTAGGGGACTTCTCAGTAGATTTGTTTCAATGCAGCAACTTTCCTAACTCCACAAGGAAAGAAGAGGATCATTGTCCCCACTTGGGACCTGTAGTACCACACCACGTATATAAAATGCATCCGAGACAAAAAGCAGTCAGAGTTCACATGGAGTGTCTAGCTTGCTTTGGTGCTGTTTTAATATGGGTGGATAGAGAAATAGCTATATTGACCTTTTAAAGTTTTGTTTTTCATATATGCATTCATGATCTCTGAAAATATGCTGTACAGAAGTTCTTTATAACATTTTAAATAGTGATTTTTTTTTTTTTTTTTTTGGTTTTTTGAGACAGGGTTTCTCTGTGTAGCTTTGGTGCCTTTCCTGGAACTCACTCTGTAGACCAGGCTGGCCTCGAACTCACAGAGATCCACTTGGCTCTGCTTCCCAAGTACTAGGATTAAAGGCGTGTGCCACCACCACCCAGCTTTAAATAATGGTATATTCTTTGGGGACTTCCAAAGCTTTACCTACTGAAAAACAACAGAAATGATTAAATATTTTGGTCTCATGGAAGGATGTTGATTACACTGATTGATTAGGACTCTTAAAAGCCAGCTTTCCCGAGCCCTGTCGAGTATGGTTGAACGACCTGAAGCTGTTGGTTATCAAGGTCCACAGGCAGCATGGCTGTGTGTGCAGGAGCCACGCCTCAGCCTTCCCTCAAGACTCCTGCCAGGTAAAAGCACCCAGTCTCACAATAACAGCATCTCAGAATGTGGGTAATGTTTTACCTCACTTTAAAATGAATGTGCAGTCTCTCAACTCCAGACTTCTAGGGTCACACTCTGTACAATTAGCAGAAGATGCTTTAGTCTGTCTAAGAATGGCAAAATAACAACAATGTGTTCCTTTCGGGCTTGAGTCTATCTCCACACAAAAATGCCAGCTAAGCCCTTTAAGAAATGGGACGTTCTGTCCTTTCTAAAATATGCTGATTTCAAGACTAATGTGGAAAAGTTGAACCTTTCGTAGTAAAAGGAAATACTCAGTACTTTGTCCTTTGTTGCTTAGCAACCAAGGGCTATAAATGGATTTTATGATTATAAAGGTTCAATAACTAATGTGAGCATGTAAAAGTTATAATAACTCCCTGGAGACAGGAGTATTTCCTTGAAAAAAGAAATGTATGGGTCTGTGTATAAACTTAGCTTCATTCTTGTCTCAAAATAAATGAAATAAGCACTTTGGGGTTTTTTTCACAGTTGCAATATAATAAAGACCAATAACTACTATTGATTCCCCCATTTCAGCATATCAGCACTAATTCTTCCAACACTATGAGGTAGGTGCTGTTATCCCCATTATGCAAATAGGAAAGAAGCCCACTGACCTAAAAGGTTAAGTCAGTAGCCAAGCTAAGTCAACAACAGAGAAGCAGAAGAGTCAGTGTTCAAAGCCAGGTGGGCACACTTGAAAGTAAAAGGCTGCTGACAGACTCGGAGGACGTGTATATATCTCAGCTCCCAATACTTAAAGCTTTGAGAGCTTTGGACTGTAAAGGTGACATTAAGGCCACCTACCTGCGAAATAACATGAACATATTTCTTTCCATTGCTCTACATGACGTTTGTTTCTTTTATGGCTCCTACCAGAGTAACAAACACTGGAGTATCATCTTTCTGGTCTTGTCTTCGGTCTGGCTACTCCAGATGCCAAGGTCAAGAGTCAATATTTACTATTCAACTTCAGGGCAAACCCAGCTGCCTAAATTCCCCTGCAGGGTTTTGGTACACGATGAGCAGATTGGTATTGATGGCCTCGTGTTTGTATTAGTGGCTATTTTGTCTTTCTTTAGGTCTGTAGCTACTTGCTCTGTAAGCATAGTCCATTGCCTTCTAACCATGGTTCTGGAGCTGGACTTTGCCAGGCATCAGGAAAGTACCAACTACTCACAGTCCACAATAACTTCGTATGCAAGCTGTAAAAAGAAAAAAAAATCTGGATGCCTTAGCAGGAGCAAGGAATTCTACAATCACCATTACAGGCATCACCAGCAAGCCGTCAAGAGTCAGACAGACAGACTTCTGTGCAAACCCAAGCTCTGATATCTAATAGCACAGTACATATCTTGCATGAATCTGTTCCCTCGATTGTAAAATGGTGGTGATAATGTTACCTGTTCATTGCGTTGGATGTGGTCGGAATTAATACAGGGCTGAGGGTGTAGATCAGTGATAGAGCATTCATCTCTCATGTGTGAGATCTTGGGTTTGATTCCCAGAACAGCACATTGTACCACAGAATCAAACATTCTCTAAATGAGGTTTCTAGCACAACAATTAGGGTGTTTGGCCATCCCATCACCAGAGTAGGTCAGTTCGGGCTGTCTCTCGACCATTGCCAGCAGTCTGTTGTGGGGGTATCTTTGTGGATTTCTGTGGGCCTCTCTAGCACTTTGCTTCTTCCTATTCTCATGTGGTCTTTATTTACCATGGTCTCCTATTCCTTGTTCTCCCTCTCTGTTGTTGATCCAGCTGGGATCTCCCGCTCCCCCAAGCTCTCTTTCCCTCAACCCTCGCCTTTCATTACCCCCACTCATGTCCAGGCTGTTCATGTAGATCTCATTCCATTTCTCTGTCATTGGGTGATCCCTGTGTCTTTCTTGGGGTCCTGTTTTCCAGGTAGCCTCCCTGGTGATGTGAGTAGCAGACAAGTCATCCTTGTTTCATGTCTAGTATCCTGCTATGAGTGAGTACATACCATGTTTGTCTTTCTGAGTCTGGGTTACCTCACTCAGGATGATTTTTTCTAGATCCATCCATTTGTCTGCAAACCTCATGATGCCATTGTTTTTCTCTGCTGAGTAGTATTCCATTGTGTATATGTACCACATTTTGTTTATCCATTCTTCAGTTGAAGGGCATCTGGATCTGGATGCAGAGATCCATGACTAGGCCCCGGGTGGATCTCTGGGAGTCCAATTAGCGAGAATGAGGAGGGTTTATATGAGCGAGAATTGTTGAGACCAAGGTTGGATAAAGCACAGGGACAAATAGCCAAATGAATGGAAACACATGAACTATGAACCAATGGCTGAGGGGTCACCAACTGGATCAGGCCCTCTGAATGGGTGAGACAGTTGATTGGCTTGATCTGTTTGGGAGGCATCCAGGCAGTGGGACCAGATCTTGTGCTCATTGCATGAGTTGGCTGTTTGAAACCTGGGGCCTATGCAGGATTGTTTGGCTCGGCCTGGGAGGAGGGGACTAGACCTACCTGGACTGAGTCTACCAGGTTGACCTCAGTCTGTGGGGAAGGCTTTGCCCTGGAGGAGATGGGAATGGGGGGGGGGGGTTGGGGGGAAGGTGAGGGGGACGGGAGGGGGGAGAACAAGGGAATCCGTGGCTGATATGTAGAACTGAATTGTATTGCAAAATAAATTAAAAAAAAAAAAGAAGCAAAAAAAAAAAACCATTCTCTAAATGACAGCGATTTTTTTTTTTTCTGATCATAGCCTGCTTCAGGAAACTATAAGAATAATTTTTCTTAAAATTAATAATACTGCTTTATTGGGTATTAACAATATGGCAGGCATGGCATCTGCCATAGTTTGTGATCTGCTGCTGTGATGAATGCCATGGCCAAAAGCAACTAGGGAGGAAAAGGTTTATTTGGCTTACACTTCAGGTCCCAGTCCGTCACTGAGGGAGGTCAGGGCAGGAACATAAGCAAAAGCTAAGAGAGAAACCGTGGAGGAAACTGGCTTACTGGCCTGTTCCACCTGGTCTGCTCGGCTACCTTTCTTATACAGCCTGGGCCCACCTGCCCATGCATGGCACCGCCCAGCTGGACCCTCCTACATCCATTAGCGACTAAGAAAATGCCCACAGGTCAATCCGATGGAGGTAACGCTTCTACTGAGATTCCCTTTTCCCAAGTATGTCCAGGTTTGTGTCGAGTTGACAAAAACATAGTATATGATACACATCCATCAATAATTAAGAAAATGCCCTCACAGACATGACTGCAGGCCAATCTGATGGAGGCAATTCCTCGATTGAGACTCCCTCAGATAACTCCAGGCTGTCAAGCAGACAGCTAAGGCTAACGAGGACATGTCTTTACATATCTGATCTTACTTATGTCTCAGTCTCTCTTACAATGCATCACCCAAGCCCTTCACAGAAGAGGAGGAAAGTGATTCGTTCATCGGCAGCCCTTAAGTGCAAAAGTAGCAAAATCTGAACCCAGAACAGTCTAGGAATAAGACTGCTCTCTAACTGCAATGTAGCTTACTACCGCACGCAAGCAGAAAGGCGAGGCTCAAAGTCAATATGTGTGATTTATAAGGGCATCCAGCTCCAGAGCTGAGGGGAATGGCCTGCTGCAGCTTCAGGTGGGGAAGCCACTGTGCTCAGGGAGTCCCGTAGTCCTTCCCATACCCCAGGCCTGTTACCCAACAGTGTTTTCTAATGCCAGCCCTCTCCTACTCAGGGCCATTCCTTCCACTCCATCTGATGATTAACATCTCCCAGCAACTCTCAAGAGTAGATTCCGATTCTCAGGTCACCTTATAAACCAGTTTGGGTTTCAGCCTGGACCTCTTAGCCGTGAACTTTGTTTCCAGCCCCCTCCACCCCAGGTAGCATCTCCACCACGTTTTCTACTGAATACCATACCATCTCCATTACCCATCTGCCCCCCACCCAAATGCCTTTTTTTTTTTTTTTTTTGGTTTTTCAAGACAGGGTTTCTCTATATAGCTTTGCGCCTTTCCTGGATCTCGCTCTGTAGACCAGGCTGGCCTCGAACTCACAGAGATCCGCCTGCCTCTGCCTCCCGAGTGCTGGGATTAAAGGCGTGCGCCACCACCGCCCGGCCCCAAATGCCTTTTAAGGAAACAGAATCCATCGTGGAGGGAGAAAACCAACTCCTGAAAGTTGTCCTCTGACCTCCACATGTGAACTGCGGCCAGTGCATGTCTGTACATACACCTTCAGACATACACCATCACACATAATGAAATAAAAATTGTAAAGATAGCCGGGCGGTGGTGGCGCACGCCTTTAATCCCAGCACTCGGGAGGCAGAGCCAGGTGGATCTCTGTGAGTTCGAGGCCAGCCTGGACTACCAAGTGAGTTCCAGGAAAGGCGCAAAGCTACACAGAGAAACCCTGTCTCGAACAAAAAAAAAAAAAACCAAAAAAAAAAAAAATTGTAAAGATAAAATTTCTGGCTAAGTATGTTAGCCCCAGTGATCCCAACACTCAAAAGGCTGAGGAAAAAGCTTACGTTTGAGGCCAGCCTGAACTACCTAGTGAGACTCAGACAGAGAGGGGAAGGAGAAAGAGAGACTTCCACACAAAAGGAAGTTGAGCTAAAAGATATTTCTGAGGTTCAAGCAACCCAAATTAATAGATAATTAGGAAGAGTCATTAAGAGTTACAACCTTGCCTCCAGTCGGAGAGGTGCTCATTTGAATGGGAGCCCCTCCAGCCTTCAAGTGTGACCATGTGGTAGCCTTCAGAAGTGTGTTGCCATGTGATAGCCTTCAGTGGTGGACCTTTAGGACATAAGGAGGCCAGGAGGGCTTTATCCTTCAGGACAGGATTAAGACTCTTTTTTATTATTATTTTATGTTTTGGTTTATTATGGGTGTTTTGGCTGCATGTATATCTGTATACCACTTGCATGCCTGGTGCCCATGGGGGGCAGAAGAGGGCATCGGATTCAATGGTACCAGAGTTACAAATGACTGTGAGCCAGCCAATCATGTGGATGCTGGGAATCGAACCCAGTCCTCTACAAAAGCATTCAGTGTTCTTAATCGCTAAGCTATTGTTCCAGCGGTGGGATCAACACTCCTGATGGAAAGGTCTCATGCATCCTTCATCCAGCTTCCTCTCTTACCCTTCTGCCTTCTGCCATGTGAGGACACAAGAAAGCCCTCACCAGACAAGAGACACCAGGTCCTTAATCTTAGGCTGTCGAGCCTCCAGAACTGTGAGACATGAATGCCCATCCTTCAAAAGTTTCCCGGTCTCCAGTGCTGTGTTATCACACACGGAGCGGCACAAGGTTGTTAGAACTTGAAGAGCACGCAGGAGCCAGCGCCGTCTGGATGAGGAAGGAGCAGGGGAGGTCCAGCTTGCGTGTGAACACTCAGGAGCTGTAAGCACAGGTCTGGAGCTTGTCAACAGCTTGGGCTGTGCTGGTAAGTGGGACCCCCTGGGTAAGCTTGTGATGCTCAAATAGGTGTGCTTTGGAAGCAGGTGTCTGGAGCAGACATGGGGGGTGGGGTGGGGTGGGGAGGCTTCAAGGGAGTGAGAGGAACAAGCCGGATGAGAGCCATGGATGTAACTAGGAGAGTGACGACGCATGGGTAAAGAGAAGGGGACAGTTGCAAGGGCAGGCAACTCTCAGAGGACCCGAGCTAAAGACTTCCAGTGGGCTCTAGCAATGGGAAGAAGTTTCAGAATAAATGGGTGCAGGAGCCAGATCACAGCGTGCCAAAGCGTACAGATAGTGGGTGTTTATGAGAGACTGGCAATGGAAACGGAAGAGGCAGGTGGATGTCTGGAAGTAGAGATAGCACCGGAAGAAGAAATCTGGACCAACCAGATAGCTCATCACTTGTTGCAGGCCTAACGACCTGCATTCTTTCTATCCCTAGGACCCACATAGTGGAGGAGAGAATTGACCTGCCAAGTCCTCCAATCTCTACATGAATGCTGTGGCACGCTCCCACATATAAATAGACGGATAAATGGATACACAGATAGATGATAGATACTTAGATAGATGGATGATAGATAGATGATAGACAAGTGATGATGATAGATTTAGATAGACAAATAGATCATAGATACAGAGATACACAGACAGACAGACAGACAGACAGACTGTGGTGGTTTGAAAGAAAATGGCCCCAAAAGGGAGTGGCACTATTAGGAGGCCTTGTTAGAGTAGGTGCGGTCTTGTTGGAGGAAGTGTGTCACTGTGGAGGTAGGCTTTGAGGTCTCAGATATGCTCAAGTCATGCCCAGAGAGACAGACCACTTCCTGTTGCCTTTGGATCAAGATGTAAGGACTCTCAGCTCCAACACCGTGACTGCCTGCATGCTGTCTTGCTTCCCACCATGACAATAACGGACTAAGCCTCTGAACTGTAACCCTGCAACAGTCTGAGTGGCACCTAACCCCTTCTGTGTCTGGGCTCTTGAGCACCTGGTGACCAGCTGGGGACTTTCTTGTAAATACGACCATTCACAAATGCACATTTCCACCCCAGCTCATGGAGTTCTTGTAAATACAACCATTCACAAATACACACTTCCACCCAAGCTCATGGGGTTCAACCCTACATGGAACTGTATCCCAGGCTCTGGACTTGGAGCAACTTTTTCTAGGTCAAAGAAATGCAAATCAATATGGGACATCTTGAAGGATGAAGGTCAGTGATATTTAGAGCAGTGGTTCTCAACCTTCCTAACCCTGCGACCCTTTAATACAGTTCCTCATGGTGTGATGACCCCCAACCGTAAAATTATTTTCAATGCTACTTCATAACTGTAATTTTGCTACTGTTATGAATCATAATGTAAGTATTTTTGGAGATAGAGGAGGGTTGGTAAAGAGGTCGGGACCCACTGGTTGAGAACAACTGATTTAGAGTAAAACAATCCTCCCCAATACCCAAACTTTATAGCAGGTCATCTGATAATATCAATGTGCCAACAATTCTTCTTATGGAGATGCATCTAAAGCAAATAACTGAGAATCGAGAGTATTTTCAATTTTATAGAAGGTTAGGACTTAGAACAAGCCTCCATGTATAACAAGAAACAGTTGAACTATGGATCATCTCAAATAAAGGTGGTTTTCTCACTCACGTGTGCCTCAGGCCTGCAAATGAGAAAAGTCATTTCCTTGTTCTTCGTTTCTGTTTCCAGAATTCTCCATTCTTCATGGGTCCAGGTCATATGTCACATGGCACATGATTAGCCTACCTCCTGTTAGTGGCATCAGCCAAATTCTGGCTTGTTTTTCCTTTTCTTTGGGGAGTTTCTGCTTTCTCCCTTCCTCTCTCCAATGCCAGAATTGCTGATGGCTTCAACATCACCCCATAGTGCCCCAACCCTCAGGAGCCCAAAGCAACTCACCCCTAGCTGTTCTCACCTCCAGCTGTTCTCACCTCCAGCTGTTCCCACCTCCAGCTGTTCCCACCTCCAGCTGTTCTCACCTCCAGCTGTTCTCACCTCCAGCTGTTCTCACCCCTAGCTGTTCTCACCTCCAGCTGTTCCCACCTCCAGCTGTTCTTACTCCTAGCTGTTCTCACCTCCAGCTGTTCTCACCTCCAGCTGTTCTTACCCCTAGCTGTTCTCACCTCCAGCTGTTCTCACCTCCAGCTGTTCTTACCCCTAGCTGTTCTCACATCCAGCTGTTCCCCACCGCCAGCTGTTCTCACCTCCAGCTGTTCTCACCTCAATAAAGCTACATCTTTTCATGACCCTGTCAAGATATTAGTATGGCCCCTAGCTGGAGCCTCAGCAGTGACCCTGCGGCCACTTGCTGTCTGGACTGCCCTGAAGCAAGATATTTAACGTCAGTCTTAAGTTTCACAAGGGAGAAGAAAACATGGGCTGGAACCTCTGTAAGAAGAAAAAATGGATAACTCTAAAAATAAGCATAGAAAAAACTACTGACTTCTTTGCACCAGGCATAATAATGCTGCACAACCACAAGTGGAGATAATATGATTACCTCTATTTTACAAGTTGAGAAACATAAGGCCTGAGAGGGTTTACTCATCCCTGGTCCTAGAAATAGCACATTGCAAAACCACGACTCTCAACCAGGATGACTGACTCAAAGTCCAGGGTCTTAATGATCGTCCCATACTCAGCACATAAATGCTCAATAAATAACAGCTATTATTACTAATTAGGTTGCAGACTAGGGGTTGGCAAACATTTTCTGTACAGAGCCAGATGGTAAATATTTTAGGTTTTACAGCCCATATGGTCTCTGTTGAAAGCACTCCGCTCCGCCGCCAGAGCATCAAAGCAGCTGTAGGCAGCTCGGGCGTGATTAGGTGTGTTCTGCTAAACTTTATTGGCATTCCTGGGCTTCCAGTCAGATGTGGACTCTAGGTCATAGCTTGTGGACCTCTGCTGCAGATCAGCAAGAATAACTAAGGCTAAGCACAGCGCACTCTGTATTCCATAAGAGAGTTAAAAAGCAAAGTAATATAACTCTCTGTTGTTTGTTTGTTTAAAATATACAAAAGGCTGGATTTGGTGACACACACCTGAAATCCCACTTGGAGACCTGAAGAGGGAAAATTTTTAGTTGGATGGGCTACATAACCAAGTGTTATTTCACAAAACCAAAACCCAACCCAAAACAAAAACACACAGGAGCAACAGAAAGCCAGCCAGACAGAGGTAAGCACTGAGTCGCGAGATCATTGAGACGACTGCCTACTTTCTTAGGTCATCTCTCTGTTAGTGCCTGGGTGCTGAACAATCCAAGACACAGGGGAGTCTGCCAGACACCCAGGCTCAACTCAGTTGGAAAGAAGACATCAATAACACCAAAGCAGACGATGAAAATCTTCTCTTGGGGCGGCGGGGGTGGGGGTGGGGGTGGGGGTGGGGGATGGGTGGGTGTTGTCTGGGGGAAGATGTTGACAAGCCTAATAGGTTTCAAAGGCAGTGTGTGTGCAGGTAGTCGAGGTCAGCACTGGTCTCCTTGTGCCATATTTTAAGCTCATAAATTGCCTTCACTGGGAGGTCTGTCCTGCATGGCTCACGCCGTCTACATGGTTTCTAACTAACCGCCCACATCAGATAGAAACTTGCGGAGAACTCTTAAATCACTTGCATGATCTGGCTGGTTCTTTCTGTCCTTGACTTGTTCTTGTTCCGTCTCCTGGAAGGTCCATGCTGTCTCCACACAGAAATAAAAGTTGTGTTGCAAATAAACAAGCTCTGCCTCCTTAGAGTCGCTTCAGATTGGAGGCAGCACCGTGTCTGAAATTCTAGCTTCGGAGATTAAGCGAGTCTCCCCTTAACGAAGGTAACCTCAAGACCCACGGGGTCAAAACAGTCTCACTGTTCCATGAAAGGACTTGGAGCTCATGACCTTACAGAGCTGGGAGATGGTCTTAGGCCGTTTGCCATTTGCTCCTTCTGTACAAGCCCAGATTCTGCTGGGACAGAAGGAAGCAACCAGAAGGGCACTGTTTGCTTGAGACAGGGACAAAGTGGGGGGTCTCAGTGTGAGAGAAGGAAAATCAAGAGGCTAGCTGATGGCGGAGGTATTCTTTGTCCACGGGAAAGTCTTGCCCAGGGCCAGCTCCAGCACTGGGCAGAGTCTGCCCTGTACACCGCACTCAGCAAATCCGGGCTTCCAATCCTTCTCTTGAAAAGCCCGAAACATCAGCCAACCAGAGTCGGTTTCCATGGAGAACTAATACACAAGGACCACTTAAGACAACTCTCACTGTATCTCTGATAGTAATGGAATCGAAGTCTTTCCACCGAATGGTGATTTTTTTTCCCCTCTCTCTATTCATCAGACCATTTTTTCTGCGACTGGGCAGTTTTTCCTTCTGTCCCTGTATTTGAACTTGCTGATTGCCTCAGACAGAGTTGGAATCCCACAGCTGTTGGCTGACAGGGACAGGGAGAGGCTCGCACCGTCCTTTCATTCACTTGTTGCAGAAATATTACGACGTGCCTGCTGTGTGCTGTCCAGTGCAAGCATGGGTTAAGCTTCTCTCTTCTCTACTCACCAGGTCTACCTCACCTCCCTCGAAGCCTTCCGAGATTAACATAGATAATCTAGTCATTGTTTTTCTGCTGTTTTTCTGAACAAAAAATGTCTGCATTTTTCTGAACCATGCATTGCCATGGTGTTCTCAAACAATTTGCGTAGAGCACAGTGGTTCTCAATCTTCCTAATGCTGCGACCCTTATACAGTTCACGTTGTGGGGACCCCCCCTACCATACAATTATTTTCGTTGCTACTTCATAACTGTAATTTTGCTAGCGTTGTGGACTGTAACGTAACTATCTGTGTTTTTCCGAGGGTCGTGGGCAGGGGTCATGACCCACAGTTTGAGAACCACTGGTATAGCAACTCTCTCTCTCTTGCCTGCGTCTCGGCTGCCCTCTTGTGATAACGGCTGCCTGGGCAACTTCAGAAACAGAAAATGGTCAAAGCTTTGTTGATAGCAGCTTTCTAGACAAGCTGTTCCTGATAGTCCCTGCCTGTGCACAGCTCGGGGTTCTGAAAGCCACCCCCACAGATGTCCACAGGGGAGCTGGAGTTTCAGTAAGCCAGTTTAAAACAAATAGCAGCATCAGTATAAACTGTGATTGCAAAGTCATTTAATTCAAGATTGTGTTGTCAACTTAAAGTCTTTAATGCCAAAATCCTTAGAAGGAAAAACGCCTTATTTAGGACAAAAACTCCAGGGAAGAGAGAAAGGTTGCTTTCAAATGTATAACAGTATGCCAAAAGTTGTACTGGTTTTTCAGACCTTGAGTAAATACAAAACAAAACATGCGTGCCCTCGTACATGCGCGCGCGCGCGCGCGCGCGCACACACACATTTGGTGGTTAAGGGCACTTGCTGGTCTTGCAGAGGACCTAGGTTCGGTTCTGAGCACCCACATGGAGTGGGTCACTACCACCTGTAAATCCAGCTCTAGGAAATTCAGTGTCCTCTTCTGACATCTACAATCACCAGGCTCAGATGTGGTGCACACACATACATACATGCAAGCAAGCTCGCACACACATACAAACTAAAAATAAGTACATCTTTAAAAATTACAATTTACATATTAAATAGTACAACAGTAGAATGATTTGATATCATTTTAAACAGAAAGGGGGGATTTTTCAGGTTACAAAATCCCTCCCCCCTAAAAAATTTTTAATCACTTTTTAAAAGTGGGTATGACAAATGTATTCAGTGACTAATTGTGTCTAAGTCCTGTTTCACTAATAACCAATGACATTAAATGTAATTGAATACAAATCAAATTTGCATTTGATACAAAACAGTGAGATAGCCACAGGACTATGGCGGCAACAGCAGGCCTCCTCATTACGACACCCTATCTAGTCTTGCTCTTCTAAAGAAGATTTTTTATTCTTTAAGGTTTAGGGACAGAAAATCACTAAAATCTGAGGGGAGAGAAGGGTTCCCCCACCCTGCTAGCTACCATTAAAGGACGCGGGAGAGATGCGGCAGAAAGAGGTGTTTGTTAAATAGTGGGAGGCATCTTACAAAGTGGCAGCTGGCTGTGATTTCCAGGACTCATGCCTATATATTTCCCCAAAGTTCACCGCCTTTCCTGCTACACGCTCAGAGGAGGAACGCTGGCCATCTACTCTCTGTGCACGAGGAATGGACTCCTTCCCCCTCAGAGAGGTTATACAGGTTAGTTTCAGGCCTAAATAGAAACTGCATTAATGATAGTGAGGATGATGATAATATGACGATGATGATGATGGTGGTGGTGGTGATGATGATGATGATGATGATGATATACTATGTAGAATAGGTATTCCAATAACTACAGAAAGGATGTATGGAAACAGCATCATAGAGATTACTATGACAAACGGGAACACCAGGCGGATCATGTGAGTCTAAAAGCAGAGACCAGAGACCAGGTTCCCTCAGTTGTAGGAGACAAAGTCTACCTTTCGCATTTATAGAATGAATCGGTGGTTTCTCTTTTAAAAGTACAACGGCAGCTGCAGCTTGAAGTGTGTTGCCTACCGCTCAAATGACCGTTCCATAGTTCATATAACCTCAGAAAACAACAGCAAAATGACATTAGTGTATCGAGCGCATGACAAACACGGCCCAGGTGCATGATGTTCAAACCTGGTCACCATGGCAGGCAGGACTCCAGGGGACCAAAGGCAAGACCAAAGGAACACAGGAACTCAGAGAGCTTAACTTGACTTTCTTGCCATTTCCGGCAAACCCCAAACCATAGAAGCTCCCTCACTGTGCGGATTCCTCTAGGCTGTGACCTAGAGTCTTTCCACACCTTCAACATGACCTGCCACTCAAGTGACATTTGTCAGGCTTTAATGCTTTTCAACCTTTAAATATCTCTTATTTGTCACACCTTTCACTAAACTAAAAAAAAATATCACTTTTTTGAGTGTGCTGCTGCATGCCTTGAGTGAGTTCAACCTGGACCCCCTCAGTGCACCTTCTGTGAAACATCTTGGAACGTGTCAGAACTCAGCCACATTTCCCTTCCTGAGGAAGTCTGAGCCACGCTAATGTTGACTCTCCCAACCATGCATCATAAAGGGGCAACAGAGGGCAAGGTCTTCCTAACATACTCAAAAGACCCACTGTTAGTAGAATATCCTCCCAATGAAATATGAACAAGCGCACCACCATCTTGGGTTTTAAGAGGAGAGAAAGCCTTTGTTAACAATGCTAGAGTCAGTTAATCCCACCAGGGAGAAGAGAAACTCAACCGAAAAACCAAACGATCATCCAGCTACATGTTTTTAAAGTGTGAATAAGCAGAAAGAGGGAGCAGGAAGTGGCTGTTCTTTGCTGTTTTAGGCTGATTTGAAATTAATTATACTAAATTATACATCTTAATTAAAATCTTACTTTTTTATTACACAATAGAGTCATTTTAGAGAGAGGACAAATCTGGCGTTTTTAAAACATAAAGGATTAGAAGGAATGAAGCCCCAATTCAAGACACAGATGGGTGATAATACAAGTGCTCTCTTGACTCATTAATAACCGAGCTATGGAAGATGGAATCCTGTATTTAAAAAGCCATTACCCGTATCACTGACTTTTACTATCAACGAAGCGAATAAAGCCCGTACTTCCAACTCAGGGGTTATCTGATAGCATTCTTCCAACGGCAAAGCCTAAGTGAACGCTGCAAGCCAGAGAGAGAGTGAAAGTGAGCAGACATTGTTCAGAAGCAGAAGCATGGCCGCCACTGAACTCTTACCTTCAAAGAACTGCTGTAGGGCTTCATTTTCGTCTAGCACATCCATACTGCTGTTTCCTCTTCAATCAAGGGCTGGCAGACCTCTGGAAGGAAGTGCTGTCCTTGGGGACTCAAAGCCTATGAATACACTCCTCAGGTAGCTCCATATTCTTTTCATGGATGTGAAGCATTTCTTCAGCCATCAACTAACTCATTGAGCCTGTAAAGATGGCTAAGTCCTCAAATGTGATTGATTGTAAGACAAAAGGGCGTGCGACCACACAGGGGAAAAAATCATGAAGAGGGAAGTAGGGACAAATCCATCCCTCTTAGTCCAGGAACTATTTCTACTTTGCCTCTGGTCTTTGTTTGAAGGACCTTTGTCCTTAGTGGCATATGTAATTACATAAATGGGCAATAAATGCCCAGCCTTATCTCTTATGTGTCCCGTACACACTGTTTCTATCTTCACCTTCATCAGGCAGATCCATTTGGCCACCAAGAAAAGATACAGTCATTTTCCTTAACCTCAGAAGGGGCACACATCAATATAATCATTTTCATAGGTGGCCAAAAAAGACTGGGTTATTTCAAAGGCTTGGTGAGAATAAAAAGAAGTCGTTCAATATTTTCAAATGTAGGGTGGAAAATTACATTCCTCAGAACACACTTAGTCTACGTCTTCAAAAATCTATATATTTTTGAAGGTATAGACCAAGTATGAAAGTCCCTCTATACTACACACACGGAGCATTATTTACTTGTCTCTTGGTTTCCTGTAGCAAGCTCAGCTTCACCCAAGTCAACTGAAAGATAAAATGGAAAATCAATGCAATCGTCCTGCTCAGTCGTTCAGGGTTTTGTGACGGAATGCACTCGCACATGACTGGGCTAGTCATAGGCTTCGCCTCCTCGCATGGCCCCCATAGTCCATGGGTGCTTCTCTTTGTTCCTCCCTTCATGCATGTTTTAATGACCACTGCGCATCTATCAACCTGCTGCCCGAGGCAGGAGCTAAAACACTGACCAACACTTGTGCAGATATCTGTTAATCCCCCAGCGCTCCCACACCCACAGCTGACCTCTCTCCTGCACCATATTACTACTTTGTGGTTTAAAAAAAATTTAGTTATGGGGTTGGGGAGATGGCTCAGTGGTTAAGAGCACTGAATGCTCTTCAAGAGGTCCTAAGTTCAATTCCCAGCAACCACACGGTGGCTCACAACCATCTAGAATGAGATCTGGCGCCCTCTTCTGGCCTGCAGGCATACATGCAAGCAGAACACTGTATATATAATAAATAAATCTTCACAAAAAATTTAGTTACACACACCCCTATACAGCTGACCTTTATGAGAAAAGGAGTATGCTATATGTAGTTTTCTGACTGTAGCTTTTTCATTCCATCTATGCTATTAAGTTACTACATTGCAAGGAGCCAGTACTTACACAATTTGGTACCATGCAACAATCCATTATGTGAACATATATCCCCCTATAGATATACCTTTGATGTTTTTTTCTAGAACATGCTTATGTATATATTCTGGGATATGTTGTGTAAGTATTTCTCTTAAGCACACACCTAAAAGTGGAATAGCTGCTAGCCATAGTTGCCCACACTTACAATCTAAGGGCTTGGGAGGCAGAGGCAGGAGGATTGTCATGAGTTCAAATCAGCCTGGGCTATACAGTAAGTCAGTTCCAGGCTAGCCTGAGCTACATAGTGAGACACTGTCTCAAAGAATGAAAGTGAGATTACTTGTTCACAGATATACAAATGCTCAACAGTTTCCATTCTCTTACCTTCAAAATTTATTGTCATGTATTAACTGTAAAAAATGGGTTTCATGATGACATTTCTGTGCATGTGTTTTATGTGCCCACTCTCTTCACAGGAGCCCCACCACCACCACCACACACACACACACACACACACACACACACACACACACACACACACACACTAGTCCCAAATGAATGGCTTTACACAATGGACATCTATCACCTGACACATGGGCAATACATGACTGATCGTATTGGTTGAAATCTTCAAAACTGGATTAGGCTTCTTCATTTTTGCCAGTTGGATCGATCTAAATATGTCACTGTGGTCTTGTTTCTCTGGTTGAGAATAAGAACTTTTTAAATGTTCATTGTCATTTATGTACTTCTAACTTCAGGGGAGAAAAATAACCCTTCGTCTTTCGCCCATTTTTCTGTTAGGTTGTCTGCTATGGGATGTTCTGTATGGCAAATATGTTGCTGATTAGTCAATAAATAAAACACTGATTGGCCATTGGCTAGGCAGGAAGTGTAGGCGGGACAAGGAAGAGAATAAAGCTGGCAAGTGGAAGGCTGAGTCAGAGAGACACTGCCAGCCGCCATGATGACAAACAGCATGTGAAGATGCCGGTAATCCACGAGCCATGTGGCAAGGTATAGATTAATGGAAATGGATTAATTTAAGCTGTAAGAAGATAGAGATTTGTCCTGACTGTGGGCCAGGCAGGAAAACTCTAGCTACAGTTGTCTGTCCTGCTGCTGTAGAACCCAGGGCCTTGTACATGCTCGACACGCACCCCATCACTCAGCTATATCCCTGTATTAGTTACTATAAAATACCATTACCAAAGGCAGTTTAAAGAGTCTATTTGGGCTTACGGTTGCAGAGGGGTAAGAGTCCATCCTGGCAGAGAGAACCATGGTGGGAGGAACAGGAAGCTGAGAGCTCACATCCTTTAACTATAAACACAGAGCAGAGAACAAACTTGGAATCTGAGGGAGGGGTGATATCCTTCAAAGCCCCCCTAGTGATGTACGTCCCTCCAGCAAAACCACACTTTCTAAACCTCCCTCAAACTTAAAATCCTCCTGCCTCAGTCTCCTGTATAATTATAGGCATGAACCACCAAACTGAATTCTATATAGAGTTCATGATGCTGACAAATGTCTTCCCATAGTCGGCAGCTGGGCTTTAATCATTTTGGTGGACCAAAGTTCTAAAGTAAGAATTTAAAACACAGCCGATTTTATTTTATACTTATCTTTTATGATTTCTCTCTGCCTCAAATTTAAATTCTTAAAGAAGAGATTCACATGTATTTTAAAATGTATTTTGCCTATATTTTGTACATCAGAAGCCCTAAAACTCAAGATACTTAAGTTGTATGTGTTGAGGAAGATTTGATTTCTTATTCCCCCTGCCCCCGTCTTTTTGGGTTGATCTCATTTCATGAACACTTCTACTATTCACCTATAGCATCAGTTCTCAACCTTCCAATTATGACCATTTTGGAATCACCTATCAGATATCCTACATATCAGACATTTACATTACAATTCATAACAGTAGCAAAATTACAGTTATGAAGTAACTAGGAAAATAATTCTATGGCCAGGGGGTCACCACAACATGAGGAACTGTATTAAAGGGGTCGCAGCGTTAGGATGGTGGAGAAGCATTGATCTACAGCATGCCTGCTGTGTCAATATCAAGTTTACGTACACAAATCTGCTATAGAGCTGTGGACTGGCTGGTCTGTCCATTTCTGCATATGCTAACACATTAATATCCAGCCTCATAAGTAGGGTTCAAAGACCTCCTTTCTTCTTTTCCATTGGTGCCTTGACTTTTTATTATCTTTTAGTCAGTCACATACATTCATAACCAATGAAGTCAAGCCCAGGAGGAATGCTACCTACCTATCACTTAGTAAGAACTGGTAGTTTTTGTTTTCCTAGCCATGAGCATTTAATCTGTCTTTAAGTTTTATTATCACCTTCTCTATACAAAACTAGCAAACATTTGAATTCTCAATTATATATTGATCCTTAATTTTAGTAAACTGCCCAATTAAGGTCTAATAATGTGATGGTGGGCTTTTAAATTGGGTTTTCTGTGAGTACAACCACATAAACTGCAAAACTTTTTTTAGTCTATCTCCTTTCCAATAATTAGACTGGTTTTTTTTTCCTTATCTTTCTGTGTGGTGGTAATATTTCTATTACTTTGTCAGATTTTTAAAATGAGGAAAATTATTATCCTTGTTTTGACTTTGAAGAATTTTAATTTTTATTTATGCTAAGTGTGTGACTGTGTGTGGGTAAACACACATGGATGCGGGTGCCCTCGGTGCCCACAGAGGCCGGAAGAGGGTATGAAACTCCCTAAAGCTAGAGTTATAGGCAAGTGTGAGGTGTGTGGTGATCTAGTGTGTACCCTAACAAAATTTGCCGGAAGATCAGAGGACATAAATAGCCACTAGGTTAAACACAGAGGCCAGGCAGTGGTGGCGCACACCTTTAATACTAGCACTCGGGAGGCAGGGATTTGTTTGGATCTCTGTGAGTTCAAAGCCACCCTGGACTACAAGAGATTGACTCAGTTTAGGAGAGAAACACAGAGCCAGGCAGTGGTGGCACACACCTTTAATCCCAGTGCTTGGGAAGCTCACAGGCTTTTAATGCCAGCACTAAGTAGGCTGAAGAAAGGTATAAAAGGTGTGAGGAGACAGGGACTAAAGCCTTTTCAGGCTGAGGAGTCCTGGAGGTAAGAGGTGGCTGTGGCTTGTTCCTTTGTCTCTCTGATCTTTCAGCATTTACCCCAATATCTGGTCTGGGGTTTTTTTATTATAAGGCCATTTTAGAAATTCGTGCAACAGAGGCACTCATTTTTTTTTTTTTTTGGAGAATTTTATATATTAGTATTTACAACCATTTCACCTCTATCCCTCCTCCCTCCAACTCTCCCACATCCCCATGTCTCCTCTCAAATTCATGGACTCCTCTTCTTTATTGTTGAATACACACACACACATATAGATATAAAAATACAACCTGCTGGGTCCATTTAACGTTGCTCTTATGTTCGGGGGCTGACTACTTCATACTGGATAACCATTTAGGGGGCTCATCCCTGGGGAAGATCGATTCTCCCACTCCCAGAAGTCATGGTCAGTAGTTCGTCGAGGGGCGGGGCCTTGTGAGTTTTCCTCCATTGTGGGTCTTTTTCTCTCCAGGTCTTGTCTTGTTGATTATTTTAAAGCTATTCCTCATGTTCTTCTCCCAAGAATAGTGATTACAGCATTTTCAGGCATCCTTATCATATCGAAATTACTCTCCCACTTAAAGATGACTCCGTTATTTTTAGCAGGTATCGATTTTATCAGGGTTGTTTTTTTTTTCTTTTGCATCTATTGATCAATTGGCTTTTTTACTTTCATTCTACAGCAAAGAGGTCAATTTTCTAAGATGCCACTTTGCTGCATTCTTGAGGTAAGATTTCATCTGGTCAGTGTGTTAGGTCCATGACTATATAAACCCATACCTTTCGTTCCTCACATTGATTCTATGAGGTGCTAGCAGCAATATGATATTAGTTTGGCTGTGGCTGGCATCTTATTATCTGAATAAATTTGGATATCAGAATAACCCATTGGTCTTGGTAAAATTATTTGTGCCTAAAACTTTGTGAGGAAAATCTTAACTATCTCCTTAATAAGAATAGTAAAGCTTATTTCTTGTTCGTCTACTTCTTCCTGGAACCTTGCTTGAATTTCCATGGTAACTGGCATGTCTGATGATGCCCGCTGCATCTGGTGTCTTCAGAACCTATAATGGCAACTGTTTCCATTCCCAACATTGGTTATCTGTGCAGTTTTCTCCATGATAAACTTGCCTAAAATTTTTCTCATTTTTTCAGTCAACTTTTGTTGTCCATGCGTTCTTGCTTGGGTGTTACAGATTTCCTTCTTTACTCCACTGGTCTTATTTCTGTAATTTTATTCCATCACTTTGCTCACTCTCAATCAGTGGCTTCATCCTTCCTAAAACTCTGTGACTCTGTAATACAGCTCATTTTGTGGTGACCCCCCCCAGCATAAATTTATTTTTGTTGCTACTTCCTGTAATTTTGCTACTGTTATGAATAATGTAAACATCTGTGCGTTCCCATGGTCTTGGGCAACCCCCATGAAAGGGTCATTCCATCCCCTATGGGGGTCACAACCCCCAGGCAGAGAACCACTGGTCTAAAAGGATTGGTATATGATTTCTTCTCAAGCCTAACTCTTTGTATCTTATGTTGTTCTTCAAGACTTAGAAATTAAACATTTTCTAACATTTCCATTAAAAAAAGAATAGGGTCTCAATAAGTCCATGCTGGCTTTGAACTTGCTATGTAGCTAAGGATGACTTTGAACTCTTTATCCTCCTGCCTAATGGGGGGAAGAGGGAGGATTCTAGGCATGGTCATGACATCTGGCTGTGCTTCATCCCCTCCTCCCTTTTTGTCTTTGTAGTTTGATGCAGTAGTCACTTCTATCTCCAATGCTCGCTTTTAACTTAAAGGTGAGATTAAATTCAATGACGAACGTGATCAGAATATGCTCCTAAATATTTCCCCTGAAGTGTTAAATCAAACCCTCTCGGGATAGCCAAGGTGGCCACGAGGCCACACCTCTCTGGAGATGGGGATAGTTCGTTTGCCTGCAGGTCACTCCCCGGGTCAGCAGAATTGTAATCCGTATGGTCCTCACACCACTCCTCCAGCGCCCGTTCACCATCCTCCACATCATGTTCAGCCTCTCCCAAGAACTGGATACTGGCTGTATCAGGATTGTTTCACATAACTTTTCCCATGTGCTTTTCCTCCGTGCTTCTCCTCTTTCACCCATTTTTTTTTTTTCAGTTTCTCAGAGTTCTGTGCCAAAGCTGACCTTCCAATCTTAGAAAGCCTCAACTGTACCAGCTTATTTGGTCATTTTCACTTTCCTTACACAGCTGCTACCAAAGACCATCATCCCATCAAGACTGTCCTCCAAGATAAGCAAGTTTGACGTGTCTAAGATATCGGCATCTTCTAGATTTCCTGGAGAACATTCCACAAGGAGCTTCCTCCTGGGCATTTCACTGGATGTGAACAGTTTGCTCATCCCCAAGATGGCAGTTCCGGTGAAGCAGGGTGGCTTTCCTGCTAATACATGTGAAGAGTGAACAAGGCCGCTTCCAGCTGCAGGGATGCCTCCCAGGCTGGTGAACAAAGCCTATGCATCCCTCCTTGTCTGGGAAGTACAGGTGCCTGTCAAGGTTAGGAGCAGCTCTCCAGCGTCTTAGGACTTTGTCCAATGAAGTGCCGGAGAATGCTGTAGGAGCAAAGTCCAGTTATAGTTTGGAAGACTAGCTGTCTGGAGGGTTGGATCACTGTACATTCGGTATCAGGTAGAGCCTCAGTCCTCTTGGTGCATCCCTTAAGAGCCTCCCTCACAGTGCAGCTGTCTGGCCGTTGAGAGGACCAGAGCTGTACAAGGTAAGCATCTGCCTGGGCAGGAGTCGGGAAAGATGATGCCAGAGTCTTGTTGAGCTGTTCATCACTGTCATCCATCACCATGGTCCTGCCTGCCACCCGTGGGTCATTCCCACACCCAGGGATGCTGGAGTGGAGACGGTGCAGGAGCAGAGTTACAAGGTGTTAGTACTTGTTATCTTAGTATCTATTTGGGCTACTAATCAGATACACACATGTAATTTCACTAAATACATTTGGTATAAACACTTACACTTCACATAAACACTATCATTTTCTTCATTTCCCCCATTCTGCTACTCCAGCCTCTGCCCTATGCTTTGTGAGTACGTATCATACATTTGAATCCAATTTGACTCTTTTCACACAATAAACTGCTGAGTTTATCGTCTTCTAGCATCTTATTTTTATTTCCGTGTCATGTGCTTTTCTACTTGGTCATTTTTATTCCTGTTGCCCTGCTGACACTGCTACCTTTAGCAGGTAAGAAATCTAATGAAACTCTACAATTCCTGGTCTGTGCCCACTGCCGATGCTGGAAAGTGTTCGTTCAGGATAGTCAGAGACCTGCTGTTCCTTGTCTTCCTGTAGTTTTCTCATTTACGCTATCAACGAGCTTTGCCCAAATATCTGGTTCATTGGGATTTGTTTTGTGGTGCTAGGGATGGAAGCCAGGGCTCTGTGCATGGTGGGCAGGTACTCTACCAGGGAGCTACACATGGAAGCCCCACTTTTTTTTTCTTTCAATTTCAGCATCTCCTGAACTTGTTTTTCTTATTTATATACTGTCTCCAAAAGTGATTTTGTGGAAAAGCTTCGGAAGCCTTGAATGAGCACATTCGGTTTGATTCTGTGGGTGGTTCAGATTTCTAGTGGGCAATCCGGCCATGGCCGCGACCATCCTTAAACACTAGGCATGAACACGCAGGAAGACCCACAATGTTCACAGAAGTGTGCATGCATAAGGTAACTCACCACAACGTCACGATATGTAAAGAACTGAAAACAACCCAATCTCTAGAAACAATTAAATTGTTTAATTACAATCAACATACAGTGATCAGGGTGTGGAGATCTGCACCAGAGAAAAGGCCTGCCAGGTACAGGGGTTGTCACCAAGCTTGATGTCCTGAGTTTGCTGATCACTGGAAACCACACAGGGGGAGGAGAGAACAGATTCCCAAAAGCTGTCAGGTACCTCCAATGCACAGGCACGCCCCCACACAAATACATAAACTGCAAAAACCTTCTTTTTAGGATGTGGAGGTTTAATCACAGGGAAATCTTATTTATTTATAAAGCAAGAAGGAAGGGCTGGAGAGATGGCTCGAGGCTCTTGCAGAGAACCTACGTTCAGTTCCCAGTGCCCACCTGGCAGCTCACAACTGTCGACAACTCCAGTTCCAGGCCTGACTCCCTCTTCTGGCCTGTGTGCACTAGGCACGAGTGTGATGCACATACACACATGAAAACATTCACACACACACACATACACACACATACAATCAATAAACAAGTCTTTTTGTTTCAGAGCCTGAGCGTAGGAGTAGAAAACACCTCGGAGTCCAAGGCTTTTCTTCAAAGCTGTGAGCAGACAATAACGTGGGGTCTCCTTTCCTACACTTTGTCTCCATCATGAACCTCTTTTACTGGCAGGAATTATGTTAGTAGTTTCTTCGTGTTGGCTTTAGTTAAAACTTAAGAGATCAAGTGGTTGCCCAATACCTCAGAACTAGCAGATACTGTTCTTTTAGACCACGACACTGTTTGTTTATTTAATATCCTTTGATTCCATGATAGTGCTCAATGCGTAACCTGAGCCCCTACATCAGGTTGCTCAAGAACGCTCCTCTAAGGTTAAGCTCTCTTGGCTCTTCATTTTCTGTTTGACAAATCACTACAATAAAGGAATTCACTGGGTTATTGCAAGCAGAGTAACAATAGCTTCCAAACCCCAGTTAAAAACCTTTCTGCAAAGGAGGAGTGGAGAGGGGGGCGGGTGGGGGAGGGACTGGGAGGAGAGGAGGGGGGGTGGGGAAAATGTTATCGGGCTAGAAAAAAAAATTAATAAAAGAAAAAACCTCACGGTGGAAAATGAAACAAATTAAAACCTGTGTTTCAATGTCAACATACACACAGACACACACGGAGTCCTGTTCACACAGCTCCCTCCTTGCTTCCCACAGGGTACCACGTGAAAACTCCTGCTGCCGTCTGCGACTCTCTATGTCAAGTCAGAGCTAAGGAAGAGACACACACTCAGTCTGATATTTATTTGGTGCTTTTGATTTGCAGTGTTGAATTACCATCACCAGCACACCTGCAACTCTTCGTAGTGCGCTCCATTAAGGGATAAGTAAGTACAGCTCAGTCGCTTTCGGAGAAATCACAGCGCTTCTTAGTGTCATATGCAAGAGGACCTAAGTCTTGCGTCCTCTCCTCGGAAATAAATATTAACCATAACAATGTTCCGCCACTCTTCAGTTGTCCAGGGCGGAGCACACACGGCCCCATGCAGTGCGTCAGAGTTCCTCTTTGAAATATCCCAGCTTTGCCAACGACATCTCCTTTCTCAACTGCATAACTTCCCAAAACATCTGATCAACTGCACAGACAGAGAAGAGACATGTCAATCATAACGTGTAATTACTACTCAATCGTCAAGGAAAATGTGAGCTTTGCTGAAATGCAAAGCTGGGCCTTTCCTCACACTGCGCATGTCTCACAGACTTCTCCGTGTTCTTGTGGGCACCCAAGTAGCAGCCATTAAGCAATACTCATTAGTTATGTTGTGATAAACACAGGTAAAAGTAGGCATTTCAGTGTCTAGAGTAAACACTAATTCTGTTCCCTCCTTAAGTATATTAATGCTCAATTATTCAAAGGCTGTTATTCAACTGGAGAGTCTTCTGCACTGGGGTGTTCTTCCTTGGATGTTTCATTCTCCC
This sequence comes from Peromyscus californicus insignis, assembly GCF_007827085.1. Lineage (NCBI taxonomy): Eukaryota > Metazoa > Chordata > Mammalia > Rodentia > Cricetidae > Peromyscus > Peromyscus californicus. Next base: position 33,943,307 of record NW_026294535.1, read on the forward strand.
AGGACACAGAAAAGTCAGTAATGTTCCTTGAAGTGATAAAGGGAAGTTGTTTTGTATGGCTCAAGTCAGAAATAAAAACAAATGCTGACGTTCAACTGTACATTTCCATTGTCCACACTTCTTTTTTAAATTCCCAGTCCAAGTGGGAGAGGAGGGCTCTGTGCTTCAAGCCATACAAGGTCTGTGGTCAGCACACGCTGACTCGTCAGTGGTCTCATCAGGGGATATCTGTCCCTAAAGCACATCTGGCAATGTCTGAAAACAGTGAAAACGCTTTTCACTGTTGTGTCTTGAGGTTCTACTGGTATCTAATGAGTAGAGGCCAGAGATGCTGTAAAATATGCTATAACACACCCAAACACACACACACACAATTATCCAAGCTCAAAATATCAATACAAGAAAGTATTCATTATCTGAAATGCTTGTGAGAAGAAAGGGACCAGATTTTAATTTAAAACAAAACAAAACAAACATTTACAAAGACACAATGAGATAACCTTAGGGAAAGGGCCCAACTTCCAACTCAAAATTAAAAGGCTTCAATTCGGAGCCTGTGTGGTGGCTCCAGAGGCAGAGACAGGAGGATTTCTGTGAGTTTGAGGCCAGTCTGTTCTACAGAACAAGTTCCAGAACACACAGAGCTACAGAGTGAGACCCTGTCTCAAAAAAAGAAAGTTTCCTATGGCTCTTCTACACAAAGCCTAAAAGTAGGATTTTTATTGTACACGCATCCTAACTATAAGGTCAGGCATGGTCTGCCTGCTTGTGGTATTACGTCCATGCTCGATGTTTTGTATCTTGAAGCATTTGTGTTTGGGGGGTTAAGGTGGCCAGGCTGTAGTACAAAGGCTGAGAAACTGTGCCTTGGATTTAAGTAACCCTAGTCCTTTTTTTTTTTTTTTTTTTAAACATAAGGTTCAGATAATGAATAGGTTTTAAAATTAAAATTTTGGCTTTATACAAGGGCCCTACATGGTATATCCTGTATACTAGATACATGAAGTGCAAAAATAACAGAAACCAGTGGGAATATCACATCTGTCACTCCATTCAAGGCACTTTCTTCCTATTTTCATGAAGCAAATTGTTTTCAGACTTCCCTCAAATCTTTTATTGTCACAAGGAGAAAATTTGCATCATATTATCCATGAACAGGTATCCAAAAGATGTTATTAAAATTATAAAAATCATTACACACTTACAAACTACATTTGTTTTATAGCCTTTAGCTCCAACATTAGAGACTGGTCCATGCCTCCTTTATACATTAAAATTAATTATATGCAATTCTAAATAAATATGGCAGTTCCATATACCAGAGCCATAAGGACTGAATTGAGTCTTTGCCAGTCTAATTTTCCCATAAATTTTTCACTCGTGTATGTGACTGAAAAGAATTAGTCTTGCAGTACAGAAATATTTTCAACACCTATAAAAATCTACATGGAGAATTTCCCACAATGTCAAATACGAAAAGATGGCTCTTCCTTCAGTTCTGAAACAGTCATGTGTACTCAGTAAGTGCGCTCTGTAGCTGTCATAAGGCACCAGCCTTCATGCTGGGTAGTTAAGACTCTGGGTTACAGTCCATTAGCAACCCTGGAAGGCGACACTGAAATCTTAACATAATCACAACAGTCAGCGCATCCGTTTCTGCTGCTTCAGAATGCGGTGATCTTCTCTCTGTTCAGAATCATCACATCAATGCCTTCTAAAGTCACACGTGAAAGTCGAAACCACAGGAAACTGACAGTTGGCCCCTTACACTTTCCATCAATGAGAAGAAATCCAACCACTTGTAGAGTTTGCCCCTCATTCTCACACACACCCTCCAAGTACTGGCAACCAAACTGGGACTTCACTCGTGCTCAGGGAGCACTCTACCACTGAGCTACACCCACCCCAACATTTATTCTTAAACTTCTTTGATTTTTTTTTTTTAGGCAGGATGCCATTACCTTGCTTAAGCTGGCCTTGAACTCATCCTACAGTTCTCAATGGCCTTCAATCTGTTATCCTCCTGTCTCAACCTCCCAAGTAGGTGCCATTTAATCTTTCAAGGGTAAATGCAGTAAGCTCCAGACACCCTTTACATTTATAGTTTGACTTATCATATATCCCTAGCAAGGTAAAACTGGTTCTGTTCAAAACTCAGGAGTGAAATGAGGGAAATAAAAACATCATTTTTGGAAGACACATTTCTTTTCTAAAGGATCCATACATTTTGTTAGAACTATAAGGGAAATTCACTGGACCACAGGTATAACGGTTTATTTCTGCACATTGCTTGTCCTGATTGGCTAAACTTCAATGTAAATGTTCACAATGAATTGAGAGCACTCACCATCCTGCTGTTTCACAAGTCCCTGCTGAATATATCGAATGTATGTAAAAAAGTTACATACAGAAGTGATCTAGGACGAAGGGAGAGGTGTCAGTACTAGTCAGTTTTACGGCAAAGCAAACATTATTAAACATCATGGTCATGTTGTCACTTACCCTGTATCTGCAAAAAGGAGAAATATAGTAATAGTTGCTTGAATCCCCTAGTTTAATTCTGTGCTTACAGGACTTACTCTGGCCAGTGAGAGCACATTTTCTGCAAAATAACAAATTTCAGTTTTATTTTATAATTAAAAGCATTGCCCCCCCCCCTTTTTTTTTACAAGTCGTCTCTTCATTAAGATACAAATTATCTGAGAACCTAATGTATGTCAGGCCTGTTCTGGATGCTGGACCACCGTAATGAAAAGCACCAAGTCCCTGCCATGTGGACTTCTGTTCCAGTAGGGGCTTCGGACCGTAACACTGAGCATGCTTCTGGAAACGGACGTGGATGTTTTCCATACATGCCCTAGCTGAGAGCAAATCTACAAGGGAGGGAGGCAGCAGCTGCAGGTCAGTGCTCCGCCTGCTAACAGAACTTCATCTTCCTAGCTGAAAAGACTCTAGTCCAGATTATTCAAGTCTTAAAAACCATTGCTAGTGGTTTGCAGGGTAACAGCCTCCAAATGGAATGTGTTCGATTGGTAGGTCTGGCTGTAGGTTTGGCTGCATTTAGTATGCGACGTAAGAAGTATAAAGAAATAAGATGGCCTTTCAGCAGGAAACCTTCACACCTGAGTGAGAGGTCCATCTCACACCATCCTTTCTACCTGCAGCCCTTCTGGCTGGACAAGGCTACACAGTTCTGGAGGGTATACTGTGGCTCACTCCTCTTGAAGGCCTGTCACCAAGCAGCCATTCACTGACTGCTACGTAAGTGATGAGCCTCCTGTCACCACGCTGCTCCAGGAGGGGAAGCAGGTTATCAGGCTGGACTTGCAGCAGCCTGGCCATCAACCCAGTCAGCTGGGAGCTGGAGCAGACACAGCTACCAGTCTTTGTCAATGCAAAATTAGCATAGCTCTCAGTACAACTAAGTGGCCACAGCACCTGACGTGACATCACAAATTACACAACAGAGAACAACAATATATATATATATATATATATATATATATATATATATATATGAACTACATTAGATTTCAGTTCTACCTAAAAAAAAACACGACCCAAATGTTCCTCCACATTAAGAAACCAAGTGGAAAATACATTATGTGGAACAGGGTAATTTTAGAGGTGGCCCTGCAAATCTCTTTTCAAAGAGATTATCTTTTAACTCTTTTCAAAGAGATTACTTTACTTACTGTGCACACTTATACATACACACACACACACACACACACACACACACACACACACACCTGCAAATTGCTTTATGCTCTGTGGCAATATTTCAAAGTACTAACTACTAGCTTGGGAAGGGTCAGAGGTCAGTAAATTTAAGTTGAAAGTCCTTGTAACTTGCAAAAGGTGTAACTTATTCAGAAGGAAAACGACCCTTGAATAAAAATAAATAAACAAAAAATAAAAATAAATAAAAAATAAAAAAAAACAAGTTATACCTATTCTGAAAATTTATTCTTTTAACATCTTGCTTCATTTTGAAAGGATTTTGTTAAAGTGTTCTCAGGGATTAATTTTTAGAATAATAAAATAAAAACTGCCCTTCGGAGAGAGGACCAAGCTCTGGCTTGCCAAGTCCCCCTCTGCTCTGTGGAGGGTCTTTCTCTGTGTAGGCATATGTTTCTTCGCCCCTACTAAAAGATTTTCTCCAACTGCCTTTAAAAACAGCGTTTCTTAGACGGCCATTTCTAAATGCTAATACAGGCAGTCAATACACGCTTGATTCTGGACTCCACACTCACCTGCCTGTCTCTCTGATGCTGTCATAGAACACGCTACTTCCTGCTCCTTGCTCACGCTTGATGTATGGGGGAAGGGCTTGATCCTGCCTCAACTGAATATACCAGGCTTTGCTGTCCCCCCATATGAGGACTTACCCTTTTGGAGGAGAGCATGGGTGGTGAGTCAGGGGGAAGGCGGGGGTGGGGAGGTGGGGGAGTGGGAGGAAGGATGAGAGGGGATCTGTGGTTAGTTTGTAAAATGAATAAAAAAATTAAAAAAAAAAAAAAAAGAGCACGCTACTGCTGCAGTACTTTCCATAGCTCTGGTCTCGAGAGCTCAGATTCTCGCTTGTCTTATCACATGGGGATGGCTGCACATAAATCCAGACCCATAGCTTCTTTCAAGCCAGAACTTTTTCTACTGATTTCTAAGATACTTCCAACCATTCCTCAAATGGGCGGTCACCTCTAACTTCTTCCAGCCCCAACCCCATCTAATTTTGATTTCATCTGTCACATCTCTTTCTTACCCGTCTTACCCGTCCTCTGAACAGACTGTTTTCCTGTTGAATTTATCCAGTTCCACCCGCACTCCAAACCCTAGACCAAATCTCTCCACCTCCTAGCTGGGAGCAGTGGCTCACGCCTTTAATCCCAGCCTCGAGAGGCAGAGGCAGGCAGATCTGTGAGTTCCAGGACAGCCAGAGCTCTATAGTGAGACCCTGTCTCAAACTCAAACACACACGCACACGCACGCACGCACACACACACACACACACACACACACGCACACACGCACACACACTCTCTCTCACACTCACACCTCTCCACGTCCCGGGGAGTCCCTAATCACTAGAGTGGCCGTGCCTTTCTCAAAATTCTTACAGCACTGTACCATTTCTTTAATCACATTTTCGAAACCTGGTCCCCAAGAGACCTGGCTAGGCCTTTACCTTACAGTTTGTTTAACAGTGCAATACCTGAGCCAGCAAGACAGCTCACTGGGCAAAGGCACTAGCTGTAGAGTGTGACAGTCTGAATTCAGTCCCTGGAAGCCACAGAGGGGAGAAACCAACTCCCAAAAGGTATACTGTGACTTCACATGCATGCCACAACATTCTGCCCCACGGAAAGAAAAGAAAACGTACTAATAAAGAGAAGACCAACTCTCCCTTCAGTTCTACACAGAATATATACGTGTTTCCCACAAATGCCTTCCTTCCCTGACCATCCCCATAAGCACTGATGTAAATTGCCCTCTAAATCTAACCTATCTAATTGGTTTACTAAGACCACATTGGTCCATAGCACCATTTGTCATCACCTGGAATATACTTTCATTATGTATAGTATGCGTGACATAATACAAGCATACACAAATTCTATAGTAAAAACTGCCGCATATCATGTTTAAAATAAGGCATGATTCAGACCTGCAAAGTACAGACATTGCTGTCATTATATCTGGTTTTCCATTTGAGAGGCTGCAGGGCTGAAAGGAAAATGTTTGGTGTTTGCAGAATTTAATACTATAAATTCCCCTAAAATTCAGAGGTCGCTGTGCTGTATGTAGGTCACAGCACTAGTTTAACACGATGACAACTCGGAGTAGATGTGTGACCCCCAAAACACACACGTGACCAGTTACACTAGCCAAGCGGACACGTGGTGCCAACATCCTGTAGTCATCCTGAGACTGTGTGAGTAACAACAGAGACAGATCATACCTTCTCAACAGACTCACTAGCCCCCAGCATCACAGCAGCTGGGCGGGAGCAGAGGACTCGGTGAGCTTTCTGGAGCTTCCAGTCTCCCTCAGAAGCCCACCCTGTTATTCTTAAAACGGAAGTTAAGGCACAATTACATGCTGGTTTGGGGCAAAAACACTTCCCCGAGGTTTTAGGCCTTCTTCTCCGAGGACTGGATGGGAAAGCCTGCCCTGCTGTGAAATACAGTTGCCCTCCCTTTGACAATTCATAGTTTCCAAATGCCTGTCACGTGAGGAAGACCAAACTATCTGCCAATTTCAGAATCTTTTATAGAAATATTATGGAACGTAGGTGTGGTGATATATTGTGTACCCTAATAAACTTGCCTGAAGATCACAGAACAGAAAAAGCCAGGCAGTGGTGGCACACACCTTTAATCTTAGTACTCGGAAGGCAGAGATCCATCTGGATCTCTGTGAGTTCAAAGCCACCCTGGACTACATGAGATTGACTCAGTCTAGGAGAGAAACAGAGCCAGGCAGTGGTGGCACACACCTTTAATGCCAGTACTAGGAAGCACATGCCTTTAATCCCAGGAAGTGATGGCTGGGCAGAGAAAGGTATATAAGGAGACAGGAACTAAAGGCTTTTCAGCATAAGCGTCCATTTCGGCTAGAGGCCTTTCAGATAGAAAGCCTTTTCAGGCTGAGGAGTTGGTGAGGTAGAAGGTGGTGGCTGTGGCTTGTTCCTTTGTCTCTCTGATCTTTCAGCATTTATCCCAATATCTGGTTCCAGGTTTTTTATTATAAGACCTTTAGAAAATCCATGTTACGCGTAGGGACTATTTTTTTAAATTATGTATATATACATATATATCGGATCTGTGTGTGGGTATGTTCACATAAGTGCTGGAGTCCACACAGGCCAGAAGTATCAGATCTGAGTTATAGGGACTTGGGAGTTGCCTGATGTGGGCGCTAGGACTGAACTGGAGTTCTCTCAGGAGCATCAAGTGCTGCTTACCACTTAACACCGAGCCGTCTCTCCAGCTCCTGGTGCCCTGTTTTGACTCCTGGTTAGACCAGCTCTAAGTCAGTACCTTCCCAAACTGGTTTTGATGGCAGTCCTAAGACCAAGTATTTACTATACCAACCCATAGATAACTCGTTCATTCTCTCTGTCAAAACAAAAATTTGGCCAGCAATTCACTAGACGGACTGTGAAACCCACTTGCTTCTCACCCTTAGTCCACCTGCATCCCCAGCGTGCACTCTGTCACTGAAAGGATGCTTCTCTGGAGAAGCCCATGCCCACCTCTTGCTTAAGTCAGTGCCAGTGGCCTTCCCTTGGGTTCTTCTCATCCTCCACAGCCACACTGAAATCTAAGAATGCGCCACCTTTCTTTACCAAACAGACCACAACTTTGTCTGGGGGGAAAATAAGCTTAACTTTGAAAAGCACCAATACCATCTGGGGATTTGTCTTTGGGCCACAGACACCAAGAAGAGACTGAGGAGGAGGAGAACAATAATCACATTTACAAGACACAAATGAATAAACACAACACCACAACACAAACACCTTTGAGAACTCACTCTTTCCCACAAGGCATGGGTGTGAAAACCTACTTTGGCCCTCCACATTCCACAGCGGAAGCCTTCACGAATCGGATGGGCTGCAGCCCCACAGGCTCGATGCTTAGAGTGTTGTTCTCCACGGCCTCCAGGACAGCTGAAGCCAGCTTAAGACAACAACAACAAGAATTAAATGCTGGCAGAAAAAAAAAAAAAAATCAAAATAAGGTAGTAAGTATAAGTTAGTCTCCCTTCAATTTCACAAACTTGGCCTTAGCCACCACAAAGAAGGGAGAAAAAGCTCCAACCACAATCTCCATTTAATTCCTTTCATAATTCAAGCAGTCATGATGGGCAACTAAGTTACAGTGGAAGAATTTCTTGTATTAACTGGGAGAGGATTAAAGGTATTAATTCCAGTCTCTATCCATTCCTTACCCAAGATTACACATCCACTACAAAAGCCACTTCAAAATTAACATCCTAATGCTACATCTTGCTAAATTTATGCAATAAATACTAGTCATTTACATTAGCACTATGAACTAATTTTAGCTATGTATTTTCTCAACTTGTATTTACAGGCATAAAAATCTATAAAAAAAAATAATATTTTTCCCCAAAGTCTCCTCTGATAAACAGGAAGTAAGAGGTCCGGGTTCCTCCTGGGGTGGTTACCAGCACAGTGAATGGTCGACAATGCAGGCCCATACCCGCTCAGTACTGTGCACGTCTGCAATTCTCCTTACAAGGACGCTACAGCTCGATCCTCAGAAGACTTACGCAAGACTCTCACGACTGAATTCCTTAAACATTAGTTGACAGGCTATTTAGAGACAAACTTGTCACATAGAAGAGCAAACTCCAATTATGACTTTACAGTTGTCTATGATTTATACACTATCTGATCCTCTTAAATGCTTTTAATCTGCCTACTTCATTCTTGCTCTTAACTCTGCAACAAGTGCCAAGTTAGCATTGTTTTCCCTGTTTATTTATGAACATATTTCTGTCCTGGCTTAGGTTCCGTCCTGGCAGTGGTGGAGATCAAATTCAGGCCCTGCAGGGACTAGTCAAGCCCTTCACCCTGAGCTACCCCCCAGCTCCTCACACACACTTATCGTGTGCTGATGAGCCCAGCAACTGCCTGGAACAGAGTGCGTACAGAATGAAAACTGAGCGTGGGTGTGTAAAACAAGCAAGCCCTCCTTCCATACATATCTACACGTCACACTAACACACATCTCAGTGTTGATGACCCTCGGCAAGAGAGAGGGAAAGTGTTCAGAACAGCAGTAATCACATGACATTTTACAGGAATTTATTACATGTAAGACATTAAAATATGTAACAATGACAGTAGAAAGTACAGAAGATCTATTAAAATGAAAAAAAAATTACCTCACTTTTTGCGAATGTTAAGCATGGAAAGATATCTTCCTGATAGATTTTGTCTAAAAAAGGGCATGTTCTGTCCATCGTGGGCTCGTCCTTCCAAGATCTGAATTCATTATACAGAGATAAATCGGCCTAACAAATCAGAGCAAACACAAAACAACTTTAAAAAGAACAAATATGAACCACCTGATAAAACCAAACCCTAATTTAAACATTATTAAAAGGAAATGTTCATTTAAAGTAATAAAATTCTATCGTCCCGTAATACACAATAGCAATTTTTCTTTAAAACTGATTAACTGAGTCTTTGGGTATGTCCACTATGATGTTCAAAGATGTTGCCAACATCTGAACCTCATGGGTCTCCAAATATTGTGGCTACTCTCTTCCCCCATCTGAGGGTCTCTCTATATACCCCAGCTCTCTGGAAATCACTGTGTGAGCAGGCTGGCCCTGACTAGGCTCCTGCCTCTGCCTGACCACTACACCCAGCAATACCGGAGCTCTCTGAAGACAAAGACTGCTCTGAATAGGTACTGCTCACTAGTCTTTTCTGAAAATTATCAATCCAGAGCCAAGGTAATTATTTATAACTTTATTTAAAGTGGAAAAAAATGAGTCTGACCTGTGAAATCTAGTGTGGGATGAAAACTGAGAGTGATTGTTTTTTAATAAAGATAGTCCTGGCTGAGCGGTAGTGGCGCATGCCTTTAATCCCAGCACTCGGGAGGCAGAGGCAGGTGGATCTCTGTGAGTTCAAGGCCAGCCTGGTCTACAGAGCGAGATCCAGGACAGGCACCAAAAACTACACAGAGAAACCCTGTCTCGAAAAACCAAAAATAAACAAACAAATAAATAAATAAATGTAAATAAGTAAAGACAGTCCTAAAAGGTTGGCTAAAATATCCGTTAGTGCCAGCCAGAGGGCAAAGGGCAGCAGCATGCACACCCTGCTGCGCTGACCTCCTGAACTGCCCTGCAGCAGCAGTAACCAGCCACGCCTCCTCCTGGCCAGCCTCGTCCCCTCTCCTTGTACTCAATGTGACCTAAGCCCTCTTCTCTGCAGACCCTCAGACCCCAGCCTACCGAGCCCACTCAAGGCCACCAACCGACACACAGGGCACACGCCCCAATACAGGGCCGCGCCCTCAGCCTCACAGAGCTCTGGGCCACACTTGCAGGGGCTGAGTACCCTGTGAACACGCACTGTGGGCTGGGGCTGGCCTGGGGTAGCTTAACCAGAGCTGCAGCGCCCATCAGAGAATGAAAGGCTCAGGGCACCGTGCTCTCCTAGACTTCAAAGGTGAATAATGGCAATAAAATCTCAACGTGCTCATTTTTCATTCCAAGACATAAATTTCTTGAGTCAAAGCTAAAGTCAGGAGGATAAACCATATTAAGAGATAAATATTTAAGATTTCAAATTCACTTGTGAAGTTAATCGAGAAAATAGAAATAAGCCCCAAAGCAGGAAAGTGAATAATAATCAAAGGAAAGATTCTGGCTTAAAGGCACTAATTGAAACCACTTCCTAAAAGCTGACTCTTTCAGGAACCATGGTTCCCTAAGCACTTTATAAATGCTTAATCCTCTGATTTGTGCAGGGCTGATATGGTGATGCCAGTTTACAGATAAGGCTAGGACTTAAAGAGATAAAGTAGCTTCCCAAAGCCACACAGTGTGCCAGCGGGTTTCTATGTCAACTTGAGACAAGCTAGAGTCCCCTAAAAGGAGGAAACCGCAACTGAGAAAATGCCTCCACAAGATAAAGCTGTAGGCAAGCGAGCCCAAGGGGCATTTTCTTAATTTGTGATTGACTGGGGAGGGCCCAGTCCATGGTGTGGGTGCCATCCCTGGGCTGGTGGTCTTGGGTTCTATAAGAAAGCAGGCTGAGCCAGGCGGCGATGGCGCACGCCTTTAATCAGAGCACTCGGGAGCCACAGCCAGGCAGATCTCTGTGAGTTCGAGGCCAGCCTGGTCTACAGAGCGAGATCCAGGACAGGCACCAAAACTATACGGAGAAACCATGTCTCAAAAAACAAAAAAAAAGAAAGAAAAAAAGAAAAGAAAAGAAAAGGAAAGGAAAGGAAAGGAAAGGAAAGGAAAGGAAAGGAAAGGAAAGGAAAGGAAAGGAAGAAAGACTGAACGAGCCGGGGAAGCAAGCCAGTCAGCAGCACCCCTCCATGTCCTCTGCATCAGCTCCTGCTCCAGAATCCTGCTCTGTTTAGTTCTGATCCTTAGATGATGAAAAATGACATGGAAGCCTAAGCAAAGTAAACCCTTTCCTCCCCAACTTGCCTTTGGACAAGGTGTTTCATCACGGTGATAGTAACCCTGACTAACACACACAGTTAGACCCCAAAGCCCTGCACTGTGTACATGTCTGCACACACGTGTGTTAAAAGCTTTCAGAACACCATTTCTATGACTGAAAGCCCCACCACGTTTTCTAGAGAAACAGACACATTCCATTTCATTTCAGATAAACTATCCTAGAACAGTGATTCTCAACCTTCCTAACACTGTGACCCTTGCATCCAGTTCCTCAGGCTGCGGTGACCCCCAATCATAAAGTTACTTTCATTGCTACTTTATAACTGTCATTTTGCTACTGTCATGAACCGTAAAGATTTGAATTTTCTGATGGTCTTAGGCAACCCCTGTGAAAGGGTCATTCGACCCGAGAGGGGTTGTGACCCACACGTTGAGAATCATTGTCCTAGGGCATACTTCATTCAAACCTTGATTTCTTTTGTGTAATAAAACTTCCTGACATTTTCACAAAGCATCAGGATATAAAGTGTAACCAGAACTCAAAAGTGGGTACATGTTGCCTATTCATATGCATTTCAAAAATAGAGAAGCTTTTAAAATGGTGAGAAACCATCTAAAAAGTTTTACTATAAGCAACAGGAGAAAATATATTACAGTTACTAAGTCAAAACTACAATAAAAGCTAAAATTCTTTAAAAGTACACTTATTTAAAGTCAAAGAAATCAGAATTAAAGCAACCGCTAAAGAAGTGTGTTAGATATATTTAACAGAAACAAATATGAATTTCAGATTTTGCTACATTCAGAGTTGGATAAGAACTAAACTTTTCTGGTGACCATATTCCTTCCAGTAGTTGAACAATGGTAACTCAGTTACAATAGTTAACCTTGGTAATTCAATCTAGTAATTCCTGGCTTCTACACACAAATTAACCGAATAAACACCAACAGCTTCTTCAGCATGGATTAGCTCAAGCTCAACAATGAACACAGCTTTTAAGAAAATGAGGATCCTCCCAGAATTCTTTTTTTTTTTTTTTTTTTTTTTTTTTTTTTTGGTTTTTCGAGACAGGGTTTCTCTGTGTAGTTTTGCGCCTTTCCTGGGACTCACTTGGTAGCCCAGGCTGGCCTCGAACTCACAGAGATCCGCCTGGCTCTGCCTCCCGAGTGCTGGGATTAAAGGCGTGCGCCACCACCGCCCGGCCCCTCCCAGAATTCTTGATCAACCCCCTTAGAAACAGTTTTCATCACAAATGATAATAAAACTAACAATGTTTAATAATTATATAATTTCTACTCTATACATTTCAGAATATATAGTATCTAAGTTATCGTTATGTTTTCTAAAATTCGAGGCTTCTATTATTTCTGGGTTCCGTTCGTTTTCTTGCTTAATTATTTGAATCAACTCTAGGACTTTCGTACTGTTGTAAAAATCTGCTTCTCTCAGATTCCGAATAAAAAGAGCTAACAGTAATCTTTAAGAAAATCATCTGATTCTCACACTCTTATACTTCCATTTGAATACTGCACTAATGGAGCACGCCGACTAGTGAGGACGTGACGGCCACTGGCTTTCCTTTACACAGCACGCGCCAGTTTCTTCCCTGAATGAAAATCTGAAACGCAGAAACTTACCAGGTCTGCAGCGGGGACTCCAAGGCCAGCCAGCAGAGAACAGGAGGGAAGGGCCCCTGACAGCAGCCAGCTCTAGATAAAGCCTCCCCCATCTTAATATTGCACAGTTGGTACTGAAAAAATTTGGTGGCAAAAAAAAAAAAAAAAAAAAAAAGATGACAACGGACACCTCCGTGACGGGAAGTGACAAGTCAGAGGGGACGTCCTTGGCGCATTACCTCTTTGCAGTCCTTCACAAGTGGCTGGATCACACTGAGGTCCTGGTGGCTGCCGCTCATGGCACTGCTGGTACTTTTATTCCTGGTGTGCCCCCTTTTGAAAGGGGTCTTTCCGGCCGCCAGAGGCTCCTGGGTCGGTGACGTCGGAGAGCTGGACAGCACGAGTGTCTTCAGGGCGGCCACTTCAGCTTGAAGTACGTCAATCTTGAAGAGAAATCAGCACCGTCACACACACAGCATGCTTTATGACAGATGTGGCCGAACGTCAGCAGTTTGGTCAACACACTTTCAAGGACAAAAATAAGTTCAATTTGTATTTTCTGTGGGGTAATGAAAGGAAAGTAATCCAAGTTTTTGGGGTGTCCGTATGGCTTGCATTCAACTGCCAGCAATGTCAAAAGAAAAAATTTAAATGGCCAAAAAAAACCTAACATTAATGTGGATTTTCAAAATCCTTAAGATATATTAGCTTACAATTAGCCGTAGCTCACTCCTAAAATAATCTATTTAGGTGTCCTTTTTTCCAAAGTACTAAGAAAATAAGTATTAACTTTTAATTGTGACTATCGAATCCTTTTATGTGATTTACAGTTTTACAGAGGTTGACTGTGATACAAATGCACCAGTGTTCAGCGTCAATGGTACCTGTATGCACCTAACTATGTTCTCGTTCACGGTTTCTACGGTTTCCAAACGTAAAGTAAGCACCGCTTCTCCCATCAGAACAGCGCCAACGGTTGCTAAGCACCGTGGAAACCGGGATGACTGACATCCTCCTAGTCCGTGACTAAGGCAGTGAGACTCACTTTTCCTTGGGCTTCCTTCAGCTGCTTTTCCGCCGTGGCCTGCTTGACATTCGCTTCCCTCACCATCTTGTGGGCTTCCTGAAAAAGTCAACACCTCACGTTGTGGAGATGAAGTGTGTTAGCACGCATTTTCAAAGCACGTTTCCGCAGCTACCTCTGACTGAAGCCAAGGCATACTGCCGAGTTCTACCCTGGAACTAAGTTCCTGGTCCGCTCCAGGAAAAGCAATTGGCATTAGAAGAACAGGAGGGCAAAGTGTGGACCAGACACTCTCCACTGAGCATCGATTAGCCACTGTGGCAGCCAAGGTGGGTCCAGACAATCCAACAAACACCTGCGTCGGGACTGTGACCGTTAAACGGACAGAGGACGACGGCAGGGCAAGCCACGTGTTTGCAACTAGGGGTCTGAAACTCAATCAGGGTACACACACCTATTGTTCAGTCGCAGGAAAAATACACGGAAGGGACGAGTAAAAACTGTGAACACCCCACCAGGAGCGACGACTGAGGAGTTTCCGTTTCCAGGAAACACGAATAAAATGATATGGGTGAAAACTGTACTGTACAGCGTGACCTGGGAAGGGAAATCAGTCTACCCTCTAGCGGTCTTGACGTCCTCATGCAGCAGATAGGAAATTGTAGGAAACTGCAGTGTGTACTGGCCTTTTAGTCATAAACATCTACTCATGATGTCTCTTTATGAGGGACTGTTCCAGGGGTACTGTTCCAGGCTCTGACAACGAACCAGGAAAAGAGACAAAGGCCCTGCTCCTGAAGAGCACGTGCTCAGGGAACGTTCTAACAACAACAAAATTGGGCTAATAATCCGATTTTATTCTAAGTGAAAGATGAAGTCTTTTTTTTTTTTAAGAAAGAGAATAACATGATCTCATATTTTAAAGATTATGCTTTTGTGCAAAATAATCTGTACAGGAGATTAAAATGGATCTGAAAACATGGGATTTAAGAGTTCGTATTTCAGAACTTTAATATATCCAAAGGAGATTAAGATATTTAATAAACACACGGTCTGACTACCGAGGCCTGAGCTGCCGAGTGGCAGGGTGGAAATCTCCCTCAGAGGGCGCCATGGCACCCACAGCTGCTCATGTGCTCTTACGGTGTATGGAACTGGACAGACAGCTGCTTATTTGTCTTGTGAACATGAACCTCGATGACATTAAATAATCGAATGTTCACCATCAATGATTTATAACCAAATGAGATGAACCACAGATATACTTCATGCACCATTACGCTGCCTATCTGGCAACGTCCTTACGAACCGTCAGATGTAGTGAGTTCAGCATTTTCCTTTGGAAAACAACAGTTGTTGCAGAATTGCTGAATTTCTCTGGGATAAGTTGGGGCTGTCAAAAGAAGACTATGTGGCAGATATTTTCAAAATAATAAACCTGCCTGCTCTGACCTCTCCTAAGACAAGAGGCATTTAAGTCTAAATGCAGAAGACACTAACGCCAGCCGGAGGACCAGCTGAACCGGCCGGCGATGGACTCAATGTCAACTCTGCAATTTGAATATTTGAATCAAACTTCTTAGAGAGGAGACCTGGAAGAATTGACGTTTAAAATGTCTTTGAAAGCATCAGAGAGAGAAGGAAACAAGTGAGCCGCTAGAACCACGGCCAGGAGAAACCCAAAGGGAGACATGAGGTGACCTTTCCAGTTGCAAGAGGGACGCTGTGAAAGACGCACAGGTGTAAGCGATGTCCCCAAAGAGGAGGGTGCTGGCCTGCGGCAAAACCATCTGAGGAGATGATTTTCTGAATGCGATCGACGGCATGTCAGAACGCAGGATTCCTAACCGTTCGGGTTGTTTTCTTCCGCTGTCTCTCTGAAGGAGAGATGATGGAAGCCTATTTCACCAGGCCTTCCCAAACCTTCTCCACCTGAGAGGCCGAGAACGCCACTTCTAGTGCAAAAGGGCAGAGGCGTGGTTAGACCATTTCAGAAACGGTTAAAATGGCTTTTTAAATACATAACTTTTATTAAAAATTTCTTTGGCAATTTGATATACGTATGCAATGCTTTCTGGCTATTTTCACCCCACCCGTCCTCGCTCCCTCCTACCCGCCACCTTCCCTTTAAAGTCCCTTTCTCACATTCATGTCTTCGCACACGTGACATCTGTGTGACCACGTTTTGAACTATCCACTGGGTCCTGGCGGGCTCGCCTGGATACAAGTGGTACACAAGTAAAGACAATGACTGCATCCTCCTCAGAACCCAGCAGGAGCCAAGAGTTCATCAGGGTGGGGTACGGTCCCTTGAGCCCCTCCCGGTCCCTGCTGAACTGGTGACAGGCCCAGTCTTGTGCAGGCCCAGGGCTGTGAACACTGCATTTCTGCAGCCCTCCTCCATATCTTCTGGCTCTTACATTTTTTTTTTGAACTCCTTTTTTTGAGGGGGAGGGTAATTTCTTTTTTATTTATTTTTTGTTTTTCTGCATCCCAATCAAAGTTTCCCTCCTTTCCCTCTTTGTAGATCCCCCCTTCCACTCCACTCCTCTGTTTCTCTTCAGATAAGGGCAGGCCTCCCTCCTTGGCTATCAGCCAGCCATGGTACATCAAGTTGCAGTGAGACTGGGCACCTCCTCTTCTATTAAGGCTGGATGAGGCAATCCGGTAGGAGGAAAGTGTCCTAAAAGCAGGCAACGTAGTCAGTGATAGCCCCTGCTCCCGCTGTTAGGAGTCCCACAAGAAGACCAAGCTACACAACTGTAACATATACGCAGAGGGCCTGGTTCAGTCCCGTGCAGGCTCCCTGGTTGTCAGTTCAGTCTCTGTGAGCCCCTACGAGCCCTAGTTAGTTGATTCTGTGGGTTTTCTTGTGGAGTCCTTGACCCCACAGGGTCCTATAATCCTTCCTCTCCCTCTTCCATGGGATTCCCAGAGCTCTGCCTCATGTTTGGCTGTGGGTCTCTGTATCTGTTTCCATCACCAACTCCTCTTTTTAATGTTTTTTCTTTTAAATAAAACTTAAGCCAACACTTGAAACAGCAATTTTTCTCTTTTTAAATCCTTTTTTACATTTATTAATTTATTTTGTGCGTGCCATGGCATGCATGTAGAAATCAGAGAACAACTTGCAGAAGTTAGCTCTCCATTTCTACCATATGGGTCCCAGGGATGGAACTTGGATCGGGCTTGGTCACAAGGGTCCTCACCCGCTGAGCCACCTTGCTGGCCCTACAAACAGCAATTTCTAAAAGTCAAACTTTCTAACAATACAATCCAAACACACACTAGTTGGATATCTAAATCCTCAGGAATGATGTAAGAAGAACATATTTTAAATTTTTGTTTTCTGCAGTTAAACCCATATGTTTCTAGAGGAGCAGAAAGCCATATACAGTAAAAACACTGCAATTCCTAACAGACTACAGTCCTGAATCTGCAGTGAGGCATTTCAGGCGGCATTCACTGGTAGTGGAATGCACAATGCTGAGTGAGTATATCGCAGGTTCAGAACCAAGGTGAGGCCATAAGCTGTGACACCAGAGAGCTCCGCAAACACTTGAGGTTCACTGCATGCTTGGTTTCAAGTTAACTTCTGAAGTGTCCACCAACACCTTCTCCTCTTGCCCTATCCTCCACTCAGTTACACAGCCCCAGTTTAAGGAGCTGTGAAATGATTAGGAGTCACCAAACTTCTGTAAAGGGTCAAATGGCATTTGGATTTCAGGACCACAGTTTCTGTTATAATGATTCAACTTGGTTTTAGCACTGTGGAAGCAACCAGAGGTAATACATAAATGAACTGCCTGTCTCAATAAAAATTCAGTAACAGTAAAAGTTGTACTTTCTATTCAAAAACAAAAACATACTCACCTCACCTTGCCCATATTTTTTTGGTGGTGGGAACACTTAAGATCTACTTTTCAGCAAACTTCCAACATACCTGCTACCATCTAACCAACATCTCCATTTCTCCCATTCCTCAAGCCCTGGTAACCACAATCTACTCTGCTCCGATTACCTCAACTACTTCAGAACCCATATGAAAGAGAGACCATGTGTCATGGTCCATTCTTCACATCGTCTATATTGCCTCAAATGGTAAGATTTTTCTTTAACTTTTAATAATTTGTGTGTGGGGAGGTGCGTGCGTGCGTGCGTGCGTGCGTGCGTGCGTGCGTGTGTGTGTGTGTGTGTGTGTGTGTGTGTGCGCCAGAGAACAACCTTCTGGAGCTGACCTCTCCTTCACCAGAGGACCCACTACCGGTGTGTACAGGTTTTAGTTTGATGCAATTCCACTTGTCTATTTTTCTTCCATTTTCTGAGCTTTTTTGTTTCATATTTTAAAATAATCATAATAATAAATTAATTAATAAAACACCTATTCAGACCAATGTCAAGAAGCTTCTCCCGAGTTTCTGCTAAGGTGGCTTCAGGCCCTTTAATTCATTCTCTGGGGTTGTTTCTAGTGTAAGGGTTCAGCTGCATTATCTACGTGTGTGCGTGTCATTTACTGAAGGCACTGTCCTTTCTTCAGTAGGTGTTTATTAGCCCCTCAGTAAGAATCAGCTGAAGCCAGGCGGTGGTGGTGCACACCTTTAATCCCAGCACTCGGGAGGCAGAGGCAGGTGGATCTCTGTGAGTTCGAGGCCAGCCTGGGCTACAAAGCAAGTTCCAGGAAAGGCTCAAAGCTACACAGAGAAACCCTGTCTCGAAAAACTAAAAAAAAAAAAAAAAAAAGAATCAGCTGATTACAAATGCACAGACTCATCTCTGGGCTCTACTCAATTCCACTGGTCTACCTATCTTTCGTCTTTTCAGTGACGCCGTAGTTCTGAAGGCTGGAGCTTTGTCATGTATTCTGAAATCAGTAAATGTCAAGTATCCAGTCTGACAGCTCAAGAGTATTTTGGCTATTTGGCTCTTTTGTAGATCCATGTGAATTTCAGGATATTTCTTCTATTTCTGAAAATAATGTAATTGGGATTTTGATAGTGACTACACTGAATCTATAGATGACTGGTTACATAAAAATTTAACTAAATTAATTCTTCCAAACCATGGAATGATTACTTGTGCATCTTCTTTAATTCCCTTCATATCAACCTACCACAATTTTCAGCATACAAATCACTGTTTTATTTCTAAGGAAGCGATTCTTGTGGATGCTTTTGGGAAACTGTCTTTAATTCCCTTTTCAGATCACTTGCTGTATATCGAAATACTACTGACTTTTTTTTAATCTCAAACTTTACAAAGTTCATTTATCAGTTCTGTTTTTATTGCTGAATCTTTTGGCTTCTCTATATAAATGATAATCATCTGCAAACCTGTTCTGACTAGGATTTAGTACCACATGGCTTCCTTGGCTTGGACCAGAGCACAGAGGAAATACTTTCAGTTCCTCCCAGTGATCACGATGCTGCCTATGTTTAATACATGGTCCTCAGTGTGTGGAAAATATCCCTTTAATACCTCATTTGTTAAAAATTATCATAAATTAATGTTGACTTTTGTAAGATGGTTTTTCTCCATCTGTTGAGACAACCCATGGTTTCTATCTCCTATTAATGGAGTGTGTCACACCAATTGATTTGCTGATGTCAGACCATCCTTGCATTCCAAGAATAAACCCTATTTGGCCATGGTATATGGTTCTTGTCATGTGCTGTTGAACTCAGCTTGTGAGTATTTCAAGAGTTTTGCACCTTAGTGTGTCAGAACTATTGGCCTACAGGGTTTTTCTCATGGCCTCTTCCCTGGCTTTGCCATTACAGTAAAACGGATTTTGTCAAATGTTTTTACAAGTGTGCTCCCTTTTATTTACATTGCTTTGCTTTGGTTTTAGCAAATGTTTGTGATTTTGTTTTACTGTCTGGTAAAAGTCACCTGTGAAGCCATGTAGCACTGGGCTCTTATCGGTGAGTTGGCCTTGGCTTTGCTGTGTTTGTTACTGACCCAGTGTGTCATTGGTCTCTTCTGACTTTCTACGCCATCTTGATCCCTTCTTGATAAACTGTTTATTTCTAAGAATTTCTCCGTTTCTTCTAGAGTATTTGACTGGAGTGTGATTTTTCATACAGGACTCTTGTGACTTTATGAAATCTTCATCTGTCTCTTCCTCCGCCTCTTTTTAAAGCTTTCTCTTTTTCCCTCTGTCTAGTAAAGGTCTTGGTTATTCCTTTTTTCCAAACAGCAACTCTTAGTTTTGTTGATATTTTCCTTTTTTGTCCTTGTTTCTATAACTACTACACTCTGTTACTTTCTTCCTCTTGCTAATCTGGGACTCAGTTTGTTCTTTTTCAAGTTCCTTGAGGTCTGACATTAGGTCGGGTGTCTTCTTGTGGTTCTCTGTGGGCATTACTGTTACGCAGTTTTCTCAGCACCACTTTTACTGCATCTCATAAGCTTTTACTACGCTATGTTCTCAGTGTTTGTCTCAAGAAGTTTCTCAAATTCCTTTTTAATTCCCTCTTTAACCCCACAGTTCAAAGTGTCTTAGTTTCCACATACTTGTGTATTTTGCTGTTTTATTGCTGATTTCTAATTAGCTGTCACTGTGGCTGCAAAAGATTGTGGAAATCTTTTGTCTTTTTAAATTTATAATCAATCTTTCAATGTAACATGAATTACTCTAGACAATATTTCATGTACACGAGAAGAATGTGGATTCTTTTGTCATGTGGGAAGTTCTACGTATGTCCACAGGTACATCTGGTCTAACGCTATCCAACCTACTGCTTCTTTATTTGATTTTCTATCTAAACAATGTATCCATTAAATACAAGGGGTACTAGCATCTCCTACAATTACTACATTGTTGTTTCTCCCTTCAGCTCCGATAGTATTTGCTTTGTATATCTAGGTGCTTTGTTGTTGGGTACATATTTAATTGTATCATCTAATCAAACTGATCTTTTGTCATTATGTAATGACCCTGTCTCTTAATGACAGTTTTGAAAGTCTATTATGTGCAATTCAAATACAACAATGCTTGTTCTCCTTACCAGCTGCACAGAAATCTTTCTCCACTCATTCACCTTCAGGCTGTGTGTATCTACATGTATATTTTGATTGGAGAATTTGGTTTGTTTACATTTAATGTAATTATTATAAGGTACAGACTTACTCTCCCCATGTTGTTCATTTGTGTTCTCTCTATTCTGTAGTTTCCTTGTTCTTCTTTTCTCTTGCTCTCTTCATTGTGGTTTGGTGGTATGAGCGTGTGTGTGTGTGTGTGTGTGTGTGTGTGTGTGTGTGTGTGTGTGTGCGCGCGCATGTGTGTGTGTTGGTATACTTTGATTTTTTTCTCTTTTGTGTATCTAATGTACTTTTTATTTTGATTATCAGAACTCAAACTAAACAGTTCCCCATTATAACACTGATTTCAGCTGATTAACTTCAACTACATGCAGACACTTTAAGATCTGCTAACCCACTGTGCAGCCCCGGGACATGGCGACCTCCACAGTCATGAGCCAGTTCTTTACAAGAAGTGTCTCTCTCTCTCTCTCTCTGCCTGTCTCACACACAGATGCTCCTCTGCATCTGTCTCTCTGTGCCAATGCCACTGCTATCAAGAGTCAAAGCAGAGCTGGGTAGAAATCTTGGTCCTGAGGGCAAGCTGGATATGAAGAGGTGTGCCACCTACTGTCCCTCAAATCACCCTGTGACAATGACTACACCTCAAGGGTGTGCAATCATAAAAGAAAATTAAAAATTAAACAAAGTAGCCCCTAACTAACTGGTAAAATTTAAAACTCAAGTTACTAACCTCTCCTTTTACACATACATGTTTAAACCGCCAGATACTGATAACCTACGGTATTCTACTTCCCTCTTTACACTATTTTAAATTAGGGACTGCATTTCCTTACTATAATTAAAAATTATGTTCTCTTTCTTGCTTAGAGGGATTATGAATACACATGAAGCTAGCCATGTCCTTCTCAAGATTCCTTCATAACCACTTCCGTCAACATGTGAAACTGAGATGTTGCTCTTGGCCACATGGGAACAGACCAACCTCAAACAGACTAGCTGTGAGTTCTTCCAGCTCCTGCCCGAGTTGATCTCGCACTTTCGAAAGCCTCTCACATTCTTCATCTTTTAACTTCAATTCCTATGAGAAATTGATAATTTTGTTTTAGATCTCTTCAGTCTGATATGAGAGTGTATCGACTACATAATAGTTATTAAGCAAATGGTAAAATATTAACACCATCTCCTACATGTTCCTATGGAAAATGCCTAGTCCCTGCTAGATGGAAGACAACCGGACAACTCTCCAGTAACAACTAATCCCAACATGTTACATTAGTCTCTTCCATAAAACATCCTGAGACTAAACATAACACAAAAAACACGATTTCGCTGGGCGGTGGTGGCGCAGGCCTTTAATCCCAGTACTTGGGAGGCAGAGCCAGTCGAATCTTTGTGAGTCTGAGGCCAGCCTGGTCTACAAAGTAAGTTCCAGGAAAGGCACAAAGGTACACAGAGAAACCCTGTCTTGAAAAAACTAAAAAAAACAAAACAAAAAAAAAAAAAATCCACGATTTCCCCTTCGTCTTTTCTCTGAAGATGCTTATTTCTATAGAGCGTGTGCTTCTTTCAATTTTGTATATCAATGCCAATAAAACTAATTACTTTCTAAAGTTTATTTGGAGGAGACAGATGGCTCAGCCAGTGAAGTCCCTGCCACAGAAGCCCAAGGACCCGAGTTTGGACCCAGAACCCATGTGAAACAGCCAGGCACAGCAGTGCACATCTGTAATCCCAGCACCGAGGAGGCAGAGACGGACAGATCCTAGAGCTCCCTGGCTAGCCAGCCTGCAAGCAGGTGAGTCCACACTCAGTGAGAGACAAGTACGGGAGAGCACCTAAAGAAGACATCCTTGTGAGTCTCTCATCGCCACACTTTTGCACGCGCACACACACACACACACACACACACACACACACACACATTATTGTATTCAAACATCAAAATACTCCATTTCATATGCTGAAGTCTCCCTAAACTAACCTTTCAAACACAGATTTTGAAACAACTGACGCTCCTTCCGCGTCACTCACAGTTCCGCTGATAATGTAATGACTAGTCTTGTGATGGTAAAGGCAGCTTAGGTTTGCAATCTCCCAAGGACAACTCGTGAAACCCAAACATCCTAAGCTTGTCAACCTGATGATAAATCCTCAACAGAACTTGGTAGAAGAAAATCCTCGCAAAGCTCAGGATATAAGAGAATGTGTCCTCACTGTGCAGGAGTAAGTGAAGTAAAGACTCAGACCCACAACTCATTATAAATTCCTCAAAGTATGATGACCCACACTTTGGAGAAAACTGGAAAAAAGCAGGAAGGCTCCCCAGGCCACACGTGCAGGTGAATGCAATCAGCCACATGTTCCATCCTTAGGTATCGAGCTGCTAGGAAACTCTTAACCGCTCACACAGGGCAGGAGTAGTGAGCGAGGGGCCTGTCCCAGCACAGCCTCGCACTGAGGGAAAGCCTGTTCAGAAAACCATCAAAACTCTGCAGGCAGGCTGAGACAGGGCTCTGATCTAATAGTGGGATGCTGAGAAGGTAAGACCCCCGGACACACTGCCCCAGAGAAGACCTGGCTAGACAGGGTGTAACTCTCAAAGGAGGAAGGCCACACTGGCTACCCTGATCCTTCACCCAAACCTCCGAATGCTCCACTAGAAACTCAAGTGATATGCACATGAGAAACAAAAATGGATACGCAAAGTTACAGCTCAAAACAAGACGTTCTGGTGTGCCGCTGTACAGCAGGCTGACTAAAGTAAAAATGTGCTGAGCAGTTCAAAAACTGTAATAAAGGATTTCAAGAATTTTGTCAATAGAAAATTGTGAAGAGCTAGATATGCTTAACACGATTTAAACGACACAATATACATATGTATGAAACATAATAGTGATATATTAATGTATATGATTTTTATGTTTTCTGTTAAAAACTTTTAAAAGCCAAGTTACCTATAAGGGAGAAAAAAATTGGATGTCTGAATCTTCAACAGCAATATTTTATGCTATGAAACAACAAAGTAATATTTTTTAAAGACTCTCTAGGCTATAAATTAGTATTTTATATCCAGCCAAACTGTCTTTCTTTTTGGTTTTTCGAGACAGGGTTTCTCTGTGTAGCTTTGCGCCTTTCCTAGAACTCACTCTGTAGCCCAGGCTGGCCTCGAACTCAGAGATCCGCCTGCCTCTGCCTCCCAAGTACTGGGATTAAAGGCGTGCGCCACTGCTGCCCGGCTCCAAACTGTCTTTCATAAGGTCACAAAGTAACGCACCTGTAGGGTCTCGGGAAATGTCTGCCCTATGAACCTGCTGGAGTGGTAGAACAGAGTAAGTTTCGGTAGCTCAAACAAGATAAAAACTGCTGAAGCTTTCTTTACTAAGAGTGAAAAGGAAACTGTCGAACTGTGACTTAGAGATGAAGCCATCGAAGAGTAAGAGTAACTGAGGGGATGACGTGATGGGAGAGTGCGTGCCTAACAGGATGAGGCCCTGGGTTCGATCCCTGGGGTGAGGACACGGATGGGGACACACACACAGGAAGGGAGGGGACAGAGGAAGGGATGAGTGGAGAGAGACAGAGAGAAAGAATGGTGAGCCACAGATAGGATTCAGTATTTGCAAAAGACCTATGTGCTGAAGACCTAGTATCCAAAATCTGAAAGGAATTATTAACATTAATAGAAGAAAAACTTTGAAAATGAACAAAACAGCAGACCAAGACGTTGCACCAAAGACACAGAGGTGACATGTTTATGAAAGAATGTTCAATGTTCTCACTGAGTAACCGCGAGTGAAAATAAACTGCCACTAGACAGCCATCAGAACGGCCAAAGCCCAGCCCTTCACTGAAGACACTGAACGCTGGTGAGGACATGGAGAACAAGAAACTCCATCCCTGCTGCTGGGGGAACAAAGCCCTGCAGTCCTTTTGAAAACTGACCTGACAGCTACTTACAAAACCAGACACAGTCTTAACACACGATCCAGTAATCACACTCCTTGCCAGAGATCCAAAGGAGTGGAAGACCGAGGCCTCATACAGATGTTTTTAGAACTTTACTTGTAATTTCCCAGACCTGGAAGCACCAAGGTATTCGTTACTGGACAAGTAACTGTGGTCAATCCACACAATGGATGAGCACTTGGGGGTAAAGGAAGTAAGCAATGCAACCATGGAGAGAGATGCAAGAAACGTAATGCAACCATGGAGAGAGATGCAAGAAACGTAAATGCATGCCCCTAAGTGAAAAGCCGACCGGAAGCTGCATTTCATCCTGCACAAGATGCAGATCTGCAGAGGTTATAAAAGGACACAGGAGGGACACAGGACCCGTGACAGTGCTGAGAACCACAATGCCCAGTGAAACTGTACATACTCCTGACCAACACAAAAGGAAACAGCAAGACTCCCTGTCAGTTTCCAGAAGACCGGAGCCACAGGTGAGAGGCTGTCACTCACACAAGCAGAACCTACTACCAAAGCTGCATAAACTCCGCCCACTAAAGGCCTCAGGAGCTTGTATCATCCACCTCTTCAGAGTTCGTCCTTGATTCACACTCTAAACAGGGTCACTCCCCAGTCTGGTCCAAACCATCTGAACTTTCCCCACAAATGACTGATGCCTAAGTTTGTCCGTATGCTTCAAGGTCCGACTCAGACAATGAAAATGAGGTAAGATGTGGTGTCCTCGTGAATCCTTTTAACATTGGTGCTCTTCCTTATCAGTACTCTGTACTGTAACACGGTTATTCAATCCTCACTCCTTCAACAAATGCTAACTTTGTTAACTCAGGCAATCATCTTAGTGCTGGAGACAGAATCTGAGAGCAAATTCATGGTTTTCCTCAAGTCACTGTCTGATGAGGGTTGCAAAGCTTTTCGGCAGACTCACAAGGAAATCTGTAAGTTATGACGGGTGTGTATCAGGACAGCAGGGGTCTGAAGCAGATGATGACGTAGAGGGTGGAGGCTACAGGAAAGGCAGGGTTATGACCTGTCTCAGGTAGCACAGAAAGAAAGGTAAAGTAAGAAATAGGACTTTTATAAGAGAAGGGGGGTCTCTGAAGGATTCTAATCAAGGTCGAATTAAGAAAGCAACCATCAGATTTGCCCTTCAGGATCTATCACTTGTACAGTTTGGCTAAGTTTAAAAACAAACAAAAAAACAACCCACTGGAGAAACAGATGACTGTAATGACTGTAAAATTTCAGGCCAGTGGTACAGACTGAGAGTGTAACCCGGGGAAGTAACCCGGGAGCTTCACAGAGAACAAGCTTATGTCAGCATTAACGACTTCGTCTTCACTGTATCCCCAGAAGCGGTCTTGCTATGTCCCCCAAGCTGGCCCGACTCCTGAGGTCAACAATCCTTCTGCAACTCTGCATCCCCCCGAAGCAGCTGGGGCTGACCATGCATGACAGCGCGGTCAGTGAAGACCTCCTCTTCCCGACCCCAGGGCTGGAGACTGAACCACCCAGCACTGCGCACAGGATGCAACCTCTCTACCACTCGGCTATAGATCTAGTTAGGCTTCTTCATATGATAAACATTTCATCATATAGAAGATGAAGAGAGGAGACATAAGAACGGGAAGGATTTTTGAAACTGGAGCCAAAATGTCCAAAATTTTATGAAAACCAAAAACCTACAAGAGCACATCACACTCTAAGTGTATGTGTGCACATGCACACACACACACACACACACACACACACACACACACCACAGAGCTCTGAAGAAAATACACTACCCGGGGAAATCATAAAAATGCTTACAGAAGACTCTCACGGCAGCAAGAAAACAAAGACATCGCACACAGAGCAACTTCCTGTGAGAGCCAATGTGTGCTGGGGGACAGCAAAGCACCACTTTTGAATACTAAGAGGAAGGCTGCATACATCAGCCTCCAGGTCTGCACCCAGTGACATAAAAACTAAAGTAAAAAGGGACCTCACGTCGTAAGCCACAGGAAACACGTTAAAGGTG
This sequence comes from Peromyscus californicus insignis, assembly GCF_007827085.1. Taxonomy (NCBI): domain Eukaryota; kingdom Metazoa; phylum Chordata; class Mammalia; order Rodentia; family Cricetidae; genus Peromyscus; species Peromyscus californicus. The sequence continues at coordinate 33,970,171 of NW_026294535.1, forward strand.
CCCCTTAAACAGAAAGAAAAAGCCAGCTGGAAATCTAGACACACATGAAACGAAAGAGCAGCACTGGAAACAGTAGCTATGTATAGAAAACCAAAGATTCTTACCATTATTTATATCCCTTCAAAATAATCAAATGTTTAACGCAAAACAAAGGTGTGTGATGAGATTCAAGATCTATGAAGTATATGAGAATCACTGCACAGAGCTGGAACTGAAAAAGAAAATAGAGGAGTTCTAACGTTCTTCTACTGTACACAGGCAGTCTGCCGCTGGAGAGTGGACAGTGACAAGGTGGAGGAGTGTACTCTAACCATGAACTAGGTTAACCTAACAATTAGCCAGGAAGCCAAAGAAAGTAAATTACCAAAAATAATGAACTAATACTAGAGGAGGAATAAGATAGGAGATCAAACAGAACAAGAGAAAACAAATTGTAAGACAACAGATTTAGCCAAAGTTCATTAATACTGCACTAAGTATAAACGGCCTAAACACACCAGCTAAAAGGCACGTATTAGTAGAAAGGATAAAAATCAAGACTTACTTTGAAAAGGAAGGTACAAATAAATTAAAGGATGAAAGCAAGGCAGTTAAGAATCACCAGAATACGAAATGGCCAATGACGTAATTTTGATTCATAAGTTATCAGAATTCAGAAAGTATTTTCATATGCAAGTCCTCCTCAAGACTTGAGTCCTAAGCTAACATTAAAACTATATTATACTCATCCTAATACAATTCAGTATGTACATGGTCACACATCATAATCCTTTCAGTTACCTCAACACAGCTCTAAATACTACAAACTGAAGATTTCAAAGAGATTCCCAGTGTAGCTATGAACACACAAAATATAAATAAATGGGGGAAAAAATGAGAAGGCCATGGTGGAGAGATGGTGGATTACATGCCCAGACAATGTCATGGCATGAAAGAAATAAGAGTTTGGCATATTTTCTCAATTTTTAAAATACAAATTGGTATTTGATCACAGCTGTCAAATTTATGTACATAGTATTTTTCTTATCATCCCTAAATTGTACTTTTGCTGTCTGTGGGATCAGGAGTAATACCTGTTTTACTCTTTATACTGATAATCTATACCCTTTCTAAAACTTTTCTTTGCCAGAGGTTTGTCAATTTTATCGATGTTTTAAAGAATCTGTATTTTATTTGTTTTCTATTTCTCTGGTTAATTTCACTGAATTCTGCTCTCACTCTTTACCATTCCCATTCTTCTACTCACTATGTTTGACCTGACTTCTGTTTTAGGCTGATGAAGTAAGATTGTTCATTTATGACTTCTCCTGGGCAAGAGAGATGGCTGAACAGTTAATGTTTGCTGCACCATCATGAAGACCAGAGTTCAGATCCCCAGCATCCATGAGACAAGTCTAGCCCATAACCGCAGCTCCAGGGGGTGAAGGGGAGTTGGAAAGATCACTGATGCTTGCTGTCTTCTAGCCTAATCTAGAAAATGGGTTCAAGGAGAGACTCTGCCTCAAAGGAATAGGCAGAGAGCGATAGAGGAAAACACCCCATGCACCTGACCTCTGCGCGCACACACACAGGCAGATGTACCATCCCCTACACACACACACACACACACACACACACACACACACACACACACACACAGTATATATATTTCCCATTTCCTAATGCTATGCAGTTCTCTCTGCAATTTAATTTCAGTCTGGGGATGGGGGGTAGGAAAAGGGCTGGCCATAAATTTAAAGACAAATAGAAAAATTATCAAGGAAAGAAAGTTCTCCTATGTAAAATACAGACAATATTCACAATCAGCAGGAAAAAGGTGACATTACTAAAACATTCCTCCAAGTAAAAAGAACTAGCCTGGAGGGCTTCGGTGAGTGACTCCCAAGCCAACCACGTAAGGTGACAGTTCATGTGGGATACAATCGGTAAGACTGTGTAAGGACTAAAGCTAGACAGACAGCAAGACAGACAGCAGTCGGGACAGAGCTTGAGAATCTCATTCCGACGGCTCCTATTCCTAGGCAGAGCTTCTTTATCACTCAAGCAATTTCACACACTACGGATGCTGTCCAATGAGGCTGAGTCCACGTGAAGGGTAAGAGCAGAACTGTGAGAATGTGTTTACGAGCTGCCATCCCAAGTCGTCATTCGAACAGAATACACAGAAGGACAACACGGTTTCCTTACCCTCTGGGCTTTCGCGAGTTCTTCCTTTAACCTTTCGTAGCCCTTTTCTCTAACTTCCAGAACAGATGGGCTTCGTAAACGCGACAGGCTATCGGTACTCAGCCCAAAGATATCATCGCTGCCGGCGGGAGCCTCTGTGACGGTGGCGCCCTGCAAAAACTCCCTCTCGGCATTACAGCTGTCCTTCCTTGAACTTAACTTAATGAGTCCTACTGCCACTCCAGGCGTGACAGACGAGGCTGGGTCCGGAACATGGATGCTGCAAGGAGAGACAGCTCAGAGGGCATGCCTTAAAAGTTCCAGTGAACTAGCCAATCTACATTTAACTAACGGCAGGTCCTCATACCAGCCACACGTCAAGCACTCAACAGCCACATGTGGCTAACGGCTATCATTCATCGTGCACATCACAGAAACACTTTCATCGTCCCAGAAAGGGCCACTTCTCGGGAACAGGGGTCACGAATCGCAGTTGAAGGCTAAATCAAGTCTCCACTGTTTTCCTAAGGCCCACAAGCCAGGAACGGATGACAAGGAATCAGTAACACTGTATGACCTGTGTTACTTGTATGAAATTTCTGTGGCCACAGGTTTTACTGGATAGTCATATTTATTTATTTACAGACTGCCTGTGGCTGCTTTCACACTGCAAAAACAAAACTTAGGAACTGGTCCAAAACCTGTGTGGCCTGGGGCTGGAGAAGGCTCAGTGGTTAAGAGCACTTGCTGTTCTTAGAGAAGACACAGATTTGAATCTCAGCACTGACGTAATGGCTAACAGCCATCTGTAACTCAGTTCCAGGGGATCTGATGCCCTCTTCTGGCCTCCTCAGGTACTACACATATGAGGTACACAGATATACATGCAAGCCAAACATCCATATAAAAAAATAAAAGTAAATAAAATCTTAAAAAAAAAAAAAAAAACTATATGGCCTGCTAAACCTAAAATATTTTTTGGTCTGGACACCTGTGTAAGTTTGCCAATTCCTGGTCTAAGGATTAAAATATATCACTCTACACGGGCATACTTATTCAAATTTTCTAAAAAAGGATAATTTAAGACAACCAAGCAAACTTTTAAAAATAACAATAATCCAAAATAATTGTGCTGGTGATCTCGTACCTGATGTTAGGCATCTTCATGCTGGTGATCTCGTACCTGATATTAGGTATCTGTGTGCTGGTGATCTCACACCTGATATTAGGCATCTTCATGCTGGTGACCTCATACCTGACATTAGATATCCTCATGCTGGTGATCTCATACCTGACATTAGATATCCTCGTGCTGGTGATCTCATACCTGATATTGTATCTGCGTGCTGATGATCTTATATCTGACATTGGGTATCTGTGTGACGGCGATCTCATACCTGACGTTAGGTATCTGTGTGACAATGACTGCATACCTGATGTAAGGTGTCTGTGTAACGGTGACCTCATACCTGACATTGGGTATCTGCATGACAGTGACCTCATACCTGACATTGGGTATCTGTGTGACAGTGACCTCATACCTGACATTGGGTATCTGTGTGACAGTGACCTCATACCTGACATTGGGTATCTGTGTGACAGTGATCTCATACCTGATGTTAGGTATCTCCGAACAGTTTAAACGCCTAGGAGATGAGTACACAGGTTGTGTGGGAAGATCAGAAAGATCTAAGGCGTTAGCCTGGAGAGGAGCAGAGCATAAAGACGAAGGATGTGGCCGGTAGATGACGCTCGGGGAGGTCGTCTGCTCTAGGGTTCCTGGGTCACACACACCAAGGAGGTCCGGAGAAGTAGGTGAAGCAAGGTTCACTTCATGGAAGCCTTCCAAGGGGTCATCAGCCATAGCAAAGGCCTCATCCTAAGACCGTCTACGCTAAAGCCAAAAGAGTACAACTGTTTTTAGAGACTTAGTTCAAAACTAAATCAAAATACATGAGCTGTAAAATAATCCATATAAAGCATAAGCTTACAGTATGTAAGTGCACATATCTACAGTGAGCAGAGAAGACAACCCCTTCAAGCACTCAGGAAGACTGTGCTCCTGTGAAACATTTATTCACAGCCATTAATAACAAGTACGCAAAAAAAAAATACTTTATATAGTATTATTCAAAGATCTTATAAAGTTTATGCAAAAAAAGACACGTCTCCCTCAAGCTGTCCTCTTAAATGTAAAACATTTAAAAATTATAAAAAAAAATCTTGTAAACCATTCATTGATTTTTTTTTTTACCTACAGGGAAAAGTCCCCAAAGCTAAAGCTTAAAAAGCCCTGAACCCGCTCCTTTCCAGTCTGGTCCTTCCTCCAGAAGCAAGGGGACTATCGTGAGCATCCTTCCCAGACCTTCAAGTCAAGCAGCAGATGGACACATCACCTCTTCCAAAAACTACAGAAATACTCATCCACTTGCTAAACTGAAAACCTTAATTCTCACATATCACCAATAAAAAAAAAAATTAAAAGGCTGTAGAAAGTAGTCACATTAACATTCTCTCAAAACTACAGATTACTATGTGACCACTTATGAACAACCAAAATTTTATCAAATAAATCAATAAATGCCCAACTTCAAAGTAAGTAAATTTACTAATAACCAATTTATTAAGAGCACATGGTACCTTTGGTCCTCAAAGTTCAACTAATTTAACTCAAAATACTTACCGTGCCAAATGAAAGCTCGGACAGTACTTTCTAATTTACTTTTTTCATCTAAAAGAACCATTTTCATTTTTCACATAATTCACACCTATGCAGCCAGGGAAAGTCGATGCTAACCGAAAGTATACATTTCATTTTCATACAGTTTACTAATTAAGCCATGCTAAGGTAAAGAAAACACACAACTCTGAGATGTGTTTACACTAAACTGACATTCAGAAAACTTGGGCGATTATGTACAGAATCGTTAAACTCACTCACCGGTCACCTCTTCGCCCTCTCCTGCTCTTGCTGATGCTTTTCTTTTCCCAACCAGCCCCCTCCATCCCTGGGTGCTTATTCTACCTGGGCAAGTCTTATGCAGGTGGCCACAGCTGCCGTGTGCCCAGCACTACAGCAGCCACGCCACGTCCACAGAACAGCTTCTGGTGGCGTCCCTCCATCCTCTGGCTCTTTCAATCCTCCCACCTCTCTCGGGGATGTTCCCTGGGCCAGGCAGGGGCAGAGGCATCACTTAGGGCTGAGCACTCAGCAGTCACTTATCCTGAGCACCCTGGCCACTTCGGGTTCTCTGCGTTAACTATCGCCCTCTGCAAAAAGAAGTTTCTCTGACCTGCGCTGGGAGCACACCAGCCTACAATAGTAACACAAATATCTCGAAGGCAGTTAGGCTGCTGCGTGTCCACTAGTAAAACATCACATTCTGTGCCAAAGCCTGTGACGTCTCCAGCTGTAGGTCTACGACCAGGTTCACAATGTCAATCATGGAGCAGTTCTCAAAGCCAATCAGGAGGCGACTGTTAATTCCACCACATTCCTGTCACTGCTGCACAAGTGGGCACGTCTCGCTTTGCAGGTCAGGATTGCAGCATGCAGGATCCAAAGCTGGTTCAGACCACTGACGACCTTTCTCCCCCGGGAGACTTCACAGAACCTTCCGGCACTATGAACACTAGGCGGCAGGAGGAAGCACCCAGCTCAGTGCCAGCCTGCTGAGTGCCAGTCTTACATCCAGTTCATGGTATCTCCTTCAGCAAAGGGTTCTTACCATCTAGGTCTGGGGTTAGCCAAGGGCAACGGCAGGAGCCTGTATTTAAACTGACATTTTATCAGTAACTATGACCCTTCATTTTACCCCATGTATATCTAATTCAACATTGTATACCTTAAAGGCTCACTGAATTACAGAGTACAACAGCATCTTAATTTCTAGAAATGGAAAATGAGACAAATCTTCTGAAAGAAAATGTGGCAATACCTAGCAAAGTGACAGGTTCGTGCAGCATATGACCCAGCATGCTCTTAGGGATTCAGGCCAAGGATACACAGGCAAACTGGAAAACAAAAAAGATAAATACATCATTGGTAACAGCAGAGGACTGACTGTGTAAGGTGAGGCACAGCCTCGTAATGAAGTGTTACCTGTGTATGTAAAAGACGAACAGTATCCACACACACTGCTGCGAACCACCTTCAGGATATACTGGTAAGTTAAAGAACAGGGAAAACAGCTGTGTATGATACACTACTTTTTAAAATGTTTACCCAGCGCACGTGTGGAGGACAGGAGACAGTTCTGTCCTTCCACAGTGCCATGGAGGCCTGGAATCACAGAGATTGGTCACGTTTGTTCACCAGCCCATAAGCTACTTCTGAATCTAGGAAAGGAGAGTAAAAGCATGAACGTGTTTATCTGCGTATATAATATATGTAATTGCACATACATACATGCTGATTTTAGAACTGAAGGTTATATTAAAAACAGAACCAAAAAAATTCTCTATAGAAGGAGGGGGCACCACGCAGAGCAAAAAGTCACGAGGCCAGACTTCTCTCACTGTGTCATTGTAAGTCTGCATTTTAACTTGAAACCACATGAATATTAATTTTTTAAATCTTTGAAAGCAAAAACATCTAACAAAGAGATGGTAGCTTAACCACATACAAAAAAGGTACTTCATATAACTTTAAAACAATAATGTAAAGTAGATCCTAATGATGTTTTCTAAGGACAAATACAGTAGAAATATCATAAGCTATTTCCAGTGATCATATTAGCAGCAATATTGATGTTTTTATTCTGAAACAATTATGCATATAAAATCAAGTAAGTTATCTTAATGTCATTTGTGACCAAGATGCTTTGAGATATGACAAAAGTTTAATACAAATACAAAATCAAAAAAGCTAAATCTTAAGAGTCTTTAAATCAAAAATACCAGTTTTCCCCTCTTATGGTAAGACCCACTAGTCAGTTCAGGAACTACTATTGTGACTCACTGAAGACCCTGAAGCCCTGTTCTCTGTCAGTGTGTTCGTGGCTACTGTGATCCTTCTCTAGACCCACTGAACTTATATTAAGTTGATTTTTTTTTTGTTTGTTTGTTTTTGTTTTTCGAGACAGGGTTTCTCTGTGTAGCTTTGTGCCTTTTCCTGGAACTTACTTGGTAGCCCAGGCTGGCCTCGAACTCACAGAGATCCGCCTGGCTCTGCCTCCCAAGTGCTGGGATTAAAGGCGTGCGCCACCACTGCCCGGCCCATAAGTTGATTTTTTTAAAAATACTTTCCTCACGATCTAAGCCAGCTGTATGATATCCCAGAATGGAAGGGTGAATTCATTTTTCCTTTTATTTACCAGTTTTACAAATAATGAATTGATCCCGAGTGTCTTCTATGACAGTGTGCTAAATGCCACAGAAGACACAAAGGTCAGGGGCTAGATGCCCAGAATCCATGTAAGAAGTAGGATGTACTGGCGCATGCTTGTAACCCCAACACTGGTGGGGGGGGGGGGTGGACAAGAGGACTAGAGGACTCTGGGGCTCTCCCTAGGCAGCCAGGCTAGCCTACAGGACAAGTTCCAGATTAATGATGCCCCATCTCAAAAGACAAGGTGGACGGTGCCTGAGAAACATCCAAGATTGACTTCTGGCCTCTATAAATACACACATGTGTACCGACAGACAGACAGATATATACACACACACATACACACACACACACACACACACACACACACACACACACACACACACACATACACACACACACACACAATCACAATACAGGAAAAACAAAGAAAGCAAAGGCAAAGGAATGCAGAAATAATGAGTGAAATCTCCCCCCACCATGAAAAAACATAAGACATAGTTCTCGGTAGGGTGTTCAGGTGTCCAAAGGTATGGTATCAAAACACTCACAAATAAATACCAACAGCTAAAACATATAAGACACAAAGGGGCATAGGGGATTGGGCCTGATTCTGCTAAATTAAGGACAATCTGTGCATACCACTTCTCACATCTGGAATCTGTACCCTGATTTCTACCTTAGGGGCTGATACTGAGAAGCAGGTTAGCACATAACAGCAACCCTGAGGCGTGTGTCTGCCTACAATGTTTCTGTTTTCATGATACACTTCCAACACTGTTTAAAGTCAAATCCCCTAAGACTAATTTAGTCTCCAGGGACAGAGGGGACCTCTGGCTCTTGCAGAGGACCTGGGTCTGGTTTCCAGCACCCGCATGGTCCTTACGACTATCCATAACTCCTGACGGGGGACCTGGTGCCCCCTTGGGGCCTCTGGGGGCACTGCACGCATGTGGCTCACAGACCTGAATGCAGGCAGAACAGCTTGGCTGGTTTTAGACCCCCAAAGGCAAACGGTGATTTCCAATCCAGGAAAAAGTGATCAGAACAATGTGCTTCCGAATGCTAATGTACACTTTGTGTTACTGGTTCTTCTTCTGGAAGTCAGCATCCTCACAGCGGGAACTGCAGCCAACCTCTACGGAAGGTTAACCTTCACATGGGGATTTAAGAAACTCTCAACTGTTAACTGATTAGATGACGCCCAGCAAAAGCCAAACAACTTCCTACAAAAATGACATTTTTCTACGTAAAATCCATGCTTGAAATGAAAACTAAAGGATCCTTAAGACAGCTCAAATCATCAGGATGCATTATTGGTAAAGTGTTTTCCATGAAGTATCTTAGAAGTTGGGTATGGTCATACATATTTGTCATCCCAGCATTCTGGCTAAAGCTGGAGCATCTCCAGTTTGAGTCCAGCCTGAGCTACATAAGGAAACCCAGTCTCAAAAAAAAAAAAGCATCTGAAGACATGAATAAAATGTATATAAATAATTTAAATGACAGCTACGAACCTGATACATATTAATAGTCCAAATGAACAAAAACAACAAAAAAAGCATCTTCCCACTGTGTATTCCTGACTTGACTTCCCTTGACAAGTGAGAAACAGAAAAAGAATCACATTCCCAAACCAACTTGATACATCTAAAAATTAATTCGCCGGGCGGTGGTGGCACACGTCTTTAATCCCAGCACTGGGAGGCAGAGCCAGGCTGGCCTTGAACTCACAGAGGTGAGTTCAAGGCCAGCCTGGGCTACCAAGTGAGTTCCAGGAAAGGCGCAAAGCTACACAGAGAAACCCTGTCTCGAAAAACCAAAATAAATAAATAAATAAATAAAAATAAAAATTAATTTGATTCTCTATTTATAAAAAGTGTGGAGAACTACAGTGTAGAAATAAACAAGGATTATATGGTATCAGCGTAGAAACACTCTGATCTGATAAGGATCTCACTTTTCAAACATTTCTTCAAATTGTTATTACTGTGTATAAATATCTGTAGGCATGAGAATGTCACAGAGCCCATGTGGAGGGTCAGAGGTCAACCTGCAAGTTCGTGACCAATCCAATCTATATAAGGTCCAGGCTGACCCAGGCTATATGGTGAGACCCTGCCTCAAAACACCAAAAAGGATTATAAGTACTATTTCCTTCTTCTTTCAATTTATTCTTTACAGACTACTAAACGGTGCATGAAGGGCTGGGAGGATGGGCCATATGTGCCCCCAACTTTTTTTGTCTTCTCTTTTTTTAAACAGGATCTCACTAGGTAGCCCTGGCTGATCTAGAACTTTCTATGTAGACCAGGCTGGCCCCAAACTCAGAGTTTGCCTGCTTCTTGAATGCTGGAATTAAAGGAATGTGCCACCACCCCTGGCCAGATATTTTTTTTTTAATTCTCAGATGACTTTCAAATTTAGCGTGAATTTTTGAAGAACGGCTCCTGACATTAAACATCAGATTGCTACTTCAAGAGTATATCGTGAATTTTCGTGTTACAAATTCCACGTATTAGTTCACTTCCTTAAACACCTCCGTCGACTTCCAGTACATACAACAGAAGAACCGTCACCAGCTTCAGCTCTCTGGGGCACACCCTGGTGCCGACATCTAAGAAGACAGCAGTGGACAGACTAATCAATGACAGGTGGCCCATCAGAGCCGGGGATGACCCTGCAGGCACAGGGAATGAAGGAGAGTAAATTATAACATACATCTTAAATGCTAAGTAGGCGTCCAGGAGATTGACAAGGCAGGGAATAAGACAGGACGCTCAGGGAATAAGGGTCTGACACTAAGGAAACTAGCAAAGGAAAGAGTGACAGAAAATCAAGCAGGGAGGCAGCTGAGGGACACACCATTAAACGCTTCATTTAACAGGAAAATGGTGCTTGGCGTTTATCCTGAAGAGTCAGACCTTCATCTTGGGAAGTGTAGCCAAACTATAATGCAATCACTAGAAAAAAAGACTCCAAGGCGGGAATGGTTTTAACTGGAGGCAACAGGGTGAACGATTACCACAAAGGGCGACATACACTATAAAGGTCAGACCAATGCCCAGGTGATACCCCGGGGAGACCCAGAGCAGAAGTTAGTTTATTTTCATCTGCATATACACACCACCTAGCTGAGCATCACAGCATCCCTTCAAAATGGCCCCAATCCTTATTTCACAGAAACAGACTCAGAGACGGCAATTAGTCGAGGTCAAACAGCCAAGAAATAAGATGCAAGTCCTGATGTGTCTCATCCTACCACCCGACTACATCAAAGACGTAATTAAGACAAAACTGACCGGAAGACAGGAGCAGCAGACAGAGCCAGAAAGACGAGGGTTTCTAAGGCCAATCTCACCGCATCAACCCTAAGAGGTGATGAACATCCACGCAGGAAAATACTAACATCTGAACTCTTCCTACCCTCTAGTTCCTTCAACACAGCCTTGAAACCAACACCAGTTACCCCTCTGTGCCTTTTCTATTCTTGTCCTCCGGTTGGCTGCAATCATGTCCTCTTTTATTCAGTACTTTGAGATTTTTTTAAAACTTGTTAAAGTCTTTTAGAGAGCTCTGTGTGTGTGTATGTATGTGTGTAGGTGTGTGTGTGTGTGTGTGTGTGTGTGTGTGTCCCCGTCCCCATGCATGTGGGGACCAGAGGACAATAACTCTGGTGGTATTACTCAGGTACCATTTCACCCCGCTCTGCGCAAATGTCTCTCGCTGACCTGGAGCTCGTCAATTATGCGAGGCCAGCTGGCTGGCGGGCTCCAGAGGTCTGCCTATTATTTCAGGCTCTCTGACACTGGGATCCCCAGTGCAGCCACCAGACTAGACCTGTGGTGGTTTGAATGAGGAATGTCCCCCATAGGCTCTCGTAGACAACACTTGGTTCTCTGGTGTTTGGGGGACATGGTGCTTCATTGGTGGTAAGCTTTGGGAGCATACAGCCTAATCCTGCTTCCTGCATGCTCTCTCTGCTTCATGGCTGCTGTTAAAAATGGGCTCCCTCAGCTTCCTGCTCCGGCTGCCTGCTGCCATGCTGTCCCTGCCAACATGGATTCCTAACCTGCTGGAACTATAATCCAAAATAAACTCTCCCATAAGCTGCTTTGGTCACACTGTTTTATCACAGCAACGGAACAGTAACTAATACACAGAATTTCACATGGGTTCTGGACATCAAACTCGGGCAAGCACTGACTGACTGAGCCTTCGCCCCAACTCTCCATACAGGACTTTGAAAAGCACAACATGTAAATTAAAATAAACAGTAGCTTGATTTTACTAAAGTCACTGTATTCCTGTGTCTTATTCAGTTGTGAAAAATGAACGAAGTCTACCATTTGTGGTTAACATCCTCGAAACAGGTTAGGCACAGAAAAAAATAAAGATTTCCACTTTCAGTTAGTGTAGAAACTTAAAACATTGGTCTTTTTAACAACTCTCTCACAAGCTTCAAGCATTCTGCCAACTTCCATCTTGGTCTGCGGCTACTGAACTATGAACCATGCTATTGAACCATGCTGCCAATATTCAGATGTCAGTCTACGTACGACTCTATACAACTGAAGTGTATGTAACCACCTCTTTCCGCTGTAAGGTGAAAGAGAAAGCAGAAGGAGAAGACAGCGCAATCCAACCTGCCAAAAGCACCCCCACCTTCCTTAGCCCCCCCCCATTCTGAACACTTCAATGTCTACTGTGAGCACAATTCCAATGGCTTACCCAGTACAATCCCTCCCGAGTATCAAGCCCGAGGCTAAAGCTCTACATTGGGGTAAGATAAAGTAGAGAGAGCTGTCCAGGAGCTCACAGAACCGCCTCAACAAGCATGCATCCAGTTCACAAGAAAAGTACAAAAGCAGCGCAAATACCAAAATGAATAAATAACACAATAGAAATACGTATTCGACATTATAGAAGTGAGTGGGGACAGTGGAAGTACTTTTCCACCACTATGTAGTGAGGGATGGTTACAGCAGAAACATATCCAACACAGAAGCGTGGGGGTGGGGTGGGGTAGTTGACTGAGGACAGCATTACAGCGGAGGAGAAACAGAGTTTTCCAAAACCCTGACATTTGACTTTGAGGGGATCAAGTAGATACAGTAGCAAAATTGGTTGTCCTGCGGTTCAAACAGAATTATATACTGGCTGAAAGTTTAGTTTTACAATGTATCTTCCCAAACAATATTCTTAGAACTTTCTATCATTACCTTAACACACACCTACCTACTTCCACCCCAGCACCCAACACTAACTTTCTGTTTTGATACTCAACAAAATGTATACCTATATTTTCACATCCATGTATGCATACACATCCTTCTCAATGGTTGTTGTTGGGAGCTGTTGCTTTTATTGCATTCCTGGGGACTGAACTCAGTCTCACACAGGCTAAGCAAGCCCCTCTATCACGAAGCTGCACCCCAGCTTCCTCTCAGTTTTGAGGAACATATTTATATAATATATAGGAACATCACATGCATCACCTTAGACTCCTTATAGACTCCTTTACTCCCGCCCCCCACTGACTTGCAAAGCAGATACCCAATGACTATTTTATTAAAAACCTCTGGTGACATGAGAATTGCATATTACACTCATATAACTATCTCGTAAAAGCTAAATTAAAAACAATTTTTCAGCATTACGACCTACACATGAAGTGGCGGAGCAGTAATTAAGAACAGGCAATCCTTCAAGCATGAACTGACTCAGAGGAAGCGCTACCTAGACAAGGAGGCAATGGGTGTAGTAATGGTCCCGAGCCCTGCTCCTGAAGCTGCCTGCCTACTTCTCATCTACCCGTCACTTAATTAGCCATATGATCCCAGCGAAGCCACACAACCGCTCACGTCTCAATTTTCTCAACTAGAAAAGGCAAGGGGGTGTACATGACCTATCTCCTGGCTGGTGAGAAAATGAGCTGGCGTGAGCTTGATCGGGGCTTGGCACTCGAGAACCATGGACTTAGTAACAGTGGCGACAGCCATGTCACCATCAAAAGAACACCTGGGTAGTTTTTAATCAGACACAAAAATAACACCACCTTTCACCTGCACGCCCCTCCCCCTGCCCCTAAATGTTAAACTCTTTTTTCAGAAAGACCAGTAACAGAAGGAGCGACAGTGTAAAGCCCCACTTGGGGGTCCCCCTCAACAGTTTTTGGTTGTTTTTTTTTTAAATCCTGGCTTTGATATCAGCCAGTTATAAAGGAGAACTAAGTACTACAGGCAAGTCATTCTGACTCTCCGCACTTCGGTTTCCAGATTTGCAAAACCTGATAAAGCACCTATAACCTAAGAGTGTCCTCAGGACTAATGAGCCAAGGGTGGCCTCCAACAGCAGGCACAGTGCCCAGTCTCCGGTCAAGCTGATGTTAGCTCCTTCGTCCTTCCCCCACATCTCAATGGAATGTCTAATTAAACCCATAGCCCACCTTTATAAAGTTCATGCTGGGTTGAAACACGGAGAAGGGCCAAACACTGGCATTTTAATACGTTTCTACATAGTATGCTCAATACATGATTTACTCGAGGTCGCATGCTTGGTGAGATGGTACTGAGAGTTATGCCCTGTTCATCAGAGCTAAGGGAGCTGCTCAGTCCAGAGGAAAGGCCTATGTAACCCCTGCAACACATGCAAAACTACAAGCTTCTCTTGAGCCACAGCATAAAAATGAGGGATGGGCTAGTCCTAGGAACCTTTCCATTTAAAAAAGTATTTGTAGAGCACACATGTATGCAGCAGAGTAGGGACTTTAAGAAAATCTGACATATAGAATGTTTTTAAAAGTACAGAATTATACTGATTCAAAGGCACAGCTGGATTTAAACAGAGACATCGCTAATCAAAACTCCACAATGCAGGTGAACAGCAAACAGGCCGTGGGAGGTTCAGATGTATTCGAAATCACTGATGAGTGGCTTGTGAAGGGAGGAAGGAAGCGTTCCATCAAACACACTCCTTCACGAAAAGTATGCATTAATTCAAAACCTCGTTGGACTGGAAAGAGAAAAAAGTGTAAAGCTGTTTGTTCTTATAGTAGGAATTCATCACTGAGTAAATTTGTGTAATCGTTAAAGCCATTAGGGCCTGTAGGATTAGACCACACAAGCCAGATTCAGAATGCAGTGTCCATCCAAACACGAAAAGTCCGCTCAAAGCGCACAGCCCTAGTAAATAAATAACACAGGCTAACAGAACAAGGCCCCATAAAACTGGTGAACTATTTAACTGCATCAAATATTTACAGTGATGGACTGCCTATTCTGCTCCTCTTTTTCCTCGCGATTTGTCATTCATTGTTTAAAAACAAAAACTCAACAGTGTACCGAACAGAAACTGGGTCTTTCAAAAGATTTACAATAGAACAGTAATCCTCTCATCGGCCTCTCCTCAAATTATGCAATCATTCCACAGGAGGAAAAAAAAAAAGGATCACAGGACTGTTTCCTTGACTCGGGGGACACTGAGGAAGTGTACAAACAGGTAGGCTGGGTACAAGGCAACATTTCCTTGAAACTGAAGTGCCTCTGGGGCATCCGTTCTAACTCGGTGCTGAGTGCTCCTCCAGCCAGCCATTACGGATCGATGTTTTAACCTCCCAACAACTGGCAACTCTCGGCGTGCTGCAGCGTCCACCGGGCTCCATCCCTTCCCCAGCCTCCCAGCTGCTTTTCCGCGGGCGGTGGTGCGAGGGGCCCACGCAGGGGGCGCGAGGACGGGGAGCCGGTGTCCTTCCACTCCCGCGTCCGAAGTCAGGCCGGGCCCCCGCACATCCCCGGCCAACCGCGCCGCCGCGGCCGGGCGACTTAGCCAACTCCGTGACCCAGGCCGCAGGCCGGGCAGCCAGGTGAGCGCCGGGGACCGCTCGGCCCGCGGGAGTTAATGAGTAACGACGGAGCCGCCGCCCTCCCGGGTCCCGGGGCTCGGCAGGCGGCGGGCGACATCCGTGCCCTCCCCGCCGCCTCCTGCACCTGCTCCGGCCGCGCTCCGGGCCGGCGGGACGGGCGAGCGTGGCGCCGAAGGGGGGCGGTGCTCGCACCGCCCGAGCCTCTCCCTCCTGGCCGCCGCCGCACTCACCTGCCGGACCCGCCGCGGCCACCGCCCGCGCTCAGCGGCGCTCGCTCGCAGAGCCGCCAGGGAGCGCGTCCCCTGCCCAGCTCCGGAGACGCCGAGGACGGCGGCGGATCGACGGCGCTCCACTCCGCCGCGGCCGGGCGCACTGCGATGGGAGCCGGGGAGGGAGAGCCGACTGCGCCTGCGCCGAGAGAGCCGGGCGGGGAGCCGGGAGCGGCCGTCCCCCGGGAGAGAGAGGGCGGGGCCGGAGGCGGGGCTGGAGGAGCTGGAGGCGGGGCTGGAGGGGCCGGAGGCGGGGCCGGATGGGGGATGAAGGGCCCGCGCGCTGCGGCGCCCCCTGGTGCCAGGAGGGGCTCGGCGCAGGCTGCCCCTGTGCGGAGTCCTGGGTCACCTAAGGGCGGTTTCCCAGGGAACCACTCTGGCTGGGGCACCCCGGGGCTAACTTGGAGGGTGCCGAGCTCTCCTGGAATGGGAAGAGGCTTTGGGCTGTGTGAGTTGAGGACAAGTTCGGCGTCCGTGGATACCACCAGAAGCTGGACCCGGGAGTCGGGGGATGGGGGGCGGGGGGCGGGTTTGTAAAACCCAGATCCTTTCTAGCAGTTTCCAGAGAAGGTCGTTCCCGTGTCTGCCTTCTCTCATCT
This sequence comes from Peromyscus californicus insignis, assembly GCF_007827085.1. NCBI lineage: Eukaryota > Metazoa > Chordata > Mammalia > Rodentia > Cricetidae > Peromyscus > Peromyscus californicus. The sequence continues at coordinate 33,986,398 of NW_026294535.1, forward strand.
GTTACGGGAACTGTTTTTATTGTTTTGTTTTCACCAGACTTCCTCCCCACACTCGGTCTTTCAAGTTGGAGAAGCCCTTAAGGACAGACAGAATCAAGCTCTGAAAAACAGAAGCAGGGGGAGAAAGAAAAAAAAGCAGTCATTCCCCACTATCTCGGTTAGTATTTGGGATACTCAGAGAAAGGAGCTGTCCTTCTGTGTTGAGTACATCTAGGAGGCGGTAACAAAAAAGTAGATTCTGGGTGTGTGGCTCCTGTGATCAGCCACCTCTGTGACCTTGAGCACGATCAATCTTCTCGCTAATAAATGGATATAAGAATGCCCTACCTCGCTGAGGTTTTGAGAGTTTAAATGGTTTAATGTATGCGATCGGTGTACTGCTCGACAGAGCGTCTGGTGAGTGTAACCCTCCTGCAATCCAACAGAAGCCTAGAAAGTCATTAACTATTTAATAACTCATCTCCAATGTATTACCAATTCTTACCCATTCTTATTCCCAAAGAATCCTCAAGTTTATCTTGTGTCATTCATCACATAATGCCTTCATCATTCGCAGACTCCTAACTCCTCTCTTACGTTGTGTCGTCTATCCGTTTATTATGTTTTGTCTCTGCACCTGCTAGACAGAAAGTCACACACACACATACACACACACACACACACACACACACACACACACACACACACACAGAGAGAGAGAGAGAGTTCCTAACATCCAAAGACTCAAACCCAGGGAGACAAATTTGCCATTAACAGACGACTTCTTGGGCTCCATAGTTTCATATACCCATCTTTACAGTTTCTTTTTCCTAAAGTGATGTACACACACACACACACACACACACACACACACACACACACACACCTTTTATCCTGTGTAGTCTTTCATTACTTAACCCAGGCTTCAGTCTCTTTGTAAACCATTCCCTGATGCTCGCCTGACACCAAACCTTAACCCTCTTACGGGTTCACTGTCCTTACCTGTGATCCCATAGAAGTTTAACTCTTGCTAGCACATTCCACACTGTGTTACTGGAGTTTTCTCTCTTTTCTCTTTAGACTGCGTCTTGAGAACAAGCACATGGCCTGGTGCCTGAGAACTCTGTAAATGTAAGAGGAGCTGACACACGGGCTGAGTACACTATTTGGAGAATGAACATTGGAGGATGGGCTCTCTGATGTATTCAGAGTAAGACCCAAGACATCATGGGTCTACAGAAAAGAGTAATGACAATACGTTTGAATTCCACAGTGACCCACGTGCGTATCAGCAAGCAACCAGACTCTCTGCCGTCTTGGATAGCAAACTCTAGCTTGGTTTGAGAATGAACAGAGTGACTGTGGCCGTGTGAATCAGAATGGCCCCCATAGGATCATAGATTTGAAAGCTTGGTTCTTAGGGAGTAGTGCTATTTGACAGGGCTTGGGAGGGATGGCCTTGTTGGGGTGGCTGTGGCCTTGATGGAGGAAGTGTGTCACTGGGGATGGGCTTTGAGATTCCAAGAGCCCAACCCAGGCCCTGTGTCTCTCTCTTCCTGCTGCCTGTGAATCCAGATGTAGAACTCTGGGCTACCTCTCCAGCACCACGTCTGCCCGCACGCCACCAGGCTCCCTGCCATGACAGCAATGAACGAAACCTCTGAACCTGTAAGCTAGCCCTGTTTAAATGTTTTATTTATACTGTAAGAGTTGCCATGGTGATGGTGTCTCTTCACAGCAATAGAACACTGACTAAGACAGAAGTCGGTGGGGTACTGCTGTGACAGGCCTGACCATGTATCTTGGTGGAATGTGGACTTTGGGACTTTGGATTAGGAAAGCAGTTGAACGCTTTAAGCAGGGCTTAGTGGGCTGTCCTTTTAGGGGCATGGAAGACAGTGGTACTGAGAGCAATATAGTTTATAATGGCCTGACTCAAGACGTTTCAGAGGAGAAGACTATTAGTAAGTGGCCTAGAAATCCTTTTCTTGTGATATTTTGGTGGGAAATGTGGCTGTTTTCTGCCCCTGGCCAAAAAATTTTGCCTGAAGCTAAAATGAAGAGTTTTAGATTGGTGGCATTGGCAGAGGAGATTTCAAAACAGCCTAGTAGTGACTATGTTGTGTGGTTATTAATGGCCAGTCTTAGGCAGATCTATAGTGCAAAGGAGCAAGCTGGACAAGGAAAAGTACAAAATGTACAGTTTGAGGAGAAAAGGAGCACCAGAGAGTGTAACGGAGTCAAGTCCAGCGCTCAAGGAGATAAAACGTTTCAATAAAAGCCTTATCCTAAATGAAGTAAAGGGAGTGGTGACCTCGGTGCAAGACTCCACCCGGATAAGCTTCCAACTTGTGAAAAGGGATTAAAGAAAAGCTTAGGCTGAGCAGTGGTGGTGGTTCAGGCCTTTAATCACAGCACTCAAGAGGCAAAGGCAGACAGATCTCTAAGTTCAAGGACAGCCAAGCTTAAGCAGTGAGGGAAAATGTATTTGACTGTGGGGGCCATGTTCGAGTCCCAGCAAGCAAAAGAACTTGGCAGTTTTAACCACATGGTTCTGGCTTTAGAGTCAAGAATCCAAGAAAGAAATGTGTTCTGGAAACTCCTCTAATAGCTGGAAGCGGAGAGCATACACAGAGCTGTATCTGCAGTTTTTGTCAGAGCAAATATAGACAAGTCTGCATTTGAGGCCATTTCCCTGGTTTGAGAAAAAGGGATATGAGAAATTTGGAGGGTTGAAAGGCTTAACAAAGACCCTAGGCTCTAAACTGTATGATTTCCTTAAAAATAACCACTTTAAGAATCTCCATACATGCCGGGCGGTGGTGGCGCACGCCTTTGATCCCAGCACTCGGGAGGCAGAGGCAGGCAGATTCCTGTGAGTTCAAGGCCAGCCTGGTCTACAGAGCGAGATCCAGGACAGGCACCAAAGCTACACAGAGAAACCCTGTCTCGAAAACAACAACAACAACAAAAATCCATACATACAAAAAAATATGTTGGGAATTGGCCTCTGTCTCTCTGTCTGTCTTTCTGTCTCTCTGTCTCTCTCTGTCTCTCTCTGTCTCTCTCTGTCTCTCTCTCTGCTCTCTCTCTCTCTCTCTCTCTCTCTCTCTCTCTCTCTCTCTCTCTCTCTCTCAGCCATACATTAAGCAAATATGTTTTACTCTATTCCACAGTGGGAGGACTTCCTGATTTCACAGAATTCAGTTTCCTTACACCCTCAAAATACTTAAAATAATTCCCCAATTTTGTCTGATAAAGCTTTGGATGGGTTACTGCTACTGGACACCAGAAAATATTCTTTTTCTATTGTTTTACATTTTGTTTCTGTGGGTGCAGTGGTGCATGCTGTGACTTGTGTGGAGGTCAGAGGGCAACTCTCAGGAGTTGCTTCTCTTCTTGCACCACGTAGGTTCCAGGGACTGAATTCAGGTCATCAGGTTTCACGGCAAGCACCTTTACCTACTGAACCATCTTGCCGGCCCAGTACATTTTTTTATGAGCCAAGCAAAGTGGTGTATGCTTGTAATACCAGCACTCTCAAGCCTAAGGTAAGAAGATTATGAATTCAAGACCAGCCTGAGCTACACAGAAAATCCTGTGTCAAAGTGTGGGGAGGAGGTATTTTTTCTCTTGTAAGGAAAAGCTCAAGGTCACATAGATTAAACAAAATGAAATATGTACTCTTCACACACGCGCAGGCAGTACAAGGTTAGCATGGCAGATACCTGGTAGGCAGGAACTCCTGTCTTATGACATCATCCCCTAAACAAATAACTTCTACCTTATGATCCATGATAGGTGCTCAGGCTCCAACAATCACATCCCTTTCTTAGCTAGCAGAACAGGAAGTGGTGGGGGAAAAAAAAAGAAACAACCTTCTATTCAAGGCCATGTCTAAAGCCTATTGGCCAAGTATAGTCTTTACTGTGGCTCTAACGCTACACCAGAAAGAAAGAACCAGTATCAGAGGTAGCCATGGTTCTCTCACTCACCATCTGAGACAAGGCTTAGGACAGGGCAGTGGAGTTGTGATGGAACAAACATGGGCAAAGGTGCCGTAAGTGTGAGGACTCTCAGTGTGTTCCGAGATGGCAAGCAGTTAGAGGTGTTGGCACATAGAACAAGTTCGAGTTGGGAGGTAAGCCTTCAAAGATCCAAAAGAGCCATGGGCCTTCAAAAAAGATGACTGTAAAATAAAATGTGCTCCAGACAGGATCTTGTCTGAGGATCACGTCTCTCACAAATGTGGACAGGGCTTTTTTTTATTATCGCCCCTTAACAATAAGAAACATCTTCTTGTGTCCTTTATGTGGTGAACTTCCAGCTTGGGAAAAAAAACAGTTTTGAAAGTCACACACATTTACACCACTAAATTTTTAATTTTTATTTACGATACACATTCCATATAGCAAATCTCCAGAACAGAACGCCAGAGCACAGTGGTGGTCAGCTAGGAGACCATCCTGATCCTAATGGGGTAGGAGAAAGAGACCTCACAAGGGCTACTGATGCCAGCAGGAAATGCGAGCAGTTTGGAAAGGCCCAGTATCCGCAGTGGAAGAAGGGCAAAACGCTCCAGGACCCATCAAAGACAAGCTGTGGTGATCCTTGCATTCGTGGTCAGCCATTTTGCTGTTAGCACTCTGAGAAGGCCTTTTCCTTAGGTAAAAGCAGGAGTTATGGAGGAGTTATGGTTGTCAACGTTCTTCATGCCCATGCTCCCGACAGTTTCCAGTCAGGGCAAAGACAAAGCCATGTGTGCAGTCTGTGTTTATTTTAATGCAATCCGAATCCTAGATTGAGGGATCGTGCTAACAAGATGTTCCAAGGTCAAGGGCTTTGGGGAATTAAAGAACTCCCACAGGCCCAACCTATCCAACATGTAGGGGCCCAAGAGAATTTGCTTTCGTGCTGTGCTGTTCTGATGAAACAGCGGAATGAATACACTGAACTTGGAAACACAGAGGGAATGGGCTTTTGTTTCAGGAGGTGAAAATGGTAGGTTTAAACTGGGCATGAGGATTGAGCCCAGAGCTTAATGGAATTCTGAATTCTGAAGAGTTATCCTATTTCTGTAGAAATAAAGTTCAAATTTCGGAAGAGAGATGTTCCGACGAACATGAATCATACTTCAAGTTCCTGCAGCTGCTTTTGATACAAAAACCTCAAGATGTGTTTGAATCATCAAGTGCCTCTCCAACGTGCACAGTGTGGTTGCAAAAGGGATTTAATCTCATGAATCTGAAAAAGAGATTGACTATTCTGCCATAGATTTAGTTGGGATTTGAGAAGTGGCATGTGAATCACAGAATTGCCCTAAATTTTAGTCTGCATGGATTTCTTTCATAACAATACTAAAATCCAGGCAAAAGCAATCATGCTGTCAGTAACAAAAAGAACAAAAAGTCTAAATTCAGCTATCCATCACCCGAACACCGTTGAGACACCCCAAAACTTGTTCAGCTGGGTACATAACTGCATTGTCCTTAACACAGTCAAAATTAGTCAACAAGTTTCGGTTTTATGATAGTATTTTTCCAGGACCAGAAACACTCTGCTATCAACCCTGTATAAATAGCTCTTTCCAAATAAGTGGATCCTTGGGGTTACTTGGAATGGACATTGGTCCCAGTTTGCCACCAGCAATCCCAACTCAAGACCCTGGTGACCCAGAAGATTCTAGAATCTGACATTGACGAAAGGATGTGAGAAATGGTTAAATATTGTGAAATCCAGTATTTTATAATGAGTAAATAAGTAAATATAGGCATAACTGACCTATCTTTTGGGATCCTATAATTTTCAATGTATTATAGTTACTAGCCTCTAAGTAAGCTATGAGTCACCCCTTGATTTGATAGGTTATATTACCACATTTTTGTAAACATGGTAGACAAAACATTTTGAAAGACTTTTTACTTTATTCTAAAAATCCATAATTTTAGCCAGGCAATGGTGGCCCACGCCTTTAATCCCAGCACTCGGGAGGCAGAGGCAGGTGAATCTCTGTGAGTTCGAGGCCAGCCTGGTCTACAGAGTGACTTCCAGGATATCCAGAGCTGTTACACAAAGAAACCCTATTGTTGTTGGATGTTTTTACTTTTTTGGGGGGCCGTCACCCAGCTCCCAAATAAATCACATATGGAGGCTTTTATTCCTAATTATGAATGCCCAGTCTTAGCTTGGCTTAGTTTCTAGACAGCTTTCCTTAATTTAAATTATCCCATCTATGTTGACTCTGGGCTTTTCCCTTTCTCTTAGTTCTATAAATCCTACTCTTACTCTGTGGCTTACAGTGTAGCTGGGTAACTGGTCCCTGGAGTCCTCCTCCTTCTCTGATTACTTCTTCCCCATCTCCCACATTTCTCCTTCTATTTATTCTCTCTGCCTGCCAGCCCCACCTATCCTTTCTCCTGCCTCGCTATTGGCCGTTCTGATCTTTATTAGACCATCAGGTGCTTTAGATAGGCACAGTAACACAGCTTCACAGAGTTAAGCAAATGCAACATAAACAAAAGTAACACACCTTAAAATAATATTCTACTACACTCTGTCTCAAAAACCAATAATAATAATAATAATAATAATAATAATAATAATAAATTAAAAATCCATAATTTTGAATAGCTGACAAAATTAGGCTGCATGCATGTAGATTTCTAATTTTTCCTAAAATGTAGATATCACTATTCTGGAGAATTAAAGAGGAGTTCTGGTATGAAAATGACTGAATGCATTCCTGTTTCTCTATATTCAGAAACCATTTAAGAGCTAAGGGAGGGGGAGCCTAATTCCCATCCCTCAAGATCCAGAAACTTTTTTTTTAATCTTGCAAACTAGGACACCAGTATGTTGTCCAGCTTCCAATCCACAGATGAGTGTTGAAGAGAGCAGCTGAGATTCAACAAAATTTGTGTGGGAGAGAGGAGAGAGGAGAGAGAGAGAGAGAGAGAGAGAGAGAGAGAGAGAGAGAGAGAGAGAGAGAGAGAGAGATCAGCAGCAAGAAGACTCAGCTAACAATGCAAGGAAAAGTGTAACTCCTGGCCTGAGAGTTTGACTCCAGAGTGAAATGCCTGCTGATCCAAAAAGTAAAACTTTGAAGAACGGGAGTAGAAACCCTGAAGCCAAGCTAAGAACACCTTGAGGTACCGAAGCTCTGCCCTTCTTTAATCACCTGGGGCTGTAAGAGTGCCCACTCACACTGCACACTCCTGCAAACAGCAGGTGTAGGAATACTCCGTTGGTTATGATGAGACATGGAAAGGTGTGCCAATATATAAAGATACTTGAATGAAAAGTTGGGGGAAAGGAGTAAGTTCTGGTTTGAAGGTGCAGTCTCCCTCACAGACTCCCTTGGTTTCCAGGTATCGGTGAGGTCCAGAGAAAGCGTGGAACCTTTAGGAGGTGGGGCCTGGAGATATGGGTCGCTGCTCCTTGGCTGGGGAGGGTGGTACTGCTCTCTGCTTCCGGATTTGTCAAGATATAAACAAGCACCGCCAAAGACAGAGCCTCCAAGCCCACGCTACAGGCCGCATCCCTGCAAACTGGCAACAAAGTAAACCTCTTTCCTTCTGTGGCCTCTATTAGGTTGTGCAGGCACAGCCTCAAGACAAGAAACCGACACAAAGCAAAACAACAGATGAGGGAGACTTCAACCAGTAACATTTGTATGCGGCAGGATGATGAAATTTTTGAAATGTATCTTTCCTCGTATGGGGGGCCGGGGGTAGGGTGGGGTGGTGAAGCCATCATTCTATAAAAAGACCGTGAAGCAGAATGTGTGGAATCAAGGAAAACACGATCAGAGAGCAGGAGATGGTGAACGGTAGAGATCAACAGATTCAAGAGAGGAAGCAGTAGAAAAATATAAAACAAACAAAATTCACAGGAAAATAAATTAGAAGGGAACAGAAAAAAAAGAAACTTAAAATAGAACTAAAAGGATTAAATACACACAGTAAACAGACAAGTCTTTTGGTTTACTCTCCTAAATTGCTTATTGGGCACGGATTTGACAAACATCACTTACATTAGCTGGGACAGTAGAGCGAGAGAGAACCACACCTTGTCCAGGCTGCACACGGAGAGCCACCAATAGTGTGATAGAACTGTGGCCTTTCCCAAGCCCAAGCGCCTGCATCTGTCGGCCCATGCTTCTCCCGTGCTTGCGCAAGGGGTTGGTGATCCATGGGGTGTCAGGAGTCCTTCTGAGGGTTTTATGGACTGGATCGATGAGGATGGACCTTGGAGAATTTATATGGGGACTCTTCTCCAACGGTTAAGAATTCAAGACTCAGCGGGCATAGTGGTACATGCCTAGGTGGATCTCTGTGAGTTTGAGGCCAGCCTGGTCTACAGAGTGAGTTCCAGGACAGCTAGGGCTACACAGAAAAAACTGTCTCAAAAAACATAAATAAATAAATAAATAAATAAATAGATAGATAGATAATAAATAAATAAATAAATAAATAAGAAAGAATTCAAGGCCCTCAAAGCCCTACAGCGACCTCCAGCTCTCCCTTCAGCAACACACGGAAGGCTTCACCAGGCTGTTGCTGGTTAACACCATGGTGAACAGGCTTTCCATAAGTTGGTTGCATCTGTAGGAACTTGAGGCCACCAGAGAAGACAGGTATCCTAATCTTGCTTGGCTTTGTATCTCAGCCTGCACACTCTATCCAGCCTGGTGGGGCAGGAAGCCCTGCAGAAATCGGCAGTACAGCCAGCAGTGGACCCTCAGAAGAAAGCCAGAAAGCCACTGGGGGTTGGGGGTGGGGGGTGGGGGGGGCCACACTCCTGCTTCCTCAATTGCTCCCGGATGTATTGTATGCACTCACCTCAGCCTACCTGATGGCTGATGCCAACCAAGCAGGAAGACGTCTTTTCAAAGAAGTCTTTGTATGAAACTTCTAATTGATGTCCAAAAGAAAGAGATCCAAACTAATGAAACAAACAAAGAAATAAATATATAATTTGGAAAAAAAAAAAACCTCTCTTCATTGACAATTGTGCTACAGGTGAAAGATCTTTTATCCACCGAAGCTCCTGACGACAGAGAAAATCCTCTGGAGAGATTTCTCAACAATCAAGTCGCTTTTCAAGGGGGAACTGTCAGGCTGGCTTTAGGTTTCTGCATAGGAATACTCCTTCCTAGAAGGCATCGGAGCAATGTAATATGTGCGAGAAGAAAGTGGGCACACCAGACAGGAAGTCTTGCCAAACTGTCTTCCAAGTAGAAAGACTACACAGGCAAAGAATTTTAACTACACATTCATCCAGACAGCATTGCTTCTGTTAGCCCTTTAAAAGAAAGAAAGAAAGAAAAACTACTGAAAGATTAACTTTGGGCAACAAAAGATAATTACACCCCAGTGGTGGTGAAGCATCCGTGACAGACATGTTCACCAGCAAGAGGCAAAGCACGAGAGCAGATGCCTTTTCCTCCATCTGCTCCAGGATACAGGGCTGTGTGGGGCGGGTCGCTTGACAGGCGTTTGACCCCTTCAGATGGGATGAAGCCAGCATGTGGTAACTCAGCAAGCAAGAACCACAGGACCAGCCCGGCTTTAATCCCAGCACTCAGGAGGCAGAGGCAGGCGGATCTCCGTGAGTTGGAGGCCAGCCTGGGCTACAGAGTGAGTTCCAGGAAAGACGCAAAGCTACACAGAGAAACCCTGTCTCGAAAAAACAAAAACAAACAAACAAACAAAAACCCACAGGACCACACCCAGCCCCACTTTTAGCCCTTGTTCCCATCTCTACCAGTGACTCAGAAGTTGAGTGATACTTAGTAAATGTCCTTTGTTCGCTGTGAGAAGTCACAGGTATCAAACAGCCCATATGATTAGTCGGGGTACAAGATCACCACACTACTACCATCAGAGCCCATATGCAGCCCTGTCTGAGGATGCACCCTCCCATCCCAAGATGGGGTGTCTCTGGATCTTTGAGGGTTCTCAAAGGTGGCGGTGGGGCTCAACGAACTGTTTTCACCATTTCAGAGAGTATAGCACATGGAAATAGTTTTACCTCTTTATAAGAGTATACGGTAGCCGGGCGGTGGTGGCGCACGCCTTTAATCCCAGCACTCGGGAGGCAGAGCCAGGCGGATCTCTGTGAGTTCGAGGCCAGCCTGGGCTACCAAGTGAGTCCCAGGAAAGGCGCAAAGCTACACAGAGAAACCCTGTCTCGAAAAACCAAAAAAAAAAAAAAAGAGTATACGAACTGAAGTACGTGTTCCAGCCTTGAGCTGGTGTAGCACGAACTCGTGGATCAGAAGTGTGAGAGGTGGTGTGAATCATCTTGACTATCAACTTGAGGGGGACCTGGTGTCAACTAAGAGGCATGCCTCTGGGCAGGTCTGTGAGGGCATTCCCAGAAAGGATGGGCTGAGGGAAGATGACCTGTGCACAGAGTGGACAACAGGAGAGGCAGAGGAAAAGGTGGTACTGCCTGGCTGCCTCTCTTCTTGCGGGTGGGTGTATCTGCTGCTGCTGCTGCTGCTGCTGCTGTACCCCCTCCACCATCTTCTGCCAGTCTCACCCTTCAGGCTTTTTCCAGCATGAAGTGAAGATCACCCACTCTCCAGGAATCCTCTCGGCCTTCAGCACCAAACTGGAAAAGCTGAGGCTTCCAGTTTCATAGACTGTGAAGCTACAAGATTCTCAGACTCCAGTGTAGAGATGACCAATGCTTACCATTATGTAAGCCAGTCTAATGAATCCTCTTTTGTAACACACACACACACACACACACACACGCCGAGTCGGTTCTATTCCTCTAGAAAACCATGCAAAATAAAGGGGGTGGTTTATAAAGCTTTGATAAATCCAAGAGCATCATTTTTTTTTATTTACTTATTTATATATGTGCATGGTCTATGCCGGTGTGTGCACATGTGGGTGGTGACCTTGCCCATGTTTGTTCTTGTGGAGACCAGAGGGAGAGGTCAGGTGCCTTTTAGCCTTCTACCATACTGTCTCTCACCAAACCTGAAGCTCACCGTTCAAGCCAGACTGCCTGTCCAGCAAGCCCCTGGGATCTACCCCACCCCTCCACACTGGGGCTATAGACACACACCGAACGCTGGGGATCTGAACCCAGGTCCTCGCTCTTGCACAGCAAAACCTTTACTGACTAAACCATCTCCTCCATCCCAGCATGTTAACGATACAAATAGCCCCAAATACAGACTCGAAGAATATCAAAGTTTTGAGTCTTTTAGATTTTAAGCCCAGCGTAGTGGTGTACTCCTTTAATCCCAGCACTCAGGAGGCAGAGACAAGTGGATCTCTAAGAGTTTGAGGTCAGCCTGGGCTACATAGTGAGTTCCAGGACAGCCAGAGCTATGTAGAGAGACCCTGTATCAAAAAACAAACAAACGGGCCGGGCGGTGGTGGCACACGCCTTTAATCCCAGCACTCGGGAGGCAGAGGCAGGTGGATCTCTGTGAGTTCGAGGCCAGCCTGGGCTACCAAGTGAGTTCCAGGACAGGCGCAAAGCTACACAGAGAAACCCTGTCTTGAAAAACCAAAAAAAAAAAAAAAAACAAAACAAAACAAAACAAAACAAAAAAAAAGGGATAATAATGAATTTTAGACGGTCACTGAGTCTAGGAGGTAAGGTTTATAATCAGTGAAAAATAGGGGTAGGGGTATGGATCAGTGGTATATGATTTCGTAAGTTTATTATCTGTTAAATTGTTCTACCATTAAAAAGCCATAAAATAGATTCCCCAATATTAGAAGTTTTGGTGCCTGTCCTGGATCTCGCTCTGTAGACCAGGTTGGCCTTGAACTCACAGAGATCTGCCTGGCTCTGCCTCCCGAGGGCTGGGATTAAAAGGCGTGCAGCACCACTGCCCGGCTCTTTTTAAGATTTCCAAAACATTCTCTGACTCACCTCACTCAAAGTCAAGCACCTTTAAGGTTGTGTGGTCATTTTGGTTTCTCTATTTATACCAATCAGTATATTTTTTAAAACAAGTTCATGTAGAATTTACTTTTCCTTTCCCAACAGACCTAACTATGTGTCTTAGTTAGGGTTTCTTTGCTGTGTGAGACACCATGGGCACTTCAGCTCTTATAAAGGAAAACATTTAACTGGGGCTGGCTTACAGTTCAGAGGTTTAGTCCGTTATGTCATGGCCGGAAGCCTGACAGTGTGCAGGCAGACATGGTGCTGGAGAAGGAGCAGAGAGTTCTTCATACTGACCTGCCAGCAGCAGAAAGAGAAAGCAACTGGGCCTGGCTTGCGCTTCTGAAACCTCAAAGCCCAACCCCCAGTGACACACTTCCTCCAACAAGGCCACACCCACTCCAACAAAGCCACACCTCCTCATAGTGCCACTCCCTATAAGCCTACGGGGTCCATTTTCATTCAAACCAACACACTACGTTATTAAGCTTTTCTGGAAAAAAGGAGTCAAGGGGGCACAAGAGTAAAGACTATTCTTTAATTATAATACAATTACTACCTGCGATCAGTTAAGATTTAAATCGAAGGGGGTTATTAAAGTAGGGGGGAAAATGCACTTTCCAAAATGTCATTTTAGCCGAAGAAGAGAAGGCGAGGCGGAGAGAAGAGGCGGGCAGGTTTTGGAGACCAAGGAGGAAGAGATGTCTAGAGGACAGGAAAATCAAGCCAAATTCCTGTTGCTCCCCACTAGGGGTCACGAAGTTCAAAACTGTCAAAATGTCATGGTGTTAACAAGATACAAACACAAGATTAAGAGAAAAGAAATTCTCTTCCAAAAACATGCCTGAAACCTGAGGGGTTTTGTCTTTTTAATATGTAGGACATAAAATTCCCCTGGTTTTTCCTTACTGATGAACACTGTGTGGAAAAGCACATTGTTATCTGTTCCCCGCCCCCCTCCCCCATCCTCATCTCCGCCACTGCCTAATTTCATCCACCTAGATGACAGGGCTCCCAAAACTCAGGCCCGGCAGCCAGAATTCATAGTTCATTCCTTTACTCACGCAAGATAGTTATCCCCTGACGAAATAACGCAAATGGAATAGGCTCTAGGCAAATGCAAAGCCGAGAAACAATCTCCTCTCCGAGTTGGAAGCCTCCTGGGAGCGTAGCAAAGCTTATCAAAGTTACAGAGCTCCATTTGGAAACTGCCAGCCCTGCAGGCAAGACGTGGTGGGGCATAATGAATGCAGTCACAGACACGGGTCACTGAAGCACCAGACAGGTGTGTGCCTGGTTTTCAATAAAGCCTTTCGTTACGAATTTGTCCTCCCAGGAAGCCTTGCACTATCGGGAGAATGTGGAAGGATAACCTGAATGCCCATCACTAGGAAATGGTGAGAAATGATGGTGTGTCTAGTCTCTGGAATCCCAGGCATTTGTTTAGAAGAGCAAGCTTGGTCACAAAACACTGATATGGAAAAGTGGCTATAATTTTTTGTTCTTTGTTGTTGTTTTCACCAGGGAAGCAAATAGAGCAAGGTTCACAATATTCCATTTTTGCAAAACTTCCTTCCATTTTTCTTCCTTCCTTCCTTTCTCTCTCTCTTCCTTTCTTTCTTTCTTGTTTGTTTGTTTTTTGAGACAGAGTTTCTCTGTATAACAGCCCTGGCTGTCCTGGAACTCACTCCGTAGATCAGGCTGGCCTCGAACTCACGGAGATCCACCTGCCTCTGCCTCCCGAGCGCTGGGATTAAAGGCATGCACCACCACACCCGGCTTCTGTTTTTCAAATAAATGTATTGGATGCAGTCTTTGCACTGAAGGGCATACCAGCACCCTGATTGCACCCTTCTAGCAACCGCTGGGCTTTGCTGAGTTCCGTAAGCTGGCTGCAGTTTGAGTTGGAATTCTGGGCCTCCAGGTACACTGGTGCTATCAGCATCAATATGTCCCTCTCATTTCCAGATTTGGATGGAATGCCACGCTATGGAGCAGGGTGACTGCTCAGGGCTGGGAATATGGGGAGCTACCTTGCCCCACCAGCACCCAGTGGGAAGAGGCTGGGCCCTTGTAAAACTAGCCAGCATAGCCACACATCCCATCACTTCACATCTTTCTGGCATCGTTTCCAGTTTTTAATTCTCCCTCACCAGCCTCGCTTGCTCTTTCCCAGATAAAGTGGAACACAATGATCCTCGCCTCTTGCTCATTCTTCAACCCAGATGAACCAAGCTAAGACCACAAGCAAACTGAGTATTGAGGGTGTGTATAGTGATGCGTGTGTACACCTGAGTACACTTAAGCCTTTGAAAGTGCATAGAAATGTGAGAGGCACCCAACATACCCCAACAGAGCCTGCCTCTGCTGCTTTTTTTAAAATGACGTGCTTTGTTTGGTGTATTTTGTTAAACAGTGATCGTTAAATGCCTTTGCAATCAACCTAGTACAGTGTGTGTTTCTCATTTGTGGACTTGAGCATATCCTTAAACAATTGCATTTCTCAGGTGAAATTGGTCTCTGAGATTCCGAAACTCTTTTACCTGGCTTTGGCCGTTGATCTTGCTCCACCGAACACACGCACACATAGATGCACACTAGTGCATCTCACGCATGTGTGCACACACACCCTTCTCCCCAGTTTTGTTTGCATTCACTCTTTCCCTTGACCTTTTGGGAGTGTAAAGGACAATTCAAAAGAAATAGAGCCATGATGTGTTACACAACTCTGGGGATTCCTACACCCAAAGGTTTATTGGCTCCTAAGATTTTAAATGCGTTCACACTTTAAATTAGCTATTATACTAGTTGCCTTCAAAGAATCCTGACATCCCACACATGCATTAACATATATATACACAGGTGTGTGTGTGTGTGTGTGTGTGTGTGTGTGTGTGTGTGTGTGTGTGTAATTTCTTGTGTCATGAGTCTCACCAGGGATTATGAGATAGTATTCATCTTACCTTCATATTCTCAACTTCTAACACTCATACATAGTAGGATCTCAACAAACATCACTTGAAGTGATTGGTTCACTCATCTTGACCTGCAATTTCCATGTACTACATGCCTAGTAGGAAGCTAGGTAAAAGAGTGTAAACAAAGCCCAGAAAATATGGCTAGAATCACTTCTTACCCAAAAAATTTAAGGCTATATAGGAAGGTAACAAGGGGCTTGAGAGATGGCTCAGTGGTTAAGAGCATTTGACTGCTCTTCCAAAGGTCCTACGTTTAATTCCCAGCAACTACATGGTGGCTCACAACCATCTGCAATGAGATCTGACTGCCTCTTCTTGTGTGCATGAAGACAGAGCACACATATACATGAATAAATAAATCTGAAAGAAAGAGAGAAAGAAAGGAAGGAAGGAAGGAAGGAAAATAGACCATCAAACTGGTTAAATCACTATCATGCTACAGTACTCCAAAGATGTCAAGAAACTGCTGCCAGAACAGACCGATTCTCCTGGCATCGTATTATGTCTAAATACAACCAAACACAAGAGAAAGTATAATCTGTTCTTGGTAGAATACAGCTGATGCTTGAAGAGTGCCAACAAGATGTCAAACTCAGCAACAGAATTCGACAAGTCACCAGTGGAGAGCGGCGGGGATGGGATGGGATTGAAAGGACCGGTTGCCACAAGTGAGGGCTGCCGTTCTAGGACCTTCCGTCAAGGCTCGGCGTCTTAACCCACGGTCTAACTCTCCACACAAGGAGCTTCAAAACTGAGTTACAGCTGTGAGTGAGGAAGGGTCGACATGGCAAATGGTGTTTGTTTATGTAACATGGATTATCCTGGTACTGTGGATCAGGACGTGGTCTAAGAGAGGGACCTTACCTATGAGGCGAAGGGTCAAGATAGCTTCATCTACCACAAGACTATTTTCTAGAACTAGGGAGGAGTGGGTAAGAGAAGCAAGAGCCACAGACACCAGAAACGCATCTTAAACCTTAGTTTCCTAGTAAGGCCGGCTCTGAAAAACCCGCCCCGCCCCCATCACTCATTCTAGTGCTCTCTCGTTCATTTCATATCTTTTTTTTTTTTTTTTTTGGTTTTTCGAGACAGGGTTTCTCTGTGTAGCTTTGCGCCTTTCCTGGAACTCACTTGGTAGCCCAGGCTGGCCTCGAACTCACAGAGATCCGCCTGACTCTGCCTCCCGAGTGCTGGGATTAAAGGCGTGCGCCACCACCGCCCGGCTCATTTCATATCTTATTCAGCAGTTTCCCCTCCCAGCCATCTTGCTGTGCTCACAGGGGATTTAGGATGCTTTGTGCATGGTCAACTGAGTCCCAAACTCTTGGGATAGGACTCTTTTTTTTTTTTTTCTTTTTTTCCGGAGCTGAGGACCAAACCCAGGGCCTGGCGATTGCTAGGCAAGTGCTCTACCACTGAGCTAAATCCCCAACCCTGGCATAGGACTCATGAATCTAGCCACCTTCATCTGCAGTCACACCACACTCCCAAATCTATCATCCTCCACAAAGCTTGTGGGAGTGACCAACCAATACCTGATCTGACTCACGGCCCACACCGCTGATGGAGCCCATACCTGACACTCTTGGGAGACCAAGAACCTGAGACTAGACAGGTCAGGCACCTAGGGCAAAGCCACACATCCTGCTGTTCTACTAAAAGAGCGTAGCAGTGACATGACTCCTGATAACATTCTGATGTACTCATAGATGAGTGCCTCGCTCAGCCATCATCAGGGAAGCTTCCTCCTGCAGCAGATGGGAACCAATACAGAGACCCACCACCAGACAATGTGTAGAGAGTGAGAGAAAGACCTTGGAACACTCAGCCCTTAATGGTGTGTCTCCATCAAATCCCTCCCCCTCAGAGCTCAGGGAACCCAGGCAGAAAGAACCGTGAGAGCCAGAGGGGATGGAGGACACCGAGAAAACAAGGCCCTCTAAATCAACAGGATTGACACACATATGAACTCACAGAAACTGAGGCACGTACACAGGGCCTGCACAGGCTCTTTGCGTACACATTATGGCTTCCAGCTTAGCATTTTTAAGCGATTTCTGAATGTGCAAACCTGTGGGTCTCTGCATCTATATCTGTTTCTTGTGCCGTTCTTGGACTCTATTCCTTCTGTCTGTCTGTTTTGTATTATTCCAAGGTGCTAGTTTTTGTTTTATTTTATTATTATCCCTTAGAAGCCTGCTTGTTTTCTAATGAGAGACAGAAAGGCGGTGGCTCTGGATGGAAGGAGAGGTGGGAGGAACTGGGAGAAGGAGACAGAAGAGAAACTATTATTTTCATTAAATTGAAAAGGGGGAATATGAGTTCTTGGGGGGGTGTTAAGTAATTTATCTAAACTCAGTTTGGAGCCAGGACTTAGCCCAACCTTTTTTCTCCAAATCTGCTTTCTTTTACAGACGAGGAACACTTTCTATCGAGCAAGGAAATACTTCCAACAGCTTACGTGTAGTTTTCTACTCAGTAGGTCTAATCACATCAGCAATTATCCTCCTAAGCAGCCTTCTATGCAGACAAGGCATGAAGGAAGGTTCTAGAAACCTGGTGTATACCAGACATCCAAACAGGAACATGCAAAGCCAGTTAAGGATGACTCGGGCCAGATGACAGCCTCAGGGAGGTCACTGAGGTGGCACTACCACAGAGGGCCCCTCAGAGGGTACTGGACTGTAGCAAACCTTCAAGGAGTGAGTTTCAGCAGATCTGCCTGCAAGGGGCACAGCACACAACACTGGTATACTAACGATTCTTAGGAAAGAGATGAAGCTAACTTAACTATCTGGCATTGCAGAAAACAGAGACATAGAAAAGCCAGGGCCAGAAGGTGCAGACAGACATCCCTAGAAGTTCTCCATTATAACTAAGCTTTCAAACAAATAATTTGTATCAAAAGAAAAAATATATCCTTTCCCCTCACATAACCCTGTCGATAATTTTCTTGTGCAACCTTCTGGCTTTTTTCTTGTCAATAGACTAGTAGCTATAACCACTGATATATTCATTTTTCCCCTTTATTAATATAGAGCATATGGCCTGAAGGAATTTTGAGCCGTTGAAAAAGTATCTAGCCACCCACATCTATGGCCATAACACCCTGCAGCTCACAAATCCCTTTTTCTAAACTCTCTCTGAATGGCTCTGATGAACAGCCAGCCTGTTTCCATCTGCTCCCCCCTGTCACCAGCCATCCACATATCGGTTTGTGTCAGCGTGCCCGGGACTTGCTCACCGCATTCCAAGATGGCGCTCTGAGCTCAAGTTTATGTGTGATTGTATTTTAATAACTTCATAGTACTGAGCGTGAGATGTCTG
The DNA here is from genome assembly GCF_007827085.1 of Peromyscus californicus insignis. Lineage (NCBI taxonomy): Eukaryota > Metazoa > Chordata > Mammalia > Rodentia > Cricetidae > Peromyscus > Peromyscus californicus. Next base: position 34,004,601 of record NW_026294535.1, read on the forward strand.
CGGGGCTTTTGTCTTTGCAGAGCTCCTCCCCATCTGGTGACTGTTTTATTCACGCTACAAGCCCATGAGATGGGGAAGCCAGGTTCTATTTTCCTTTGCTGCCCCCTAAAAACCCAACATTTCAAGCAAGGTCTCTTTTGTCCAGGGTGGCCCAACAAGGATGAGCAGCCAGTATGAAGCTCTCTCTCACTGCTTAGGAGCGCTGCCTCCCCGTATGTCTGAGCTGTTGTCTCCAAATAGCATTTCAATTATTTTGAGAACATTCAGTTTAACGACAGTGGGAAGGCTGGGCTCCCACACAGACCAGTGGAAACGATCTCCCAGGGCGGATGGGTCTTGTGTATCAAATCAACTAGATCGACTCTCTTTTCCACCTTCAGGTAGAGCCAATGCTGTCGGACTCACTCTCAGGTAACTGATACATGACTGATAAAGCCAAGTAACACAGCCCCTGGGCACATGCGTATTGGCATCCAGGGTGCTTCTGTCCCATCCAGGGCAACTGCTCCTTGGCTCCGCCCGTGGGCTGCTGGGCGCCAACTGGCCCTCACTTCTACCAGTCACAGCCCCACTGAAGAGGCAGCATCCAGACCCTTCCACGGATCCTATTGGAAAAGTGATCATGTAGCTTGCAGTCTAAACCAGAATGATCCCGAGAGAAAAGAGAGGAACACCAGAAGGACATATCGGGATGGCGGGTGTGAGAAAGGAGGCCCAGCAAGCTCGGAATGAGTTATTGCTCCAAAACTCAGAGATCTTTTCTTTTTAAATACAAGACTGACTAAACTTTAGCATGCTTTTCGTCCTTGACGAGCTCTTGGCAAGGGTATCAGTTTCTATAAATGTATATGTTACTCCATACAGAAGGAGTCCTGAGCCGTTGTGTAATGAAATCTCTTTACCTGGGCAGGCCAGCTAAGGAAACATGGAAGGAAAGGTTAAGAAAATACAGTTTGAAGAGATCTTTTTACGGGGCTGGCAACACGGTTCAGGAAGTTCAGCGTTTGCCGCCAAGTCTGATGATCCCAAGTTTGATCCCCGGAACCAAAGTTAACGGGAGGAAAGAAGTCCTCTGACTTCTCCAGACATGACAGGGCACTCACCCTCCTGCGAGTGCACACACGCACACGCACACGCGCGCGCGCGCGCGCGCGCACACACACACACACACAGAGGACCGAGAGAGAGAGAGACAGAGAGACAGAGAGAGAGAGAGAGAGAGACAGAGAGACAGAGAGAGAGAGACAGAGAGACAGAGAGAGAGAGAGAGAGACAGAGAGAGAGACAGAGAGAGAGAGAGAGACAGAGAGACAGAGAGAGAGAGAAAATAAATTAATAAAATGTAAAAAAAAAAAAAAATTAATCCTCCGTGAAGCACTATCTCATCTTTTATGTAAGGCTTTAAATTTTAAATTTTGTAACACTTTCTGGACGTATATTGCCCATTGCTATAAATAGTATCATATTTAGTTCTGACATAAGTTCTGTAAAGCAGTGTAGTGTGGAATGTGCTCAAATGCATCTTATCGGTGCATCTCACCACAACAGACTCGGAGACACTAGCAATGAAGTTGTAACGTACAAGGTGCTGCTCTTTTTAACATTGTAAAATAACATACACTCATTATGGAAAATTTTAAATACAGAAAAATAGCAGGAAAGTTTACCCACCATCATTACCTCGCCAGAGTTCAATTAGGTTTTTTCCATGCTCCCCTATGAGAGCCCCCAACAGCTCTCAGTGAGCATCTAGGGTAACGTTCTCCCAAATATTTGTATTCAATACAAATTGGGGGGGGGTATTTGTTTTATCTTTATGTTGTTGTTGAGACATAGGTCTCACTGTGTAACCCTGGCTAGCCTGGAACTTGCTGCAGACCAGGCTGAACTCAAACTCACAGAGATCTGCCTGCCTCTGCCTCCAGAGTGCTGGGATTAAGTGCGTGCACCACCATGGCCTTGTAATTAGCTGTGATCATACTATATATTAAATGTAGTCTATTTTCTACTCGTTACGTAATATGCATTTCCACATTCCATTATAAACTATTTGTAAGTATAATTTTAAATAACTGCACATTAACTATTACATGGGAGATGTCTTGTTTACTTATGGGTTCCCAGTTTATAGCCTCTAGTGGTTTACATCTTCTAAGAATTCATGATGAACAATGGAATGTCCACACCGTACAATTCCATACCACAATTTCCTTTGGAGGTTCGTTTTATTTCCTCCAGCTAGATTCCTAAAACTGAAATTCTCTTAACAGTGCCAGAACATATTTATAGTACTTGTCATGTATTAAAAGTTTGCCTTCCAACAGGTTTGGCTTACATATCACCAATAATTGTGATCCTTTCCAGACCGGATGCTCTCAGGTAAGAAGCATGGTATATGTTTGTGTGCACTTCTTGATTTCTGGAGAAGTTAGCTGTTTCTCATGTACTGGCTACTCATAGCATTTTCCACTCCACAAACTGCTTTTTCATATAATTTGTAAAGAGTAATCACTACCAAAAGTATAAATTATATTTGTGAAAAAATTTTAGCCGGGCGGTGGTGGCGCACGCCTTTAATCCCAGCACTTGGGAGGCAGAGCCAGGTGGATCTCCGTGAGTTCGAGGCCAGCCTGGGCTACCAAGTGAGTTCCAGGAAAAGGCGCAAAGCTACACAGAGAAACCCTGTCTCGAAAAAAACCAAAAAAAAAAAAAATTTTTAAAGAAAGAAAGGAAGGAGGGTGGGGAAGAGGGACTGGAGAGATGACTCATCACTTAAGAGTACTTCTTGTAGAGAATCCAGGTTTAATTCCCAGCACCCACGGGCAGCTCACAGCATTGTAACTCCAGTTCCAGAAAATCCGATGTAGCCTCGTGGGTACAGCACATATGTACTGTACATATGTAGACATACATACAGTTAAAAAAAACACCCATACATATAAGATAAAAATAGGCCGGGCGGTGGTGACACACGCCTTTAATCCCAGTACTCGGGAGGCAGAGGCAGGCGGATCTCTGTGAGTTCGAGGCCAGCCTGGTCTACAGAGCGAGATCCAGGAAAGGCGCAAAGCTACACAGAGAAACCCTGTCTCGAAAAACCAAAATAAATAAATAAATAAATAAATAAATAAATAAATAAATAAATCTTGCCACATCCACCATGGCTCTAAAGACTTAGACCTGACCCAGGTGGTGAGGAAATGATGAAAAGACAGACAGACATATGGACACACAGACAGAAAGCTAGAGTTGGGTGATTGTATAGAAAGGTGGGGTTATTACATACAGACAGACAGACAAGGAGGCAGAGTTATTAATTACAGACAGACAGATAGACACGTATACAAATAATAAACAGTGCCATTCTGTGAGCTCTTGGTATGAATTTCCATCCCCATTAAGAACTGACAGAATGGGGGCTGGAGAGATGTCTCAGCGGTTAAGAGCATTGGCTGCTCTTTCAGAGGACCCGGGTTCAATTCCTAGTACCCATATGGCAGCTCACAACTGTCTGTAACTCCAGTTCCAGGGGATCTGACACCTTCACACCAATGCACACAAAATAAATAAGTTAAAAAAAAAGAAAAAGAAAAAGAACTAGCCAAACCTGGGCAGGTGGGGGGGGAGTGTGATTGGGGTACATGATGTGAAATTTCCAAATATTATATTTCAAACAAACAAATACATAAATAAAGATTGGCAAAACCCAAAGCCAGGGAGATAGCTACAGTGGGCTCTCGGGCCTGTTCCGTGTGAGCCACATTCTGGGCTCCTGGTCTGAATTCCCTGATTTCCCTGTGTGCTGTAATGTGCAAGCATTTCGAGCCTCCTTTTACAGAAGCGAAAACCGTTCTTAACTACCACCTAAACAGACAGGGAAAACAGGCTCACTGAGAGGTGGTAAGGGACTGAACTCGTTCTGATTCAAATGCCCCAAGTTCCCTTTGCTAATCTGATGCTTTTTCCTGAAGCTAGACATCTGAAAACATAGAAAAAGGAAGGAGTCGATTAAAACAGCAACCATCGCAGGTCAGGGATACCTCAGCCGACCGCGGGGACCTCCAGCGACGCCAAAGCGTTTCTTTCCTATGCCGGGTCTTTACTTTTCAACTTTTAAAAAAGAATTCCTACCTACCCGCAGCCTGGTTCTCTCAGGCTGTCTCGTACCTGAGAGGCTACAGTCGAGCGGGCGAGCGGGCAGGCTCCAAGTCCACCAGCGAGTTTTAATAGCCCATACACAAATACACAAAGAATAGCTGCCTGCCAGGAGGAAATCACTGAGTCATGCTGATTTCTGATGCCACCGTCTGTCTTTGTCTGCTTCGTGACAACTTTGATGATGACTGATGATGACAACCTACTTCAGTCCCCCTTTACTAACGAGAAAACTGAAGGGACACTGGTCATAAAGACGTGACACTTTGCAACCCTTAAAAAAAAAAAAAGAATGTGATCTCTACCTATAGATGTAAGCCAAATGTGAAAATTATGATGCTTTGATGAAATATTAAAATGTTAAGGGTGATAAGTCATATTTTACATAAAAAAACAAACAAATTGAGTCACTTTAGACACAATTGTTGACAGCATTGAGTGAACCACAACAAAATGTTGTAGAGCTTTTTAAATGGCTTCCTTTGTATCCAGACGTCTTAGAAAAAAAATGAGCATTTGTCGCCAAAGAGTGACAGGGAGGCTGGCAGATGGTACAGCCCCACCCTTTGTGCTGTGTAAGAACCACCGAGCTTGTTCTGGACAGCTTGAGAACTTGCCTTCCATGCCCTGTGACTTATTGGGAATTAATACGTATATTAAATGATAGATTGTCAACCCACTTTCATTTTCAAGAGGACATATACTCTGAATACTTTTCTCTTAAAAATCAATCTTTCCTGGGAAAGATTGCAGCGGAATCCTAGGGGAAATCAATATGACTAAAATGCTTTTGTGAGTACTGCCCTTAAGAAATAAGACAAGATGCAGGGGTGGCGGGTGGAGGTGAGACACACAGTCACTCACATCTTCCTCTTCCCTCCTAAGTACAAGAAGAAAACCCACCCAGGTGGGCTTGTGGAGGGTCCCAGGAACCTAGGTCAGAGAAGCAGGAAGGCAGAAAGCAAAGATCATCACAAAGGTGGAGATGGAGGGAAATGTTACCAGTCAACAGGAGCCCAGAGGTGAGAAGTTCAGACAATGAGGAGAAGGAGGACAGGGGGGGAAAAGTAAGAAATGCAGACGCGTCGGAGATGAAAGGAAAAAAGGAACAAGTGGAGGATAGACAGGTCAGACTCATCCACTTCAAAACGGAAGTCCAACTACTGAAGAGCCCAGGACTGCGGCACTAAGAGAGAAATGACCGATCTAAAGACACTGAACTCTTGAGTAAGGCTGAGCCAGAAGCTGTAGAATATAGTGCACACACACACACACCACACACTACACACTACACACACACACTATACACACGCTATACACACACACACCACACTACATACAATAAACACACACACTACACACCACACATATACCACACACAATACACACACACACACAATACGCACACACACTACTCACACCACACATATACCATGCACACATTCACACATATATACACACCACAAATACCATACACACACCACACACATACACATGTACCACACACACACACATAATAATAATGAAAACAGATACAAGAACAAGTTTGTGAAATAATCCTTTATGACTGCAGTAATCACACACTAGGCAATCTCCTTATCTACATATGGAAGTGTGACCTGTGGCTGGAGTGATTGAATCACTGGGGTGCTTGCGTTTTCAGATCTGCTGGAATGAGTATATCAGCCTAACTGTACAGCTGGTTGTATTCTGAGGCCTTTTTCTTGGGGGGGGTGGATATTTGTTTGTTTGGTTGGTTGGTTGGCTGGTTGGTTGGTTGGTTTTGGGGGCACACTGGCTTCCTAACTCCTTTAAACTGTCCCAGCAGTAGCTGAGTTTCAAGTTAGTATTGGGGATTCCCAGGAAAGGAACAACATGGGGAGGGGACAAGGTTGAGATGTGTGGGGATGGAGAACGGCTGTGTGAAGGGCAGACTTCCTAAGCCACTTCAGGGACTGACTGTCTCTGTCCACCACACCTGCAGCTCTCCTGAATTCCCTTGCTAGTTCTTGCCTCTCTGTTAGTGATAGACATCACTGTAGCCTGTAATCTCTCCCCGACTGACAATAGTTTGTTTGTGTACCTGTCTCCTCCAGATAGTGAATTCCTTGAAGTCAGGGATGGATTCTCATTCATCTGTATATTCCAAGCTCCGAAGGCCAGGCCTGGCAGGAGGTTGTTACTCGGAATCTTGTTGTTGAGTTAAAGGAGTCAGATATGTGCCACCCCCCTTTTGCCTTATGAAATGTCTTACCTCGTGAGACATATTGACTTATGAAACTTTCTCAAAGACTATAAAGCAACAGGGAATACACTGTTTTGCACCCCCAGATCTTTTCAGCCCCTAGACAGTAAACGAAAGTTTATATAATCTGATTATTTAATGTTTATCACTAAACCTTTATATATTGTCCATAAACCGTAGGATGGCGTACTAATTGAAAGAACATATGGGTGCTTGTACAATGAGCAATTAATACTAGTTATCTTAGTGCTTATTAAAATTTTACATGTCTTAAAATTAACCCTAAAGTGGAGGCTATTAATTTAGGATTCATGGATCCTTAGCAGGTCCACAAGGATGAACGCTAAGGACGGGGTGGGACACATCGATGAACCACAGAACAATAAGGTTTGTGAATATGTACATTCTGAAAGAGAGGTGCTCATGGCACCTTATTAGCTCCTTGAGGAGTCCCAGAGTGACCCTGATATAACGAAATACATGACATCAAAATCTTAACAGAACCTTAGAAGAAATATGCACAAGATGCTGATCAAACCATTGCTCAGGAGAGGGGGGTGACAGCCCAAGTGGACTCTAACAGGGGAACTTAGGGATCTATATGACATGGAGGACGTGCAGCACGTGGGTCACAGTGAACCATTTAATGACACAGCAGGTTGTCGCCACCTCACGTTTTTTTTTTTCTTTTTCTACATGAAAAGAGCTTTTTCCTCTATCAGACAATTTGTCCAAGTTGCTCCTAAAATCCTAAAAGGGTCCCGTTCTTTTTCTCCTCATTGGTTCCTGCACTCCCTCCTAGTGTTTAGGTCATCCTCAGATAAAAAGGTGACTGATCATTGCGTCCCCCTGGTAGACACGAGATTCTGTATCTACTAACATAATAAGTCCTGTACATTGATAACACATATCATCCCACCTGAACAACTGATGCTTTAAATATTTTAGCCAGGATCTTTGTAGAAAGGAGACAGGGTTTGGTTTTTTTTAACACAATGGCACTTTGTAATTAAAATCTAATGACCTGGTTATTTTAACGTTTAGATTCTGAAATGTATTTTCTCATAGTCTCTTAATGCTACAAGAGCTAGTGATTGTAAAAGTGAGAAGATAATTGCAACTGAACGCAGATATCATCTTTGAGAAGTAAGCAAGAAACCCTTTAGACTGTTGGGCAGCTAGATTTAATCTCCCTGTCTAGACCAAGTAAAAATCCATAATTATAGAATCCATGTAAGGTAATGGTGATAAGAGCTATGGTTTGCTGTTATTTGTTGTTACCTTTCAAAAACTAGAAAACAGAAATGAGCACCTGTGCCAAAATAATAATAATAATAATAATAATAATAATAATAATAATAATAATAAATGATGATGGTTATAATAATGATGATGATAATAATAATAATAATAATAATAATAATAAATGAGTCACCACAATGTGTAATGAGATCTCACTTATGGAAATTGCATGTATGCATACCTGCCCATGGAATGTGTCCAGACACACACCACACACACACACACACACACACACACACACACACACACACACACCCCACACACACAGAGTCTCCCAAAGTTAATAAATATTATTGAGTGGTAGAATTTAGAGTTTCTTGTCCTTCCTTTTTTTGTACTGTGTGAACTTTTACAATATGTCATTTTATCAAGACAATAGCAGCATTTTTCAGGAATTGGAGAGGATATTTGGAGAAACAGGAGAAGGCAAAGCCACCACCGGGAATCACCGTTACTTGAAAGCTATGAACCTTGGCGTCGGTGCTGTGGAGAGTTCTCAGCTCTCCAGGTACACGGAATCCTAAGGCTCCCAGCACAACGAACACTCTCCACGTCCCAGTTTCAATATGTCCAACAGGAATCGGCACCTGGTCTTGGACGCTTCTAACTCCCTCTAGGTCTTGTGAACTGGTTCTTTGGTGAAGACCCGGATTGTGTACAAGAATTTCAACACATGTAGACGACGTTGAGATAACTGCATATTATCACCAGCCTGCTTGGTATGTCGTACAACCCGTTCCGGGAGGAGTTCCAGAGCTCATGTCTGAAGCAGTCTAGGATTGTCTTTCCTCCTAAATGGACAAAGACCCACTCCCAACCTCATGTCCAAATATGAATCGCTTCATCATGAGACTCACATCCTTCTTAGAAAGACTGTGTACAGTGTGCATCTGCTGTGAGTGACCTCGGCTCCTCTCAGTAATTCCTAGAGGCAGCCCCTTCCCACATCCCACTCCCCCATACCCCACCCCCAACTCCCAACCCCTGGTTGCTGCCCCAGGAATCCAAAAGACTGCGCATTTTCCAAATTTGTTCAGGGCCACAAAGTTTTATATCCCCAATTATATAAGATGGATGAGAAGCAAGTTTTTCTTTTGTCAAGTGGAGAAAAGCAATTATGAAAGGAAAAAGCACATTGGTTCTAGGAGAGAACACGTATAAGGAAACTGTGTCTGAAAGCCTACTTAAAGTAACCCATACTCATGTTCCCCTAGAAACTCTATCCACATGCGTGTGCGCAGTGAGTCACAGGATCAGCCCAAGTGCAACAGATGAGTGGATAAAGTGTGTCTATCTCCACACAGTGGAGTTTAGTCCAGGCCTAGAGAGGAATGGAATGACATCATTTCCAAGACAGCAAGTAGAATTGGAGATTGTTATAGTAAGTAAAATGATCCAGACCCAGAAAGACCAATGTTACATCTCTTCACCCATATGTGGAACCTGAGCGCTGTGTGTGTGTGTGTGTGTGTGTGTGTGTGTGTGTGTGTGTGTGTGTGTGCATATGGTACACATGTGCACACTATACATGACACGAAAATAAAGGGGGGACTATTTGAGAGGAAGGGGGACAAGAGAGGATAACAGGGAATGGATATGGTCCAAGTACACGGCATACTTACACAAAAATATTATGAATCTCTTTGCTTTCTATACTACACAGTAACAAAAGCTTGGTTTAGAAACTCGCGTCTGCCCAGAAGTGAGCGTAAACCAGTTCAAAGACCACGGCTTTCACCCACCACTGTTCACTGAAAGGGTGGAGACGGAGGCCCAGTCAGGGGCCTGGCCAAGGCAAGGACCTAGGTCTTCCCAAACCACACCAGTGAGTGGTTTCAGTTCGACCAAGCTCCTTTTTTTGGCTGTGATCTTGGATAAATATCACTTCTGAGAGGCTCATTTCTGCTGTTTGCAAAGTGAAAAGGGAGGAATGGACGGCGCCTTCCCTTGGTTCCTCCGCATGCACTCCTCCGCCAGCTCTGTACACGAGGGCCCTGAGGTAGACACACTTAAACTGACCTCTCACTTCGGACTGGGTGCTTGTCAAACGGAGGGCCCTAGCAAAAGCGTCAGTCTAAGCCAGTGGTTCTCAACCCCAGGGGTCATGACCCTTTCACAGAGGTCACCTAAGACCATCAGAAAAATAGATGTTTACACTTCGATTCATAACAGTAGCAAAATTACAGTTATGAAGTAGCAACGGAAATAATTTTATGGTGGGGGGTCACGACAGCATGAGGACCTGTATTAAAGGGTCACAGCATTAGGAAGGGTGAGACCTCCTGGTGAACTGAGTAAAATCGGTGCATTTGCTCAACCCCTGTCTGGCTGCTGCGGGAAGATGTATCCTGCCCTGAGGTCTCAGACCCTGCCTAGCGTTCAGTTGCCTTCCCCGGATTCGAATTCGGGCAATTTTCCCCTTCCCTCTCACCTTCAGCTGTAAAATTGAGAATGTTTTTCCAGATGATCCCACCCACTTCATGGCAGACCACAACAGCACACTGAGATAAACCCTTTCCTTCCCAAGTTGCTTTTTGGTCGTGACTAAGTCAACAGTCAATGGGGGAGGAGGTGAATCGGTTGTAAAAATAATAATAAGAAAGAAAGAAAGGAAGGAAGGAATGAACGAAGGAAGGAATGAATGAACGAAGGAAGGAAGGAAGGAAGGAGGAAGGAAGGAAGGAAGGAAGGAAGGAAGGAAGGAAGAAAGAAAGAAAGAAAGAAAGAAAGAAAGAAAAAGAAAGAAAGAAAGAAAGAAAAAAGAAAGATTTAGGCATTATTAGAAAGAAAAACTTATGTTTTGAACTTGGTGTTGTGACTTTCTTAGGTAGAACAGTTGCAAAACACAGCACAGAGTTCACAAAGATTCCTTGCCTGATTTCACATAATGTTAATATCTTACCTACTGGTACAGTGACCAAAGGCAGGAGGCTAGTTATGACTGTAATGCTGTTTGTCTGTGTGACAGTGCTAGGGATGGAACCCAGGGTCTCGCACACGCTAGGCACACACTCTACCAGTAAGCTGCACCCCCACCCCCATCAGCTCTGCTAATTAACCTGTCAACTTTATCTAACTTTGTCATTTGTCTCATAAGTATCCTAGCTAGACCAAGATCCAGTCGTCATTTTCTTTGCTCTCCTCCTATCTGCGACATTCCATGGCCTTTCTTTCCTTGACTCTTGAAAGGCACGGGTTCAACTTTCTGTCAACTCTGGAACGTGGTATTTTGATGATATAACCCAATGCTCAGGGCATAAGAAAACTGCACACAAATATTATACTCTAGCTAGTCAGTTCTTCCCAGAGGTTATCGGTTCTTAACCACTTTATGCACATCATAGGACTGAGTGAGTAAGTACAGGGTCCTTTGGAGAAATGGTGATTCCAGGAAAAACAGAAACTGATCTGTGTAAGACTTAGACTGGTCTTAAGATTCTGTCACCCTAGTAGAAGGTCAGACTGGGGACTTCATAGGAAAAGAGATCTATCAGGAGGGTGGAAAGCTCAAGAGCGTGATGCTGGAGCCTGTCCAGGGCCCTTGTGCCTGTCCAGGGCCCTTGTGCCACGGCACTGTGTGACAGAGAGACAAGCCAACTCAGACAAGAGAGAAAGCATAAGGAGGCAGGATTGCTTTCCTAATGACTCTCTCCTAAGTACACTAAGCCACTCAGAAGGACTCTGCCACCCAACACGCTGACAGTGAGGATTGAGTTGGCTGCTTGGAGTGTTGGGAGACGGGACAAACCATACCGTAAAAACGTGGGAGGAAAAAAAGCATCTAACTATGTATTTAACAGTAAGTCATTAGGACTCAGCTTAATACTCTGTCCATTTAGCAGACTTACAGAAGTTCTCACCTAGGACCTAAGACCTGTCTCACCATAGGTTCTTGGCCTAATAATGGTGTTGGTATGGGTTTTCTCTCTTTTTTTTTTTTTTTTTTTTTTTGGTTTTTCGAGACAGGGTTTCTCTGTGTAGCTTTGCGCCTTTCCTGGAACTCACTTGGTAGTCCAGGCTGGCCTCGAACTCACAGAGATCCGCCTGGCTCTGCCTCCCGAGTGCTGGGATTAAAGGCGTGCGCCACCACCACCCGGCGGGTTTTCTCTTTTAAAGTGAGACTTAAATCCAATCAAAAAGTGGTTGGTTACTCCCGCGATACCCATGCCACAGTTGCAACAATGGGCGTGTCTTGCCAGCCCAGTCGAGTGTGTAGGTGGCAATGTTCACGCAGGTATGACTGATGGTTACTTTCCTTGCCTGATAATATATATACATAGTACCTTCCAGCACTGTGAAAGCTAGCCAGTAGGGATAAAGCTTCCAAGTGAGTACTAGTTTGGAACTCTGGGGTCCTCAAGAACTTAAGGGAAACCAGCAGCAGTATCAGGAGCCGATAATGTTTTGGGGTCTACGGAACCTCACTGATCAACAGGCCATAGGGTGATCTTTAACTTTCTGAAGAACCACCAATTCATTTTCTACAGTGGTTGTACCAATGTTTCTAATTCTTACTAGCAAGGTGTAAGGATCTAAATTTCTCCCTATCCTCGACAACACTTGTTTTCTACTTATCTTGTTTCTTTGATTTTGTTTTTGTTGTTTTAGACAGGGTCTTGCTCTGTAGTCCAGGCTGACCTTGAACTCCTGCCTTAGCTTCCTGTGCACTGCTATTCCAGATTTGTTTGCATTTTATAGCCAACTTGTGTTTGTCTCTCTGTCTTGCATTTACCCAGTAACTAATGATGTCAAGGATCCTACCATGTGCTGTAAGTGACTTTTGGTTGGCACTTTCCACTGCCCCCCCCCCAGTACCAATATACCCTGTAAATCATATAGATTTATAAGGATCTTTCTTATTCCTTTTTATAGCTGCCTGTGCCTCATTTAACTAGTGGACCATTTTGTCAAGCACTCTCCTACGTATGTATGGGAATATGGTACGTTCTTTCCAACATTTTGCAATTACAAGCAATGCTACGGTGAATTAAGTTGGCACATATGCATTTTTTATTATGACACCGGACAGTGGGCTCTTATGGCTTGGAGACAATACAAATGAGACAACACCACAGATTATAAACGGGACAAGCAAGGCTTTATCGGAACTTCAGCTCCTGAGCAAATGGGAGCTAACAGCAATCAAAGAAATAGACAGACAACTTGCTTCTCAAAGGCGGCAGCAGCCTTTTATTGATTTTTTTTTTTTCTGGAGTGGAGTAATTGTCTGTTGGTCATGGACAAGATTTTAAAAGATATTTTCCTTCTTGTACACAAGTATTCCAGCCTTGAGATTTGCAGGTTAGTGGGTGTTCAGCTTAACCTAGGAATTGCTGAATTACTCATTGTCTTGCATAAATATCCTGACCTTGCAGTGAGGCTGAGGGACCCTAGTTACCAGAGCTGCTGAGAAAGCCTCAGGGCAAGGGCAGAAGAAATGCATACCAGCACCAACACGAGACAGGCCCAGCTCACCCCGCATTATAGCCTTGGACAAAACATTTTCAATGATCAATGTGAAGAGAAGAGTAGAATGTGGCCCAAAGTTTAAGAAGTAGACACAATTTGGGGACAGAAATATCACACTTTTCATCTCATTTTAGTGCCCATTAGACATAAGTAGATACCAGTGAGAAGCGTGTGTGTGTGTGTGTGTGTGTGTGTGTGTGTGTGTGTGTGTGTGTAAGAGAGTGTGTATGTGTGTGAGTATATGTGAGTGTATGTGTGTGTGTGCATGGGTGTGCATGTGCATTGTGCGTCTATATGTGAGTGTGTGTGTGTGAGTGTAAGATTTCATTACTTTCGTGTTATTTTGCCTGTATGTGTATGCAGTGCCCACAGAGGCCAGAAGAGAGCATCAGATCTCCTGGAAAGGCTGTGATTTGCTCTGAGTGCTGGGAACCAACCTGAGGTCCACTGCAAGCCTGTAAGCACTCTCAACTACTAAGCCCTCTCTATCTAGCCCCCAAAGAGAGTGAGAATCTTGTTGTTGGTTTGTTTTTGTTTGTTTGTTTGTTTTTGTTGTTGTTCTCAAAAACAGCTTTGGGGTTGGAAAGATCTGGTTCAGCCCATTGAAGGCTAGGCTCACAACCAAAAACAAAATCAGCTTTCACGTGGCTACCAAGTATCCTGCCGTAGAGTTTACACATCCATGGTGTTCTCTGCAGTGGAGTTGGTGGGGAGCATGGGAGCTGGTAGGCAGGCTTGGTGCTGGAGCAGTAGCTACATCTTGATCCATAGGCAGAGAGAAAGACAGACAGACAGACAAAGACACACAGAGAGAGACAGGCAGACAGACAGACAGACACAGAGAGAGAGAGAGAGAGAGAGAGAGAGAGAGAGAGAGAGAGAGAGAGAGAGACTGGGAATTACAAGTCTTTTGACTCTTGTGATACACCCCCTAGTGATACACCTCCTCCAACAAGGGCACACTAACCCTTCCCAAACAGTTTAGACTGAGGACCACATGTTCAAACATACGAGCCTATGGGGGCCATTCTCATTCAAACCACCACAGAGCTGAGCTGAAGGTTAAGTTAAGCTAGTATCACCTAGAAAACGTGATGGGTAACTGTTTCAACTTCACGGAATTAAGAATCGCCACGGAAACAAATCTCTGGCCATTTCTGGGAGGCAGTTTCTAGATCAGGTTAGCTGAGGTGAGGAGACCTACGTACTGGTCCGTGGGCTGCGGTCCTAGACCACATAAAAAGGGGAAGCGAACTGAGTTCACCCGTCTCTACTTCCTGCCTGGGGTGAAATGAGCCAGCTGCTTCCTGCCCCTGCCGTGATGGACTGTGTCTGTGGAACTGTGAGCCACCATGGACGCTTCCTCCTTCAGGTTTCTTCGGTCAAATATTTTGTCATAGCAACAGAACAAGATCCCAGCACTGAGAAGGGGAACTGGACACAAAGTCCCACCGCTGGCCGAGAAGCGATTTGCAATTGATACCTACTGGGAAAGGGAAAAATCAGCTTTCTCCAATGGAGTGTGACTGGATACGTCAACCACACTCCAAGACAGGATCCAGGCTCAGGAGGAGTGGGCTAACACAAAATGGACCCCATGTGTTCGGGTGTGCTTTTGTTTCGTTACATTGTTTTGATTTTAAGGGGATTTTTTTTGTTTCAGTTTTTCTGAGAGAGAAAAAGAACTCGAAGTTGGATGCCGTGAGAATCTAGGAGAAGCTGAGAGGGAGGAGAAAGAATTTACCAAAATATATTGTATTAAAAAAAGCCAATAAAATATGAATATGACCTTTAAAATATAGTTTATATGAGGCAAAAACCTAAAGTTTCTCTTTGACCCCCTTAGTCCAAATCCAAGAGGCTCCTCAGCAGCTTACCCGTTCAGGAGCTATTGCGAGTTACAAAACCTACAAAAATGTCTGAAAAATGTCCCATCAACCAAATTAGGAAACCGGAAACAACGAAAACTTTTCATTCCCACCTATATTCCATCCACCATATCACTTGTTTTTTTTTTTGAAACAGGGTCACATGTCACCCAGACTGGCCTTAAACTCACTTTGTGACCTAGACAATTGGCCCTTGACCCTCAGGGCTCCACCTCCCAAATGCTGAAACAATGTATGTGTGCTAACACACCTGGCTTATCCCCTTATTTCGGGGTAAAATTTCCCTTTATCTTTCCTTTATCCATACAATAACATTTCCAAACACTGGTTGTCAGGCAACAGAATTTCATAGCTGTTCACAATTAACAATATACTTGGATTTACTTGGGTTTTGTGTGTATGTGTGTGTGTGTGTGTATGTGTGTGTGTGTGATTGAACTGATTTGTAATTGATTCTAAGCTGTGATTATTTTTTTCCCCTAGCAATCTGGAATGCGTTTGAGCAGAGCGGTCCCATCTACTTAAGAAATGTCATTGATTATTGAGTGCAGGATATCTTTTCTGCACTGTAGTCATAATTCCCTAGACTCGGAGCTTTCATTTCTAAAATAGAACCAAGTCTCCAAAGCGTCCATTTCAGAAGAGATCACCTTCAGAACCTGAACTAATGCATTTCTGTTTTGTTGAGCTGGCAATTAGTTTCAGAAAGTACTGATGACTCCTCAAATATCCAGTCTCCGCTGGATTTAAAGCTGAAACTTTTTGTAAAATGCAGCAGCGTTCTCAGGGTTCATTGTTCCCTGAAATCCAAGAGAGAGCCTGACTGAGGAGGTTTCCCACAGCCTCTGGCTTGGTATGGGGCAGAGTTCCCTGTCCGATGGCATGTGTATCAGAAACTTTGCACACCAGCAGTACCACACGACTTCCCCAACCAGCTGCCCCGTTTAGAGCCTTAGAAGCCATCAGAGAAGCCCCAAACTGAGAAAAACCCAAGATGGAATAGCGCATGAGTCCTCAGGAAGCTTACCACCTAAGGGGCTCAGGAAAACTTTACCTACAGGAATAAGAATCACTGTGAGCAGTTCATAAGGCAACTGAATCAAAACATTCTGTTGTTGAGAAAATGATGAGTTACGGGTGGGTGGGGAGATAATTCAGTCGGCAGAGAGATCGCCTCGGAAGCTCGGAGTTTCATCG
Organism: Peromyscus californicus insignis; assembly: GCF_007827085.1. Taxonomy (NCBI): domain Eukaryota; kingdom Metazoa; phylum Chordata; class Mammalia; order Rodentia; family Cricetidae; genus Peromyscus; species Peromyscus californicus. Next base: position 34,020,858 of record NW_026294535.1, read on the forward strand.
CAAGCATACCCATGAAAAATGCTGAGTATGGTGTCTCATGTTTGAAATCCCAGCGCTAGAGAGGTGGAGACATGTGGATCCCTGGGGCTCACTGGTCAGCCAGCCTGGGAGAGTTCTAGACCATTGAGAGGCTCAATCTCAAAGCAAAACAGATGGACAGTATAAAACGATCCGTATGAGTCCTTAAGTTTTAAAGCTTTGTTCATGGCACTTTGTTTTATTTAAGTTTTGACCTTAGTCGTGTCTCTCCGTCTGTATCTCGTGACTTGTTTACGCAGGGATTGTCTACCACATCTTTTCCTGATGTTCTGTAACAGAAAAACAACAGCCTGGTGGGAGACGCAATGGAGTTTACCTAACACCAACCAATGCTCACACTGCCTGGCAAAGCATGCTGGTCTCCTGATTCTCGGTTATGACTGCAGCAAGTAATGCTGAGTTTGCGGGACCACCACACACCCAGTAGGAGGTGCAGCGGGGAGGTATCGAGCCCAAAATATTCCTCTGTTGTTCACCAGTTTTGAAAACCTTAGTAAATGCAGTTGCAGGGTCTATCCAACCACTTTTCATGATGAGGCAGACTTTGTTGGACCCAGAGTCCCCCAAAGACCATCAAGGGACCAAATCCAATGCAGAAGCAGAGTCTTTTTATTGTTGCGAGTTAACTCGGGACCCTCTGTCTATCTGATGCAGCAGCAGAGCAGGAAAGTCCATGAGTAGCAATGGGGCAAGGTTTTTATAGGGGGTAGATGGGGTCTTAAGGTCTTCAGACTTCCTAGGAACAGACTCAGGATTGGTTTATGCGATTGGCAATCATGTTAGTAACTTTTAATTGGCTAAAGTTAGTTGGGGGTTACAGTTATCCATTTTGGGGCAGGCCTGGACAAGTCCCAGGCTTTGTCCTTGAGCTGCTGTGGAGGCTGGCTGGCCTAGCACATACTGACTGTGGGGGCTGCCTCAGTAGCCCAGGCTTGGTGCATGCTATCTCCCTGTCCCTGCTGGCAGGAGCATGAGTGATTAATTGTCCTTTGTTCATGGCCCTCCCGGAAACTGCTTGCTAAAGTCTCAGGAAACTGAAATTGAGGCCTGATCTCTGAGAGAAGACTGACAGCCTGTTACGGCGTCTGCTTGGTCCTTTCAGATAGAAGATGTGAAATACTGTGTGTATGCATTCTGTACATTCACAAATTCCCCAAGGTGCTCACAGCTGTGAAATAGTGGAGAAAAATGATAATCCAACAGTAATAATACCCACTATCTGTTATTGGAACCCCAGTGCTGTGATCAGTCAGCACACAATTATTAAATGAATATTTATTATATACAGGGCTCCAATCTGAAGTTAGGAACAAGAACAAGGACAAAAAAGTCAAAAACACCTACAACTCTGTTAGGTCTCAAAAGCACAGTTTGACAAAGTTGGTCAAATACACAAACGTACAACTTAATAATTCTTTAGAAATTTTAATTATTTATTTTTTTACATATTCTTAATTTTGGGGGGGAGGAGAGTTTATCCATTTGCTTGTTTTTTGTTTTTTTTTTGGTTTGGCTTTGGATTTTTTTTTTGTTTTTTTTTTTTTCGTTTTTTTGTTTTGTTTTGTTTTGTTTTGAGACAGAATCTCATTTATTAGCCAAGGTCATCCTGGAACTTACTGAGTTGCCCAGGTGAGGCTTGAACTCATGGTCAGTCTCCTGCTTCAACTTTCCAAGTGATAAGATTACAGGTATGACCTACCAGGCATAGACTAGTCTTGATTTTTCAAATATTTTTATTCAACATGTTTCTCTATAAAAACAAATATTTTTTGGTCATTCCCTTTATTGTGCAATAATAGGCGCATAAGTGACTTTAGGAAGCTGGGAGGGTCCCAGGAAACAACCCTCAGATGAATTATTCTAGCACCTAAGGAACTCAGATGAACATTCCCTTTTAAGAAAGAAAATATGCATTATTGGCAATCTGAAAGAAACCACTCAAATAATTTAAAGTTTTCCTGGTTAACAATGGGAAAACATAATAAATCCATGTGTTGTGGTTTTCCACCGGGCCGAATCATCACATACCATAATTCTCTATGAACATCTAAAGCACACCACACACATACACCACACCATGCACATATACCACACACAAACACACACACCCTAGACACAGATGCACACACACATGCACATGCACATGCACACCACATACATACCACACATGTGCACACAAATATAAACACACCCTAGGCATACATGCATGCACTTACACACTTGTTGCTTTTAGTGGAGGAACAGTCTCAAGTACTCTCAGATGAAGCGAGTTCTTATTTATATTCCTGTCTGCCCCAGTGAATGGCTTCATAAGAATTTATTCTTCATTTCATGCGCAAAAAGGCTGCCCTAATCCCCCTCTTTGACCACTGGAGTATGTCCAGAACTTTTCAGCAGAAAAGGGCCTTTCTTCCTTGATCCCAAGCCAGAGTTGAAATGAATCTTACAGGACTTAAATGGCCCAACATCCCCGTCACCACCGACTTCTCGTTCAAAGGGGTACTTTGGGCGGCAGGTGGAGTTATAATTATAGATTAGAAAAAAGCAGCATCAGCAGCTGTCCCTTCTGTTTGTTCCCGGCTATAACTGTCATCAGTGGGCAAACTGGCATAAACAGGCCTCAGCAAGTGGAAAAACATTTAACCCTGGACTCGAGACGCGCTGGAACCTCGCAGCAGCCAGAGACCAGGCGGAAACCTGACGGTCCCCCCGAGTGAAGGCTGGAACCCGGAGCACACTGACCTGAAGACGCCTCTTCAGGGAGAGACTGACATTTTGAAGATTTCCCTTCCCGTGGGAGACTCCAAAGAAACAGGTTAGTGCTCAGTCAGCTTACGCACTTGAACGGTGACCTTGGTGCTCCCTGGGCTTAGGGTTTTTGACAGCCTCATAGAAGGGTGAAGGAGCAAATGAAAGAAAAGGAAGGTGGTTAGAGCCCATTACTTAGCACAGTCGGCCTGGAGAGCAACTGAAGACATTGGCTTCATTTGCTGCGCTCCTCTCCCGAGTCAACTGCGCTCTCCTTAGGCAAAGAGACAAGGCAGCCCTGAAAAAGTAGAGCGTGTTTTGTGACAGACATCCCATTCTTTTGTAGCACCTCTTACTTGGGCAAAAGGCCCTGGTTTGTTTCTTAATTAAAATCAATAATTTTGGAGGATAAATCAGTGATTTTTGTTGCTGTTGTTATGAAGACAGCTGCCAGCTCTTAATTCCTTAGAGGAAATAGACAAATTACACTTGGATGTTTGCCTATTTGAATGAAATATTTTCTTGCTTGTGATAGAATTATGGTATAGATTGCTCTATAGGAAAAATATACTAGGATGTGTGTGTGTGTGTGTGTGTGTGTGTACTATAATTTGACGTAAAAACTGCATGTTCTCAGTCTAAGTGGCTCTGTGAGAAGCGCCTCATAGTTCCATTGGAGACAAGTTAATATTGTAAAGAAATCTCATTTTGTTCGCACGGGACCTATATGCTAGCCAGTAGCTGAGCAAGATTTCTAAACAAAGGTCAGCTTTGAGCTATCTATCTCAAAGTCGAAAAGCACGTCTCAGTGAGATGCCACGGCATAACAAAGAGCTCACTGAAAAGCGGGCTCCAGGCTCCCTTCTCATCCTGCCCACATCCATGGCACAGAGCCAGTACAAGGAGTCCAAATAATGGACTCTCTGGGGATCTAGCTCAGTTGGTACAGTGCCCGCCTCACATGCACAAGACTCAGCACCTAGTAAACTAGGCACAGTGGCATGGTCCTGCAATTCCAGCACTCACCCAAAAGGTTGATCCAAAGCTCAAAGGTCATTCTTGGCTAAATACCACATTCAAGGCCACTGTCTTACAAAAAAACAAAACAAAACAAAAACAAAAAAAACAAAAAAGCCAAACAAACAAACAAACAAACAAAAAACTCATTTTGTTCAGCTCTGAGAAGAAAGTTGACCACCTTTAAGCATCTCACTGAGACTTTCCAAAGGGAAAATACAGCATTTTAACATCAGGGTTGCTCAGCACATGGGCTCTTTTTGAAAGGTACAGAATTCCAACTGTGCATCCATCCATCCGGAGAGTCACTTAGACACTCACATCCTACCCCTACCCAGTAAGACCACCCAGCGTAACCGGCCAGTTAAGCTGCTCTAAGGGCCTGGCTTCTTCCTTAAAATAGCTCCTGGTTTCTAGGAAGTGAGCCCTAACTTTCTCCTCTTAGGAAGTTTAAAGGTGAACTCAATACCTCTTTATGTATTTTAGCAGACATGGGCCCAAGCAACGAGTATAGCTACTGCTTTTTAAAACATCAGTTTAGCAAACCAGTTTCCTTAATCCTCCTACTATTAAGAAGCGGCATGACAATGTGTCTAGTATATGGCATGTGTTAGTTTCGCTATTTGTTGAGCAATAGCTACAGACTCTAAAATAATACTTACCAATTACAGAAATTTCGGGGCTTTTAAGAATACTCTTTCCTGAGACCACCTTCTTCTCCTTCTGTGCTCTAAGGTCTAGGACTGAGATTCTAGATGGTGAGATGGTGCTATCTACAACTTCTAAATTGTAAAAAAAGGAGTGCAGGAATGTAGGAAGAGTGGACTGGCTAATTAGTTGCCGGCTTTAGTCTCCTCTGATTATTAAAAAAAAATAAAGTGCATGCCAATGCAGACATCAAACGTGATTTTCACCCATGTTTTTTGTCTTCTTGCTCTTCTAGAACAAAACTATCCGAGATGACTGTCACTTACTCCAGTAAAGTAGCAAATGCAACTTTTTTTGGATTTCATAGGTTGCTCCTCAAGTGGAGAGGCAGCATCTACAAGCTACTGTACAGGGAATTTATTGTTTTTGCTGTCCTTTACACAGCAATCAGTCTGGTGTACAGGTACTTTCGCTTTGCATGTCTCCTTAAATGGCCCTCAGATGTTATGTAAGAATACAGTCTCAAAAAATCGGATCCCCTTGGTTGCCGCTGGCCTTCGCATTACGTAACCTCTCCCTCTGCATGAACCTCTCTGTCGTTTTTTTCTCTTCGGGACAGGGTATTTTAATCCACGCCTAACCATGTATTAGGAGTCAGCAACTGCCAGAGACAACGGGCTCGCATTCCAGCCCCACAGGAACTGATCCTGATGAGGTGTCAGCCACGCTGTTTTAGGCGTAAATGGAAAGATTCCACCTTGCACCCTTATGGTGTGATGATTAATGACAAAGCCCACAGACACATACTTTTGTGATTCTCTCAACCATGTCACTCAGAGTTTGAACTTGTGGCCTGACAGCTTGTTGCAACTCCATGTGGAGTTAACATCTGGGTGAACAGAATTTCCCAGGCAGCTTGCCTTTCGTCTCGATGGTGAGCTCTGCCCCGGGACGGTGGTTCTCCAACCTTACCAGTGCCGCAACCAAAGAATTAAGGCCCAAAGAATAATTTGTTCTCTTTATGTCTTCTGATTTCAGGACGTCATTTTCGCAAAAGGAGGTATTTATTCTTTGTTACGTCGAGGTGTGTTCCTGTCAGGTCGATAGAGACTTTGAGCATAGCCACCTCTCAACAACTCAAAATTACAATCTTGATAAAATTTCATCAGTATGCTAAGGAAAGAAGCTTGATGAGTCATTAAACTAAAATTGACTCATTGGAGGAAACTAATAGGAAAGCTTAAGGTTTTTAAGGCCATATTTCCACCTTAGCTAGGTATATAATTCTTTCTTCTACCACAGATGAACAAATTGTGAGGAGTCACCAATTTTACCTACATCCTTCCCTGCGGTTACGAGACTCCACTTGGAGAGGAGGGATGTTCGTTTAGTTGGCTGAGCGTTACCCAGAGCGAAATGTTGAACAATTATTTTGTTATGCATCAAAGCTTTCCTCCTAGGGCTGAGGATGTAGCCAGCTCAGGTGGTAGAGTACCTGCCTAGCACGCCTGGAGTCCTGGGTTCATTTCCTAGCATCACATAAAGCCAGGCATGATGGCATAGACCTGCAATCCCAGCATGGAGGAGGTGGAGGCAGGTGGATCTGAACTTCAAGACAGTCCTTGGCTACGTGGGCTACAAGAGACCCTGTCTCAAAAACAAAACAAAACACTACTATTCCAAATGAGTGTACACGTTAGATGGATTTTGTGGGGCTGGGGTTTAGCTTACTTGATAAGCAAGTGCTAGGTCCTGGGTTCAAATAACCAAAATAACCAAAACAAAAAACACCAAGGCAAAAATCGCAAGTATAGATTTTGGCAAATGTCCTTAGAGACTTCTTATATTTTTCAGATACCTTATAGATTATCTTAACACCTTAGCCATATGTCACACGAACCTTCGGGATATGAAATGGTGGCAGATTAGTGGCATTCCAGGATAACTCTCTATCTCCTTAGTTTGTTTTTACTAATGTGAGTTGACTGTTGCTACTGCTGCTTAGAATAGAAAAAGCCCTGAGAACCGTTGCTGTATTGCCAGAAATGCTCTCTGGGGTCTCAACTTTTGCTCCAGTATCAAACTCATACCCCCCAAAGTCTACACAGACTTTTGTCTTTCCGAAAACCAAAGAGTGCATATATTTGTAAAAATCACTTTAATTTGGTTTCTCTTTCTTTTTTTACAAGTCTCATTGCGAACTCTTGGGAAAGTTGATTTTTAAAAAATTTTATTTATTCCATGTGCTTTGGTGTTTTGCCTGCATGTATATCTGTGTGAAGGTACCAGATCCCCCGGAACTGGAGTTACAGGCAGTTGTAAGCTGCCATGTGGGTGCTGGGAATTGAACCTGGGTCCTCTGGCAGAGCAGTCAGTGCTCTTAACCACTGAGCCAGCTCCCCAGCCCAAGTAGATCCTTTTTGTCTTAAAGATTTATCAAGAACTGTTGGATTACTAGGTCGAGAAAGTAAAGCAGACCTGTGGGAGATACAAACAGAATTCATTCTTGTGCCTGCTGTAGACTTTGGTTCTATCTCTTCCAATTTGGAGGAATGATAAAATAATCTCTGTGGTAATTTCTAGCTAAGAAAATTTGTGTCTATTATTCATATTTCTTTGGCCAATTAGTATTAATACCACCCATTTTGGTTCTATGTTTGAAGATATATGCTTTAAAATTATTTATATAATTGATTTTTTTTTTATATCCACGGAACCATAAGCGGGAAAGAAAAAAAAAAAACAACTGAGACTCCTAGAGACTAGACAATACACAGACCTGTGCTGTACCCTGGCTTGGCCTAACTGGTCCTAAGAGCTACACGTTCCACTCTAAATACTCTTTGACCATTTCTATTTATGTAGCAGAAAGCCACCCTGTCTGTGACTTGTCATCAACACGACCCTCTGAGGCCTGTGAATCCAGCCACATGACCCTCTGAGGCCTGTGAATCCAGCCGGTGCCTCTCTTGTCACTTCCCCTGATTCCAGGAACTCTATCACCTCGTCCAAAGCTGAGACAGGAACTCCACACACCCCTGGACCCCAAACTCCTTCCTCACCAGTACCAGCTCCGCCTGCAGCCTCATTGGTTGGATACGGTTCCCTCACTGGCCCTCTGCTTCTTTATCAACATTCTAGCCAAGGGAACTGGTGGTACTTATTCTGGTGGCTCTTTCCTTAGATTTCTTCATCCTTGAGATGAACTGCACTATCGACCTATGCAAATTCATATGTGGTTTCTCTTTCCACATTTTGGTGATTGTTACTAGCCTGCCTTTAGAGATTTTGGGGGGGCTCTGAATTCCCTCCCTAAAGCATAATAATGGTCTCATTATGGGCAGGTGTGTTTAACAGTCTCAGAAAAAGAGCTTGGGGAGGTTAAGTCAGAGCTACAGGAAAAGTTTTGAGACAGTGGCAAAATGTAACAGTTTCCACGTTTAAGATTAAATCGGCTTTATCTGTATTCCAAGTAATTATGAGTGTTAAAGTAAACAATTATAATATTACTTGACTGTGATATGCACGATCTAGAATGTGCTAATTTACTTAATTAAATTAATTAACACATTCTGAATTAAGATCAAGATGTCTAATGTTGTTACTCAATAATGACTTAATAACTCTGACCCACCAAATCAATACTCTCTTTCTTGTAAGTATTCCTGATGAATAATTGAGAAGTGGAAACCAGGTCTGGTGGTGCAGGGCTGTAACCCTAGCTACTTGGGTGGCTAAGGCATGAGAATTACAAGTTTGAGACCTGCTTGGTCTACAGAGTGAGCCCAAGCCAGCCTGGGCAACTTCAGTGAGACCCTGTCTCAAAAATAAAAAGGAAAATCTGAGGCTGGAATTCAGTGAGAGTGTCTGCCTGGCACCTGGGCTGACCTACCTTTGATTCTCAGTGGAAAGAAAGAAAATAAAAATAAACTCTTTTGTGACGTATTTTTCTCCAAAAATCCAATGAATCAATTATATAAAACTCTAAAAATATAAAGTTTTAAGAAACAAAAATGGTTAATAAATCCTTTATTTAATGGCCAAGAGTCTTCTGTGCTAAAATCTTGAATACTTGAAGCACAAAGCAATTTTTTAAAGACTTTGGAGACACATCTGTTTGAAGAAAAAGGAACAAAAATATAGAGTTCCTTTGAACAACAACAACAACAAAAAACTGAGATTATTTGTGCTTAACTGTTTGCACTAAATGCCACCTGCAGAGCAGGTGCAGAAATACCATATCATAAAGGGCTGTGCGTTTTATTTTTGCTCCAGATTGTTACTTACAGGAGCCCAAAAACGTTACTTTGAAAAATTATCAATTTACTGTGACAGATATGCTGAGCAAATTCCAGTAACCTTTGTGCTTGGTAAGTATAGGTCACGCGCAGAATGCAGCCACACCGCTGTCTCCGTGAGATGACACATGACTGCATGAGTGCTTCCGGGCTGAGAGGCATGCCGGGAAAGCCGCTGCTTGCAAGGGCACGCGGCCGCCGTCCCTAAAGTTTGCCTTCAGGGCTGCTTCTGCTAAATTAACATCCGACAGTTTGAGGTCATGATCTGCTATGGGACCACTGAGCTTTCTCTTCACTAACCCTCCACTTTTGCAGTCAATATTTCAGTTCTAATACCCACTTACTGGGTGCCCCTCACCTTGCCAGGCACATAGGACGCCCCCACCCCTCTTCTTGGAGGGAAAAACATAAGGTATGGATGATAGCATCCTTTCAGATCTCGAACCCCTAAAAAAGGCTAAAGTTCTGCTGAAAGTGTGTCCGCTGAGGTGTCTGCTGTAAGAAACTGCATGATGACTTCCGGTTACCCCGCAGGGTTCTATGTCACTCTGGTGGTGAACCGATGGTGGAACCAGTTTGTGAATCTGCCTTGGCCGGACAGGCTCATGTTCCTCATCTCCAGCAGTGTCCACGGGAGCGACCAGCACGGGCGCCTGCTCAGAAGGACGCTGATGCGCTATGTCAACCTCACGTCCCTGCTCATCTTCCGCTCCGTGAGCACGGCGGTGTACAAAAGGTTTCCGACCATGGACCACGTGGTCGAAGCAGGTATGTGCATGCTTTCTTCTCGTGGGCTCTTTCTGTCAAGTTCATGTGTCTATCAGACGTCGGAACCACCAAAATACTCTAGAAAGCACCTAAGTGTACTCATTCAAGAAATGTTTGTGGGTTGCCTCCTGTGTGCCAGAAGAAATCTTTTTTTTTTTTCTTTTTTTGGTTTTTCGAGATAGGCTTAAAGAGATATTTTTCTTATTATTTTCCTTTGGTGGTAGTGCTCGGGATTGAACCCAGGGCCTTGGTTATGCTAGGCAAAATGCTCTACCACTGAGCTACCTCCTCAGAAGAGTTCTTAAAGGGCAGAGATGAGTAAGGTATGATTCCTGCCCTCAAGAAGTTTACTTTGGAGGTAGAGGAGAAAAGTAGTTGAAAGTCAAGATGTCTTGAGATAAGTACAGTGATGATGATGATGATGATCACAACCGTCCAAGCAACCTTTCATATGTAGTACCTTACAATTTTCCAGTATCGCATGGCCATTGTGTTTATTTTGTTCTGAGTTGTTTTGCTTTGTTTTGTCTTTTGTTGTTGTTTTTGAGGCAGGTTATCACTATGTAGCCCAAGCTGGCCCTGAACTCACTGCAATCCTCCAGCCGTAGCCTGCCTGGGAGTGGGATTACTGATGTGCGTCACCGCGCCTAGTTTATAGCTGTTTTAGATAGGTCCCGAGACACCATGAAATCAGTAGAGGGCGGATTTAAACAGACTGATTACAAGCTGTGCAACACAATTAAGATTCAGACTCCGAAACATTATGATGGCATGCGTCTTGAAGCACCATCGGTTCTGGAAGGAGTCTGTATGTCCGTTTTCATCCAGGATAACCCTCCTCCCCAGATGTGGTCGTCAAAGGCTCTCTCTCTCCAGTGCTTCGTAGGAGACGGTAGACGTAGGAGTTCTATCTGGGTGCTTGGGGCTAGCATGCTGAAGTCATGTGTGAAGGATGGTTCTCTTTGCTATGTAAATATTTGACACAGAAGCTGTAAAACCGGCCTTCAGTGGCGGGAGGATTGAGTGAGGTCATTCTTGGCCCACAGTGAGGATCTGAGAACTCGGAAGAATTCCACCTTCATTTAGGCTACAGTCTCGAATCAAATTGTAATCTTGTTTCCTTTTTCCTCCAAAAAGAATATTGTTCGTTTTTTAATTTGTTGTTGTTGTTGTTGCTGTGTGTTTATGGGAGACACAGATAATAACTAAGTATAGCATAAGGGTTGGGATTCTGACTCCTCCACTGTCCACTAGTTACATGATGTTGTTTACGTACTTAGCCTTTCTGTGCCTCAGTTTCTTCATCTATAAAATGGGCTTATGCTAGCACCTATGGTTTTTTTTTTTGGTTGGTTGGTTGGTTGGTTGGTTGGTTGGTTGGTTTTTCGAGACACGATTTCTCTGTGTAGCTTTGGTGCCTGTCCTGGAGCTTGCTCTGTAGACCAGGCTGGCCTCGAACTCACAAAGATCTTCCTGACTCTGCCTCCCGAGTGCTGGGATCAAAGGTGTGTGCAGCCAGCTCCCGGCCGATAGCACCTGTTATAGACCTTGTAGATTCACTGTGAGAACTAAGTGAGTGAATGGTCACAAAGTGCTCAGAGCAATTCCTAGCACCCGGCAAGTGGTATGCCATTTCTTGCCGCTATACAGGAATCATCTAGAACAGCATGGCACAGCATTTGGGTCACTACTGAAGACTCCTTTGTGTCCATGACATCCCAGGTCTTCTTGATCTATTTTCATCATGAGATGGAGAAAGTTGGGGAGGGGAAAGAAAGCAAGGGTGTATGTGAGGAAGTGGTGGTGGGGGGCAGGGAATCAGTGGGGGGTCCAAGCAGAAGTCTGAGTAGTCTGGCCAACATTCAGGTGTGTTGTGTGTGACACCGGGAACCAAAACCAAATGAACCGCCCGCTGCCCTCCGAAGGTAAAAACGTAGGATACTGCTTCAGAATAACTAACCTGAAACGCTCCTTGGCAACTTCGGTTTCTTATATAGAAATATATAAAGAATAAAGATGTTAAGAAGGACCTGCTCTGAAGGAAGGTAGAAAAGCCGCAAACAGGGCAAGTTTGGGTGAACCAGGGCTACTTCTCTAGTTCTGACACATTCTGGCACAGAAGGGCTCTGGTCAGAGCAAATCGCATCCTCTTGGGGTCAGCCCCGTGTTGAAAGAGCATCCTGAGGAGCCGGGCCAGCCACCAATAGAGAGGACTTTGGGGCCTCTGGTCCGACCTGAGCTCCCAGGGCTGAACTGGGCCCGGGTCTGCAGGCACGTGAGCAAACAGGGTAAGCAGGAGCGTGGTGTGACTTCATTTCCTTTGAGTGTGCTATTCACAGCACACTTGTACAAATGGCTGCCGTGCACACGCAATCAGGCTTTTTCCTTTCTAAGGGACCTGGGATGTCGGATATTACTTCTGTCCCCACTATCCATACCCTTACCATTGCAAGGGAGTGTGCAAAACAAGAGCCATTCACTCACTGGTGTGCATTTCAAGTTGTGTGTCTGAAACCACAATCCACAGACCCACAGACCTCGGCATTTGGCTGCTCACTTAAAGTGCATTGTACTCCACTTTGAATCTACTGAATCAAAAAACTTGAACCCTTAGAAGTGCTGCTTAGACCCCTTCCGTTAAACATGCCTCCGTGTCTCTCCTTCCCTCTCTGTAGTTTAAGACAGTCTCATCACGTAACCCAGACTTTGCCTCACACGGGAGTCCTTCTGCCTCAGCCTCCCTGGTGCAGGGAATCAAAAGTGTGTGTCACCATTCTTGGCTCCCTGTCATTTTTCACATGGTGAACTTGAAAAGTACTGAATGGTTTGAGGGATGCTTTAAAAACAAAACCAAACAAAAGAACAAACACCTCTTTGTCTGATTCCCCGGGCAAAAAAAAAGGAAGGGAGAGGGGATTCCAGTCATTTCTACTAACCGGGTACCAACGACGAAGACGGAGTAGATTCAGCCTGGGGTGACCAGCGACAGCAGCCAGCTAAGGTGTGCCCTCAGGCAGAGTTTGAGTCACTTGTTTGTGCATGCCACGCATAGTTCTGGATTAAAATTTTTATTTAGTTCCTTTGGACTGGCTGAAGGAGACAGATCTAAGAGAGAGCAAATGGAGCCAAAATCTTTCTTAGGGCCCACGAGCCTATGACTCACAGCCTCCATTAAAAGGCCTTGTTTATCCTGAGGCAGGGGTCTAATGGGGACTGCAGCAAAAGGATTGTCCCAAGTTCAAGGCCAACCTGAGCTACAGCGCGTGAGTTCCTGGCCAGACAGGACTACATAGCAAGATCACACCTCAAAAGACAAAACAAAAATAAAGGAGTGGGGGGGACTCTTCTGGAACCTCGGTGTGTTTTTTTATAAAAGGGGCAGAGGACATGGCTTGTGCTCCGAAGAATGTAAATTTGTGCACACAGCGTGTGTACGATATCGTGTGTACGATACCAGGGCTGTGTGTCAGGTGATAGAGCAAAGGTTCCAAGCTACTGAGCTGCAGGAACAGCCCCAGAGCCCGGCGTTTCCTGCTGCCCCGGCCAGCACCCTCGGTCTATGGCAGCAGCGCTGACTCACGCAGTGTCTGGCTCCTTCCCCCGTAGAGAGGGCTGACTCAGTCTCATCCAGGCTCTGTGTCCAAGTTGTCCCGCTGGACACCTGCCTCCCTCACTCCCTGACTGGTTTTCGCCTGTGCCAGGGTTTCTGGGAAGAACAGGAAGTTGGAGACGGTGGAAAATGTTTGGCAGATGTCCTGAGTCCAGAGCCAGGGCACCTAATCCCTGCCTAAGAGGATAGAGGACTCATAACTATGCCACTACCCTGCACTAAGGGGGCAAAATAAGTGGGCAATGTTAAGGACACACACACTCCTCCCCACATACACACACACACACATACACACACACACACACACACACACACACACACACACACACACCTTATCTACTGACTACCCTGCTTAAAATCACCCATAAGAAATAGTATGTATCTAGAAGTTGAGTACACATCAGCTACTGATAAAAACGAATGCTGGAAGATGTCAGTGTATCTAACAAGCCCCTACAGACAGTGATGAGCGGTCCCAGAATCACAGGCTGCCAGATGCTGAGATTTAAGACTGGGTCCTCCAAAGCTCTTTGCCCAACTGCTTCGCCGGGGCTCTTGCCTGCACAACCCCTGTGAGGGGCAGGAGGAGGCAGGTGAGAAGGTAGGAGGATGGAGAGCAGCAAGCCTGGACCTTCTCTGCCAGTCTCTGAACTTTCTTTGTTTTTAAATGAAACAGTCAAATTCTATCATTCTGAGGCATGGAAAAACCGCGCTGCATGCTTCCCAGGAAGATAGATCTGATTCTTTGTCATCACAGGTTAAATTTCTCAAATTAAAAATAAAAAGCTTTCTATTTCTACTTATACTAAAAATTGAACTCAAAATAAGTCAATTGTGCCGTGAAGTCGCTTAAGTGTGGGCCGTCCGTTATTTATCAGAGGGACTGCCAGAGAGGCTCATTTTTGCCTGTTGACTCTGAACTCATTCTGGAAAATTCTAGTCATTCCGATCACCTGCCCTGGAAAATGTCACTCACTCCAAGCCAAGTGCATAATCCTGGATCTTTGCTAACTCGGGGGTCATGACCTTAGCTGATGGTTTATATTTTAGAACTAAGTGGAATCCAAATCTTTTACCTAATACTTCATAAGTATCAGAGAAGAAAATAGTTCTCAGCAAAATTACTCATCAGAAGCACAGAGACGGGAATAGAAAATCACAGACCGACCCAAAAAATAAAGCTCCCAATGACTATCAGGCATTTGCACATTCTATAAAGCTTCCTTGGGGTGGAAATGCAGTTGGTTGGCAGAGAGCCTGCCCAGCATGCACAAAGCTCTGGTTCTAATCCCCAGCTCTGAAGAAAGCCAGACAGGGAGGCTTGTGCCCATAATCTCAGCGCTGGGCAAGTAAAGACAAACCAGGAGTTCAAGGTTATCTTTAGCTACGTTGCAAGTTTGAGGCTGGCCTTGGGCACATGAGAGCCTGTCTTAAAGGAAAGGTAACTAATTAATGAATTGATTAATTAAAAAATAAGAGACTGGAAAGTTGGCCCAGTGATTAAAAACACTTGCTGTTCTTTTGGAAGACCTGGGTTTGATTCTCAGCACCACATGGCCACTCACAATGGTCAGTAAGTCAGTCTAGTTCTCCCTAGAGAATCCAGCACCCTCTTCTGGTTTCTTTGGGTACAAGATGTGCTCACCATGCACATACATACATACAGGCAAGAATTTATACACCTAGATAAATATAAACAAATGCATAAATAAATTTTTTTTTTTAAAGTAAAACTAAAGCCGAGTTGAGTGCACATGGTATACCAGTCTCTGTGCTGAGCAGCAGGAACACAACATAAAAACGGTCATAATGGTCCCTGTCCTCAAGGATCAGTAACAATTACCATAAATTTTGCTCTGCACTAACCATCTTCAGAGGCCAACACAAATGCGTTTACAGCTGAACTTCATGTCTCCGTATTGTATTTCTCTCTCTTCCTCCGAAGTGAATATTTTCCTTTTGTACTCAGTAAGAACATTTAAGCATGATACTTTTTTTTTAAGGTCCCTTTTACTTTTCTTTCTTTTTATTTTTTATTTTTGACAGCAGCGGCAGGGTTGGGGGGTAGGAGTGGTGTTTTGAGACAGGTTTTCTCTGTGTAACAGCTCTGGCTGTCCTGGAACTCACTATGTAGACCAGGCTGGCCTCAAAATCACAGAGATCTGCCTGCCTCTGCCTCCAGAGTGTGCGCTACCACTGCCTGGCTCGTTTCCTCTTCTTAAAGCCCTGGAACCTTAACCAAAGTCCCTGGGCCTTCTCCTGAGACTGGTGAGACTACACTGGACTTGTCAGTTACTGACTCACATGGTATAAATTGCAAGTGAGCGCTGGGTTGCCAAGTGGCTGGTGAGTAGAAGGAGCCCTGACTTAAGATGCGCTGGCTGCAAGGTTAGCCCATTTGTGTTTCTGGTCTAGCCAGATCACATAATCCAGGATCCTTCCCTGAGAAGAGCGCTCAGATTTTGTATATTTACTCCTGCCCTCCAGCCTGCTGTCATTTTCTTGGGTGTGTTCCTGGTTCTCAGGATCCTTGGGCTGTTTAAGTGTCCCCGTGTCCTGTGTCGGCAGGAGAGACGGCCAAAGGGACCGTGGTATTCACACCTGTGCCAGCTTCCTCCGTGGGCCGAACTTCTAGAGGCTGAGTCAGTTACTCCTATATTCTCACATGATGAGCCCGAACAGACAGAATGTCACCCTGTGAGGGAAAGCTGGCTCACTGCGTGCACCTCTTGATCCACTCAGGAGGCAACGTGCAAGGCGGATCAGCCTCCCTGGGCCAGTGGCTGGAGTGAAAGTCTGCCCATCCAGTATTTCTGAAAGTATGATTGCTGTCACTGAATTGTCAAGAGATTTTTGTTTTTGTTTTTGTTTTGTTTTGTTTTTTGTTTTTCCAGACAGTGTTTCTCTGTGTAGTTTTGGTGCCTGTCCTGGATCTCGCTCTGTAGCCCAGGCTGGCCTCGAACACATAGAGATCCACCTGGCTCTGCCTCCCGAGTGCTGGGACCAAAGGTGTGCGCCACTGCCGCCCGGCTTCTTTTTCTTTTTTTTAAGACAGGGTTTGACTGTGTGTCCCAGGCGTTTGCCACCATGCCAAGCCAGGTTCTTTTTGTACTCGTCTCTATGTTTGCTTGCTGGTTTGTTTTGAAACAGAACCCTGTGATACAGTCCGGGTTCGCCTGGATGTGTCGCCCAGGCTGACCTGAGTCTCATGGCAGGTGCAGGTTACCTCAGCCCTGTTCGGTCAAGGCAAATGAAATTCAGGGGCGCCCACTTGGGCAAGGGGCTAAAAGCACTAATTGCTTGTGTGTATGTTATTTCGTGTGTGTGTGTGTGTGTGTGTGTGTGTGTGTGTGTGTGTGTGTGAGAGAGAGAGAGAGAGAGAGAGAGAGAGAGAGAGAGAGAGAGAGATTGAATAAAATGCAATGGCCTGCCAAATAGAATATCCACTTCCTAATGGAGAGGTGGGCGAGTGCAGATATTCTGGTATTATCAGGGAAATAAAGGAATAATTCTCCTCAGCTGGTATTGCCACCTCAAAAGCTGATTTTTTACTCTCTTGTATCCTATTCCAGGCTTCTGATCGATGGGCTGTAACTCACTGTTGCGTTCATGTTCTTAACTCATTTTAAAAACTTCTGAGCATCATTTTTAGTGGGATTAAATGGGGGGACACGGGATAGAATAGAAACAATACTATCTTGTATAGTAATCAGTGAACACATACTGTAGAAGAAATGACAGTTATTTTTTGAACCATTTGTCTCGCTGTGGCTCACGATCTGATGTGTTGCCCTGCACAACTATGTGATATGATTCTGTCTCTGCCTCAATCTCACGTTGCATCTCCTCAGCAGAGATTTCTAAACCTCTCCCATTATATTCAAAGGGCACCTTTAGTTGAAGAGGTGGCTCTGTTATATGCATTTGGAAATGAGTCAGAGATGTTGGACTCTTCTTGAAAGAGCTGTCCGGAGGAGGCTCAGACACCAGCAGCACAGCTTTCTCGTAGAGGAGAACTGGCGTTAAACCGATCCTGCCTTTGAGCTTGGAGCTGCAGAGCTGTGGTCCTTCTGCTAACAGAGCCTCTCCGGAAGGTCAAAGACACCTGCCCCTGCTTCAACCAGAGGAAAATTAGGCTCGCTCTACAGCAGACGGATCTGTGATGGCAGGGATCTTGCCTGTTAATGAATTTAATTGGTCCTTTGGCTTAGAGACATGACAAATTTGCCTTCCAGTAGCAAATCCTGCTCCATGGAACGACAGCTCAATTTGTAAGTCAGTACAAGCATCCATCTATAAGGATAGGCATATGGATATCTCACCCTGATTAGACATATTAAAGAAGGTTGTTTTGCACACGAGTAACATGAAAATCATTGGGCCGAGCTGAGCCAGCCAGAAAGAAAAGAGATCTCGAGGGACGTTCTAGGCATATGCAGTAGCTTGCCAAACCAGACGTAGGGCCTGAAGGAGGGAGCCATGTGGCCACAGGGTGGTGGTAGACCAGCCAAACTGCAATTAATTTGTAATACAATCAAACTATAATACAGCATAGTGATAACCATAATGAATTTGCCTTAGATATGAGGATAATAATTTTTTTAATATTAAGGCACTGATGTCTAGTTACAGTGACCTGAGATGCTGCTGATGATAACATTACACTTCCTAACTAATGCCCCCTAAATGGATCTGACCACCATCCCCATCTAGAGCTTTTCTTGCAACCGACCATCAATTTAATTTCCAAAATCGGATTACTTTAGATATCTGAGTCAGCAGGGGATGGCTGGAGTCATTCTGACTGTGTACTCTTGGACGATGCATTAAGTTCTGTTTCTTCATTCATCTTCCCCAGGACCTATTAAATTATCAATAACTTTGGGCTGGAAAAAAAAAAAACTTGAAAATCACCAGCTTTCTTCCCTCTCTGTGACTCCTCTAATCAATAAGTGTCCTTCCCAGAGCGCAGGACCCAGCTCTGGCTCTAGCCAAGCCCTCGTTCTGCATATTTTCTTTCTGCTTAGCTGCCAAGAAGGGACTCGCTAACACAATTTGATCCACAATCCTAAGTAAAAAATAACCAGACACAAGGTTGTTCTTTGGCCAAATTACAGAAACTGCAGCCAGTGTGTGAGTGGGGTCATTTTTTTTGTTTTGTTTTGTTTTTTAGAATTGCACTCTAAATCCCAAGAATCTAAGAGTTAGACAGTTGATGGGGAATGACTGAGACAGGCTTCCAGTTAAAGGTGGGACAGCTGTGGCGAGCTTTTAGGCCTGGAGTGAAGAAGAAAGGCCAAATTCATCTATTAACTGTTTTCAAAGCAGCAGAGAGTTTGTTCTTAAGCCGAACATGTGTGGCGAGGGTCTGGGGACTCGGTTTGAGTTGCCCCGAAACACATGTTCCACAAAGAAGGGAAGATTCCATCGGTTACAGAATAAAGGAAGTCATAACCCAAGGTTAACTTCTTATAATAACATTTAATCATGCTCCATAAGCCTGTTTTAAAAGGAAAGGTAGATTACCTGGATCGTGTGCTGCATTCATCAGGGTTCTCTAGAGTCACAGAACTTACAGAATGAACCTCTACATCTATAAAAGGAATTTATTGGGATGACTTACAGGCTGCAGTCCAGCTAATCCAACAATGACTGACTGTGAACAGAAAGTCCAAGAATCCAGTAGTTGCTCAGTCCACGAGGCCAGGTGTCTCTGCTGGTCTTCAGTATACTCTGGAATCCAGAGACGTCGGCTCCAGTGCCAGTGAAGGAATGGATGTGCTGGCAAGGTGAGGGCCAGCAGGCCAAGAGCAAAAGCTTCCTTCTTCCATGTCCTTATATAGACTTCCCGCAGAAGGTGTGGCCCAGATTAAAAGTATGGCTTCCCCACTCAAGATCCGGATCAAAGGCGTGTGTCTTCCTACCTCAAAGGTCTGGACTAGAAGTGGATTAACTCACTTCAAGCCAAGCAGAAAAATCTCTCACAGGTGTGCCCTCCAGTTCTGGGTTGTGGTTCATTCCAGATGGAGTCAAGTTGACAACCAAGAATAACCATCACATGTAACAACTTTGAGTTTTATTGAGAAACAAGAGCATAATTATTGGCCTTTTTTTTTTAAAATTCCAGAAGAAGTACCATCCCCTAGTCATGGGCAGAACCTTAGCTAGTGTAAGTAAACTGGATATAATTGTAGTCTAGTGTCAAAGGTAAATATTGGTTCTGTAGCTATCACTACGTTTATTTCACATACTGAATCAACAGAACCTTCCTCCATTAGGACAGTGGTTTTCAAATGTTGCTTCATGTTAGAATTCCCTGCAAGTCTTTATAAGCATGCAACTGCCTGGTTCCTATTTCAGTAGGTCACCCAAGAAGACTTAGCATGCCCCTACCTGACCCCACTCAGACCTCTGGGGAGAAGATACCATTTCTAAAAGTATCCAAGGCACAGTAACAGCAGACCTGACTGAGGAACTTCTGCCCGCAGGTGGGGCCAGCCCTACCCAAGTTTGCTAGGTGACAGGGGTGATTCTGAGAGCAAAGTCTTCTGTCTGGGAACTCGTTCTGGAGAACACTGGCCTGAGCCACACCAGACCTAGGAGACCTAGGGAACTCCACCGCTTGAGGAATGGATGACTATCAAAATGCTGTGTCTTGCTTCTTCCGTGACATACTTTCTATTATAACACCACCTCTTAAGTCTTACATGCTAAGGAGGGATGATAACTCAACATAGAAAAACCAAATCTGTAAACAGACGACAGACCCAGATGTAAATGCGTTGAATTAAGGCAAAGTGGGTTTTCATCAGAACTTCAGTAGCAAATGATTACATTTTGGAAGCTAAAATAAGCCAAAATTAATATCTACTAAAATTAGTTTTAGGAATAATCTTTCATTCAGAAAATATAATTTAGACGAAATCAAAACATTTTAAAGCCACTAGAGAGAGGTAAAGGGATAGGAACAAAGAAAGTCATGTTAGCATTATTTCCAGTAACAACATTAGAACCAGGGCTTGGTATTTAGCTCAAGACATAGAGCACTTGCCTAGCATATACAAGGTCCTGGGTTCAATCCCTAAGGCCCCCATGAAAAGGCTACTGTGGTTAAAAATTAGAAACAGCTTAAATGTCTATTCAAGGTGGAATTAATTAAATAAAACATTGTAAACAACTATTAATATTAGTAGAGAGCAGTCATTTAAATAACAGTGCTACATATTCATTTTTAACCTCTAATATACAAATAAAAATAGAAGTAAATTATAAATATGTATATAAATAAAAATAATTTGTGTTTAACAAACAGACGTGTACGAACATCCACGAGATTTCTCTGGAATGTTATACAATAGACTGGTCATAGTGATTTTCTCTAGGGAAAGAAACAAGGGATTAGGGATGAAGGGAGGCTTATTTTCTCCATGAATATTCATTTGGCCTTTTTGGATATTTATATCACTTGAATTAATTAACCTTTATTTTTTTAAAAAAGGTAAAAATCAAGCATAAACTGTAAGCTTTTAAAGTCCATTTCTTAAAACAAATCAAAATAAAAAAAGAAGAAGAAATAAAGTTCATTTCTTCACGCATAGACGTTAAGAAAATGGAGCTGGAGAGATGGCTCAGCGTTTGAGAGCATACATTCTTCTTGCAGAGGACCGCAGTTCAGTCCTCAGCACCCCGTCTGATGCCTCTGGCTTCTGAGGGCACCCACGCCTGTGTGCAAGCACACGCGTAATTAAAAGTAGTAAAAATAAATCCTCTTTCAAGGTTTTGTTATTAAATAAACCTGCTACCTTGTTCCTCTGCTTCCCCGTGTGTGGGAAGAGAGGGAATGAAGGAGGAGCCCAGATAAAGTGTCAAAGATACATTGTTCCTTAGCACTAAGTATGCTCAACTCTTCAACTCTTCAGGTATGTTTAGCATCCCAGGTAACACCTCCCGGCTCCTCCACCCACCACGGGCGGGGCGTGCCTTTCTGATGTGTGGTGCCGGCTTCCAGCATGATAGACGTGCGCTCTACCACGGAGCTCTATCCCCAGTATCATCGCGGTAAAGCAGATATCGTTACCGAGGAAGACCCCGAGGCTCAGGGAGGTCTCTGGAAACTCAAGCTAATTGCATTTTATGCACACAACATTTTGAAAATTTGTGCAAAATACTGTGGGGACTAAAAAAGACCAATGTCGTCCTTGCCTTTCATTATGTACAATATCGCTATACTACAAGTCAAGACTGAGCACCACTCGGAAGATTTAAATTAGAGAAATCCCTGGGTGGACGAAGGAAGGAATGAGAGATGGCTTCGCAGAAAGGGGATGTGATCAAGCAGGATGCCGACAGGATGAGGCGGGAGGAACAGCCTTGGGAATCACGCGCAACTCCTTGCTCCAAGCTCTGTTATACACTCCCGAATTTTAGTCTCTTAACCCTTACAACTCTAAGTGTTATTGTGCCAAATCTTAGATTAATAAATCAAAATGTAAAGGAGAAATTTCCCTAGATATTCTAGATCAGGGCTCTTTTTTTTTTTAAGATTTAATTATTTATTATGTATACAGTGTTCTGTTTGCATGTGTCCCTGCAGGCCAGAGGAGGGCACGAGATCTCATTACAGATGGTTGTGAGCCACCATATGGGTGCTGGGAATTGAACTCAGGACCTCTGGAAGAACAGCCAGTGTTCTTAACCTCTGAGCCATCTCTCCAGCCCCCTGGATCAGGGCTCTTAAACTCTTTCGGCTCACTAGCCCCCTTTTACAGGAGAAATATATATATGAACACTTAGGCATATGGCGATATGAAATATGTATAAAACCAAACAGTGACTGATAATAAATTGTCAAGAAATTTTCTTGGGCTAGCAAGATGGCTCAGCAGGTAAATACTTCGCCAAGCCTGGCAACCTGAGCTCTATCCCCAGGATCTGTGGAAGGTGAAAGTTAACTCCTGGAAGCTGCTCTCTAAGTCCCACACGCACGCTGTGGCATTGACACACATACACATGTGAATAAATCTAATTTTTTTTTTTTTTTCGAGACAGGGTTTCTCTGTGTAGCTTTGCGCCTTTCCTGGAACTCACTCGGTAGCCCAGGCTGGCCTCGAACTCACAGAGATCCGCCTGGCACTGCCTCCTGAATGCTGGGATTAAAGGCATGAGCAACCACCGGGCTGAATAAATCTAATTTCAAAACTCTTATAATAGAAATTTATTTTAAGGCACTACTTTGATGTACATATAATTTGACTGGTTATTAAAAATGAACGAAATAATTCTATAAGTGAAAGCAAGCCAAAGCTATGGCTCAGTTGGACTTCCTGCCTAACATGCACAAAGCCCTGGGTTTGAACCTCAGCCTCAGCACCACCGTGGCACCTGCCTGTAATACCGTATGTGGGACATAGAGGCACAGGATCAGCTACATAGTGAGGTTGAGGTCAACTTGGGCTACACGAGACCCTGTCTCAAAAAAAAAAAAAAAAGGTGGTGGAAGTTAGAGAGATGGTTCAGTCGTTAAGAGCACGTTGCAGGGGTTGGGGATTTAGCTCAGTGGTAGAGTGCTTGCCTAGCAAGCACAAGACCCTGGGTTCGGTCCTCAGCTCTGGAAAATTAAAAAAAAAAAAAAAAAAAAAGAGTTTTGCCAGGCAGTGGTGACACGCGCCTTTAATCCCAGCACTCGGGAGGCAGAGCCAGGCAGATCTCTGTGAGTTCGAGGCCAGCCTGGACTACAGAGTGAGTTCCAAGAAAGGCGCAAAGCTACACAGAGAAACCCTGTCTTGCAAAACCAAAAAAAAAAAAAAAAAAAAAAAAAGAGCACCTTGCTGCTGTGTATCAGAGTTGAGATCCTAGTACCCACGCAAGGTGGCTCACAAAAACTTGTAACTACTTCTGAGGGTTCTAATGCCCCTTTCTGGCCACCATGCAAACTCACATATACACATGCATATACCCACAGATAACATACTCATAAAGTAAAATTCTTTTTTTTTAAAGAAAGAAAGTAAAATTGCATATACATGAGATGATATGCTTATTTATTTTCATATGCATAATTAATTATTGGCCAAATATTTGATAGTGCATGAAATCTTTGCCCTTTTCAGAGTTATTGGTATTCTGATTTTATAGCCATCAATAAGAATGACAACGCAAGAAAAAAAATAAATAAAATAAATAAATAAATAAATAAAAAAGAATGACACTTCCAATAAATACATAGCATAAAACAGCAGAAGCTGCCGGGCGGTGGTGGCGCACGCCTTTAATCCCAGCACTCGGGAGGCAGAGGCCGGCGGATCTCTGTGAGTTCGAGGCCAGCCTGGGCTACCAAGTGAGTTCCAGGAAAGGCGCAAAGCTACACAGAGAAACCCTGTCTCGAAAAACCAAAAAAAAAAAAAAAAAAAAAAACAGCAGAAGCATGTTTAGGGCCATTTCAGAAATGTGGAAACCATTGTGGAAATGCTGTCCTAATCCGAAGGCAAATTCATTTAACATTTTTAAAATGAAACGAGTCAACAGTTCAAATGGCGATTTTAAAATCAAACACTCTAACGTAAAGCAATTCAAACATATACTAACTGGGTACTTAAATGCTGAGGAATGATCATAGGAAAATGCTGTTGTTTTCTGTAATTAAACCATTATGTCTCTGTAAATGCAGAATGCTTTATGCGGATAGTGAAGGCATTGCGATTCACAACACACAACAGTCTTGAATCTGAGCCGAGATGTCAGAGGCATCATCTGTTGGTGTTGCACGGCAACAAGTTCTGCTCAATGCAAAGTGCACATGTGGCGTGTTCAAAACCAAGGCACAGTGAGACACTTAACATAACATGCCTGTGCGTGGCCAGCAACTCTTCAGATTCATTATGTGTTTGATCTTTGAATTAAGTTTTGGTTACTGAATGTTCAGAAATCTGTTACCAAATAGTCCACAGCCCACATTCATCTATGTGACCCCAAAGGAGGTTGTGTATCACATTTTGAGAATCTACGCCCCAGGCTCATGTGTCTCCTATTTTACCTTTGCTATCAGATTGCCAAGACGATGCATTACTTCACATAGCAATATATAATGCGTGTGCACTTTGTATATGCACATGCACACACACACTCATGTGCAAAACTCTTCATCTCTAGCACAAGTATAAACCACTAGAGACAAAAATCTTTATTTCTTTAGCACTCCCCACCCGCTACCCCAGTATGCTTACATAGAATACTAAAATTATGGTGATGCTTTGGGGTCTAAATGTACATAACACCTCTGTTGTTATCTTGTATAAAGGTTTTATGACGACAGATGAAAGGAAATTATTTGACCACCTCAAATCGCCGCATCTGAAATACTGGGTTCCGTTCGTTTGGTTTGGAAATCTTGCCACGAAAGCCCGGAATGAAGGTAGAATCAGGGACAGCGTCGACCTACAATCATTGATGACCGTAAGTATTTAGTAAGCCATGAGAAAAAGATGCAAATTAGAACTCAAAGGGACCCTGGATATTAACAGGTCAGACCAAGAGGTCTGCTCTGTTCACTCCAGACTCCAAGGCGCTAGGAAGTCAGTGTGAAAACCCACGGTGAGCAGAACAGAGAGTGAGCAAGATGAACTCAGCTTCCTTGGAAGCCTGGCTGTCTGCACAGCACGCTCTGTGAGAGGCTTGTAGGAAAATGTTCAAGCCAGAATTGCCAAGGACGTTGAAGAGACACGTTGCCCATGAGCATTTGCTACCCCTTGCTTCAGGATTCTAGAATAAAATCCTTAGGTTTTGTTTGTTTGTTTGTTTTTCAGTGATGAGATGAAACCCAGAGTGCCTTTTGCAGGCTAGGCAAACAATCTTCCACTGAGCTGAACCCCCAGCACCCAGAATAAAACCCTAAGGAAGAATAAACCTCAATCTTTTCTCCCCACCCCAAATTTGAATAGTCCAAACTTAAATCAGTGTTCAGATGCTGTAAGGAACAAAACAACGTCTTGCTAAGTGAAAGGTCTCAGGATTCATGAGAGAAATGTATACAGTGGTGATCTGCTGTGGCAGCCCTGATGGTCTCTGGCTTGGATGAGGCTAAAATGAATAAACGGTTTCAAACTGAGGTCATATTAGATTCCAGTCTCATATGGATAAGGGACGAGATCAATGACTCCATCCTTCCTCTTAATAGATTTTCTATCAATATGAGCAGTTTTAAAGTCTCAATTTGTTGGGCAAAAGGCTTAGCATGTATTTATTTGTCTTTTCTAATATCTATAGTAGGAATGTTTTTAAGGAGAGGGAAAAAATGCTTGCCAAATGTTTCTACCAAAATACCTAGTAATTACTTATTTAAAATATTAACCATTTTAGCTTCCTATGAGCACTTGGGGCCAGTCTATACATCGAAGAGTGTGGGTTAGGAAAACGAGTTTATCCTTATAACATTCCATCTTTTCTTAATATTTATAAAAATATGTCCCAATGTCCTCATCATTTTTTTTTCCTTTTTACAAATGGC
The DNA here is from genome assembly GCF_007827085.1 of Peromyscus californicus insignis. Classification (NCBI taxonomy): domain Eukaryota; kingdom Metazoa; phylum Chordata; class Mammalia; order Rodentia; family Cricetidae; genus Peromyscus; species Peromyscus californicus. Next base: position 34,046,488 of record NW_026294535.1, read on the forward strand.
TCCATGGTATCCTTTGCTTTCTCATTCTCAGAACTTGCCTGGCAGCCTTAAGGCCAACTTACAAAGTTAGCCTTATCATTTCCTGACACATTCATCAACAGTGTGCCAGGGTTCTGAATCCCAGCTAATGTTTACTGCTGTGGCCATCGTGTTAGTAAAGTGTAATTTTATGTTTTGGGCTTAGGAGATGAATCGGTACCGCTCTTGGTGCAGCCTCCTGTTTGGCTATGACTGGGTTGGCATTCCACTGGTTTACACACAGGTACCAAATACTGTGCATGTGATTACGGTGGGGGCAGGGACAGGAGCATAGGAATCTGAGATCAATCAGATTGGGTGCCGCTCCTCTGGAGCCATCCACTTTATTTATTTATTTTTTTTTATTTTCTTGGTTTTTTTGAGACAGGGTTTCTCCGTGTAGTTTTGGTGTCTGTCCTGGATCTCGCTTTGTAGACCAGGCTGGCCTCAAACTCACAGAGATCCGCCTGGCTCTGCCTCCCGAGTACTGGGATTAAAGGGGTGAGCCACCAACACCCGGCCTCACTTTATTTTTCATTTAAACTTGCTGAACAATCAGGATCCAGGATCTACCTATCTTCACCCCTTCCCCAGAACGGGGGTTACAGGAACAAGCCGCCACTCCTGGCATTTTATATGGGTGCTTGGAATTGTGCTCAGTCTCTCGGGCTTGTGCTGCCATACTTTACGGACTGAGTTTTCGCCCCAGCCCCGTGCATGTGTTTTTTACTCCCACCTGCCCACTTTGCACTGTAGTTTCTGTGGGCAACTAGCACTGCCCTCTCTCTCGGGCTTCTCTCCGCTCCAGGTTGTCACTCTTGCCGTCTACACATTCTTCTTCGCATGCCTGATTGGAAGGCAGTTCCTGGATCCCACCAAAGGCTACGCGGGGCATGACTTAGATCTGTACATTCCAATCTTCACTCTCCTCCAGTTCTTCTTCTACGCAGGATGGCTCAAGGTAAGTCAATGATCTTGGTGCCCAAGGCACTCTGGAATTCCTCTTGTTCCAAACTCTCCACGTGAATCCTCTATGGAGTCTCTGGCAAACCGTTGTAATGAATAACTCAAAGGTAGACTTGATGTTTAATAGTTCATAGATGTGATTGCTTTTTCCATCGAGATGAAAGTGATGGGTAGAAAGGCTGGACGGCAGTACTTCATTATGCAAAGAGATGAGAACATTTCTCTTACAGCTATTGATTTTTCTGCAAGCCTCTGTGTGCTCCCATGAGGACTGAAGTAATGTAATTAAAATAATAAGTGCACCTGTGTTGTTTTTTAGGCACAACTGAGCAGAGGGAATGACAGTATAGCCTCAGCCTTTGAGAGCATATTCGAGCTTTAATACTGCAGCAGAAGATCGGTTCTGCTCCACTCCATAAATCATTTGCAATCCCCTGAGTTCCACTAGCCGGCCCACACGTTAATTGCATCCCGTTTCAAAAAAAAAAAAAAAAGCTCATCAGGATTAAAAGCAGAAACATCAGGATTAACGATGACATTTAGTTCGCCAGGAATCTAAAAGCATGTCAGAGTCATGAGAACAGCTCATCCTGTCACGGGTGTGGAACTGCGTCTGTTCCCACCACCAGCACTCCCAAGCCTCCCAAGATGTAATACGTGTGTAAATATCAGAAGCGTGATTCTCCATCACTCGACGTATGCGACAGGAAAGAAGTCAGAAACGGCAGTTTCCTTAAGTAAAGTGAAATCCAATCATACGTTCAAGGAGACTAACAAAACAGAATTTCCAAATACTTGGCCCACCAAACAGCCACCAGTGGTCAGGCCTTGGGGTTGGGACAAATACCCCTGCAAACACTAGTTCTTCTGTTGGTTTGAATCTTCATAATATGTTTGGCATTTTAAACTATACTCCAATGACGAACAGCATGTCCTTTAAATGGCAAAAATGTTTTTAGCCAGATGACAGTGATTTGTAATCATCTTTACCCACTTTCTCGGAGTGAGAAAGACCAAGAGAGGTGAATGGCTTCTCTTAGAGGGAAGAGGGACTCTGCTTCACCCTGAAATCACCACAGCTGAGCCAAATGCTCAACTGTCCTGTCATTCGGTTCCACTCTGGTCTGTGTTGTCCCATCCCCTTTGTCCTGCTGAGCTTTTTAACTGTCTGTCCGCTTTGTGTCCACATCAAGTGCTTGGCTGAACCAGGAAGAGGTTAGTGGCTCCTTTTTTTTTTCTGGTGAAGTGTCTAAATTCCTTTCCTCTATAAACTATTTTTAAAAGGCCAAATAGGAAAGGATAAGCCAGTGTCATAAAAGTGCGGGTCCCACACCAGTGAATTGTGTCTCCATTTGCAAAGAACTGCTCTATCCAAAGTATAGGAAACAAAACCTTTTTTTTTGTTTGTTTGTTTGTTTTTTTTGTTTTTCGAGACAGGGTTTCTCTGTGTAGCTTTGCGCCTTTCCTGGAACTTGCTTTGTAGCCCAGGCTGGCCTCGAACTCACAGAGATCCTCCTGCCTCTGCCTCCCGAGTGCTGGGATTAAAAGCATGCGCCACCACCGCCCGGCTAGGAAACACATCTTGATCTTTCTTTCTGCAAACGGTGCCGTCCAGTAAAGCCATCTTCGTGACATACTCAATGCACAGATGTGTCACTGTGACTACTAAATATAGACTACAATAAGATATACAAGACGGATGCTATAAATGTGAAAAATACGAACATAACAAAAATATTTTCAGGGTTGAAATGATGGCCTATTTCATTTAAGCAAAACCTCAGGGAAGAAGAGGAAGACAGCCCTTTACCACACAGCGAAGGATTTCCACAGCTATTGCAAGGAGGTTTACTAAGGCAGAGGCTTCTAGACTCAGGCTTTCCCCACTGCAGGGCTCTGGTTCTCCACCCTGGCCATGCGCTAAGCTCTCCTGTGGCTGCCTGGACTCAGCCTCACTGAGTAAATCAGTGTCTAGAGGAGGGACCCAGGTATCTGTTTGCTGGGGGTGGGTTTTGTTTGGCTTGCTTAGTTTTGTTCTGTTGAACTTCCGGGAGTGAGTCCCACGCACAGTGGAGGTTGGGAACAGCAGCTAAGTGGTTTAACTTAAATACTGAAGGCCAAGAGGGTAAAATTTCCTTATTTTTTTTTAATTCCATGTGACTCTGTGTATTTGTGTTGTGTGTTGTGTGTGTGTGTGTTTGTATATGCATGTGAGTGTGCAGGGGTGTAAACCCGTCTGAACATATGTAGAGGCCAGAGGACAAGGTTGAGTCCCTCTCTCTCTCTCTCTCTCTCTCTCTCTCTCTCTCTCTCTCTCTCTCTCTCTCTCTCTCTCTCCCCTCTGTCTTTTTCTCCTATTGCCTTGAAACAGAGGTTTTTTTGGTTTTTTTTTTCACTCAACAGGAAGCTTACTCTTTCACTAGGCTGGCTGGCCAGACAACTCCCAGAGTCGATCTATCTCCATCCCTACGTGGCTGGTGTTAGCAGGCATGCTCAGCCATGCTTGGCTTTTCACATGGGTGCTGGGGATTTGAACCCAGGCCCCCTGTGTTTGCAGCCTAAGCACCCTTACCTACTGAGTCATCTCCCCAACCCCAAGTGGGCAGAGTTTTCACCAAATGGTCTCAGAATCTAGAAACTAATCAAACGATACCTTTATTTTGTTCACTTAAAAGTTTTCTTCCCATCTGGAACCAATGTAATACCTACCCCCCTACACACACACACACACACACACACACACACACACACACACACACATATTCACAAGTTTAAAAAAATCAAAGAAAATGGTTCAAAGAGGTTACATTTGACATCTAAGGCTCTCGTTTAAAAAGCTATTCCATTCAGAAACATGGTAAGAATATTTAATATAGACCAAATGTTAGATGATATATGTTCAGAAACCAGCTAAACGACTCACAGGAAAACTAGAACTTAGTAGATGAGAGTAAATCTTTCACATAAAACTAGACAAGCCTCCGGGTCCAGCCTGTTTCTAGCTCTCGGGTGCAATCACTCAGCATTTATGTCTCATACCTGTTTTTTGTCTCGTAACTGTTTGTGACTCATAATCACCTTTTATTGCGATTCATGTTTCATTGCCGTTTAACGTCATGTTATCAACTGGGCCCTTACAGACTGCTTGAAAGATCAGAGAAAGTAAGTGCCTTGCACATCGTTAACGGCCCTTCCATATTCACGGGTTCGCTTTGGCTCCACCGGGCTCCTGGGGGAGCCCTGGGGGAGGAGGGCATTGCTGTCTAGACAGACAGGTCCGTTTGCAGAGCGTGCCCACGAAGGGGCTCGCTTGGAGATCAACATCTGTAGACCACCCTCCCGCCCTGGAGGCTGCATATTACAGGGAAAGGGATGACTAAGGCAGGGGTCACCCTCCATTTCCTTCTCGGTCTTCACACGCGCTGCCTCCATTTATCCCGTGTTCCCAACCGCAGGTTGCCGAGCAGCTGATCAACCCTTTTGGAGAAGACGATGACGATTTTGAAACAAACTGGTGCATCGACAGAAACCTGCAGGTTAGAGGAACTTTTCTGTCCTTTGGGAACAATAACGATACATCACGGGTAAATAGATCCTGGATGCGGGTTCCCGGACTTGAGATCTTTAGTCAAACGTGAAAAAAGCCTGACCATTCCCTGCATCATTCCTTCTGGAACCTAAGATGTCCTGGATCGCATTTCCGGCACCGTTAAGTTGATTTTTCTCTGTGAGTTTTGCTTGTGTTGTCTGTCTTCTTCTGTCCAGTACGGAGCAATATTTTAATCGGTTTTTCTCAGCTACTTTGATTTGTCATCCAGAGACGACAGTGACATACAATGGCATCCAGGCATAATCTCTGTGAATTCCTGAACATAGTCCACCAGGCCCCAGTGATCAGTTGTGCATGCGGGGTGGGAGCGGAGGCCACACTGGCTTCGTTCTCACGTCTGCAGCCATGAGAGGATGCCCTTACCCCAACGTAGCGCTGTTCCTGCAAGCTGCTCATAAAGGCATGAGGGAACTCTCTTTCTAGGCAGGGCTCCCCTCAGAACCTGCATCTGAGGGCCTTTACCCCGTCCGTCCGTCTGTTTGAAGCCCTGCCAGTCTGTCGGGGAAGAAGCGTAATGTTTCTCCCTGTGTGTCAGAACTGGATTCCCAGAGGCTTAATGGTTTATTTGTCACTCTGCCTAAGCCAAGACGGAGAGGTCGCCACCGTCATGCAGGTCCGGTGATACACTACTTCTCCAAACACACAAATGTAGACAGGCCTGGTGGCATAGGTCTGTAATTTCAGCACTCGGTAGGGTTGGGAAAGGAGAATTACAAGTTCGAGAGTGGCCTGAGATACATGCTGAGACCTTATTTGAAAGGAGGAAGGAAGGAGAGAGAGAGACAGACAGACAGACAGACAGACTCAGAGACACAGAGAGAGAGACAGGAAGGAAGGAAGGAAGGAAGGAAGGAAGGAAGGAAGGAAGGAAGGAAGGAAGGAAGGAAGAAAGAAAGAAAGAAAGAAAGAAAGAAAGAAAGAAAGAAAGAAAGAAAGAAAGAAAGAAAGAAAGAAAGAAAGAAAGAAAAAGAAAGAAGGAAAGGTGGGGCACACAAGAAGTGGTGGAAGACAGAGGTGTGTCTGTGGGTTGTAGAAGGAAGGGCTGAGAACGTTCACCTCTCTGTACTATCTGGCATTGAATGGCGCCTGTCAGGAAGCCACCAAGACAGTACTGTACCTGAGAAAAGAAGAGAAAGGAACTTTGCAGATGACACGAAGCTCCATGCCGGAGCATGTGGACAGAGGGTGAAACAGGACCTGCCCAGAGAGCGGACAGCTCCACGCCTCCACTTACACCATGGCCCCGAGTTTGTGAGCAGAAAAGAACACGTAGGAGTTCCTGCAGCGGCCTCATGGCAGCCAGTCTGTCTCTGGGCCTTCGTATTTTCACTCAGACAGTGTCCTATTCTCCAGCTCCCTTCCACCTGTGGGAAACCCCTCCCATCTAAGCGGGTCTAACAATATGACGACGGTTTTAGGTCTCTCTTTTAGCTGTGGATGAAATGCACATGAGCTTACCCAAGATGAAGAAGGACATTTACTGGGATGATTCTGCCGCGCGGCCACCGTACACCCTGGCAGCTGCTGACTACTGCATACCCTCGTTTCTGGGCTCAACGATCCAAATGGGGTAAGCGAGTTTTTAAAAACCTTTGATACTTAGGAGAACGTTTAAAAATGTATCGCGTGTATGTATGTATGCATGAGGACATGATCGAGGAGGCCTGAGCCATGTTGGGCACGTGGAGGTCAGAGGTCAACTCTGTAGCATCTGTTCTCTCAATCCACCTCTGTATGGGTTCTCAGGATCACTCAGGTCATCAGGCTTAGGTAGCAAGTACCTTTATCCACACACACATTTCTGGCACAGATATGAATGATCGTGGGGCCATCTCTCAGCTGAGTTCCACACATATATACAATGAAATATGATCAAATCCACCCTCCATTTTCCTCTCCAACATCCCCAGTATCCCCCCTAAAAACATCTGTCTCCCATCCTCATTATTATTTTCTTTTGCTTTCTTCTCCTCCTGCTCCTCCTCTTCTTCCCTTCAAAGTGTCTTATTAATGCTGCCAATGTGTATGCTAGAACATGAGAAACCTATCAGCAGTCACATCCTCCAAAAAGAATGATTCTCCCTCCCCCAGCTCTACAGTAAGGGGTAGGGCCTTAGATGCACACACACACACACACACACACACACACACACACACACACACACACACCGCTTTGTGCTGGAATTCAGGCTGGCTTTATCTTGTACAGGTCTCGTGGTTTTGAGGCAGGTGCATGCCCCATTGTTTCTGGTATGCCCTGTCCTCTGTCCAGCAGCATTCTGGCTCCTGACTCCCCGCACGCACATGTCTGGCCTCTATCCTGTTCCTGTACAGCTTTGCTCTTGGTCAGACATCTCCAAATCCTCATGAGTAATGGTTTGTGGCACCCTTCTGCCAAAGGGGCCTCTGAAGCTAAAAGTCCTTCGAGAGCCAAAGCAAGGGATGGCTGAAAGTGGCATTTCAGGAGCTGTGGTAAATGATGAGAGACACTCAGGCACCAGGAGACCCATGTAGGTGCCCACCAAGCTCAGCTTAGAGAAGGTTGCCCACAGTAAGACAGGCTTGCTTCCAAGACTGGACCCTCCCATCCTCCCAGGCCACCAGGGTCCTGACCCCAGCCTCTTGCTCGCTAAAGCACTTGCCATGCAAGCGTAAGGTTCTGAATTCAAATCCCCAGCACCCATGTAAAGACAGACACAGTAGTACACACCTGTAATCCCAATGTTCCTACGGCAAGACGGAAGCTTGAGAGCCGGCTGGCCTGGTGTACACAGTAGTGAGAAGTGGAAGGTGAGGACCAACACTTAAGACGGTCCTCTGACCTCCACATGCGTGCTGCGGCATATGTTCGTGAACACTTACACACACAAGTGCACACACACACATATACAAAATCTGAGTGGAGCACCCAAATTAGAAACAGTGCTATAAATACACTGGCCTTGAGATTTAATAATTAGTAATAATTACTGCATCATCATCAATCTCCATTTGACAAGCCCTACCCTGTGAACTAACCGAACGATGAAAAGGTCATCTTCCGTGTTTGAATCCTTCCCATTATCGTACCCGAGATCACTTCAGGGACATCTTTAGTTTGCTCTTTTGTCGTGATATGAAACTCTTTGTGACGACTGTTAAGAGGTGTCTTTTTATCCATTTAACAATGAAGAAACTGTTAACCAAGACTAAGAAAACTTCTGAAACCCACAAAAGAGGACCTGTCCACAGAATTCACATGGAAACATACCCAAGACGTAAAATGAAAATTGGTCTTGGTCGCACAATAATAAACACTTATACACCAGGCCTGTAATCCCAGCATGTGAGAAGTTAAGGCCAGTCTGGCTACAGAGTGACTCCTCAGATTCACCCAGTCTCAAAAAATCAATCAGTTAACCAATTAACTAATGAGAAAATAGCACTTATAGAACTAAGTTTACTAAAACAAGATATACCACTAGTGTAAGTGTTTAAATACAAGCAGTATTGTGTTTTACACATATCATTTATATGTGTGTACATATGTGTATATTTATGTATGTACACACATATATATGTATATATTATAGATATGATATATATATGCATGGTTTAAAAGACAACAACATCCAAAGTTATCTGCTACTACAAAGTAGAAGGAGAATGCTTTTATCTTCATGTGATAGCATCCTGGGTCACTCCAGCAATCCATTTTTCTTTACTTGACATTACCCATGTTGGAGACGATGAGGAATTCAGTCTATGGAAATTAAAGACCTGAAGTCTCATAAATCCCTTTAATCCCGTCACGAAAATCAAAACAGCCAACAGAAAGGGAGCAGTCGTCCCTGGAGCGCTTTAGAAGGACACCAACAAGCTGTCCACTGTAACAGTTAGAGAGAGGATCGCAGGCTGGAGAAGAGGGGCTGTGTCTGCTCGTGGACTGGAGGACACGAGTGTGCTAGCCGTGCATGCTCTCTGTGCAGCTGGCGCAGGCATGCTCAAGCGCCTGCCTGCAGACTGCTCGCTACTCCCATTTAAAGAGGATTATCTTATTGAATTTTTCTGAGGTTAAAGAATATGCCCCTCCTCCTCACATTTGCAGTAATCTAGAAGGATCTATGTGGCAAACGGATCCATTTAGTAGAGAGGAGAAATTGCCTAGTATGCTAAGAATTCCTTCTAGTTAGAAATGGAAGAATTTAAGATTTATTTGGTACCGGGAAACTAACCCACTGTGTTGAAAAAGATGACTCTTACTTATCTGTCTGTATGCCAGAACTTCTAAGCATGTTTACCATACCATAATCCCCATTTTCTAATTATACAAGCACACACCAAATGTATACAAAACATCCAAGATAGTGCAGTAGAGAACACTGGCTCAGATACAGGAAAATAAATATTGTAGCGAGCAAAGATCTTACTAAAGTTCATCAAATGTATTTCCAGACTGGTGTTTTCAGTAATCATGTCTTACTTAGCCAACTATGTTCAAATAGTTTATTTTAGCTTTATAAGAAAATACATAGTCTGGTTTATACAATCGCAGGCTCGTGTTATAAACCACTAAAAATAGCTCAAGTTCTAAATCACTAACTTCTACAAAAATGTACTCTTGGCACATTGATTTTTCTTTCCCTTAATGTACCAGAAAGGAAGGAGAGGCAAGAAGTAGAAGATGAATGTGCATTAAGTTCATCATTTTAGAGATGGGGATTCTCGGTCTGCCAACATGGGGTCACCTTGCTGCTCAGTTCTTACCTTTAAATGGTACCAGAGGTGTGCGTGTCTTAATTATCTTTTCCAAGAGAACATCTCCAGGATACAGTAGTGTTCAGGAAGAGGGCTTGGCTGTAATGTAGGCAGTAGGGTGAAATTAGATATGCCTCGGGAAAGGTGTGGTAGACCAAATTTGTCATAACTCTTGGCCTGAACTCTCAAATTGGCCACAAGGAGATGGTGGGAAGGTCAAGGATCGAGTGCAGGTTCCAACCTAAATGCCTCGCAAGATGCTCTACTCCTAGGAACTGCTTGCCAGAATGGAGCAGAGGGAAGTCTGGGTGGTCATAATATTCTGGTCATTGAAATTTCCTCATAATCCTTAGCCCCTGGCCTCCCAGCTCAGAGTGAGAGTTACTTGTCCATTTGTGAATTTGTGGTTGCAGCTTTGGCTGTCATTCCGCCATGAGCAAGGTGAAAAATAAGAGTGTTCTATTCTAATGGGTCCAGTACCTCTGGGGCCCGTGTCTAACTGCTCCTCCGCACATGCCTCTGCCCTGATAGGTTCTCAGGCAAATCACCAGCGCTAGCCAGTGTAGACACCCAACCTTGAGAGCACTCCAATTTTAAAACAATAAAGTTGACATGGAAAAAATAGAACTCACCGTATTAAGTATCATTCTCCTAAGCGCCTCATTTCAGTTATGTTAAGATGACTTTTTATTATTTGAATTTAAATCGCCAAAACACCACTTCAAAAGTGGAACAAAGAATGGCCAGCATGGTGGGGCTTGCCTTCCATCTTCCCGAAGCTCTGTAATCAATTACATCATTACACATTAGGACAGAGTAGCTTTGAAAAACCAACCAACCAACCAACCAACCAACCAATCAACAAACAAACACATTGTCTTCCAAGTCATTTGCCAAGGCTATGTTGGTCTTCATATATCAGATATGCCCTAAGAAGGAAGCACTGTGCTGTGGTCTTTGGAAGCCAGGCTCTTGCCTCTCCCTTGTTATAGTAACGGAGAGGATGAAGATTGTTCTGCACCCTGCGCGGGCTTCTTAACAGTCCCCACTGCTCACACCCTTAGCTCTGGGGCTGACGGTCTTGTGGGTGTTCAACAGATGCTTGGAAATGCTGGGTTTGGTTATTATTTTTTCAACATTGGATATGAAAATAGCTCCAACTGAGACATCCCTCCGCCCTGCTGCATGCTTCCGCTCCTACCCTTCCTCTCTCTTTCAAAAGCAGACTGTAAACCCTTCTCATCCCCATGTGTTCTGTATTGGTGTATGGGTGACTTACAGAGTTAGCAGTGTCTAACAAATGGCACAGAAGAACTACTGAAAGGCCAGGGCAGAGCAATGCCGTCTCCATCCAGAACTCCGGTCGTGTCGTCAGCCCTGGCTTCCCACCGCTGAATTTCCCAGCCCCTGCCAGCCCTTGTCCATCCTCTCCACACACACACACCCAGGGCCCTGGCCTTACTGTTGAATAGCTGCTAAGTCATCCTATCTAAGCTTTTCAACTGTCTGGGGAGGCTCCCAGCTGCCGTGACAGTTTTTAGAGAACTCTTTCAAAGGAGAAAAAGGGCTTTCGGGCAAGCAAGCGTTATCACTTGCTCAGGCCCCTGGGGACTGCTTCGGAGAGTTGCCAGTGATCGGCAGAATCCTTTCCAGGGCTCCCGTGCTTCAAAGCTCTCCGACACGTGCCCCCCCCCCCCTTTTCATCTCCCAAGCCACATGGAAGGCAGGGCAAGTGTCACCCCTATGGCTTTTACTGCGTGTGATGCTAAGTCCCAGAGAGTCATAGGAGTCTGCCAACGTCGCACAGCTGGTGTCAGCCTGGGCAGCAGCAACCTGTCAAGTGCTCAGAGTGAGTCACCTGTCCCACTGTTGGAACTAGTGGTTCCGTGGCCCCTTCTGTCAGTGTCCTCCTGCCTCTAATTACTCATCTGTCTCGGTCCAAATGAGTTCTGAAACACAAACTGTTTCAGCTGGCCATCCCTAGCACGAGGTAATATAATGAGAGTGCTCCTGTCCTGTCCTGTAATGCCCCGGCTATGATTGTTTAAGTGCTGTTACATCTACGCCTCTGGCGTGGACTAAAAATACACTTTAAAAATTAAATAAGAGTGCAGGTGTGTTCGATCCCCAGCTCGTCACCCACCAGGTATGGTGGTATAACCCCGGTACTAGGGAGGTGGAGGCAGAGGTTCAGTTTGACGTCTCTCCGTAGTGAGATGAAGGGCGGCCTAAAGTACATGGGACTTTGTCTCGTTGTATGACACACGCTTTCATCTTCAGGGCATTCTGTTCTTAAACTGAGTCTCTACATACCAGAAACGAGAACATGGAAAACCACGACTGTAAAGAGAAAGGAGGGCAGGCTTCCGGTTCAGCAACCATCTTTGATGCCAGCACTCAAAAGAAAGGTTATTCATTCCATAATACTAGAGAGCTGTGCTCCGCTCTGTCCTGGCCCAAAGACCTTGAGGACACCTCTCATTACATCATCACGAAATACGTGACACCCCCAGTGTCCTTCCAAAGGTCCAGCTTCAGGCTGGAAGTGTGGGACGTTTCCAAGGCATGTTTCCTACCGTATGCATTCATCAACATTGCTGTTCACATGCCTTTCCCATGCAGGCAAGACCCAAACCACACAATTTCAGCCTGGAGGACAAAGTCCAGACCCTCACAACATAACCCAAGACTGTCGTCCCAGCCATGACCAACACCATCCCATTTCACACCAACTCAAACGCACGCTAATTCCCGCTAGCTTATTTGGGAGTCACTGCTTTGGCATGGAATGTTCCATCCCTGCTTCATCACGGTAGTTCTAACTCTTTGCAGAAAACTTGCCAGCACAGAAACTTGATTTCAAATGTAGCTATTTATATGCATACCTTCTCCCTCCTTTAAAATAGTAAGTAATAATGTATATGATATAGCAAATCATTCGCAGTAGAGGCTTGGTAAATTTAGCAGCTGAATCTCGTGTGTCCACACCGCAGTCTTATGAGGCAGGAAAGGCCAAAGGGGTCTCCTTGGCAGGCCTCCCCAGCATGGGTCAGTTAGCTGAGCTTTTCCCGATCTGCTCATGGCTGGTTTCACTTTCTCCAGTCTGACTCAGGGGCTTATTGTGCTTGGCGTAGGTGAGTACACGTCACCACTACACTAGTGCACAGTCAGAGCTTTTTTCCTTTTTTGCACTTATTTGGTGTGTGTGTGTGTGTGTGTGTGTGTGTGTGTGTGTGTGTGTGGTGTGTGTGTATGTGTGTATGTTTGTGTGTGTTTGCCTGTGTGTGTGTGTGTGTGTGTGTGTGTGTGTGTGTGTGTGTGTGTGTGTGTTGAGCATACACAGGCCTTTATGTATATATGGAAGTCAGAGGATAAGTTACCAATACCTGCCCTCTCCTACCATGTGGGTTCCAGAACCCAGGTCCTCCAGACAGGCAGCAAACGTCTTTATCCACCGAGCCATCTTGCTGGCCCAGTTGGTCTTGTTTTGTTTGCTTTTTCCACAAAGTTTTAAAATAATATTAATACACATGGCTTTTTTCCCCCTAGAAGACCGTGTCCCTCTTACCAGGTAGGAAAACAACCTTAGATGCAGTTAAGGGAAATAACCCGAAATAAATAGTCAACGTCCCAAGTAGAGGGCATGTGCCTGTCCTATAAAGAGAAAGTGCCAGCTTGACCTCATGTCCCCAGCACCTCCAGTGTGGCAGTCTCAGTGAGCAACCATGCTCCTCGCTTCCCTGTGTCCTCCCCAGCTAAGTAGATGGCTGTGAAGTGTGACTAATTAGGTCCTGCGAGCTGACCTAATGAAACCCAATGAGCAGGGTCACTGGGGCCACCGAAGCATGAGTCTGCATCTCCCAAGGCCACGTAACAGGATCCGCACCGGCTCTGGAGGGAGGGTCAGGAGACTCTCTGGTAGCCAAGGACATTGCTGGGGCTTTGGAATAACAGCGTGAGGTTGTAATCGAGCACCATCCCGGGACATTTAGCTAGGTGATCATTTCATCCATCTTTTATTCATAAACACAGGGACACGTCGTCTTCGGCAGTTCACTTTGCACTGGTCGGGTCCCGCCTGCATTCTACCAGCCTTTTCCTCTCTGTCATGGAAAACGCACCTGGCATGAGACATCTTGTCACCATGGATGTCATTGCCCACCCTGGACTGGCACAGGAGGGAACGGTTGCTCCCTAAGCCAACATGAGCAACTGGCATTTCAGGGCAAATGTTTGAGGTGCTCTTCGAACCCCCATGAAGGCTGACGTTGACAGAGATGTGGGACAACCCTGGAACCTGAGGCAGGAGTAGACCTCACGGCCACATGGGCTTCGTTCATTGCCTCGTGGGCTCGTTTTATTTAAGCCTTGCAGGAGGTTAAAAAGAGTAGATTCATTGTCCTGCTTCTTAAATGTCAGCATTTCAGTGGGAAATCCTTAGCCATGGCAAATCCTTCTCCCGGGGAGACCCCAGCCACAGAGAGAGCCCGCCTCACCTCCACATCTCCTTCCCGTGATGTGCTGACCTCTCCTCCCTCAGCCCTACCTGAGTAGCAGAAATGTCAAGCTTTTCCCAGACATGTCTCAGTTCCTTCTGAGGTCTGCGTGTTACTCACGATCCTGTTCCGGGCTCTAGTGTGTCCTTTGATACCCGGGTGGCAGGCCTCACTAGCTAGTCAGGCGTAATGAATCTCCCGGACCTGGAGAACCTGTCTGTGAAGTGTTGGTAACAGTAGCAACATGAACTGATATGATTATCGTGATAGTGAAATGAGCATTAGCTGTTTTTTGTGTGTCCCCCCTCTTTTGCATAGCTAAATGAGCAGTAGCTGTTTTGTGTGTGTGTGTGTGTGTGTGTGTGTGTGTGTGTGTGTGTGTGTGTGCGTGTGTGCCCCCTCTCTCTTTTGCATTTAGTGGGGGAGGGGGACACCCCAAGGCGCATATGCAGCGGCACAAGTCTGGAGGTCAGAAGGCAACTTTGTAGCGTCTGTTTTCTCTTTCACCTTTGCTCAGGTTCTTGGGGTCACAGCCACGTTGCCGGGCTTCCGCAGCAAACACTCTGTTCACTGAGCCCACCTCACCCGTCCTTCCAGCCTCTTGAGTTTAGCTATGTCCCATTATTTTTTCTAGAGGGAGGGGAATGATGGGTCCCGGGGACATCCGTCTTTCCTTCAACTCTAATGAAAACAAAAGAACACAACGTTTGGTGCAGTGTATCCTAACATTCAAGTTTCTAGATCAGTAATCTTCAGAGTGTGATCTGGGAACCCCCTGAAGGTCACCAACACTCTGGGAGGGAATCCGTATGGATGAAACTATTTTGGGGTGGTATTCTCTCACTTTCATTCTTTTCTAAGTGTACGAGAAGCCCCTCTGATCTACTATTTTACTTCCACAAACTGCAGTTACACAGAGTCAACCATCGTCCAAAAATAGGAAACGGGAGGTTGCAGAAACAAACAATTCACAGACTTTAAATTGCATGCCGCTCTGAACAGTGCGAGGATATCCTGAGCCATCATGCTAGATCTCGCCTGGGCTGTGAACCAGCCCTTTGTCCAGTCCGTCTACCTATAGTGCGTGCCCTACCTGCGCCTCACTTACTAGCCAGCTCCGTCATCAGACCAACGGGCACGGCATCCCAATGCCTGTGTTCAAGGATACCTTAACTTATTAATCTGCCTAACACACAAGAGCAGTGATGTTGGCAGTATTTGGCTATATCTAAGAGAAGGTGTAAAATGTGTCCCTTGAGTGAAAAAAATGAAAGCTTTTGATTAATGAAAAAAATATACCAAGTTTATTAATGCAGACAAGAATGAATCTTCTACTCATGATATTGTTAAGAACGGAAAAATAACCCACGCTGGTCTCGCTGTCACGCTTGAGGCTGCAAAAAGCCTGGCTGGATGGGCGAGATGGCTCGGCAGGTAAAAACACTTGGCACACAAGCCTGATGACCTGAGTTGGATCCCTGGGCTCCACAGGAGAGGGAGAGAACTGACTCCTCACCAGGGGTCATTCTCCAAGCACATGGCACACTCACACGCAGGCACCACACAGAGAGACACATAGCAGTAATAAAATCAATTTTAAAACAAGTTACAGCCGCAGAGCCAAGCATGGTGGCACATGCCTGTGACCCTGAAATGGACAGCGGAGATAAAAGGATCAGAAGTTCAAATCATCCTTAGGCAATACTGCGAGTTTGAGGCAAGCCTGGAATACATGAGACTGTCTCTAAAGAAATAAAGTTATAGCCACGTGTGTAGTACATGTTTAGCTAAGATGGAAAAGGCATTACCACCTATGCTCTGGCACTATCTGGGAATCCACTGGAGATCTTGGAATGTAGCTCCCAGAGATGGGGGGGGGGGGGGCGGAGAGACCTTCTCTTCAGTGGAATTTCCTAGAGGCTACTAGATATACGATGATGTCATCACTTCGTCCTCAATGGAACATGCATGCGCATACATTCCTGCCTTTTACATTCCTCCGTTATCATTTTGGACGCGTTAATAGCAGTTGCCGTGACCCGCCCCTTCACTCTGAGACCCACCCACAAGTTAGTCCCACAGCTGCTCTGTCTCTTTTGTCCTGTGCTGCAGGCTGTCCGGGTCCGAGTTCCCCGCGGAGGACTGGCTGTGGAACTATGAGAAGCAGGGCCACCGGCACTCGGTGATGAGGAGGGTCAAGCGCTTCCTGAGTACCCACGAGCACCCCGGCAGCCCCAGGAGGAGGACTTTCGGCAGGCAGGCCAGCGACAGCTCCATGTTCTTCCCCCCGAGCCCAGCTCGGGATCTGCTGGATGTGCCCTCCAGAAATCCCCAGCGAGCCTCACCCACCCGGAAGCAACCCCAATCCCGAGAGGGCAGCCCTAAGCTGCATTCCAGCATGGGAGAACTGTCCACCATCAGGGAGACCAGCCGCACCAGCACTTTGCAGAGCCTGACCCCGCAGTCCAGTGTGAGGGCCTCCCCTACCAAAATGCCCCAGGTCCCTGAGGTCCTGATCACAGCGGCTGAAGCCCCCGGGTCCTCGTCAGACAGCCATCACCAAGACTCTGCTACCTCCATCTTGAGCCTCGAGTTCACTGGGGTACAGCCAAGCAGGACTAAACGGCAGGTAGACCCCTCAGGGAAGGCGACACCACCTGGGGACCCCAATCCCCAGACTGTTTCAACCAGTACCGAAAGAGACTTGTTCAAGTTTGAGGAAGATCTGGATGATGACAGATTCCCACAAAGGTGGAGCCTTCCAGAGTTACGGGACTCCAGGCACACCTCCCTGGGAAACTTAGGTCCAGATCCTATGACCCCCAGGCCTGCCCTCTTACTTGACACAGAAACATCCTCAGAGACCAGCGTAACCCATCCTGGGGCTGGTTCTAGGGTCTCTCCTGACGTCCTGTTCTTAATGGAAAACTTGGACACTAAAGAAACAGACATCCTGGAGTTTAACAGTGAGCACCCTGAAGAATCCCCTAAGGGAACGCCACAGCGCCCTAGGACCTGGTTCTAGCTCACCAGCCTGGGGACACCCCTCCAGGAGCTGGCCAGTGTTTAGAAACATGATCCTACTATACAAGCTACTTAGAACTCTGAAGGGCATTATGATCCTGCAAACTTCAAACACAACCACATCGTCTGTCTAGCGCAAAGGGGCTTTCACGGAAGTTGTATGGCCCAAAATGAATTCTCATAACCAAATAAGGGATCCCATATAAATGTACATGGCTTATACATCCATACATGATTAGCTTTGGAAAGGACCACACAGATCATAGCCCAATCCCCTAGAAGCAAAGGCCCAGACACAAAGGGTCCCGTTTCTTTCCTGTTTCCTCCCATACCTCTCTTCCTTTAGCCATAGAGACAAGGCTAGACCATGCATGCCCAGAGGCCCTTTCCACTTATAGTTATTTAACTGGATCTTCCTGACCACCTCACTCCTGCTTCCGATTATTATTATTACCATCTTTCCCTAACTCTTGAACTTCCTCAGCGTCAGAAAGCTCCCTTTCTTTTCAATTGACTATGTCTACCATCTGGTCATCCTTTTCCTCTCTTCCTCTTTATTCTCATACATCTTTCCTCCGCCCTTTCCCCGGGTCTAGCTCCTCCAGTGACTCTAATGTGTCCCTCTCTCCAGGTTATAATAGCTTCTCTTTCCATCTCTGTTGCTTACTCCCCATCACGGTGTTCACACCATGAGACACTGGTAATGACCGGTACAGGAATCTAACACACCCAACCCCCCATGCTTCCGGCTTTGCAGTAAGAGGTGTTATGTGTGCTGACGGTATACGCCATCTCAAACCTGCTGCTTCTGCTCCTTCACGTTGGACTCCAGAGAAGACCGAATCAAAGAGGGCATGAAATCCTCACAGCCAAATGCTACGTCACCAAAGGATGACATGGTTTGGATCGACTGAACTCATACACAGTCTTAAGCAAAAACACTCCAATTGTGTCACAGCGCGGGACCAGTAGGAGACTGGAGCGGTGTGGGCATTACAGGGTCCATGGCCGCACGAGGACAACAGACTGTTGCCAACTTCCTTTCAGAAGCTCTTAGGTTATGTTCTGCAAGCTCCCAGCTTTGAGAGGCTTTGCCTTTCCGAGTGCCATCTTTTCTACCTGTCATGTAACGAAGCTGGACGTGTGGCTTCAGAAGCAAGAAACTCTAACAGCGACCACTGGTTGGCTGACTCAGTGCCCCATGCAGCCGGATCTGAAGTCCCCGTATGAGTTCACAATCCTTGAAGGAGTCCTATGAGACTGACAGACCATCAGCTCCACTTTAAAGATGAAAACAGAGGCATTTCCTGACCTCACCTAGCCAGGCTTTAGCTGCTCAAGAACCCCACACGTCCTCGCTGTGCCACAGGAGGGCCTTGAGTCTGCTAGCGATTTGCGCCAAATTCTGGAGGACGCTTCAAGGTGGCTAATCACAGGTTTATGCCAAGAGGTGAGCAGCTTTTTGTCTTTGAGGGCCAATGGCAAGGGCCATGGTCCTCTTCTTGCCATTATAGAAGCCGGCAGGAACATCTTATTCCTTCCCCCACTACAGAGTCCTGATGTGCTGTGTTCTAATGACCACATTCACACAAAAGCTCAAATCTCAATGGGCCTCTGAAGGGGCAAAAAGCAATGACCCCTACCTTAACAGGCTTTTCTTAAAGGACTAACATGATATGTTATTAGAGGAAATGCTGTACATGCATGGTCCTCTATGCTGATCCACACCATCAACTCCCAAGAAAGGACTGTAATCCCCAAACCCTCCCAGACAGGCAGACTATGGGCTCAAGCCCCATTGTGTTTCTAAAAGGCCAGAACGACCCTTTCCCAGACACCATTGTCTTCACGGGCTTTTCTTGAGTGCTTCAATGTAAGCTGCCACCCCCCCCCACCCCATATACACGCACGCACATACACACACACACATCTGCTTCTCTTTGACTCTATCTCTTCCCTCAAATACAGGTTAAGTTTCTACTTAGCTGTCTTTGAAGTATAATCAATTTTCACTCTTAAACCCAAAGTTATCAACTATGCACTGAAAAATAATTTTATGGAGAAATGGGAAGGGGTTCATTTGTCTATTCCTGGGCCCCTCTTCTCCACCTTTATTCCTGAGACTTATTCAAGCTCCTCAATATTTCTTCACATCTTGAGATGGCCTCTCCCGTTTTCTTCTCACGCTGAAAACTGAACCACGACTCGCCCAGTGAGCCCACATGAGGAGGTTTTTCCATTCTAAAACGAGTCTTTACCCTGCAGGGCCAGGGCTGCAAAAATAAAGGATTTATTCTCGTGTGCCCGATTTTTCACCTCCTGAGCTCTAGAAAATTCCACCTGTTAGACAAGCAGTCTTATGTCTCCATGACTTACTCTTCAGGGTTTGACCAATCCAAGAACAGGCTTATCCTGGTCGTGTATTAACCTAATCTGCATGTGAACACAGGATCTTACCTCTAAAATCCAAACCCAAACAAGCAAACGACAACAAAACCTTGAAAAAGAAAAGAGCAGGCAGGCCGGCAGGAAGTTAAACAGATACATGTCCTTCCGACCATCAGGTTCTCATCTACAAAATGGGCTGCTCTCTCGAAGGTTTCACAGCCTTTATTAGCCATCATGAGCGTTGAAGGGAAAGGTTGGGGACCTCAGATTGCCCTGTGTGACCCATAAGCCTGACTGTGACTGGTGCTCCAAGGGGTCATCACAGACTTCTCTTCTTACTATGAGTACCTGTGCTTCAGAGTCCCCTTTGTCTCTGGGATCTGATCTCTTTCATTTAGGAAGATCTTCTCCCAACAGTCACAGGATTAAGCCCCTGACATATAGACACCGGGAACCCCTCATTCACTCACTCAGGAATCCCATAAAAACACTAAACTGGAAGCCATAAAAGGATCTGTAGGGTTTAAAAATAAGGGAGAAAATAAATGAATGATGAATGAATGAATGAGTGAATAAATAAATAAAAATAAGATGGTTCAGCGGTTAAGAACACTGGCTGCTCTTCCAGAGGACCTGGGTTCAATTCCCAGCACCCACAGGGCAGCTCACAACTGTCTGTGACTCTGGTTCCAGGTGATCTGATGCCCTCTTCTGGCCTCTGCAGGCAGTGCGTGCACATGCTGCATAAGTAAATAAGCAAAAATAAATAATAAAGAATGAAAGAAAATGCCCTGACACGGCACTAAGAGACAAGGAACCTCCAGCGGTGCCCTTGGGTTCATTTTCTGTTGACCATCTACGGCAGGGCATGCAGCCTACCCTGGAGAGTCGTGTGTTTCCTGGTGAGACTCCCTTGGAGAAAACTACATTTTCATTATCAACTGGAGACAGCTTCTGGGGGAGGGATGGGGGGGCCATGTATCTACTTCTCCTTTCAGCTCTGGGACCCCAACTGATACAGACATGTGCGGGCCCTGTGCGGGCCGCCTCAGTCTCTGAGTTCCTATGGGCATTGGTCCTGTTGATTCAGAGGGCCTTGTTTCCCTGGTGTCCTCCATCCCCTCTGGCTCTTACACTTTTTCCACCTTCTCTTCTACAGGGTCCCCTGAGCCCTGAAGGGAGGGATTTGATAGACATCCCTCTTAGGGATGAGTCTTCCAAGGTCTCTCATTCTTTGCATAGTATTGGATGGTAGGTCTTTGTATCTGTCCCCATCTGCTGCAGGAGGAAGCTTCTCTGATGATGGCTGAGCAGTGCACTGATCTATGAGCATAGCAGAATGTCATTAAGAGTCATTTTATTGCTATATTCCTTTGGAACAGTAGTATTTGGTTTTACCCTAGGTCCCTGGGCTATCTAGTCTCAAGTTCTTGGTCTCCGAAGCAGTGTTGGGTATGGGTTCCTTGTTGTTGAGTGGGCCTTAAGTCAAATCAGATATTGGATGGTTACTCCAAGCTTTGTGCCACCATTGCACTAGCATTTTGTTTGTTTTTGAGACAGGGTTTCTCTGTGTAGCTTTGTGCCTTTCCTGGAACTCACTCTGTAGCCCAGGCTGGCCTGGAACTCACAGAGATCTACCTGCCTCTGCCTCCTGAGTGCTGGGATTAAAGGCGTGTGCCACCACTGCCCAGCAATTTCATTTTTTTAACGGCTGAGTAATATTCCATTGTGTAGATGTGCCACATTTTCTTTATCCATTCATCTGTGGAGGGGCATCTAGGTTGTTTCCATCTTCGGGTCCTGTGCATCAGTCCTGTTGTGTTTAGAAGGTCTTGTCTCCTGGATGGTCTCCATCCCCTCTGACTCTAACACAGCAGCA
This sequence comes from Peromyscus californicus insignis, assembly GCF_007827085.1. Classification (NCBI taxonomy): domain Eukaryota; kingdom Metazoa; phylum Chordata; class Mammalia; order Rodentia; family Cricetidae; genus Peromyscus; species Peromyscus californicus. The sequence continues at coordinate 34,067,606 of NW_026294535.1, forward strand.
TTTCTGGCAGCAACAAACTGGTTGAGCAAGTGCCTCTGTGGTTGGATGAAACGTCCTTTGGGTATATGCCCAAGAGTGGTCTAGCTGGATCTTGAGGCAGATCCATTCCCATCTTCCTGGAACTGCCACACTGATTTCCACAGTGGCTATACAAGTTCACGCTCCCACCAGCAAGAGATGAGTGTTCCCTTTACTCCACAGCCTCGGCAGCATGAGCTGTCACTTGTGTTATTGACCTTAGCCATTCTGACAGCTATAAGACGGAATCTCAGAGCAGTTTTGATTTGCATTTCCCTGATGACTAAGGATGTTGAAATGTCTTTAAGTGTTTCTCCACTATTTGAGTTTCCTCTTTTGAGAATTCTGTTTTGATTTGTACCTCATTTTTACTGGGTTATTTGTTTTCTTGATATTCAGTTGTTGTTTTGAGTTCTTTATGTACTTTGGAAATCGGCCCTCCACTGGATGTGGGGATGGTGAAGATCTTTTCCCATTTCGTCCTACTGGCCGTGTTCTTTGTCTTACAGAAGCGTTTCAGTTTCATGAGATCCCAGCTATTAATTGTTGATCTTAATGCCTACGTTAACAGTGTTCTGTTCGGGAAATCTTCCTGTGCCAATGAGTTCAAGGTGATTCCCCACTTTCTATTCTATCAGGTTCAGTGAATGTGATTTTATGTTGAGGTCTTTGATCCATTAGGAGTGGAATTTTTTGCAGGGTGATTAGTATGGATCTATTTGGATCCTTCTACATGCAACATCTAGTTTGACCAGCACCATTTGTTAAAGATGCTGTCTTTTTTCCAGTGTGTGTTTCTGGCTTCTTCATCAAAAATTATGTGTCTGGTTGGGCAGTGGTGGCGCATGCCTGTAATCCCAGCACTAAAGGAGGCAGAGGCAGAGGCAGGTGGATCTCTGTGAGTTCGAGGCCAGCCTAGTGTACAGAGCTAGTCCAGGACAGGCTCCAAAGCTACAGAGAAACCCTGTCTCAAAAAACCAACAAAAAAAATTATGTGTCCGTAGGTGTGTGGATTTATGTCTGGGTTTTCAATTTGATTCTGTTTATGAATGTGTCTGTTTTTGTGCCAATACCATGCTGTTTTATTACTATAGCTCTGTGCAATTTTGAGAGCAGGAATGATGATATCTCCGATACTTGTTTTAGTATTCAAGATTGTTTTAGCTATCCTGGGCTTTCTGTTCTTCTATATGATGCTGAAAATTGTCCTTTCAAGATCTGTGAAGAATTGTGTTGGAATTTTCTGTAGATTGCTTTTGGTAGGATGGCCATTTTTACTATGTGAATCCTACCAAACCTTGAACATGGGAAATATTTCCATCTTCTGACATCTTCAGTGACTTAAATTACTATACAAGTCTTTTGCTTGCTTGATTAGAGTTACCCCAAGACATTTTATATTATTTGTGGCTGTTGTGAAAGGTGATGTTTCCCTGATTTCTTTCATAGTCCATTTGTCATTAGTATATAGGAGGGTATGGTAGTTTGAATGTCATTGGCCCCCATAATCTCATAGGGAGTGGCACTATTAGGAGGTGTGGTTTTGTTGGAGTGGGTGTGGCCTCGTTGGAGGAAGTGTGTCACTGTGAGGGCAGGCTTTGAGGTTTCCTATGCTCAGGATACGACCCAGTATCTTTTTTTTTTTTTTTTTTTTTTTGGTTTTTCGAGACAGGGTTTCTCTGTGTAGCTTTGCGCCTCTCCTGGAACTAACTCACTTGGTAGCCCAGGCTGGCCTCGAACTCACAGAGATCCACCTGGCTCTGCCTCCCGAGTGCTGGGATTAAAGGCGTGCACCACCACCGCCCTGCAAGACCCAGTATCTTTTTCTACTCTCTGTTGCCCAAGATATAGGACTCTCAGCTACTCCTCCAGCACCACATCTGCCTGCATGCCGCTGTGCCCATCCCACCCCCACCCCCGCCATGATAATAATGGACTAAACCTCTGAAACTGTAAGCGAGCCATCCCAATTAAATGTTTTCCTTATAAGAGTTGCTGTGGCCGTGGTGTCTCTTCACGGCAATAAAAATCCAAACTAAGAAAGAGGGCTACAGCCAGGGCTTTCTACTGGGGGACCCCAGAGGTAAAAGTTCCTGTGAAGCAAAGTGCCACAAGAGAGGGATTCAAGGAGATTCTACTCATCCTGGATTTGGTCTTGTTTTGTTGTCTTTTCTTCGTTGGTTGGTTTTGTTTGTCTTTCTAACTAAACAAAGCCACGTTGTGTGGCCATCTGAGACACAGACACGCAACTGTGTGCTGCAGTGAGTTAACCGGTGGCCCACAGCATGCATCTGATTTCAGACAACCTGTTGAGGCCACCATCCCCCGGTTCACCACAGCCTCTGGCACTCCCCGTTGCTCTCTCTATACGGTTGGCAGCACGGCCCATCATGTTATTTTGAGTTTGCGATTCTGTTATTGAGACACCAGCAGCTTCCTACAGACCTCCATGGCTGGCAGTGGTGTAAGTATAGAGAGAGACAATAAGAAAATGCAGAAGCTTGCACTCCAGGTAGTTCTGTTGGTGACGTGCCTGCAACACAAGCCTGTGAGCACGACTTTGCATCCTCATTGACCTACGTAAAAAGCTGGGAGTGAGGCTTGAGAGTATGGCTCAGTGGTTAAGGCAGAACGCGGACTGCTCCTGCAGAGGACCCAAGTTTGGTTCCCAGCACTTAGATTGGAAGGCTCACAACTCCCTTTTACTCTAGCTCCTTGGGCGTCCAATACCTCTGGCCTCCTTGAGATCACAAACCCGTACACAGAGACGGGGAATTCCTGAAGTTCCCGGGCCAGTCAGTGTAGAGAAATCAATGAGCTTCAGGCTCAGTCAGATATAACCTGCCTCAAATAAATAAATAAATAAATAAATAAATAAATAAATAAATAAAAATCGGTGAGTGAGTGAATGAATGAATGAATGAATGAAGGTGGGAGCAGGAGAGATGGCTCAGTGGTTAACAGCACTAGTTGCTCTTCCAGAGGACCCAGGTTTACTTCCCAGTACCTGTGGGGGCCCACACAGACTCCCTAGTAAGGCCTTACTCAAGGTCAGAAAGTCTGAGCTTGTTTTGCCCAGCAGGGGCTGCATAGTGGGATGATTTAGCCATGGACGTGGTTACTAGGTGTTTTGAAGGGTCTACACTTGTTGATACTTTATACCTCGACCTTGAGAGGAGGAGATCTTTTGTTCCTCCCCTTGCTGATGTGTAAAAAGCCCATCATGATTAAACTCAGGGTGACTGGGTATTGACCCAGGACCCTCCCGAAGCTATCCTGTGTCTCTGTCTTTCTCATCATCTCATCTATATTTCTATCTGATACTTCCTCATTCCTCAATCCTCCCCCCAAGAACCCTTCGAGAGGTTGGAGCTGGTCCCTGGCAAGCACCCATGTGGAGATTCACAATCATCTGTAACTCCAGTCCCAAGGCATCCATCACCTTCTCCTGGCCTCCGCAGGCACTGCATATACACAGTGAATGGACATACATGTGTGCTAAACACCCACATAATAACTAAATTAAATGAAGATGGAGAGGGTGATTGAGAAAAAAAAACAGTACAATCCTCTTCCCTCTACACAGATGTGCACACACGAACAAGTACATACAACACCACCCACCCACCCCCTACACAGACAAAAAAAAAAAACAAACAAAACAACAACAAAAACAAAATCAAAGTTCAACAGCCTTAGGTCATCTCTGTTCATGAATCCCTCACAGCCCATGCCACTGCTCAGATGTTTCCCTTCTCTGACCTGCCTTTCCCAGGGTGCTTTATAATGAGGTGAAATGTACAGTCTTAACATTCTCCCTGGCTCCAGGACAGTGTGAACCATCCAAGACACAAGCTCTCCTGACCGGGCCTATTGGCAGCAGAGACATCAGATCAAAGACAACCCGGGAACAGTGTGTCATGGCTGTGTCACTTTGACTGGAGAAACGTGAGTCTTTTCACTTAAGTTAGCTGGGCCACAGCTGGTGTTCGTGGTGCCCAGCAGGCTGGTTGACTCTTGCCACAGACCAGGGCAGCCAGGAGCCATCGTGCTATTTACACCCATCACTCCGAGGGCAGCTCTAAAGCACCTGGCACTGGGAACAGGGACAGCTCCAAAGAGAAAGGACATAAAATGCTGGGGGACTTCTGAAGCTGGCCCTACCTTTCCAAGAAAATGCACAGGTCGATCGATACACAAAGGACAAGAACAAGCAGCCAAGCGAAGGCTGATGAAATGTTAGGTCAAAGGAGAGACGTTAGAAAGAAAAGCTCCAACCCACTCACGGCTTAGCAAACAGTCTCTGAAAGAGGCAGGGGCCCAGAGGTTGGTGAGAGGCTGGATGCCACCAAGTACCAAATGCAAGAGGTGGACCTATGCCTGTGTTTGAGCTCTCTCTCGATGCGAGCTGGCTTAGTGTGGGACCAACAGGAAGTCCAGTCACCGTCCTCAGGTTTCTTCCAAGGGATACTCAGAAAGCTGGTGGTATTCTTCCAAGGGATACACAGAAACCCCCACATCTGATGGGTAAATTTCTCTTCAGTTTTCTCATCAGGGTCCTGAGACTTGGTCTCCAGCCTCCAGGCAATTCTCTGTAGTGGTCCACCTTCCATTACCCAAAGTGAAAGCGTTCTTTGCCACCTAGCCACTCAGTCTTTGCACGTCCCACTCTGCTGCATCCCAGTGAAACATGGTACAATTCAGATGCAAACAAACCCTGAGGATCCAGGATCTAGGGATATCCAGAACGCAAGCCCTGAGTGCACACAATCCCATCCCTTGTGTCTAAACCAGCTACAAGGGTCGGCATGAGCGACTCCACCACCCTGCACATGACACCAACGGGCCACTGAGGGGTCTAGTCTGGAGAAAGCATGAGGCAAGGATGAAAGTGACGTCAGAGATCAGGACAACATGACAGTCCTAAAGACATGGGTCAGGTGGAGTATTAAATGGAGACCTCTTAAGTAAAGGGTTTATTGAGCTGCTACGGATACTTGGAAAGGGACAAAATTCCTCCGCAAGAGAGCAGGTAGGAAAATGTTCACTGGACCTAAGGGCCCATGTGTTCTATAATAAAGTGATTAAAGTGGTTTTCTTTTTCCTTTCAGACTTTTTTTTTTTTTAAGTTATGTGTTTGTGTAGGTGCCCGTGGGTGCAGTGCCCACTCAGGCCAGAAGAGGATGTCGGATCCCCAGGAGCTAGAGTTAAGAAGAGTTACAGGGGGCTGCAAATCATCTGATGTGGTTTCTGGGAACGTAACTCATTTCTTCTAGAAGAACAGCATGTGCTCTAGCACAGCTGAGCCTTTCCTCCAGTCCCTATGACAAGGTTCGGGGGATAAGAAGCACCCATCATTACATCAAACCTATCCTGGCTCAGGGAAGGAGGCCCTAGATTCCAAGAAGCCAATGGGGAGATGGTTTTGCTATCTTGTCAGTTAGTTCTAGAAGCAGAATGTTAATTTGTTTTGTTTTGTTTGAGACAGGGATTCTCTGTGTAGTTTTGGTGCCTGTCCTGGATCTCACTCTGTAGACCAGGCTGGCCTTAAACTCACAGAGATCCGCCTACCTCTGCCTCCTGAGTGCTGGGATTAAAGGCATGCACCACCACTGCCCAGTGAACGTGACAATTTTGAGGGTCATCTGCACACAGGAAAGCAATGGAGAGCTGGGCTTTTCTTTATCTTTGCTGATGGTCTTGAAGCTGTGAGTTAAATGGCTGGGGAAAGGGACAGAGAGGCAATGTCAATCAGAGCCCTAGTGTGATGGCCTAAACGAAGATAAGAAGTGTGACCCTCCATGCACGCTGGGTCCTCTCTTTTAAACCCATGGGAAGTTATGGGGAGTCCTCCACCTGCAGGACATCAGGGTCTTGATCCCTGAGCTGCTGACACCCACGGACTGGGTTACTGACAGTGAACATATCTGTGAGCCACTGACTGGACTGTTCTTAGAGCATTTAAGTAAGCAGGCAATGTAGGTACCTAGTTCATGTGTGATGTAATGCCCGCTACGATGTCCTGGTGAAATTCATCCACAGGAAGGCAACTCACCCTTCCCCAGGAGACCCACTGCATGCTGGGATACCACACGCAGCCGACTTTCTCCATGGTCAGCCAAAGGGCACCTCTAGCAACAGAATCCCACTTGTTCTTACTTCACTTAGGTGCGTCCTTCATTATCACATTGTTTCCATACATGTATCAGAGAGAAAGAGAGAGAAGACAGGCGGAGACATAGCTCGGGAGGTGGCATTAGTAGATATGTAACAACTAAAGCAGGGAAAAGGAGAGGGGGAGGGAGAGGGGGAAGGGGAGGGAGGGATGGGGAGGGAGGGAGGGAGAGAGAACATCATTTTAGAAGGTTCTAGAAAGAGGACGACCTTACTAAAAAAAAGGCTCATTTGAACTACAACGTAAGAAGCACGTCATGCAATATTTGAGTGAGAATGTTCCAGTAAAAACAAAACCAGAAAAACAGTTAAAAGTGAAAAGGCCCTGAGGTGGGGAATCCTTTTCCGGGTATCCAGTCCATTCACTCACCATTAAGAACATAGGCGTTCGGCTGACTGCCCATAATCAAGTCCCTCCCACAGGATGCCTTTAGAACCTGCCACAGTGCATTCCAAACAGCGAAAGAATCCTGCAACTAAACCTAAACATAACATTCACTGATTACAAAACGCCCATCCCAGGCTACATCTAATTGAGTTGTTGGCCAAAGGGGTCCCATACGAACCCCCAAACAACTCAGGCTGTCGTCAAGGCTATATAGATTGCTCTCTACAAACTAGCAGCAGGGCTCTGTTGCTGAAGACAACACCCACACGACTCACTGAACACAGAGAAGTCAAGGTAGTGCCTACCTAGAGCCTTTACCCCTACAGGGTAGTGTTCTTGGTACCAGGAAGTACTCTGCGAGCTACCAAAGGGGAAACAGAAACACCAACCCTGCCTCAACCCTTCAGTCTACAATGGGGGGCTGGCTGTAAGTTACGCTAGTGCCATGGTGGTACAAAGCTTGGAGTGACCAACCAATATCTGATTAAGGCCCATTCATCAATAAGGAACCCATACCCAACACTGCTTCGGAGACCAAGAACTTGAGACTAGATAGCCCAGGGACCTAGGGTAAAACCAAATACTACTGTTCCAAAGGAATATAGCAATAAAATGACTCTTAATGACATTCTGCTATGCTCATAGATCAGTGCACTGCTCAGCCATCATCAGAGAAGCTTCCTCCTGCAGCAGATGGGGACAGATACAAAGACCTACCATCCAATACTATGCAAAGAATGAGAGACCTTGGAAGACTCATCCCTAAGAGGGATGTCTATCAAATCCTTCCCCTCAGGGCTCAGGGAACCCTGAGGAAGAGGAGGTAGAGTCTAAGAGCCAGAGGGGATGGAGGACACCAAGGAAAGAAGGCCTTCAAATCAGCAGGATCAGGGCACCTTTGAACTCACGGAGACTGAGGCGGCACGCACAGGGCCCGCACAGGTCTGCACCAGCTGGGGTCCCAGAGCTGAAAGGAGTGGACACGTGCCTCCATCCCTACCCCAGAAGCTGTCTCCAGGTGACAACCATTTGCAAATGAAAATGTAGTTTTCTCCAAGGGAGTCTCACCAGGAAACACGCGACTCTCAAGGGTAGGCTGCAAGCCCCGCCGTAGATGGTCAACAGAAAATGAACTCAAGGGCACCGCTGGAGGTTCCTTGTCTCATAGTTGATAGATGCACATCATGCCCCCACGGTTGGGCATGCCCTGCGGACCAAGACACTTCGGCCTAGCCATTTCCGGGTCAAGACGTCTCGCGTGACCAGGACCCCATGGCCTTGCATGGTTGCGTAAAGCGCGAAGCGCAACCACGTGATCTATGCGCATGCGTGGAGTAGCCACATGAGCCTGTGTACGCATGCGCGACCCAGCCTTTATAAACCGGCGCAGTAATCCCGGCTTCCCTCCTTATGCACGTGTCTTCCCCACAGGCCTGTCACGTCTGTCTGTCTGTCCCTTATCTTAATAAAACTCTAGTTAGTGGATTCTGTCGTGTTTCGTGACATTACCTCACAGGGTAAGAGCGCCGCCAAATAACTAATAGAGTGCCATGTCAGGGCATTTTCTTTTTTAAATTTTATTTTTTATTTTATTTATTTATACATATTTTTATATTTTTCCCCTTTTTACCCTACAGGTCCTTTGGGTCTGGCTTCCAGGTTAGTGTTTTATGGGATTCCTGAGTGTGCTAACGGCTGTGTCCTGGTGTCTCTGTTTCCTGTGCCTTTTCTTGGGCTCTTTTCCTTCTGTTTGTGTGTTTGTTCTGTTCCGGTGTGTTCGTTTTTTGTCTCATCTTATTGTATTATTAACCCTTAAAAGCCTGTTTGTCTGCTAATGAGACAGAAAGGGAGTGGGTCTGGATAGGAGGGGGGGGGGAGGAAGTAAGAGGTGTAGACAAAGGGGAAACTGTGATCAAGATATATTATATGAGGAAAAAAATACATTTTTCAGTAAAAGGGGGAAAATACCCATCCCTCTCTCACCGTAATATGTCCAAGACTAGTAGTGGGGTGTACCAATAAATTCTGTCTTAAGGATCAAAAATAAATAAGAACACATCTTGGGGATCAGTGGCACAGCCCTTCTCGGGCGAAGGTCTGCCCTCCTTGCTGGAGACACATCTGGTTTGAACGGCATGTGGCCTCCTGAAACGGCCAGGTCAGCTTCTGCTTCCTCCAGTTCAAGCTCTGAAAGTGGTTTCTTTCTCAACACCTGGCTGGAGGCTTCCAGATCAGCAAGCAAGGAGATGGCATTTCTGCTTTCTCCCATCTACCCACCTATGAATCATAATGGCCCATGCTGGGGTGGACTCCCTGGGCCAGGAGTGCCCCCTGGTGGTCATATGACTAACTTTTTTTTTCTCCTCTTGAGAAAGCCAGGCCATCCCCAGCTGGGTAGTGATTATTTTGATGTTGATAATATCAACATTTATCATGATACAAATGTATAATCAAAATCTTACTCAGATTGTGCCCTTTAACACTCATACGAATTCTGTGAAGTCTGCTCTCCTGCAGTTCACATTTTACAGTGTTATGCCCAGATCTCAGGGACCCCCCAAAGACCACCACGGAGACCAAATCCCGCACGTAAAAGCAAGGAGCCTTTATTATCTTCAAGCTTGAGTCTGGGCTCTCTGTCTGAGGCAGTAGTGAGGGCAGAGAGCCCAGAGCCCAAGCAGGATAGGGTTTTCATCATAGCAGAGGTCGAGGTGAGGTGATTTCCAGGGCTCAGGACCCTGATTGGCTGACATTTGTCTAGAGGTAGAGGGAATGTTTGGAATGTCAGGTATTTCCTCTTAGATACAGGCCCCACTGGGGTCCAGGTGTTGTCTGCTAGAAGCTGTGTCTGGGCCTCTAAGCCTGTCACAGCAGCTGTGTGGTCAAGCTGTTTTGGGACTCCTTTACAACAGATTGCTCTTCTCTGGGACATTCAGTCCCCTCTTAAATATTTAAAAATATTTTGAAAATATTTTACTTTATGCGTATGAGTATTTTGCCTGTATACACGTATGTGTACCACATGCGTGCCAGGTGCCTGCATAAGAGGATGCTGGATTCCCTGGGACTGAAGTTATACAAACATCTGTGAGCTGCCGTGTGGAGCCTGGTCCTCTGGAAAAGCAGCCAGTGCCCCTAACCGCTGAGCCATTTCTCCAGCCCAAGAAAGATACTTTCCACCAAACACTTCCATTTTTGGTGTAAGATTCTTTTCTGATTTCCACAGGTTTGCATTTCCAGCCGCAGGTGTTTCCTGGGGCATCCAGGGCAGTCTGACCTGGAGTTTGTGCCAGTATTTCATTGGCATCCCAGACTGCGCCAGGGCACTGCCCAGAGAGAGCCAGTGTTACTAAGGAGACTGCGTGGTACAGGTCACATGGGACAGGTCACAGGTGCTCCAGAAGGGGCAACTGGGGACATGGGAATGGCTCACTTCCAGACGTGGTTATTTAACTGTCTGGCCTCAGGCTCAGAGCTTGGTGAGCCCTGGACAGCCAGAAACCGGAGGCCTCAGGCTCAGAGCTTGGTGAGCCCTGGGCTGGAGAAGTTTAGGCTAGGGGGCAGGGTATGCCAGCAATACCCTATAACAGGTAGGGACTGAGGGATGCTGGGAGAACCTGGCAGCCAGGTCCTCTTTGATATGTTAAATAGGCACCTCAGCCTTTTGTCCTAGGCTTGAGTAGCACGAATCTTAAAAGGTCTTATTAATAAAAAACAAACCCGGAGCCAGGTATTGGGGTGAACGCTGAAAGATCAGAGAAGCAGAACAAGCCACAGCTAACCTCACCTCGCCAACTTCTCAGCCGATCCTGTTTCCTCAAACTGGAAGCCTCAGTGTCCTCATACAAATGGATCTCAGCTGAACTGCTGCTAGAAGCCTAAAAGCTTAACCAGCTCTAGTTCCTGGTGCTCACGTCTTATATACCTTTCTGCTTCCTGCCATCACTTCCTGGGATTAAAGGTGTGTGTCACCATGCCTGGCTGTTTCCACTGTGGCCTTGAACTCACAGAGATCCATGCCTCCAGAATGCTAGGATTAAACGTCAAATGTTGGGGAATGTCTGAAGGCCTTTTTCAGGGCTGGAGGGAATGTGAATGGGACCATCAGTTTGCAAAGGGGCCACAGCAATCACTCCAGTTTTAGTGTGTGTGCTGGGGGAGCCAACACATCACAACCACTTTGGAAGAGAGTTTGGGAGATGGGTAGGTTCTTCGCAAGCCAAATGTACTCCTGCCATATAATCCATCAATCCATGCTCTTCAGTATTTACTCAGATAAATCAAACACTGATGTACACATACACACACACACACACACACACACACACACACACACACACACACACAAAAACAAAACCTGCAGATGAGTGTTAATGTTGTAATAGCTTTATTTGTGACTGCCAAACTTTGGAAGTAGCTAGGATGCTTCTCAGTCGATGAGTGAATAAATAGCTGCTGGTAGATCCAAACAGTACTCATTCAGTGTGAAAAAGAAATGAGCTATGAAGCTGTGAGAAGAGATGCAGGGGGCAGACATCACATTTCTGAGTGGAAAAAGGCCAGCCTGGAAAGTGACATCCTGTAAGATTCCAACTGTAGGATATCCTCAAAAGGGTAAACCAATAGTGAAAACCAGTTGCTGGGTGGGAGTAATTGATGGAGTGGGGGAGGATTGTTTAGGGTAATTGGCTCGACAGTACCCGTGTACGTCACTGCAGTGGTGGGTGACATGCCATTGCATACTTTTCAAAAGCCATAGAATGCACCACACCATGGGTGAACCCTAATGTAAGCTGTGGATTTGGGGGGATGGTATATGCCAGAGGAGGTTTATCAGTTACAGTCACACACCGCTCAGATGGGGGATGTTAACAGTGATTGAGTTTGAAGTGGGAAGGACAGGAAGCTTGTAGGAAATCTCTGTAGTTTCAGCTCAATTTTGCCACCAAGAACCTAAAAACTGCTCCTAAAAGCGTAATTTTATGGGCTGTGAATGTAGCTTGACAGAGCACTTGCCTGGAATGTGCAAGACCCTGAGTTCAATCCCCATCACCACAAAAATGGGTGAGTTCTCAAAGGTAAAACAAAAACCAGACCTCAAACCTAGGAAGTAGGATCCAGAGAGCATCCCTTGGACCAATATGCTTTACCTGCCCACAACTAATTGTAACTAGAAGGTTAGAAAATCCAACTTTTGGTAGAACTTAAAAGAAAAATGTGTTTTGTGTGTGTGTGTGTGTGTGTGTGTGTGAGAGAGAGAGAGAGAGAGAGAGAGAGACAGAGACAGAGACAGAGACAGAGAGAAACAGAGACAGAGACAGAGTGCATGCACTGAACAGGGAGATTGTTAAACAATGGACACACAGCCCCTTGCCACCCCAGGCTGCTGGAACCACTCCTGCCTGGAATGTGGCAATTGATGACAAACACCTGAAGTGTGGTATGAGGCCAGCACCCCCAGGGCCTTCTGTTCAGGAAAGCAGCTGTGAGTCATCTGGACACTGGAAACAGAAAGCGTTTATCAGCAGGCTCATCACAAAGCCCCAGGAAGGCTCTTGTCCACCAGAGCAGCCTCCACTCTGGCTGCCCTATTTTTAGGCAGAGGTGATCTTTCCAAGCCTATGCTTCTGACTAAGGAGCAGGTTGGTTCTGTCCTAAGTTTTCTGGACCACTCTCCAAAAAGCAAAAACAAAAAAAAAAACAAAACAAACAAAAAACCAAAGGCCAGCTAGGGGAATTCTGTGGAACATGGCTTTATGCCCCAGGAAGAGAAGTGTATTGTAGGGCATTGGAAGGCGCTTACATTGGAAGGCAACTTGCTAACTTCTCAAAGAATACCATTCAAAGTCAACAAAAACAAATTTTGCTATAATAGAAGCAAACATCTGTATGGGAAATCACGTTCGTTCTCTGGGGCTGTGACAATCGACCCGACAAGAAAACTCAATTTAAAGGAGCAAGGTGTATTTAAGTATATGGCTTCAGAGGTTTCAGTCCGTGACAAATATCTTTTGGGCCTTCAATGTAGAAAAACATCCTAACAGCATCCATGGTGTACCCAAGCACCCGGCACTGCTTAACACTTAGTAGATGCTCAGGAAATAACAGCCAGCAGCCGTATTTCTATTGTTACCATTCCTAGGGACCATGGGGGAAGCTGCCTCATGACCATTTGTGGTCACCCCTGGGTAGGCTAAATATAGAGGCAAAGTGCAGAGCTTGTCCAGAGATGACGTATTATAACCACGCAAATACACAAGGCAGGGAGAGGGCCCAAGATAAGGGCCCTTGACATTCAAAGTCTAGCGAGGCCCAAATCACCAGCTTCGGTCATGATCCTGGGAGCAGGAAATGAGTGGTGACAGGGAATCCCTGGCATGCACGCTCCTGGCCCAGCTGCTTCGTTCCAGTGCAGGTGTTGAAGGAGGGTCAGGGGTCAGGGGTGACAAAGGCCATCCCACCAGCCCAGCGGCTCTTTCTAAAGCTGGTGAGCTGGATTCTTTGTTTTCTGGATTCGTTTTACATATTATTATTTTTTATTATTATTTTAGATAGGCTCTCTCTCTCTATAGACCAAGCTGACTGGAAACTTGTTATGATGCTTGGGTTGGCCTTAAGTTTGTGGCAATTCTTCTTCCTCAGCCTCCCCAATGCTATAATTACAGGTGTGAAGCATCACGCCCGACCAAGTTTTACTTTTAATATATGCCCTTAAAAAAAAAAAAAACCAAACAGCACAAAAAGGGAGGGTGTAAACGGAAAAGTTAACATCCCTCTGTCATCCTAAATCTCCAGGAAGATTTCTTATAAATAATCACTGTTACTTAAGAGAAATATTTACTCACACACAAGGATGTATGCATATTTTTTCATAGCTGGAAATCACAAAAATTGTTCTGAACCTTGCTTGTTTTCTTCCCAACTTCTCCAAAGTATCTTTTCAAATTAACTTATATAGATTTATTTATTTTTAATAGTTAACCTATAATATACAAGGTAATATAACGGCTGAGATTTCAGCAGTGTGGTTAATGTGCTTTTCACTTACCCAGATTCAGTGGGTTGTTGAGTGAGGCGCAGGGTTATGGGGAGGGGACCATTCTGTTCCCAGAATTTATCCAGGAATCCAGGATGACCCAAAGTGCTGCCAACTTTAGCCTGTGATTTCCATACTCCCTGGCTTCTGAAGTCACCCCAGGTGACAACACGCGGCCAGTGAATGGGGAAGAGTATGGAGGAGGGTGAAGAGCCTGCTTCCTGTTTTACAGCCACAGCCATGTCACGGAGACATTAAACACTTTTGCCTCCATTTCCAGTAGACGGGATTTTTTTTTAAATTTAATACTTAAATTTCTGTGTGTGTGCTCATGAGGTCACACATACACAAGAGCGTGTAGGTTCCCACAGAGGCCAAAAGAGGGTGCTGGATCCCTCAGAGCTAGAGTTAAAAGCAGTTGGAGCCATCAGATATGAGGGTTGGCATGGAACTGGGGTCCTCTGAAAGGGCAGCAAGTGATCTTAACCTTTGAGTCATCTCTCCAGCCCTCAGTGGTCAGAACTCGAAGGCCCTCTGTGCTGGCTGGTTTTGTGTGTCAATTTGACACAAGCCAGAGTCATCAGAGAGGAAGGACCTCAGTTAAGGAAATGCCTCCCTGAGATCCAGCTGTAAGGCATTTTCTCAGTTAGTGATCAACGGGGGAGGGCCCAGCCCACAGTGGATGGTGCCATCCCTGGGCTGGTGGTCCTGGGTTCTATAAGAAAGCAGTCGGAGCAAGCCAGGGAAAGCAAGCCAGTAAGCAGCATCCCTCCATGGCCTCTGCATCAGCTCCTGCCTCCAGGATCCTGCTCTGACTTTCTTCAAAAATGAACAGCAAGATAGAAGCGTAAGTCCAAGAAACCCTTTTCTCCCCAACTGGTACATTTTCTAGTTTTCCTTGCTCAGCTTGCTCCTTTTCATTACAGATCTTCATGAGAGTGACCACTAATAACTACAGGACAGAGTCTATACTAGGCTGTTTGGAGATTTCCTCTGCCAACGGAAGTAATCCAAAATTCTTCCCTTTAGCCTCAGGCAGACTCTTCAGACAATGGCAAAAGGCAGCCAGCCACATTCTTCACCAATTCAATACCATTTACCAAAATGTCATAAGAATGGTCTCTAGGCGACATACTAAAATTCTTCTCCTCTGAAACCTCTTGAGCCAGGCCCCCCACAGCTCATCAAATCACACTCTTATTACCACTGTCCCCATGTCCTTCTAGTCTGGCCCATTAAGCAGCACTTAAAACATTCAATAACTTTTCTAATCCACAGTCCCAAAGTTCATATTACTCCATATTTCAGACAAAAACATGATCAGGCCTATCACAGAAATGCCCATCCCTGGTACCAATTTCTATCTTAATTAGGGTTTCTATTGCTGTGAAGAGACACCATGACCATGGCAACTCTTATAAAGAAAAACATTTAATTGGGGTGGCTTACAGTTCAGAATCTTAGTCCTTTATCATCATGACAGGACATGGCAGCATGCAGGCAGACATGGTGCTGGAGAATGAGATGAGGGTTCTACATCTTGACCCGCAAGCAACAGGAAGCAACTGAGCTGGCGTAGCTTGAGAATAGGAGACCTCAAAGCCCACAGTGACATACTTCCTCCAACAAGGCCACACCTACTTCAACAAGGCCACACTTTCTAATAGTGCCACTCTCTATGATCTTACAGGGGCCAATTACATTCAAAGTACCACACCCAGCTGGGCGATGGTGGCATATGCCTTTAATCCCAGTCCTCAGCAGGCAGAGGCAGGCAAAGCTTTGTGAGTTGGGGACCAGCCTGGTCTACAGAGTGAGATCCAGGACAGCCAGGGCCACAAAATACAGGGAAAGTCTGCCTCGAAAAAACAAAAACAAAAACAAACCAAACTATCACAAGCTCATTCTTGAACAGTCCTTGGAATGTTCTGACTGGCCGCTGCTTTTTTTCAATGGGACACTACTACAGAAGAGAAGCACAAAGCTTTGATGGGCATTTAAAAGCATCTGGCACATTGCACCCTAAGGTTACATTCTAATTACTCTACGCTTTAGAAGGCTAGTCTGCCTCCTCATTTCCTTCTTGTCCTTTGTCAAAAAGAAGGGTTTTTTCGTGTTTGTTTTGGCAGCCCTGGAGACAGATCCCAGGACCTCACTTCTGCTAGGCAAGCATTTTACCACTGAGCTGCACTCCCAGCTCAAACAGACCTTTTTTTTTTTTTTTTTTTTTTTTCCTTTTATCCCTTTTCTTTTTTGGTTTTTCAAAACAGGGCTTCTCTGTGTAGCCCTGGCTGGAACTCATTCTGTTGACCAGGCTTGCCTCGAACTCACAGAGATCCACCCGCCTCTGCCTCCCAAGTGCTGGGGTTAAAGGGGTGTGCCTCCACACCGAGCTTCAAGTGTACCTTTTTAAAGTGTGGAAAGATGTTAGCTGGTAAGAATACAGAAACAAGAAAATGCAAAGCTGAAGCCATTGCTTCTGATTATATGTCCTGATTCAGGTTTGTTGGAGCTGGGGAGAAAAATCTCCAAATGATGTAGACCCTTGACTCAACACTTTCAAGGATGAGTCCTAGAAAACCTAGTGGTTCGCCATGCTGAAGATTGGAACAGGGCCTTGTTCGTGTTAGGTAAGCTCTCTGCTACTGAGCTATCTCCCAGCCCTCACTGCCCTCACATCTGAACTCATTTACAAGGGTGTTTATAATAGCCACACGTTATGAGTAACCTATTGGCCCAATGTAAAGAACTGTTGAAATCACTGTATATGCATAAAGAGTACTAAGCAAACATTTAAAATAATTGTATATTTTACACCTGCATGTATAAAATACTTCCATGATGTGTTTATTTTTAATTCATGTGTAATTAAAAAATTAATCACAGGGGTTGGGGCTTTAGCTCAGTGGTAGAGCGCTTGCCTAGCAAGCGCAAGGCCCTGGGTTCAGGCCTCGGCTCTGAAAAGAAAAAAAGAAAAAGAAAAAGAAAAAAAAATGAGTCACTTGTAGCAAAAAGGTGTGAGGACTATACATTCAAGTATTTATAGTTGTATCTGCATAGTGGAACTATGGGTATTCTTCATTTTATATTTCTCCGCCTTTGTCATAGTATTTTATCATTGGGGGAAAAAACAATTAGGAGAGAGTGTAGATAAAAGAGATCAGGGCGGAAGTGATTAAAGGCAAATATGTGAGTTGGACGTGACCTCCCAGACCCTGCCTGTCTGTTGGGTCTGTCACCGGACACTCAAGTTGCTATCAGGAGCACTTTTCACTGTCAAAGTAACTGGCCTTTGTCACAGAATCCCGGGTTATAAAGGGAGGGTACAAAGGCTCCAGGGCAGTCAGCCCAGCCAGCGCCACTCCTTGGCAGGGTTAGTGCGCAGAGGCTCGCCCGGGAGTGGGCTCCACATGGGGAACATCATTCGGGCCCTCATGGCCTTCATCCCCACCGACCGCTGCCAGAGTTACGTGGTGGGAGACCTCCGGGAGATGCCGCTGGACAGGATGGTGGATCTGAGCGGGAGTCAGCTGCGTCGCTTCCCGCTACACGTGTGCTCCTTCACCGAGCTGGTGAAGCTCTACCTCAGCGACAACCACCTCCACAGCCTGCCTCCAGACCTGGTAGAGCTGCAGAACCTGCAGATCCTGGCCTTGGATTTCAACAACTTCAAAGCTCTTCCCCAGGTGGTGTGTACCCTGAAACAGCTCTGCATCCTCTACCTGGGCAATAACAAACTCTGTGACCTCCCGGATGAGCTCAGCCTGCTCCAGAACCTCCGCACCCTGTGGCTGGAGGCCAACTGCCTCACTCAGCTGCCCGATGTGGTGTGTGAGCTGAGCCTCCTTAAGACCCTGCATGCAGGTTCCAACGCTCTACGGCTGCTGCCCGGCCAGCTCCGGCGCCTGCGCGAGCTCAGGACCATCTGGCTCTCAGGCAACCAGCTCGCGGACTTCCCCCCTGTGCTGCTTCGCATGCCCTTCCTGGAGGTGATCGACGTGGATCGGAACAGTATCCGCTACTTCCCCAGCCTGGCCCACTTGACTAATCTGAAGCTGGTCATCTATGACCACAATCCTTGCAGAAATGCCCCCAAGGTGGGCAAAGGGGTGCGCCGTGTTGGGAGATGGGCAGATGAGACGCCAGAGCCTGAGCCCAGAAAAGCCAGGCGATATGCACTGGCCCAGGAAGAGAGTCAAGAGCCACCTGCTCCCCTTCTTCCTCCCAGCTCCTGAAGAGCCTCAGTTGTAGGCCAGTTAAGAGGGCGCAACTGTTCTGAAGACAGTCTCATGAGAACGGAAGAGTCCCGGCTCATGCCAAGGCTGATGGAGAGCCAGGTGCGATGTTGAATCTAAAGGGATATTGAGAAGAAAGCATTTCTGGTCCAATGCACCTCTTCTTAGGAAGGTGTGGGCTGTTTGTGGCCTGGAACCCACCCAGAGTGACTGTCGCTCCTGAAGTAGCTTCTTCAAATAAGCTATTTTGAAACACTGAAGAGAAGAAGGGCCAGGGCCCTTTGGCCTCTTCCACTACAGCAGAAACGGCTGGTCATGAGGCTGGTGAGTGCTTCAAAGATGATATGTTAAAATAAACAAAAACTATCAAACGCTCAGGTGGTCTGTCTCTAGTCCCTCACACTTATCTATTTCTTTACCATGAATAGTATCAGTGTACTGTTACTAATTTGGCTTCTGAACAGGACACCTCTACCTGGTCAATCTTGATTAAAAAAAAAATAGTTGTTGTTACAAAGACCTCACTTGTCCAGCACCCACTGAAAAGACCAGAGAGGGGCCTCCTGGTGGAGCTGGGCCCCTCCCATCTTCGCAATGGTCCAGGCGGTTCCACTCATTTCCCCTATAAGGTCTGACCTAAGGTCTGCTCAGTTGTCATCTGGAAAGCCAAGCCTTTCTTCCCAATGCAGCCACGTGACTCGGGCAGTGAGTCTGGGCGGCCCTCCGGAGCAGAGCCATGGTTCCAGAGAGTCATACTATGTTAAAGGTAGAATGTAAACATCAGTTCACTTAAGCACTTGAAGCTTGAATTGGAGGTCACAGGGTCGATTGGAAGTCTCTGCCTTATATGTACACATTCTGGCCTTTTATCACAGTTTGGGTTTTTGTTTATAGGGTCTTTTGACTGTCTACAAACCTAGTTAATTGGGGCATTATTTATGGAAGTATGTAAATTGAGACTATAACAAATACATAAATTCTAAACTAACTGTCAGCAGATTACCTAATAATCTTTCCAAAATACAAGTACACAAATTGTCATCCTACCTAGATAAACTCATCTTGAGCTTTTAGAGCTATGGGAGGATCTGACGTTCACAAGCACAGTTCTGAAATGACAGAATCCTTCCAGAAACGCTGCTGGCTAGGTCAGAGGCGGTCCTGGAGTATCACATAACCCTGTCACCACCTCCCTATGCAGAGTACCTGCAGCTGAGTGACCAGACCACCAAAGATGCCTCTAATCATTAAATATAGTACGTTTACACCCACAGGGACAGCTTCTTTTTCTATTGAGTCCACATTTCTACTAGCTTGCTAGAATGCAGGCTTTTTTTAGTCTATTCTTATTCAGGGTGATTGAAGCCATATGCTCAGCTGATGCTAAACACACTTTGCAAACAAGAGTTTGCCTCCCAAGCTTCTGCTATAGCAGTTTAGATTGCTTTTTGACCAGTCTGCCCTCTCAAGACGAATAGGCCTATCTTCTCCAGCATAAGCTGCGGCCTTGACTTGAAGCTAACTGACCTCAGAGTTCTGAGTATGCTAACTGCTCTGCATCCAACGTTTGGCCTGTAGCCAGACTGTGTTCTTCTAAATCTGGAAGCTTGCAACAAACGTACCTTTGTCAAGCAAGGCTGATTTTGCTGCCTAAAAAATGTTTCACTGAAGGTTTTCCATCGCTTGTATATGGTATTTACATTTCTTTGAACTCTTCTGGTGGTCTGGGAGATGCTAAGATCACCTGTCAGCAAAATAAGGAAGGATGGCTGCAGCACCAAATCTAACTATTTCACCCCTGGAGTCTATGTCTGGAAACCCCACCACGGACTGGGGAAATCTCTTGCAGACCATCCCCCAAATGGGGAGGGAGCTAGTCAAGCTCTTCACTACTGGCCTGTCCTCACTCTTCCAGAACTTCGTATGTAGACTTTTAGTTTTCACAAGTAACATGAGTGGTAGCAACCCATGCTGGCTAGTTTTCTGTCAACTCAAGCTACAGGAGCCATTTGGGAAGAGGGAATTGTCAACGGAGAAAATGCCCCACCAAATTGGCCTGTGGGCAGGCAGGCTTGTGGGCTTTTTTTGATGTGGGAGGACCCAGCTCCCTGGGGAAGGTGCCAACCCTGGGCTGAGGTTCTGGGTGCTCTAAGAAAGCAAAAGGAGCTATGACAGGAAAGCCAGTCCAGTCAGCAGGCTCCTCCACAGCTTCTGCCTCAGCACGAGTGAACTAATAATGAAGTCAGGAATTTAAACCAAGTTTGCCTTTATTGTTCATGCTAGGAACTTCAAAGTTCTACAGTGACTGTGATCTACACAAGTTCCCACTTCTAAAGGTGTCAAAATGCACCAAGGGGACTTTGGGGAGATGGAAAACCACTGGATGGGTGCATTGGCGGGTTTATCAAGAGTATGACTGAAGAGGATAAAGAACTTAGGCCACAGTAATCCAGACAACACCAACAGCAGCAAGTTGTGATCCATACAGCTGAGTTCACAAGAAAGGAAAGTATTACTCAAATCCATTAGAATAGCCATGGAAGAAGCAGGGCACAGATGTCGAAATGGCCACTGGGGAGATGGCTCAGTGGTTAAGGGGGCCAAGTTTGGTTCCCATCCCTCAAGTCAACCACCTGTAACTTCAGCTCTAGGGGACTCAACTCCTCTGGCTTCCATGGACACTTGCACTCAAATACACATAATGCCCACCCCCTGACACACAGTTAAAAACCGATCTTAAACAAAATTAGAGGGGCTGGAGAGATGGCTCAGCAGTTAAGAGCACTGGCCACTCTGGCCTCTCTTCCAAAGGACCCAGGTTGAATTCCTAGTACCCACATGCCATTTCCTAACTGTCCGTAACTCCAGTTCCAGGATGTGGCATCCTCACTGAGACATACATGCAGGCAAAACCCCAATGTACACACACAATTAGCACCTGCTCTAAGTCTGGAAGAGAACAGATTCCCCCCCACATCCTGCCAGCAGCTGTGTTAAACCAGTAGCAATTTACTTCTCATGGACCTGAATCAGCCACACAAAGTAGGCCAGTGTGGCCTTACTGGATTCTAAAATTTTACAATTTTCTACGCAGTGACACTATCATTGACTCTTTGACATACCAATTTGTGTTTTCTTTATTCATTTGGGGTTTGGGGCTGGGCACCACTCACATCTGGAGGTCTGAGGAGAGCTTGCAAGAGTTAGTTGGTTGTCTCCTCCTTCTGCCATGTGGGTTCCAGGGATTAAACTCCGTCCTCCAGCTTGACAGCAAGCACCTTTGCCCACTGAGCCACCTTGCCTGCCCCTAACAGATTCCAGGTATTAAAACATGGATACAGAGGCTAGAGAGATGACGAAGTGACTACTTGCTCTTGCAGAGAACCTGGGTTCAGTTCCCAGCATCCACATAGTGGTCAACAACCACTCTTAACTCCAGTTCCAGGGAATCCCATGTCTCCTTCTGACCTCAGTCATCAGGCACACGTCTATCACTCTCTCTCTCTCTCTCTCTCTCACACACACACGGAAACTACAGGCTGACATCAGATGCTCCCCTCTAGCACTCCCCACTCTATCTGGGTGAAGGTCTCTGGCTGAACTGAAGCCCACCTATGGACCAGGCTAGCTGTGACTAGCTAAAGCCCGGTATCCTAGATTCTGCTACTCCAGTGCTGGATTCAGGTATGTACCACATGCCAAGGACCCCAACTCAGGTCCTCATGCTGTGACAGGCACTTTACTGACTGTGCCACTCCCTAGCCCTCTGATACCAACTTTAAAGGCCCTTTCTCCCCTATGCAGGCATTCTGAGGCTGCCAGAGACAGCTGATAAAACACCTATGCTTCTGGGCTTTCTTAAACTCTGTGCATGCTGCAATACACTACTTTCCAGATCTATGTCAAATTTAAATTAAACTCAGTATATATCTATGCTCATTTCCTATCTCTACCAAAACAGAAACTCTAACAAAATAATCATAATGAAGTTTACCATTATCTTAAGAGAATGTTACCTATTAGGGCACCAGAGAGAGGTAGACAGTTATATATGACTTTTTCAAACTTAACAGAAATTGAAACTTTTAATCTAATGTAAGTAAAAAAGGGTACTCACATAAAATTAAATCAGTACTGTATCTTATGGTACTTTTACTCCAAATTAACATGCAGTAAAAGCTATGCATGACTGAGTATATATACGGCCCATCCACAAAGCCAAAAGACTAATGTACTCATGTGTAACTCTGGGGCATAATCAAGACAATTATTTCATAAAAGAATAAAGTCAATAATTAAGCTGACACAACTCCACACTGAAATACAATCACTTCCATTAATTAGATTTCCAGTAGGATATATATAAATCAGTAAGACATTAAGAGGTAAGTAACTGGATTTTTTATTTTAATACACAGTATGAGAAATGAACTTGTAAATCAACTGAATTGTATGGAAAATGAAATAGCAAATAAATTAGACCCATGTTTAAAACAGAAGGTCAGCTAATGTTCAAACTTAAGGCTATCATGGACACATCGATTCCACAGTCTTCTTGAAAAGGTCGAAGTCTTTCAAATACAGCTTTGCTATGAACTGGTCCAGAGATCAACAGCGAATGGGAATGCTTAGCAGGGGTGGTGATCAGGGACACGTTTCCTATAAGGAAAAACCATACAATTAAGAAAAAGGAGTTTAAAAAAAAAATGATCAACCTGGCTTTTGCTTTTTTTTTTTTTTTTTTTTTTTTTGAGGGCCAGATCTTGCTGTATATATCCCTAAATTAGATGTTAACTTGCAATCCTCCTGCCTCCTCTACAAGGAATATACTACCACTTGGCTTAAT
This sequence comes from Peromyscus californicus insignis, assembly GCF_007827085.1. Classification (NCBI taxonomy): domain Eukaryota; kingdom Metazoa; phylum Chordata; class Mammalia; order Rodentia; family Cricetidae; genus Peromyscus; species Peromyscus californicus. The sequence continues at coordinate 34,090,303 of NW_026294535.1, forward strand.
TCATGTTTTTGAGTAATCTAAGTACTAGAAAAGTTCACCAAATTAGCCAGATGGCATTAAACAAAGCCACAGAGTGCCAACACACAGGGATTCTAGAGGACAATCTACTCAGGAGCACTACTGCCAAAGACAAGCTAGAGACTAGGTGGATGTGCCTCAGTATCCAATAATCTCGCCTTGTATCTCTAATTCTCTGGCAATCATATAGTGATTGGAGAGTGAACAATCTTTTGCAGGAATATCAGTGAACTCTTTAACTTCGTATTTCTGTTTGTAAAAAAAAATTTAAACAAAGTATATGTATATATGTATGTGTATATATGTATACATCTGTGTATAATACATTTTAGAATTATACAGTGGGGAAATACAGTGAGTATTTTAAAATTCCTGGCTTGTCAGATTCAGGGACAGTAAACCAGCCTCCCCAGGGATTCTCAGACGTTTCAAAATAACAGAATTTTAGCCGGGCGGTGGTGGCGCACGCCTTTAATCCCAGCACTCGGGAGGCAGAGCCAGGCGGATCTCTGTGAGTTCGAGGCCAGCCTGGGCTACCAAGTGAGTTCCAGGACAGGCGCAAAGCTACACAGAGAAACCCTGTCTCGAAAAACCAAAAAAAAAAAAAAAAAAAAAAAAAAAAAAAAAATAACAGAATTTTAAACATACTTCCAAAAATCTTCACTTAGCTATTTGGACTTCACAGATACCCACACTTCCTCTAGGGGCCTGCTTCTTTGCTCTCACTTACACGACACCCCAAAACCACAATCGGCTTCAGTTCTCCTCTGTCTCTTCTCAACTCCCTACAGAATGAATTTGATCCCTGCCACTCCACTAGCATTGCGTGTCAAAACTAAAGCGGCTGAAACCCAGTTTTTAAAGTAAACAGTTACCTTCCTTGACCTGTAGCCATTCTGGCAGATTGTTCCGTCTTCCTAACTATTCTTTTCACCCGGCATCTTGGGAACATGTGCACTTGGTACTCCTCTTCCTCACTGGCATCCCTCTCCTCCCACCCAAAAGCAACAGTACCAGCCAAGTGTGAACTCAAACTTCTAAATCTGTATCCTTCCTTTCTTAGATCAGACTTTTTGACACAGCAACAGGAAACAGACCGATGCACCTCATGTAACTGTCTTCGTGAGAGTGCTCTCTAAGAGAATTGAAGGTAAGTTTCTAGAATATGAACCTGTAATGGAGCCTTGCACAATGGGTGCTGGAGAGTGCCAGTGTGAGCCACGTGTGGGGCAACTACCTGTCATCTCAGCAAGTGAAGCTCAGGGAAGAAGATTCCGAATCTGAAGTCAGCCCAGGTTACACAGCAGGACCATCTCCAAAACCAAAACCACCCATGTATCCACATGGAAGCATATCCAGGAAGGCAAACAGCATGTTCTCACCCCGTAAAAAAGACACCAGGCAGCCAGAGCTCCCTGATACCTTCGTAAGTCTGGCTGTTTTACACTTCCAATCCGAGTGTGTCCCTGGCTGCCTATGCATAACTATAATTTACATAACTCTACTAAAAAATGACAGTTCCATTAAATATGATGATCAAGTAAATAAAGCTCCCTAGATTTTGCCTCCTGCAAGCTTTCCTAAGATGCCAAGTGCTCTGGTACCTCGGTGCTGCTTTGATGATGTTGTCCACACGGAGAATCACCTCTGCTGCTTCAGCCGCACTCAAAAGAACCTGTCGCTTCACTTGGAAACTTTCTGTTATACCCAGTATTGCCATGTCTCCAATGGTACCTTCCTTCATATCTGAAAAAAAAAATTAAAGTAACTGTTTAACAAATAAGGTATTAAAGCGTCTCTTAGTAACTTGTAATAAAACTAACCCTATTAACTGCACCTAACTACCTGATTTAGTTAGCAGATCAGTCTATAAAAGCACTCAAAGACAACTTTAAAACATTTTTTAAATTGTAGGGCCTGGATCAATGATTCAGTGGTTAAGAGCATTTGCTGTTCTTGAAAATGGCCTGAATTCAGTTCCCATCACCTGGGCAGCTCACAACCTCTTCTGGTCTCTGAGAGTGCATGTATACACACACACACCTTAAAAAAAAAAAATCTTTTAATTGGGCTGAGGATATGGTTTAGTGGATGAATGTCTGCACCCTGAGAACCTAAGGATCTGAGTTTGAATTTCCAGCACAAACACAAAAAAGCTAGGCACAACTGTCAAGTGCCTCTAAAGCCAACATTGGAAGGAAAGGGAGGGAGGCAGCGCTGTCTTCACCAAGAGCTCCCTGGCCACTCAGCTAGCAAAAACGGCGAACTTCCCGTTCAGTGAGACCCTGAAACAAGGCAGTAAGGTAGAAAGCAATAGAGGCAGGCACCCTACATCATCCTCTAGTGTGCCCACAGGCACACTCACATATTCATATGTATTTAAAACATACACACACACACACACATCCCCAACACTGGGGGTAGGGGAGGCAATACTAATGATTTTTATTAACAGAGGACGATATCAAACAAAAACTTACAGGGGCAAGCTAGCAAAATGGCTTAATAGGTAAAGGTCCTTGCCTCTAAGCATTATGATCCTGAGTTTGATCCTCAGAACTGAGATCCAACTCCTGCAAGCTGTTCTGACCTCCAAATGCTAGCACTGTGGAATGTCAACACACAGTTGTACACATACACCGTTAATCCCAGCACTTGGGAGGCAGGTGGAACTGACTTCAAGGCTGGCCTGGTCTGCACAACAAGTTCCAAGGTAGAGAAGGCAACACAGTGAAACCCTGACTCAATAAAAAGGGGGACTGGAGAGATGGCTCTGCAGTTAAGGACACTTAACTGCTCTTCCAAAGGAGCCTAGTTTGATTCCCAGTACCCATGTGGTGGCTCACAACAGTCTTTAAATCCAGTAGCAGGGGATCCCATGCCTTCTGACTTCCAAGGGCTTCTGTAGGCACCAGGCCCACATGTGGTATCTTGTTAACTACTTTATTTATGTATTAGAGGTTTACAATCAAAACCGTGCCAATGTTTGTTATGAAATTAGAAACTGTGTTCTAAGAGTCACACTTGAGAATATAAGCTCTACTCACACATCCTAATATCAAACTGTAAACCATCTTTTGAGTAGTTTTATACCTCTTAGAGCAATGCTATGAATACAAAATTAAAACACATCCCCATACACAGTAATTACAAAAGCAATCAGCATTGCCATCTTTTAGTTAGCATAAGAACTTTTTTACTTTTTAATTTTTTTATTTTTTTTTTGTTTTTTCGAGACAGGGTTTCTCTGTGTAGCTCTGCACCTTTCCTGGAACTCACTTGGTAGCCCAGGCTGGCCTCGAACTCACAGAGATCCGTGTGGCTCTGCCTCCCAAGTGCTGGGATTAAAGGCGTGAGCCACCACCGCCTGGTTAGCATAAGAACTTTAAAAAAAATACAAACAAAACAAAACAAAACAAAAAACTTACTGAATGAGGAGGGAACCGACTACTGTTACTTTGCTAAACAGACACTATGTCCAACTGCCATCTAAACATCTGTTTGTATGTATGGATTAGTGCTCCCGGCGAAGCCTTACTCAGAAAGCTTCAGTCTGTAGTTGGGCAGCAGTTAGTGCAGAGACTCCTAACTGGTCAAAGTACAGAAAACAGTGACTGTTGAGTGCTCAGTCCTGAACAGAACCTGCAGACCACTCCCTCCAGGTCTCCGAAAACACTGCAGAACAGGGTAGGATGAGCGTAGTAAGAGTTGTAGGATAAGGAGGAGTGCTATGAAATGCTACCTTCTGGACATGACATGGCCAATGCACACAACTGTTAACTCCATCATGGAGAGGAGAGGGGCTCAGAAGGTCCCAGCCCTACAGGTCATTAAAGGCTGCTGGGGAAGGAGATTCCTCAGGGTACAGCCTCCGAAAAGGTGCCGTTATGCAAGTAAATAGCCTTCCACCCATCCATCTAAGTGGGAGAGGGATTTGGGAACACAGGGTTCAGTGGAAGAGGAAAGGTGTTAAGACAACAATGGGAAGGGGGACTATGACCAAGTGTGTAATACACACACACACACACACACACACACACACACACACACACACACACACACACGGATGGACGGACGCACGGTTTGTGCGTGTACACTTTTTTTTAATTGAAGAAAGTAACTTTCACCAAGTGACTACAAAAGTCTGCTTGACCTCTTACCCAGTCCAGTCGTCGTCTGGCCTTCGCTGTGCGCAGCCCGGAGCTGGGCCACCAGGTCCGCACTGTCATAGCCGGCGTTGTCAGCTATGATGGTCGGCAACTACAACACGGAAAGGACAGGTAAGCACCAAGGACTAGTACTCGTCTCTAGACATACACCATGCCTGGCTGTCCTTGATAACTGTTCATGGAGTATAAGATGTAGAAGCAAATATAAACCGTTGTGCACCATTTCAGCTTTGCAAAGGGCAAACTATCTTTTTGTCCAGACAGAAAAACGCATTCAGTTAAAATCGACTCCCATGAAGTTGACGTTCAGGGCTCCTTCCATAGTTACCATTCTCAGCGCTTTAGCGAAAGACTCCATTGCTACAGCCTCTTTCCCTGGTGTTTTGCTGGCAAGTTTTGCCACAGCATGAGCCATCACCATCTCAGAACAACCTACAAATGAAAACCCAAACTGTTACGTGCTCTGCTGTCTCCAGAACAATGATCTGTCATTTTGAAATCGAAGGCTCACATGACTAGTTTCTACAAGAGCCAATACATCCACTTATGAGTCATACCACACACCGAGAAAGCAAGAACTGAACACTTTCCAAATGCTCACCTCCTCCATACACTGTCCTGGGGTCTTTCACAGTCTGGGCGAGAACACAAAGGGCGTCATGCAAAGACCTTTCTGCTTCATCCAGAATCTGCTGAGTGGCCCCACGGAGTACAATAGTGCAAGCCTCACCTGACGTTAAATGTAATATTCATAAGTCAGTCACCGCTTTGTCATACACCACATAACCATTTCCTCTCCATTATCTAAATGACTATGATCGGGTTTTGGTAGCTCATTCTTCCCCCAAGAAAAGCTTTCCCTACAAAAATCCATGTTCATAAGCCTTCTAAGTTATCGAGAAAAATCGATGCTAAAGGTACATATTTCCAAAAGGCCCAGCAAATATCAACTTAAGACTTCAAGACACTGAAACAAAACAAAATTTATCTTCTATGGGGCTAGAGATGGCTCAGTGGTTAAGAGCACTGGCTGCCCTCCCAAAGGACCTGGGTTTAATTCCCAGCACCCACATGGCAGCTCACACCTGTCTGTAACTCAATTCCAGGGAATCTGACACCCTCGTACCAATGTATATAAAATAAAGTTAAATACATTATTAAAAAAATTGGGCCGGGCGGTGGTGGCGCACGCCTTTAATCCCAGCACTCGGGAGGCAGAGCCAGGCGGATCTCTGTGAGTTCGAGGCCAGCCTGGGCTACCAAGTGAGTTCCAGGAGAGGCGCAAAGCTACACAGAGAAACCCTGTCTCGAAAAAACCAAAAAAAAAAAATTATCTTCTATTTGTCCTTATAAGATTTATCCCCACTCCACTCATTAATGTGTATGTAGGGGGTGTGGGGGGTGTATATGTACATGGTAGTCAGGTGGAAATTGGTTCTACCATGTGGGTCTCAGAGAAGGAACTTCGGTCATCAGGCTTGGCACCAAGCACCTTCACCCACAGAGCTATCCACCAGCTTACAGAATGTATTTTAGTACTATGGTAACTTTTCTTTTGCCTTAAGAGGCCAGCAAGGACTTAGGTACTTAAGCCAAAATTTACACAGTCACTCACCAAGGGCAACCCCAGAAAAGTGGATGAGTTTGTCTTCTCCAATCATGACTTCTTCTATAAGTTTGCAGCTTCCAAGCTTCACCAGCTCTGGGTGATCAAAGGTGGAGGCAATCTCACCACCTATGAACATAAACACATTCCAGGGTTAAAATTTGTTCTCAGCTGGGCATGGTGGTGCATGCCTTTAAGCTCAGCACTAGGAAGGCTGAGGCAGATGGATCTCTGTAAGTTTGAGGCTGTCATTAGATTGATTTACTTACTTAAAACATTTTTACCATTTGGGAAATTAAAAACTTAGAAAAGTTATGTTTAAATTCAAGCACAAGGTACATACTTCACTCTCTCAGAAAGGCACAAAAGTCTTCACTAAAGGTTACTGTAACTTTACCTCACACGGGGCACAAAGAATTTAAATATTCAGCAAAACAAATAGACTAGTTAAGACTCAAAACTCCTCTTTTCAGCTCAAATTTGTCTAGACTACACCTAGCGATTTAGTCTTTATATTTGTGTGAAAGAACTGGTTGTCTTGAAACACCTCAACAAAAGGACCTCTACAGCATGGCAAGCTTCAACAAAAGAACCTCTACAGCATGGCAAACTTAGCATATATATAATCTGGTAATACACTTTAAACATCTGTAAACTGAAACCTAAATGTACAACTTTTTTTTTAAATTTTAATGATTTATTTTTATTTTATATGTGCATTGGTGTTTTGCCTGCATGTATGTCTGTGTGAGGGTGTCAGGTCCCTTGGAACTAGAGTTACAGACAGTTGTGAGCTGCCATGTGGGTGCTGGGAATTGAACTTGGGTCCTCTGGAAGAGCAGCCAGTGCTTTTCACCGCTGAGCCATCTCTCCAGCCCCATGTACAACTTCTATAACAGAAGTGGAAAAATCTGTATGAGTCCATGCAATGGACCAGTAAAAATGCAAGTCCCTCTGTTTATGAGGCATACATACTTAATAAAAATGAACTCCATGTTTAGACTTGGGTCTTATCTCAAGTTATCTCACTATGCATGATCAAATATCGCACTCCACACCCCCAAAATCCAAAATCTGAGAAACTTCTGAGTACCAAGCATTTCTAAGAGAAAAAACTACCTCTACTACTACTACTACTACTACTACTACTACTACTACTACTACTACTACTAATACTAATAATAATAATAATAATGAGACCAGCAAGATAGCAAGATAGTTCAGTAGGTAAAGATACCACCAAGATTCAGGACCTGAGTTTGAGACCTAAGACTCACATGGTAAGGGGAGAGAATCAAGTCTATGAAGCTGCCTGTGATCTCCATATGCAAGCCATGGCTCACATGCACCCAACAACACAAAAATCAATCAATGTAATTCTTCAAACACTGTAACTAAAGGCATAATTCAGAATAACTGTTTATATACTCTTAGCTCTTTAAGGGATTTCTTCTTATTCTCAACAATGAATTGCACAGTAACGCTCAATAAACACAAGAATGATAATTATACTTACTAGAGACTAATGTCTTTTTCCATACCTGTGACAAGAGCTAGGCGTTCCACACCTGCAAAGTCTGCATGCTCAATAGCCATGACACCAGCAGCACCAAAGAGTTGTTCAGGATAATTATAAATTAACTGTCTGCAAACAAAATATACAAGAACATTATGCTCAAAACAGCTACTTCTCATGATGAATTACATTAGAATGCAAAACCTGCAAGCATTTTTACTTCACTAGGAAAAAAAAATCCAAAAAACAAAAAAACAGCCTGATGATTTATGCTCAACTCTTGGGTCTCAAATGATAGGAGAGAACCCACTCCCAACAAGTTGTCCTCTGACCTTATAGCATAAGCAAAAAAAGAAATTAAGAGATTCATTTCTCAGGTTCCAGCTAAAGTCAACTGAGATCCAGGGTTATTTCATCAGAAATTCCAAAGAGAAACAATTCATCATATTTAAATCATTCCCAGAGTATCCAGAAGAAATCTGACACTGCTCTACTCTGTCCCACAAGTTTAGGAACCTTCAATCCTGTCTGGTGAATCCACATGGTCTGTTCTTCTGCCTGCTGACACTTAGTGATCCTCTACATTAGAAAATTGACGTTACCTCATTGTGAGTGTTCAACACTAACACAGCTTTACATTAAACGACAATCCCCAACTAGTCAGCCTCACTTCATCTGCCACATCAAGCACTGAATCCTTCTATCACCACATGAAAACTGAGTACAGTACAGTAAAGTACTGAGAATAGCAATAGGGGCTGAGGAATCTTAAATATGTAAACCTTGCCTTTAATCTAACAGTCCACTGAGTGTATGTATGTCTTAGCTGACTGCTTGAATGGCAACAATCTGTAACTGTTAGTAAACAAACCATGTGCAGCACTTTCTAACAGTAATTTGGTAGGAAATACAATTTTCATGAAAATAACATTAGTTTGTTAAAAACACTATCAGCACAAGCAAACACAGACCTGTTAATAAAGCAATTTATTCCATGCTTAAGAATACGTTCAACTTTCTCCTTCATCTTTTCCTTTTCTGCATGTTCTATTTCTGCAACCTTTGCCGTGGAATCAACTCTTACCCGAGAGCCAAATATCTAAGATGAAAGATATGAAGACAGAGTCAAGTTTCGCTCCTCTTTAGAGTCCTAGTAACACAGTATATTCCAGTATTTTTATGAACGTACATATCAAAGGATATATGGGTGTATTATTTCTAAACAGATTCTAAGCTGTTTAATGTAACTGACTCCTGAGTTAACAGCAATAAAATTTCAAGAAATACAGTAACACACCTTTATTTTGTCTGTATCCATTCCAGTATTGGCAATAAGAATTTTAGCATTTTCAATTCTCTTTGGTTGATTTACTCCAATTTTTTTATCCAACAGAAAACCTACAACAAACATAAAGGGTAATAAATACTTAAAGCATGCATTACTAGACCTGAAAAGTTATCTGTGATACCAAATTAGTCACTCAAATAATGCATTTTTAAAAATTTTTCAATGCACCAGCCGGACGGTGGTGGTGCATGCCTTTAATCCCAGCACTCGAGAGGCAGAGGTAGGAGGATCTCTGTGAGTTCGAGGCCAGCCTGGTCTACAATGTGAGTTCCAGGAAAGCTACACAAAGAAACCCTGTCTCGGAAAAAAAATAAAATAAAAAAATAAAAGTTCAATGCACCACGTTCCCAGAACCTAAAAAGCATTTCATTACGCAGTGGTCACAAACACCAATTCATTCTTCAAAATATATTTAAAAGTGAGAACATAAGGGGCTGGAGAGATGGCTCAATGGTTTTAGAGTACTTGCTGGCTCTTGCAGAGGTTCTGGGTTCAATTCCCAGCCCCCACATGGTGGCTCACAACCATCCATAATTTCAATTTTAAGGGATCCAATGCCCTCTCTGGCTGTCAGGCACCAGACATGTACACAGCACAGACATTAATGTAGCGAAAACACCCATACACATTAATAATGAAGTAAATAAATAAAAGAGAAAACACATAAGGCAATATTACAGCTAGGAGAGAACAAAACACATCACCCAGAAACTTGCTTCATATACATACAACAGACCGGAGTCTACTGATTATAATGTAAAAACTTTGAGTTCATTTTTACTAGCTTAAAACCAACAAGACAAAATAAGCAGTGAAGAGTTGAAATCAAAGGATGTGCTATGAATTGCTATGCTTTTCAAAGAACTCAGCCTAGCCTGGCATATTGGTGTGTGCTTTCAATCCCAGAACTAGGGAGGCAGGGGCCAGTCTGTTCTACACAGCAAGTTCCAGGACAGTCAGGACAAAATAGAGACCTTGCCTCAAATAACTAACAGAAAACTCCACCTAGTAGTAAACCAGAAACACCACAGTCAACACAACTAGACAAACCTGGTCTCAATCATGCTCTCATCTTTAGTGGCTTCTGGATGAATGTCAACCAGATATTCATATGCAAAGCATGTCTAACTAGAGGTAGAGATGCTAATTAACAGCCTAGCCTTATTGACTGAATACCATCATATGACCTAATACTGACCACCTTCATAGGCTTCTTTCAGACATATAAGAAACTTATAGCTCATTAAGCCCACCTTGTGCTTTCTGTTCTATTCAGCTTAATCTTGTCCTCAGGAGATCATCATTATGAGAACTAAAGGATTAAAGTTCCAGTTACAATACCTGTCACAGAGCACATACACAAGAATGGGGAGCAGTATGTGCTGCTCTCTGTTATAAGGATCTTCCCCAACCTGGCAGCACATTAGAAACATTACAGAGCCCTTGCATGTCAATATAACCAAAATATTTTCAGAATCGCAAAAAGCAAATGGCATAAGACACACAGCAAAACCAAGACTCCAAACGACTTGTAGCTATAAAGCACAACTTGACTCTTTCTACCCCTTTTAAGAAAATGCCTACACAGTCCATGGTTCATTTAAAAGTAAATACAATGAGAAGACATTGAAAAACCTATGCCCTACAAACTATACTATAAAGAAAATAGCATCTCCCAAGACTCAGTCCTTAAAAACTACATCCCTACATACTAACCATATACATTGTTTGCTAGTTAAAGAAACTTTGAAAATACTTTTTTCTTAAACAACAGAATGAGCTGGAGAGATAGCTCAGACTTGGAAGAGTGCTTACTGTAGCAGAGGAGCAGAGTGTGGCTCCCCGTACCCACACTGGCTGGCTCATACCAGTCAGCATTCCCACCTGAGCAGAGCTACCACCTCTGGCCACAAACATGTACATACTCACACGTTTGTCAGAAACAAGCATGCACATGATTAAAAATAATAAACTTAGAAACAAAACTTTTTCCCAGGGCTAATGATGTAGCTCAGGTAAGAGTGCTCATTTAGCATTCACAAAGCCCTAGCTAGATGGATCCCCGTATGGCATACACCAGGGTGGTGGTGCGTATTTGAAATCTCAGTTTGAGAGACGACGGCAGAAGGAAGTTTAAGGTCATTCTTGGTTACATACACAGCAAGTTCAAGGCCACCACTAGCTATGAGAGATTATTAACAAAACTGGACAATAGCACGCCTTTAATCCCAGCACTCGGGAGGCAGAGGTAGGATCTCTGTGAGTTTGAGGCCAGATGGGTCTACACAGTGAGTCCAGGACAGCCAGGGCTACACAGAGAAACCCTGTCTTGAGAAACCTAAAAACAAAACAACAAAAAACAAGTGCCAAGGCCTGCAGAGATGGCTCAGCAGTTGAAGAGCACTTGCTGCTCTTGCTGCAGACCTGGGTTGTTCTCAGCACCCAAATGGAAGCTCACAGCCCTCTTTACTCCAGTTCCAGGGATTCTGGTGCCTCTTCTGACCCCCTGGGCACCGGTCATGCACAAGGTGCACATGCATGTGGGCAAAAGGCTCACAGAGTGAGCATGAAATTTTTAAAGATTTATTTCTGTATTATGCATACAGTATCCTGCCTGCATCCCTACAGGCTGGAAGAGGGCACCAGATCCTATTACAGATGGTTGTGAGCCACCACGTGGTTACTGGGAATTGAACTCAGGGCCTCTGGAAGAATAGCCAGTGCTCTCTCTTAACCTCTGAGCCATCTCTCCAGCCCAGGTCTAAAAATTTTTAATTAAAAAAAAAATGGCAGATGCCACACAAAGTCAGTAAAATATCAATCAAAACAAAAGTTCTTTATCCTCAACAACCTGTTAATTAAGTGATTTGATGTATCCAGACTCTGCTTGGAAAATACATGTAATCCTGAGAAAAGTAGCATCTGGGAAAAGCTCTTGGTGAAGCTATCCTTTCTCTACTAGACAGCAAATGACTTCCTGCGTGAGATCTAGGAAGTAGGATGACGCGGAGACAGTGTGGCAGGCGAAGCACTGTCAACACTACAAACTGACACAATGACAACAGCAGCTGTAACATGAACGGGCCTTAAAGACAAGTTTTCTGGCTTTGTTGTGTCACTGCAGGCAAGCATGGTTGAGTACTTAAGACTCAGTCACCAATCAAATCTTCTCTATATTTGACACACATACACACCTTCATCTAAATAGGAGTCTGCCAGGCTTCCGCCTAGTTTCTTGATGACATGAATGGCCTCCAGATTACCAGAACCCTTCAGTCTGAGAACAGCTTCTACAGCTAATTTGGTAAAGTGGTCCTTGTGATGAGTAAGGAGCTTTGAGGATAATGTTGTTCCTGCAATATTCATCAAATCTTGCCGGAATTTGACTTCATCAGAACTAATAAAACCAATCAAACAAAAAGAAAACCCACCTGTTATTAAATTATTCAAACATAATAAGCATACTTTAATTTTCAAAATTTACCTAAGTACTTGGCTCTATGCAGGCCTCTAATGTCACCAAAATCAAGAAACATGTAAACAATGGATACCATCTTTCCCATCCAACTGCCAAACAGGGTGAGGCAAAAGCAAGCAAGACAATCAAATGTTGCTACGAATGTGGGGAAACTCCAGGCAGGGGGATCGGGATCTGTCCTTGGTGCATAGCCAGGCTTCTGGGAATCCAGTGCCTGTGATATGACGCCTTGCAGAGTCTTGATGCAGTGGGAAGGGGCTTGGACCTGCCTAGGCTCAGTGTGTTGGGCTCTGCTGACTCCCCATGGGAGACCTCGATTTGGGGGATGTGGGGATGTGGGGTGGCTCGGGAAAGAGGGCTGGGAGTGGGAGGAGGGGCGAATCTGTGGATGGTATGTAGAGTAGAAAATTTCTTAATAAACAAAAATGAAAAAAAAAAAAGGAATGTGGGGAAACAACTGTCTGTGACACACTCAGCACAAACAGAAATTGCTTCTGGAGATTTGGTAATTAATGTACATGAAGGTAAACTCAAGTACATAGATACATTTAGCCTCAGCAATTCCACTTCTAGAAATATTTCTTGAGTAACAAATTTCTGACATTATCATAAAGCTAAACTTTTCAAACATACCATTCTCCAAAGGCAGACAGTTTAAGGAAATTCCATCAGTCACATTCTGAAGCACCTAACAGCTGACACTCCAAGAGAATGTATCAACACCCAGAAACACACGGGTTATCTACCAGGTTAAAAAGCAGGCGTGGAAACACACGCTGTAATCCAGCACTGGGGAGGCAGAGGCAGGTGGAGCTCTGTCTAGAGCACAGGAGGCTGAGGTAAAGACTCAATGTCGGTGCTAGCTGAGACTAGGAAGGCTATTCTGGAGGTGCCGTGGAGGGTACAGCAGCAAGATGAGCTCGTGCATGTTTCTCATGGTTCTCTACATGAGAATTCCCAACAGGATTTTGGTGTACCAACCCATGATCAACTGCAGAGCTCAACAGGGCCTCTCTTGCTGCCTTTGTGGCTTCTCTCCAACCTGCAATGATGGTCTGTGGATGGATCTTTTTTGCAATTAAAGATTCTGCTTCCTGTCAATAAAATAAAAGTACACAGATAAAAGTAGTAAAGGATTGGAATACTTCTACTGCTCCAGATCAGTCACAACAATAGGGTGGAAGTGTTGAGTGGCTCTTACCCGGAGTAGTTCTGCTGCTAAAACAGTAACAGAGGTAGTGCCATCGCCAACTTCGTCATCTTGAACCCTGGACATATCTAGGGAAAAAAACAAAATGATTATTTCTCCACATTCCTCAATTCTCTTAAAACACCCACTTATAGTAGGTTCCACAGCTGACAAAGTTTGGGAGACCTTTAAGTTCCAAATACGCTAGCTTGAATATGCTCTCCCAAGTTCATGAAACTGTCATCCCCTTTTCTGTCTCACCAACGTTATAACACAGCACAGGGCCCTCACCGACAGGGCCCACTGGTCTTGGACCTTACAGTTCAGCCAAACAGACTTGTATCATTTAAAAACTACCTAGTCTGTGGTTGCAGCTGCCCCAAGTGGACAACAGTACTTCTGATATTCATTTTAATGATGGTAAAGGATGGCTATCATTTAAATAGTTGACACAATCATTAAGGAAATAAGACTCACCAACTAAAACCTTAGCTGCTGGATTGTCAACACCAATGTTTTTTAGAATGGTGGCACCGTCATTGGTTACCATTAGAGAGGCATCTCGTCCACTGCTTAGAAGGATTTTGTCCTGGAAGGAAATTGACTTGGGTCAGATTAAGGTCTAAGCACTTCTTGAAGAATACCTGGCGTCAGGAACTGCACTAGCCGCACACTGCTGACACGGACACACTCTGGATGGTTATCTGCTACCAAATATTTCCAATACATGTAGCCTACAACCAAACCTCAATGTTTCCTAAAACCTCAGAAGTACAGGTACCACAAACTAGCTTTGTTACAACACCATGACAGACAATGATGGAAACCAATGTCCATACACAAAGTTAAGAGCAAACCCCAGAATACTGTATCGTGGTTAAAGATATAAAACAAGCCAGGCGGTGGTGGCGCACACCTTTAATCCTAGCACTCGGGAGGCAGAGGCCAGCCTGGGCTACAGAATGAGTTCCAGGACAGGCTCCAAAGCGACACAGAGAAACCTGTCTCGAAAAACCAAAAAGATATAAAACACTTTTTTAAAAAAAAAGATTTATTTATTTTGTATACAGCATGTATGACTACAGGCCAGAAGAGGGCACCAGATCTCATTATGGATGGTTGTGAGCCACCATGTGGTTGCTGGGAATTGAACTCAGGACCTCTGGAAGAGCAGTCGGTGATCTTAACCTCTGAGCCATCTCTCCAGCCTGATAAAACATATTTTTAAAAACCATCACAATGGGACCCTTCTTATGCTAACTAAAAGATAATTTAAAGAACTGGCAACTGGGGTATCGGCCAGAGTTCGACTAACACAGGGTGCTGAAGAGAGGCTCAAAGCAAGCGGTGGGGGCACTAAGGAGGTTCAGGGAAGTGAGTTTGTTGGGTGACCTTGACCGTGCATGTGCGTGCGTGTGTGCAGAGGAGATGGCTTGGATTTAGTTACGTCTTGTAATTGAAGTGTAGTCAGTGTTTGATATCTAAGGCCATCTGGACAGTTAATGAATTTAGGGGAGTCAGCTGGTGCTAGGTATTCAGTAATCACTTGGGCAGAGGAAAAGTAGGAGTGTGAAGAGATGAGATTTGTGGGGAACAGGTGACCATGAGAGAACAGGAGCTGATAATGAGTACTGATAATGGAGGGGTCAGCCTGACGTGGCCGTCTGACAGGAAGACGCTGCCATCCACATAAAGTGTAGAAGGATGGGGAAGCACGTCTTTGAGAGGTTTTTGACAGGAGTGTAGAGGATCTGGGGCAGAAAGGAGAACGTTAAGGAAAAGGGGTAAGTATGGAGGGATTGAGGGGAGGGCAGGTAAGGAATTCGAGTGATGAGCTTTTTGATAAGAGAAATTTGGAGAGATAAAATTTGAGACGGTGGAAGGGACCGCAGAGCCCTTTGTAAATTAGGAGTTGAGCTTGAGAGTGGTGGAAGAGACGAGACAGACAGTGAGAGCGGATCCGAGTTTGTTAGGTTTAGTGAGGAGCAGAGTGGTCGTAGCAAGAGTGCACAGACGAGGTCAGCCATGGACAGTGTTCTACAGTTTCGGGGAGGTGTGAGCAACAGAGGCAAAGGTCAGTCTTAGGAAGTGTAAGGATGGAAAGGCTCGTATAGATCTGAAAGGCAGAGGGCTAGAGCAGAAAAGATGGAAGATGGAGGATGCCTTGGCGCTTGGTACCGCTGCTCCACATGAAGGGATTGTTTGTGGGAAGGAGGACAGGCAAGGCTATAAAAATAATTTATGCAGGTTCTAAAAAGAGGTAGCACAAACTCTGAAAGAAATTTAAAATAGGACACTAAAACAAGTACACACCAATAGCACACACACATAAACAAAACCAGTATCTGTTATTTTAAAAATGCATTTCGAAAATCTATGACAAGCATATCCATAAGTGAACAGAAACTATTAGCAGGTTTTGCATCTATATGGCAACACTTGTCACTGGAGAGTGACATGTGATTGGAGGAGGATTTTTTATAATTTAACGTTTTAGACAGCAAAACATAAAAAAAATTAATAACTAAATTTACACTAAAGGCTTTAAACAATTTTTAAAACTTATTTTTGGCCAGCTGCTGCAACACAAGACCGTATCTCAGGTAGAAAAAAAAAAAAAAGAAAGAAAGAAAACTAGAAACAAACTCTTCTAAAATTTTCCTATTTTTCTTACCATGCCCTTCGGTCCCAAAGTGCTCTTCACCAAGTCTCCGATGGCGATGGCACCAATGAAGGATGACTTAAAAAAGGAGAAAAATCAGAAAAGGTGGTCAAGACTTACCATCACAGAGAAAAGCGCAGTTCTGTCATTTACAAGAGGCGGAACGGGCTTACCAGGCGAGCGGTCTCAGCTCTCTCTTCGTCAGCTCCGGCCTTGAAGATGTTCACAGGGGCAAGGGAAAGGGACGCCTACACGGGGAAACCGAGACACGACGTCTGAATGCCAGTACTCTTTCCCACATTACCTAGGGCCCCTCGCGAGACTGGTAAGTCTTATTACCCAAAAGGAAAATCAATGTACAGTAGAAAATCAATTTACAATAGCATTTCAGGAGGTCCGTCATGGAAGTGGGCATTTATTTAAATGGCGAGAAGGACTTGCGGGTAGGCGCCAGGAATAATACATCGGCTGGGGTGTAGGGCGAACTAAGGGCAACATTAAGGCGGAGGCAGGCGTGGGCCGTGGAGCAGCGGTACCAAGCACCAAGGCATCCTCCATCTTCCACCGGCCCTGCCCAGCCGCCCGCCCTTCAAGCCCCGCCCCGAGGAGGGCGGGGCTGACAAGAGTACCAGAAACTTCTTCGTGTGGGGTGAGCCCCGGGGGGGGAGGGGGGGCGGTCGTCGGGGGTCCCTTAGCCACGGAAAGGCCTGATTTTAGGAGGAGATGCTGGCTTTAGGGCGCCTTCTCCCTTCGCGCCCGCCCGCCCGCCCGCCCCGCCGTGGAGAGCTCGGTCTGCGGGATCCCACGCAGGCCTCACGCCCGGCCCGAGCCATGTGCGACCGGCCCAGGGGAGGGGGGCCGCAAGGAGGCTGCGGCTCCCGTTAGACAAGGGGAGCAGCGCGGAGGGCGGACACAGCGGCACCCGGGCAGGGGCGGAGGTCGTGGGCCGAGAGCGGAGCTCACCATGGTTCCGACGAACTCCGCGGAGAGGAGGAGAAGCCCTCACAGGACCGCGCCGGGAAGACAGCAGAAAGGAGGGCGGAAGTGACGGCACGCCCTGCCGCAGGGGGCGGGGCCGACCGCGCCGGTTTCCGCCTGGCACAGCCGCCTGCGCCTCCTGCGTAGGGGGCTGGTCCGGAAGCGGAGCGGCTCGCGGGGGGGGGGGGGGGGTCGGGGGGAAGGGGCGGGGCCTCGGCTCGCGCCACGCCCAGCGGCGGAAGTCCCTGCCGATGTAGGCGGGGCTAGGGGCGGGCTGATTTAGCGTAGAACTCCAGACCAAAGAGACAGTGTACCGCCCTGGTTGCCACAGAAACGGAGTTCCTGCTTACATATATTTTTAAGGTCAGATGTACAGTTTCAAGTGTTGCACACTAATCATTTCCACCATTTACTCTCCATGGAAGCATCCACTCAATTTTTCGTGTTTTTTTTTTTTCCCTTTGGGGGGGATTATTTACCAATATACTACTAAATAATACTTTTATTACTTTTAAGTATTACCATTATAAAGGAATCTTCACTTAAATTTTTAGACAGGGTCTAATGTGTAGCTCTGGCTTGGCTTGGAACTCACGATGTAGAGCAGGCTGGCCTGGAACTCTCAGATCCACCTGCCAATGCCTCCAGAGTACCGGATTAAAGGCGGTGCCATGACTCCTGGAGTTCTTTTAATTTTAAAACGCTGTAATCGGATATTAGCTGCCTAGGACAAGGGCTAGTGAGGCTTAGCTGAGACTTTTACCTTGGCCCTGGTTATCCAATTTAGGTTTTTCTCTTCATTTTGTTTTCCCCGGGGGAGAAAAAAAAAACCAAAAAAAACTAATAACTATTCCATGACGTCTCAATGGAGATCAAGATCAGTCCCAAATATTTCAGTTTATTAAAAAAGTTTTCTCCTTACTCTTGAAATCCTAGGTTTCAATGCTTAAAAAAAAAGTTTTTCTTTGATCCTCTGGTAACATTTCTCTTTGATCACTTAGCAAGTACCTATATTTCTGACAATTGCTAACACTAAGGCATTTTTAATTTTTAGTTATTTCTACTCTCAGATAGAGTAACTTAATTTATATTGGGTGGGCAAGCTATGGAGACTCAAATCTAGTTACCAACTGCTTTTAAAGTTCTAAGCATTGTTTAAAAATAATTATGCGTGCATATCTGTGTGTGCCATGCTACACACAGGGAAGTCAGAGGACATCAGTTTTGACCTGTCACCACGTAGGTCCTGAGGATTGAACTCAGGATGTCAGGCTCAAAAGCGTAAGTTTCTACCCACTGAGCCTACTTTTCAAGTTTTTATTTCTCTGTGTGTGTGTGTGTGTTTTCACACATGTGTGTAGGTATTAGCAAAGGCCAAAAGAGGCATCAGATCCCCTAGAGCTGGAGTAGTGAGCAACCCAACCCACAAGCACTAAGAGTTGTTTATATTCAAATATTTGAAAAAACTTTCATGACTCATGAAATTAGTATTTTGATGCCAGTAAAGCTTTGTTCAAAGAAGGGCATGTTCTTTTTTCATCCTGCAACAGTTACAAAGAATTAGGTGATTGTGATAGTCTATGGGTATGCAGAGCCTACAACAGTCATTTTAAATAAGTCTGTGACCCTGGTTTACATTGTCCTAAGGTCCACTGTAACAAGGGGTGTGTTCAGGCCCAGCCAATTGTTATTTGAAACTTACTAGTTTTCTGTTGCAGGAAAATTTTTATTAGGAAATTTATTATTTTTTTTTTTTTCCGAGACAGGGTTTTTCTGTGTAGCTTTGGTGCCTGTCCTGGAACTCGCTCTGTAGACCAGGCTGGCCTGGAAGTCACAGAGATCCACCTGGCTCTCCCTCCCGAGTGCTGGGATTAAAGGCGTGCGCCACCACCGCCCCGCAGGAAATGTATTTTAATGGGCAGATCCCAGATCCCATTTGGAAGCAAGTCACCCTGAGAAGCTAACCTACCCACACATTTTAAAAGGCTGCTTTTATTGTGGACAGATTATTTACTAGGAGTTATTACTCTCCTGTCCAGAGGGTGGCAGGCAAATTGAGATTGTGGATGATGGGATTTCCGTGTCCCCTGCCTGTTAGATTTAGGAAGAGTGGGTAGACATTTGGATGGGAACCAGGAGCCAGACCCTGCCACCGTGCAGATGAGATGAGAGGAAGCCAGGAGCCCCCTGTGATGGGGACGCTATAGAGACTTTAGCTCTTTGGTTTCTCCCGCCTCCCCTTCACTTGGTGCGTCTCCCACACCTGAGAGGTTAAACATTCAACCTCTAGAACCAAGCTGCAATGATTTGAGTTTCAACTTGTTTTTACAACTAGTTTTGTAATCTAGGGCTTCCATAGGCCCTCTGAATCGATTCACTCACTGAAAGCTATTCCAAAGAGTCCTACTTGCTGAATGTATCATTTTACCCCCTAAAACATCTTCTATAAATTGTATAGCAATTTATATTGGGTATGTTCTAGGGTCCACAGAAATAGTGAGACTGTGGGATCCGTGTTTCCATGGACGTCTCCTTGCTTATTTCCCTTCTTTATTCCTCACATTGTTTTCTCCTAGCTCTCCCCACTCTGTCTTTGTGACCTTCCTCGATTGTTTTGAGACGGGATTTCTCTGTGGAGCCCAGGCTGTCTTGGAACTCGCTCTGTAGACCAGGCTGGCCTCTAATTCAAGAGATTCACCTGTCTCTGCCTCCTGAGTGCTGGCATTAAAGCTGTGGGCCACCGCTTGACTACAATTTTCCTTCCCCATGGTTTGAATTTCTTTTAGTAATTGTCTGTTAATTGGCTACCCCTAGCTACATTACCTCTGGGCCTCAATTTCCTGGTGTATGAAATAGACACAGGGGGGCTGGAGAGATGGCTCAGAGGTTAAGAGCACTGGCTGCTCTTCCAGAGGACCTGAGTTCAATTCCCAGCACCCACATGGTGACTCACAACCATCTATAGTGAGATCTGGTGCCTCTTCTGGCATAAGGTCAATAGAGCACTCATATACATAAAATAAAAAAAAGCCTTAGTTTGCCGGGCGGTGGTGGCGCACGCCTTTAATCCCAGCACTCGGGAGGCAGAGCCAGGCGGATCTCTGTGAATTCGAGGCCAGCCTGGTCTACAGAGCGAGATCCAGGAAAGGCGCAAAGCTACACGGAGAAACCCTGTCTCGAAAAACCAAAAAAAAAAAAAAAAAAAAAAAAAAAAGAAATAGACACGGTCAGAATGTGCATCTCACAAAAGCAATACTAAATTGCTTAGAGGATGCCTGGGCTACAGCAAGCTCTATTTAAGTTAGTTATAACTCCAGTATGGTTTGCTGTGCTTGGAATAACATGCAAAGCTCTGTCGTATAAGGAAGGTTATTTGATAGAGGTGACTTGGGGAAAAGGAGGGAGTCACTGTCTAGAGCAGTGCTTCTCAGCCTTAAGGCTTCAACCCTTGAATACAGCTCATGGTGTGGTGATCCCCAACCATAAAATTATTTTTGTTGCTACTTCATAACTGTAATTTTGCTGTTATGAATCATAATGTACATATCTGTGCTTTCTGATGCTCTTAGGGGGCCCCTGTGAAAGGGTTGTTTGACCCCCAAAGGGGCTGTGACCCATGGGTTGAGAACCACTGGTTATATCTGGAGCGATAGAACTAATTAAAATAACAATATATGAGAGGTCTCTGCATTCCTCAAGAACTTGCCTAATACTAGAGTAGGGAAGTCAGGACTCCACAGTCAAGGCCTACTTGGATTCTCGCTGTTTGGTACTAAATCCTCCTACCATTCACCATGCGCAACGCTGCAGTTTAACAGTTTGCAGAGGCAAACAGTCAGGACAGTCAAAGTAAACTCACAGGGGCTGGAGAGACAGCTCAGCAGTTACGAGTGCTTGCAGGAGTCTGGTTTTCAGCACCCATTATCTGGGAGCTCACAAATGCCTGTAACCCCAATCTAGGGAATCTGACACTCTCAGGCTCCCAAGGATATCTGCATATACATGTGCATATACATACAAATACACATAAACTTTTTAATATTTTTAAATAAAATAAGCTAGCATTTGTGATAGTACTGGTAGTCAAGGCACTTTCACAAGTCAAAATTCTAATTTCTATGAAAAAAAAAAACTTGTCAGTATTAAAGCAATACACTACATTACAGGTGCTTTTTGCTGTCTGTGTTTATAGGTAGCTTCTGGATCCTGTGGTTCTCAGTGGGGACAATACTGACCCCTCTGGTAGTAAATAGGGGAAATTTTTCAGGTTTTTCGAGACAGGGTTTCTCTGTGTAGTTTTGGTGTCTGTCCTGGCTCTTGCTCTGTAAACCAGGCTGGCCTGGAAGTCACAGAGATCCGCCTGGCTCTGCCTCCCGAGTGCTGGGATTAAAGGCATGCGCCACCACCGCCCGGCTTGTGGAGCTTCTATAAAAGAACCACTATTATACTTAGATGAGGCAGGAAATATTTAAAGGAATCTTGATAGCTACAGCACACAAGAAACCCTTCTTCCATAACCTATGCATGTGTCCTAGGTTCTATACGGCTTTAACCACATCACTGAATAAAATATTCATGAGGAAGTATGTCTCTAGAACCTGTCACACACACACACACACACACACACATACATTTTTAAAAAAGGAACCCTCTCCTCAATTCTAAGGAAACTGGCTACCATCCTTCTAAAGTTCTCACAGAAGTTGGTTGTAATACAGCAGCTATGTCTCAGGGCTTAGTTGTCTGGGAGGAAAGACACTGCTTTCTATCTTTAGTGATGGTCTAACTATAGATTCTTTCCAGAGACCAGCACAGGGCCTAATTTAAGCCCACCTGCTAAATAAGAACACATGAACAGTTACTGTCATCAGAAGATCTTCATGGGAAAAATACATAAATAATTCAAAGCAGGTTTAAAGTTCTGAGCATTAGCACCCTAGTGTTCAGAGATGCTTTGTATCATCATGACCAATCTGAATGTTCTCTAATGTATGACACATGTACACACCCAATTTGAGTGCTCTCTAATGTGTGGAATGTGTACATACCCCATGATCTGTGTGGGTCTGTCTACCCCCTACACTGCTTAAATGATTTCCCTCCCTGCTGTACTAGACAAGGCCTGGCAATCTCATTCAGTGGCTAAAATCAGGTTTGGGCTCCTAGAACTGAGAAAGACAAATTGGAATGACCACACACATTGGATAGTGAGAAAGTCTGCCGAGTCAGCACATATGTGTTTACTTTGAAAACAAATCTGGCTGGAGGTACAGCTCCATAGTCAAGAGCATACACTGGTCTTGCAGAGGTCCCTGGTTGGTTCTTCACCAACCACAGTCAGATGGCTAACACTACCTGTTGGGAATCAACCTCCTCTTCTGGCCTACAAGGGCACTGCATTCACACGCAGACCACCACTCCCCAATGTTGTAGAGTATTATTGTAACGTGTGTCACTTCTGTTTATGTTGCATTTGTTTAACTCTGTGAAGCTGTGTTACTGTGCCTGTCTAAAACACCTGATGGTCTAATAAAGAGCTGAACGGCCAATAGCGAGGCAGGAGAAAGTATAGGTGGGGCTGGCAGAAACAGAGAATATATAGAAGAAAGATCAAGGAGAGGAAAAAGAAGTAGCTAGAGAAGAAGGACATCAAGGGTCAGCCACGGAGTAAGATTAAGATTTACAGAAATAAGAGAACAGGAAAAGCCCAGAGGCAAAAGACAGATGGGTTAAGTTTAAGTTAAGAAATACTGGCAAGAAACAAGCCAAGTTAAGGCCAGGCATTTACAATTATGAATAAGCTCTGTGTGTGATTTATTTGGGAGCTGGGTGGCAGGCCCCCCAAAAAGAACAAAAACAAAAAACAACACCCCAACTTAAGAATGAATAACAATAAAATCTTTTTTAAAAAATGTAACCTTTATCATAAAGTGTCAAGTAATATATGGAATATAAATACAATAAAACTTTAAAAGTATCCAACCAAGCTTTTATTTGGGTTTTATTGCAATCTACTTTTGGCAATAAGGGAAAAATGACCATAAGAACTCATCAGATTTTATTCAACAAAGCAGTTTTTCATGAATGCTTAAGGTCAGTGTATAGTCAGCTCAGCTTCCAGTATCAACTTGAGTACCTCATCATGGATATTTATGCCAGAATGATAACAGTAAGGCATTGCAAGATGCTACATTTTCTAAGATTAAACCATATTTTACATATTATAATTTTAGGATAGTAAAGTATACTAATACTCCACAATAAATAAGAATTTTTAAAAAGTGTTGCTTAGCCCTTGTTTAACAAAATTCCATTATTAGCTTATTCTTTAAGTACTCCAGTTAATAAAGATTTGATTGTACTTCAAGAACTCCGACTTTTGCAAACATTAAAAATTAGTTATTTGTGACTTGTTACATTGAAAACAAAGCTTTAAAGCACATCCACACTTGTCCTTAAAAGCATGTTTACATCAGATATAACTTCTTATGCCCAACACCACGGCTTACACGGCAAAGGAGTCACATCCCAGGACAGCTAGGTGGCAATCCTCCCACTCCACTGCCTCCAAAAAGCCACACTTGGCCTCAGTGTAAAAGTTATATTTTATTGCCATGCTACAAAATGTATGAAGTTGGCACTGACGGGAGATAAAGAACAAAGGGCAGGGAGGGGTGGAGGGCAAATGATGCTGTTACATACACAACAAGGTTTTATTTTAATTAACAGTGGTCAAGTTTTGCCAATACTAAAAATGCAAACCCAAAATTAAAATGCTGATATGAAACAGCATTAAAACACAATTTATGCATAGTACAGAATCACGTCTTTCATTAGAGAAATATGGAATGTTTAGAAAAGAAATTAACCATAGGGGTGAAATTCATATCTCATATACAATTTGGCAATGGTAGTCCCACTGTAGACAACTTTTATAGAAGAAAAATTAAAATCTAATAAGGTACCTTTATACAAAGTTGCTATATTTATGCCTTTATGTAGGAAAAAAACATTTTATAATGCAAATTAGGACATACAATAATCTTACATTATTATACAATGTAATGAAAATAGAAACATAACACAACATTTATCCTTTATAAAACATCTATTTGCATTTACTAATGCAAATGTGGCACCCTGGTGACTACCGTACTATTGATCCCAGCCTGTTTCCATGCTGTCTTGTACAATTGCCAGAGAAATTCAACTACAGGATGCTAGAAAAGAACTGTTACACCCTGAAAGATGAGGAAGCAGGAATGGGGAACAGGCAGCAAGAAGACAGGGTGCTGGTCTGGGCAGAGTACATTGTGATAGGTCTGAATACTTTCATTTGTTAACTTTTCAAGCCAAAATGTTTCCTATACATTCTGTAATTTCGTACCAATGCCTTGACTCAAATTTGGCAAACATTAAGGAAAAAGTAAATAGTACCATATAGTTCACATCAGAAATATGAATGAGATGCCAATACATTACTTCTGAATGATGTCTCTGATGTTATGTCTATTTCAAGAATATTTATATATATATATATATATATTTATACATACACACTACACATTGCACAAAACACTTGGGCATTATGGGTAGAAAAGAGCACAGGGGAAACTGGGAAGTACTTTTTAGCTTGTTAAAACCTTTACCTTGAGGCAAATACATGGTGGCACATTGTTGGAGAATTATGAAAACATAAGGCCCCTGTCCCATTTTTAATAGAACATTATTGAGGTACATTTTTATATGCTGTGCCACAGATCTGAGGTGGGAGCAGTAGGGAGAATAAACACACATTAGTCTGACTTATAACATTGTAGGGGTCAACATTAATGACTGTCATGACGAAGATTGCTTGGCAAAGTTTAAGTCCCAACCATGATTTATTCTGGATCTACTGAGAAGTGAAAACTTTTTGCTGAGTCTTTAAGAGTAAAGTGCATGTCTCATCACTCCACAGCAGCAGGATATACAAGGAACTATTTGCCAATCTCCTGGGAAGGAGGGAGGGAAGGAGGGAGGGAGGGAGGGAGGGAGGGAGAGAAGGAAGGCACCATATTTTCATTTTTCAAAGGAAGATGAAACTGAGAAGTAAGACATTCAGAAAAACACTAGCAATCCCCCTATCACTTTTCACCCCTGGTCTGGGAAAAATGTTGTCTGATCTATATGGATAAAAACGGATTTTCTTCAGGAAAAACAAGGGAGCGAGGATTCTATTTCTAAAACCAAAAAGTAGGATCTCATGGTCTAATCAATAAAACCAGTTATCCAAAATTAGGTTTGTCTCAGAAAATCTGAGACATATGGCCACCAATATGTGCCAATAAAATATCTCACTTTAAAATTCAAATAGTAATAGGTACATTCTTCCAGGACAGAGCTTAATGCCCATTATGAGACTACTGTAAAGGGCAGTGGTATTCTAAATGACTGATTAAATAGCAACAAAGGTAATTTCCAGAAGACATCTAGAAATTACCACCACCTGTTTAACTCTTCCTAATCAATATTCACATAGTACCCTAAAATCAAATGTTTAGCAGACAAATTGGTCCCATTTTTATTCTTAACCATATACTTTTTAAAGCATAAACTGTAGTGATTATAGGAGAGTCACCAAAGAACTGTAAAATTGAATTCAGTTCTGAAGGGAAACGCAGAGAGAACAAAGAAAAGAAAGAAGAAACCATGCAGCCTCCAGCATGACCAAACAGACCAGCCCTCTCTCTCCCTGGAGAGCTGGGCTATCCTGACGCTGGTACAGAGGGAACCGTGTGCACTGTAGCCATCAGTTCTTACCACATTCAAAAACCCCCACTGGCATTTGGCACAATTAGCAATCCACTCAGAAGAAAGAACAAACAGAACAGCATATTAGACATGAACTCTGCACATCTAGCCATTGCTCTCTTAGAGAGAACAGTGAACATTTCAGTAAGCACCAAGTTTACAGAGGAAACAAGAAGGAAAAAGAAAATTCTGCTATAAACCAATGGCACTAAAAAACGATGAAGACAACACTTTTATTTTATTTTCATAATGGCCCCACTCTACTGCTAATCTGTTCACTGTTGTGTGATGAGTTCCTGAATACACTGAATGTTCTATGACTGAAACCTTTTCTTGTTAAATCAGTCTTAGTCACACCTGGTATATCCAGATCATGATATAAAACTTCCTCAATGTTAGAGAAAAAAGTAAAATATTTTGTAAGGCTGCCTGTCCTTCCACCCTTCTCTTTATTCTACAGTGGGTTGGGAATTTGGAGCATTCTTGATTTTCAAGAGTTCGACATCAGTTTCTATCAACTTCAGTTCATTTCAGATCCTCAATTACAACATAATCACACTGCGTCCAGCCTTCCCAGTACCTGCTATGCTGGCAACAATATCAACAGCTCACCAAAACCAGGAACTACTGAGAGCGAGCCTAGCT
The DNA here is from genome assembly GCF_007827085.1 of Peromyscus californicus insignis. Lineage (NCBI taxonomy): Eukaryota > Metazoa > Chordata > Mammalia > Rodentia > Cricetidae > Peromyscus > Peromyscus californicus. The sequence goes on from NW_026294535.1 coordinate 34,116,705, forward strand.
CCCTGGAAAGGCCAGCGGAGCCCGGCACAGCGGAGTGGACAGAGCAGGACTGTAGTCATGCCACTGAGGCAATCCCTGTTAAAGTGCTGGGGATGCGCCCACAGGGAGGATGGCACCTTTGGGGAACTCACATGCTTCAGAGTATCTTCCTTTTCTTCTCGGCAACTGAAGAGATCATAGGAATGACGACGTTTAAAATCGAGACAATGGTTTTTCTTCAAGCTGACAAGTAGACAGCAGATAAATAAATACTGGACAAGAGCAAGCCTGTCAGAAAATAACAGTCAGCTCCAAATGGACCTTCAAGACCCTAACTGGACAAAAATGCAGACTAAGTAACAACAGACACACACTCCCATGCCAAAGTGATACACAAACTCAAAAACTGTATTGTAAATTGAGAAAGACGTTACAAAACAAAGACAACCCAAACACCAAAGGGGAAAAACAAAACAAAAAACCTGAAGCTAAATGGGAATTTCATGGCACAAATGTCTCCAGCAAACAATGTGCTGCCAATAACCTATCCAAGAGAAACGCCAACAGATCATGGTGTAGATTTTTCAAATGTTTCTGGGTAAAGTGACCTGAGACTGATTCCTAAACCCACCATCATTCTGAGTATGATATCTGGACATGCCCTTCAAATGACACCATGAGATGAGTAAACAAAACGTTGTCTCCTGTCTGCCTTCCAATACATAACTATATTCATGATACTGGACTCTTTCTAGTAACACTGAAGACAGAGGAGCTGACTGGTACGAAAGGAGGTGTGGTTCTTTTGTTTCTTTCTTTTTTTTTGGCCCAAGTCAAAAAGCCTTTAATTAATGAAATAAGATTCCTCGTGTTCCATGCTGGAGACCATACACTGTGAGCAGTGAATCCTACCTTCAAAGCCTAGAGTTATGTCAGCAATGCACATTATCAAGAGACTTTATGAAAGGTTGACATGCCAACACAACTTAGACGTGAAAGATATGCATATGTCCTGGATATGGAATAAAAAACAACCAGCATGTCATTCACTTCAAATCTCATTTTAAATAGGCACTGTGAAAATGGGAATGCTGCTGTACAATAATGAGTAGAATATAATGAAACTAGTGTTCTTTAAGGAGTACCTGCTCTACATTAATTCCCTTTAAAGATGCACAAGAACTATTCAGAAAACAACGGAGCAGTCTATAAAGGAGTTAGTGTAGAAATGACAGTGAAGCATCGCATCTTCATTTTAAAAACTTCACGACGGTGCAAATGACGTAATGCTCTCCAGGCTCACATGGGCAGGTCAGTACTATTATGTCTAGTTTTCCTAGATGTCCCGTCGTCTCGTGGTAGTGCTTTCTGCAAGTTGGACATAGCAGCAGTCCTCTCGATGTCTATCACGGCATACAGCTCCGTGCGTCTGGTGGGGGTCTGTGGAAGGGGAGTGGTAGGAGTCTTTGGAGTCTGAGGGTTGTCGGAGTCACTGCCGCCTTCCAAATCCACCTGGATGTAATTGAGCTGCCTGTGCTCTAAGCTGGGGCGCCTGACATCAAAGTTAAAGACTGTCGGGGTACAGTCCCGACGCCTCGAATAGTCTATTTTGTGAGCACTTGCTGGTACAGTTACATTCTCTGTATTAACATAGTTATGCATTGGGTCCAGATTATTATGGTAGCCATTTAGAGATGGCGTCTTTGGTCCTAAATTGTCATCTTCATCCCTACTTAGCTTGCGGGCTTCCCAAACAGGAGGCAAAGATGGTAGATTCTCATAGTTTAACAACGCAGTCCTTCTCTGAGCGGAGTTGTTGATGTTCTGAGTATCGGAGGTACTGGTAGATGTCAGACGACCTCTTCGGACCCCTGAGGCACTAGGGATAGATAGCCCGTTTATATTTTCATACACCAGTTTGTTAACGGAGGGGGCATCTCTCCGTTCGTCACTGTCATAGCCAGTGTCCCACTCGGCGCTGTTCGCACCACTTCCGCTAACTTGGTCTCTTCCCAGCTGCTCCAGTTTCTCCTTTTCCATTAACTGCTTCTGAACAGGGGTCGGTCCTAACACGAACTTGACTCCTTCGGGTTTAAGAAGAACCTGAGGGTCCCTGTCTTCAGTGTTACTTGGTTCTTCTTTTGGTGTATTGCTTTCAGCATTAGAAACTCTTGCCTCCGGGGGCACATGCACGCTTGCACGGTTTTTTCGCTCTTCTTGCACACCTGTAGTGTTAACATAAGTATGTACCTAGAAAGAAAACAAAGCCAATCAGTCAAGTGTAAAGCACAGAGCAAAAATAGTTTGATTAATGAAGGAGCTAGAAAGATGGCTCAGTGGTTAAGCACTCAGCTGCTAGAGGACCTGAGTTCACAATTCCTAGCACCCACATGACAGCTCACAACTGTCTGTAACTCCAACGCCTCCTTTTAGCCCCTACAGGCACTCCACACATGGGCTGCAGACATACACACAGGCAAAATGCCTATCTATACACATAAAATTTTTTAAAAAAGATCTTAGTCATGTTAATTCATTTTATTTATTTATTGACAGGGTCTCACTGTGCAGCCCAGGTTAGCATCAAACTAGACCCAATACCGCTCCTTCCCAAATGCTTGTGCCACCATTCCTAGCTTACCTAAGTGAATCTTGTTACTTCCTCTTTAAATATACTGTTACCTTAAAACTTTTGCACCTATTTTTTACCTAATAAAAAGATTGGAGGAGAGGAAAGAATGCAGAAATCTTTTAATTTGTAAAAAAGGAATAACTACTTTAAAATAACACACAGCATTATATTTATACAGTATTGTATTGATCATGGTGACACATACCTATAATTTTGGTACTCTGGAGGCAGAGGCAGGAAGATAGCTAAGTTTGAGGCTATCATAGGCTACATAACAAGACCCTATTTCAAAAAAGGGGGAAGGAAGGAAAGGAAGGAAGGAAGGAAGGAGGGAGGGAAGGAAGGAAGGAAATGGAATGGAAGGAGAACAGAATGGAAGGAGAACAGAATGAAACAGGATTATCATTTTGTAGCTGGTTTAGAAAACCTTGCTAAGAGCTGGGCGGTGGTGGCACATGCCTTTAATCCCAGCACTCAGGAGGCAGAGCCAGACAGATCTCTGTGAGTTCGAGGCCAGCCTGGTCTACAGAGCGAGTTCCAGGGAAGGCGCAAAGCTACACAGAGAAACCTTGTCTCGAAAAACCAAAATATGTGTGTGTGTGTGTGTGTGTGTGTGTGTGTGTGTGTGTGTGTGTGTATGTATGTATGCCACCCAGGAAGACACCACTACTAATTAGGAAAGCTCAGTGGTAATTTAGAAAGACAATCTAAAGAGATCTGGAAGACTAAACCTAAAAATTTTAGGATTCAAAATGAAATGCAAAACTGAGGAAAATGTAATTATAGTAAATATTATAAAATGTTTACTACATAAAGAACACAAAGAAATTACTTTAAAAACACTAAAAATCCCTTACTGACAAATGATCATATAACTTACAAAGATAAACTTATCTGATAATATAAAACTGTTCAAACAAATACTTGGTTCCACATAGTGAGGAAAACTAAATGACTCCAAGCAACTTCAACAGCAAAACCTACCCTTCTATCTGTAGTTCACTGATAACAAAGAAGAAAACATCAAAAGCAGCATCAACTGTTAACCCACCGAGAACCGACTGAGTCTGTCTTTCTTCATCGACAGACGGACCTCTCTATGGACACATAAACTACTCGGAAGTTTCTTCAATCCCAGCACTCAGGAGGCAGAAGCAGGCAGATCTCTCTGGGAGTCCAAGGCCAGCCTGGTCCACATAGTGAGTTCCAGGCAAGCCAGAGCTCCCTAGTGAGACCCTTTCTCAAAACAAAGTTAAGTTCCCTAACATCTGTACATATTTCAGCACAGGCTAGCAAATACAGGCCATTTCTTCAATTTTCAAGCAGAAGTAATTCACAATGGAAGTTGTAATTCATACTGAATAAAAGCTCCAAGTATTAACCCACAACACTTCACTCCACAGAGGGTTCTGCGGTCACACAGTGGCAGCTGCTTACCTGTTCCTCAGCCACAAGCAAAGGATGTGTAGACTCTTCACCGACTGAGGGTAAGCGAGCACTTCCCACAGAAGGATGCCGGCTGGAGGGGTGGGAGGAGGCATCTCCAAATGAGGGGTAGCGGGGATATCCATTAGGTAAGTTCTGAGCAGCAAACCCTGGAGCTGAGTTTGTGTTTATTGAGTTGAGGAGAAAGACAGGATATGGGAGTAGGGTAGAGAATAAAAATGAGTGAGAATCTAATCCGCACCAAGTTAGTGAGACATTCCTGTCAGGACATACAGACACTAGAACACAGAGAGCAGCTCACCCAGTCTTACTGCATCAGCTACTGTTCTTTCTGGCAGTGCTGGTGATAAAGGATCTGCCTGCCCACCCCCCCACCCCCCCACACACACACAGTCGGGCATTCTGACACTGAGCTATACTCCTGGCTTTTAAGTCACATTTTAGGTAATGTGCGATAATTAATGTTTTCACTTTAAAAATGTTTGTAGCTAAAGCTAACAGGGGTTTTGTTGATGATCACCATTTCTGACTGTTACAGATTAAATATCCATAACCTGTATCTTATAAATGTCTGACATGCAAAATGAGAGGGAATATGGCTACTTACTTGTGGGTGTTCGAGGTGTTCGAGGGACTTCCAATTCTGTCTGATGATTATTCCTTTCTACAACTGGCTCTTCCACCACATTTATACTATTATTTTGCATTATCTCTTGCAACATGTTAAATAATTCTTCTGCACGGGCACACTTAAAAGCAAAGATTCCTACAAATATAAATCAAGAGGGATGCAATGCTCTCAGCTACTGCTCCAGCACCATGCGTGCAAAACCTGCTCCCTGCCGTGAGGACAACTGTAAGCAAGCCCACAGCGAAATGCTTTCCTTTATAAGGTCTGCCTTGGTCACGGTGTCTCTTCACAGCAATAGAATAGTGACTAAGACAGCAGCCTAATGTGCCAACAGCAAGAAATAACTTCTGAGAAATAAATTACTATGCCTTATTTCAAGGCAGAGAGCTGTAAAGTTCTCAGATAATTTTTGTTTGTTGAACGGATGTTTCAGGGCAGAGCAAAGGGGATCTGCACATAGAAGCTTTAACAGCAGGGGGCCCAGTCACCAGTAACAAAGCAATGCTTTGCCACTGAACAGGCCTGGCTGGAGGTATAATTATTTCCTTGTTCATTGTCACAATTCTTTTTTTTTTTTTTTTTTTTTTTGGTTTTTTTGAGACAGGGTTTCTCTGTGTAGCTTTGCGCCTTTCCTGGGACTCACGTGGTAGCCCAGGCTGGCCTCGAACTCACAGAGATCCGCCTGGCTCTGCCTCCCGAGTGCTGGGATTAAAGGCGTGCGCCACCACCGCCCGGCCATTGTCACAATTCTATAAGGCAGGTACTATCAGTCCCCCTTTACAAAATTCCAGTAAAAGGCACATAACTTGCCAAGGTCACTCTACTAGTAGGGAGCCAAAATTATCATCATCATTATTAATAAATTAATAACCATGTTCTATCTGACTCCATTGTTTACATTCTTTGCCCAAGAAGTTAGAACCAAAAATGACACTTAGCCATTTTATTTCTACCATGGACAAAGTGTTTAGTGCATGCTTGATAAATGAATTCACAATTAATCTGCTTTCTCCGCCCCCCCCCCCCCCCCCCCAGATAGGGTTTCTCTGTGTAGCCCTGGCTATCCTTGAACTCACAGAGATCCACCTGCCTCTGTCTCTTGAGTGCTGAGATTAAAGATGTGCACCACCAAGCCTGGCCATAATTTACCTTCTTTTTAAACCGTCCCTGTTTGGGAGTTTTGTGGGTTATTTATTTATTTATTGGCACAGGGTCTTCCACTTGGAGTTTGCTATGTAGAATTGCAGCAATCCTCCTGCTTCTATCTCCCAAGTGCTAGGTGTACAAGCATGTGTTACCATTCCAGTCTTTCCTTCAGAAATGAAACGCTATACACAGAGTAACTGATAACTGCAGGAAATAAAGGCTTTCCCTACCTTGTCCAGTCTGACACCTTCGACCACTTTCAAAAGAAAAGAGATTGGAGTCATAGCCATATCGTCGCAGGCAGAGGTAGTGCCATTTTACTGAGTCGCGTTTACGGGTGTATAGAATCAGTTCTGTGTCTGTGAGCTCCATTATGCCAGAGCCTAGCTCATTCCCATCATCATCCACATTAATGACCTAAAAAGAAGCAATAGTAATGTGAACATTTCACCAACTTTCAGAAAAAATGCACTGCTGATAATTATATTAGCTTTTTTCTCACTAGCTAGTTTACCCGCCTGTCAATGTGTGTAGGGCATGAACTATGTAACAATAAAATAATAAATAAAGAGTTTACATTACCACTGGAGAAATCAGATACAAACACCAAGTCAAACTCTATTTGATTAGCTGATAAGTGAATGCAACAGAGACTATACAGGCAGCAACAACTGCCTGAGGTGGCTGAAGAAAACAAGGAGGATCTTCAACTAGACTCGAGCATGATTAACTTTAGAGAGGGAATCCGGTAAGAGGGAAATCTGGTGGCTCACAAGATACAAACACAACATGAAGACACAATGCTGAAACAGAGGAAAGTAAGTACCTTTAAAGAGACCAATTAAGATAGGCCCAAAGTCCATCTAAGGAAAGGACTGTACTGCTGAGCTCCAGACCCCGCCCCCTACAGACGGCTGGGTGAAGGCTCGGTGGTAGAGCCCTGGACTAGCACACATGAGGCCCTGGCTCCATTACTAGTGCTGCCAGCAGAGAACACAGCCAAAGACTGAGACCGAAGGGTCGTATTTGTGGAGAAGGTGTTATGCTCCTGGGGCACAGACAGGTGATTGGCTTGTACTTTCCCCATTTAATCTTTGTAACAACCCTAGACTACAGGTCTCCATTGAACCAATGGAGGTAAGACTTACTAATCATACAAACTGCCCAAGAGCACAAAGCTGTTAAGTAACAGAGCTGGAAGCCACACAAGGTACATGCCATCCAGAAGCTAAAACATAACACACCCAGGGTGGATTGTAAGTGACACTAAATAGCTCTGGGATCATTTAGCCTATGTTAGCACAGGTTACTGAAGGATGGACGAGGACTAAGTATATGGCAACCACGGGATGGCTCTCAGGTGACTGCAAGTGCAATGAAGAAATCAAGCCAGACGGAAGCACAACCCGACGGTCCCAGCTAGAGCAGAAAAGAGGAGGACTGGGCTACAAGGCAGCCTTGGGTATGCCGTGAGACCATCTTATAGAGAAAAAAATGGCTGGGCATGGTGGTGCAGACCTTTAATCCCAGCTTTCAGGAGGCAGAAGCAGGCAGATCTCTGAGTTTGAGGCCAGCCTGGGCTACAAAGCGAGTCCCAGGACAGCCAGGGCTGTTACACAGAGAAACCCTGTCTCAAAAAAACCAAACCAACCAAAACAAAATAAAATAAAAAAACCAAACACCAAAAACAAACAAACAAACAAAAAACAAATAAAAAAACAAACAAAAAAGTCATCTAAGCATGCATGCAGATGTCTAAATGATAGTGCTACAGTCTGGATCGTAAGTATCTCCCTCAGGCTTAAGTGTTCAAGGCACAGACCCGGTCTGTAGCACCGCTTATAAAGCGTCAAAACCTTAAAAAGACGGGGTCTTCTCGTGAGGGTGGGTACGTGCATGAAGAAGACCCAGCTGTGTCTTGTTCTGTGTCCTGATGTGCTACTGCACCGCTGTCCTGTAGCAGTGGTTACTGGATCATGTGCTGGAACCTCCACGACTGACCCGAAATAAAACTGTCTTCAACATCAGTCTTCACTACAGTGACAGAAAGCTGACACGTGACAGGACTACAGGACAACTGTAAGATGACATTCTAAAGAAATGATAACCACAACTGTGTGGTGACCTGGACACAAAGGGCCCCAGGAAAACTAAGGAGAGTCCTATCATGGTTTGTTCCCCTAGCCTGGTCAGCACTGTGGCAGTGCCGGGGTGGCAGGACTGACTTTGAAGAGGTGGGCATCTGGGAGGTCCTCGGGTCACTGGGGGTGTGCCCTCACAAGGGCTCAACATAGGACCTGTGAGACTCCAGACAGTCCCCGGTGTCGCGTCCGCCTTGACCAGCAAGGAAGACGCGACGCCAGGCTCTTCTCCAAGCAGTTTATTCAGGAACCTTGAACAATCTTCTGACCCCGGGGAAAGCCATCTTCTTCTTCTTCTCTCTCACTCTCACTCACTCTCACACTCACACTCACTCGCGCGCAGCGCGCGCGCGCGCGCGCCCTCAAAAGTCAGCCCACGCCCTTTATAGCCACTGGGCAATCAACCCCGTGGTGCCACGTGGACAATGCCGCTAGGGTCAGACATACGCAAGCAAGCCGGATTAGGTCCAGGTGTGCAGAAGCAAGCCAGATCCTAGCCTTAGCCAAATAAGGAGCACCTGCCATCGGGAAGGCAGAAGCCAGACCCGCGCCATCTTTGAGGCACGGTCGTGCACGGCTCTCTACACCCCGGTCTCTCTGAGTCCTGCTCATGCAGACCACTGTGATACTATACCACAACAAGGCAATCTAGTAGAGGGCTCTTTGGTCAGGGCCAGTGCTATGCTGACTGAACTTTTCTATTCAAGGTGTGAGCTAGACAAACTTCTTTTCTTTGTTGAGTATTTAGATGGAGGCATTTGTTACAGTAATGAGAAATGGACTAGCAATCCATATTGTTGGTAAGAAAGTGTCATCATTTACTCAAGAAAAGGTGGACTGGGGAAAAGGGGGAGAAAAAAAAGGCTCTGGGTAATAAAAAGAAAGAAGGCAAGATAAATTAAGTGTTCGAGTACATCCAAGTAGACAGAAGAAGAAAACAAAGTTCTGTTGGTTTACTGACCTTAAACTTGTTCCGATGGTTATCTGGGACAGTGTCTTTATCTGGACAGCTACAACAGCTACCCATGGCTTCTTCAGAAGACCATGTGAGCACTGCACAGAAAATAATTTGAAGAAAATTACTATATCAGGATACAAAACTGCAAAACAGGAAAAGACTAGAAAGCACCCCACACAGGCATGATACTTTGATGAAGAAAATAAAGCCCAATGGTGTTAATGTTTAGAACTAAATTTCATTCAACTAGTTGGTCAATTCTGCTTGGTGAGAATAAATTATATAAGGTATAGGGCACAGAAACTCACATTTCCAGTTTAATTTATAAAGGTCTGATTATTCTAAAACCATGTACCACTACCTAAACAATTACCTTACAGTTATTCAATACTTAATCAAGAAACTAATCTTTTATGGCTTATCAGAAATTTCATGTCCACCCTTAAAAAAAAAAGCTGGCATGTGGCACACGCTTTTAATCCTGGCAGAGACAGGCAGCTGAGTCTGAAGCCAGACTGATTTATACAGTGAGTTCCAGGCACACGCACGCACGCGCGCACACACACACGCGCACACACACACACACACACACACACACACACACAATTTTTTAAAAAGGATGCTATACTTTTAGCTAACAGGTATTTTGATTCTTATTACTCGGTGTAGTCCCTTTTACGTATCCTACTAGACATGAGTTCATTGACAAGCAACATACAACACCAACTTTTAAACAGTACATTAGTAAGAAAGAAGGTCAACTCAAAATTCAACCAGTAGATTAAAGCACACAACCCTGGCCAACCTGACATCCTTTGTCTATTTAATCCTTTGCCACAGAAGGTCAAAAAAGGTTACAGAGATGACAATAAGTGTTCAAGAGCATTCCAAATAAACATAGGAGAATGTCAAAGCATTAATTCTAAACAAAGCAGAGGAACAGAATACATTTGCCATTTGCTACATAGGGTAGGGAAAGACGCACAGGAGCCACACAGCATTACAAATACAGATCTGATTGAAACCGTTTAAATTCAGTGTTTTGTTTTTCTTAACCACTTTCAGGTTTAAAAACCAAAACTGCCTTCTGCCTTGGTCAAACTACCCTACCTCTAGTTAGAATAAACAAACTACCATTCCCGACATCAGCTTATTGTCCCACAGCCTTCCACATCAGCTGTGGGCAGCTTCCCTTTTCCAAGATGAAACTTTTCCTGGCCCCACCTACTAGGTTAACTTGAATTCTCACACATCCGCATCCAAGCACCCCAGGCTGTGCAATAGCACAGCACCTACCATGCCTTGTCTTTAGCAGACACTGTGGCCAGCTATCCACGTATATACTTTTCTCCCTCCACTATGAGCTCCTTACTCGTCCTCGCACACCTAGTGCTCAACACTATATAGGTCCTTTAGGCCAACCGTGAACATAATGAACTACACTACACTAAGGTAAAGAATGCTGGACAATTATGATTAAGATGAAAAATTGTACTAGCATATAAACCTAAAGAAATGAGAAGCTGCAGCGTTCCCGCAGCACAGCAGCGGGGTCTGGTATGGTGCTTTGGGTGCCAGTCAACTGACTCACTGTGCTGGGATCATGGCAGACAGGTATCCTGTCTTCTTCATTCTCTAGGGTACATGTTCCACAGATGTTTTCAGTTTTTACTGACAAGGGTTAAATTATTAAATGAGAAAAATACGTTTAAGTTTACAAAAAGTGTAATTGATAGAAACATTCTGAAAATCTAAAAATTATATGGCATTCTTTCCCTGACCTCCTTAAGCACATTCATTTTACCCATGAAAGGGAGCTCGTCAGATGTGTACTTAAAATTCATCTGCCTGCAGGACACATGTAAGTAGGAGATGAACTCAGAAATTAGCAGATTTAAAACTGAAATAGGATGAAGACCTAATGTCGAAGCAGCAATGGGTACGAAGAAGAAAGTGATGAACTTAAAGGACAAGGGTGGCAGTGCTGGGAGGCTGGCTTGGCAGAAATGGGCAGAAAGCAAGTGTCCACCATGCAGATGATTAGTAAAGTTCCGTAGCCCGAGATGCTTCAGCTGCAAGTCACGATGGCCTCGGCTTCAGTTATCCTAACCTCAGGTTGCAGACAACAGCCAAAGACATACAAATGAGCTAAATGTGTAAACGTGGTTCTGAGGGAGCATCTTAGAAATATCATAATGTGGCCGGGCGGTGGTGGCGCACACCTTTAATCCCAGCACTCGGGAGGCAGAGCCAGGCGGATCTCTGTGAGTTCGAGGCCACCCTGGTCTACAGAGTGAGTTCCAGGAAAGGCGCAAAGCTACACAGAGAAACCCTGTCTTGAAAGCAAAACAAAAATCAAAACAAAAAAAAAAAACCCAAAACAAAACAAAAGACAAAAAAGAAATATCATAATGCACAGAACATTAAAGCTGTAAGAGAGAAGGAAGGCTGGGGCTGGAGATGGCTTAGCAGTTAAAAGCACTTACTACTCATGCAGAGGACCGAGGTTTGGTTCCCAGCACTCAGATGGTGGCTCACAATCACCTGTAACCCCAGTTCTAGAGGATCTGTTGCCGTCCTCTGACCTCTGAGGGCTCATGCAGGCAGGTGATACAGATACACACACCCAAGCATACACATAAAATAAGTATCCCCATCATGATGAGAGGGGACTGAACCTCTGAAATTGTGAAACAAGCTACCTCAATTAAATGCTTTCCTTTATAAGAGTTGCAGTGGTCATGGTGTCTCTTCACAGCAATAAAAACACAATTCTAACTGTCCTGTCTCAGACTTCCAAGCACTGAGCTTAGGGATGAGTACCACATGCACATATTCCCCTAAGACAGCAGACATTTAAAGAAGCAGGTTTACAATCAATGGGCCACAAAAAGATTTTTCTTAAATTTTATTTTTTAGGCTATTTTTTTTAAATTTTTATTTTATATGCATTGGTGTGAAGGTGTCAGATCTCCTGGAACTATAGTTACAGACAGTTGTGAGCTGCCATGTGGGTGCTGGGAATTGAACCTGGGTCCTCTGGAAGAGCAGCCAGTGCTCTTAACCACTGAGCCATCTCTCCAGCCCCCAGAAAAAGATTTTTCTTAAAATAGGGAGGGAAAGTGTTTGTGTGTGTGTGTGTGTGTGTGCGTGCGCACGCGCGCGCTAACTGACAGAGCAGGTTGAGGACCTAAAGAAGGTGAGTTACAGGGACCAAACTGAGGGGTCTACCGAGAGATGGCGACTGCCTTGTCCTCTAAAGCAAGAGACAAATAAATAAGAATGAGGGGACTAAAGAGATAGCTTCAGGATCAGATGCCTTCTTCTGGCCTCTACAGGCACAGGTATACCACACACACACACACACACACACACACACACACACACACACACGCACAAGAGAAAAGGGTAGACAGGTTCATAAATAAGCTGAAGTAGATGACATCTCCCATCTTAGGAAAGACAAGACAAGAGTTGTACAAGGGACCTGCAGAAACTGGTAAGAGTGAGTGACCAAGAAGTTCTTTGTAAAGATATGTGATGGTTTGAAAGAAAATGGCCCCCAAAGGGAGTGGCACTATTAGGAGGTGTGTCCTTGTTGGAGGAAGTGTGTCACTGTGGGGGCGGGCTTTGAGGTCTTTTTCTCAAGCTTCCCTCAGTGTGAGAGTCAGAAGACTTCCTGTTGCCTGCAAGATGTAGAACTGTCAGCTCCGGCATCACATCTGCCTGCACGCCGCCGTGCTCCCCATCATGATGAGAGGGGACTGAACCTCTGAAACAAGCTACCTCAATTAAATGCTTTCCTTTATAAGAGTTGCAGTGATCATGGTGTCTCTTCACAGCAATAAAAACCAAACTAAGACAGAAGTTGGTACCAGGGACTGGGGTATTGCTGTGAGAGGCCAAAGTGTGTGATTGGAGGAATTTGAACTTTGGTACTTTGGGTTAAGAAAGCACTGCTTAATGGGCCATCCGAGCAGGAGCATGGAAGACAGAGGTGCTGAGAGAGATCTGAACTGGGTGGGGGGGCACACTCAGGAGGTTTCAGAGAGGAGGTTTAGTGTGTGGCCCAGTGATGGTTCTTGTGGTATTTTGGTGAAGAAAGTGGCTGCCCTTGTCCAAAGAGCTGTCCAAGGCTAAAGTGAAGAACTTTGCATTAATTCCATTGGCAGAAGAAATCTCAAAAGGACCTAGAATACTCTGTCACGTGAATATTAGTGGTAACTCTAATGAAGATTTATAATTAAAAAGAGCAAGTAGAGCAGGGCAAATTACAAAATGTAAATTTTGAAGAGAAAAAGAGCACCAGGAAGTGGAATAAATCTAAATTCTGTGTTCAAGGAGATAAATGGATTAAGGAATGGAATAAAGGGAGTGGTGACCTCAGGGCAAGATCCCACCCAGCTGGTTTCCAACTTGTGGAAAGGAATTAAAGAAAAGTTTATATAGTCAGGTGTGGTGGTGCATGCCTTTAATCCCAGCACTGGGAAGGCAGAGGTTGGAGGATCTGACTTTGAGGCCAGCCTGGTCTACAGATCAAGTTCAAGGACAGCCAGGCTTAGGCAGTAAACAAAAACAGAAAGCTGGTGAATTAATTAAAACAAGGCGGCCATGATCCAGCCCTAGTAAGTAAGCAGCAGAACTTGGCAGCTTCAGCCATGTGGTTCTGGCTTTAGAGTTTATGACAGAAGAAACGGGTTACAGAAGTTGTCTCCACACCGAAGGATAGCTGATGAGGCCAGGCACATATTAGGGGTGTCCCAGAATGCAGGCCTCGAGAGGCCATTGTGTGAAGTTGTGAAGTTGCAGCCTGGATTGCCTTGGAGAACCCAAGATGTTAGAGATGGCAGAGTCGTGGGATACCTGCGGAGAAGAGATGCTAACAGGGAGCAGAACCAACCCAAGAGAAAGAAGTGTGTTGCAGTCAACAATCAGAGCGTTTTGACATTAGATGCGGAGATGCAGAGTTTAGAATTTGCCCATCTGATCTTGGGTCTTGCTGTGGTCCAGTATTTCCTGGATGTGCTCCCTTTCCTGGGTTTTGGGATGGTGATGCATATCCTGTGACATTATGTGGACATATGTGCTTTGCTTTTTTATTCTGATTTCTAGGTCACTTTGGACTCTGAAATACATTTAGGACTGTTATGGACTATGGGGACTTTTGAAGTTGGACTGAATGCATTTTTTGTGTTATGATATGGCTAGGAAAGTGGAATGTGGTGGTTTGAAAGAAAATGGCCTCCAAAGGGAGTGGCACTATTAGGAGGTGTGGCCTTGTTGGAGGAAGTGTGTCACTGTAGGGGTGGGATTTGAGGTCTTTTTCTCAAGCTTCCCTCAGTGTGAGAGTCAGAAGACTTCCTGTTGCCTGCAAGATGTAGGACTCTCGGCTCCAGCACCACGTCTGTCTGCACCCGCCGTGCTCCCCTCCATGATCATGATGGACTGAACCTCTGAAACTGTAAGTGAGCTACACCAATTAAATGTTTTCCTTATAAGAGTTGCCGTGGTCATAGTGTCTCTTCACAGCAATAAAAACCAAACTAAGACAGGATAGCTAGGTTTTTAGGTGAGACAATCTCAGCAGAGGATGAGGGACAAGATTAGGCCCTTTACTGGTGGCACTCAGCAGTCAGAGGGCTCATCTGACCTAGGGTGTGAGAGTAAGGGAGACAAAGAAGTGACAAAACATTGGTGATGAAGAGTGCTGGGCAGGGAAGAAGTCAAGGAGAGGCAGCCAGCAGTGAGAAGGAAGAAGGGAAGGAGGAGGGAGAGGCAGCCAGCAGTGAGAAGGAAGAAGGGAAGAAGTCAAGGAGAGGCAGCCAGCAGTGAGAAGGAAGAAGGGAAGGAGGAGGGAGAGGCAGCCAGCAGTGAGAAGGAAGAAGGGAAGGAGGAGGGAGAGGCACAGAACAGGACCAGTTTGGACATGACAGGAGCAGAGGCTCCGTCCTTGTGAGGAGCTCCAGCCACTGAACACAGGCAGTAGTTCACATTCCAGCTTTGGGAAAGAGACCTGTTTAGAAATGGAATTTAACCCACATGGCAGCTCACAACTGTCGGTGACTCCAGTTCCAGGGGATCCGACACCCTCACACAGAATAGATACAGGCAAAGCACCAATGCACAAGAAATAGATAAATCAATCTTAAGAAAAAACAAAGAAACGGAATGTAGTGTTTTGACAATCTTGTTGATGTGCACAATGCACTCTGGTTGTTCTAGTCTTCTCCATCTCCTCATCCTCCTTCCACTTGTCTGTTCCTGGACTCTGACCTTGGTGTGACTCCTTCAGTTTAGCCAGGACCATACCCGGGACTACCGGACTGGGACTAGCACTGGAAGCTGCCAGGGTCACCAGCGCATGACAACTGAAGGTAACGATTCCTCCTCTCTCTGACTCCATCAGTAAGAAATAGTTCTGCAGCGAAGAGCGGGGGCCCTGAGCCCCTCCTCCACCCATGCCTGCTGTGGACAAGCCCATTCTTGTGTGGACCCAGAGCGGACCTTCAGAGTTGGTGAGAGCTCCTGACTGCAATGGCTGTGTATTGCCCAAAGATGTGAAATTTCCATTCAAATCTCCGAGGCCCTCCTTCTGACCTACAGTCTCATGGGCAAAGGGAAAGGCGAGGTGCTGGATAGTTTCCATTTCTGAAGAGCAGATTAGTATCTGGAGGCCACATCTCAGTTATGACACCTCATAATATTCACTGGCATTTTAAACACTGAATAAAGAACCATGTGCTCTCATGAGTACATTTCTCCAGAACTCAGTGCATATGTAAGAGATCTTATGCTCCCCCAGGACAACATTGACATCTAAGTACATTCAATAACAACAGGTAGCTTTCTTGTCTGCGATTAACTTCCACACGCTGCCTGAATATTCTACACTGGGATATTCTGTGTTTGTTTAATTAAAGCCATTTGCATTTATTTTCTGGGAATGGGGGAGTCAGTAAATCAAGACACAACATGACTGCACTCAACAAAACACTATTAAGTTGATTGGTCCTTTCTTTTAAGGTAAATTTCAACTTACCTAGATCTGGCCATTAATATTGTTAGCCTCTGATGCTGCATCAGGAGATTAATCATATTTCAAAATACAATGTCTTCGTCTGCTAAATTAACCTAGAAGTAACAGAAAAAAAAATTAATCTCTTTCTGGCAGTTGAACCCAGGACCTCATACAGTTTAAGTACATGTTCTTTTTCTTTTCTTTCTTTCTTTCTTTTTTTTCTTTTTGTTTTTTTGAGACAAGGTTTCTCTGTGTAACAGCCCTGACTGTGCTGGAACTCACTTTGCAGACCAGGCTGGCCTTGAACTCACAGAGACTCGCCTGACTCTGCCTCCTGAGTGCTGGGGTTAAAGGCGTGCACCACCAAGTCCAGCTTTGAGTACACATTCTTAACCACTGAAGAACACACCCGGCCCTGAGACGTCATTTAAGATAAAAGTTCTCACTCTGAGGCTTCTGGTAGCACTACTATACTAGTTCAGCTGACCTATATAAACAAACTCGAGTATCTACAATATTGATTTAAAATTACTTAATATTAACAATGTATGCACCTAAGTTCTTTGATGGCTCTGGCTTCTCTACTACAGCTACCATACTGGCTGGTTCACGTCTCTAAACAGACACCTCTGCTGTAACTATGACTCCTTTCTAGACCTAAAGTCCTGTTTAAGCCTGCAGTACATGAACCCTGCATTCTTGGTGATTCTTCCTAAAACTCAAAGACTCCTTTAGAAACCAGCTCTGTATCTTCTATTCCATAAGACACACACACACACACACACACACACACACACACACACACACACACACACACACACACACACACACACCCTATTCCCACCCCCAACCATCCCCACTCCCCGCCCAGAGCCAGGGGAGATTAACCAATCTGAAAGCTGATGAAACAAAAACATCTCAGCTGGGCAGTGGTGCTCGCCTTTAATCCCAGCACTGGGAGGCAGAGGAAGGTGGATCTCTTTGAGTTTGAGGCAAGCCTGGTCTACAGGGTGAGTTCCAGAACAGACAGGGCTATTACACAGAGAAACCGTCTCAAAAACAAAACAAAACAACAACAAAAAGAAAAACCTTCCAAAGAGTCACAGAATAAGATAGTCTAACAATAAATTAGTCTACAGCCATAAGAGAATTCCCACTGGGCGGTGGTGGTGCGCCCCTTTAATCCCAGCACTCAGGAGCCAGAGCCAGGAGGATCTCTGAGTTCGAGGCCAGCCTGGTCTACTGAGTGAAATCCAGGACAGGCACCAAAACAACACAGAGAAACCTTGTTTCAAAAAACAAACAAAAAAAAAACAACAACAAAAAGAGAGAATTCCCTGTATCCTTGTAAATTTACTGATCAATCTGTTTACAACAGAAGACGCGATCAAACTCACCCAAGCAGAGAGGTACTTAGTGAACACCTACATTGTATCTATCAGGTACTGTATCAGAGCCTCCAGAGGATCCCATCTTGACCTACATACTAAGCAGAGTTCACAAGCAGATGGTATTCAAAAGAAGCACTTCCAAACTCACATACTTAGAGATAATCAATAATTCCAAATCTGACTTCAAATACCTGTACATAAAACAAGCACACCAGGTACTTGCTTGCATCCTCATGGAGGAGGATGCAGAACAGCCCAGAATCGCTTTTAGCACAGCTTCTTGCTTGTGCTATTAAGACGGGGGCCTTGCTAGACAGTCTAAGGCTTAGACTTAACAGAAATTCTCAACTTGTGGGTCATACATTCTTTGGGATCACATATCAGATATTTACATTATGATAACAGTAGCAAAATTACAATTATGAAGTAGCAATGAAAATAATTTTATGGTTGTGGGTCAGTACAACATGAGGAACTGTATTAAAGGGTCACAGGCCGCGGTGGTGACGCACGCCTTTAATCCCAGCACTTGGGAGGCAGAGCCAGGTGGATCTCTGTGAGTTCGAGGCCAGCCTGGACTACCAAGTGAGTTCCAGGAAAAGGCACAAAGCTACACAGAGAAACCCTGTCTTGAAAAACCAAAAAAAAAAAAAATAATAATAATAAATAAATAAATAAATAAAATAAAATAAAATAAAAATAAAGGGTCACAGCATTATGAAGGTTGAGAGCCACTGCTATAAGCTATCCTATATATATATATATATATATATATATATATATATATATATATTCCAGGCTGGCCTCAAATTGTCTTCCTATTCTGGCCTCCCTAGTACTGGGATTATGAGCACACACCACCATATCTGGATAATATGGCTTCTTAAAAACTATAGGTCTATAGGGGAGTCTCAAAATTTTGACAACAATAAAAGGGGATTTGTTTTGTTTTGTTAATATATTTTTGTTAATTCTTTGAGAATTTTATACAACATTTCATAAAAATCATTTTTTTATTTTTATTTTAAGTGTACATGTGTTTTGCACACATGTATGTCTGTGCACCACGTGCATGCATGGGGCCTGTGGAGGCCAAACAAGGAGGCAGATTCCCAGGAACTATAGACAGACAGTTGTGAGCTGCCATGTGGATTCTGAGAATTAAACCTGGGTCCTCTGGAAGAGCAATAAGTGCTCTTAACTGCTGAGTCATCTCTCCAGGCCCTGTTTTTTGTTTTTAAAATTTATTATTTTTATTTTATGAGTTTTGCCTGCACGTATGTCTGTGCACCACATACATGCCTGGCGCCCTCAGAGGCCAGAACGGGGTGTTGGATCCCACGTAACAGAAATTACAGCTGGCTTTGAGCTGCCAGTGAACTGAACCCCAGGTCTTCTGCACAAACAGCGAGTGATCTTAGTTGAACCATTCTCCAGCCCCAGTCAAAGGTTTTTCAGTGTTCAAGAATCAAAAATCAATTTAGTATCAAATGTGCAAGTCTGAGATGTCTCTACCGTACTGCGGTGCATGCCTTCACTACTCCTGCTCCATTCCAACATCAGTGAACACTGCTGGGGGGAGACCCTGCCTCAGACAGGAGACTGCTAAATGTGTGGCCCGCAGCTCTCCTCTCACACTGCACACACAGCTTTCTGTTCCTGTAGAGACACAAAGCTTAACTACAGAAACAAAGACGACAGCTTTCCCCTCACTCCTCTGCAAAAGCGTCCAGTTAGCACATCCAGTTAGATCTGCACTGTCTTCGAAGGCTGGGTTTTAAAAGGCACTGTTTGAGCTGCTCCCTCCAATTCCACAAAGTTGTTTGGTGAACTGCGGGCAACAGTTTCTGCAGTGGTTCACATGCACTTCTGCTGTTCTCACACCATGTACTTATGCCGAGCAGCAGTCTCAGCACTGATGACTGCAAAATCAAAACATCAACTCTGTGTCCTACAGTGTCACATGTTCCCCCAACACTTCATTCTGTATGTAGAAATCATCATGCAAGGTTGCTTTTGGTAAAATTAAATGCATATCAATTTTTTTTCAAATAAAAACCTCATGACTTATTATCAGTAACTTTCACTTGTATACTTATTTTATAAACAAATGCCTATGGTTATAAAGAGCCTTCTCACACAAAGGGGTCATGAATGAAAAAGCTGAAGAAGCCTCATTCTACACACCCTCTTCTATTCTCCAGCAACTCAGATCTGTTAGGCTTTGTCTCTGGTGTATAAAACTGCCCACAGCTATACAAACTACTTATCTTATTTAACACTACGCTCCCATTGTCTACCTGTTTTCTAAAAGCTTAACTATTCAGGAAACCTTCCTTCTTTTCTCTGCTCAGGCATCCCAGCATCTGTCCACTTCCACTCTGAAGATTTTACAGCTGGTAAATAAGCTTAAGAGAAATAAGAGTGGTCCAGATGTGACCCCCTCTCAAAAAAAAAAAAAAAAAAAATATCAAGGAAAAGTCCATTTGAAGTTAAACATATTACAGAATCAATACGCCAACCTCTAAGTACTTAAAAATAATTAAGACCCGTTTTAAATCTTTGAAAAACATTTACTTTGTCCTCCTATTTGTTTGTTGAGACAGGGTCTCACTATGTAGCTCTGGTTGTCCTAGAATTCACTATGTAGAGCAGGCTGGCCTCAACTCACAGAGATCCTCCTGTTTCTGCTAGAATTAAAAGCTGCATCACCACACTCGGCTCCTCCATCCTCTTTTTGAAGCTCAATGTTTATTCAAGTGTGGTTATTGCTGTTACTATTTGTGTGTTTGGGTTTTAGAGATGGTCGGGGTCTCTCTTACCTCGTTCTCCTGAGTGCTGGGGCTGCAGGGTGCCACTGCATTCCATTTTACCCATTTGTGTTTCAATTACTTTGACGGTTACCACTGCCTAAGTATGGGGAGAGTTTACTTGTTTTGAGTTTTAAGTTTTAAGACTTTCAGCACAATATCTACCATGTAAGATGTATCAGGTATTAAAGACTTCTGTGATTCAATTAAAAGCATACTTCCTATATGAAAACACATTCTGAGTTTGAAACAAACTGGAGCACTCCCGATAGGAACATAATTCAATGAACCATGGGTGTCTATGGGTATTTGATTCAGATCTTGGATATGACTTCTTAAATCTCTTTGGTTTCTCTATGCTGTTGAATGACTTAGAGAGAACCAACTTCTGTAAGTTTACCTTTGACCTACACACACACACACACACACACACACACACACACACACACACACAACTACGTTGAATTAAAAAAAAATATAGAGGTGCCTTCTAGCTATGATAGAGAAACTACACCATGAAATCTCAACAACATGGCTACCTAAACAAGACCTGGGCAATTTCAACAACAGTTGGAATTCTAGTTCTGATAGGAGAAATCTCACGGGGCTCCACCCCTAGATAAAGAGCTACAGGCAATTAGCAACATTGAATGCACTAAGCAGGCTGTATTTATATGTCGATTCGTGTGTGTGTGTGTGTGTGTGTGTGTGTGTGTGTGTGTGTGTGTGTGTGTGTAAGTAATCTGGCAGGATTTTTTTAAGCCATTGTGAAGCATCTTTTTTAAAAAAAATTCATACACATTAGATTTCTGTTCATTCTTAATATTTTTGTATTTTCTTTTTTTAATATTTAGTTTATTTCATCTCTCTATGAATCTTTTGCCTTAAGGTCTGTATATGCATCAGAAGGTATCAGATCCCCCGGAACAGATGTGATACAGGCTACTGAACTCAGGTCCTCTGGAAGAGCAACCGCCTTTAACATGTTTTTTTTTGGGGGGGGGGGGTGGAGGTGAGGGAGGTGTCTTTCAAGACAGAGTTTCTCTATGGGGCCCTGGTTGTCCAGGAACTAGCCCTGTAGACCAGGCTAGTCTTAAACTAAACTCATAGATCTGCCTGCCTATGACTCCCGAGTGCTGGGATTAAAGGTGTGGGACACAACCCTCCATCCACCAGACATGGATGTTTTTATTGCTGATGCTATTCTGAGGAAGAACTAAGGCAAGGACACTTGGAGTGTGTTGCCATGTTTACTGCCATATTAAGGTAGAGTAGATGCACTCAAAACCACACAAGTACTAGAGCATTTGTTTAAATATCTCTTCATGGATAGAGTTGAGTCTGCATATTGCTAAGTAGATTTCTCTTCCTTCCTCTAAGTTTTTTAAGTCTATGGGAAATACTGGTAAACCATTTCACAATTTATAACCATTCACTTGCCATTTTTTAACATTCTCCTACCCCCATCCAGTGCTGGGGAGCTACCTGAGGCAGCCTCATACATGCCAAGCATGCATTTTACTACAGACTCCCTAGCCCTCTACCCCTTCTGGGTTAGTTGGTGGTGATTTTTGTTTCATTTGTTTGTTGGTTGTTTTATTTTTCAACAGTGTCTCACTCTGTAACCCTGGCTGGCTTAGAATTTGCTACATAAAGACCAACTTGACCCCAAACTTGTGGTAATCCTTCCTCCACCTCCCCAATGCTAAGTTTTTTGTTTGTTTTGGTTTTTCGAGACAGGGTTTCTCTGTGTAGCTTTGGAGCCTGTCCTGGAACTTGCTTTGTAGACCAGGCTGGCCTGGAACTCACAGAGAACAGCCTGCCTCTGCCTCCCGATCCCCTAGTACTATAGGCATGTATAACCAAGCCTGGTTTTACATTCTAGCCCTTTTTTGACTTTAGGGAAAAAACATTTATATAATACTTACAGATCACTTAAATATTTGGTAATTTAGAAAGTCTTATCAAATCCCTTACTGTAAGTTAAATCAGATTCCTCTTGTTTTCTCTGTAGGACATAAATGAAACCAGGGTGACCCAGAAGAGGAAGCTGTACATTTCAAATATTTAAACCACCTTCACTTTCTCAAGTAACTCTAGTATTTCTTTACTGTAGACACAGCTGCTTCCGGTAAGCTAAGAAAAGTTACTTCATAGATTAAAATGATCTGTAAACATCTAATACTAAGGTAATTAAAATGCAGTCATCTTTACTTACATACTGGAGCATCCAACAAACATTTTTTGAAAATAATCAAATGAATGCAGTAATTCCTGATAACAGATTCCACAGGGAGGAAGACAGAAAAGAAGAAAAACATCCAACAGAGTCACTGACCACAGGCAAGTGTTGTTAAAACTTTTAACTGAGTAGGAAGTGGGAAGGAAAGCTTCTGGGGAAAGAGATTTCTAAATTGGGTCCTGAAAGGTAGATGCGAACTAGCTAGGAAGGTGTGATTCAGATCAAGGATGCACACAAAAGCACACAAACCCAGAGCAAAGCTTACTCTAAGAAATGATTCGCTACAGCTCCCTCAAGTTGGAATATAGGGAAATGTAAGTACCTACAGAGGCCAGAAGACCTGGATCCCTTGGAGATGGAGTCATAGGTGATGCTGAGCTGCCTGGTATGAGTGCTGGTAACCAAACTCGGGTTCTCTGAGAAAGCATCAAGTTCTCTTAACCAGAAAGGGCTTCTGGCCACTGAGACACCTTTCCAGCCCCAGTCAGAAATACTACTAAAAAGGATTAGTGAGGCTGGGGATGTAGCTCAGTTAGCAGAGTGCTTTTCTACCATGCACAAAGGCCTAGGTTCAATCCCAATCCCACATAAACTAAACCCAGTGATACACACCTGTAATCCCAGCACTCAAGAGATGAAGCTAAGGGATAAGAAGTTCAAAATTGGGGCTGGAGAGATGGCTCAGAGGTTAAGAGCACTGGCTGTTCTTCCAGAGGTTCTGAGTTCAATTCCCAGCAACCACATGCTAGCTCACAGCCATCTGTAAGGAGATCTGGTGCCCTCTTTTGGCCTGCAGGCATAAGTGCAAGCTGAATAGTGTATGCATAATAAATAAATAAATCTTTAAAAAAAGAGAAGTCTAAAATCATCCTCAGCTACATAGAGAGTTTGAACCCAGCATGGGGTATGTGAGATCCCATCAATCAATTTTCCAATAGATGTGTACCATATGAATGCAGGTGCCTGAGGAAGCCAGAAGGGGAAGTCAGAGCCCCTGGACCTGGAGTTACAGGTGGTTGTCAGCCACATGATACAGCTACTGGGAACCAAACCCAGGTCCATTACAAGATCTGATTCCAGGCCAGCCAGGTCTACAAAGTGAGACCCTATTTCCCTATTTAAAAAAAAAAAAGAAATTATGACTTTGCAAAGATGTGAACATACATCAGACATGAATTAACTGTTGATGGAACTGGTTTGGAGAGAAATTCTAAGAACCACACACACAATAAAGAATTACGAAGTGAATTTGTAAATTGATGTGAAATATATACTAACAGAGCCAGGATCCAATTGCATTCTACTGGACACAATGTCCATGTCCATGAATGACATTTAACTGTATTTTGACTTAATGCTCATTGCTATCTTAACCATATAAAATACATAGGGGTACGAGACACATGTACGTTATATAGTCATCACCACTATCATCGCTACAACTTTTTGTCTTGTAAATTAAACAGAAACTTTCATTACCTCAGCTACTGGAAACTACAATTCCCCCTTCAGCTCTGCTTTTGACTAGTCTGTCATTTAAATGAAATCATAGACTCTACAGGATCTTTGTAGCTGGTTTATTTCACTTAGCATGTCTGCAGGATCCATCTGTGTCTCACTATCTGCTGTAAAATCTTATTTTCTCAACACATTTTCACTGTGCTGGCCCAGAACCTGCTGAGCAGAACAAGCTCCTTCCAAATTTGGAACCTTCCCACCTCTGCCTCCCAAGTGCTGAGATTACAGACCTGCGCCACCATGGCTAGCTTGAATTTCCTTTAGTTAGAAGTAAGTATTCCACTAGATGGATTTACATTTCATTTATCAGCTCTTCCCTCAGGGGCCATTTGGGTTGCACATCTCTTCAAGACTGTACAGCTCTTTTGGACAGATACTCAAAAGACTAAGCACTGTATATTATACAGCTTTTCTAGTTTTAATTTTTGGAAGAACTGCCATACTGTCTTCCACAGCATTGGTACATTTACATGTTCACTTGTAGTGAACAGGGGTTCTGATTTTTATACCCTCATCAGTATATGAATTTTCTGGTTTTTGCTTGTTTGTTTTTTGTTGTTGTTTTTTCAAGACAGGGTTTCTCTGTGTGGCCCTGGCTGTCCTGGAACTCACTCTGTAGACCAGGCTGGCCTCAAACCTCCAACTCACAGAGCTTTGTCTGCCTCTGCCTCCCAAGTGATGCGATTAAAGGTGTGTGCCACCATTCCCAGCTAGTTCCTGTTCTTTTTTTTTTTTTTGGTTTTTCGAGACAGGGTTTCTCTGTGTAGCTTTGCGCCCTTCCTGGATCTCACTTGGTAGCCCAGGCTGGCCTCGAACTCACAGAGATCCGCCTGGCTCTGCCTCCCGAGTGCTGGGATTAAAGGCGTGCGCCACCATCGCCCGGCTAGTTCCTGTTCTTAAACGCTTTCAGTCTTCCATCATTCAGTACGATGCTCACTGTAAATTTTCCAAACACAGAATCAGTGTTTTTGTTATGTTGGTGAAGTTTTCTCTCTTTCTGGTATGTTGTACTAATATCAAATTCTCAATAAACTTTAGTTAAGGGAACTAATACTCTAGGAGTGGACATTATTTAAACAGCCATGCTGGAACACTTGTTCTTGCAGAGGACCATGGCTCAATTCCCAGGACCTATGGCAGCTCACAACCATCTTTATAAGTCTGATTCTAGAAGATCTAATGCTCCTCTTGTGACCTCCTCAGCACCAGACATGCACGTGGTACACAGACACACATGCAAAACACTCATATAAATAAAATAAAATAAAATAAATCTCTAAAAGCCTAGCAGTGTTTAGCAAGGTATGGTGGCACATGCCTGTAATCCTATCACTCTGGATGCTAAGGCAGAAGGATCAGCTCAAGTTTGAGGCCAACCTGGGTTACATATAAGAGAACCTGTCTTAAAAAAATATTCACAAATTTTATCTATAAATTTTGAAACATGGAAATGTTAATAAAACTACCCTGTAGCGGTTTAAAAGAAAATAACCCCAAAGGGAGTGGCACTATTAGGAGGTGTGGCTTTGTTAGAGTAGGTGTGGCCTTGTTGGAGGAAGTGTGTCACTGTGGGAACAGGCTTTGAGGTTTCCTATGCTCAGGATACCACCCTGTGCCTCAGTCAACTTCCTATTGCCTGCCAGAAGTAGCACTCTCAGCTCTAGCACCACGTCGGCCTTCACTTTGCCAGGCTCCCCACCACGATGATAATGGGTGAACCTCTGAAACTGTAACAGTTGCTGTGGTCGTGGTGTCTCTTCACAGCAACAGAAACCCTAACTGAGACATAGACCCACATAGTATTCCATGTTTATTAACTGTTACCTTGTCAGCTAGTTCATGGGGGGAAAATGTTTTAAAAAAGATACAGCATCCCCAAATTTCTTTTAGAAGAAATGTTTATTATACTGCTATCAAAGTGAATAGCACCCCCTCCCCAGTCCCACCGAGACTGTTGGTAGGTAACAAATGTCTACTTTTTCTTATTACAGAGGTCCCAGCACAGCATCTGGCTTCCGTCTGTAGGTGACCCAGTGTCTGAAGAGTGGTCCATCTCTACATAGTCAGTTGTGTGAAACCGTTAGCAGCTGTCAGCCATGCTCTGGTGTTTCCTCCAAGCTACCTCACCCAGAGGTCCTGGAGTTTGAAGATAGATCCAGATGAGGGTGAATAGATTCCAAGATTGTCATGACTCTCCATGGTGGATTTCTGGTCCTAAAGCCTTAAGGTCTTTTATTTATTTATTTATTGATTGATTGATTGTTATTATTGTTGTGTTGTTTTGTTTTTCAAGGCAGGGTTTCTCTGTGTAACAGCTCTGGCTGTCCTAGAACTCGATTGTAGATGAAGCTGGCCTCAAACTCACAGAGATCCGCCTGCCTCTGCCTCCCAAGTGCTGGGATTAAAGGCATTTGCCACCACCGCCCAGCTAAGATCTTTTAATTTTTAACATAAGGTGCTAAATATTGTGGCTGGGGACAGCTCAGCGGTTAAGAGCACACACTAGTCTTGTACAGTACCAAAGTTTGGTTCCCAGCATGCACACTGGGTAGTTCTCAACTGTTGTAATTCCAGTACCAGGGGATCCAACTCCCTCTTCCTGTTTTTTTGGTTTTTCGAGACAGTGTTTCTCTGTGTAGTTTTGGTGCCTGTCCTGGATCTCACTCTGTAGACCAGGCTGGCCTTGAACTCACAGAGATCTGCCTGGCTCTGCCTCCCGAGTGCTGGGATTAAAGGCATGTGCCACCACTGTCCGGCTAAAAAAGTACAGTTTTAGAACATCACAAACTAATGCAATAATAGTTTAAGAATATTAGTTTCTTCTAATACTAGTTTTCTTTATACTACTTCATTCAGGAATTTGGAAAAATAAATCAATGAATAAAAAGTTCATCTTCTTTAACCTTAAGGGTAAAGTTGTCACAAAGACTCTAAGTTCCTCCTGCTAATAAGGCTGACACTGTTTAGGACTGGAATTGGCAGCATATGTGTTCTCACACTTTAATTAAAATGCCAGAAATGAATGTGTTTATTTTGTCAATACTAAGAAAATCTTGTGGTAAAGGAAAATATTCAGAACTCTTCCTCTCCCCAGAATACATGAGCTAGGAAGTAGTGAGTGCTGTGTTCCTCCTGCATGGCCTGATGGTATTTGCTCTATTAACAAAAGAATAACCAGATCATTCAAGTGTTTAATACAAAACTATTCTGAAAAATAACTGTTATTTATGTGAAATCAGTATCTCTCTTTAAATTACTAAAACTGTGTGCTAATAAGGAAAAATCTGTACAAAAAAAGTATAGATTAAAGCCCAAACTGCTCCATCTGAATTACAGCACAGTGCTACTTTTGTACTAGAATAAAGTGAACTGAGTAACATTAACACAGCAGCCTTTCTTTTCCAAGTTAAGCTAAACAGAAACAGAAAGAAACTCAGTATAAAAACAGGTAAAAAAAAATTATACAATCTGAAGTATAGTCAGTATTTTATTAAGAATTTTGGTCAATCTAAATATTCAAACAACAACAAAAACAACTTGAAATGTCCTTAAAGGAATTAAGATTTAAAAAAAAAACCATAACTCTAACATTTATGAATATGTCTTTAGAGGGCCACAAATGCAGCCAAATACAGGCCCTCTTTGCAAGAATCATTTACCCAATATCCTCAGGCAAAGTACTCCTGTGCTATATTTACTAGATTTTAAAATAAAAACATGAGCTGCTCCAGAGTGATATTATTTAAAATATGGTTTTCAATAAGTATGAGGTACATATTTTCTGGGATGACAAAACACTTGAAAAGGCCTAGTTTAATCCTAGAAGAACACTGAGAAATGGTGCAGAGAAATCCCATAGACCCCATCCCCACCTTTCTCCACTTTAACATCTTATATTAGATGGGGCATTTGTTGTAGTAATGGAACACCACAGATAACATTATTAAACAACTAAAATACACATTTACGGCCAGCACAGAAACTTAAGCCTCTAATCCCACCAGCCAAGAAGCTGAAGCAGGAGGGCTCATGGGTTACAGAGTAAGTTCCAGGCCAACCTAGCTACAGTGTGACATCCTGAGAAGAAAACCAAAAACAATTTAAAATTGATTAAAAAGTGAAGTGTATAGCTCTTCAGAGTACTTAGTTTTTACATATAGTTTTTCATTCCATCCAGGATACCTGCATTCTATGTAGTCATTCAGTGTCTTAAGGCTTCTCTTTGCTGTAACAGTTTCTCCTAATGTGCCCTGTTTCTGATGACCCCTCCAATTCTCAGCAATCCTAGGTTAAATACTTTATAAGGCTCTTTGCTGGAATTAGTTTCATGCTTTTTTAGACCAGAATTATGAGGGTGGGGAACCAGAGATCAAATTTAGAACCACTATCAGCAGGACTTGTGGCTGATGTTGAACCTGGTCACCTAGCTGGGGCGGTGCCTGCCTCCCTCCACCCAGAAGCTATTCCACATTATATGTTTTGGAAAGAAGGCCAACACTTACAAAGCAAGGAAGCCAAGCATGGTGGTACAGGCCTATAATCCCAGATACTCAGGAGGCTAAGGCAGAATTCTAAGCTTAAGGCTAATGTTGTAGAATAATCTTTTTGTACACTGTGAAGATGTGTCTTTGCCAAAGCACCTTCTGATTGGTTTAATAAAGAGCTGAATGGCCAATAGCTAGGCAGGAAGAGGTTAGGTGGGACTTTTGGGCAGAGAGAAAATTAGAGGAGATGAATCTAGGCACAGGAAGAGATGCCAGAGGAGACGGAGAGGAAGCAGGACATGCAGGAGATGTAAAACCCATGAGCCATGCAGCGGCACATAGATGAACAGAAATGGGTTAATTCATGCTATAAGAGCTAGTTGGAAACAAGCCTAAGCTAAAGCCAAGCTTTCATAATTAATAATGAGTCTCTGTCTCGTGATCTGGGGGTTGGCAGTCCAAGAAAGCCTTCTACAGGCTAGCCTGGGCAACTTTAGAAAGATCTTATCTCACAATGAAAAGAGGTGAGTGATATGGGCTAGAAGGTAATGCCCTGAGGACAGTCACTAGCATTCATGAGGCTGGGTTCAATCGCAGTATTGGGGATGGACGGGGGTGGGAGTAGTGGGGGGCACGAGCAGCTGAGGTTCTCACTTAGTGGTAGAGAAAGCTCTTATCTATTTACATAAGATCCTGGGTTCAATCCCCAGAATGACATGTACAACACAGGAGATGGTGTGGGGCAGTTTCAACTCACTTTGAAGACAAAACACTGTCAAACTGTTTGGTATGCTAGGCTGGCACTCTCTCCGCCGAGCTACAGCTGCAGCAGTGACCAATTATTTGGAATCCTTCTGCACAAGAGAGTTGTCTTTCCCTGTTTTCATTCTATTCAGTCACATATTTATACCAGTATTGACTCGTGAACATTCCTTTCACATTCTGAGTTGTATCTAATACTACTTTACATGACTGTTGCTCCAATGATTCCATCTTGGCCACTGGAGCTCTTCTATTTGGTTCCTATTCCTCTGACATAGTCCCATCTTTGTAGGGTTTATCCTTTGCTTCTTCTTGTTTGTCTCGGTCCTAGAATCAGCCGTTTCCCTAAAGGATGGTGGTTTCTTTTACTGGAGAACGCTTTTTTTTTTTTTTAAGCTGACATGTTCCAAATATATAAAAGAGAACAAATTTTAAAAACTATAAAATTGGAACATAGTCTTTTTCTTGGAAAAAGAGAGTAAAAAAATCAAGGCAGAAAAGGCAGAAATCTCACTCCAGTGGGCTGGGGATACAGCCCAGTTGGTAGAGCATTTGCCTAGTATGCATGAAGCCCTAGACTAAGACAGACTTAATTACGTGGCTCAGGTTGGAACTCACTATGTAGTCCAGGCTGCCTCAAACTCCTGATCCTTTTGCGACTAGAGTGCTGGGATTGGAGGCATATGCATCATCATGCCCAGCAATTCTTTTTTTAAAGGTTTCCTTGATTGTTTGTTTAGAGACAGGGTCTCTAACTGTGCCTGGTCTAAAACTCACTATATAGGCCAGGCTGGCCTTGAACTCACACATGTCTAAGACATACCTCTATAAGCAATGGTTCAAGACTAGACAGCCCAGTGCAATAAAGCAAAGCATACAAAATAAAACTCTCGTTACTGTAGGAATTATTGTAGGAATTTGGAAAGAATTACTGTAGACATTATTGTAGGAATTTGGAAAGAATTGTTTGGAAAATCAGACAATACATGTTTCAAGTCTGCATCTCCATGTATGTCTTACTTACAGTATGAGCAACAGTGCTCATGTAGTCTGAAAAGGGGTCTGAGAACTGAAGCCTGAGGATGGGTCTTTCTCACTGTGACTGAGTGGCTGTTTCTTTATGACATAGTCTGCATCTGTAAAAGCAGCCCTGGGTCCCTTGGAGCTGCAGTCAGTACAGGTGGAAATCACCCGACTAAGCTCTCGGAACTGAAATCCAGTTTTCCAGTCTTCTGGAATCAAGCGCTCTAACTGTAGGCTGTCGCTCCAGCCCCCTTTAAGTCACTGCATTTTCTACTATCTGCAGATGCTTCAGAGGATGAGCAACGTGCTAAGATCTCACGGGGCTGGGGAAATGGCTCAGTGGATAAAGTGTTTGCTACACAAGGAGAAGAAGACCTGAGTTCAGATCCCAGCACCACCTCACAAAGCTGGGAACGGGGGCATGTGCCTATAACCACAGCACTGGGAAAACACACAGAAAGATCCCTGGGACTTGCTGGCCAGTCAGCCTATACATGTCCAGTGAAAGACTGTCTCAAACACACATATACCCAAAGGAAAGATCTCTGTAGCTGGGCAAAGTGGTACACACTTGTAATCTTAACACTCAGAAAACTGAGGCTGGAGTCATGAGTTTGAGGCCACCTCCAGACTACAAAGTAAGATCCAATCTCAGAAAAGAAAAGTAAAAAACAAGTAAACAAACAACAATCAAAAACAAAAATACGATCTTCCTTGGAAAGAGTAATAACAGCTAGGGAGGGGAAGGGGACAACCAAGGCAGCACTGCAGGGAAAGCCTGCTGTCCGTGCGGCCTGCTCGGGGAAGGGGACAGAGGTTGGAGGATTGTTCTTAGACTAGTGAAAGCGGGGAGGAGGCTTTCCAAATAATTCTGATTAAAGTGTCAAGTCAAAGAAATACACACAACTGCAAAGAACACATCATTAAACTGGGAACTTACCAACACTGTGTTCATGACTAAAAAGGATGCGACGGAATAAGTAAACATTTATGTCAAATACTTTTTAAATATTGGATATAATGACTGTTTATATCATCAAGTAAAAGAAATTCACTCTTATTTCATTAAACATCAAAGTAGCATGCACACACACACACACACACACACACACACACACACACCCGCCCCCATACACACACACAGACATTTTCCTTCTGGACTGTAAGTCTCTGGCTCACATGAAAACAAGATGGTTAAACACACACCAGCATGGGCTCTCAGCCCTGTGTTTCTACATGCTGCCCACACAGCACTTTGTGAGCATGTGATCAGGAGGAATGATGCCCAATCACACCACATTCTTCCCCTCAGCTCACACATCAAGAACTTGCCCTCTCAGCGGCATTCTTCTCTACACAGCCACGGTCACCTTAGCAACCCTCTGCTCCCAATATGGACAGCTGGTCCATTTAAAGTCAGGCCTCCTTGGCAAGCAAAGTGCTCGTTTTTCAAACTGGGGGGAGGAGAGGTTTCCTTTCAGTACACATTGCAGGGCCTGATTCATCTTGATCAGCACTTTTGTTCTGTGGTAGCAATTTGTAGAGTTTCAACCTACTCTGAGTTTGGGGTTTTGTTTTTGTTTTTTAAATCTAAAAGCAAGTAACTAAAACAGCAAAATCCAGCTAAATCATATGGGACTCTATGAGTGGAACACGAAACAGAAAAGTTATAAAACAATTGTACTCTTGTTACAATGTAAAACTTTTGAATTTCAAGAATAAAGTCCAGCTTCGGTTAAATTTCACTGTAACACACGAGGCCTTGATACACAAGGACAGAAGATCTGAGTCAGACAGCCCTCACTTTTCATTATCCTAGCCCAGCTCTGACGCTCAGACACCAAGCTTGCAGAAGCACTTTCCTACAAGCGAGGGACTCTGGGGTGGATCTCCAGCACCACCAAATTGCTAAACTTCAAGTTCCAAATGACCTAATTAATGGACTATCAATCTCTATTTTTATTCTACTACCTACATGGGCAATTTCTTAATCCTTCCAAATGCTCAACTAAAACCAAGTAATAAGCATATCTGAAGACCTTATTAGACCAACACAGATAACATGAACTACTCAAAACCAATCTGATATCTCTGCTGTACCTGGGACCGAACCAAATCAAGTCTTTCAGAAAAAAAGAGACAGTTCTATAACCCAATACGTGATTTTCATACTTTGAATAAATAGAGAAAACTGTGACACTGAAATATATTCAAATTGCTCATTAGTATAACCCACAAAGGCATTTTATGTCCTACCCAACAAAACTAGACATCTAACCTCTAAAGAAAGTAAACCAGAATACTCTAAACTAAAAGTCTGTGATATTTGTGATAAATTAGAAACATTTATGAAATATTTTTCTATAGCAGCAGTAGATCCTATTAATTTAATAAATGCTACTTTAGTGAAACTCAAAAAATAAATATACTAAATAAAAAATAAGCCGGGCGGTGGTGGCGCACGCCTTTAATCCCAGCACTCGGGAGGCAGAGCCAGGCGGATCTCTGTGAGTTCGAGGCCAGCCTGGGCTACCAAGTGAGTCCCAGGAAAGGCGCAAAGCTACACGGAGAAACCCTGTCTCGAAAAACCAAAAAAAAAAAATAATAATAATAAAATCAACTGGGGCTGGAGAGATGACTCAGCAGTTAAGAGAACTGGCCATTCTTCCAAAGGATTCAGGTTTGATTTTCAGTACCCACATGGTGACCCACAACTATCTATAATTCCAGTTCCAGAAGATTCAATGCCCACTTCAGGCCTCTATGGGCACTCAGTACACAGACACACATGTAGATAAAGCATTCATACACACAATTTTTTTTTTTTTTTTTTTTTTTTTTTTTTTTTGGTTTTTCGAGACAGGGTTTCTCTGTGTAGCTTTGCGCCTTTCCTGGAACTCGCTTTGGAGACCAGGCTGGCCTCGAACTCACAGAGATCCGCCTGGCTCTGCCTCCCGAGTGCTGGGATTAAACAAATTTTTTAAAAGTAAAAAATTTAAAAACATGACATAACTACTACCTAAATTATTCACTGACTATATTTTTTTAACTGTATACATGTCTTTTAAACTTTCAGACTATGAGGTTCTTGTTAGGTGGCTGACAAGATAGCTGAGTGGGTACAGGGACCTGCCACCAAGCCTGACCACTTGATTTCGAGGAAGAAGAGAACCAACTTTCCAAGCTGTCCTCTGACCGAGCTACCGGTGCGCCACGGAGTCTGTGCATACACCGCGCGCACACGCACACACACAAATGTCAACAACAACAACAAAGAAACCCTTCTCTAAAGACTTGCCCTAGGCACTTCTATCTTCCTCATGCAGCAGAGCATCAACTGACAGGAAGTAGAAAGACCCCACATCCGTCTTTCTAAATCCAGCTACCATCTGTAAACTAGAACTACTGTGTTCTACATATGCAGTATGCCAGGTGAGAATCATGAAATTAGTATGCATATATATAAAAGACTCAAAAACAAAAGATACTAAAAAAAAAACTATGCTATTTGTTCAGTTCTGAGTTGTACCTTTTAAGAGTGGTGCAATATTTGACAATCTATGGAATGTGAAAATCATTATCAGCTTCAACAGTTTCTAGTCTTCTCACCAAATCTTTTTTGTTTTGGTTTTTTGTTGTTGTTGTTGTTTTGTTTTTTTGAGACAAGGTTTGTGTGTAGCTTTGGAGTCTGTCCTGGAACTCGCTCTGTAGACTAGGCTGGCCTTGAACTCATAGAGATCCGCCTGCCTCTGCTTTCTGAGTGCTGGGACTAAAGGTGTGTGCCACCACCATCCGGCCTCACCAAATCTTTTATAAATACTTCATTATTGACATTAAAAAAACAAAAACCTACTTTCAGAAAGCTTCAACCTTGGCTTTGTTTTCACAGACATGTGCACTCCCTCCTTTCCAGCTACAGTCTGAATTCTACCCGGACAAAATTCAGGCCCAGAGATTCAAAGGCCAGCTTGATAGGAGGGCGGGGGTGATTAGGTCATGCAGCTCCTGCTGTGAAAGGGATTAAGGCTCTCACAAGAATCTTCATATTGGCCTTTCTTCTTCTAGCCCGTCCATCACAGGACCCTGCGCCCCTCCTCTCTGCAGGAAGCAGCATCAGACAAGGACCTGGCGGCATACTCATTTCAGAATTCTCGGCTGCCACAATGGTGAGAAATCAGTTTCTGCCAGGCTGTGGTATGTTATTACAGCAGCACGAAGAAAGATACTTCCTCTATTCCTTCCCACCGTGTATTGGTTCCCTAACCCCTAATTAAGCCTCTAGGACCCTAACTTCAGATTAAGAACCTGCCCTCCTAACAAGTACCTTTAGCGCCTTCTAAGCAAGTTTGGTTCCTAGCACTTGTATCAAGCGGCTCACAACCACTTCTAACTCCGGAGATTGGAGGCTTCTATGGTCACTATACTCATGTGCACAAGCCCGTACACATATACAAAGTCAATCAATCAATCAATAAGGATTAGGCAGAGAGTAGGAGAATACTGGACGCCATCTTGTGGCCTCCACACATGCATACAAGTCCACAAACACAGATACTCATACTTTCACACACAGACAACATGTGCACATGCGCGCGTGCGCGCCCCCCCCCCACACTATATATTTTTTAGAAACCTATGTTATAAACAAAATAATATGTACAACAAACATTAAAAATAGAATGGTTCTTTAAATGAACTAGTTAGTGATGATGGAACTAAAGATTTTATTATCATATCAATATTCCTGAATTTAAGTAAAATGCTGAAATGTTCAGACATTCGGCCTCTTATAGGTTCACAAAAATTTAAACAAAATATACTATGTAAAAGTTAACATTTCAACTAGTTTTTAAAATGTATAACCATTTTTTAAGATTGCCACTGTCCCTTTACTACATTTAACTACACAGCAGAGTGATACTGTATATATGACATAAGAAAAATGTACTAATTTTTCTACACTAAATATAAAAATACCGGGTGCTGGAGCGGAGGTCCAGTCAGTGAAGTGCCCGTCATGCAAACAGAGGACCTGAGATGGATCCCTAGAACCCACATGAGAAACAACTGGGTAGAGTGACCCGCGCTTGTAACCCTAGCGCTATGGAGACGGAGTCAGGCAAGACCCCCAAGGCTCTCTGGCCAGCCAGCCTCACCTATTTGGCAAGTTCCAAGCAAGTAAGAGACCTTGTCTCCAAAGAAAAAAGTGGTTGGTGCCTGAGAAATGAGAGCTGAGGCTGTCCTCTGGCCTCTACACACAGAGACATGCACCTGCACACATGCACACACACAAACGCAAAATAAAAACACTGGAATTTAGGCAGAGCTCAGTAATAGGAGCATGCCTACCACATAGGAGGCCTTGGGTTCAATCCCTAGTATCATTAAATAAATACAAATTTAAAATCAATCTCTCTCTCTCTCTCTGTCTCTGTCTCTGTCTCTGTCTCTGTCTCTCTCTCTCTCTCTCTCTCTCTCTCTCACACACACACACACACACACACACACACACACACACACACACACACACACAATTTACCACTCTAGTTAGGAGTCCTAAAAGTATCATACACTATAAGCCATCATCATTATGTATCAACTGTACATTACATTAATGTAGAAGATTTAAATTTCACTTTCCAAAAGAAAATGGCAAAGAAGGACAGATTTAAGGTTAGTGCGATTAGTCTTCTGAAATTTTTACTTTTGCTTTAAGCACAAAAAGAAGATTCTGAATTCCTACCGAAGTACATTCTCAATGCCTTGAAGATGTGAACATGCTGTGTGCATCCTAAGTCCTTCTTAATATCCTGGAAGCAGGAGGGACGACAGGGCAGGAGACGCCGGTAAGGAGAGCATGCGCTTCTGACCCCAGCACCTGTCCCCCGAGGAGAGCATGCGCTTCTGACCCCAGCACCTGTCCCCTGAAGAGAGCATGCGCTTCTGACCTCAGCACCTGTCCTCTGAGGAGAGCATGCGCTTCTGACCCCAGCACCTGTCCCCCGAGGAGAGCATGCGCTTCTGACCCCAGCACCTGTCCCCTGAGGAGAGCATGTGCTTCTGACCCCAGCACCTGTGCTGTGAGTCACAAGCCCCTGGGGCCAAATAATAGCCTTGGTACTCTGCTCTTCCCTTCTCTTCCTCAGCTAGTGCGTCCCATTATTTTAACCTTTCTTTTATTTTTTAAATTTTATTTATTTGTTTGTTTATTTGTTTTTTTGAGACAGGGTTTCTCTGTGTAGCCCTGACTGTCCCAGAACTCACTCTGTAGACCAGGCTTCCTTTGAACTCACAGAGATCTGCCTGCATCTGCCTCCCAAGTGCTGGGAACAAAGGCGTACACCATCACTGCCTGGCTTCAATACATTTTCTAAAGCTGTAATTCAATAATACTACCTATATGTTTCTTCCAAGAAAACATAGCAGGCACATTTTCTAGAACCATATGCTAGAATGTGTACTACACAGTAAAAACAGAAATTTAGTGGGACTCTTACTGCCCACATTCTTATTAATTAATTAAGCGTAGAGAACTGTTAGGATGAAAGAGAGAGAGACTTGGTCACTTACTAATCTGGAGGAACGCTATGTTGCATCTTACTTCATGACACGTGGATTATTTCCTCACCGTTACATCTGGGCATTTACTTCTTGATGGCCATTTCTGAAATAAAGTAGAGTAATTGAGAATGTGATTCATGTATTATAAAACCATAAACTCTTTAAGAACAATTAACTACATTATCGTGGCCAGTAAGGACTATTAATAAAGTTCTTAAGCAAACTCCTAACAGAAAACATTAGCAGGGCTAAGAGTTATGTAAGATTTAAAAACATACTGTCCTACAGGACCAGAATGTTTCAGTCCTCAACACCTTTGTTCCTGCTGGGCCTTAGAGATTTTGATTGTGATTTATAAACTGGAACAAAAAAAGATACACACAGGAAACCATAAAATGGCACGTTTTGAACCCCATGAAGCAAGTGCCCACTCACTGTTTATTTATCCATTACACCTAAAATGAAAACCCAAGAAAGGGATTCTGTCCATTTTATTTATTGACTTTAGGCACCTGAAACAATGGCTATTGTGCCAATGAGTGCTCTATACATGTTTACTCAAAGAACGAATAAACTCCAACTGATGAAATATATGGTGATTTGAATGAAAACAGCCCCCACAGGGCCATGCGAGCCATGCACAAGGGAATCAGGACCATGCTGAGCCAGCCCTGCTCTTTGTGGGCCCTGGAATAGCTGGCCCCACCCCTCATCATGGGCCGGGGAGAGCCGACCCTGAGAAAGTTGGCACAGGGGAGCTAGCTCCACCCTCTTCTGTGAGAAGTGGCCCCAGCGGCCTGGACTGACCAGCTCAACAACCACCCAGGCCCACTGGGGTTGGCCAAGCCTAACATCTACCCCATCTAGGACCTCTGGAGCTCATAAAGGGACTGGTCCTGTGGAATAATAACTGTAGGATCTCCATGAGGAGTTTTGGTGAGGAGTGATGATGGTGTACCAGAAACCAGAGGCCTTGAATCAGACCAATGACACACTGCACTGAACATTTGCAAATAAAGCTGATTGGACAAAAGGGTACACTGTGTGACACACTGCAGCTCCCAATGCCACCAGGGCAAATGAAGAGGTGGTGAAGAGGCAGGAATGATGGAGGAGGGAAGAGGTTTTGATTGATTGACTGACTGATTTTCATTGGCGGGGGCAATGCAAGGGAGAGTGGAGAATATGGAAGGACTGGGAGGTGAGCAGAATTTAGGGTGCATGATGTAAAATTCCTAAAGATCCAATAAAGAAATTATGTTTAAAGAAAATGGCCCCCACAGACTCATAGGAGTGGGTGTAGCATTATTACTGGAGGTATGGCTTTGTTGGAGTAGGTGTAGCATTGTCGGAGGAAGTGTGTCACAGGAGGCAGGCTCTAAGGTTTCAAAAGCTCAAGTCAGGCCCAGTATCACTCTCTCTTCCTGCTGCCCACCAAACCAGCTGTAGAACTCCCAGCTACCTCTCCAGCACCATGTCTGCCTGCATGCCCCCATGCTTCCCACCATGATGACAATGGACTAAACCTCTGAACTGTAAGCCAGCTTCTATTAAATGTTTTCCTTTATAAGAGTTGCCATGGACGTGGTGTCTCTTCACAACAATAGAAACACTAAGCCAAAATGCTTAAATCTCAAACACCATTTCTCCCACAGAAACGCCACTAATGCCAACTACATCATCATCTTTTCCTCAATACACAAAAACCGTAAAAGACAACAAAGACATATTCCCGACCACAGAACTAGAACAAAAGCCTAGGCCACCTTGGAGCTTGAGCAACTTCACCTTTGGTAAATATTCCAAGCAGAAGAGCTGAATATATGATTTTGCCAAGTACCAGGCAGGGGGTGGGCAGGTACTTTTTATTAAACATTCATGCTCTTTAAGGTATTGCAGAAACCATTAGGCATACAAGTCTTCTGTAGGGAGTGAAAAGCTGCCACTCTTACAGATTGCAAAAATAACCCAAATTCTGGCAGTTCCCTACGTCTCATGCTATAGTTGAATGATAACCGACAAAATGCTATTTGTGGCTGGTTGTAGTGGTGAGGCAGAGGCAGGTAATCTCTGTGAATACAAGGCCAGCCTGGTCTACAAAATGAGTTCCAGGACAGCCAGGACTGTTCACAGAGAAACCCTGTCCCAAAAAACCTAAAAAAAGATTCTTATGTTCCTAACTTCAAAAAAGTAGTGAAGATGTATCTCTCACACTGTTTTTCTTACTGTTTTGTTTCCAAATACCCGGTACCAAACTCCACAAGGAGCAGTTCAGATTTTAACCAAATGAGTACCATTAGAACAATTCCCAAGAGCAATGACATTCCCTTCCTCCTGCTTCTTTAAGCACTTCTGTTTGTGATTATAAAGTTCCAAGTCTGTTCAGGGAAAGTTCAACTACTTCAAATTTACGTGTTATCTTTAGGCATCGTGGCCACTGGAAAGAATCAAAAGAGCACACTAACTCTTAACATGACTAAATGAGATGCAACACTGTAAGGATGTCTGAACTTCATTTTTTTCTTTAAATAAACAAACTCCTCCTGGGCTGAGGCCTGCTCTGCTTTTTGAGTATCACATAGCTGGCAAACCTCGGGCTTAACCAAGATTAGCCAGGGGACAGAAGAAGCACCAAGCATGACTCAGTGATCACATTTAACAGTCCCTGAAGACCAGACCAAACACATCCACCCTCTAGGACTGTCCCAAACTACTGCCAACCAATCTTTCATCTGAACAATCTATTTTCACTTCAAGTTCACAAACCTATTATCATATAACCCAAGATTGGGAAAGAACCCCAGAACCCCAGAAACACAGTCAGCAGGGGCTGATTCAAGAGCAGAACCAGGAAGCTGGCAGTAAAAGCCGACTTGGGGGAAGGAAGCAGGGAGAACCCTTGACTATTTAAAACAAAAAACCTTGTCATCTGGAAATCAGATTAGTAAATTCAACTCTCTGAAGGATGAGTGACGGGACCAGCAAATAGGTAAGCAGGCAAAGGTACTTGTCAGCCTGACACCTGTGTTTATCCTCGTGGACCCACGCAGTGGAAAGAGAATGGACTCCTCAGAGCTGTCTTCTGACCTCCCCATGCGCATGTGTGTGCGCAGAGTCACACATACAATAAGTAAATGTAATTTAAAACCTTAAAGACTTTCAATAACTTGGTCTTGCTATACTAATGCCCTCAATTATTTGGAGAAAATTAAAATTCCTTAAAATAAATTATCACTATGACTAAAAAAAATATGTCTTTCAACATCAATACATCCTAGCTCTTTGCACAGAGGAGATATGCAAGAACTATCAATTTTAAAGTTGCCAAACGACTAAATGTAAATGCTAATTTTCAAAATATTTTTGTCCTGGATTGTCAACAAAAACTAACACTTAAAACATCCCCTCAGAATCTCAAGTCATTGTAGGGATGATGGAGGGGAAGGGAAGGACAGAGAGGACACATTCTCACGGTAATGACTATAAATAATACAACCTGATTTAAAAGGAAAAAACTCAGGATTTTAGCGTTCTTCAGCAAAACATGTTCAAAAATATAATTAAAATCAAATGAAGATAATGGAATGATCTGTGTGGTTTCAATTCAATACTTGAGGCATCATTAGTAGTGTTTGCTTTTAGACCTGGCTTCAAAGGGATTGGATGGCACATGAAGTGTACAAGGTCTCTTGAAAGTTATATATACAATCTTTATAATCAGTAATTGGTCTTTCTTCCTATGTATGCTCATAAAATTAATAAATGTCCTATTTTTAAAATTTTGTTTTATATAGATTTCCTGGCCACATTCTAGGCCACTATACAAAATGTTTTTTTTTTAATGTGTTGTAGTAGAATATTTTAAGGAGTGTTACTTTTGTTTATGTTGCATTTGTTTAACTCTGCGAAGCTGTGTTGCTGTACCTGTCTAAAACACCTGATGGTCTGATAAAGAGCTGAACGGCCAATAGCGAGGCAGGAGAAAGGATGGGCGGGGCTGGCAGGCAGAGAGAATATATAGAGAAATCTGGGAGGAGAGATCTAAGATAAGCAGCCAGAAGAGGAGGACTTCAGGGGCCAGCCACCCAGCTACACAACCAGCCACAGAATAAGAAACAAAGAAAGGTATTTAGGAATAGAAATGGAAAAGTCCAGAGGCAAAAGGTAGTCGGGATAATTTAAAGTTAAGGAAAGCTGGCTAGAAAAAAGCCAAGCTAAGGCCGGGCATTCATAATTAAGAATAAGCCTCCCTGTGTGATTTATTTGGGAGCTGGGTGGCGGCCTCCCCGCAAAAGAGTAAAAACCCCCAACAACAATGTATTATTATTATTTTATTTGTTTTGTTTTTCGAGACAGGGTTTCTCTGTATAGCCCTGGCTGTCCTGGAACTTGCTTTGTAGACCAGGCTGTCCTCCAACTCACAGAGATCCGCCTGCCTCTGCCTCCCGAGTGCTGGGATTAAAGGCGTGCACCACCACTGCCCAGCTACAAAATATATTTTTAGACAGAAAATATTATTACATTTCCCAGTGTGATCTATTTAGAATAAAGGTAGAAACTTACCAAGTTCTCTTATAAATCTTCAACATCACACACAAAAGATGTATACAAATCTAAATTAGCATCACTAGAATTGTGACTTTATTTTTTCATAAACTTAAATGCAATGCCTAAAATATTCACTATGCAGAAAGGCTTGGCCTCAAAATAGGCTTACTTTTATACTCTCCAGGGAGTTACCTGGAGACCAAAATACTCAGTTTTTACACGTGTCTTACAGACTATCACCTTACTCCATTAACTTTTCATTGCATTTTAAAATTAATTAATTGAGACAGGGTCTCCCTATGTAGGCCTCACTGGCTTGGAATTTGTCATGATCAGATTGTCCTTAAACTCAAAGAGATCCACCTGCCTCTGCCCTCTAGGTGCTAGAATTAGAGGTGTGTGCCACCATGCCTGGAGAGCGTTTGTTTATTTGTTTTTCAAGAGTTTTATTTAGCTCACCATTTTGAAGACTGAAAGTCTGAACAGCATGGAGCTGGTTCTGGTGAGGATCTCCAGGGAAACATCACAACAAAGAAAAAAGATCACATGGCACTGGACACTGGAAGACAGGGAGTGGCCAATTCTGCTCTTTCAGCACAGCTCTTAGGAGAGCTGCCCAGGGTCCCACATTCTAAAGACAATGATTGCCAGGACTTACTTATCTTGCATTAAAAGTTCCACCACCTCCACATAACAGCACACTGAGAACCAGCCTCCCGACCTGTGGATCCCTGAGCACACACAAACCAGAGCACAAGCTACACCCGCAGTACTGTATCTTTAAGGTCCCTAGAGTTATTACAGCCATAAGACATTACCCAGAAATCCATGGCTCCCCTATCGTATACCCACTTCACTGTGTATCAATGACCTACTTAATAGTGTGTCTTTAAATGACACACAGGAGGGGCCGAAGAGACAACTCAGCAGTTAAGAGCACTGGCTACTGCTCTTGCACAGGACTTGGCTTCCTGTCCAAGCACCCACAT
The DNA here is from genome assembly GCF_007827085.1 of Peromyscus californicus insignis. Classification (NCBI taxonomy): domain Eukaryota; kingdom Metazoa; phylum Chordata; class Mammalia; order Rodentia; family Cricetidae; genus Peromyscus; species Peromyscus californicus. The sequence continues at coordinate 34,158,984 of NW_026294535.1, forward strand.
GGTGGCTCACAGACATCCATAACTCCAGTGCCAGGGAATCTGACACATTCTTCTGACTTCAGTGGGCACCAGGCACACACGTGGTACACCAAAATACATGCAGGCAAACCATCTGTACACATAAAATATAAAGTGTCACACAAGAAAAAGAAATGTTAGGAAGAGTAAAAAGGACAAACTCCATAAAATGGTAATCACTAGAAATACCAGAACAGATTTTGGGAGTGGCAAGAAAAAAGAAAAACAAACAACAACATCTACAAAAACCTACTCAATCACTTCAGATTTTATAGCGAGTTACTTAGAAGTAAGGAAGTATCGCCAGGTGGTGGCACACACCTTTAATCCCAGCACTCAGGAGGCAGAGCCAGGTGGATCTCTGAGTTCAGGCCAGCCTGGGCTACAGAGTGAGATCCAGGACAGGCACCAAAACTATACAGAGAAACCCTGTCTTGAAAAACCAAAAAGTAAAGAAGTACTAAATTTCACATGACAAAGGTTATTTTCCCCCAGGATTACCCAGTCCAACATACATTTAGAACACACACACACACACACACACACACACACACACACACACACACACACACACTGAGAGAGAGAGAGAGAGAGAGAGAGAGAGAGAGAGAGAGAGAGAGAGAGAGAAAGTCTGATTTATAAATCAGAACAGTCGTGCCACTAAAGAATTTAAAATTAATTCATTAGGGACTAGAGGGCCGACCCTGTAGTAAGAGCGCTCGCTGCTCCTGCAGAGGTCCAGGCTTGGTCCTCCACTCCCACACCAGACGGTTCACAACTACCTGCAACTCCAGTCCCACGGGATCTGACACCCTCTGCTGGCCGTCAGACACATTAAAATAAATCTTTAAAGAAGAAAATTCAACTTTTTAAAAACAAACAAGATGACTTCATGACTCTGAGTAGGATAACATGTATGTTAAGGAAATTAGAAATGATTTGTGTATATTTTTGGAAATATAGAGTTCTAAGTAACTCAGGTGAGCCATTGACTTTACCATTAGCTAATGCCTCTAAAGATAAGAAATGGCATTTATCAACACAACACCTGATTTTCAACTTGGTTGTTTAACAAAAGGAGTAAAGATTATTTGAAGATTGCTGGTTTAATACAGGGGGTATAATCTTAAAAACTCAAAGATGTAATCCTAATAACATAGATACAAAAATCCATTGTATACAGCTTACACTGGACCCAAAACAAAAATTTTATAAAGCACTAACAGTTCTCAATTGAAAATTTATAGCCTTAAAAAGAGCAGACGGCGACAGGACAAAAGCACAGTACACTCAGTATAGATGTTAACCCTAAAGAAAAAAAGCTTTTTAACTTCATGGACATTTTCCTTACATCAGCATTTCTCTAACACCCAGCCCATATTTACGGTAGTCCACAAGTGTTATGCAGAAAAGGATACTCCGAGTACTCAGTTTCCCAAGGATCAGCCTGGCTATTTCATGGCAAGGGCACACATTATTAGGAAGCGCTGTTTGGTAGCCAGAGAAAGCTGCAGCAGGGCAGACCTGGACTAAAGCGACAACAGTTGATGAGTGTCGGGGCCTCTGAAGACACACAAGCTTCACTGGCACTGCAGGGACTTACTCGGGAAAGCACTGACTCAAACTAATCAAAATGAATAAGTAAAGCCAGGCCACAGAATGCCACTGTCTTTCAACCTAACAACAGTCTTTTAAACTTCACTCCCCGCAGGCCGGCATGAGTGTGTCCCTCTCTCTGGTGAGCTTCTCTCTGTCTGTGTGCTTGTGTGGTGTGAGCACGTCTCTTCCTTAGTCTTGGTGACTATCTGCCGTCCCTCTCCTTCATGGACAGCTGTCTCTTTCTGACTCAGTAACTCAAGTTCAAGCCCAGATTTTCAGAAAGAAAACATCAGATTACAGACTGGACCAAAGTATTTGAAAACTGTCACAAAATAAGCCAAAGAGGCAGAAATTAGGCCGGGAAAGACAATGGCCAAACACTTGTCTACCATGCACCTGGTCTGATATATGTACCACAAAATCAAACCAAAGGTTAATTCTTCAAACACAAACTCATATGTAAAGTGACTAACTAAAGTCAGACCTGGTGGTGCACTGCCAGCCCAGCCCTCCAGGAGGTGAGGAGGACTGGGAAGTCAAGACCAGCCTGGGTTACATACAGAGTCCCAGGACAGTCTGGACTGCACAGGTAAGACTTCATCATAAACAAAGTCAAAGTTCTCTTCTTTTTCTTTTATTTGCATTGGTATTCTGCCTGCATGTATGTGTAAGGGTGTCAGATCTTGGAGTTACAGACAGTTTTTAGCTGCCATGTAGGTGCTGGAAATTGAACCCGGGTCCTCTGGAAGAGCAGTCAATGCTCTTAACCACTGAGTCATCTCTCCACCCCTAAAGCCACAAATTTTCAAATTTAAAACTCATAAGCCCACGTGCCATACATAAGACACAAGACTTTAATTACCTTAAAGGACTCTGTCCAGACTTAAAAGAATGTATTTGAAGCATGGAGTTTATTGAAGTTTTTTAAAAATGTACTTATTTTTTATTTTATGTGTAGGAATGTTTTGCCAGCCTGTGTGTATGTAAGTGTGCCACAGAAGAGGGTGTCACGTTCCCTGGAACTGGAATTTCAGATGGTTGTGAGCTGCCCCATGGGTGCTGGGAATCAAAGCCAGGCCTTCTGCAAGAGCAGCCGGTGTGCTCTTAAGTGTTGAGCCATCTCTCCAGCCCCTGTTTTATTGATTTTGACATGTGTGTATGTGTGTGCCTGTGTGGGGGTATACACATGAGCATAGGTGCCCGTGGATGCCAGGAGTCATACCCCTCAGGAACTGGAGTCACAGGTGGTTATCAAAAGACTGACTGGGTGCTAGCAACTGAACTCCGTCCTCTGGAAGTGTGCGTGCTCTCAAGTGCCCAGCCATCTCTTCAGTCCTCCAGAGAGCCTACTCCAACTTTAAGCAGGTTGGTTACAATAAAGGTGTTCAACAAGAAAAGACACAGACACACCTGAGACCATGGGTGTAAACTTCTCACAGCAAAGTGCCCAGCCTCACAGATTTTGAGCTAAATAGACCGGGGGGGAAAAGGAAAAGTCGCTTAGCACACGGGTTACAAACATAGGCTTTGGACTCACACCTTTGAATGTATGTCCAACTCTGCTGTGACTAACTGTATGATCTTGGGCAAGTCACTTTCTCTCAGCTCGTCTCCTCTAAAATGATGAGTTAATGCTGCTGTTGTGCCAGAGTGGCATCAGGATAATGCTTATAAAACACTTAGCCTGGCACCTGGCACCGAGTGAGGACTCAACAGCAGCAGAGCATCAGGAACCATTCTTCCTGTCTGCTAAAACATTCCCTGTATAATTATTTTAAAAGATCAAACACTTTCCCACTTTGAGAATTTGACCCACCTGATGATCTCAGAAAGCTCGTGTTTCCCCACATTTTATCACACGTGCAACTAATGCAGACTGGAGGAGCCAAGTGAACAAGAGAGCAGAGAGCAGAGAGGAGGAGGAACTTGTTCTCACACTAATGCTGGCACAACTGCATCAAGGTCAAGTCTGGGGCAGAGGTGGCAGCATTTAGCAGTCCAGAGCCAGCAGTGTCACTGGGACAGGCCGTGGCGTCTGTCTGTCTCTGTAGCTGCCACTGCGTCCTCACAGGGTCTTGCGCAGTGTGACTCTGGCATTGATCTTGCCTGCTTACCCTGACCTGATTCACGAACCCTGCAACAGTCTGAACCCGAGCTCTCCCCAAGCACCCGCTACAGTGGGAGACACGCTTGAACTGGCTTTCCTACTTCCAGAGTCTGGCCGACACCTCAAGGAGAGGCGCCAGCGTGCTCACCTTTCCCAACCCCATCAGCAAGAAGGGGGTGGCATTTTCAATTTCTTTAAACAAAAACAAAACAAATACACAGAAAAAGTACTGCCCGCTTTCAATCTGTGGTTTACTCTGGGGTTTCTTTTTTTTTTTTTTTTTTGGTTTTTCGAGACAGGGTTTCTCTGTGTAGCTTTGCGCCTTTCCTGGAACTCGCTTTGGAGACCAGGCTGGCCTCGAACTCACAGAGATCCGCCTGGCTCTGCCTCCCGAGTGCTGGGATTAAAGGCGTGCGCCACCACCGCCCGGCGGTACTCTGGGGTTTCTTGCAGCCTTGTTTTAATAAGGTCTGAGCAATTGTTTTCCAAATTTAGAAAATGATCAACTTCTAAGGAATATTATCAAGAAGGGATAACACAGGTGGGTAAGGGTATTTGCTGCCAAGCCTGACGACCTGAGTTCAACCCCCAGGACTCGCACGGTGGAAGGAGAAAACCGACTCCCCAAGTGTCCCCTAATCACCACAGGTGTGCCCTGCTAAGTAAGCAAATAGATAACAAATAAATAGAGTGAGACAGGTGTGCGAAGCAAACAAACAAACAAACAGTGGAGTGAGGTGGGTGGGTATGCCCCATAAGTAAGTAAGCAAATAAAAATAAATAAAGCCAAACAGGTGTGCCTGCTAAGCAAACAAACAAACAAATAAATGCATGAATGAATGGATGAATGAATGAATGAATGAATAAGCAAGCAAACGAAGTAGAGTAGGTGTGCCCAGCTAAATAAGCAAGCAAGCAAGCAAACAAAGTAAAAACACAGCACTGATCTGTGTGTTCCCAGCAGACGTCCTAGCAGGAGATTTTCACCAAAGTGTCTATAACCCAAGAGCCATCTTGTTTAAGACCACAAATGGCAAAACTGTGAAAGTATCAAAGAGTAAACTCACAGAGAGAGAGAGAGAGAGAGAGAGAGAGAGAACGCTTTAACAATTTCTGTTTGAACAAATAACTCAGTAAAACATCTACACAACACAACAGTTCACCCTTCTGTTGAACAAAGCACACAAGTCAGTGCCCAGCTGATACTGGCCGGTATACACTCCTCTTCCATTCTCCCACCACATTGGGCTCCAGGTCTCTATTGCGTTTCTGGAGTGCTTTCCCCGAGTCTAAAAGCTCAGTCCGTTTATGACTTGACAGCACAGACCCCAGTGTGGGCACACAGTCTGCATGAAGAGCAAGCTCAGAGATGGAAATCTCAGGAGCAAGGAGGCACGCGGAGCCCCTGCTGGTCACGTTTCCACCGCCCGTGGTTTCTGTTATGCAGGGTCAGTGATGGCTAATAAACAGTTCAACAATCTGTACACGGTTTCCCATTGTGGGCAACAGTCTACTGGAGACTGAGCCCAGAGCCTCCTCGGTAAGCTCACGCTCGTCCACCGAGCTGTACAGCCCAGCTCAACAATCTGTCTTCAACTGTGTCACATTCACATGAACTCTCCCATGACCACGGTTTGCCCTGTCACGGGGCGAATCATCTCTTAGCACAGCACAGCCATGATGGAAATCTACCCAGTCACTTCACAGTGGTCTCACTCACCAGGTTGTCACAGGGTGGGAGTGCTTACACTCAAACAACCCTTACTTTACTTAACAGGAGCCCCCTAAGCTCAAGGATAGCGACTCTGGCAATCTCACTCGAGTACCTACAACTGTTCTATTTTGTTATTAGTTGTGGAAATTACCATCTCCCTGTGGATGTGGAGAGGCTGCTTGATGTGTTAAAGAACAAAATACTAATTTCAACAAAATCAAGCAGTCTTTTCAATTAGTCTTCATAAATTAAAAAAAAAATAACTAAGCATTTGGAAACGTAGATCGATAACTAATGTATACCTAATACACTGAAATTACCTGTAAAAATCCAGACTTTGGACAGAGATTTGGTGTTCAGAACTTTAGAGCTCCCAATGACATGTATTAGAGCTATGATAAGACTGAAATAGTTGAGGCCTTGGAACTTAAGCAGCATATCTAAGGAACCTATCTCCTCATGCCAGGCTGTCCCACCATTAAAACAAGTTCATGTGCTCTTCAAGTCCGACAAAATGAAATTAATGTACGTCAAGATGAAATCAACTGAGGGTCACATGACATTATGTAAAGACTTACAGTAATAAAACAACAACAAACCTAAACCCAGGGCAGGAAACTCAACTCAAACTGTTTTCAGTTTTCTGACTTGTGATAATTCATAAATACCACGGAGTTATCAATACAGAAAAACTGTCAAGAGAGAAGAACCTGTCTGTTAGGTCTATCCCTGTGTTATACTTAGGATGTGTCCTGAAGTAAAAAGCGTGGTCCTGTAAGTTAGGTGCTATCTCACTGGTGGCCAATTGTGACACGGTACTATTTATTTCTTCCCACAGAAGTCAACTTCTATCTAAAACCTTGACTTCAAGCCAAAGACAACAACAAAGCTTTCCTGTTCATAATTCACCTACTTTATAAAAAAAAAAGTCATCTCTATCCATCAGAAAAATTACATTTGATCACCTTATGCTAAAAATAGTGGGAGTTTTTACTAAGAGGAATAAAAGAGAAACAGTTGCAAAAATCTAACTTTTTAAAAATGAGATAACTCTAAGTAGGCCTACAAATGAGCTATTTTTATGAGAGGCCTAAGGTAGCACAGAGAGGAACCTGAAGCGAATTCTGAATCACTACTCCATCACGAGGAATACGCTATGAAGGCAGTCCAAACACTGGAAGTAAAAATGGAGCTAACAATTTCCATCAAAAGAAGGGACACGAACAAAGAGAAGACAGAAGTATGTGCACAGGGAACCAAAAGACAGCCCAGAAAGAGTGACAGAGGGACACACGCTGCTACTTCTCCTCTTCCGAGGCTAACGGAGGTGCAGGGGACAGCTGTACAGTCCTCATGGCCTGAGAGACTGAGACGGCTGTAACAAAGCCAGGTTTTGTTACAAAGCATTGCTCAAACCTAATAAAACCACACTGTCCCTGATCAACAAGACTGTGGAGAAAGCCTTAGGAAGAGGGGATGAGTATAAAGAAAACAGCAAATACACTGTTTCACTAAATTTCCACAACAAATTCCTTAGCTACTAACATTATGCCCATTTTATAGACCAACAGTCCCTCAGATTTACACACGTTTAAGCACTAAGTCATACAGTGACATGTAACACGGTGCAAATTTCTTCTCCCACTTGAAGTTACTATCTGCCATGATCTGCTCCTGCCCATAAGCATCATTTCAGAACATGAAAGCCTAAAGGTGCTAAGTACTTTAAATACTAGTTAGATGTGGCCTTTTACTTCTATTGTTACTCAGATCCCAATACTGCTACAGCAGACAATGTTTTCATGAGGCTGAAAAACAGATTAACTAAAAGACAATGTGTAGAGCATCAGAAAGCACTTCAGATGTATTCATTTCAACATCACAACATTACTTAGTAGGTATTTTGTTTAGAGGTAAATTGAGGCACAAACAGGCTTTTAAAAAAGACAACACAAGCTATTTCTGTGCCATATCCCTAATCCCAACATGGTTCTGATTACCAGTACCAAACAAAAGCACTAGATACAGGTTTTGGACAGCTTTCAATAACCATTGGTGATTATGGGCACAATGATAACATGCTTCCAGAATATATGATATTCAGTCCATAATGTTGGCTATTTTCATTCATTTAGCAAGTGTTTATTGTCATCGTAAGCTAAGAACTCAACAGAATGTGGCAGTGTTATCTAAATGTTCAGAACAGAGTCCAAGAAAACGAAGGCAGAATAACCATACAATGTAGACCACACAATGTAGACATCTAGTACATGCTGGGAGATGCAGCATCAAATGAGCAAAGGGAATTGCTCTCAGGGATGAGACACAGAAGGAGGAATTACCTGTGCCTAAGGTACTCAGAGATGTATGAAAGGGAAACCTCAATTGTATCTCTTTTTCTAACATGCGTGTATGTGGTCTGCATGCATGAATTTATATTTGCATGTGTGGGGTGCACATGGATGTGCATGTGTGTAGGGGCCTGAGATTGATATTAGGAGTCTTCCTCAATTCTTCTCTATCTTAATTTGTTAGAGTAGGATCTCTCAAACCCAGAGCTCACTGATACAGCTAGTCTGACTAGTCAGCTTGTCCAGGGGGTCCTGTCACTGGTCACATCACATCCACCCCTCATTTACATGGATGCTAGGGATCTGAACTCTGGTCCTTACACTTGAGTGACAAGCAATTTAACTACAGAGCCATCTCTCCAGACCTTCAAGAGAATCTAAAAAGACTTATGGAAGGTTCTGGCAAGTCTCTTCCAAAATCACTCCCATAGAAAGCTTAGGTTCTCACTATGAAAATGTTGTGGCAGGACAGAATATGTGTTAGCACAATCACATTGCCTTGGGTGTACAAGAGAGAGGGAAAGGGAAAAGGGTTGAGGTGGGTACGGGGTGTCAAACCCTGCAAACAAAATGGGAAGCAGCGGCAACGGAGACCAGGCGTCCAGCTGAATTGTACAGCTAACATGGCTGTAAGGTTCTGGGTGGCACACCTGTGAATTCCTTTAAAATTCCTGTTCAGAAAGGCCCAGCATGGCAGCACACGCCTTTAATCCCAGTACTTGGAAGGTAGAGGCAGAAGGATCTCTGTGAGTTCAAGGCCAGCCTGGTCTATACAGCCAGTTACAAGTCAGCTAGGGCTACACAGTGAGTCAAAAATACATAAATTCCTAAAGAACAACAAAAAAAGGGGGTGGCAGGTCTTTAGTTAAGCATGACTGACCGTAACATTCTTCCTAAAACCTTACATTAAAAAATCAAAGGCAGGCTGGTGAGATGAAAGGTGAAGGACTTACTGCACACACGCTGGACCATCTGCACTTGATCTCAGGATCCTACAAGGTGGCAGGAAAAAAACCTCTGTGCGTGCGTGCGTGCGTGCGTGTGCGTGTGCGTGTGTGTGTGTGTGTCTTTCACACACACACACACACACACACACACACACACACACACACACAATTTAAAAAAAAACTGTAGGCCTGGACATCCCTTTCTTGAGGATTCCCTCCTTGAGGAAGGGATGAGGCTGGCTGAGTGGGTAAAGTGCTTGCTGTACAGACACAAGGACCTGGGTTAGCACACCAGCACCCACATAAAAGCCGGCCGTAGTGCTAGGATCCACGGCCCCAGCACTGGGCGAAAGGCAGAGATGGACAGGTCTCAGGGCTCTCTGGCCAGCCATTCCAGCAGAAAGCTAAGCCCGAGGTTCACTAGAAACCTTGTCTCAAAAACCAAGGTAGAGGGAAAGAGAGGAAGACGCCCGTGCTGACCTTTGGTCTCCATACGTGCATGCCCAGGTTAGCGCTTGCATGCAAACAAACAGATAAAATAAACAGGATGGGGAGGAGGTAGATAAATTAAATCTTAAAAATGCAAGTTGTGGCTAAATCAAACCAAAATGCCTAACTACTCAGAATGAAGAAGCCTGTCCGTAAGAAGAAAATGGAGCTCAGAGATCATCTGACATGTCCAACTTTCAAAGAACGTTCAGACTTGCTGACAGCTACAAATGCATTAACAAGCACAAAGCACACAAAAATTAACAGGGGATAATTACCCGAGGAATTGTGGGCAACTCTTAGGCCAAATAAATATTTTTTGACATTTTATATCATTAAAATTATATTTAAATGTGAATGTCAAATGATACAACTGAAGGGTCTCTTCAGGGAAAAATATACAAAGTACTAAATATGAAAAAGAAAACAGGAAATAATCTTATCTACAAGAACCGTAGCAACTTGCAACTTTTAAAAGTCACATTTTTGTGGGCACAAATTCACCAACTAAATATAATCTAATTAGCATACTTTTACAGTCTAAACCAAGAACCTGATTCCAGAAAAAGAAAACACTTCAAAGCACAAGATTAAAACCACAAACGACATCAGGATTTATTTAACTCCTTTCAATTAACGAAGCTCTTCTCATATAGAACTCGAAGCTGTCCACCTTGGTTTGCTTTTACAGCAGCGTTAGCAGAGGGCGGTGATCCACGACAGACTTCACTTACCAACTGTGCAACAATGGTGTAAAAATAATTAAGCAATATTACAAAATTTAAGGCCATTAATAATATTTAAAATCATTTATATTGTGACAAGAAACGGAGTCAGAGAACAGCAACCAAAGAAGACCCCAAGTATCTGTCACTGAGTGCCCATCATCCGAGGGGACATGAGGGAGAAACGCTTGGGACAAGGACCTCCGTCCATGCATCTGCAGCACAGAAGGAGGTACAAGAATGGTCTGTAGCTGAGTTCAGTTGCTCTGCTATGGCTCAGGCATGGAGCACTCACCTAACACTGGTGAGGCCATAGATTCTATTCCTAGAACCAGAAAAAAGAAGATGGAGGAAAGAAAAAATCCGACACAGTAGCTTGAACAGGAGGGGAGCATGCCTGTAATTCCAGCACTATAGAGTCCTGAGGATTGCTTCAGGTTCAAAGCCAGCCTGGTCTACACAGGGAGCACCAGGCCAACCAGGCAATGTAGCAAGACCCTGTTTGAGGAGTAAAAGAAGTGCCTAGCGGAGGTGCCAAGTCTAGGGCATAAATAACCACGAGCAATACGCCACAGCAGAACTACTGAACTCAACTACAGACATGAATTCAGAGACAGGGAGAGCTAAGAGAGGGCCTGAAAAACAAACCTAGAGAACAACTTCAGTCCCCACGCAATACAAAAGCATTCAAAGAGGTGGGATAAAAATCACGTCTGCTCTCTCCTTCTTGCTTCTGCTCTATGAATTTTCTCATAATGAAAAATAATGGGGAAAACATACATGCAAAATCAAAAAGAAAAAGGGAAATAGTCTAAAAAGAACTGCAGAGAAGAAAAAAATAATACATTAAAAGCAAGTTATCCATAATTTAAAAAGCACTTTACTAAAGAATCATGTATTTCAATTAATGTTCACATTATTTTAGTTAACCTAATTCCATTATCTGAGAGAGAACAAGAGCATACAGTTTCTGCATTCCCTTTCCAGTGACAAGCTCACAGAAAGGTCAGTCACAGCCACACACCTGTACACAGGCTGAGCCCACCGGTCCTCACACGGTGAGCGAAACAAACCACTAACTGTCAAATAACTATGCTGAAACACACCGTGGTTTCACTTACAATCAAGAAAACTTCAAGACAGACACCATAATATTTTCAGTAAGCTGAGACATGTTACTATCCCAGTGTGTCCTCTAGACACCAGGACACTTGATGGCTTGAAAAGTTAATGCCTCCTAGGTCAGAGCAAAAAGTCACAAAAATTACAAAGAATTTATACCCACAACTTTTCAAAGTTTCTTCTAAATTATTTGGTTATAAGTCGATAGCTTTATAAATAGTGATTGAAAATAAATATATATATATTGAAAATAAAGTAAAATATTAACATATGTCCAAATTCAGCAGTATAAAAAAAACCATGAATATGTTATGCCATATAGTTATTGAGTTTATATTCTCAGAAATTAGAATACTCTCATTTGCACCAAAAATAAAATATTCCTTTCTCTAATAAATTCTTTTTTTTTTTTTTTTTTGTTGGTTTTTCGAGACAGGGTTTCTCTGTAGTTGTGCGCCTTTCCTGGAACTCACTTTGTAGACCAGGCTGGCCTCGAACTCACAGAGATCCTCCTGCCTCTGCCTCCCGAGTGCTGGGATTAAAGGCGTGCGCCACCACCACCTGGCTGCGGCTTATGACTGTTCTACAGCTATGAATGGAATCCATGTTTCCGGTGCACACAGAATTACTTGTTATAAATGAAAAGCGTTCATAGTCTAACATCAGCAAGCCCCAGGACCTTTACCCTCACTGTCTTCTGAGACCTTATAACCAAGGTCAGAAGATGCCTGTGTTCTCCCATTACTTTCCCACCTGAAACATCTGAGCAACAGCCATGTCCTCCCTCCAATGTCCAGAAGGATGAACTGCTGAATTCACTAACCCCATTTATTTACTATACAGAAGTTTCATGGCTATATTGTGTGCTGTATGCATGTGTGCAAATACATGTTAGTCCATGCAGCATGCACACACATGTGGAGAGCAGAGGGTGGGTGGGGTGTCTTCCTCTATCACTCTCCATCTTATTTGTTAGGCTGCATGTGTGTGCATATCCACATGTATGCACTACAGCACGTGTGGCATGAGTAGATTACCTCTTTCCTCCACAGGTTCTAGACATCAAACTCATCATCATGCTTTCATTGCAATCGCTTGTATCTGTTAGGCCACACTGCCAGCCCTCGCCCTTATCTTTTCTGAGACAGGCGTCTCAATGACCCTGTAACCCACCAATGCAGCCAGCAGCCAGCAGGCTCCAAGAATCCTCCTGCCTCTGTCTCCCCAGCGCTAGGATTACAGGTGCACACCACCACATCCAAGTTGTTAAATGAGTGTTGGGGAACTAAACTCAGCTCCTCATATTTGCACAGCAAGGACTTAACCATCCGAGTCACTTCCCCACCTGACTATGCTTTCATACGTGATTATTTGTACCTGGGTGCAGGAGGGGAAGAGTCTGAAATGGAGTCACAACAACACCCTCCGCCCTCTGAAGCCGCTGTGGCATGATACAAAAACAAAGGACCACAGTCTTAGTACAAACTCTGCCACTTTTCTGAGCGATCTTCCTCCCGTATCATTTCAAATCACTGCATCTATCCTCCAAAGGCACACGTAGTAAGTCATGGTGCTAGTGCTGGTGCTGGTGCTGATGCTGGTGCTGATACTGGTGCTGGTGCTGATGCTGGTGCTGATACTGGTGGTGGTGGTGGTGCTGGTGCTGATGCTGGTGGTGGTGCTGGTACTGGTGCTGGTGGTCCTAGCAGAAGTAGAGTGTAGGGTGGGGTGGGTGGAGAGTGACAGCAGTCACATGACTACACAGCTGAGAGGCACTGGGGGAGAACTCCAACCCTCATCTTCCTGTGACTGCAGTCACAACCAAGGGAAAGAACACGCATTGCTTTGCAAGCTGTAATTTCAAGACATTTATTTAACCAACACTTCAACAGAGCCTACCATGTGTGTCTGCAACTGTTTGGAGCACTCTACGATCCATTTAACCCTCTTTATGACACAGGTACACACTACGTCTGATAGATGAAAATATTAAGGTGGGAGAATCTCCTACCCAAGCCACACACTAATTAAGTGGTAGAAACAGGAAACAAATACAGATAGCCTGACCTCAAAATCCATGCTCTTAACCACTCTGCTAAGAAGTCATGTAGTGTGGATGCATAATTGTGATTTTCAGTATACGTCATCCTGACCATGTGTTAGATTGATATCTAAAATTTTATTAACAGAAGAATTATATTTGGGAATGAGAGCAAGTCAGCACCAACAGGAAGAAAAAGAGGCCAGGAGGGGTTAGAGGGAGGAAAGGAGAGAGGGAAATTATAATCTCAAAAAAAATGAAAAATGGTAAGAAATAAAAGAAAAATGCAGACACTTAGAACAGTGTTTACTGCTCATATTCATAAAATAAATCATAAATAGTAACATTCACTAAGGTGTCTCACAGGTCAGTCAGAACTTTATTATTTTTAATTCTGTGAAATCCACACATACACAAGAGGCTATTATATATGAAATTATTACAATAAGCAACACAATATGCCTAAATGTAACTTTGCAAAAACAGAGGACAGCAACTTTGCTTATGAATTTCACACATTAGATGACAGCTTTTGCTGCTGCACCACCAAGCTTTACTCTACAAGCTGATTACAGTATGGACAGTTTATTTAACAGTCTTATACTTAACAAAAATATCTATTATTAATGGCATTCATTTATTAGTATTCTCTACTAAAGCATATGTATCAGTTCTTCCCAAATTTATCGGCATAATTTTATTTGCAGCACTATTTTAAATCCTTAACAGACTGGAGACACTATTAAAAATTGACTCTAACTGTATGGAGGATGTGAGATTAAACCAATTCAGAGTTACAGGAACCAATTAAAACAACAAAGCAAATGTCCTCTGGGGACACAGGACAAACACCAACAACAGAAGGCAGAGCCCCCAAGACTTCTGCAACTCCTCTTACAAGTAAGACAATGAGTTACATTTGGAAATAATTCCCAGACGTGTTAATACTAAAAGTAACTTCTCCATGAAGAGAATTACGCAAAATAAGCATGTCTTACCAGCCAATTCAAACAGTGCTGGGTGAAAAGAAAAGACATTTGAAGACAACTTTATTGTCTCACAATTTCTTAAAGTTCCAAGGGAAATGTTATGTTAGTATAAAAACATTAAAGAAAACACAAAAACAAGGGAAACTTAACAAAGCACTTCTCAACTGGAAGGTGACAGGAAGAGTGGAGCTCAGACTAATCAGAGATGAAAGGGGGGAGTCAAGTACAGCAGCATTCCCGGATCCTACAGTAAAAATTAATCATTTAGAATCATCATAAAATGAGGGTCTATCTACTATGCCTTTATATCACACTTTTCTGTACAAACACAATGAAGATTTTCTTTCCACTATAAATACACACGGTTTTTTTGTTGGTACAATTTACTATGCGCATTCTCAGCCCTAGGATATTTTTGTACTCAATCTCAAATTGGAACTGGGATGCTATCTGTTTTCAAAATGTTGAGTTACTGGCAGAAACATAGCTCCATGTCTAATAGTACTTTTATGCTCTACCCCAAGTCTTTTTAAGCAGTATTCTTATTTAGATGTAACTAAAACCACCTGTACACTTGAAAGTATAAATCAAGGCTTACGGGATATACTATTCACTGATAAAATGGATCAAAACTTGTCTCTAGTAATGAGAATGGTCCTGGTGTTTATCCAGCACTTTATCTTATGGTTAAACAGATTAATTCCTATTTATTATTTATCCATTTTATTTTAAGGAACTAGCATTCCAAAGTTAGCTACATGATGAATGCTATTTTCCCACCACTGAAAAAGCAGAGAAGTGCTCCACAAAGCTATATTCCCAAAACATTATGCCCCAAACTTTCTACTACTAAATGTAGCCACCTTGCTTATCAGATTGCCATAGTATTACAACACTTATATCCAAGGAGCTTTTAGATAGCAGTCTCACACAACACCAAAATGTCCATGAACTTCACTCCATCTCATTATGCAGGCACTCAGCAGTTTCACATCACAAGAAGGGCAGGTTCAGTTTAGTGAGACACTGTGGAGAGCCAGGAATGGGGGTACATGCATGTAATTCTAACGTTCAGGAGCCTGAGACGGGAGTGGAGGTGACGGGAGCGGGGAGAGGTCACGGGCAACTTAGAGGACAAGGCAAGACCTTGCTACAAAATAACGCTGAAGAATAACCACGATCACACCATTTTATTAGAGTGTATCATTATACTGTTCTATATTATTGCTGTTAATCTCTTACTAAGTAACCTAAATTATAAATTGTTTTTTTTTTTTATTACAGGCATGCAGATAGAAAAAAAAAAAAGCACATGCATGTTTCAGCCATCCATCTACTAGCATGTCTTAGAATACATCTTCCAGAGACGAGGAGGGAGGGATTAATATAAATGTCTGATGATAGAATGCAACTATGAGGCTTCGTGTCAAGGACTACAAAGACACAGGTGAACTATCAGTATCCACTTTCCTCACAAAGCCATCCAGGTAAAAAGAACTACTCTGTGCTTATGCAAAGAAGTCAGCTTTTAAAACTTCATTAACCACTCTTCAAAATTATTCCCTACTTCTAATATATAACAAAATTTTCTCAAACACAGATCTAAAAAGAAATCCTCTTCTTCTTTGCAGAAGCTCTCCATATAAAGGATGACAGTCTAATCTATGTACAGTGCTATCCACAAATCTCATTGGTTGAATTATTGCTATTGAATGAACTAGTCCTGTAAATCTTTATCAAAAGACTGCAGTCAAAGCAATGCGGCTGCAGATGCAGCAGAGCATGTGCTAGCAGCTCCGACCCCAGGTCCAACCTCCAGCATCAGAAAACAAAATGACCAAGAGTTTTATTCTAACAGTTAATACACACTGTATTTTAAACCAAGTTCCTCCTCTTCATTGTCAAGTACCTTCTCAAACTCACTCACTTATTTACTAGATAAAACTTGTTAAGACAGCAAGAAACTCATTAATCTATATGGGAATTAGCAAAATCCAAATAAATGAGAATCATCAGCACCCAGAAATTTAATGTGCATATTAACAGACAGAAACACATCTTTTTCTTTATCTCCTGGAGTCAAGACATTACTATGTAGCCCAGGCTGGCCTTTAATTCCCTGTCTTCCTGCCTCAGCCTTCCATGTACTGGGATTACATGTATGCACTACTATGCCCAAGCAGGATCACATAATTAAGTTGTCCCAAACCTTCTGACTCTTCAGTGGCATCATTCTAACCTCTGCAAAGCTCCTACAGCATCATCATGTTTTCCTGGTTCTCATTTGACTGATCATTCTCTGGCTCTGGTCCCACTGCCCAGCCCTCCTTCTCTGTCATCTTCTCAGTATTTGCCCAAACGTAGGATGTACATGCTTTAGGTAGCATGCACTTAACACTCATGTTATGAGAAAGTCTCAGGCCTTCTACTTCTCATTCTCCCCCCAACCCCCCGCCACCATGCATACATGCATGTGTGTGTGTGTGTGTGTGTGTGTGTGTGTGTGTGTGTGTGTGTGTGTGTACATGGCACACGCACTCGCATCAGACTGCATGTGTGACAACATGTGGTGGTCCAAGACCTTGAGGTAGTCAGGAAGTCAGTTTTCTCCTACCATGTGGATTCTAGGGAGCGAACTTAAGTCACTAGACTGGACAGCAAACATCTTTACCCACTGAGGCATTTTGACAGTCTATTTTCTCCTTTAATACAATGCATTCAACTAAAAGAGTAGTTTAAAGGCTGGTATTAAGGAGATTATTAAATTTTGGACTGGTCCTCTAAAAACTGAATGTCATAAACTACTCTGACCAGAACCATGGCTACTTTTTTTTTTTTAGACAGGGTTTCTCTGTGTAGCTTTTGGAGCCTATCCTGGAACCCGCTCTGTAGACCAGGCTGGCCTCAAACTCACAGAGATCCACTTGCCTCTGCCTCCCGAGTGCTGGGATTAAAGGCGTGCACCACCACCACCTGGCAAGCGATGACTACTTTAAAACCCTTTTTTTCCTCCACATCTCCTGGTGTCTCTGCTGACCCCAAATTCTAAAGTAAACTCCACGTTTCAACTTAGAGAATTATACTCACATATCAACTTCAATACTCTAACTAAATAAATTCATGCTGTTCTGAATCACCACCCCCACCCTCAACCCCAACTGGCAACCTCACCATCAAAGTCAACCAAGGGGTTGGCAATATGGCTAAAAGTGTAAAGGCACTTGCAGCCACACCTGATGACCCGTGTTCAATCACCACAACACACGATGTAAAGACAGAACCTATAATCATTACACCTGCCTATTCGGTCAGCTTTTCAAGAGCTTCTATATTCTAGACCCAAGCCAGCTAATAGTTCTGTGACATTTTGGTGTCTAGACTCCAAGTGTTCAAATAGTAGCTCCATTATTTACCAGCTTGGGGTTATTGGATATACCTAGCCTGTAACTCAGAAAGGCATTTATAAAAAGAAATGCTTGTTATGCATAATGTACAGTTGCATATTATCATGTAATAAAATGATTGGTACATAGTAGGAGATCAATAAATAATGGTGCTGTTAATCATTTATGATCCTACACTCAGTCTTTGTTTGATCCTAGTTTGCCGACTGTCAAAAATACACCCAGAAGCTGGAGAGATAGTCCAGCCATTAAGAGTACATATGCTCTTCCAGAAGACTCGAGTCCAAGTCTCAGCACGCACATCAGACAACTCACAACTCCATCTCCAGAGGACCTGACTCCTCTGGCCTCCTCAGGCAAGTGTACAAAACACACACACACACACACACACACACACACACACACACAATTTTTAAATAAATAACTTTTAAAAAATATGTATGAATACTAGACTGAATTGGCTCTAGAATATTTGATCTTTCAATTTTTTGAATACTACCTATATTTAGTAACATTATTTTATTTTTGCCTCCTATTTCCTCACTCATAAATTTGAGATTAAAATACCCACAAATCACTGGGCTTGTTGTAAAGACTATAAATGCATATAGATTAGAATACTATCTTATATACAGAAATGTTATCCATTGCTTACTAAGATCCAATTACATTATTACATTTATTCATGTTTGAAGCATACCTATTTTTACAGGCAAAAATAAATAAAGGTAACTACTATCTTCTCTAACCAAGTTATGCTGTGTAAAAAAAACTACTATTTTGTAATTTTTTACTAAAACACTCTACATATCAGAGTACAGTTATACACTGTTGTTATATGTGGGTAACTTAGTTTATACATCCACTGTGTAACCTGCAAAGCATCTACCAAATGAAAACTGTGGGTCCTTTCTCGTTACTAAGACACTTCACCTGGAGGTGTGGCTCCATTGCAGAATGCTTGCTGAGTATACACAGGTCCCTATTCTATCTCCATCACTGGGGGAGTGGCAGGGAGAAGATGCTGAGGGTGCCTTTTCACAAGTCAGGCCCTTTGCAGAGTCAATATCCTACAATGCACAGGATAGAGTCTGTCTCCATCTGTCTCTGTCTCTCCCTCTCTCCCCCAAATACATACAGTTCAAAATGCCAATAGTGTTCAAGGTGAGAAGACCTGGTTTCAAAACAAACACAAATACAAACACAAACAACAACAGAAACCTAGAAGCCCAGCTGTAGGGCTGAGATTTAGCTCATACAGCAAAGCGTCTAGCATGCATGAGGCCTGAGTTTGATCCCAGAACCACATAAACCAAGGATGGTGACACACACTTGAGAGATGGAGGCAGGAGGATCAGAAGTTCAAGGTCATCCTCAGCTACTACATATCAAGTTCGAGGCCAGCCTGAGTTATCTGTCTCAACATACAATATTCCAGCTCTGTGAGTTATTAGCTAGTGACCTTCAGGTTCTAACACTTCTCTGAGGGACATAAGGGTGTACTGTGTTATACTGAAAGACTGTCAGCAGGGAAAACAGACAGAAGACCTGAGCAGTGGGCTAAAATATCAGTTAGCATACTTGAGAAGAAGAGTTCTGTCAGAGACAGAGCTCTGTGGACTTCTCACAGATAATTTCAAACTATAAATCACTCATGGCATCGAAATTGATTTATTTCTGTATAATCTATTCAAGTTCAAGGAACTTTAAGGTGGAGTTCTTACCTTTATGGATTTTGTATACTTAACACACACACACACACACACACACACACACACACACACACACACACACACACACATATATCTATATCTATCTATCTATCTATCTATCTATCTATCTATCTATATATATATATATATCATTCTGAATTACCTGCTTACCACAACAGATCAACCATTACAGTGTGAAAATTGCCAAAACAAATTCTGAAAATTTACTTTGTGCCTCAAAGAAGTTTTTAAATGTTAAGAGCTATCTAAGAGTAAAACAAAATATATAAAAAAGCACATGAACTGACAAGCAAAATTCATACAAATCCTGAGGCAACAAATACACACTAACAGGATCTAGATGAAACAAAATTAGGAAGATAAAAGCGAGGGAAAAATCACTTTTTTAATTAACAGAATCCTAGCTATGCAATTAGTATCACCTAAAGGCAATAAGCAATAAACTTAAAGGACACCAGCAAAATTACAGGTACTATCATTTCTCATTTTAGCAATACTTGGCTAAATTTCTAATTCAGATGATGGCAACACACTTTAACAGGTTTAAGGACTATTTAAGCGATATTATAAATGCATATTACATTTAATGGACATTTACTGAATTCTTGATTTCCACAAGCCATCTTAATTTCCCTAATTGCTGTGAGACGAATAAGACCAAAAGGACTGGTACCTAAAAGTCTGACTACTTTGCTGAAAAGGCTGAGCTCCAGCACACCCAAGGTGTGTTACAAGCAACTTTTAAAATGCACAAATGTAGCAATTACGTTTAAGCCAAGAATTTTAAGACAAGAGCAGTGCCTATCTATAAACAAGACGTTAGTTTCGTAAATGCAGCAGGTTTAAGATCCTTTCCTAAAGTAACAGTATCTCTCTTTGATTAGTATCGTGACTTGCCGTTAGTTTCAGAACGGAGCTTGCCAACACTATCACTCTCAGGACCGCAGGAACTCCATTACTAGTTTTTAGCTGCATTAAGGAAAATGAACACATGCAAAACAAGGCAGAGTGTGCACAGAATGTTTGCTGATGCTCCCACAGACTGAGAAATTCACGATCAAGTCAACTCTGTTTTGCTACCCCAGGGAACTAAATAGAAAAGAGAATAAGTGCTACTCCTTCAAATGAGACGAACACTGGATACCTTTACACTCACAGGATATAACAGATGGAGAATACTCATTGTGTGTTTTCACTTCAGAGAGGAATGGTCAGAGTACTCTTGAAAAGCCCACATGATATGGCCAGGCATGGTGGCTCACATCTTTAATCCCTAGCACTCTAGAAGCAGAGACAGGCAGATGTCTGGGAGTTCCAAGCCAGCCTGCTCTACATACCAAGTTCCAGAACAGCCAAGGCTATAGAAAGCTTGTCTCAATTAAAAAAAAAAAAAAAAAGAGTCATATGACACAAAATGCTGCTGTCCTCTTCTTCAGAACAATCCATAAAAAGAACTCCTCTAGCCAGGTGCTAGTGGCTCACATCTTTAATCCCAGCACTCAGGAGGCAGATGCAAGTGGATCTCTGAGTTTGAGGCCAGCCTGGTTTACAGAGCAAGTTCCAGGACAGCCAAGGCTATACAGAGAAACCCCGTCTCAAACAAACATAAAAAAGAAGAACTCCTCCAACAATGTACATATTACAGTAAACTGGTTTGCTATACACAGCTCTCTCACCCCTAGAAATCTTCTCCATCCCATTTCCCTTATCCTCAGACTATGAGTCTGACAATACAGCCATTTCCATTTGTCTCCTGCTTCTCCATCACCTCCTTTAAGAGGCACCACATCTCAACTCACGGCAACCCAGGAATTAGGATTCCCTAGGTAGAACTATTTCTTCCCACTTCTCACTTCCTCCCTAGCTTGTAGCATTAATGTAGATCAACTGGAAAAGTGAAAAAAAACTTACCTTCATTCCATCACCATCTCTCCATCTTTCACCTCAACTCACTTGCCTTCACATTTTCTGCTCCACAGGCTTTGCTGGCCTAACCATTGATAATAAAAATCACAATGGCTCAGTGAGTAAGGGTGCTTGCCAGATAACCTGAGTTCAATTTCCAGAATTCCTATGGTGGAAGGAGAAAACTGACCCCTCAAGCTGTCTCACAACCTCCACATGAGCAGCACCACACATCTACATCACCAGAGAGCTCCACATGAGCAGCACCACACATCTACATCACCAGACAGCTCCACATGAGCACCACCACAATCTGCATCACCAGAGAGCTCCACATGAGCACCACCACACATCTACATCACCAGACAGCTCCACATGAGCAGCACCACACATCTACATCACCAGAGAGTTCCACATGAGCAGCACCACACATCTACATCACCAGACAGCTCCACATGAGCACCACACATCTACATCACCAGAGAGCTCCACATGAGCACCACCACACATCTACATCACCAGACAGCTCCACATGAGCACCACCACACATCTACATCACCAGAGAGCTCCACATGAGCACCACACATCTGCATCACCAGAGAGCTCCACATGAGCAGCACCACACATCGACATCACCAGACAGCTTAAATTTTATAGACTTGAAGACCTTTGTTTTCTGTCCAAAAAAATCAAAAATAAATAAAATAAAACAAAATAATGGTCTTAGAGGTCTTGAATATATCTTAGAAAACAGAAGATATTAGCTGGCATATAGAAAAGAAATCAGGACTTCCATTTGCAAGATTAATGCCACCCCTCCAAAAAGAGACTCATGAAACAAAGATATTCTCAAAGCAAGAGGTGGTGCCACATAATTAGTATGTGTTGATGTACTGTGATATTTACAGAGAAAATAGACCTTCAGAATGTCACCAACTATTAATTTTTAATTTACTAATTACAGCTCAAGAAACCTCGAGTGCTTAATACAATCAGAATACAGTCTATTACATTAATTATAAACACATGTAAGAGATTAATGAACACATACACAGAAGCACTAAAGTTCATATGTAAGTACAATGATTTTAAATCCTACCTTGAAGAACATCTAAATTACAAAACAAGTTTTCAAGATTTAAAAATGGCTTGCAATATTATATACTATTCAAAATACAGATAGCTCTTTATACGTTAACTAAATAGCTGTGGTGATCTGAATGAGATGCCCTCATAGGCTTGGGCATTTGCATACTTGTCCTTGTTTTGGTCACCTTTTGGGGGTAGTTTAGAAGGTATGGCCTTGCTGGAAGACGTGTGCTTCTTCTTTGAGGTTTCAAAGGCCACGTGTTATTCCCAGTTCACACACTCTGCCTCTTGTATGTGGTTCGAGATGGGAGCTCTCAGCCTGAGCTTCCAGCTTTGGTCACTATGCCTGAAGGCTATCACACTTCTCTGCCTTGATGGTGATGGCCTCATTCCTCCAGAACTGGAAGCCCAAATAAACCTCTCCTTTCACAAGTTGCCTTGGTCATGGTATTTTATCAGAGCAACAGAAAAGGAACTACTACAGAAGGTGGTACCCAGTGCGAGGCACTTCTGTGATAGACCTGACCATGTTGTTTAGAGAAATGTGGGAGACTTTGGACTAGAAAAGTGGTTGTATGTTGCAAGTGGAGCTTAATAGGCCATCCAAGAACGGGAGCTCGCAAGGCAGTAGTGCTGAGAGCTGGAGAGACTAAGAGCCCATCTCCAGAAATTTCAGAGGGCAACAATATAGGCAACTGGGCTAGAGGCCATTCTTGTGATATTTTGACAAAGGATGTGGTTGCTTTTTGCCCTTGTCCTAAGAACTTGCCTAAGGCTAAATTTTGAAGTAATGGACTAATTCTTTGGCAGAGTTTTCAAGACAGCCTAATATTGACTCTGTCACATAGTTACTAATAATCACTGAGGCAGATTTATAATGAAAAAGACCAAGTGGGGCAGAAAGAAATACAAAATGTATAGTTAGAAGAGAAAAAAAGAACATCAGGAAACAATGTTGCAGTCAAGTCTTGAGCTGAAAGAGATAAGGATATTCAGGGAAGGCCTGATCTGCACCGGAATAAAGGGAAAGATGCCCTCTGGACAAGACCACACCCAGCTAAGCTTCCAACTTGTGAAAAGGCCTGAGAAATTTTCTGCTGCTAAAAAGAAACAATAAAGAGCTGGTGCAAATGTGACTCAAGAATGCCAGTGCTGTGGGATGTTCTGTATGGCAAATATGTTAATAAATAAAACACTGATTGGCCAGGCAGGAAGTAGAGGCGGGACAAGGAGAGAGGAGAATTCTGGGAAGTGGAAGGCTGAGTGGGAGAGACATTGCCAGCTGCCACGATGACAAGCAGCATGTGAAGATGCCAGTAAGCCACGAGCCACGTGGCAAGGTATAGATTTATGGAAATGGATTAATTTAAGATATAAGAACAGTTAGCAAGAAGCCTGCCACAGCCATACAGTTTGGAAGCAATATAAGTCTCTGTGTTTATTTTGTTGGGTCTGAGCGGCTGTGGGACTGGCGAGTGACAGAGATTTGTCCTGACTGTGGGCCAGGCAGGAAAACTCTAGCTACATGCCAGTGTCATCCAGCTGGTGCTGGCTTTAGAGTTGCAAAGGACACATGAAGAAAGGAACCATGGAATTGTCCTCCACAGTTTCAGAGCCATAGAAGCCAGAAATGGGGAGTCTCTACCAGGCCCCTGCATCAAGTTGTGGAAGCAAAGCCTGGGTTGCATTGGGGACCCCAAGATATTGAAGACGTCAGAGCCGTGGGATGTATGCCAAGGAGAGTTGCATATAGAGAGTAGAGCTGCATATAGAGTAGAGCCAGCATGAGAGGGAGGCAGGCAGCAAAGCTGAAGGAACAGAGCACCATTTGAAACCAACAGACATGGAGTAGAGTCTTTGGTGTTTGCCCTGTTGACTTTTTGTCTTGTTTTGGTCCAGCAGTTACTCACTGTGCTTCTATTCATTCCTTTGGGAGTGGTAATGTATATTCTGTGCCACTGTACGCTAGAAGTATGTGATTTGCTTTTTGAGTTTACAGGGTTACAGTTAAGAGATTGCCTTGAAGCCTCAGAAGAAAGTTTGGATGTTGAACTTTTAAACTTAAAAACAGTGTTGAGACTGTGAAACATTAAGTGGACTTTTGAAGTTGGACTAATGCATTTAGCAGACTGTGGTGGTTTGAATAAAATGTGCTACCCCAGCCCCTCCACCCCCGCCAGTCTCAGACACTTGCACTCGTGTTCCTAGCTAACGGCCCTTTTGTACAGTTTAGGAGATTTTATCTTGCTGAAGAATATATGGTGGGAGCAGGCTTGGAGGTTTCAAAAGCCACATGCCATTCCTGGTCTGCACTCTGCTTCGTGTCTGTGGTTCGAGATGTGAACCCTCAGTCCTGAGCTTCCAGCTCCAGTTGCCATGTCTGCTGCCATGCTTCCCTGCCTTGATGGCAACGGACTCAACCCTCTGGAACTGGAACGCAGTTGTAAGTACCAGCTAAGGTCATGTGACCAGTTGCAAAAATGAGGATGTAGTTGACATCAGTGTTTCTCTATTTTGTTAAAAACATTTGTGCACACACACACACACACATATTAAGCAGATACTTGTGCTTTCTTCCCTCTGTTCTCTTGTCATGTGATGTAACATCGATTATAGTGGTTGTTATATTTCTTATGAGACACTAAAAGACTGAGCATTCCTTAAGGTACATTGACACCTATTCTAAAATATATGATTTTGTGACTGTACATAAGACAGTTATTTCATGTTAGGCAGAATTATGACCTGGATATTGTTTTCATTTGGAAATTAAGTATGACACAAAGAAAAGTGATTATGTGTCAAGTTGACAAGGGATGAACCTGTGATAGCTAACCAAGGTTGTCAACTGGAATCAACTAAAATCCGAGCTCCTGGGCATGCTTGTCAGGGACTTTCTTGATCTGATTATTTGAGGTAAGGCGCACCCTATGTCAGGGCCACACCTTGTGGTGGCAGCCCAAATAAAATGACAGTAGCCTGCCTGTCCCACTCTATGGCAAGTCCATTTATCCTGTTACTGAGGCATTTCTGCATTAGTATGACAGCTAACTTCTTCAGAATCCTTTAGGACTCCTGTGCTAGATTGGGACAGCTCAGACATCCAGCCTCATGGACTGAGCAACAACCAGATTCTCAGCCTTTCCAAGAATTTCATCAGTTCCTTTAGAGAACCCTGACTTAACGCAATAACTAAGTTTGGTTTTACTGGAACTAAAACTCATGCTAGTATCACTAATTATCTCATGACCAGAAACCTCTGGCTGTAGTTACAGGCCCCAGTAAGAGCAATTAAAAGCCTGGGTAGAGAGATAGTTCAGTAGGTAGAGGCACTAGCTGCACAAGCCTGGTGACCTAAATTTGATGCCTAGACCCTACATACCAACTACACAAAATTGTCCTCTGACCCTCACACATGCGCCTGGCACTCATAAATAATAATTTTTCCAAATAGAAAATCTAGAAGCTGTAGAGATGGCTTGGTGATTTAGCTCTTGCAGAGGACCTGGGAGTCTTCCCAGCACCCACATAGTGGTTCACAACCATCTTTAATTCCAATTCCAGGAGATCTCAGGGTCTCTTCTGACCTCCACAGGCACCAGGCACAAGCATGATGTGGACACATATAGGCAGGCAAAACATTCATACACATAAAATTAGTAAATCTCTAAAGTGTTTGAGGGCTGGAGTGTTGGCTCAGAAGTTACAAACACTTGTTGCTCCTGCAGAGGACCAGGGTTTGATTCCCAGCATGCACACAGTAGATCACAGCTATCTATAACTCCAGTTCAGGGAGCCTGATGGCCTCTTCTGGCTTCCCTAGGTACGAGGTATGCTCATGGTACACATACATCCATGCAGGCAAAATATCCATACACATAAAATAATAAAATAAAAGTTTTAAGTAGAAAACCTATTTTGTAAAAAATATTATTTCTAGCTCAGCAGTGGTGGTGCATGTCTTTAATCCCAGCACTTGGGAGGCAGAGGCAGTCAGATCTCAGTGAGTCTGAGGCCAGCCTGGTCTACAAAGGAAGTTTCAGGACAGCCAGGACTGTTACACAAAGAAACCCTGTCTCAAACAAAACAAAACAAAACAAAACAAAAACTGAATCTCAGTTCAAGATTAATAAAAATAGAGTGATTTACCTTCTTAAATGTTCTAGAAAAGTAAAATGTAAACTAAAGCTACATACTGGGCTCTAAATACTGAAAAACAATTAAGTTTAATCAGAAAAAGAGGCTGGTGTGCACCAGAAAAAGATGGAAGCTTACTTTAGAACAGATATACATGTCTATACCTACAGTCCTCTTGAGTCCTAAATGAACTGATGCTTATGAATAAAGAGATAAAGATGAACAGAGATAAAGAAAACTGATCAGATTCCAAATCACAAAGGAATTGTAACAGTAACAGTAATGTTTCTTCTTTTATTTTGATTAGTTCCACACCCAGCTACCTTACATGGTTATTTAAGCTATTGTCCCCATGCGCACCTGCCCAACGAATTATTTTTAAAATAATTATGCTTAATTCCACCCTTACTCTTTAAAGGGGAAAAAAAATCAGAGTTCAAGACAAGAACTGGGAAACAAAATATAAGAGGACCAAGGATACAGGACACGGGTAAGGAAGCTACCCAAGCCAGCCTAAGACACTGCAGACTCCTTAAGGACTGGATAAATCAGATGACCTCAATAGCATCCAGCACCTCTGTAGTATATAAAAACTTACACAAATATTGAACCTATGCGGACCTAGGTAAAAATCCTATTGTTTGGTCTTTTCTTATTTACTTGACTTTGGGGTTACTGAGTTCCTGACCTCTCAGTTTTCTCAACTATAAGACGGAACTCAGAAGAATAATTCAGTAGAAATCCTTTTAAAAAGTCCACCTTGTCCTTTCAGAAACAAGAGTCTGCAGTTCTCCCTGATTCCTCCACAGTGAAGCCTCTAAGTAAACGACTCTCACCCTTGTGCTCTCACCGAATGAACAGGATGCTTAACAAGAGACAGCTACTGGTTCCCAAACCCAACTTGTCACTATAATTAGGTAAACTGACGAATTATGACAAGAAAGAGATTGTTTCTGTGAAAAGTTCAGAAAGACTCAAAGGCTAACTTTAAAAAACTGAGGTGGGGCGGGGTATGTTACACATATAAAGTAGGCATAAAACCAAACAGTAACTGAAAATAAATCATTGCAAAACAACTCTTTGGTATATATATTTTACCATTTATTTTAAAAATCTGCACACTAATGAAATGAATGTGCCTGTTTATTTTTATATAAATAATTAAATTTTGGCTGAATTCACACTGCCAATGTAGAGCCTCTTCAATGTCTTTCAGAGCTGGCTGATACTTTGATTTTACAGTCATCAAAATGGAGATCAAATGAAGTCCTCAGTCAATGTGTATTGTTGATAGGACCATGGGCATGTCAAGAACCGGAGAATACCTAGACCAATGGGAATGGCAAGACCTTCCCCAAGTCAGAGTACTATGGAAGCTGACAGTGTGTGCAGAACTATCAACCACAGCCTCCTCCTCCCAGATGATTGCAGTCTGAGACCGCTCTCCTAGAGAGAACCTCCCAAGGTCAGCTAACCCTCATACAATAAGCACTCCTCCCCATCCAGACGTGTGCACTAATGCCGAGTTTCCAGGCTTCTGGTGCCACCTCTATTCGTGTGTGTGCCATTTCTATTCATCCCTATGGTCCCAGTCAAGCCAATCCCAAAGCTCTTCAGGTTGGGGCACATCAGTGCTGAGAATATCACTTCATACCGCAAAACGGCAGCGGTATGTTCATGTCACTGCTGCTGTTGTGTGTTTGTGGGCCATTGCTTTATTTTTCAGTTTTTCTGGCATAAATATATTTAGGCCATTTCAGAATGTGTTGGAAATTCTGCCACAATCCCAAACCAAAAATCACTAACTACTTTTTATTTTTTGTTTTTTTTTGTTTGTTTGTTTTGTTTTGTTTTTTGAGACAGGGTTTCTCTGTGTAGCCCTGGCTGTCCTGGATCTTGCTCTGTAGACCAGGCTAGGCCTGAACTCAGAGATCTGACTGACTGCCTCTGCCTCCCGAGTGCTGGGATTAAAGGCATGTGCCACCACCACTTGGTTCATTTAACTCTTTTGAAAGGATTTATTTATTTTCATTGTATGTCTATACGTGTTTTGTCTATATGTATGTGTACCATGTGTGTGCCTGCTACTCTTGGAGGCCAGAAGAGGGCATCATCACTGAATTGGAGTTACAAATGGTTGCTAGCTGCCATGTGCGTGCTGGGAACTAAACCTGGGTCTTTGCAAGAGCACCAAGTATTCTTAACCAACAAGCCATTTTTCCAGCTCCATTTAACTTTTTTTAAAATGAAACTTACGTCAGCAACTTCAGCAGAAGTTTTTTAAAATTTAAGCATTCTAACACAATACAACCCAAAGATTTCTAATTTGATACATCCTGAGGAATGAAGGTAGAGAAAAGTTAAAAGTCCCTGTTTTCTGAGGTAGGGAAATGTTAAAAGTGCCTGCTTTCTGTAATGAACCCCCTGGGTTTCTATGAGAGCAGAAACCTCTGTAGGGGGTAAAAGCCCCATGGCTGGTAACATACAGCTGGAATCTGAGCGAGGGTGCTTCAGGGACCACTCACTGGCATTTCGAGGCACAATGGCATACACAATGTGAAGCGAGCGTGCTGAACCTTCAGTGAGGCTGCACTGAAGCCGGCACATCAAGGACAAGCACTACCACAAACACCTCAGATTCGGTGCATGTTTGATTTGGAATTAATTTTTGGTTGGTACACATTCGGAAATCCTTCACTGTTACCAATTTTTTCAAAACCCATATACAGTTATGTGATCCCAGTTTTGTTCAAAATGATAATTTTAGAAGTTGGGGTTATGGGATGGAGAGATGTCTCAGTGGTTAGGAGCACTGGCTATTCTTCCAGAGGACCCACGTTCAATTCCCAGCACCCACAGGGCAGCTCACAACTGTCTGTAACTGTAGACCCATGGGATCCAGCACCCTTCTGATATGCAAATGTCCATGCAGACCAAACACCCATACACACACATAAATAATTTTTTAAGCTGGCTTATAACTAACATGGAATCACTGTTTAAAAAGGAAAAAAGCAAACTCTCTCCAACCCTGGGGTCTCCAGTTTAGCAGCACAGCTTTCACCCGTCATGTGGGGGTCATGGAG
This sequence comes from Peromyscus californicus insignis, assembly GCF_007827085.1. NCBI lineage: Eukaryota > Metazoa > Chordata > Mammalia > Rodentia > Cricetidae > Peromyscus > Peromyscus californicus. The sequence goes on from NW_026294535.1 coordinate 34,188,440, forward strand.
TTCACCCCCAGAACCAAAGACAAAGAAAACCTCCAAAATAATTATTTTATCCCAAAGAGTAAGATCTCCTCTAGTTTCTAAACTTCCTCAATCTTTTTTTCTTTATCTGTTTTCATTGATTTATATCCTCAAACCTTTACCTGAAGTGAAATACTCCCTCTGCCTCCAGAATACTTCAGTTCACTCCTGAAGGCTTATCTGTGGGTTGGTTTGTTTGTTTTCCTAGTTTTTACAAGATATCTCATTCTCAGTTACTTTTCCCGCTTCAATGATAATTTAAAAACCTTAAAGGAGAAAGCATTTATTTTGTATCAGATCTCAAGATGGGAGTCCCAGGAGGTGGGGGAGTCTCGGCTAAGCTTGAGACAACTGGTTACATTGTAACCACTGTCAAGAAGACGAGAACCCAGGCCAGCGCTCAGCTCACTTTCTCCTCAGACGTCCAGGATCCGAGGTTGGGGAACCATGCCACACACCATGGGCAGGTCTTCCAGCTTGAATTAACCGAATCAAAATAATTCCCCACAGATATATCTAATTCTAGATAGCTGACAATAGAGATTAACCATCACACTCCACAAAACATTCAGAATTTCATGTCAACAAGTTTGGTGGGTATGCATACCTCAGGCCCTCTAGGGATCCACCATACATGTTAACATATGTTCTGTGGTCAAATATGTGTTATTCTCCATCTATGACATACTCTTATCCTTAATCTCCCTATTCTCAATTTTTTAGGCTTCTGTTTAAATATCACTTTTTCCAGAGAACCTTCTTCCCTACCTAGGTGAGCAACAACCCCCAATGAAACTTATGAGTCTTCAAAATGAGAAGTTAAATATGCACTAATAAGTATAATAGGCAACTTTTTTCAAATTTTTATTTAATTATTGGGGGGCGGGGGGGATATGCCACACAGAGCTACAGGTAGTTGTGAGCTGACTGATATGGGTGCTGGAAACTAAACTCAGGTCCTCTAGAAGAACAGGAAGTGCTCTTAACCAGTGAGCCATCCTTTTAGCCCCCAACATCTTTTAAGGTTTGTAAAATATGAGAATCAAATTCACAAACAACTTAATAGAAAATTGCTGTGGGATGTTCTGTATGGCAAATGTGTTGCTAATTAGTCAATAAATAAAACACTGATTGGCCATTGGCTAGGCAGGAAGTGTAGGCGGGACAAGGAGGAGAATAAAGCTGGGAAGTGGAAGGCTGAGTCAGAGAGACACTGCCAGCCGCCAGGATGACAAACAGCATGTGAAGATGCTGGTAAGCCACGAGCCACGTGGCAAGGTATAGATTAATGGAAATGGATTAATTTAAGCTGTAAGAACAGTTAGCAAGAAGCCTGCCATGGCCATACAGTTTGCAACCAATATAAGTCTCTGTGTTTACTTGGTTGGGTCTGAGGGGCTGTGGGACTGGCAGGTGAGAGAGATTTGTCCTGACTGTGGGCCAGGCAGGAAAACTCTAGCTATAGAAAATGGCAGCCTTTAAGGTGAACAGTTTAACTCAGGATTTAATAAAAGGCTTCCATTTAAATGAAAGTAATAATTTTCAGATCACCTTTAACTGAAGTTTTGAACCCCAAAGCCTACACCTGTATAATCCACTAAGCAAGAGCTTCCTTTCCTGACAGAAAACACACTGTACAAATATACGATTTTCTTATACATGTTCAATTTAAATATATAAATGGCTACCCCAGACAAAGGATATTTACTAGACTGTGCCATCACAGCAATAAATCACATGTGTCTTAGCCAAACATGGTGGTATACACCTATAACATCAGCACTAAATCACCTGTGTCATAGCCACATGTGGTGGTATACACCTACAGCATCAGCACTAAATCATGTGTGTCTTAGCCCATGTGGTGGTATACACCTAGAGTATCACACTAAATCACCTGTGTCTTAGCCCATGTGGTGGTATACACCTACAGTATCACACTACATCATGTGTGTCTTAGCCCATGTGGTGGTATACACCTACATTATCACACTAAATCACCTGTGTCTTAGCCCATGTGGTGGTATACACCTACAGTATCAGCACTTGGGAGGTGGGAACAGAAACCCGACCATGGTTTCAGGCCAGCTTGGGCTACATAGTGAATTCCAGGCCAATGTGGGTTACAGAGTGATACCCTGCCTTAAAAATTAAAAAGCCAGGCATGGTGGCACACACATTTAATCCCAGCATTTGGGAAGCAGAGGCAGGAGGATCTCTGTGAGTTAAACCAGCCTGGTCTACAGGGTGAATTCCAGACCAGCCAGGGTTATCAAAAGAAACCCTGTCTCAATTTAATAAATGAATAAATGAATAAGAAATGGGGAGAGAGGGGGAAGGGAGGAAGGAGGGAGGACAAGAAAAAAAAAGATAAAAAAGGAAAAGAAAAATCTATTTTAATTCATGATTTTACATTCAGTGCCTAGCATGGCTCTCGATACCTAGTACCCTCCCAAGAACTACTTACACATCAATCAGCAACTTGTCATTGCTAAGTCCTTCCAGGACTGACTCAGAATAAGAGGTAGAGGTGTCATAGACCCATAATCCTAGCTACTCAAATGGGCTATGGTGGGAGACAGAAATCCCAAGAAAGGAAAAGGATGAATCTGGATAATGGCCCAGGTTCTACTAATTCACTAGTCCAAAGGAAAATACTAACCAGCATTAACTAATAGCAACATAATATCAATATAATCAAGTCAACTCCTCTGATTATCCAAATCTTTTAGAAGTATTTATTTGTTTTTAGGTATATGAGTATTTTGCTTACATGTATGCATGTCTGGTGCCTGTAAATTTCAGAAGAGGGCACTGGATCCCCTGGATTGAAGTTACAGACAGTTGTGAGTCACCATGTAGGTGCTAGGGATCAAACCTGGGTCCTCTGCAAGAGCAAAAAGGTCTCTTAAGAGCTGAGCCAACTCTCCATCCCTGCCTACCCAAATCCTAAGGGCTTGTTTAACAACTAGAAAAAACTGAACTGACACCAGAAAATCTGCCTTGCTAACCTCCATCACTTGATGCTTTTAGATTTTCTTTGCTACATAAAAGCTCTATGGAGAGCTGAAGTTATGCAAAATAGCAGAAACTCCCTCCATATAAGCCTTAAGCTCTCAACAATTATATACAATTATGTCTATTATATAGATATATGCATTATATCTATATTCACATATAAATAGAAATTATAATATATAATTACACTGGAATTACTACCTTTTCAGTAATCTGTTTCAGCCAGCAATCATGGATATGTTATATGTACATTTAATAGTACAAGTACTATAAACATTAACAGCAATTTCAAAAGCAACTGTAGCCAATAAAAAGAGTCTCACACATACTGACTGGAGTTTGAATTCCAATGCTACCTTTTATCAGCTGTCTCTGAGTCTTAATTTCCAAAACTATAAAATAGGTATAACTGCCACAAGATTAAAATAAAATCATGAAAGTCAGACATGGTGGCTCAAGTCCATGATCACAGCACTGAGAGTCTGAGGCAGAAGGATCAGAAGGATTGCCATAAGTCTCTGGCCAGCAGGGATAGGACACAGAGCAGTAGGAGAGAGTCAACTTCCACTCTATGACCTAAATACACACACACACACACACACACACACACACACACAGAGTGTATAAAAAAGAAAAAAATTAAGACAATTCTCACTAAACTCTAATATAAACCAAGTCATCTACAAGATGAACTGCCACTCCTGGGAACATCAATTTTAGCTGAAAGTACTTTACACACTGTTTACATATATAAAAGACACAAAATGTAAAATTCCTGCAAATTTAAAAAATAAAATAAGACTTTACAGACATCAAAGACTTTTCAACTTATAAAAGGAATATTTTGGGCTTCTTCCCTAGATTTTTAAGGGTACTCATCCAACTCATTTGCTATTGGGAATGCTTGTAGAAAAAAAACTTAGCATTATTAAAATAAATGAATTACATATGATTTTTTTTTTTAGTTTGCCAAAAACAATTATATACAGGAAAATTCTACGCCAACACCATTTTTAATATGTACGGCAGCAAACCTCCAAGATACTTGGGCTGCTCCAACTTAACCTCAACATTTTGTTTTAGGTATCCCAACACAAATTCAAGGATTTCTACAGATCACCCAAGTTTTTAAATTACCCAAGCTAAAGCACTCAAAGGAAACTAATGCTACATCTTTTTTTTTTTTTTTTTTTTGATTGTTTTTGAGAGAGGGTTTCTCTGTATAGTCCTGACTGGCCTAGAACTCACTCTGTAGACCAGGTTGGCTTCAAACCCACAGAGATCCACCTGCCTCTGCCTCCCCAGAGCTGGGACTAAAGGTGTGCACCATCACCGCCCAGCTCTAATAGTACATCTTGTTTCAGTAGCCTAGGATAGGTTTGTCCCTTAAAATCCTGTGTCCCTCCCCAACCCTAAGTGAACAAGAACTCAGTTAGCTTCTAGACAACGGGTGCCATTTCCATAAACATTCCTGTTCGTAACTGGTCTGGGTCCTCAGGAGCACGTGTGGGGCTCAACCTGCATCACCCACAATGCACAGCGCCGCACTCTTCCTTTTCCCTGGAGGCCATTTTGAATACTAGTATTTTGTTTATACAAGATTTACTTGCTATAGGAAATAAAAAGGCTTTCCTCACTCTAGCTTCTGTCTTTCCTGCATAAGGGGACAGGAAAGCCAGTTCCTGCTATTTCACTTCATATGTCAAAGGCGAGTGATTTATCTTGTTGGCTGACAGCCTTAAAGTAGCACCCCATCCCACCAGCTCACCACTTTTCTCCTGGGAACCTAAGAAACACCTGAAAACAGTCTGCACTGCTCCTTGAAGTGTGCTGGAAGTACTGATTGTGACAGGGCAGAATGTTCCACCGTATTCAGAATCATCATGAGCTCCTACATGGGATGCGGGCAGAAGGGAGCCTGAACCTAGCTTGAATGTGCATAAATACATAAGATGAACGCTTCTCTCCACCACTTCAAATACTACCTAAGCCAAGACTTACAGATTTCACATGACCACAATCTTTTAAAAGGGGTAGAGAGACCAGCGTAGCACTGCCAGTTCTCATTCTGCCAAGAACAAACAAACACGTGCGCGCGCACACACACACACACACACACACACACACACACACACACACACACACACACACTTCAGCCAGGAATAGCGGCACATTCCCATGATGTAAACAGTGGAGAGATGAAGCAGAAGGGCAATCTTGGCTAGTAGAGGGTTCAAGACCAACCTATACTATATATATATATGATAAGCAACCTGAAAAGAAAAACAAACTATATGATCATTACTATTTCATCAAAAAACTAACGCATTCCCTTCAAAATTGGTATATGTTAATTTTAGGGGGAAAAGATTATCTTTTAAAGTCAATAGATTTAGCCTTATAAAAAGCAGACTACATTCTCATTCCACACAGCAACCGACAAGGGTGTCACAGGATGACAGTGTAGGAGAAGCATAGGCCTAATGAGCTAGGGCCCCTGAGCAAAGAAGTTAGCTGTAGAACATGCTGAAAACAAGTATTAACCTCTCCAATAACAAGAAATGGAAGCCTGGAGGAAGTTTGGGGACTCTCCTAAAGTCTCAGGTCAAGAATTTTAACTCAGATTTGTATATCCCAGAGTCAATTCCCAATCATCAAGCTCAACTTTCCCAGTTGCATGAAGCCTCACTTTGATCCAGCCCCTTCTGTGACCAATGACAACCAAGGCATTTCCGAGACAGCTGGTGGGAGTGAGAGGTGTACCCTTGGCCATTACTCAGTCTAAAACTAAATGGAACTCCTGACCTTTGCCCCATTAATACCAAGCTCACTGAAACTAAACCAAGCACCCAGACAAAGCACACACAAGCCTCCTGGCTCCAACAACACTGCCACAGAACCCTTTAGATGTCGTCCCCTAGTGCCTGGGATGCAGCGAAAAACAATCTTGAAAAGCAAAGGGAAGGTATTAATTCTTAAGAAACAAAGAAATACTTCTACAGCAACTCTGACTAAAAACAAACTTGCCTTTAAAAAGTTACAACCCTGAGCCTCATTCTGCAAACAATGTTTTACAGGTTAAAATACAATTTCTTCCTATTTAACTATCTAAAAAGCAAAGGACATGAAACCCCACAAATTTATAGCTCTTAAAATTTTCAAAGTAAAACAATCTTCACATATATTATGTGACAGATATGAGTATCTTAATTTTTTATGTATGGTAATCAGCATTTGAATAAAATTATTCATGTTAATCAAAAGTACTTCCATTGGGCTGGGAATGGAGCTTGGTGGTACATCACTTGTCTGAGATAGATGGCCTGAAGTCACAGGTTTGATCAGACACCACAAAATAAAAAGGGTATTTATAAAAGAGCTAGAGGGAAAATATATATAAATACCATTTTTTACAAAATGCAATGTTAACAGTCACTGTCATGAGAAGTACGAGTAATGTCTTTGAATATCAGAGGTTCCTAATATTGAAATAAAAATAAGTCATACACATTATAAAAAAAAAAAAAAAAAAGGAAAGAAAGAAATACTACATCAATTGCCACCAACTCCTCACATATCATTCACCAGACAAGCCCAAAGGAAGCAACCAAATTTGACTCTGAGGTAATCAGCCTGACACTCCAAACCAGTGAGTCTGAGAGTCTGATCTCTGTGAAAACAGAACAATCATAAAGCAGTATTCTTGCTAGCAAAGTCAAGGAAGTTTTATTTCTTGATTTTGTTGTTATTTGTTTGTTTTGGGGGCAGTTGGGAGGGGTGTTTGTTTTGGAGACTAGATCTCAGGTAGCCTGGGCTGGCTTCAACCCCAGTGTAGCTGAGGATGACCTTGAACTTCTGACCCTCCTGACTTCACCTCTTGAGTGCTGGAGCTATAGATAGGCACACACCTGATCTAACCTACAGTCCAGGGCCTCAAGTAAAATTCTACCAACTAAACTACATCCTCAGCCTGCCTCAAATGGATTCTTTTATTTTTGCTTTTTGGGTTTCTGTTACTGTTGTTTTTGAGACAGGGACTCACTCTGTAGCCCTGGCTGGCCTGGAATTCACAAAGATCTGTCTGCCTCCTGAGTGCTGAGATTATGGGTGTGCACCTCCATGGCCCACTGGATTTTTAGATTTTTTAAAATTAGATTTGTTTGTTTGTTTGGTGTGTGTGTGTGTGTGTGTGCGCGCGCGCGCGCGCGCGTGTGTGCGTATGTGTGTGTGTGTGTGTGTGTGTGTGTGTGTGTGTGTGTGTGTGTGCGCGTGTGTGCGTGTCACCATGGCCAGCATGTGGAGATCAGAGATCTTTCCTTCTACCATGTGGGTGCCAGGAATAGAACTCGGGTCATCAGACTCGTTAGCTAGCACCTTTACCTGCTGAGTCATCTCAACACCCTCAACTGGAATTTTAATAACAGATTTTTTTCTACTCCACCTGAATTTATAGTTCAAGGAAACTACACAGATTATCAAATTCCTTACCCACTGCATAAAATAGTCTACTTAGTGTTTTTCCTTTCTGTTTTAAACAGATGCCGTTTAAACACAGGGTTGGCTTTGCTGTTTTTGCTTTGGTTTTATTTCCCCTCTACACACTTCTATTTCCTCACACAGACTCAACTAGTGTATCTATCTGAACAATCTATTTGTTTTCCCTATATTTATGTTTAATATATGTCTAGCTCTGACCTCTCTCTTGAACTGCAAACCTACATTTCCAAAAGCCTCTAAGCAGTCCCAGCAGGTAAGTATGTTAAAATCAGGCAAGCCAGGCCTGGGAGCACACACTGGGAATCTCAGCTTCTCTGGAGATAAAGGCAGGGCTATGAATGTGGGGCTTTACCCCATCTTAAAACAATGAAACCTAATTACACAACTCATTGCTCATATCCCTAGGAACAGGACCACCATCAATATGATCCAGTTAGAAAGTGTAACTTTCACTTGCGGCCTCCTCTAACCTTTCCTACCAGGACCCCTACCACCTACTGATCAGTGCTAGGCTCTGCTGAACCTTTGTTCTCATCCACCACCATCACTCCCAGTATGCACAGCAGTGCATTAGTAGCTTGCCATAATACATCATTCTGCACACTAAACTATCACAGGTACACACTTTTCGTTTTCTTCCAAATGCTGAACTTCTAAATACAGCATCTAAACATGCTCCACAATCCAGCCTCAACTTAAATTCAGACTTCATCTCTAATTCCAAAATAAACCATCCAGGTCATCTTTTCTCTACATCCATACCAACTTTTCTCTACATCATGAGCCTTCTCATCTCCAAAACTGTCATTCTCTTAATTTGGAAGGCCTTCTTTATCCACCAGATCCTAACTCCTGAATGTTTGTTTTAGAAGAGTTTAACCATCAGTCACCAAATAATTTAAGACTGCCAGTTTAAGAGCAGGGTACAGTGGAACATGCCTGTAATCCCAAACACAGAGGTGGAGACTTTGGATCAGAAGTTCAAGGTCATACTTAACTGCAAAGTGAGCCTTAGGCCTACTTAAGACACAGGAGATCCTGTCTCAAAAATTAAATCAAATAAATAAAAATAATACAAGTTTATTGGGAAGTACCAACTTTCCCACATGGCAGATCTGGCTTCAGATAGAGACAATTATGCTAGCCACACAACTCTAAGGGAAGTTACTGAGCATACTGAGACTCAGTATCCAGACTATGAGAGACGCCTACACAGTGAGACCCTGTCGGCACAGAAAGAAGCTGCTCTCCTGCTGAGACAGCATAGCAGTGATAGAACTAAGTGCCTAATAAATAATAGCACTGACTACCCTTGAGTGTTAGCATGTCTCTACAGTTTTCCATGATGCTTTAAGCTAAAACAAACATTTTTCCTTTTGTACAACCCCAAACTTTAGATAAACCCACTCACATGGTTAAGTATTTGCACACATCTTTCTGTCTTCAGAGGGTCTTCATTTGTTGTGAGCAGGGTCGCTCTGCCTAGCAGCTACCATCATCTCCCTCTGCTTCCTTTGCCTCCCCACAAGCACGCCACCACATCCAGCCAGACATTCGTCTACACTATGAACTGTCGAACAAAAACCTTACATCTCCTACTAGACCCAACTTCTAAAGACCAACCTTAATCTCTGTGACTTAGAGTGCCTGGCACAGTATTTTTCACGAAGCACTCAACACCTCCCTCTAAATTAAGTCCCAATTCAAAGGAGATTTAGTATTCCTAGACAGTGCAATTCAGTTCTTCATGATTTCAACACACCTTGGAAAATTATCAAAACATGAGTCTTAAGTCATAATGGTTTTGCCTTGATTTGTCCCTACATGGTTCCCTAAAAGAGCCTGACACAGAAAATGCTCGGTACCATTTGAATTGACTTGAGCAACAGTTAAAGGTTACAGTGCCTGAAAGCATCTGATTTTCACCAATTTCCTTTTTTGGCTTTTATAACTCCCATAATTTTCCCCTTTAAAATACATCGCACCCAAGTACAAATCCATAACCAAATCTAACTTGACTCATTTTCCAGACTCTAATTGCAACATCCCAATCCTAGGCTCTGAATAATCGAGTACTTCCAACGTAGGTATACAAGAAGGCACCGTTTCTATCCAAATCTAAACACTGTGCAACTTAGCTTTACTCACATTTTCCCTACACACTTAAAAAACACACCCCCCTCTATCTGTTTAATATCAATAACCTTGGCATAGATTTGGGGAGCTGGAGAGATGGCTTACAGGTAAAGGACCTGAACTGGGATCCACAGCACCCTCATAAAAACCAAGTCCTGCAGCATGTCTGTAATCCTTGGACGGAGATTGGGGGACACCGAGAAAACACAGGAGGACCCCTGGGACTTGCTGGCCAGGCAGCCCAGCCAAAACTCCAAGCTCCAGGCTCAGAGACACCCTGTCTCAAAATAATAATAATAACAATAACAACAACAATAATAATAAAAGCAAAGAGAAATATAAGAAGACACCCAACATGAACATCTGGCATTACACAGAGAAACTGTTTTAGTGAAATAATTTTTCTTTTGCATGTTCATGGTACTAGTCACTTCAAACTATTCCCCTTATTCATGTTATTACCTTTCCTTTCCGGTGGTAGAGAATGACATAAATATAAGAAAGAGAGAGAGACAGACAAGACAAAAACAATCAGTATAGATCCTAATCTAAGCATAAGAGAAGAGCCGATGTCACTGGTTTGATGAAAATGACTTACATATACTTGACACTGAAGCAACACACGTCATTTGCAACAAATGAACTTTCTGATTATAATTTAAAACGTAATGAAAATGCAAAATATCTCCAGTATTTCCTACAAACCTTTCACCGGCAGTTTAATCACCTAAACTCCGTTTACTAACAGTACCTACAAGATTTTCTTCTCTAGGAAATTCATAGTTTATTCGAGCTAAACCCTTCGTACGTTTAAATCAACACACACACACACACACCTCTGGCCAGCTGTGGGAACCTCCGCCGCGTTGCAACAACAGCTGGACTATACAAAGAACCTCTGAGGAGAAACTGAGGATTTTTTTTTTTTTTAAGATCAAGAAATGACAGTTCCAAGTATGAAAGTAAACAAATCTGGGGTAGAAAAGGATACCATTCTCCAGCTCTCTGCAGTCAACTTGTGCAACGTCCCGACTGAACTCTTACAACTGTGACTTCGGTTGAGCACAGGAATTCGTAAAACTGATTAAGAGAATCAGCACCTTTTTTTTTTTTTTTAACGTCAGCAAGAAAACGGGAAAAACTCATCTGAGTCTACGACTCTCCTCCAATCTTTGTTTTATAAGAAGCGACTTTCAACAGTTTCAGCTTTCAAGTTGAGTCAAGACCCTCCGAGGAACGCTCCTGCTCAGTGACCCTACGCAGACATCCAGACCCAGGCAGTTTCAAGCCGAGTCCAAATCGAACCCAGGCGACCCTGACGCAGATCGGGGATGAAAAGCCCCGCACAAGATCGCCAGCATCCACACAGGCATCGCCCCACCCTGGGACTGAGACTACACCCCTGGGACACAGGATAATTGCTGAGCCGGGAGGGGGGACAGACCCAAGAGGCGACGAAAGTCGGGCACTGATGTCCAGTGCGCTCTGGCGGTCCCGGCTTCCCCGGAGCCCGGGCGCACAGACCCCCCACCGCGGAGGGCGCCGAGCCCATTTGCCCGAGCAGAGAGAGAGAGAGAGAGGGGGTCGCAGCGCGGGCGGCCCGGCCCCGCTCCACCGGAGTCCCCCTCCGCGGTCGCCGCTCCGGGAACCCGCTCCTGCCGCGCCGCGCCCCGCCCACTCCGCGGCCCCGCAGCGCGCCTCTTTCCCGGCCCCGGCGGGCCGCGCGCGCTCCCCGGCTGCTCGACGACCCCCTTCCCCGGACCCCGACAGCTGAACCTGCAGCGGGACAGCGGGGTCCGAGGGCGCCCGCCCGGCGCAGGCCGGCTCACAGCTTTGCCCCGGCTACTCACCGTCGGCGCCAGGGCGCTGCGAGGGCGCTGCGAGGGCGCGCGGGGCGGCGGCCGCGGAGCTCCGCACTCTCTCCGCGCGACCCGACCCCCCGCGACTCCGGAGCCGACGGAGCTTCGGCGGCCGTGTCTACAAGGCCTCTCTCCTGCCCGAAGCCTAGACAAGCACTTCCGGGGGAGCGGGGGGGAGGGCGGGGTTTTGGCACCGGAACTGCTCCCGGGCTGGAGCTGCCAGGCCTCCCGGGCGGGGCGGAGCCTCGGAGCCTGGCGCCCCGCGGCCCCGCCCCCGGGCTCCTTGCTAACCCTTGGTGGCCCCGCGGCCCCCAGGCTGTTAGGGTTGTTCCCCACCAGCCACCTAATTCTAGGGAAGGCTCGGAGAATCTGGTTTAGCCGAGCCCCAGTGCAGTCACCCGGCTGGCCGACTGTCCGGGCGCTGTTAGCCCCGCTGGCTTCTGTCTCGCTTAAAAGGGCAGTTGACATTCATCAAGGCTCAGATGGTGTGTTTTAATGCGCCTCGGCCGCGTTAACTAGTTTAATAACCTTCAGACTCCGGGAAACCGGTGCTCTTCTCTACATCTTACGGAGAAGGAAACCGGCCAGGTACCAAACTTGACCACAGATGCTGGCTCTTGGTTTTATTTCAGTGTGTGGTATGTGTAGAACTCTCATCCGCCCCCAAACAAGACTTTTCAAATGATTCAAAGGCAGGAGCCAAACTCGATTCCCCTGTATCGGTCATCCTTTGCACCTTCAATGAAGGCCGAGATAAGGGGCTCTGGAATGTTAGTGCCTGGATCCTGTTATTTTACTTTTCACCTTGATGAGTTAGTTAACCTTTTAAAACTATGTGTGTGTGTGTGTGTGCGTGTGTGTTGTTCATCTCTGGATTGTAGAAGAGTTAGTTAACCTTTTTAAACGTGTGTGTGTGTGTGTGTGTGTGTGTGTGTGTGTGTGTAGTGTTCATCTCTGGCTTGTAGAAGTTAAAAATAATTAATGCATGGTAAACATTTCAGAGTACCTAGGACTAAGTCCACGATTCTCACACCTAACCAGTAACAGACACTAGAGAAGATCTGGGATTTTGAAGCTCTGACCAAAGACAGTATGAGAGAGAACCCACAGAGTCAGACGCCAGGAGAGGGAAAGAGGGACGATCTTAAAAGATTTCCTTGGCCACAAAATCAGAAAAGCATCAAATAGTGGAGGCAGGTTTTCTGTCTGAAGCTAGATCCCACAGGAAGGAAAAAAAGAAAGAAAAAGGGGCTCAAGCCTAGTGAGATACCTTGTATTTGTATTCGCTGTAGTCTAAGAGATACCTTGTGTCTGTATTCCCTGTAGTCTAAGAGATAACTTGTGTCTGTATTCCCTGTAGTCTAAGAGATACCTTGTGTCCATATTCCCTGTAGTCTAAGAGATATTTTGTGTCTGTATTCGCTGTAGTCTAAGAGATACCTTGTGTCTGTATTCGCTGTAGTCTAAGAGATACCTTGTGTCTGTATTCAGGCAGTCTAAAGGATGAGGCAGGAATACAGAGTATGGGACCAGTGTAGGCTTTATAATGAGTTCCAAAACCAGCCAGGACTATGTAGCAAGAGTCTTGTCAGAGAGAGAGAGACAGAGACAGAGAGGGGGGGGAGGGAGGGAGGGAGGGAGAGAGAGAGAGAGAGAGAGAGAGAGAGAGAGAGAGAGAGAGAGAGAGAGAGAGAGAGAGAGAGAGAGAGAGAGAAGACTAAGAATTCATAGTCTGTTAAGTACTTCAGGGAAGAGTCTTAAAACAGAAAGACAGGGTAAAAGAAAACCCCTTATTACAAACTTAAGATGCAAACAATCCCATCACAAGTGCTGTATTTAAAATACTGCCTTGTGTTTTATGTAATTGCAGAAATGTTTGTAAATGCTTCCATAATTCCCAAGTTCAAGCAGCCTTCCATGCCTCCTAGTAGAGTGAAGCAAAAAACAGAGCCTAAGCCAGGCGATGGTGGTGCACCCCTTCAATCCCAGCACTTGGGAGGCAGAGCCAGGCGGATCTCTGTGAGTTCCAGGCCAGCCCGGGCTACCGAGTGAGTTCCAGGACAGGCGCAAAGCTATGCAGAGAAACCCTGTCTCGAAAAACAAAAACAAAAACAAACAAAAAACAGCCTGCATGGATAAAACTTAAATTGTCTCCAGCCATTACCATCCCCACCCCACCCCCAATCCCAGGCGCGCACACACACACACACACACACACATGCCCCAAGGCCTAGAGACCTAAAGGGAGGAATCCTCAATCACAGACTCTCAACTAACTGGTAAGCGCTGTAGCCTGGATTTAAAAGTGAATCTGTATTCTCGAGCTTTTCACCGCCTTGCCAAGCAGTTCTTAAGCGTGAAAGTGCATGGCCGTCAGCTGGAGGGCTTGTTAAAGGAATTGCTGGCCCCGTCCCCAACCTTTCACTCACCCAGGATAGTGCTTCTCAAGGTGTGTGCGGGTCTAGCCGCTCAGCATCACCTGCGGACTTGTTAAAGATGCAAATTACCAAGCCCCGCCCCAGACCTCGTAAAGCTGTAACTTTAGGATAAGACCTGACGATCTTTGTTTGGAGTACCCCGCCTCCCCAACCAGGGCATTCCGATAAGCCCTCCAGTTAAAGAACTGCAGTACTCTAGAAGCCTGCCTTTCACGTATTCTTTGTTTAATTCTTTGGTAAATCTACAGCATGGGATTGTTTTGTTGTTGGGAGGAGAGGATTAGTATTTGTTTTGTAGTGATGAGGATTGAAGTGTGTCTCTCAGCCCATTGGAAACAAATGCCACTGAGCTACATTCCTAGTCAGCAAAAAAAAAAAAAAAAAAAAGTCTTCCCGTTAATTAAATGACATTTTGGAACATTTCTTATTCATTTTTTTTTCTCTCGACAAGAGATGAGGTCGGGGAAAATGAGTTTTAATGGAGGATTCCTTTTGATCTGTACTGAAATTGAACCAGATAATTCTGGGTTGCGGGGTTGGAAACAAATCTTACTTGAGGACTGCTCGGTGTTGAGGCTTTACCTGCATTTTCTAAATTAATCTTCACTGTGCTGTGGGGTTTTTACGGTCTTACTTTTACAAATGAGACTAGCTGAGACTGAGGTGAAGCAATTGACTTAAGGCCACATTCTTGTTACGGGGTCGAAACAGGATTGCTCAAAGATCCCTCTAATTCCAAAGCGCATGCTCTTTCCATTTTGTGGCTGGAGCCCGGGAGAACCAAATTCCAGTGGCTCCCGCCACCCCAGCTATGCAGCGTTGAGTAAGCGATTTCATCTCTATTTCCAATTTCTCCGTCTATAAATAATGTTATCGTAAATCTGCCCTTCCCACAGTAGAATGTCAAAGTAAATGAGGAAATAAAAGTGCTTTTAGCTCTTTGGAGAAAAACAGTAAAAAGACTCTAACAAGTTATGGTCTTGTGCGTTTAGACACGCATCGCGTTTGTGAGCCTAGGCATTGAGGTTTTTGCTGCTTCTTCCCTTGGTTCATATAGAAGAGTGCCCCACCCCCCAAAAAAAATAGTTGTTTAAATTCATTTGCCAGAGTCTCCTCTCCTAAAGGATAAAGAAGGTGACAGAGGATCTTTTGTTGTTGTTGTTTTGGGTTTGGTTTAGGTTTTTCCCGAGGCAGGGTTTCTCTACGTAGCCTCGGCTGTCCTCGGCTGTCCTGGAACTCGCTCTGTAGATTAGGCTGGCCTCGAACTCACAGAGATCCTCCTGCCTCTGCCTCCCGAGTGCTGGGATTAAAGGCACATGCCACCACCACCCGGCGACAGAGGATCTTCTGTGTGTGTTTTTAAAACTACACAGAGGACAGGGCACAGAAGTTCACACATGTGCTTGGAATCCAGTGTCTTCTAGCAAGTGGAGGCAGTTACAAGTTTGAAGACAGCCTGACCTATATAGTGAGCCCCTGACTAAAAATCAAGGACCTGGGGTATGGCTCAATGACAGTGTGCTTAACATGCCCAAGACCCTGGGTTTTATCCCCTGCCACCCTGCCAAATGTGTCATTTAAATGACAGGAATTTCTTACAAGGTTTACAGATTCCGCTCTGTTACCAAATGCTAGCCCACCCTCATTCAAAAAGCACTTTTAATCTAAACCATTTTTTCTCCTTTCCATTCCAAGCACCCCTCCACCCTCCTGCCTCCACCTCCCCCCCAGGAAGACTTAAAATTCCTGTTATTTTATTATGTGGGAGGATTTAGTGCTTAATCTTTATCTCAGGCCAGACTCCAGGCCATCTTTACGAACTTAATAGCCAGGTTCCGCCATCCCAGGAGGTGCTGTTCACAAAGAATACAGCATGAACGTTGCTCCAGGGGGTACCAGTCACACAGACCCCATGCCTCGAGGAACTCTGCAAGGCAAGGCCCCTGCCTCTGCTAAGCGGCGATCCCCAGACCCACTAAGGCAGTTGGTTAAACACAAAGAGCTGTGCACTTCTGTGTTCACCCTTTGCCAGGCCCTGAGATAATAAGGTTCTTTGTCTGGGCCTTGTTTGTTTTAACACAGGCCTGCTCCTTTACCACCCAGCTTAAGTCTTAGGCTCCACACTTCACCATGGCATTTTGCACGGCCCTCTCGGATACCGTCAAATCTTCCCAAACTCAAGAGCTGTTTCAAATGTTTTCTTTTGAGACAGGAGCTTGCTGAGTAGCTCCGGGCTAACTTCTAGTTCTGAATCCTCCTGCCTCCACCTCCCAAGGGTTGGGATCACAGAGGAGTGTCGCTTCGCCTGAGTAGAGTTTTTTAAATGTGAAGATGAGCGCACCTTGTCTTCCTCAACTTTTATCCCTTCTTTGGCACAAGCGCTTGAAAAGCACTGCTTTAGGTAGTAGCGCTAGGTACACTCTCTGTGTTTAAGTGTAGTATAAAGATTTGAAAATCGGCTCTAGAATGCGTTTGTCCCATAGTTTTGTACCAAAAAATAAGCAAACACAAAGCTTGCTTTCTTTTTTTGTAAAGATTTTTTTCCCCTCTTTTTGGAATTGTCTTTAGATTTATTTTATGTATATGAATGCTTTGTCTGTGCCCACAGAAGTCAGAAGAGGGGAACGGGATCCCCCCCTGAAACTGGACTTATCGATGGTTGTGAGCCACCATGTATGTGCAGGGAACTGAACCCAAATCCTCGCTAAGAGCGTTCTTTGCTCCTAACTGTTGAGCCATTTCTCCAGCCCCAAGATGTATTTTATTTTTAATTACGTGTGTAGGCGGGTGTCTGCGTGTGAGTATATATACTTGTGAGAGCAGCTTTCTGTGGAGGTCAGGGACTTAAGTTTCTTTTGATTGTGAGTCACCCACTGTTGGTACTAGGAACACTTGGGGGCAGCATGTGGTCTTGTTTGTTGTTGCTGGTGGGAGTAGTAGTAGTTTTTATTATTTGTGAGTTTGTTGTTTTTTTGGGGGGGGCAGGGGAGGTTTCAAGACAGTTTCTCTGTTTAGTCCTTTCTGTCCTGGAACTCTCTTTGTAGACCAGGCTGGCCTTGAACTCAGAGATCCTCCAGCCTCTACCTCCCAAGTACTGGTATTAAAGGTGTGCACCACCAGCGCTCAGCTGTGAATTTTTTTTTTATTGTTTGTTTTTATGTGTATGAGTGTTTAGCCTCCATGTATGTCTGTGCACCATGTGCATGCAGTCCAAAGGCCAGCAGAAGGCATCAGGCACCCTGGAACTGGAGTTACCAACGGTTGTGAGCTGCCGAGAGCGCTGGGAATTGAACCCAGGTCCTCTGGAAGAGCAACCCGTGCTCTTAACCACAGAGTTCTCTCCTGTCCTGCCTCTTGTTTTGTCTTTGAGACAGTGTCTCACTGTGTCTTACTAGCTGGCTTGGCTGGACTGTGGACTGACTGTGTAGACCAGGCTGGCCCCAAATTCATAGAACTTTCCTGTCTCTGCCTCTCAAGTGCTAGAATTAAAGACATCCACCACCATGCTCAGCAAAAGAACCATATAGGCTCTCGACTGCTGAGCCATCTCTCCAGCTTTATAAATCCAAAGCTTTAAAATTGAGACTGGGATTTAGCTTAGTTTGTAGAGTGCTTGCCTATATAAATCCCTGGCTTTGGGTCTAGAGAGATGGCTCAGTGATTAGGAGCCCTGACTGTTCTTCCAGAGGACCTAGGTTTAATTCCCAGTACCCACATGGTAGCTCACAACTGTCTGTAACTCTGGTTCCAGGCAGTCTGACACTTTCACACACCGATGCACATAAAATAAATTTAAATAAATGATTTTTTTTAAATCCCTGGGTTTGACTCCTCAGGACCCCATTAAAGTTTTTTTTAAGAGCACAAGAGTGCTGGTGCATGCCTATAATCTCAGAACTTGGAAAGAAGAGGCAGGAAGGTCAGGGGTTCAAGACCCACCCTGTTTCAAATTTTTTTTTCCTGGCAACTCTTGAAATTTAACATACTCTGGCAAACATTTGGCACAAGGCACCATTGTCTTTGGTTCAGATGCCTCTACCTTCTTTGTCAAGGTTAATGAGTTCTTCTCCCTCCCAAGTAAAATCTACATGTCGACACTAAGTCTGTGGCCGCTGGGGGAGAAGAGAACATAAATTTTAACAAAACGAGTATAGAACCTCATCATAATTATTTATTTGAACGTACTTTGAAAGCGTTTAAAAGTATTTTCTTGGAGAGTAGATCATGAGAGTCCCCAAAAGGCAAGTATAGACAACAAATTATGTAGTCAACACCAATGGGTTCTGTTGTTGTTGTTTTAACAAAATGAGTAGCCCAGGCTGGCCTTGAATTCACTATGCAGCAGAGGATGCCCTGAGCCACCAGTTTATAAGGTGCTGGAGATGGAAGGATGGCAGGCAGGGTTTTAGAAGCACGTTAGGTAAATACTGGAACAACTGAGTTGCATGCCCAGATCACCTACCACCAACAACTTAAAGGAGTTGTAGATACCAGTTGTCAACTGTTTGGGAAGAGAAAAGACAGTATCAGATACTTGGAAGCAACTCTGTGAGGTTGAGATCTGATCTTTCTGTCCCCTTTGTTCTGAACAGAGAAACAGCCACAGAAACAGCCGCACAGCTGGTTAAGGTAGATATCGGGAGACAGAGCCAGGATTAGAACACAGACAATCTGTCTCCAGAGACACGGTCCTAACCACTAAACTAATATTTATCGAGCCTTTCCCATGTGACATAGCCGTGACTGCCTCCCACCTGAAAGACACTTGATTTATGGAAGAATGTGCCTATCTTTTCTAGGCCTTTTAGAGGAATCTGTAGTAAACCCACAAGATCCTTCTCATCTTCTCTCTGCTCCCCACAACATACTGACCTGTTTATCATCTTCATTCTGAAGTGTACAAACTGCCAGGCATCTGAGTTTTTTCTGAGCTTCTCATACGATACTTGTGTGAAGTTTGTTTTTTTATCAAAAGTTATCACTGAGTCCTCGGCCTGTAGTGGATAAAGTTTTTTCCTCACTCTGGATGGATGCAAACTAACACAATACATGATTGATACCGGAAGCTGTATCTGTAGTCAAATTGTGCTGGGGTGGGAAAATGGGAGACAGTAAGAGTGCATTTGAGCAAAAATGTCACCTTGACACAAATGTAGCAAAACCTCAAAAATAACCTCAAAGGGAGTGGGCATCAATTTTTTTTTTATCATATTTCACATTTTATTTTTAATTAGCTATTAAGAAAAAGTATTAGAACTTACTCTGTTCTTTAAAGGGGTTAAATTAATTGACTCTCTTGTTACCAGGACTGAGTTATTTAAATGAATGTGAAGAATGAAGAGGTTACATTCCACCCCCACTCTATTATTATTATTATTATTATTATTATTATTATTATTATTATTATTTTTAAATCAAAGTGGTGGCCCAGGAACCAGCAAGATGACTCAGTGGGAAAGCGTGCTTGCCTAGTGACCTGTGGTTGATAACTGGAACCCACATGGTATGTGGGTTGTCCTCTGACACATACACACTCCCTCCTGCCACACACACACACACACACACACACACACACACACACACAAACACATACATAATACATATTTTTCACTTTATTTTAAAAAATGGTTGCCCATCTTACTCGGCCTCAGCATCCTTATATCATAGAGATGTTTTGAGACATAGCTAATAAAGGATTATAAAGCACAGGTCTTTGAAGTATAAAGCACTGCATAATTACTAAATACTATAATAATCATCCTTATAATAATAGTAATTTTCAACCAGCACATCAGCCAGCCCCAGATGCTGGCTGTTTAGTTACCTCCCAATTAGACAAAAGTGTGTATGCCAAAGATGAAATAAAATCAAAATCTTAAACCACAGACCAGTTCCATTCGCTCCTTCTTTTTATGCAGAACACGAAGACAGACTGCCACAGGGAGATTGTTTAGCCCCAATACTTTCTAGTCATGAGACCAGCTTGTACGAGACAAACTTCTCGGGCCTGATTCTCTTATTTTTAAATCGCCTTTATTTATTAGTTTGTTGGAGGTATGCATTGCGTCACGGTGCACATGAGGAAGTCAAAGGACAGCTTGAGAGAGTTAGTGCTCTTCCATCCACACACGGACCCTCAGGGACAGAACTCCGACCCCTCAGGCTCGGCAGCAAGCACCCTTACCACTGAGCCACCTCCCCAGCCCATGGCCTGTTTCGTGAACTCTATGAAATGGTAACTGATGATGCCCAACTGTGTCTTTGTGAGAGTTTAACAAAATGACACTAGGAGGATCCATCCCGAGGTCTACTCAGTGAATGCAGTGATGGCAGCAGCTAGACCCCATGCATGAGGAAACTTAGGATGGACAGTAATCCAGCCCAGGCTATTGAATGGATGCGAAAGTAAAGTCAATACCCTCAACTTGAAGAATGATTTAAGCTATCCTCAAGACTACCATGTTAGTTAGCATTTACCAAACATAGTCCAAGCCCTTCAGTGTTAAATGCAGACTGCACAAGAAACAGCAAACCATTTCATTTCCATTTATAATTGCCGTTTTTTTTTTTGTAATAAATGACAACGTTTGGGTTGTATATGATGAGGATGGGGGTAAAACATGAAAGTACCTCTTTACCACTAGTGACCCCAATTCCCTGGCTCCTTCCTCTCCACAGATGTGACCATGGCAGATGGTTTGTTATACCGTATTAAGACTGGGCCCTTATCAGATCTCTTACATTCCTAGAAACAAAACCCAATATGCAGGCAATGTATGTGCTTACAACATATGTGCTTAAAGCCCTAGAAGAACAGGACCTCCCAAAAATTGTTTTTAAGATTTTAGCATTTTCCTTTCTTGGTAGTGCAAATCTCATTTCCCATCACATTCTCAAGGCACTATAATAGAATCCTTTCTAATCTCCACACAGTGTATGAAGGGTGAGGAACCCAGCAGCCCAGGACCGTTCTGAACGGTGGCCGTGGAGAGATGCCAAGGACGCAGAATGACTCCAAGCGCAGAGTCTTGAGTAGTTCTCTGAAACAGCAGAAACGCATGTGCAAAGTGTATTTCACAGGCAGAGCATCTCACCTACAAAAATAGAGCACATGTGGAGATAATATTGGGGAGCAGGGAACAGAGTGTTTCAGGAGACAGCAAGAGACTGCTCTCTGACTAATGTTCTCTCCAGTGACCTTTGGAGAAGGAAGAACGAAGAATTAAGCAATAACTCCTAGCTACACGTACTTAAAATGTTTCTCTTATAGTAAATTAACGGCTGAACTTTTATTAGTCCTACAAGAGCAAGTTCAATGCTCTTAAAAAGATACATATATATGTAGAAATACAAAGTGATTCCCAATTTGAAAGCTGTTTAATTTGAAATATTCCTGGATCTAACCCACTGCAAATGTTTATTGCGTGCTTATTGTGCCCGAGGCACAGGACGTTACAGAGAATACCAAGAACTCCAAGCTCCAGAAGAGAATAAAAATGCCAGCTAGGGAGATGAGTTGTGGGCTCATAGAAATGAGCCGTAAGGCTGCCATGCATCTTGTGATAAATGCAGACTGAGTAACAGAGTCATTAATTTGAGGAGACCGCTTCCATCATTCATGATCTGAAGAACAACTCTCAGATGGAACTTAATATTTTAAAGGATTTGTAAGAAGTATAGGAAATGTGGAAACATCGAAGGATCCCAGAATTTTGTTTTTTAAGTATGGCTGTAAAAGAGTCCAAAGCACAATTAGGAAACCCCCTGCCTCAGCTCCCCAAGACCTGGGATTACAGATAGGCTTCACCATACCTGGCCTTCCACATGACTGTTATTTCAAAAAGTGATGTTAGTCCTTATGGACTACTGTGGCAAGGTCTCCAAGATAGGCTGTTCTCATATTTCCCCTCAGTCTCTTACATTTGAAATACCCAGAACTCCATCCTTTCTCTTCTTCATCTATATTTCCTCCGTTGGTGATCTCATCCACTTTCAAAGATGTAAATACTGTCTGTAATGTAACTCTGGACACAGGTTTTCCGAAAAAAAGAATTTCAAATGTTAAGTTGAAAATGTCTCCTCTACTCCAATGGTATCCAAAACAAAAATTGACCACGTGCTGGTGTAGCGCCCTGCAGACAGGCTTGCAAGAGAAGACTCTTAAAATTGAGTGTGTGCTACAGTCTAAGCAAAAACCTGGAGACAGAGCAAAGTGGTGTGAAGGGAGTCAGGAAGAAAACACCATTATAAAGTGAGGGGATAGGATAGGTGTGGGAGGATCCCTGTCCTACCGCTTTTTGACCTCTCCTTCATTCTAGTGTTCATAGGATTAAGAACCCGAAAACATCATTTGATTTAGGCTTCTAACGAACTGACGTGGACCTTGGGATAGGTGATGGAGGCGGACCCTGTAGACTGATGAACAAAACAGTACCCCTGAAGCTGAAAGCAACTGTATCCCATTCTGTTTCCAATATAGTCTTCATATAAATGCTTCTCCCATTGTTTCTATGACACACTCTGCTTTTCACTAAGTACCCTCTTTACAAGTAAAATTTGCAAAGAATTCTCTTTCCCTATCAGAAAGGCCTGGCTACTACTTTTATACGATTGCAGTTTGCTCTCCATTCTGCATGAGCATAAACACATAAAATATTTATACATCCCTCCAATCTATAGGAAAATCACTTTGGGGACTTGAAAACAGACTCTTTACAGATGGAGAGGCTATGAGAGAAATGCCCTCAGTGTGCTGGCTCAAAACGGCGATGTCTGCCCAGCACTGTGTCTCCCCTCATAACGGGAAGCTCTGCTGAATGAACCCTTGTATGTCAAGATTCAAAACGGTCTTGTTTGCTCCGGTCCAACAAAGCTCTCACAGACAGTGGGATCTGCAGGGCAGCCACCAAGCGTATTAAACCAATGCTTCCCCCACCACACACACTGCGAATAGTTTATCGGAATGGCAGTTCGCACCTTCATGTATGGATGGAGGCTGGGGTGCTGTTGGAGCAGTCATCCTGTACAGAGCCCCACTAACTTCAAGGGAAGTGACATCAACAGAACCCCGAGGTGTAAGGAGGACAAGCAGTACCTCCTCAGAACCGAGCCGGGTTTTGTTTTTTGTTGTTGTTGTTTGTTTTGTTTTGTTTTTCATTCTCTCAGTAGAGATAGCTAAATTTATATATCAAATATCTAAAGATAACCCTTCACTTCAACAGCTTATTAGCTGCTGGATACATGACTATGTATTGGGAAACTCGACATTAAACTGTTGTTGTTGTTGTTGTTTTGGGTTTTTTTTTATGAAGGAAGGAAAGAGGGTTGTGATATAAAGAAATGCATCCCAATCCTGACCCCATGGTTTTCTTGCTCTGTAAGCCCCCAAGAGGCTGAAACAGCTTTCGACAAGCTTAGTAGTTCTGTATACCGGAAGCTGCCTTGATGCAAAAAAAAACCAAAAAAAAAAAAAAAAAAAAAAAAAAACCCTAAGAGAAGGCAAAGAGGAGGAAGAGGAGGAAAGAAGGTGAAAAAAAAAAGTATACGTGTATATTAAATCTCCTAAGAGTGAGGCCTTTCTAAGCTGAAAGCAAGGAGAAATAGCTAATGGTTACTAGATTTAACTACCAAAAACGTAATATTTCAACATACACAAAGTCAAAATAAGACAGATGTAGATGGGAAATAAAAAGTTGTAGTAACGAGGGAAGGCATTAGAATAATATTCCTAATGTATTAGAAATGTCTGCCCATTGGCTAAAAGTAAAGCAAAATAATTTCCAGATGGATGGAGTTAAAAGTATAACTTTTTAAAACTATTTAACAAAAATAAAGTATAGTGACTATCCGGCCTATGGATAAGGAAGTGGGATCTGCAGGGCAGCCACGTATAGGAAGCCTAAAATCATATGAAAATCATAAAGAAGCATATCAACATGTTTAACCATATAAAATTTAATTTTAAACAAAACATTTAGAGCCTTAGGTAGAGCCCAGTTATACAACATGTGCTTAACATTTTATATTTTGCCGGATTGTAGTGGCACAGGCCTTTAATCCCAGCACTTGGGAGGCAGAGGCAGGAAGATCTCTGTGAGTTGGAGGTCTACAGAGTGAGTTCCAGGACAGCCAGGGCTACACAGAGAAAGGCTGTCTTGAAAAAAAAATCAAAAATAAATAAACAAAAAAACAAACAAACAAACAAACAAATAAATAAATAAAAATAAAACATTTAAAATTTTAAGGTCTGGGTTTGAGGTCTGATATGTCGAGAAAGGAAAAGGATTAAAATATTTTAAATTGCCGGGCGGTGGTGGCGCACGCCTTTAATCCCAGCACTCGGGAGGCAGAGCCAGGCGGATCTCTGTGAGTTCGAGGCCAGCCTGGTCTCCAAAGCGAGTTCCAGGAAAGGCGCAAAGCTACACAGAGAAACCCTGTCTCAAAAAACCAAAAAAAAAAAAAAAAAAAAATATTTTAAATTAACTTAGAAAATATTTGCAACAAGCAATTTTATTATTTATTTATTTATTTATTTATTTATAAAAGTTTACTTATTACATATACAGTGTTCTGCCTGCATGTATCCCTGCTGATCAGAAGAGGCCACCAGATCTTATTATAGATGGTTGTGAGCCACCATGTGGTTGCTGGGCACTGAACTCAGGACCTCTGGAACAGCAGCCAGTGCTCAACCTTTGAGCCATCTCTCCAGTCCAGCAATTCTTTTAAATTTACAAAGAACTCAATAAAATCGATTTTTTAAATAAGAGGAATATTGATAAAAATTTCTTTCTTATGTACATGGGTGTTTTGCCTGCATGTATGTCTGTGGACCATGTGCATGCTGTTGCCCACATAGCCCAGAGCATTGGATTTCCTGGAACTGGAATTATAGAGTGTTGTGAGCTGCCATATGGGTTCTGGGAGTTAGACCTTGGTAGCCAGGGAGAGCAGGCAATGCCCCTAACTACTGAAACATATTTCCAGCCCCTTGATTTACTTTTTTTTTTTTTTTCTAAAGTACTGAAATCATTCCTGGTGGTATACATCTTAACACGCAGGAGGCAGAGGCCAGAGGACTGCAAGTAAAGGCCAGTTGTGAGAACCTATATAAGGAAAAAAAGGTAAAGGAACAAAATTAAAAGCACTAAAATTTCCCTAGGAAAAAGAAAGAATTCAAATAATTCACAGAGATATAAATTTCAATGGCTGGCTAACAAACATTTGAAAAATATTCAGTTGTTTATAGCCAACAAAATCAATGGAATACTCTTTTTTTTTTTTTTACTTCATGTTAGTTGATAGGAAAGATGAACCCTGTATGCTCTCCAATACAAGCAGAGAGACAATGTCATGAAAACTGAGTTCAAAACTTCAACAAAACAGGAACGCACTAGCAATGAGTGTGTAAAGATCTTAGTGTGGATCACCAGTACCCACACTCAAACAAACAAAAAATGAGTGTGTAAATCTGAAATCCCAGTGCAGAGGAGGCCAAGACAGGAGGGATGCCCAGGGCTCACTGGCCAGTCCCTTTAGCCAATCAATGAGCTCCAGGTTCAGTGAGAGACCCTGTCTCAAAAAAATAAGGTGGCTAAGCCGGGCAGTGGTGGCGCACGCCTTTAATCCCAGCACTCGGGAGGCAGAGCCAGGCGGATCTCTGTGAGTTCGAGGCCAGCCTGGACTACCAAGTGAGTTCCAGGAAAGGCGCAAAGCTACACAGAGAAACCCTGTCTCGAAAAACCAAAAAAAAAAAAAAAAATAAAAAAAATAAGGTGGCTAAGGATGTGGCTTAGTTGGTAGGATGCTTGCCCAGCATGTACAAGGCCCTGGGTTTCATCCCCAGGACCACATAGACTGATGGCGCACACCTGCAATGTCAGTAGTCGGGAGGTAGCAGAAGAAGTGGTCAGAAGTTCAAGGTCATCCTCAGCTAGGACTGCCTGTGATACGTAAGACCTTGTCTTTAAAAAAATAAAAGATAATATGGTAGAGAAGAGATGAAGGAAGATTAAGGCCAGTGTTAACCTCTGGCCTACACACACACACACACACACACACACACACACACACACTTGGCATGCCCAGAAAATGAGCTTTCTGTCCTTTCCTAGTGTAAAGGCAAACCTCATGGGACCAGGCATGCACAGACTTGTCTGATCTGATTTGGTAATGTGGCAGTCTAAAGATGTCAGCAGATTGGCCAGATGCAGGGACTTAAAGCCAACTGCTAGCTATTGAGGATAACAGGAAGTGTGTCAAAGGAAAAACTAAGAATGTCTGGGAAAGCTGAGATGAGTCCGGCAGCAACGGATTAAAATTGAACCCTAGCGTGTGAACCTAAGATTTTCTTTCTCTTTACATTTTCACGGATGCATTGTTATTGTTGTGTGCGATGTGGTGTCTGTGAGGGCTGGCGTGAGTACACCACCACATGTAATGTAGGGTCCTACGACAACCTTCGGGAACCGATTCTCCCCTTTTAGTATCGGAGTCCAGATCAAGCTCAGGCCATCCCAATCAACACAATTCTCTCTCACACAAACTCCAACTGTTTCCATACAACAGTTGTGTTTACTGTGCGTCTCCATCCCGGAAGTTGAAATGATCTTGCCATTCTACGTTTACTGTCTACTATAATCCTTGTAGTCGATACGTTTTTTGGTGAATTCAAAACACAGCCACAGAATATATGCCACCAATGAAAAAAAGAATATGAAAATATTGACATAAATTTACTATGTGTGGATGAGGAAAGAACATTTGCCTGCTACTTGAGAGACCAACCCTGGTCAGTCTCCAACACTGGAGAAAAAAAAAACCAAACCAACAAACAAACTTACCATGTGTTAGGTCCTAGGGATTATGGGGTAGAACATAAAATTCTGTTTTACAGGGTTTTCATTGTTGTTGATTTTTATGACATTTCTCTTCTGTGGCGGCATGGTAGTGGTGAGGTGCAGGGGAGTTATGTGAGTGTCTTAGTGTGCAACTTGCCAAAGTCAGTTCCCTCCTCTACCATGTGGGTCCTAGGGACCAAACTCGGGTCACCAGGCTTGAACCATCTTTCCTACCTTTAAAAAAAAGTTATTTATTTTTTAAGACAATGTCTCTCATAGCCCAGGGTAGGCTCAAACTCCCCAAGTTCAGGGCGGCCTTGAACTATTGATCTCTCTCTGTCTCTGTCTCCCAAGTGCTAGGATTACAGACGTGGGCCACTGTTCTAGGTGCTATGATAAAACACTCTCACCCGAAGGCCACACAGAGGGGGAAAGAGTTTATTTAGCTTATACTTCTAGGTCACGGTCTACCGCTGAGGGAAGTCAGAAACTCAAGCAGGAACTCGAAGGCAGGCATGCTTACTATCCCAGGAAGCATTCCTTCTAACCAGGCCGGCAACTCACTCCTAGCAAGAAACACAGCAGACACCTCGGAGGCATGCTGTTCGATGACTCATGCACGCTCACGGTCAGCTGGCCTCATTACACAACCCAGAACTCCCTGCCTGGAGACCACCCACAGTTGGCTTTGCTCCCCTACATCAATGAACAATCAAGACAATCCCCTCCAGGCATGCCCACAAGTCAGTTTCATGTAGGCGACTCATCGATTGAGGCCCCACTCCTGGGTGAGGTTAGGCTGTGTCACTGACAGATAAAATGAACCCCGGCAGCCTCCATGCTGGGTTCTCCCATGGTTTACAATCTAGAAGAGATGTAAATAAAATATTGCAACTCTGCATAATTAGAGCTGTGGTGGGAAAGCATAGGCAGTAGAGCATGCACAGGAGAAGCTCCTACTCTCTAGGCTCAAGGAAGACCATCACAAAATACTCTCTCTGTCTTTTTTTTTTTTTAAGATTTATTTATTTATTATGTATACAGTGTTCTGCCTGCATGTATCCCTGCAGGCCAGACAAGGGCACCAGTTCTCATTACAGATGGTTGTGAGCCACCATGTGGTTGCTGAGAATTGAACCTGGGACCTCTGGAAGAACAACCAGTGCTCTTAACACCCGAGTCGTCTCTCCAGCCTCCACAAAATACTCTTTAAAGGACATGCTGTGCTAGTGAAACCTGCAGGGTGGATGACTTGGTCATCCAAAGTACGAGGAGATAGGTCAAAGGTAAAGTAGAGCAGATGTCTGAAAGTGAGGCATACCATGGAATGTTCTGCATGCTAAAAAAAAAAAAAAAAAGCCCTTAGGACAGGCCATGAGGAGTGGTTACACACACACACACTTGCAAGTCTGAGTAATTCTAGATAAATAAGCTAAAGCCATTCAGCCCTTCATATTTAGGAAATTGGGTGAGTGCTGAAAGGTTGTATATGGAAGCAACATCATCAGTTTTATGTTCTACAAAAGCCATTCTGTCTGTGCGTAAGGGACCAAACACCAAGAGTCAGAGGCTGTGGCAGTGATCTAGATGGGGCTTGGCAGGAAGTGACCTAAGCTAGGGCATTAATAATGGGATGTAAAGAATAAGGTAGATTTGAAGGCTGTTTGAGAGGTGGTGGTGGTGGTGGTGAAAATTAGCATTCAAATAATTTGATAAACTATATGAGGACAAGTAGTGAAATATTTGGAAATAAAAAAGATTCAAATTACATCAGAATTGACCCCAGGTCAGTGAAAGATTTGAAGGCTTAAAAATGAAAACATAGAACGTCCAGTAGATGGTCCTCTAAAGCATCCCATCTAACGCCAGGAGTCAAAGAAAACTGGTCCCTCCAGAGACCATGACTTATGGGGCTGCTGTCTCGAGGAGGTGGAAAGACAAGAACACAGCAGATAATAACAAAACAGAGTTGGCCATTGGAGGGTGATTGGATGAGCAACATCTCCAACATTCTCCTAGAGCAGGAATTTTGAAATGTTACCCTAAGAACTGCTTTGGGATTAGTAGCTCAAGTCAGAATGCGGGTAGCCATAAAACAGCTAGATAAGGCAGGCAGAACCCAGGAAATAAAGGAGGAAACTAAGCCAAAACAAACACTCACACACAAACACACACAGACACACACAGAAATGAGTCTAAAGGCTGTTTGAACATCCTGTTGATGGGCAAACCATGGTTTGGAAAAGCCAGACTACCCCAAGAATGAACAGCATACATTCACGTGGGTGGTTTAAGCTTGAGCACTCTGGGTTATTTGTTTCATTTTGTCTTTGAGACAAGGTCTCCTGTCGCCTAAGCAGACCCCAGACTGACTGTGTAGCCAAGGATGGCCTTATGTTTCTGATCTTCTACCCTCCGACTCCTCTTAAGTGCTGAGATGACAGGTGTGCACCAGCACACCCAGTTTTGTGCAAAGCTGGGGTGGAATCTAGGGTCCCCTGAGTACTAGGCATGTGCTCTACCGACTGAGCTACATGCCCAGCCCTTAGCTCAAGAAGTCTGATGGGGGAACTGGCCGGAAGCTGGCTCAGTAAGTTAAGGCACTTCCTAGCTGCCAAGTCTACCAACCTGAGTTTCATCCCCAGGGTCAACAGGGTGGAAGGACAGAATCAACTCCTATAAACTGTCCTCAGATCTCCATACATGTGCGTGGCATGCACATACACACATGCACAGTAAATTAAATATAAAAATATTTAGATTTGGGGGGGGGAGGGTAAAAAAAATTTAGATTTAAAAAATTTTTTACTTTCTAAACACTTGTTACAAGCTTAAATCCAGCCCTCCACTCGGCTCTACACCTACACCTCTTCAGCTGAATGTTGTTGGAAGAAATCACACATACACAATGGTCCCTCGTCACAAGTGCCTCTTAGTGTTACCGCCAGTCATGGCTGTTTCCTAGTCTGTTTATGTTCTCACTCTGCTAGGCCAGTCACACTTTCTCCCAACTCTTAAAATTCCTTCCTATTCTCACAACCAAACCCTTTTATTTCATTTCTAGTGACTAATAGTAATAAAACCCACCAGACAAGACTTAGCACATGCTTCCAACATCATCTCTCCTCACCTACCTACAAGTCTGTTTGTTCTGCAATCTTTTTCTTAAAAAAAAAAAATCATTCCTTTTATTTTATTGGTATTTTGCTTGCATGCATGACTGTGTGAGGGTGTCAGATCCCCTGCAACTGGAATTACAGACAGCTGTGAGCTGCCATGTGGGTGCTGGGAATCAAACCTGGGTCCTCTGGAAGAGCAGCCAGTGCCCTTAACCGCTGAGCCATCTCTCCAGCCCCTTGCTCTGCACTTCTTTTCTTTCTTTCTTTCTTTCTTTCTTTCTTTCTTTCTTTCTTTCTTTCTTTCTTTCTTTCTTTCTTTCTTTCTTTTTTTTTTTTTTTTTTTTTGAGACAGGGTTCCTTTGTATAGCCCTGACTGTCCTAGAACTAGCTCTATAGACCAGGCTGTCCTCAAACTCATAGAGATCCGCCTATGTCTCCAGAGCGCTGAGATTAAAAATGTACACCACCACCACCACCCAGCTTGTTCTGCATTCTTACCTCTTACTGTGGATGGCTTTTTGTTCTGTGTTGGTTTGTTTTTGTATGAGACAGCACTCCATGTAGTCCAGGCTGGCTTCGAACTCACTATGTAACTGAAGATGACTTTAAACTTCTGATCAATCCTCTTTGCCTCCACCTCTGAAGTGCTGAGACTGCAGACATGCATCATAACATCTTGCTTTGGATTATGGTTCTTAATGAAAACCAGACATCTCCTATGTACTGGACCTCGTAACTTCTAGTCTATTCAGGGACCTAGCAATTCTCTCCTTGGGTACAGATGCAGACAGCTCAGTAGCCAAGCACTTGCTTAGCATGTGTTAGGGCCCTGGGTTCCATCCTAGAAGGGAAACATTCTTTCTTTGTTTCAGTATCATCATTTTTCCTCTCTGCTGGGCTTTTTATATTATCATAAAACCCTACTTCCATATCTCCTGCCTTTATTCAATTCCTGCTACTGCCTGACTTTTCCATCCCATCATTCATCCATTCTCGACTTTCTCCTTTTAGAAAAATGTCTTGGAAGAACAGCCTGCCTATAGCCACTGTTCTTTACCTTTCTTTCTCTTCCTGCTCTTTCTTCAGTCCATGTCAATCAGGTCCTCGTCCCCTCCCTCAGTCCATTTTGGACTGTTGTAACAGAAAGCCACAGACTTTATTTATAATGTGTAGACACATTTCGGCTCACATTTGGGGGACAGCATCTAGTTAGAACCTTCTCGTCCCATGGCAAGTGGGCAAAGGGAGGGAGAAGAATGGACAAAGGGAATCAGCCTCGTCCTTTTGGGAGGAACCCATTTTTTTATAAGAGCTTCCTTAGTTCACTGATGAGGGGCACAGCCCTCATGGCCCAATCAGCTCTTAAAGGTAATATCGTTAATCTTAATATCTTTAAAATTGTTAGTATTTAATATTGTTAAAATGGAGATTATATTTCAACGTGAGTTTGGGAAAGGGCATTTAAACCCCAATCCCTTCTCCTAACCCCCATGGCACCTCATCTTGTCAAAATCACCAAAGACTCTGACATGGCTGAATTTCTCGAGTGATGTTAGTTCTCGTCTTGCTTGATCTATTCGCAGCACACGACCTGTTCGATTCTGCCTTCTGGAGAGATGTTTTCTTTCTTGGCTTCCACTGTTTTCTCTGTCACATCTTCTGTCCCTTCTCTGTCTCTTTTTTTTGGCTTTTCCATATCCCCATGGCCTCTGAACACTGGAAGAGTTAACCAAATATGATTTGTATGTAGAGTACTACTTTGTGTCAAAAGGCAATAAAAGAGTTGGGCTATAGCTCAGTGGTGGAATGCTTGCCTGGGATGCACCAAGCCCTGGATTTGCTCTCCAGCTCAGGGAGGGCTGGAGGAGACCAAAATAGCCAATTGAGGAATCAGCCAATACTACGAATTTTTATGTGAAACACGTAATCAATAATCCTAAGAAATGCTGGGCGGTGGTGGCACAGGCCTTTAATCCCAGCACTCAGGAGGCAGAGCCAGGCAGATCTCTATGAGTTCGAGGCCAGTCTGGGCTACAGAGTGAGTTCCAGGAAAGGCACAAAGCTACACAGAGAAACCCTGCCTCGAAAAAAACAAAACAAAACAAAACAAACAAACAAAAAAAAAAACCCTAAGAAAAGGGATTCACATCACTAGTGACGAGGCATACAAAATGAGACCTTTTCATAACCATCTGATTTATAAAAATCTAGAAATTCTTAAAAACTGAAGAGATTTCCAGTAGCAATAACTCTCATCATGCTGGCACACCTGGGAAGCTGGAAACACTGAAGGCTGGAAGTACTCAGACTCATCCATCAGTCCTACATCCAAACCAGTCAGTACTCAGACTCATCCACCAGTCCTACATCCAAACCAGTCAGCACCAGGCAGAACTGGCCACAGCATCCTTCTGACAAGAGATGTGTACAAAAACGTTCATAGCATTATTAATAAAAAGTCCCTACCTGGAAATTTAAATGTCCATCAATAACATAAGAAATACATAAATTTGGGATATGTATATAATGGGATATTTCACAACAGTGAAAATGAACAGCTATTGTCCAATACAACAGGAAACCCTCTGAAATGTCCTAAAAGCTGAAGGGTAAGGTCACCTGAATGATGCAATTCTTTTTTTTTTTCTTTTTTTTCGTTTTTTTGAGACAGGGTTTCTCTGTGTAGCTTTGTGCCTTTCCTGGAACTCACTTAGTAGTCCTGGCCTCGAACTCACAGAGATCCACCTGGCTCTGCCTCCCGAGTGCTGGGATTAAAGGCGTGCGCCACCACCGCCTGGCAATGAATGATGCAATTCTTAAGACAGCACAGAGCAGGGAATGAGTGAGACTCATTTCTCAGAATCAAACAAGGAAACAGCAGGGCAGAGGGTTGGGTTTGAATCCAGCTCCTGTGGTGGTATTGTGTTCCCCAAAATATTGTGTACCCTAATAAACTTATCTGGGGTCAGAGAACAGAAAAGCCACTAGATACTTAGGATAGGCAGTGGTAGCACACGCCTTTAATCCTAGCATTCCAGAGGCAGAAATCCATCTGTTCAAGGATACAGCCAAGCATGGTGACTCACGCCTTTAATCCCAGAAAGCAGCCTTTAATCCCACGGAGTGGTGGTAGAAAGCAGAAAGGTATATAAGGCGTGAGGAGCAGAAACTAGAAGCATTTGGCTGGTTAAGCTTTTAGCTGGTTAAGCTTCAGGCTTTCAAGCAGCAGTTCAGCTGAGAGCCACTGGGATGAGAACACAGAGGCTTCCAGTCTGAGGAAACAAGACCAGCTGAGAAGTTGGCCAGGTGAGGTCAGCTGGGGCTTGTTCTGTCTCTCTGATCTTCCAGTATTCACCCCAATACCTGGCTCAGGTTTGATTTTATTAATAAAACTCTCTAAGATTCCTGCTACAAGCTCCTCTTGCTTGACAATATGGAAGAACCCTCATCCGGGAGTTCAGTTCCAAACCACGCCAGATGAACACCTGGTATTGTCTGAGGGGTTTTCCACTGTGCATGCTGCAGTACATTTTCCTGTGTGCAGTTTAACCTTTTACTCACTCACTTCATTGACATCTCTTTCATTGACCAGGTAAGGTGTTAGGCACCATGGAAGAAAGGACACATAAAGGTGGCTCTTGTCCTCTGAGAGTCTGGAGTCTAGATGCAAAGGTGGTACTAACATGTGATGAAGTACTCATTTTTAAAAAAATTTATCCACTGGTACATGGCAATAGTCCCAATCTGGGAAGCAGATGGATTGCTTGAACCCAGGAATTTGAGGCAACATCATGAGACCCCATTGTGGTGATGTATTGTATCCTCAATATATTGTGCACCCTAATAAAGTTTATCTGAGGATCAGAGGAAAAAGTCAGCCAGTATTGTATAAAAACATAGAGGTCAGGCAGTGGTAGCACACGCCTTCAATCCTATCACTCGAGAAGCAGAGATCATCCATCCAGATCTCTGTGAATTCAAGGCCACACTGGGAACAGAGCCAAGCATGGAGGTACATACCTTTAATCCCAGCACTAACCATAAAGGTCTGGAGGTCTGTACAGACAGACAGGAAGTGACAGAGCTGGCAGGAAGAGGAAGTGATGTAGCTGGGTGGAGAGAGGAAATGAGATAGCAGAACAGAAAGGCATATAGATGTGTGTATACATGAAGTAGCTCTTTTTGGCTGAGGATCTCCAAGTGTGGCTGGCTTCTTTCTGCTTTTCTGATCTCTCAGTTTTAACCCCAATATCTGGCTCCAGGTTTTTTTTTTTAAATTTATTTTTTATTAATAAGACCATTTAGCACTTTGTGTTACACCCCGTCTTACAAAATAAAGGCTCATCCGTTACTACACTAACCTTTCTGGAAACCCATACCAGGAAGAGACTGCTTCCGACTGTAGTAGACAAGGGAAATTCTAGAAGAAAGAATTTTAACCATCAGTTTGGTTAAGGTTCCAGTGGGCACATGAAGGAGAAAGCCAGTGGCTAAGGCTGAGTGACATGAGAGATTCCAGGTGAGGTTCGCAGAAGGGCTTGCTTGGTGGAGCCGTAGGATGGATGAGTCATGGGATAAATATAGGGAAGACTCAGGATAGAGACAGGTACATGAGAAGGTAATGATAATGTCCAGGGCAGTCTTGAAAGGGATGCTAAAGTGTTTCCATTTAATAGGCTTTTTGTTTTTAATGAAGCAGAGTTGGACTTTCATAAAGACATTGTAATCCTGGCTTACACGTGGGATGACAGAAAAATATGACATCTGTGGATGGATGTGGGCTTCTCAAAAAGAGTCACAGAAAGTAAGCCCCGCGTGTGGGTATGGGCTCCCGAAGAGGGAGTCACCTTAAACCACTAGGTTTTGATGCAGGAATAATTGGATGAAAAATGTTACAGAAATCTGGGTGTGGTGGCTCACACCTGTCATCCAGCACTCTGGAGTGGCAGGAGGATTTTTTGGTAGTTGAAGGCTAGCCTGGGCTGCATGACAAGACCCCTGGGAGGCAGGAAGAATACAATAATTTTTTTTAAGTATGTGAAGAAATGAAGCAGCAATAATATGTTAATGAGTTTAGAGGGGCATTATATATTTATTATGAAATGATATTACATTGACCACTCTTTTAAAAATTACAAAATATGCTTTATGTGTCTGGGTGTTTGGGACTGCATGTATGTCATGTGCGTGTCTAGTGCTTTCAGAGGCCAGAAGAGTGTGTTGGATTTCCTGGAACTAGAGTTACAGAATGTTGTGAGCCAAGACACTACGTGGGTGCTGGGAAGCAAACATAGGTTCTCTAGTGCGCTGAACTGCTGAGCCATTTCTCCAGCCCCAGTGTTAGCCACTCTGCATCAGTCAAGTTCATCCTTACAGTAACTCCGTGTGGTAGGCTTCATCATCCTTAATTTTTAGAGATGAAACTCAAGTTCTGAAAGGAAGGTGTATATTTTAATAAATTCACACATCAGGGAGGTTCTGGCTCACACACACAGATTCAGACCCCCTCCCCCACCCCAGCCCTTTTATTCTCTGGTGTATTAACTCGACGGCAATACTACAGCAGGATCCTGTGCAGCTCCAAGGAGGAGATGGTGTGCATCTGAGGGAAGGAGTGTCACTTCAGAAAGGTTTAAAAAAAAAAAAAAAGACGCTAAAAACAGTGATTTTCTTCTGGAAAGCCCTGACATTTCTGGGTGTGGTGTGCACTTTGTAGATGATCCCCCATGATTCCGCTTCCTGGTCCTCATGGACTGGATTGAGAGACTCACTTCTAGTGAACAGAGAATACAATGATACCTAAGGAGACATTCTGATTCCTGCCAGGAAATTCTAGAAGTCTCCATCATATGGGGGAATGGTTAGAACCCCAGGCCCTCTCACTGGTCTTGCCCTACTGTAGAGAATTTGAAGATGGCCTTGATGGACCCGCATTGTAACAGCCTGATGGTTGTTACAGCAGCTACGAAATTAAAGCAAATAAACAAAATCAGTACATTTTTCAGACAGCTTTGCATCTAAGGCTTTGGAATATAAATTTGGGGCCCACAATTCAGTGCACATGCATTAGGTTTTGGTAGGAGAAGTTACGTGGGGCCTTCATCCTGTTCCTTTTATTATTGCTACTCACAGATACAGCAATGGGAATTTCTCCTCGGGTACCAGGGCCTGGATTTGAGGATACGGGAACTCGGCTGCAGTATGGAGTAGGTGGCTTCATGAACGTCAGGACACGGATATTCCAATGTAAACCTTGATTGACTCAGTCTCCTCAAGATAGCCTCAACTTCTTTTTAAAAGCCCTCCTCCCAGTGAATTTGGTAACTCATAATTACTTGAATCTAATTTCTTTCCATTGCCAAAAATATCTGGATCATTTTCTGTTTCCTTTCATGAACCTGGCTGATATACCTATCCTTCTGGGGGGAATGCGGGGAGGGGGGTGCTAGACAGTTGAAGAATTAATGGAAGTCTGCATATTGATTGACGAAATCTTTAGCCTTTTAACACTAGTGGCGCTAGACCCTGGCAGACAGACTTATTTCAGGGAGGAGATTAGAGTCTCTGCCATTGGAACCACTGGTTTCCTCGGAGGACAACCTTGGGGAGAGTGGGTAAATGCCCTACCTAATAGAGCAGCTCTCTACAGAGGCACAAGCGAGCCTTTTTATCTCCGTTGATTGATGGACCATGGTGCTGGGAAGCAAACCCTGGTTTCATGTTTACTAGGTAAGTACATCTCTTTCACCAAATTGCCTCGTTTCTAGATAAGACACACCAACAATAAACAACTATTAGAAGAAAGATTCTAATGAAAAATGGAAATGGGGGTGGTGCTTCTGCAGAGATGGCTCAGTGGTAGAGAGCATGTACTACTTTTTTTTTTTTTTAATGAGACACTGTATAGTCCTGGCTAGCCTGGACCTTGCTATGTAGGTCAGGCTCACCTTGAACTCATACACAGAGACCCATCTTTCTCTGTCTTCCTTTTTGAGCCCTTCCTATGAATTTGGTAACTCATAATTTCTTGAATCTCTTTCATTTCCATTGCCAAGAATATCTGG
Source organism: Peromyscus californicus insignis (assembly GCF_007827085.1). Lineage (NCBI taxonomy): Eukaryota > Metazoa > Chordata > Mammalia > Rodentia > Cricetidae > Peromyscus > Peromyscus californicus. The sequence goes on from NW_026294535.1 coordinate 34,225,428, forward strand.
ATCCTGAATGCTAGGATTAAAGCATGCGCCACCATAACTGGCGGAGCCCACATTGCTCCTTTGGAGGGCCTGACTTTGGCTGTCAGTGCCCAAGTCCGGTGGCTCGCAAACACCTGTGACTCCAGTCCTGCGGAATCTGACTTCTCTCTTCTGACTTCCACAGGAACATGCATTCATGTGTGTACATCCTCTCCACACACACATAAAAAACAAACAAGCAAAACCAACTGTGTTCCTTAAAGTAGAAATGGTACTAGAGAAATAGTTCCGTCAACAGAGTGCTTGCCCCGAAGCATGAAGACCCAAGTTCGGTCTCTAGAGCCTACATTAAAATGCCACGTGTGGTGGCACATGCTTACAATACCGGTGGTGGGAGGCAGAGGCAGGAAAATCCCTGGGATTCACTCAACAACCAGTGTAGCCTAATTGTTGAGCTCTGGGACAAGGAAAGACCCTGTCTCGTATGGCAATGGACACACAAAATAAATCAACAAATGTAAAACAGATTTTTTTTAAAACCTATTTCTGATCTTGAATTATATAGAAGCTACCAAGTATGAGTAAGGGTGGAATGAAAATATTTCAGCTATGCAAGCTTTCAAAACCCACTGCAAGGAAACCCTTCTTAGGGAGCTATGAGAGATGGAATTTTACAAAGCAATGGGGAAGCCTAGAAAGAACTTACACAGAATCAAAGAAAATGAGAATCTTACCAAGGAAATAACAAAACAGTAAGAGTCTCAAATGGCCAGCTATACAACATACCCCAAGAGTAGCCAGTTACAGACTGGTACAGGACGAATGGAGACCTCCACCCCCAACCCCCTTCTAAGACATGAGACAGATAATGTGATGTTTTTAACTGTAGAGAGGGTTTGTACAGCTCTGGGGAGGGGAAAAATAAATTGTGATAAGTACACAGAAAACAAAGCAAATTATTGAAAAAAAAAGACAATTTGTTGGAGTATTTTTATAAAAAATAAAATGTGATCATAACGTGTTCGGTGTCTCAACAGTTGACAATTTTTGGTTAGTTCTTGAATGGAGAACTACTTCTTAGCACTACTGGGCAGGCAAGAAGAGGAGCCAAAGATCTTTGACATAAAGTTAACCAAAGCAGAAGACGCAGGGTATGCATGTGTGGCAAAAAGGAGCAAAATCTGATGATCAGTCAGTGGACATAAGTAAAAAAATAAAACTTTAAATGTAGAGGTAGGGCTGGAGAAGTGACCCAGGGGTTAAGAGCACTGGCTGCTCTTCCGGAGGACTCTGGTTCAGTTCCCAGCACCTACATGGTGACATAACCATCTCTAACTCCAGTTCCTGGGGATCCCAGGCCTTCTTCTGAACTCTGCAGTTCAGATATATACATGCAGGCACAATACTTACGCACATAAATCCTAAAAAAATCTAAAGTAAAGGCTAGGAAATAGTTTAGGTTTTAAGAAGAGAATCATTTAAGTAAATAGAAGAAACCACTGAAGGAGATGAAATGATCTTAAGTAAACAAAGTTGAGGGGCTGGAGAGGTGGTTCAGAGGTTAAGAGCACCGGCTGCTCTTCCAGAGAACCTGGGTTCAAGTCCCAGCACCCACATTGCAGTTCACAACTGTCTGTAACTCCAGTTCAGGAGATTGACACCCTTATACAGACATACAATATGCTTGTCTTTTAAGAATTTCCTGGGCCAGGCTGTGGTGGAATATGCCTTTAATCCCAGACAGAGCACAAATGCACATAAAATAAATAAATTTACCAAAAAAGTAAACAAAGTAGAGAAAATATGATTGCTAATTTTCCATTATTTATTTGAAGATAGACTTGGGGAAAGAATTGTCATTTATCCCATAAAAAATACAAATCAGCTCACTAAGATGAAGTGGAAAGTGTATATTTGGAAGTGGTCTAACAGAGGGAGTAAGGAAGAAATGTAGGCCAAGAAGATGCCACGATTTTGAATTTAAACAAGTAGGAAAATACTATTGCCACCGTGACATAAGAGAGAATCAAGAAAAGTAGTTTTGGGGCTCTGCCACCGGCCATTAAGGTTAAACCACTGCCCAGCCCGATGACCTAAATATGATCTTCAAAACCCACATGGTGGAAGGAGAGAGCTGACTTCTGCAAGTGTTCCTTTGATCTCTACATGGTCTGTTCTCTCTCTCTCTCTCTCTCTCTCTCTCTCACACACACACACACACACACACACTCTTTCTCTCTTTCTCTCTCTCTCTCACACACACATATACATTAATTAATTAAAAATGTAGTTAAAGAAATGACAGAAAGTAGTTTTGGGGACAGGCAACAATGTTTGTGCTGCCTCCACGTAAGTCATGGCCGGTGGCTCTCCGGGTGGATACGTCACGGCAGTAGGTCAAACTGGAATGCACACTTGTCTACTTGAGCTGTACTAGATTCCTAGTGTGGGCAGCGTAGAGTCCAAGCTGAAACAGCGGAGAGAACTTTGTACTTCTCTGGAGTCTGTTAAAGAGAAACATTCAAGAAGAATGTGAATAAATAGCTAAGTGAACTCAGAGACCTCTGAATTAAAAAATATATATGTATATATGGAAGACAGGGACAAAGATAATCCTAAAAGAGAGAGGTTATAAAACACTTCCAGAAGTTCAGAAGGACAGATAGAAACTTGATTTTGATGACAAGGAAGTCAATGTTGATCTTCCTTAGGGGAGTTTTGGTCTAGCAAACAGAGGAAGTCATGACTTGGGTATATAGCAGTAATATGCTTGTCTTTTAAGAATTTCCTCGGCCAGGCTGTGGTGGAATATGCCTTTAATCCCAGCACTTGGGAGGCAGAGGCAGATGGATCTCTGTGAGTTCTAGGCCAGCCTGACCTACAGAGTGAGTTCCCAAGATACCAGATTATCACCCTGTGTGTTTATTGTGTGCTGGTTACAAGGGGAGACATGGTCTTGCGATATAGCCTTGACTGGCCTGCTATTTATTAAATAACTCAGGGTAGCCTCAAGCTTGAGTCAATCAATCCTCCTGCCTTGGCAATAGGAGCAAAAGGAATTGTATCTTAAAGACGGAGAGATCTGGTGGTTGGCTCTTTAATTCGGTCACCTATCTTAGCATTACTGAACACGGGACAGTGGGAAGGAATGAGCCTGAAATGTAGTGTCACATGAAGTACACAGCTACAAAAGCAGTGGCTATGCATATTCTAACCCAACTATCAACTCCGGAGGGAAACCAGCCTTCATCAGTTTCACAGCAGTTCCCAAAACACAGGTGACAGATGGACGTGTTCCATGACGCCACACAAGAAACAATTCCACATTGAAGAGAGAATTCAACAACACCCCTGCAACCTTTAGGCATTCATTTGAATCTTTGTTTGAAAAACAGAAGCTGCTCTAAAAGGTACTTTTTGAGACAGCTTGGAAAATGTGTACATAAAGCCTATTACATGATATCAAGGTACTCATAAAATGTGAGGGTTGTTCCAATCAAAATGGAATCCCTTGTGTCAATCTTCACAGCCCAAACAAAAAGGAAATAGAACCCCAGGTATAGCCAGAGTTTCTATACATGCTTCCTTTATAGTAGATCTCACAGAGGGCTCTCCTAGCCTACAACTCTGTCCAACGATTTCATAGCCTTATACAAAAAATAGTTTTACAAGAACATTGTTTTTGTAATGTCCCTCTTGTTATTAACCATTGTGTCCAAGAAGTATTATTTTGAAACATCTACCATAACCATTGGGGCCTTTAACTTCCCCTTAGGACTAGAGAGACTATTCAGTGGTTAAGAGCATGTACTGCTCTTGCAGAGGACCCAAGTTGGGTTTGCAGCATCCAAGCTGGGCAGCTTGCAACTACAAGTAACTCCAGGTTCAGGGGATCTGACATCATCTTCTGGCCTCCACAGGCAGCATCCTCTCCAACACACACATAAATAAAAATAAATCTTAAAAAGGAGGGGGAGCTGGAGAGATGGCTCAGCAGTTAAGAGCGCTGGCTATTCTTCCAGAGGTCCTGCATTTGGTTTCCAGCACCCACATAGTATAGCTCATAACCATCTATATACTACAGTACCAGGGTTTCCAATGTCCTCGCCTGGCCTCCATGGTACCAGGTACATAAGGCCCTAGGATGACTAAGCATCTTGCCTGGCTACTGGACAGCGCTGGTGAGGTCATGTAACTGGGGGAATGGCTAGGAATTCTAATAGGTAGTCCTGGGGAGTCAGAGGTTCTATGTTTCTAACAAATTCCAGGTAGGTCCATGTTGCCAGATTTATATACATGGAGCAATAATGATTTAAGGCATGGCATGGGCAGAAAGAGAGTCAAGATGATGACTACATGCTGACGTAGGAACATCCAAACCAATACACTTAAAAAGAAGGTCAAATTATTCACTAAAACAAAGAGGCAGTGTGAGGGATTCACGAGTAGACACAGTGTCCAAGGTGAGGCAGCAAATGCAGATAAGCAGGTACATCTGGGTGACATTTTACATCAGGAGCTGGAGAGATGACTCAGTGGGTAAGATCACTTGCGGCTCTTGCAGAGGACTGGAGTTGTTCCCAACAGCTATGCTGGGTGGCTTCCACAGGCACCCACACTTACAAGCACATCACACACACACACACACACACACACACACACACACACACACACACACACACACATGAGCATGTACAAACACCATTAAAAATAAAGATTAAAAAAAGAAAAAAGAAAACTTTGAGTGGGAAGGGAATTCTCTCACTCCAGCCTCAATTATTCTCAGTATCTCTCTACATCTATTTAACAAAACCCAATTTTATTTTATTGTTTTGAGGCAGGGTCTCACTATGTAGCCCTTGTTGGCCTTGAACTCACAAGGTCCTTTGAGTGTTGGGATTAAAGCCATATGTTACCACACTTGGCAAAACCCAATTTTAAAATAAGTGGAGAACCCCTCTGCGTGCTTTATATACTAGGCCTCAAGGAAACAAATGCAGATAAGGGTCGTTGTCTCAGTTACTGAAATTGTGAGTGGAAACAAAATACATGAGCAACTATTGGAATACAAGATTCTGGTGGCCCGGCAGGCACCAGGACTCATTTTTCCCAAACACTCACGGGGAGGAGAAAATTCATAGGTGAGATGTGAGTTGGATCTTTATAGGAGCAGACACTGAAGGAGAATCTAGGAGCCCTGGAGAGATGAATTTATAAATAAATTTATAAATTTATAAAAAATCAAGACTTCTTTCCTATACCAGGAATTTCTAATTCATGCTTGCTTTCCTTGGTGGGAAGAGAACTCCCAAATGGGCCAATGTAAATAACATTCTATGGCTGTTGGTTCTCAGTGCAAAGGAGTAAAGTGGCTTTCTGATTATGCAGGAGTTGGGGTACAGGAGCCGGTTTTTCTTAAGAGCTTAGTCAACCCAGGATAAGCCAGGATTTAGGTTGTAGATTTACAAAGACAGAAAACCGACAGAAACCCTCTGGAGTCAGTTCGTGATGTTACTATCCACAGACAGAAACAAAAGGCAAATATCCTTAGATTTAGGTATGTTGGGGGAGAGGAGCCTTAAGAAAAAAACAAACAACAACAAACAAACAAACAAAAATGTAAGAGCCATGCGATGGTGGTGCATGCCTTTAATCCCAGCACTCAGGAGGCAGAGGCAGGTGGATTTCTATGAGTTTGAGGCCAGCCTGGTCTACAGAGTGAGATCCAGGACAGCCCAAGCCACACAGAGAAACCCCAGGTCTCAGAAAACCAAATCAAACCAAACCAACAAATAAAACAAAACAAAAAACAACCAACAAAGATGAAAGAAACTGGTGAATAGTTACCAAAGTGCAGATACTTCAGTGACTTGTGTGCGTTTAATAGCTGTCATGCTAGCTGCCACTCAGGAGGCAGAGGTGGGGGGAACTCAAGTTCAAGGCCCTCTTGACTACAGTGAATTGTGCCAACACAGACTATCCTGTCTCAAAAGCAGAAAGTAAAAAGAAGGCTGGGGATACAACTCAGTGTAAGATGCTTGCCTCACATCTATGAAATCTTAAATTCACCCCCTACCCCCATACAACATGGGGACAAACCAAGATCAGATGATCAGAAGCCCTTGACCACAAACATTCCCAATAAAGAGAAGAGAACTGTGGCTGGGTCACTGGGGCCTCTTCAAAACCCCACGTATGGCCGGTTTGACATCACACGTCGGTATTCTGCTTGAGCAGGTCCGGTCAGTTTTTTACTCTCACTTACCAACTCTGCTCTCTTCTTGACTGTTTCTTACCAGTTTGGTCAAGGGTGGGTGCGAGCATGTGAGCACACAAAGCCACAGCAGGCTCTCACACTCCTCCCCTGCTCTCGTTCCAATTGATCCAATTGCTGACACCCCCACATTAAACCGGTACCCTGTCCTTTGCCCACCCTGCTGCACTGAAATCTTGTGGCTTCTATCTGTAACTACTGCTTCTTAAAAAAACACTCTCAAATACCAGATGAATGCCCCCAGAAGAAATGACATAATTTTCCGTATTAAATTCTTACTTACTCACACGCGGTATCAAACACTTGCCCAATTTTTTTTTCACTGCTTTGTCACTGTGTACATCCACAATCTGTCCCAGCTGAAACTAAGTTATTCCCTGAGTCTATTCACTAAGTCTTCATACACACACACACACACACACACACACACACACACACACACACACACACACACTTGTGTCTCAGAATAGACTAGATTCATATGAGTTCATGTGGATACAGAATATTCCAGCATGTAGATAAAGCAGGATTTGCTTGCCTACCTTTATGGTAGGTATTTGGTTTGCTTCCAATTTAAAAGGAATTATTTTATTGTTTTGTAGGTATGGATGTTTGGCCAGCAAGTATGTCTGTGTACCACATGTGTTCAGAACCCCTGGAGGCCAGAAGAGTGTGTCAGATCCTCTGGGACTGAAGTTACAGACAGTTGTGAGCCATTGTGTGTGTGTGCTGGGGATCGAATCTGGGTCCTCTGGAAGAGCAGTTAGTGTTCTTAACTGCTGAGCTATCCCCGTTTCTGAATTTTTGATATTGTGAGTTAACCTGCCACATACATTCTTGTGGCTGTTTTTCCTCTTCAGTTGCTAACTTGGAGCACGCTTTGGAAAGAAGGATTAATTCATTCATAGGTGGATGGTGAAGAGGGTCATAAGCAAGAAAGGGCATGATCAGATTTTCGTCTTCCAAATATCTGCCTGGTGATGGTCATCCCAAACAGGAGGTCAAGACGAAGGCCAGTGAAGAAGTATTCGACTGAAGCTTTAATAATCAGAATGTTGCCTGGCAGTCTAACCAGGAAGAATCCTGCTGAATTGAGTCGAACTGATTAATTTTTATCACACTTGTCAAATGCTTCTTTGGGTTTCTTATTTCACCTCTGTCTGCCATGTTCCTGTGCCATAAGTAAAAGTGGCCATTCAGAAAAGACCTTTTCTTTGCCCTGTGAGCAAACCCCTGCTTCAGGACCTAGGGCTTGCCCAGAAGTGTGGAAGGAAAGCTATAACTGAGCATGGCAATGGCTGTGACCTTCGAGGGAGAACGGAGACGTTATCTAGTCTAGACGCTGGCTTAGGGGACCGCTTCTCACATTTCTCTTCTCTGTTTTCATTTGATCCACTGTAATCCTCTTATTATATTTAAGTCCCGGTTTTGCTTCTCTGTCTTTTTAAGTGTTCAGAATACCCTGGTTCTACCATTTATGGACTCCATTTGGCCTAGAAAACAAGGAGGTGACGTTAGTGGCTCTTTGCAGCTTTGACCTCCTGGTTCTATGGCTCTGTCCCCTCTCTCGGGATGGCCAGACCCAGTCTTGCTCCAACTCAACGTCTCCCCCCACCTCCATTACAAGTTTTACTCACAGCCCCTCTGAAATGTGGACTCACAGACCATCTAGCACCAATCATTCAGCATTCCTTATCCCCGCTAGATGTTTTTGATCATCCGGGGAACTTTTTGAAGCTGTGGTATCTTTACCAAGGACATCCTTGAGCTACCTTTGTGTGCCCTGTGTATCTCAGCTAATGGGGGTCAGCTTCAAGCACTCATCTTCCACATGATGACTGAAAACCCATTAAAGCCAGCTAACCAGATCACAAGTGTCAGATTCCAAGCTCCTGGGCATACATACCTAAATTACGTAACAAACGAACAGGTTCTTCGGCAGCTTCTATACCAAAGATAGAAAATCTACAGGTAAGAAAAGGCTGCAAATAGTCATTTTTAATTTATTTTGTTTTGGTTTTGGGGTGTTGTTATTGTTGTTTGAGACAGGATCTTTCCACATAGCCCTGACTGTCTGAGAATTTACCATGTAGACCAGGCTGGCCTTGAACTCACAGAGATCCACATGCTTCTGCTTCCAAAGTGCTGCGATGAAAGGCCTACCCTACCACACCCTGCCCTAATTTTTACTTTTTTTGACAGCACATTTGGTAGTTTCCAAAGTGAATGGAAGACCCATACACCATACCTACACCTTGATCTCAGCCCTCATTCCCAGAACTGTATGACAATAAGTTTCTGGGAATTAAGCCATTTTATTAGGTTGATCTAAGCTAACAAATCCAGAAACCTTGGGCACAATCCTGGCATGGTCATGGGAAATGGAAATGATCATTTTATCCACTCTCAACTGCTCAGAACCATCTTAGTAGAAAAACAGAGAGGTGTTGCCTTCATTGGGAGCACTTGGTATGAACTTTGAGAACACTGTAAAGTGTTCAGTATGGATGACATTGAACATCAACAGGAAGAAACTAGGGAGGTGTGCTGGGAGCACCAAGGAACCCTGGTAATCAAGAATTACTCTTTACTACCTATGAAGGGAAGCGCCAGGCCGCTGTTATCTACAATGTACTGTTAGCATAGAGCAGTGGTTCTCAACCTGTGGGTCTTGACCCCCTTGGGTCGCACATCAGATATTTACATTGTGGTTCATAACCGTAGCAAAAAATTATAATTATGAGGTAGCAAGGAAATAATTTTACAGTCAGGGGTCACCATAGCGTGAAGAACTATATTAAGGGTTGCAGCATTAGGAAAGTTGAGGCGCACTGGCCTACAGGACCCACTCCTGTACTACAGAATGCATCCCTCCTTCCTACTCAGGGACAGCACTCTAGTCTCCAAAGCTTTCCTGCCTAAATCTTCAACTCTCTTTCTCTATCAGTTTTTTTTAAATTAAAATATTTATTTATTTATTTATTTGTGTGTGTGTGTGTGTGTGTGTGTGTGTGTGCGCGCGCGTGCGTGCGTGCGTGCATGCGTGCGTGCGTGCGTGTGTGTGTGTGTGTGTGTGTGTGTGTGTGTGTGTGTGTGTGTGTGCTGGCTGAAGGACAACTTTAGATGTCATCCTCAGGAACATTATCACCTTCCTCTGAGACAAGGTTTCATTGGCCTGAACTCCCCCAAACGTGACAAGATAGTGCCAGTGCTCTTGGCTCCCCACCAGAGCTTGGCAGTAAGACCCGACTGCTGACAATACATACTTGTTTCGTGGAACATGAGGAAATCAAGCTGTCGGTGACCCCAGAGCTTCATCTCTATTGGTTAGCTTTCATAGTGCTCGAAGGGGCCATCCATGCTACCAGAGGGGGAAAATACTTTTCCCAGCTATAAAAACCAAGCAACACAAACCAAACCTTGATTGTACTTTTTTCCATCGTGTGCTATCTTTCATATTTTTCTTCCCCTGCAGCAAAACTTCACAAAAGAAATATCCTCTGTTTTCCCCCTAGCACGTTTAATTTTTACTAAGTTTTATTTAGGCATTTAGAAATGTGTACAAAGTCCTAAGTGCTCAGTTAATTTTCACAAAGTGAACATTCCTAGTAACCTACACCTCCTAGCTCGAGAAACAGACTCTTATCAGCAACCCAGAAGCACACCTCCCAAGGCTGCTCTGTCTTTTAGTTTCAGAGAAACCACTTTCCAGCACTGCCGGTCCATTTTTGTTTTTGAGATTTATACAGCTGGATTCCACCAGCCAAGAGTCTGCTCTATAACCACTTCATGCTCTCAACCTTCTACTTGGAGAAACAGATCCGTCTTGTTACAAATAGCAATGGTTGACTCATCCTGATTGCCCTAGACCAGGGCTTAACAAACTACGCGGAAAAATCAGATAGTAAATACTTTTAAGCTTTGTGAGCCATAAAGTCTATCGCAACCACAGCTCTGCTCACAAAAGCAACTAAAGATAGTAGGTAAGCAAAGTGACCCAGGCTGTTCTGAGAAGCCTCATAAAAACTGGCCCTGTGCTCCATGTGACCCTGGAACTATGGTCGCTGATTCCTGCTTACTCTACAGAAGCCCACAAAAGGAACACGTCATAATCTTAAACTCATTTTTATTGCTGGATTATTTATATGTTATTTCCAGAGTTTGGTTGTCTGATTATAGCCCTCCCCTTTTTGTTGGGCATTAAGATCAACTTCACGGTGATACAATTTACATATCATGTATGGTATCTATTTACTTGTCAATCTGTTCTATCAGGCGTTGCCTCCGTCCTTCTAAAACATTTTTTAAGTCTCTGTGTGTCTAAATCCAATGGTCAATCCTCAGTCTTCATCCTATTTGACGTCTCAGGGATATTGGATATATAGCGGCTATTTGCCTTTCCCTTGGGACATTTCCTTCGCTTGGTTTTGAAGAATTTAGCATTGGCATTTTCCTCCTACCCCACCACTCATTACATCTTGGTCTCTTCCTTTCTCATTATTACCGGGGCTCAAGGGATCACTCGCCTCTTCTCTGTCCCTTAATTTTAATACCATCTGAATGCCAGTAACTCCCACAGTTGTGTCTACCATGCACTTTCTCCCTGACTTGCATATCCCACGACTTGCTCCATCTGGAGCATTTGCATGCCTTGCATTCTGTTTTCCTGTTTGACCTGCTCTCATATAAAGTCAGCTTGCAACACAGCAGTCTCCGGTCCGCTGGAGACTTCCTAGTCGAGTCCCATCTCATTTGGAGTAAAGTCCTATATTGTGCAAAGAGAAGTCTCTTGAAAGGCTTACAAGCCCACATCATTGGGTCCTTCTGCCCCCTACCTATCTCTGCCCTAGTCTCCTTCAAACATGCCAAGCATTCCCTTCTCTTGCTGATTCTTTGTCTAGTGTATCTCTCCCCAGATAATCACTTGGCTAATCCTCTCAATATCCCTTAAATTCTTTTGCAAACATCATCTTCTCAGTGATCCTATGTTGGTGATTATGTTAAGGTTGGAATTAGCCCCTTGAATCCTCCTTATTCTCTTCTACAGTTTCTCCCCCATCACACATACCACCTCCTAGTACACAGCACATTTGTCCTTAGCTAATCATCTATCACCCCTCGCTCAAGCCTAATGTTCAACAGGGCGTGAATCTTTGCTAGGCTAACTGATACATTCTCATCTCCCAGAAAGGTTCCCAGCACACAGTGGGCACTCAATAGAAAATCATTGAACCGATGAAAGGTCAAGAAAATAGGAATTTGCATTTCTCTTTTAAAAAGCAATTGTTTCAACCGGGCGTTGGTGGTACATGACTAATGCCAGCACCTGGGAGGCTAAGGCAGGAGGATTGCTGGGAGTTTAAAGTCAGCCTTTGTTATAGAATGAGTTCTAGGCCAGCTATGGTACAGAGAGGGATCCTGTCTCAAAAACAAACAAACACATTAAAAAAAAAAAAAAAAAAAAGGAAAGAAAGACTTTAGTCTCCTTTTTTTTTTTTTTTTTTGGTGTATGCTCTCACTTAATATTGAAACCTAAAGGACTCATCTGTCAAGGCCCTGGTGAGTGGTTTGGCAATTACACAAACTACAAGCAGGTCCCCTTAGGTCAATGGACACCTGAGGCTGTTTATTTTGTTGGTGAAAGCCCGGTGTGAGAGCATTTTGGTCCAGTTCATGAAAACAGCAACGCTCTAACCAGCAGCTCCAATAAATCTTACAGATCCTTGAGCCCATAAGTCCTGGCCTCTTGCCTCTCTACACATCTATTCATCCGACTAAGAAGAGCCCCTTGTTGGGGCTCACAGGGGCTCGGTTCGCAGGAGCAAGGGGAAGGAATACAATCTTCCTTTTCTGCCCTGGGGACAAAACTCCAGGGCAACCAGATCTGCACTCGGGAGGGCAGAGTGTGACCAGAGAGAGTCTGCACCTCCTTCCACACGTACCAGAGACAGATTAAGGTTAACGTGGCATGCGCTGATACAGCCTCATTCCGATTCAAATTCTGTTGACGCCTCGCACAACCGCTTGCTATGCGGCCATTAACGTCTATGGAGACTAACAGCTTGAGAGAATTTAGGTCCCACAACAATTTTCCGATTCTGTATCTCTACTGTGGTATTTTAAACATCTTGCATTATAGCTGTTTGTTTACGTTTTCGTCCTCCCACTCCTTTGATCATGCCTTTGCCCAACCACTCTACTAGCAATTTCCTAAAGCTGGAGCAGCTCCTGATGGGGCAGCAGAGTGGAGTAGTTAAGGGTGGGGGACCCGGGAGCCGGATTTCGGGGGTCAGGTATCATCTTAGCACACACTAGACATACGGCCTTGGGTGAGTGACTTAACATTGCCTCAGTTTTCTGGCCCGTTAAGCAAGGTTGAGCAATCTGATTCATGGGCTTGGAGTAAGGGTGGAGTCAACTGGTATGGATATAGAAATCACTTGGCACATTACCAGGAACATAAGATACATGAATATATACATACTTATTTATGGAATTGGAAGCACTTTGTGTCTTTCTGAGGTAACGCAAGTTCTGAGTTTTCTTTCTTTTTTTTTTCAGTATGACTCCTGCATCAGGAGTGAGCTTGCTCACTGATAAAGGATCTAGCATGATATTAAGGAAAAAAATAGAAATTAGGCCCTATGCACGGACTCCCAGAATATATTTAGTCTTTTGGCACAGCTGGGCCTATCTCATAAACTAAGTTCCCCTTCCCTCTGAGACATCCCTGGGCAACCCCCCAGAGAATGGGGGGATTTCATGTGTCATTACCAGGGTGAACAGGAGGAGGCAGTGGTGGCAGAAAGATAAGATTCATCTGCTTCCTCCCCACCCCGTAAGACAGATATTAAGCCACCGTGGCTATTATATTCATACACGAGTACCTTTGGTCTAGTCTGTATTTGTTAAATACTTTACAGTTTTCCATAGGCTGAATCATGTCCTCACCTCCCACTACCGACTTTAAATGTTGAAAATAGTCCCCCAAATTATTATAGGTGGAAAGGGGACGTGCTTGAGGGGTGGTTAGAACTAAATAAGGTAATAAGGGTGGAGTCCTACTCCAACAGGATTCGGGGAAGAGAGAGCAATATCCCGACCCCTGCCCTATTGAGGACACAATAGGAAGGTGGTTACTTCCATGGCAGGAGGAAAACTCTCAACAAGAATGAGCTGGTTTCTTAGGCTTGGACTTCCCAATCTGAGGACAGACTGTGAGGGACCAATTTCTGTCGTTTAAGCCTGCTGGCTAATGGTGTTTTGTTATGGTGGCTGACTGAAGCAGGATGCAACAGTAACCGTACCCAGACGACCCCTGAGAGAGGAGCTCGTCTCTGGGATATAGGTGGGGGGCAGGGGGCGGGGGGGGGGGGGGAAGAGCAGCCTGGCGTGGATGCTGTCTTAGTTAGGGTTTCTATTACTGCGGCCAAACACCATGACCAAAAAGCAAGTCGTCCAACCTTGGCCGCCTCTGGAACACAGCATCTCTGCGCTCTCAGAAAACCCTTCCCAGAAGATTTCACCTCAGTGACGCTGGTCTCTTCTTAATCACTGTTCATTTCTCAGCGACAGCCGACCAGCATCAATTGTCCCAGTAACATAAAGGTTTCACGTTAGTAGTTCTGGTATCTTGCTCATCGCAGCTGATTCTTCAGCCCCGGCTAATCAGAACCGCAGAATCTTAATTCAAAATAGCAAACGGCCCCGATAGTCTTTAATACTCCCTCTGAAAGTTCACAAGCCAGGCCTCCATCTTCTGCACTGCTCTCAACATTCTTATCTTCCAAGCCTCTACATCCTACTGAGGCCTTAACACTCAACGGCTTTTCTAGCCCAAAGTTCCAAAGTCCTTCCACTATTCTGCCAAAGACATGGTCAGGTCCATCATAGCAATACCCCACTACACTGGTACCAATTTATCTCAGTTAGGGTTTCTATTGCTGTGACCAAAACCATGACCGAAAAGCAAGTTGGGGAGGAAAGGGTTTATTTGGCTTATATGTCTGAATCATAGTCCATCAATGAAGGAATTCAGGACAGGAACTCAAGCAGGGCTGGAACCTGGAGACAGGAGCTGATGCAGAGGCCACGGAGAGGACCTCCTTACTGGCTTGCTCAGCCTGCTTTCTTATAGACCACCAGCCCAGGGATGGCCCCACCCACCATGTGCTGGGCCCTCCCTCATCAATCACTAATTGAGAGGATGCTTTACAGCTGGATCCCGTGAAGGCATTTCCTCAACTGAAGCTCCTTCCTCTCTGGCGAGTCTAGCCTGTGTCAAGTTGACACAAAACCAGCCAGTGTACCCACCCGTTCCCAGTCTTAGAGCTTTCTAGTCAGAGACTTCTACAGACTCATGGACGACCAATAGCAAGGCTGAACATGGACACCAGCACTGCTTCCTTATTTAGTATTCCTATTTCCCGGGTAAGCAGATACCCCACAGTCCTGGGGTGCTCCTTAGTTTGACAATAAACTCTCTCTACTCATACTTGCGGGGCACTTGAACTCTACCCAACTGTTGGTATTCTAACACGGCTGGTTTCATGTAACATAAGATATGGCCGGGAGTTTGTTCCGAGAAGGGGTCTCCACACATAGCAGGCATTTCAGAACTTCAGTCACCTCCCCCAGGAGAGCAAAGCTTGAAAGGTAAACGAAGGCAGATTCTCTATTTTAATGCCTGCATTCAGTTCCTAGGACTGCACTAACAACACACCATACCCTGCATGGTTTAGACCAACACAGGTTTATTCTCTCACAGCTTTGGGAATCTGAAATGAGGGCATCACCACCTCACATTCCTGCTGGACTCCCCGGGTAGGCATGTGTCTCCAGGCAGAAAGGCAACGTGATCTCCCTGGGGGATCACAGCAGTACACTACCTGATGTCCAAAGTCTGAACATAGTTATTCCTTCTTTTTTCCCAAAGATTTATTTATTTATTATGTATAGAGTTCTGCCTGCATGTCTGCCTGCACAGCAGAAGGGGGCACCAGATCTCATTGTAGACAGTTGTGAGCCATCATGTGGTTGCTGGGAATTGAACTCAGGACCTCTGGAAGAGCAGCCAGTGCACTTAACCTCTCAGCCATCTCTCCAGCCCAGTTATTCCTTCTTTCTATTCTTTTATTCACTTCCCTACTTGTCTCCAGACCTAGTTAGTCTACATCTGCTAGGAACTGGAGTAGGAAAAGCCATGCTTTGGAAGACCCCATCTCTAGATAAATCCGAAGGCCTTCATTCTACTTCTTGTTCTTAGGGTAACATCTGAGTCACTGGCCATTACCTGCTTAAGTTTCTTGTTTTGTTTTTCTTTAAAGATTTATTTTATTTTATTTATTTATTTTGTGTGTGTGTGTGTGTGTGAGTGTGTGTCTATGTGAATGTATGCATACACATGTGTGTGTGTGTGTGCAAGAATCTGTGGAAGCCAGAGACACGTTAGATTCTGGGAGCTAGAGTTACAGGTGTTTGGGAGACACCTGAGTGAGAGAATAGGTTTAATTATAATGTAAGTCATAGCTGATTTCCCACTTGATTCTGGGGCATGGTTTCAGAAACTAATGTGGTCTTTAGGCAAAAGTCTAGGGATTGATTATGGTATTGTGGGTTAAACCCCTGAACTATATCCCCAGGTCTCTTTCTTTTTATTTAGAGACAGGGTCTCCTATACTGCCTTGAATTCACTCTATAGCTGAAATTATGGTCTTCTTGCCTCAGCCTAGCATATCACGGGTATTTCAGGCCTGTGCCAACAGCCTAGCTAAAAATTCCCTTTTAATACCCACCCTCATTTATTTTATTTTAAACTATGGGTATGCATGTATGGTAGTTTGAATGATATTGGCCCCCATAAGCTCATGGGGAGTGGCACTATTAGGAGGTGTGGCCTTGTTGGAGGAAGTGTGTCACTGTAGAGGCAGGCTTTGAGGTCTTATATATGCTCAAGTCATGCCCAGTGTCTCAGACCACTTTCTGTTGCCTGTGGGATCAAGATGTAGGACTCTTAGCTCCTTCTCCTGCACCATGGTCTGCCTGCATGCCACATGTCACACCATGATGATAATGGACTGAACCTCTGAAACTGTAAGCCACCCCAATTAAATGTTTTTCTTTTATAAGAGTTGCTATGGTCATGGCGTCTCTTCACAGCAATAGAAACCCTAACTAAGTATGTCTGTGTGTGGTTATATGTACATGAGTGAAGGTGTCCTCCAAGGCTAGAAGAGGGCATTGGATCCCCTGGAACTGGAGTTGCAGGTGATTGTGAGCTGCCTCATTTGGTTGCTGGGAACCCAATTCAGGAGCTCTGAAGAGCAGTATGTGCTCTTAAACTCTGAGCCATCTCCCTAGCCCCCCATCTTAGCATTTAAAATGTCTTTGCTGGTCTGGAGAGATGGCTCAGAGGTTAAGAGCACTGGCTGTTCTTCCAGAGGTCCTGAGTTCAATTCCCAGCAACCACATGGTGGCTCACAACCATCTGTAATGAAATGTGGTGCCCTCTTCTGACCTGCAGGGATACATGTAGACAGAACACTGTATACATAATAAATAAATCTTAAAAATAAATAAATAAATAAATAAATAAATAAGTAAATAAGTAAATAAATAAATAAAATGTCTTTGCTGACTGACTGTGGCCTTATCCTCTCATCCATTAGTATGAGGATGAGATCTGGCTGTGCTTAACATATGTGTATTTCAAAATGAATGTTATGATTTCTCAGTCTCAGGTGGAGATGTTTTGGGGGGCTGTTTTTTGTTTGTCTGTTTTCATTCTAAGAAAGAGTATGGCTGAAAAGTTAAGATTTCAAACCACCAAGGCTATTGTTTTTACTGGACAGATTGCATTCCATCTTTTTAAAGTGGGTCTTTCTCCATGTGTGCAGTTCTCCTATGTGCCTCTCTCAGAGCAGATTTTACACCTCTAAAATCAGTGATTCTCAACCTTCCTAATGCTGCAACTCTTTAATACAGTTCCTCATGTTGTGGTGACCCCCAACCATGGAATTATTTTTGTTGCTACTTCGCATCTGTAATTTTGTTACTTTTATGAATTGTAACGTGAATATCTGTGTTTTCTGATGATCTTAGGTGACCCCTGCGGAAGGGTCGTTTGACTCCCAAAGGGGTGGTGACCCACAGGTTGAGAACCACTGTCTTAAAGCATCTTACTTTTCAGTGTGCTTGTATGTGACTGTTCTAGACAACTTAACAATAAGGTTTGTTTATAGTTTGTTTTTTATGTCAAAGAAGACTATATAGTTAATATCATGATTGGATATTGTTTTTAATTTATTGTTGTTAATAATCCCAGCCTCCTATAGACAGAGACATTCACAAACTCAAGATAATTATGCTGCCTCTGGGATTCAAGGCTTATTTTTCCCCTTCAGGATTTTTCTATTAATGCTGCATAATTCCTCAGTGTATCCAATACGAAGCAAATTCAAGTGCATCAAAAAGATGTCTCTGTGATAAACAGAATAATGCTTAAAAGTAGTATAATATTTCACGTCTGTCAGGAGAAAATAACCCAGACACTCATCATTTGCTGTAGCTTTTATTGATATTAGATGGCATTAAGATAAACCAAACATCAAGCAAAAAAATAATTATGTGTCAATTATTCTTCCAACACGCCTTCAAGAAAACTTGTCAACACAGGTTTGGCGCATTGAGAAATATGTACTTTCAAGTGGCTATCAAACTCAAACCGACAGCTCGGTGTTGAAAGTCAAAGACAATTAGATGTTTGCTGGTCTTGCTTGTTTACCGAATGCCCTTGAGACTTTATTCTGCCACCTTTTAGATAGTAAAGAGGGTTTCTAAATGGCGAGTTTTCCTTTTAGAGCAGGTCTCACCGTGTTGTCCCAGCTGGTCCCAAAGTCCTGGGCTCGGGTGATCCACCTTTCTCAGCCTCCCAAGTAGCTGAGACCACAGGCACATAGCACTGCTAATTTTTAAGAAACGCCTTTTTGTTAATAATGACTTAATTCAACAAGTAACATTCGGAAGATTCTGTGCCATTTTGGCATCCCTCGCTGACTATGTTTTGAAAAGGAAGTCTTAAAAATATTTGTCTATTTATTTATTCATTAATTTGGAGACAGTGATTCACTAGATAGCTCAGCCTGGGCTCAAACTTACCCTCCTCTGCCTCAGCCTTCCAAGTGCAGGATTATAGGCATGTACAACTCCCATCTTCAAAAAGATTTTAAACTGAGGAAGCATCGGCAAATACATAATTTAAATGGTTGATTCGGGGGTTGGTGAAACTACTTGATAAGTAAAGGCACTTGCTGCACAAGCCCAAAAATTTGAGTTCAATTCCCAGAACCCACATAAAGATGGAAGGATAATCCTAACTCCACAAAGCTATCCTCTGACCTCCTCACACTTGCTGTGGCATGTACACACACACATACACACACACACATGCACACACACACACGCACGCACGCACGCACGCACGCGCACACACACATGTTGATTCTGAACAATAGCTGTTCTTTATCTTGGTCTTGAAAACAAAGGTTGAGGCAAGACTCTATGCTAATATTTTACCAGAAGAGAAAGGTTATGATTCCAGGTCAGCAAGAGTGAATAATGAAGAAATCAGTCAGAAGTGGAAACAGAGCCAAGACCCAGGGATGTGTTAGGAGTTACAGGTTCATGAAAACGCACAGCGAAGCACTCACCAGATCTTCGGAGTTGGTGCAAAAGCAGGTCTACCAACGAGCCAGAGGCATGTCAGTGTGCTGGCTCTTGTGTGCCTAGTGTAGTCTATCTGGTCCAAGAAGACCCTACAAGATGAAAACCCTTAGACATCAACAACCATTATAAGCTAAGACCCCCTCCAGGCAGACACCGGGGAAGCCTTGGCCTAAGGCACACTGTTGCTTCTGAGTAAGAACCTGAGACTTTGCCCTGCGGGTCTTTGCTGTCGGGAGAACTGGTTCTGCTGGAAAGCTAGCTGCAGGCAGCTGCGTGGGTGGGAGGGAGGTCTTGCCAGAGCTTATCCTCCAGCCCGGAGCCATAAGAACCAGAGCGACTCTTTAGTAGCCTACTCGGGAGCCAGCAAAGGAGCCTGGGGATGCGTACAACGTAGTCCAATATGTGGGGTCAGGTGGGTCAGGCTCAGGAGAGCCGTGGCTCAGCACGCATGAAGCCCTGGATTCAGTCCCCCAGAACTAGAAGAAAAAGTCTAACATTCTCTTGATTGTTTTTATTCTCCTGTCTCAAGTTCTATGAGAGTCTATGGGCTTCTAGCCTTTGTGCCATGAGCACTAAGGTTACAAAATGTAAGACTTCTGATCAATGATAATCACTGACTCATGATCAATAATAATTTAATATAATAAGAGTCATGAGCCTGGGACACTAGATGAGAGAAGTGAGTTCTTTCTAGGAGAGTTCAAAGCTGCAAACAAGAGGACATGAACGAGGAAAGCGCCTTCGTGAAATCTAGGTGAGACATGGAAGTGAAAGCCAGAACTGGTGAGAGGTGACGATGGACCATCATGGCACATCCCGGTACATCCCTTGTGCACATGGAAACAGGACTACCCACGAGGGACCCTGCTCCAAGGGTAGCACCTGTGCCTTACAAACCTACCCTGATGGCCACAGAAAAGGTACCGCAGTAATTAATAGCAACAATTCAATGCTTTATGGGTTAAGCCATTAACAGTATCCACAGTAACTTGGGAAGTTCAAGGCAGGCCATTCCAAAGATGTTCTGGAAACAAAAAGTGTCACCACGAACCCATGGTCCATCTTGTGTCCCGCCATCTTGACTTTTCCAGCTTCCATTTTTTACGTGTGTTGCCTTGTAATCCCAAAAGGGTTGCTGCAGCTCCAAATGTTACATCTTTACAGAGCGATTAGTAGAAAAAAGAAAAAAAGCGCAAGAGAAGCTTTTCTTTTTCAGTGTTTTTCTTTCTAAAATAGAAGCACTTACCAGAAGCGTCTTGTAGGCACCCACTACACATACTGGTAAGATGACTGTACAGCTCTGGATTACTCATCAGATAAAGAGATTTAAGAGCGAGGTGATTCACTTCGATCCATTAAGAGCTAGCTGCTGCTGAGTATACAACTGCGCATCAGAACTGGCTTCCCTCTTAATGTCCCTGCTTCCAGCCAATGTACCTCTTCGGACAAGGTGATGACGTCACTATCATGCTCTTCCTTGTCTATAGGTCAAGCTCAAGTTTCCAGACCATTCATGCTCCCTCCCGCATGTCAACTTTTCAATTTCATCCTCTCTGGCCCTGCCAGGTGCATTCTGTTTCAGAACTATGGAACTAGGTAAAATTCCCAGGATGATTTTTATGTTATATAGACATATATAATATGAATTATAATATATAATATGTGAATCATATACATATATTATATAGTGTGTGTGTGTGTGTGAGAGAGAGAGAGCGAGAGAGAGAGAGAGAGAGAGAGAGAGAGAGAGAGAGAGAGAGAGAGAGAGAGAGAGAGATTCCCTTGGCTTTCTCCAGGAGCTTTGTAACATGTACATCTCTTCTTTTATGTGCATTGGTGTGAAGGTGCCAGATGCCCTGGCACTGGAGTTAAAGCCAGTTGTGAGCCACCATGTGGGTGCTGGGAATTGAACCCAGGTCCTCTGGAAGAGCAGCCAGTGCTCTTAACCACTGAGCCATCTCTCCAGCCCGTACCTCTCTTCTTTTACACATAAACTTTAATGCCCCCTCCTAGCAAAGCCTTCCAGAATGCTTCTCCTTTGATTTCTCAATAGTGTCCTGTTAATAACCCCTTCAGGACATTTACAGCCCTTATTACTTATTTCTCCATCTTTTCCCATTTCACTGATAATCCCTAGGGCTTAGCCCGGTGTCCGGAATGCAGAAGCCACTTTAAAAATGCTGACCAAGCTGGGTGTGGTGATGTGCACCTATAATCCCTGCACTTTGGAGCCTGAAGCAAGAGGGCAGTTAGTATAGGGCTAGCCTGGGAGACAAGGGGAGACACCTGTCTCAAAATAACAACAATTAAAAAAAATAACAGAAAATTAAAAATGCTGATGAAGTGGAAAAAATCCCTCTAGATGTGTCCTCAACTCTCCAGGTAGGCCTTTAGGTGTTTGATTTGTTATTTACTGGATCCAAGCTCTGGGGACTCCTCCAACCCTCCCTCCCCCACTACCTCACATGGCCTCATCTCTGTCTCCTCCTTCCTTTTGGTAGGACACCTCAGCTTTGACTCTTATTTTATTTTATTTGGTGCTGGAACTTAAATCCAGGGTCTCGCAAATGCCAAGTACACACTACCACTGAGGTATACCTCTACCTGACCCCTTCCCTCCCTCTCTCTCTCTCCTTCCCTCCCTCCCGATTTCCTCCCTGCCCTTTCTTTTTTTTTAAGTATAATTTCTGGGATTGGAGAGATGACTCAGTGGTTAAGAGCACTTGCTGCTCTTGCAAAGGACCCAGGTTCAGTTCCTAGCTCATGCTGTCTGTAGTTACAGTTCCAGAGAACTTGACACCCTATTCTGACCTCCAAAGGTACCTTCCTGTGAGCTGTGAGCGGTGCACATACGACGCCGGCTGCCACACATCCATACACATCCACAAAAATTTTAAATATCTCAAAGTATGGTTTCCAGTATCTCTTATTCCTAAGGGATAGTTGGTCTCTAGCCCGACAGCCTCAGCTCCGTACACGGGCTTGGTGGAGGTCCTGGGCGGCACTTGCATGCAGATCTGCAGCCTCTCGGGTCCTGTTGGATTCCATGAGAAAAACTCCTAACTGCTGTGTTGACACGAACTCATGCAGTCATGTAGCGCATGCAGATGTGCGAGACACTCATGTCACAGCTGTCTCTGGCAGCTGCAGTCTCTACTGTGTTTCCGATGACAAATTTAATGACCTTGCCCTTGGGCACACATAGGTTACAGTTGATGAAATGATTGTGGCCTCAGTCTTTTCCTACAACTTACTCCTCCTTCCTTGAGCGTGGGGTCTTGAGAGAGCTCAACTACTGCTTTTTTTTCCCCCCCAAGACAAGGTTTCCCTGTGTAGTTTTGGTGCCTGTCCTGGATCTCGCTCTGTAGACCAGGCTGGCCTTGAACTCACAGAGATCCGCCTGGCTCTGCCTCCCAATGCTGGGACTAGGGCGTGTGCCACCGCTGCCCAGCCCAACTACCGCTTCCTAGCATTTACTTATACACTAATGTCAAGTCCTTCATCTTCTCTCACTCACCAACTCCCCCCCTCCTAAATACCTATCATCCTTCCCACCAAAAGGGCCATGATGTCTCTCTTCCCTCAGAGTCTTGTGCCTCCTTTCACCTGTCCGTGGATCCCTTTCTGCAGAAGCTTTCATTTTCCTTTCGGGCCACTCTGTTCTCTTCCCAACCCTAAAGTGCACATCTGGCTGTCTTGCCCTTTTACTATCTCACATCTGGACACATTCCTGGCCTGTCATCAGGGCTACAGACCAAACCCCAAGAGCAGGAATTACTAAAACTGGTAGCTCGAGTGACAGACTCTGTCCGTAGGGTGTTTCATGCGTCAGTGTCTTTTAGAATTGGTCATTTTTGGTGGACTCGGTGGCACACAGCTGTAATCTCAGCAGTTGAGGGGAAGACAAGAGAGGATCTTTTTCAGTCTAGCTCAGACTGGACTGAAACGAGCCTAGGATAGGCAATGCCACCTTTGCTCAGCACAAAAATGGGGAAATCTCACTTTGAAATAAAGATGACAATCTTTTTTAGACAAGAGAAAGAGAGAGAGAGAGAGAGAGAGAGAGAAAGAGAGAGAGAGAGAGAGAGAGAGAGAGAGAGAGAGAGAGAGAGAGAGAGAGAGAGAGAGAGAAAGACCCTGTCAAGGGATTAACCCACGCAGTAGGTCAGAGCCCTCTTGATTTAGCTGTCTCTGAAAGTGCCATCTCAGACACACCCAGAGGTGTGCTCCACTAATCCCCTAGGCTCTCTTAGCCAATCAAGTCAACAAAACTAACCTCCCCAGCCTGGACACCTCATAACTCATAAATCACCTGTGCTATTCATGACAGCAGTTCCAACGGAGAAGCAGGGGTATAATCACAAATGAGGTCACAGTTCAAGTGCTCACAGGGATGTGACAGGTCGCAAGCGTGAGCAAAGAAGTTCAGAAAGTGCTCTGACGGCCAGGTGACCACACAGTCTACACCACAGTCGCCCACAGAGAAGATGGACCAGGGCAGCTGTTCTGCATGATCGCCTGCTTCATGTCTTCTTGGACTCCTGCAAGTCCATCTTTCTGTGACGGGGAGGTCTTCTTAGCATCCTATGAAGTCCATCTCCAAGTTGACCGAACATGCCGTCCACCATGCCCTCATTCAAACCAGTAAGAGTGGCAAACATGGCCGGGCGGCAGCGGCGCACGCCTTTAATCCCAGCACTCGGGAGGCAGAGCCAGGCGGATCTCTGTGAGTTCGAGGCCAGCCTGGTCTACAGAGCGAGATCCAGGACAGGCACCAAAACTGCACAGAGAAACCCTGTCTCGAAAACCTCCTCCCTCCCCCGCCGCCCCCCAAAAAAGAGTGGCAAACATCACAGTGAGTTTTAATGAGTTTGTAGCATGTCTGTCTGTCTGTCTGTCTATCTCTCTGTGGTATGTAAGCACATATGTATGGAGGACAGGGGACAACATTCTGGAGTCAGCCCCCTCTCCTTCCACCACGTGGACTCCAGAGACGAGGGATCAAACTGAAGTTGTCAGGCTTGGCAGCAGGCACCTCTACCCACTGAGCCATCTTGCCAACTCTGGAAATACCTGTAAAGTATAGAGAGGCTTCATTCGTGGGTACTGACCTGCGGTGGGAGAGTGAAGCCCCAGTGTGACCTCTGAACTGGACATTAAAGGGGAAATGATTCGAGAGATGGGCAAGAAACGACCGGAGGAAAACATTTTATTTATTTGTGGGCTAGTTTTGTTTTGTGGAGACAGGGTTCCACTCCATAGCCCAGGCTAGGCTGGAACTCACTGTACAGATCTCAGGATGGGCTTGAACTCCCTTCAGTCCTCTATACCAGCCTACTATACGCTGGGATCAGAGATCTGTACCATCACATCCAACTTTAAAATAACTCCTGGGCGGTTATAACGATGCTGAGATAGAAATATTGAAGGGTTGTCTCAAATGTATTTAGGTGATGTAAGCTTTAATTTTGGTATAAAACAGCTAAGTAAGAGTCAACTCTGGTATACAGGGATGGAGTTTCCCAAGGGAAATATGGAGGGGGAAAAAACCTGGGTCATTCTCAATTTTTTGGTACTGGCTCATCATAACTCATACATCCCTTTGTTGACAGGTGCATGTTTTAGAGGAACATTTATGTGTTATTGACATAAAAAAAAAAAACGGATACAGGGCTGGGGGCATGTAGCTCAGTTGTAGGATGCTTGCCCAGCATGTGTGAGACCCCTGGGTCAATCCCAAGCACCTCAGAAGGGAAACAAAACCAAACAAAGGATAGAAAGTCGGCAATCGAGATCCGATGTAGATCTGAAAAGCAGTGAAATGTCCCATGCATCTCCCAAGTGCAGGATCTGCAGTCCAAATGTGACTTAGATTTGCAAACTTCTGTTCACTGAACAGAAGTCCTCTACCATCCGCCAAAGCTGCAGTCTCTTCGAGAAGGGCTTCGCTGCTCCAAGACAATCCCCAGAACCTGCCTCCAACCAGAATGATCTTCAGTTTCCTCTCTAGAATACAGCTTTGTTTGATGAAGATAAACAAGAAAGCCAGAAACTTTAAATATAACTCTTTTCACTTGTTCACTTGGTTATCTGTCTTAGCTGAATGCTCTCTCTGCCCTGAAAAGTGGTGTCACCAACGGCAATTGTTTTTCAGGCTTTCAGATGCTTTTAGTGTTCTGTTTGGTTGTGTGTGTGTATGTGTGTGTGTGTGTGTGTGTGTGTGTGTGTGTGTGTGTGTGTGTGTGTGTGTAGGGGGAGATATTAAGAAATATTAAGAATGATTCTTTGGGCTGGAGAGATGGCTCAGGGGTTAAGAGCGCTGACTCTTCTTCCAGAGGACCTGAGTTCAATTCCCAGCACCCACATGGCAGCTCACACCTGTCTACAACTCCAGTTTCAGGGGATCCCCATGGCAAAAACACAAATGCACATAAAAATAAAATAAAATATATTTTAAAAAAAGAATGATTCTTTCTGAGGAGGTAGGCAAAAAAAAAAAAAAAAGCCAACATTAAATCAAGTCCTATGGCCTTGCGCTGGGGACAGTTTCCACAGAGGGAGTGGTTGCTCTGCTTTCCTGCAGGACCCAAGAGCAATCCTAGGAATGCTGCACGTGACAGTGACCAATAACGTGTTTTCTTCACTTCCAGACTAATGCTAAACATCATAACAGAAAACACTGCCAATCAGACTTGAGCAGAGGGTCCGTGATCACAGAATGCTTGCCTCCTGACAAGGCGGGTTAAGGAATGATAACTGGCCTCTCTTTTCTTTTTCAGCCAGGGCCTCATGTGGAGTTGGCTGCTTCAAACTTTCTCCAGAGCTTAGGACCTTAACTTCTTTTTTTTTTTTTTTTTTTTTTTTTTTGGTTTTTCGAGACAGGGTTTCTCTGTGTAGCTTTGCACCTTTCCTGGTACTCGCTTTGGAGACCAGGCTGGCCTCGAACTCACAGAGATCCGCCTGGCTCTGCCTCCCGAGTGCTGGGATTAAAGGCGTGCGCCACCACCGCCCGGCAGGACCTTAACTTCTAATCCCCCTGCCTCCACTTTGCCAGTGCTAAGATTACAGGCATGTAGCACTATACCCCATTTTCTTTCTTTCTTTCCCTTCCTTCCTTCCTTTCTTCCTTCCTTCCTTCCTTCCTTCCTTCCTTTCTTTCTTTCTTTCCTTTCTCTCTCTCTCTCTCTCTCTCTCTCTCTCTCTCTCTCTCTCTCTCTTTCTTTCTTTCTAAGATTTATTTATTTTGTATATACATACCAGAAGAGGGCATCAGATCCCATTATAGATGGTTGTGAGCCACCATATGGTTGCTGGGAATTGAACTCAGGACCTCTGGAAGAGCAGCCGCTGCTCTTAACCTCTGAGCCATCTCTCCAGCCCCCTATACCCCATTTTCTTTTCTTTTTTTGGTTTTTCGGGACAGGGTTTCTCTGTGTAGCTTTGCGCCTTTCCTGGAACTCACTTTGGAGACCAGGCTGCCTTTGAAATCACAGAGATCCGCCTGCCTCTGCCTCCCAAGTGCTGGGATTAAAGGCGTGCGCCACCACCGCCTGGTTCCCTACCCCATTTTCAATGGTGCTGGAGATCACACCAGAGTGTTGTGCATGCTAGACAAACACTCAACAAGTGAGCTACATTCCCAGCCCAGCTCATTATTTTCATCTGCTCAGATGCTTCAGAAATATTTACCCATAATGTTAGTAGTGTCAGCTTTAACCAGACTGTCTGTCACCAAATACCAAATGTTGCCTTTTGTTGTTTTGTTTTGTTTTGCAAAGAGTCCCAATGTAGCCAGGTAGCCAAGGATGACTTTGTTCTCCTGAGCGCTTCACTAAATACATTCATTGAATGAAAATTAAGCGCTGGCAGTTTGTTGTTACTGATGTACCATGAAGGAACAAAACTGTCACGAAAGCCTTGCAATTTCTAATCAGCCCCACTGACAGAGGGACTCAAGGAGGCAAGCAGGGACTGTGACCCGGGGTGCTTGCTCAGCTGCCCTTTGCACCAAATCTATGGTGAGCTCTCCTTGCTCCTGATAAATGCCTCAAGATAAGCACTATTGGGAAATCTCAGCTCCGATAAGCCGGGCTAGGCAACGATTGCTTAGCTCAGGGATTTTCCTGAAGCTAGTTGCTTTGCTGTATGTCTCTTGGCCAGACTCCAGGTCCCTGGCTAGAGAAGCCCGTAAATAGAATAAAAAAAATTAGGGGAATTTTCTTTTTCTTGCTTGCCAGATGATAAACACATCAGAGGACGGAGGCCTCTAGGTCGTTTGTCCTTGATTTGATCTGTGGTAAGGGAGAACAAGCGGCTGAGAAGCCCGGGGTTCTTCACGCTTGTCCTTTGAACCAGTTTGCAAGGGAGTCCGTGACCACGGCAGAAACTGAGAGTTGAAGTGGAGGGTATATCGGCATTTTCAGCCCTTTTCCTTTGGGGCGGGGTGGGGGGCAGTGGGGGACACAGATCAAGGACCTGGGAGGTGCCAGGCTTGCAGGATCTGGCTGCCTCTGGCTTCCTGGACTGGTGTAATGGCTCTGTTCTCACAGAAGTGCTGACAAGACATGACAGATAGAAAACAGATGTGAACTGACCTTCTAAAAATGTATTTCAAGTCTTCTGACTCTCCACATGGATTCTTCGAGTGGGAGATGTCGTCTTCGGGGCCGTGGTGCTCACGGCACTAAAGGCTGACATCCCTGACGTGGTCCCCGGCCAGCCCCTGCCACAGAGCTTTCTCAGCCACCTTCCATCAGCATCCATTTCACATCTGCTCATGTCTCTGCACCCAGGCTTCCTTGGCTCTGCTCACACACAGCCTGAGATTTTGTGGCTGTAGCCTTCCTTACCAAAGACAGGGGTGGCTCTTTCCCATTTAGGCCACTGGATTCACACGTGCTTTGAAATGGTCCCTCTCACTGCCAACTCTAAAAAGTGTGATGCTCCCATCACCTGATGACAGGGAGGTATTCTGAGAAATGTGTCATTAGGGGCTTTTCTCAAAGATCACAAAACTTGATGTAGGCATCAATGATTTATCTGATATGACATTTGTTTATTTGTAGATAACAGTCTCACTATGTAGTCCAAGCCAGCCTCTTGACTTAGTGTATAGCTCCGTCTGGCTTTTAACTAGAGATTCTCCTGCTGCAGCCTCCTGAATATCAGAGTTATAGACATTCCCAGTTTAAGCATTATGTGCGTGTGTGTGTGTGTGTGTGTGTGTGTGTGTGTGTGTGTGTGTGTGTGTAAGGAGGGCTGGGAGGTAGTTTATTTGTTAGAGTGCATGCACAAAGCCCTTGGGTTCAGTTCAGCACAACATAAAGTTCGGTGTGATACTGCAGGCCTGTGATCCTAGCACAAAGGAGGTAGAGGCAGAAGAAACAGAAATTCAAGCTCAGCCTTGGCTACATCGCCAAATGGAGGGTTAGCCTGTGTCACATAAGATCCTGCCTCTGGAGAAAAAAAAAAATAGAAAAAATACAATGTAAAATAACTATAAAAAGTTGTGTCCAGTAAACACTTAACGTGGTTTCTATCATTATCAAATTTTCTGCTTAAACATTATTGTGTACATTATGCTTTGATGCTGTTAGCAGAACAGTGGGTTTGTTTAAGCCAATCTTGTCGCCAATGTGCAAGTAACTCATTGCATTATCATCATTATGATGGCTATGACGTCACTAGGAATGTTTTAGCTACACTGTAATCTTATGGGATACCATACTATATGCAGTCCAGTGTTAACCAAAATGCTACTATCTAACACAACTGTATTTCCTGACACTAAGTGATAGTTTGCAAGTATGGAATACATAGAATTTGTGAACACTTAAGTTAGAAACATTAGCCAGGCGTGGTGGTACACACCTTCAATCCTAGCACTTGGGAGACAGAGGCAGGCAGATCTTTGTGAATTCAGAGCTAGCCTGGTTCACATATCAAGTTTCAAGCTGGCCAAGGCTATCTAGTGAGATCCTGGCTCAAAAAAAAAATGGAGAGGGGGAGGAGAGAGGGCTCAGCAGTTAACGGCACTTGCTCTTGCAGAGGACCCAAGTTCGGTCCCAACACCCATCTGCGACTCCAAGTTTTGGTTCCACGAGCACCTCGGTGCACATACCATCTGTGCAGGCAAGCACTCCTCCACACAAAATTATTAAAGGGAATATCAATATCAAATAGTAGCTTCAAAACCAACTCAGGAGACCAGCTCCCGTGTCCCTTGCCTTCTGGCTTCCTGACCCCCATGTCCAATTGCTGTTCCTTCTGTACGTGAAGTTGTGCTTTAGAAGTATTCATTCTCTTTTCTTTGTGAATGCCTATATACACCGTACAAGACTGGGTGGCGTTGTCATTTGCGGGTAAAACATCCCCCACGGTCTCATGTTTTCGAACACTCAGCCCCAGGCTAGTAGGTCTGTAGCTTGAGTTTTCCTGACTGGCCCACAGTCAGCACAAATCTCTGTTACCCGCCAGTCCCACAGCCACTCAGACCTGACCAAGTAAACACAGAGACTTATATTGGTTACAAACTGTATGGCTGTGGCAGGCTTCTTGTTAACTGTTCTTACAGCTTAAATTAATCCATTTTTATTAATCTATGCCTTGCCACATGGCTCATGGCTTACCGGCATCTTTACATGCTGTTTCTCATCATGGCGGCTGGCAGTGTCTCTCTGACTCAGCCTTTCATTTCCCAGTTCTATTCTCCTCCTTGTCCCGCCTATACTTCCTGCCTGGCCACGGGCCAATCAGTGATTTATTTATTGACCAATCAGCAACACATTTTACATACAGATCATCCCACAGCATAGGTCTGTTTAGGGGAGGGTCTGGAACCTTTGGGAGGTAGGTAGGACCTACCTGGAGGAAGTGTGTCCTGCTTGCCAGGTCTTGAGGTTTATAGCCCAGTCCTACTTCTCACCCTGGTCAGGGGAGATGTAGACAGGCAGTCTCTTTTCTCTCCCATCCCCAGGAGACGTCAGCTGTTTGTGCTGCCATGTTTTTCTCACCGTGACAACCTGGTACCTTCAGACCTGGAGCCAATGTAAATCCTTCCTCCCTGAAGTTGCCCGTCAGGATGATCACCGCAATTAAAAGGGAATGGACACAGGTGCAATTTCTCAGAGTTGGCTCCCCAACTCACTTAAAGACATTCTTCCTTGCCACTCCATTGATCCCCCACGAAACTACTGGTAGCAAACGTTTCCTTGAAAAAGAAAGCCATGGAAATACAAAGCCGAGCAAACCCATTCCTGATGCCGCCAGTTAGGAACTAACCATCCGTTGACCACCTATCAGTCTGGCTCTGATGTCTGCCTCTCTATAGATGGCTACATGTTTTTCTAGTTTACGTGACTTGAAGTTTACTATGGGGATGCCAATCCTGCTAGATGAGAAAAGCAAAGATTTCCACAGCTGTGGTTTGATAGAGGACTGTGGGAAGATTTCATTTAAATGGCCTCCTCCTTTAAGTAAGGGATACAGCTCAGTGAGAAACATAGTTGACCAGGATCCATGAACCCAAGTATTGCATAAACTGGGCACGGTGGCACATACCTGTATCCCAGCCAGCACATGGGAGGTAGAGGCAAGAAAGTCAGAAGTTCAAGGTTGTCCTCAGCTACATAGAAAGTCTGAAACCAGCTGGGCTATATGAGAGCCCATCTTGCTTTTTTTTTTTTTTAAATTCATTTCCTTTCTTTCCTTCCTTCCTTTTCCTTCTTCCTTCCTTCCTTCCTTTTCTTTTCTCTCTCTCTCTCTCTCTCTCTTTTTTTTTTTTTTTGGTTTTCCGAGACAGGGTTTCTCTGTGTAGTTTTGGTGCCTGTCCTGGATCTCGCTCTGTAGACCAGGCTGGCCTCGAACTCACAGGGATCCACCTGGCTCTGCCTCCTGAGTGCTGGGATGGAAGGTGTGCGAAAGCAACTTGTAAAGGACTTATTGGGCATCGGTCACAACCTATATCATCAGGGTAGGCAAAGGCGAGAAATCAAGGCAAGAGCCTGGAGGTGGTAGGTGAAGCAGAGGTCATGGCGGAACACTGCTTACTGGCTCGCGCCCAAGCTGATGCTCAGCTGTCTTTCTTATACAGCCCAGCCCCACCTGCTCACAGACGGCACCGCCCACGGTGGGCTGGGCCCTTTCCCATCCATTAGTAGTCAAGAGAATGCCTTGGCTTGTCCACAGGCTGCTCCGATGAAAGCAATTCTTCAACTGAGTTTTTTTTTTTTTTTCCTTCCAAGGTGACTCTAGTTTGTGTGACTTTGGTAAGAGCTAGCCGGCACAGGCATTTTGTGCAACGCCTCTCTGTGCATCCTCAGCACCGTCTCTGGCCATTTGGACCCTGTGCTGTCCAGGCTGTGGCCCCACGTATGTGGTCCCAACAGAACGTCTTCTTTAGTTATTGCTGTGCACACACAGCTTAGGGAATAGCTAGTCATTTCAGGTCTCACCATGGATGCTAATGAGGTTTTGCCTTTGAAACAGAGTCCCAGGCGGGCCTCAAATTCCACACGTGGCTGAAGGTAATCCTTGAGCTGCTGACCCTGCTACCTCACTTCTGTGCTCTACAAGTCCAGTCCAGGCAGTGTCACCATGCCTAGCCAAAGTGGTTATTTCTCTCTTTTTCTTTTATTTATTGTTTTGACGTGGTCTCACTGTGTAGCCTTGCCTAACCTGGAACCTACTGGAACCTACTGTATCAGTGGTTCTCAACCTTCCTAAAGCTGTGGTGACCCCAACCATACAATTATTTTCGAACTATGTAGACCAGGCTGGCCTCGAACTCACAGAGATCCGCCTGCCTCTACCTCCCGAGTGCTGGGATCAAAGGCGTGGGCCACCGCTGCCCTGCTATTTTTTGTTCTTCTTTACAAATGTATTATATTTGTGTGTGTGTGTGTGTGTGTGTGTGTGTGTGTGTGTGTGTGTGTGTGTGTTTGTGTGTGTGTGTACAGCCTGCAGGACTCAATGCTCTTCTTCCACCGTGTAGGTCCCAGGGATGGGACTCAGGTTGTGGAGCTTGGTGGCCAGTGCCTTAACTCACTGAGCCACCCTGCAAGCCCTTGGACTGGAGTATTTCCATTCTCATTCCAACTCTTCTGAGGCCTACATACATTTTCTCTTAAAGATATTGCATATAGCCGGGCGGTGGTGGCGCACGCCTTTAATCCCAGCACTCGGGAGGCAGAGCCAGGCGGATCTCTGTGAGTTCAAGGCCAGCCTGGGCTACCAAGTGAGTTCCAGGAAAGGCGCAAAGCTACACAGAGAGACCCTGTCTCGAAAAACCAAAAAAAAAAAAAAAAAAGATATTGCATATAAACTACAGTAGTAGTGTGTAATTGTATAGAAGCCACAAGGCTTAAGACTCAGGCTTGTTATTTTTAAGGAGATGGGAGGGATAGAGTGGATTGATTCTGAAGTACAGAGTCTGCCAACCATTGGAGATAGTTATAAGGTGCTCAGAAAAGGCAAATGTATAGACAGGAAGGAGAATGATGCTCGCCTGGAGCCGAAGGTGGATGGGCGGTGACTGCCAACAGGCACAAGGTTTCTTCTGGAGGCAATGAAAATATTCTAAAATTAGGCTGTGGTAATGGTTGTATATAATTCTAAACTTACTACAAGATCCCCGAGTTGTACATCAAGTGGGTGATAGTTATGGCGTGTGTGCTGGTTTGCTGGGGCGGATGAAACATCTCACGCTGGGTGGCGTAAACAACACTGATTTATTCTTAGGCAACCCTGGAGGCAGAAAGGCCGAGATCAAAGTGCCAGCAAGGCCCACTCCCTCGAAGACCGTGAGGGAAGCCTGTCCCAGGTCTCTCTGGGTATGCAGCCATCTCCCCCATGTCTGTGGCCCATCGTCCTGTTTCCTCTGTTTCCAATTCCTCTTCCTTTTTTCTCCTGCCTCCTCTTCCTCCCCTTCCTCCTTCTTCTTACTGTTTGTTGTTGTTGTTGTTTTGAGAGAGGATCTTACTGTGTAGCCCAGGCTGACCTTGGACCTCCCACCTCAGCCTTCCAATTACTGCAATTAAAAGTATACTACCATGTCCAGCTTTTTAAAGGACACTAACCTGCAGGGTGTGGTGGCACACTTTTAATCCCAGCACTTGGGAGGCATAGATAGGTTTGTGAGTTTGAGGCCAGCCTGGTCTACCATAGCCAGCTCCAGGCCAGTCAGGGCTACATTGTAAGACCCTGTCTCAAAAGCAAACTAACTAAATAAGGACACCAGTTATACTGAATTAGATCCCACTTTAATGTAATGACCCCACTTTAGCTTAATTACATATTTAAACGCTTAATCTTCATATATAATTACATTCGGAGGTACTGGGGGCTAGGGATTCAACACACAAATCTTGGAGGAGGACACAAGTCAGCTTGAAACAATATATAAATTAAACTCCAACAAAGCTCCTTGAAAAATGACACACTTAACTTTTTGCATTCTAAGTTCTATGCCCAGTTCTTGACATACATCATCTATTTGCTCTTTTATGAGGTCACTATAATTATGCCCACTTTGAGTATGAACAAAGCAAGGCACAGAGAAGCTAAGTAACTTGCCTGGGGTCACAAAGCCAGCCACAGGGGCATGGTTCAGACTTTGAAGTCCCATTCCAGAGCCCACACTTTGAACCCCTCCACCAAACACTCTTCTCCAAGCACACAGCCACCTCAGCCCTAACATGGGCAACAATAATGGCTGCCGATAATCCCTGAAGATGACAATGGCTGGGACTGGGTTACTAACACCCTAAATCCAAACTACAGAGAAGGGTCACATGATACGAGCGCGGCCATAGGACCCACTTCTGTGAGTGAGGTTTGCAATTCTCAGCCGAGAAGCCTATGCCGGAGAGATGCTGTCTACCACAGATAACTGGTGCTGTGTTCATGATGGAGGAAGACTGAAATAGGCCATGACTTATGCTTCAGGAATGTTCTAATGCAAGTGACTGCAGAGTATCCAGATATAGTATCTAGAAGTAATTTAATACAGTCCAGAGCTCAGCATAGGCATGTAGGCTTTGAATGGTTAGCATAAAACATTGCTTAAAACCATGGATAAGCAAGAATTCCTTAAAAGCTGGTTCAGGGTAGACACTTGGAGAATTTTTAAAAAGTTACCCATCAGATGTGATAATACAAACCTGTGCTCCCAGCACTTGGGAGGCTGAGACAAGAGGGTCAGGAGGGTTCAAGGCTATTCTCTGCTACTTATCATGTTCCAGGCCAGTCTGGATTACATGAGATCCTGTCTCTAACAAAACAAAACTCCAAATAACTAATAAAATAAATAAACATTAATAGACTAAATGGAGGAAGAAGATATGCTGAAAGGGACTGAGCTAGTCAGCAGGACTGGAAAAAGAGGAAGGAAGGGAGGGAGCTAAGTGTGGCGGCTCACATTTGTAATTGTGGAATACAACCCGGGAGACCCCCATCTCAAAAACAAACAAACAAACCAACCAACCGACCCTCCAAAGGATGCTGACTAAGGGTCAGATAAACTTGGAACACTGAAGGTGGGCGCCCAAGAGAAGAAAGAAGTCCATGCCTTCGGCGATGTCTTAAGAGGTTAGGAAGCAAACTCCCCATGATACAACACTTCTCAGTGCCCACGAAAGGGTAAGGGCAAGTCTCTGACATTACATTGAAAAAAAAATCAACCAGTATACTTGTGCTTCATAATTCCATTAATTTTTTTTTTTTTACATCTATTTATTTTCTGTGTGTGTGTGTGCGCGCAAGCCTGTCTGTCTGTCTGCAGGCCAGAGGACAACACATGGGTGTTGGTTCTCTCTTTCTGCAATGTGGGTCCTAGAGATTGGACTCAGCGAGTCAGTTTGATTCATCTACTAAGCCATCCCACAGGCTCTAGCAATCCCTTTTTTAGGTAGGCTGGCTTGGAGTAATCTAGTCCACTGGGGACATTGCCGAGGGCCCAGCGGCCAACTCTGAGTTCCACGCACGGGAAGGCACAGATCGCCTTCTTGTGGTCAACACGTCTCGGTGCAGTTCTATTCCAGAGAAACTGAAAAACAAGCCCTGGGGCCAAGCCTGGCTGCCTAACTTATATGCGGCCTGTGAGTATATATATTTATTATATAGTTTTCAATATTGAGAGAAACGAAGGAAAATATTTTGACATGAAAAATTTCGTTATTCAAGTTTTGTCAATGAAGCCATTTTTATTGGATAGTCGCACTCATTTGCTGTGCGGGACTGCCTTCACACAACAGCAGAGATATTTACTCTCTGGGTCTCTTCAAAAAAAGTTCCTGCATCCTTAACTCAAAAGATGGGGCACAATTGGGCGGTGGTGGCGCATACTTTTAATCCCAGCACTCGGGAGGCAGAGGCAGGCGGATCTTTGAGTTTGAGGCCAGCCTGGTCTACGGAGTGAGTTCCAGGACAGCCAGGGTTGTTACACAGAGGAACCCCGTCTTGAAAACTAAACCAAACCAAATCGACCAAGGGCAGGAAGGAAAGTCCTGGGACTGGGCTGCTTGTCAGAGGTATAAAACGTGGGCAGGAGAGATGGATTAGAGGTTAGAAGTACTGGAGACTATTTCCGAGGACCCCGCTTCTATTTCTAGCACCCACATGGTAGCTCACAACCATCTGGAACTCCAGTCCGAGGAGACCCAACACCCTCTTCTGGCTCCCAAAGGCACCTGGCATGTAAGTGGTGTACATACCTACAAACGGGGGGCACATTCCTACAAATAAAAATAACAACTTAAGTAGCCTTGCTAGTCTTCAAGCCTCAACGAGACAAACACATTTGTGTCATATCCTAAAGTCTTAGGTATAGGAACAATCCCAGGAGACCGCAGTCCAGAGCAGGAGGAAGCGCACAGAGCCAGACAGGAGACTGGGCTTTGGCACAGGCCTCTTCAACATCTTCTGGCAATGGTGTCTAAGTGCACGTGAGGCATCTTTGGGATTTGGAAAACCGTTAGTGCCAATTTTAGGCATGCCGGACTTAAAGAGGGATAGCCACCAAGATCCCCCCTGAGCATGAGTTGTTTCACCGGAGAAGGGTTTTTTGTTTGCTTGTTTAACATGATTTTCCTTGGGAATATTTATAACAGCGCAGCAAAACTAAGTTTCCGAGACAATGGATGTCATTAATTTAGGTGTCGTTGGCTTATTATAAAAGGGAGACATGGAAATTATTTACATGATGAAATAGTTCAGAATGTCAGCGGTTTGGGCAGCTTCCTAAGACACCATTTCAACAGGGATTTTACTCCACATACTTTCCAAGAATGTCACCGTCTCCCAGTCAAAAATAATCGTGTTGTCTAGAACTACTTTGGTGCCTCTGTGGTCTGGGAGGACTTTGTCTCCAACTTTCTCACTAACGGCTTGGCTCTCGCCAGCCTTTCCTTAGGGCCTGATCCCATGGTTACTACTGTTGTCTGTGATACTTCTCCTTGAGATTTTCCCGGAACCATAGGCCACCTTTGGTTACAGTCTTGGCTGCCCTCCTTTGTCCAAGAGTGGAAGAAACTCTCCGAAAGCTCGTCCTGCCGTCCGTCACTTGAGCTGCCACCGATGCAAGACGTCTTTTTAGTCTTTAAAAAAAGGTTTATGTGGGGCTGGAGAGATGGCCCAGCAGTTACGAGCATCTGGCTGTTCAATGCCCAGTGGCCACATGGTGGCTCACATCTGTAATGAGATCTGGCGCCCTCTTCTGGTCTGCAGGCATACATGCAGACAGAACCCTGTATACATAATAAATAAACTTTAAAAAAATAAAGATTTACGTGTATGAGTGTTTTGGACTCATGTGTGTATTTGTACCACATGCATGCCTGGTACACATG
Source organism: Peromyscus californicus insignis (assembly GCF_007827085.1). Lineage (NCBI taxonomy): Eukaryota > Metazoa > Chordata > Mammalia > Rodentia > Cricetidae > Peromyscus > Peromyscus californicus. The sequence goes on from NW_026294535.1 coordinate 34,262,247, forward strand.
CCTGTGGAGGTCAGAAGAGGGTGTTGGAACTACTGGAACAGGGGTTACAATTGGTTGTGAGTCACCATATGGGTGCTGGGGACAAAACCCGGGTCCTTTGCAAGAGTAACAAGTGCTCTTTACCACTGAGCGGCCTCTCTGGGCCCCACGAGTGGGACTGTAGGGGTGCTTCTGGCCCACCACTTCCCTCCTTCTCTTCAGAGCGCTCTGAACCAGCTTGCCCAGTTTTCAATGGAGCCATCTGAGTTGTGACACTTTTGTGGTACAAGCCTTTCACCCCAGAATTTGAATGACTGAGGTAGGTACATCTGTGGGTTCAAAGCCATCCAGGACTACATCCAGACCCTGTCTCAAAACAAAACATGCCCAGACTTCAACCACCCGTTTTTAGGTTAGGATCGAGGTGGTTCACTCCAGTTCACCACGACGCACTGGGAAACACAGAGCTTACCCCGATATTCAGGAAAGGGCCTGGCTCTTCAGTCTCTCACACACATCAATTCCGGGTCATTTCTGTGAACTCTTATATTACGGTCTTGGTGTTAGGAGGAAATGTCCCCATGAGTCCCCACCCCTGTCTGAGTGGACAGATGATGGCCTCGGGGAGGGAGTCAATTTTCTTTAAGGATGTCAGGATTCCACTCCCAGACGTTTATGGAGAGGACAACCTCGAGTTGATGGGTTAAAGTCAAAATGAAAAAGAGGACATGAAGCTGGGCAGGGAGGTCGGGGTGGATCTGGGAGGAGCTAAGGGTGAATACGATCAAAATGCATTGTATGAAATTCTCAAACAAAACCAAACAAAAACACCCAAATATTTATTTAAAATTACAAGGTGGAAAAGTGACTGGAGAAGTGACAGGAGGCAGACAAAAGAGCAGTAAACTACATTTACTGAATACTTACCAGACAGGTCATATACAAAAGAGGCAGAGTGGGGCCGGTAAGAACCCGAAGAATTAGATACACACGATAATTCTACCTAGGACTAACACACACACTAATTCTGCCTAGTAGAGAACTATAAACTGTACAAGTTAGACTTTATAACAAAATTCTGAAGTCTGCCTAAATGAAAATAAACTACACATATAGTCCAATTTAAAAAACAAAAACAAAACTTTAAAAGTTGTGCTTAACATCATGGAATGCTATCTGCATCAGCTCTCAGAACCCGATGGATCCCCAGGGAAGAGGCTTGAGCAGTCTGAGTGCTGGACTGCACTGCTGAGACACCCATGCCGGCGAACTCACACGCATGCAGCTCCTCCATGGGACACCACAGCGACTGTACTGAGTCCGTCCTCCTGCAGAGTTGCCTGCTTCCGGCTACACTGACTACCAGCCGCTTAAATGTCCTTTGTCTGATCATCTTCTTCAAGTTTTCTGATTTCATTTTTTAAACAATTTATAGTTTCACGACTTGCTTTTAATCTTTCCTTAAGCTCTGCAATTTCAAAGCTTGTTTTTTTCTTGGCAGCTTCTAATTTTTCTCTGGTTTTCACTTCAAGTTCTGCAACTGAAGAAAAAGACTCGAGCTGAGAATTCCTCCTTCTTATGTTAAGATGCCCCACAGAAGAACAAACAGCACTTCGTAATGCCACTGTTTCCGGGATGAGAGGTGGACAATTTAAGACACAGAACATGGAACAAGGTGGGCTGAGAGGGAAGGGAGTCTAAACTCCCAACAGAGGCTCCAAGTTGTTTTCTGGAAAAGTGAAACTGCACCTACTCACAGCTAAGGCTTTGAGACATCATTTCTCTGTTTTTCTCTAGATACATATTACTTTGGACTAAAGGGCATACAAACCCAAGAAATGCCAGTGAACCAACCAAAAATATTCTTAACTAATGCAAAGGAGCAATTTACATAGCAAAATCATACCACCAAAATAAGCCTCTAGCTTTTTTTCTCCAGAAAACCAAACCAAAACTGTTTAAATTTGAAATCTCGCTCTGCTAGCCAGGACACATTTCTACGCTCACTTCCTCACATATGACATAAGTTATAATGGCACAGACCTCGTTGTTTGTTGAGAAGACTGTGTGTGTGGTGTGTGCACGTGTGTGTGCAGGCAGAGATCAGCTTCAGGAGTCGTCCTCCATCGCTCTCCCCCTCACTGTCCGGAGACAAGGCCTCCCCCTGAACCTGGAGCTCACTGACTGGGCAACACCAGCTGGCCAGCAAGCCCTGGTCACCGTCCCGTCTCTGCAGCCCCTGCTCTCCGACTGCAGGCACAGAGACTGTAGACACCATATCCAGCTTTTGACAGAGGTGCTGGGATCCAAACTCAGGTCCTTGTGCACAAGTACCTACCTCACCAACCCAGCCACCTCCCCAGCCCCGTTCAGAAGATCTTAAATGAACCAATGTGCAGGAAGTTCCTGGAACACTGTGTGATCTATAAAACACTTCATTAACTATTATTACAACTATTTATGTTGGCAAAAGAATGTTAGTATTTAAAAATGTGCAGAAGCTGGTGATGTAGCTTGTGGCAGAGTATGATTAGGTGACGTGCTGGATTCAACCCCCAGCAATGAAAAAACAAAACTTTTAGCTGTATACATTAAAAATTACCAGCCGGGCGTTGGTGGCGCACGCCTTTAATCCCAGCACTCGGGAGGCAGAGCCAGGCGGATCTCTGTGAGTTCGAGGCCAGCCTGGTCTCCAAAGCGAGTTCCAGGAAAGGCGCAAAGCTACACAGAGAAACCCTGTCTCGAAAAACCAAAAAAAAAAAAAAAAAAAATTACCAAATAAATGTCTTAACTACAAAATGAGATACATTTAGAAACTTAAATATGCTAGCTGGCTCGTATGGTATGGTCTTGACGGATTAAAATCTGCTTGCAGCCAACGTCTCCATCTTGTGGAAGCCTTAGGTAACTGCTGCTCACAAAGTACAGCTGTTCCACAAACATGAATCACTAAGGGGCAGGGAGGTGGTACAGTGAAAAAAACCTAACTTTGAAATCACAAAGACTTGAGTTCAAACACATCCTCACTCCCTATGAGCTAAATCCAGCTAGTTCTAAGTCCCCTTCATTTCTTCTACTGTATGACAGTTAAACCTCGGCATTTCTCACAGGCTTGAGGATTAAGAGAGCATCTATCACCTAGAAAGGTACAGGGAATTAGTGACCACTCTCCTTCATTTAGCTCATTAATGTCATCTATGGTAATACATGGCTTGTTTTATTAACGCCTAAGGAATTTACTTTAAAAAAAAAGCCACTAATAACCAATTCTCGCGCCACTTAGAACACATGGAGGCACTTACACTCTGTCTCGTGTTTATAGGCTCCTAATGTCAGCTGACGAGATGTTGTTAACAGTTGCTGCATCATTGCTGTTGGGTCTTGAAATATCTTAAGGGATAAAATGAGAAAAAACCCCAGTAACTCCAAAGGTCTCCAACTTAAGTGCTTTTAAAACTCACTGCAAGAGCAGTGAGAATGCTCGGCAGGTAAAGCTGCCAGGCCTAGTGACCTGAGTTCGGTCCCTGAAAGGAGAGAACCACCTTCCCAAAGCTGGACTTTGACCCCCACACCATAACTGAATGCTCTGAAAAAGCCCCTCCGATGGAGTCTACCATTTCATCGTAGAATTCCGAAACCACCGTCTTTTTCCCCAACATTGCATTGGTGTCGGACTGGAACAGCTTTAGTAAGTGGTACAGAGTCACCTGTAAGACAGAGACAGGTGTCATGTAGTCAGTGATCCCATCAGCACCAGGAAAGATCCCTACAGTCGGTCAGTCCTTCCCCTCCCTCCTTGGACTTTTGAGACCCAGGCTGGCCTCAAACTCACTCTGCAGCAGAAGGTAGGCCGTGAACTCCTATCTCCCGCCTCCCTTCTCAATGCTAGGATTCCAAGCATGTGCCAGCAGGCTGAATTACGGGATGGAATTAATAAATACAGCAAATTCCCGATCTTGCTTCAGTTGTAACTCAGGGGGCAAATCACCCCAACTTCCTGTCCTTTATTTTCCACCAGGTATCCCGTCGTCTGTCCACACTTCAGAGGTGAGGTGGGGTCTACGCAAGCGTCTCTGGAGAGTAACTATCCCAACCAACACACAGAAACCTATGGGGATTGTAGTCGTTCTCTGTGAATATTACAGTTTACACACTGACTTGAGAACAAGGATTTGCCACTGGGTTTGGTGGACAATGCCTGTTATCCCACTGTGGTGGTATTGTGTTCCCCAAAATATTGTGCACCCTAATAAACTTATCTGGGGTCAGAGAACAGAACAGCCACAAGATACAGAGGCCAGAAAATGGTGGCACACACGCCTTTAATCCTAGCATTTCAGAGGCAGAGATCTGTCTGGATCTCTGTGAGTTCAAAGTCACACTGGAAACAGCTAGGCATGGAGACTCACACCTTTAATCCCAGGAAGTGATGGCAGGAAGCAGAAAGGTATATAAGGCATGAGGACTAGGAACTAGAGCTGGTTAAGCTTTAGGCTTTTGAGCAGCAGTTCAGCTGAAATCCATTTGGATGAGGACTCAGAGGCTTCCAGTCTGAGGAAACCGGATCAGCTGAGGAATTGGCAAGGTGAGGTGGCTGTGGCTTGTTCTGCTTCTCTGATCTTCCAGCATTCACCCCAATACCTGGCTTCAGGTTTGTTTTTATTAATAAGACCTTCTAAGATTCATGCTACATCCCAGCATTTGGGAGGCCGAGGCAGGAGTGGTCCTGAGTTGCAGAATGAGACTGTGGGAGCCTGGTTGCAGAATGAGACTGTGGGAGGCGGGGAGGGAGTTTTCTAAAGGAATAACCAATACTGAATCTCCAGTGGGAGCAAGATCCTCCACAAGGGGCATAACCACAGTCGGCAGGCGACTCCTCTGCCAAGGGCACCCTGCCTGTGAGCTCAGGTGCAGTGGGGCCCCTGGAGAAGCTCTGTGCTTCAGCCTTCTCCTCGGAACAGAAGAGCTGGCAAAGCTGCACAGCTATGGTGAACCGTTCACACCAATCCAGAGGCCACACAACTCCCCACAAGGCTAACTCACATCACTGTAAGGAGACAGGACTCTTCCAAACAATCACAAAATAGGACGTGTACTCTGAAGAGGAGAATGAACAGATATTTGCCACTAAGTTTAAACAAATGAAATCGACTTACGGACGTCTGCCTTCTCTGGATGGGACTTAGCCAGTGGAAACACCCTTCCTTCAAAGGGCATTTTCCAGATTCAGACTACAGCTCAATAGTACAAGGCTCTGGGTTTTATCCTGGCTTGGGGTGGGATGGAGAAAGGGAAAAGGCAAATCCCCAGAGGATCACTAAAACAACAGCAGACGATCTTAAATGAGAATATGAGTTATGTGGGCCATATTAAAGAAATATTTGATCATTTCTGGGACAGACAGACATGTTGCAGAGACTCTATAACTGGAGAATACAGGGATGAAAACCATGTGAGCACACAACACATACAAATAAATAAATGTAAAAAAATTTTTTTTTTTTTGGAAAAAAAAGAGAAGGCCATAGGGTGGCTGGGCCTACTGACCTTCCTTTCTTGCTGGATACCAAGACGAGATGGCACTGGAGGTGATGTCATGACAGACAACGAACAAGGCCTGAGGGGGTCGGTCTACATCCATAGGGAAGGTGCCCTATACATCCAGAAGGGCCCACTTCCCGTTGGGCCTGGCTAACTCTGACTCCCGAATCACTTGGTTTCGGGTAGGTAGGATTTTCTGGTTTTGGAGACAAGGTTTCTCTGTATAACTGTCCTAGCTGTCCTGGAACTCACTCTGTAGACCAGGTTAGCTTTGAACTCACAGAGATTGCCTGCCTCTGCCTGGAATTAAAGGCGTATGTGCATGTGTGTGTGTGCGCGCCACCACTGCCCCGTGAATTTTCCGTTTTTATTTTCATGAGAAGGCACCTGTGGGCCAGCCAACAAGTCAATGTGGAGTGGCAGATAACCTTTGACTCCTGTCTGTACCTCCTGGAGTGCTGGATTTGCTGGGGTTTCCCACCACGCCCATTTTTAATTCTTCCATCTTTCTGTTTCTGTTACAGGGTCTTAGTCTGTGGCTTGGGCTGGCCTGAGCCACTAGGGTAGTAAGAACTGTTCACATGCAGCTTTGCTAGGCCTTAGCCCCCTCCCCTCCCCCTCTAACAATCTCAGTTTCTTCCTAAACAGAAAAAGCCTAAATAACAAGGGAAATTTTAACTTGTGGCAGGATCACTAGGACTTAAGGTACACGGAGATCATCTGAGCAAACACCAGCTTCTCAGTAAGTACTCCATGTGCTCATTCACTAAATGTCCTGTTTTCTACTGGCAAGGGTGAACGTTACTCACAGGTCTTTCATTGGGGTCAATGAAGAATATTTTGATGATTATTTCAAATTCACCCCATCCGGTTTCAGTAATTTCATAGGGAGGCTTGGTAACGACTAGAGAGGGGAGAAAGAGGAACAATCGTAAATTACCAACTTCGTTCTTGCTCCTTTCATAATTATGTATGCGATGAACCAAGAACTGGAACACACCTCTTAAAGGATTGCCGTAGCTTTCATGTAATTTAAACTGGATTTTCTTCACATATGCTGACATATCCTAAAATAGAGAGAAATTAGCTCTCCAATGGAAACACACTTAGCATATGCACCCAATTTTATAAAATATACTTCCCTTTGAAGTTTACAGAACATAATTAAAACAAAACAGGAGTTAGCTGGCATAGTGAGCAATGTCTGTAATCCTAGCTAAGGAAGGATCACTAAGGTTGAGGGTGGCCTGGGCAACTTGGCTAGACCCCACTTCAGAACGAAATGTTTAAAGAGGCAGGGATGTAGTTCAGGAAGCATGCTTGGTTTCTTCTCCCAACACAGCAAACAAAACAAAAGCCAGTGTTCATATGTGTACATGTGTGAGTGGATGTGTGTACGTGTGTGTGAGAACATGAACACGCATGAGAATGTGTATGTAGGTGCCCAAGTAGGCCAGAGGCTCTGGACTTCCTGGGGCTGCAATTATGGGCACTTGTGATCTGCCCTACGTGGGTGCTGGGACTAAACTCAAGTCCTTTGCATGAGCATTATTTGCTCTTAACTGCTGGGTCATCTCTCCAGCCCCTTATCTTAATCAGAAGACACTTTGAAAAACTCTTTCCATTAATTACATGAAGATAAGAATTTTGATTTTATTTTTTTTTCACATGGGGTAGGGGTGGGAATTCTATAATGGGCCTTCATTGTAACTTCATTCTTGGAAAGTTACTACACAGAATTTTATAATTTGCTGTCATGTAAACAAACTGTACTTCAAAAAATAGCTACAGAAAAAACAAACACATACCTCATTTCTATATGGTTTTACATATACTGTCCACTGGTGGGTGTGCCCATCTTCTTCTCTTTTCTTCCCAAAATATCGGGCAACATTACCATAAACTATTGGCTTGACGATGGTAACCCCCTAAAAGAAAAGCAAGTTTAAAATCAGTAATTATTTTACCATCACCTGAATAGTGTGAGCACCTGCAGCTTGTTTTAGGGAACAGCATCTTAACTACTTAAGGTTTAGTTAGAACAGGGATCTCCTCAGCCCATTTTCACACTCATTTCATGTTAACACAAGAACCAAGTAACAAATTAATCACAACCTTCCCATCTGAGCGGTTGGAGAGACAGTCCAGCAGCTGACGCACTTGCTTCTCTTGCAGAGGACTAGGTTCGGTTCCAGCACCCACACGGCAGCTCGCAATGCTCCCTACTTGATATGTTAGTGATTGTGTGCATCTGTGTACACATTTGTGTGCACATCTGTGTGCAGTACATGTGGAGCAGGGATGATCTGCAGTAGATTCTCTTCCTTCTATCACGTAGGTCCTGGGGCATGAACTCAGATCATCAGGTTTGGTGGCAAGTGCCATGGCTTGAAAGATGGCGTAAATGTTCTCATCTAAATCACCATGTAAGGCACGTGAGTATTTGACTAAAGAAAAACAAAAAGTCTTCACAAACCTAAAAGCTAGGATACAGAATACAACTGCTAATTTGACTGGCATCACTTGCAGGTAAAGGTCTTTTAGATTAATCTATGGCTGTCTTTACCAAAGCACAGCACAAAAACCAAGGACAGTCCACGAGAGAATTTTTGGGCTTACTGCTGAAAGCTTGGTCCCCAGCCGGGGGGCACTGAGAGGTGCCTGGATCACGAGGGCACTAACTTGTCAATGAATTAGTACATGAGGAGTTGACAGCTGAATGGCCTACTAGGAGGTGGGGCCCTGTGGGAGCAAGCAGGCCACTTGGGTTGGGTCTCTAAAAGTTCTATCTTGTTCTTGGCTCCCCCATCCCTTCCTCAGCTACAGCGATAAGCGGCTGTGTTCTGCCATGTGCTCCCTGCCATGATCTCCAGTCACGCCTCAAGCCTGTGACGGGCTAAAGGACCACAGGTAGAAACAGACAGAGGACAGCGGGGACAAACGGGGGCATTTTATACTCTGTGTTATAGACACATTTGTATTCCGTGTAATAGAAAGGAACCTGCATACGCCTACTTAAATGCTTAGGATGTGCGTTGCTGATGGTTGGTTTGTTCTGATGGTTGGTTAAGTCCCCGTGGCCTAGATGCCCCTGGAAAAGGACAAGGTTGACACCAGCAGACTCTTAACTAGACTTGGCATTTCAAGAGGACAGGGAAGAGTGCAAGGGATGATAGGAAGGAAGATGGCTGGCCACCTGACCAGAGGGGCAAAACTAAGCTCAAAATGATGATTTCCTTTCTCCTGCTCCGCCTAGGCAGTGTGTAGGGTGTTGATCTGCTGCCTTCTCCAACTGCTGGCTCTCTGAATAAAACAAACTTAAGGATCCAATTCCCGTTTCTGTTCACTGGCTTCCGTGGTGAGAGGCTGCACCAACTCAGGCGGTCTGGATTACGATACCTCTGAAGCCTAGAGCCTAAACGAACTGTTCTCCTTTAAAATGGTTCCTGTCTGGTGTTTTGTTACAACAGTGAAAAGCTAATCAACACAATACATTTAATACACATTACCCAAGACACAGCTACAACTAGAAAGTCGAACTCTCAATTCCAAAATGCTTAGAAGGGACTTGAAAAATGGAATTAAGTATAAATGTTACTATGGATATTAATGGATGCAAGTGTGGCAAAAAGAGTGACTTACAAATGGAATTAAGCATAAATGTTACAATAAACATTAATGGACACAAATATGGAATAAAAAATAGTAAATGTGGCCCCTGTATGTTTGAAGATGGTAGCTGATGGCCAGCAGCACATCTGCTACATCTGTGCTCAGGTCAAGGATGTTTTCATCATTTCCGATTGGTGTAAAGGCTGTACAGCTAGGTTATGATGGAAAACTGGTATTAAAAATACCAAGTCTTGCCGGGCGGTGGTGGCGCACGCCTTTAATCCCAGCACTCGGGAGGCAGAGCCAGGCGGATCTCTGTGAGTTCGAGGCCAGCCTGGGCTACCAAGTGAGTTCCAGGAAAAGGCGCAAAGCTACACAGAGAAACCCTGTCTCGAAAAACCAAAAAAAAAAAAAAAAAAAAAAAAAAAAAAAAAATACCAAGTCTTGCACACAGATCTGAGACTGTCCAATAACAGAAACATCCAAAGGACAAAGAGAGCATGTCAGTGTAGCAAACAGTAAAGAATGAAGAAAAAGGAAGCCAGTCAGACAGTTAACTGAATCAAACCTGTACGTGTACACTTAATTCTGGGTCAGTGAGATGACTCAGTGGACAAAGGTACCTGGTACTGTGCCTGATGACCAGAGTGTGGTCCCCAGGACTCCTGAAAGCTATCCTCTGCCCTCTACACCCACGCTGTTGCAAGCATATACCCACATAAACAAACAAACAATGTAATAAAAATGTTTTAAAGTGAATTCAAGAGAAGGCAAGCAGCTTTTACGTGAGCCTGACCATCATGGCAAGTAGCACTGACAGCACGGCGACCACCACAGACATGGCCTCAGGTTCAAGGCCTCACTGAACCGAGTACAAGGGTGCAGATCCGGTAAGCAAACAATACACAGCTGGTATGGTGGTGCAAGGAATTGTCCATTTGTCAGTAATGGAAAGGGGCTCACTCATGACCGGACATAAATCTCCTGGTCGAGATTTATCTATATTGGAAAAACAGAACTCTAAGAGCACACAGTAGTCAGCAAAGGGAAACAAGTCCCTAATTTTAAAGCTGCGCATGACCACTCTTGGTGTTTGAGGACTGCAGACTTAACTTTCTCAAGTTATCCTGGACTAACATTAGAAACTTCCAGAACCTAACATGCACAAAGTAGAGAAAAGTTTTCACATTAACCCTTTGCCCTGCAATCACTTCAAAACTGGCTCAAATCTTTACCGAAAAGGTTAGGCAAATGTACACCTCTATGAAGCCTCTTATGCCAACACGAACATAATCTGGCATTTCTTCCTCCTATTACTAAATTCCAGTGGCTTTAAGACCGTTGAGGAATTCTCACTTTACATTCAATATTAAAATAGCTATGGATACATAGACACTATGATTAAGGTAATCTAAACATAATAGGAAGCTGATAAAGATTTAAAAAAAAAACTAAGTAGACGGTGTAAAAGCAATTTCTTTTGAGAAAAATAATTCCCGTGATGGATTTGTAAAGTAGGAGTTAAAGGGGGAGGCGCATCAGGAACCAGCTGATTCTGCCTTAAAAATTAACCGGGGGGTGTAGGAAGGTGGGAGGGTGCGAGCTGGAGAGATGGTACACTGGGCCAAGACGCCCGCAGCGCGGGCTGGAGGACCCGAGACTGACACCAAGGACCCCCTCCACATGGTGACATCAGAGAACCGACTCCTGCAAGTTGTCCTCTGACCTCCACCCCCTATCAATCATACACGTACGATGCTAAAATAAACGTGGGGGAACTAAATGTCACAACCTCCAACACTATGAGGGAGACACCCGTTCACTAAACACGAAAGCAGCTAAGTGCTCCTTTGATGACTTCGGGAATGACAACCCTGGGCGACTCAACCCAAGGCTCGGCAGTTACCACCTCCGTCAGGGCCACAGACTGTCCAAGCCAACCCCGGAACCTTTGTTTATCGGCGGGACGGGAAGGAAGTGACGAGGGGGACTGGGAGCCAATGAGCGCCGAGCGGCGCGGGGCCAGCCGGATGGGAGCCCGGGGGACCCCGCCGCCTCCGCGCCGCGCCTGCGCACTGACCTTCACTCTCCCGCCGGAGTCAGGCCCAAATTCCGCCATTCTCTTGAACATATTGTCCCAGGGAAGGAGCCGCGGCCGCCAGGGAAAGAGCTCAGGCCGGCGGGGTCGCCGCTCCCCTCACAGGCCCTCTCCTCCCGCGGGAGCCCGGGCCCCAGGGGTTCAGGCTGGAGCAGGGCGAGTCACTTGGGCACGCGGCGGCGGACAGCCACCTCCTCCACACCCGCGGCGTCGGGGTCGGCCATTCAGCCCCGCGGTGGGAGAACGGAGCGGAAGGAGCGGGGCGGGGCGGGGCGGGGGAGACCGCGGCGCGTGCGCATGCGCGACGGCCTCAGGCGCACACTGCGCACGCGCAGGGCTGCCGCTGCAGCCGCGCCAGGAGAGTGCCGGTCCAGGAGTTGTAGAGTGGTAGAAAACCAATCGAAACTCACCACACACTTTCCAAAAGCCGTTACTATGAAAGACAGGTTTAAAGCAAACGTTTAAAGAAGAACTCAGAGGCTGGAGAGGTGGCTCAGCGGTTAAGAGCACTGGTTTGCTCTTCCGGAGGTCGTGAGTTCTGGGGATCCTCTGCTGGTGTGCAAGCGTACATGCAGGCAGAACACTGTATACATAACTAAATACATCTTTAAAAAAAAGAAGAAGAGGAGGAGGAGGAGGGGAAGAAGAAGAAGAAGAAGAAGGAGGAGGAGGAGGAGGAGGAGGAGGAGGAGGAGGAAGAAGAAGAAGAAGAAGAAGAAGAAGAAGAAGAAGAAGAAGAAGAAGAAGAAGAAGAAGAAGAAGAAGAAGAACTCAGAAAATAGGAGCTCAGGAAACAATAAAACACCCCGAAATGTGTAACTCATAGACAAAAGAAACTATCACATGCGTGTAACAAGTTTGATACTACAGTAGAATGCTATAATAAATCATTAGAGGGAAAAATTATATTATGAAATAAAAATGTGATTGCACTAAGAACACATTTGCTAGGAGAGCGAAGAGATGTTCTCCGTGTACATGAGGTCCAGGGCAATGGCAAGAAGCGTCCTGGAGGGAGTGTAGCTGTTGGGGAAACAGAACTCACTGCCCTGTCTTGGAAATCAATACGCTCAGCGGAGGAGCCTGCTGCTTCTGAATGATGACCTCAGCTTCAGCAATAACCACTCAAAGTCCGTCTCAGGCAAAGTGGACCTAAACTAAGGGCTCCCATTTTTTTTAAATCTTGTTTTTATTTTGTTTGTTTGCCTTTTTTGACTGTAGTTTCTTGAGACACTTGAAAATTCCTGCACAGAAATATTTTTTTGCTTGTTTGTTTTGAATCAGAGAGACCATTACTGCCTCCCCAACTCAAGGAGAATTGAAGCTGGGAGACAAGTTTGATGAATTAGAAAAATAGGGAGGTGAAACTTCCGTTTACGACTAACAAGTTCATTCTTTCACATAGACGAAGTAGACTTCTTTGTTCTGACTTGAGTGAGAGTGAAAATGGGGACGTGAGATGGTCCCTGGGAGTCCAAGGCGTTGTACTCATTATTTATTTATTAAAAATTTTTTCCCCCTGAACAAGCTTTCTGGCTTCCGCAGTTCAGAACCCCATCTTTGGTGCTTTGGTTTGCAGTGGTCCTCTATTTTCAAACTCTTGTTTCACTGCAATTTATATAACCACTTTTTGAGTTTGTGTCTGAAATACTGCTTTCTCTGTTACTATTAATATTAAAATGAACTTGACATGAGAAACTTCATAAAAATGGCATTCTGTTTCAAACTGCAGCATCCCCTGAGACAAAGACAACCTTATGTGGCATTTCCTGCTTCCTAGGTCAAGTGACTTCTTGTGGGAACAGGCAAAAGGGCCATTCTCACCTTGCTTCCTCTGCATCTGGCTGGTGACTCCTCACTCTGCCCTTCCTCTTCCCAGCATTCTCCTTGTCTGCTTGCTCTGCCTATACTTCCTGCCTGGCTACTGTCCAATCAGCATTTTATTAAACCACTTTGAGTGACAAGTCTTTACAGTGTACAAGAACATTATCCCACAGGATTTCCCCCTTTTTTTTGTTTAATTAAAAGGAAGGTTTTTAACCTTAATATAGTAAAACAAAAACAGTTATTAAGTAAGAATTACAGTGACAGTATCCAATCTATTTGCATTTGAAGTCAAAAGAACCTCTTTGGAGAAGAGGTTAAGCTTTTATTTCCACAGGAAATGAGAGACTATGGATTCTCTTAGTCTGCTTGCTCCACCTACACTTCCTGCCTGGCTACTGGCCAATCAGCATTTTATTAAACCACTTTGAGTGACAAATCTTTACAGTGTATAAGAGCATTATCCCACAGCAGTGTACATATTTTAATCTTCCAAATTCTGCAAAATGAAACTCATCCATCTGCCAAATTTCATTTCTTTGTGTACCTTTAGGATTACTTCCTGTGGGTAATGGAGTTTGGTTATAGAAGGAACAAGTAGGACATTTTTTACAATTTCTTTGGCTTTTTTTCAAGTGATGGAAAAGTCCCTTTTCAAACCTTTGCTTTTTACATGGTGTTTCCAATATAATATCTTCCCTTTGCATCAAAATCCCTGTAGGGGAGTGTCTGGAGGGTAATATGACCAGAATGCAGTTAAGTTCTGGATTCATATGATCCACATGTGCCTCATATTTTCTTTACTACTAGATCCAATTCCTTCTCAGCTTCAGTTGATAATTCTCTTGGACTATTTAAGTCCTTGTCCTCTTTTAGAGTATTGGCTAGGTTTACTAGTCCATCTTTAGATATTCCAGTGATAGTCTGTAAGTTGGAAATGCTTCCTAACAATTTTTGAAAGTCATTAAGAGTCCAAAATCGATTTTTCCTGAGTTGTACCCTTTGGGGTCTAATTTTTTTTGTAGATCTATCTTATATCCTAAGTAATTAAAGACTCTCTTATTTGTATGTTTTCATGAGCAATTTGTAATCCCCAGTGAGGCAAAACATAGTTTACTTCTTCAAACATGCTTTCTAAAGTATCTGATTTCAGATCAGCTAATAAGATATCATCCATGTAGTGGTAAATTATAGATTGTGGAAATTATGCACAAATTATTTACAATGGTTTTTGCCCAAAATATTGGCATAGGGTGGGGCTATTTAACATTCCCTGTGGGAGGACCTTCCATTGATATCTGTTGACTTGCTGGGAATTATAAGTAGGTACTGTGAAGGCAAATTTTTCTCTATCCTTTTCTTGTAGAAGAATGCTTAAAAAACAGTTTCCTAAGTCAATAACTACAACAGGCCAATCTTTGGGTAACAGAGTGGGTAAAGGTTTCCCATTCTGTAGGGAGCCCAAAGGCTGAATTACTTTATTAATGGCTCTCAGATCTGTCAGCATTGTCCACTTAGCAGATTTCTTTTTAATAACAAATATAGGAGAATTCCAAGGGCTGGTAGATTCTTCAGTATGTTGAGCATTTAACTGCTCCTGAACCAGCTGTTCTAAGGCTTGCAGTTTCTCTTGTGTCATAGGCCATTGTCTAACCCAAATAGGTTTATCAGTAAGCCATTTTAAAGGTAGGGTCATTGATATTTCTGAGAGTTCAACAGCAGTTGTGCTCTGGTTATGTACAGCCTGAATGATTGGTGGATGTGTTTTGTGGTGCCTTATAATATTATTCATAGATATATGAATTGGTCTATATTCCACTTCTGAGATTGGAGGAATTTTAATCTGGGTATTCCATTGCTATAACAGATATTGACCCCAAAGATTCACTGCTACATTAGTCACATATGGCTTCAGCCTTCCTCTCTGTCCTTCTGGCTCTATGCATTCAACCCATCTCATACTTTTTTTAAAATCTGAAATATGGTTCCAATCCCTAGAAAATGGACATCTACCTCTTCTTCTTCTTCTTTTTTTTTAAAGATTTATTTATTTATTATATATATAGTGTTCTGCCTGCATGTATGCCTACAGGTCAGAAGAGGGCACCAGATCTCATTATAGATGGTTGTAGGCCACCATGTGGTTGCTGGGAATTGAACTCATGGCCTCTGGAAGAGCAACTGGTGCTCTTAACCTCTGAGCCATCTCTCTAGCCCTGGACATCTACCTCTTGAAGAGCCCAATTTGGATGCCATGATTTTGGCATAATTATAGTCATATCCACACCTGTGTCCACTAAGCCTTCTAGAATAATATTAATTTGTACTCTAACCCTTGATGTTTGTTCATTTATGAAAGTCTACCAAAATATTCGTTTTATGTTGTGTTTTGAAGTTTTTGATCCATCTATCAAAGTTGTTATATCATCCAGTGCAGTATTGTTCTTTATATTAGGCACTGGATTATTTAATTGTCCTCAGGAGGAATTTCCTCTACAATGACTGGAAATGACTGGACAACATTTTATTTGGGGGCCTAAGAGAGGCCCCCCAAGGTGTTTCCTGATGGTAAAGGATTGCCTTGTATGTCTCTTTTTGATCTGCATTCATTAGACCAATGTTGGCCTTTTCCACATCATCTGCATAATCCAGAAGTTTGGGGTCTCCTATTTGGGTTAATTCTAGAAGAATCATTGCTTCTAGGAGAACCATGTATATAATTTCATCTCATATGGCCTGGTGTACCACAGTTAAAACATTTGGTACTTTGATGCCTCCTTCCACCTTTGGAAATTGCTCTCCTCATTATAATAGTTAAGAGACTCAATATTGTTTGGTGTTATATCCATTCTTCTATGGGTGCTGATCTGATCTTTAAAGGTGCTAGTATCCTTTTGCATTCTATATTAGCATTATCAAAAGCCAAAGATTGAATTAATACTTGTCTTAATTCTTGGTCTGATATTGTTTTGTTTATAACCTTGGTCAATCTTTGTAAAATATTAGTAAACTATTCTTTTGACCCCTGGAAATCCTTCATATATAGTTCAGTTGGTTTCCCTGGTTCTGGAATCTTTTCCCAAGCATTTATGGCTGCTGTATGGCACATGTATAACATATGCTCATCAAAAGTAGATTGTGCATTAATATCAGTGAAGCAGCCTTCACTAAGAATTTGATCTTGGGAGATCCCAAAACCTCTAATCTTTTCTTGCTGCTCAAGGGCCTTAGCTTCTGCTCTCAACCATTGTAACTGCTGGCTATATTTTAACACAGCTGGTTATAACTGATTTCAATAATTTAGCATGATCCTGTTTCTAGAAGACCATGTATTTAACATCTGTATCACACAGTCTTTATATCCTTCATCTGAATATGCTGCCAGATATATGCTACATATCCTTCAGGATGTTCATCATTTGCTGGCTTTTCACAAAAGGTGACAGTGTAAACCACAGTACAAGTGGCACCTGTTGTTGCCTTTGGTAAGTCATCTCTAACTCTGAAAGGTACTGGCAATGTTATGACTTCTATAGCATTGACCATTTGCTTGTTATCACCCTTATTCTCAGTTCTAGCAGACTCCTCCAAAGCCTGAAATTGATTAATCACAGCTTTATCTAGAGTTTGTACTTCCTGTAATGCAATTCTATTGTAATGTAATTCTAATGTAATGATTCTAGTGACTTCATGGAATCAAACGATTTTTTATGTTCATCAGAAAAATGATTCCAAAGACTTTATTCTATCAATTCATGATGATTGTCCCTCCTTAGAAATTATCTGTATGGCATTAAGGTTGCTCTGAAGATGTACTGTTTAACCATTAGGTATTCACATTTATTATCAATAAAATTAAATCTGGTTGTCAGCAGACTGAAGTCCTTTTGGTAAATTAGCAGATTCCAAAAAAAGAATCCTTTTGTTTAAGTTCTTGTTATCACTTTGCAAAGTGTGTATGAGTCTTATTAATGTCTCATTTTTGGTGTTTTTATTAAACCAGCTTTTAAATGGCATGATATGAATTACTATGCTAACTGCCAATATGGTGAAAATTGTATACATCCCAGAATGGTCATCTATATATCATAAAATTTCATCCATAGTATAAACAAAGAAGTTTTTTATTTCCTGAATGGTTATATTATCTACATGGCATGAGAGAGACTTAAGATTTGTAAAGAAACTTTTTTTGTATATGTGTACTTATGTACTTATTCATTAATTTATCAGTTTAAGGTGTGAAGTTATCAATAATTTACCCCAGATAAGATCCTTGAGGGATTGTCCTAAGTGTCCAGCTGTGCCAGATATAATTAACCAGGTTGGGCAAATTTTGGGTGTAGTAGCGATATTCGGCCAGCAGGTGTCATGCTAAAGCAGGTCTGGCATGAGCTGACTCAGCTCCTGAATGAGCTGCTATGAATCAAATTCTTAAGCCAGGCGATCCCACCCGTGAGTAATGGGCAGAGAAAGCAGGATCACAACAAATGAGGCAATACATCGAACAGCTGGAAGCACTGCCTGGGACTCCTGCAGACAACTCTGAGGCTGGAGGTGCTGTGGTGCTGGCTGCATGCATGTGCCCGCAAAGGCGGCTGTGTACAAAATGGTGGCAGCGGCGGGTAGGAGCAGTTATTTCAAAAGATGTAGTTGACAGCAGCGACACCGAATTGTTTTAAAAGTAAAGAAACAGTGCCTTCAATGCCACTACCCACCCACGCAGTTGGTTAGGTCGGCGGGTGATGTGTCTAGTGCTCAGCTTTGATCCCTGGTATGGAATGCAGCTGTGCCATACAGCTGTGCTGGTCTGGCAAGTGCCAAAAGCGCCTGTTCTGGGAGGCCCGGCTAGCTCAGTGGGTAGAGCATGAGACTCTTAATCTCAGGGTAGTCGGTTTATGCTCCAGGTTGGGTGCCAGATAAAGCAAGAAATCCACGGAGTCTGCTTAAAAGGGCAAAGTGATCTATTAAGAAAGGAAAACTCATGAGACAGAACAGAGGAATTGTTGCAGGGTCCTAGAGAGGTGGGGCATGGTCCCACACTGTTCTTCCTCCTGAGATTGTCCCAGCTTCCAAGTCCCACCAGAGGGAGCAAAGAGTGGCCTACCTGTGTCTCAGGTCTCAAGGGTAGCCCTGGGCCATGCCCCAGGGGCAGGTACTTCAAAGTCATAGGTAGGTAAAACAGTTACCTGCTACATCTCTGGGGCAGTGATTCAGGGTCAAGACAGAACAGCTGTCCACTACAATTATATGCAAGTGTTCAAGCAGCTTGTTGAACAGTATTCTAGATTAATTGGATCAGCATGTGGATTAGAGAGGGGCCTACAGATATAAGACTCAGAATGCTTATTAAAGGAACAGACATTGGTATTAGCCAGGAGACCCATGAAGAGTTTTAAAACCTCCTGTTCCGTGACTCTGATGCCTGTTGTCTGAGTTCGATTCTTAAAGCACAGACAATTAGCATCTTGGCTCTTTTACCTGACTGAATTGGTATGCCTATTTGCCTCCCCCTTAGAGGGAAATATAGGTTCTAAAGTGTTATCTAGCAGCTACACTGAACTAGGCATGCCCTGTGCCCACACTCAAATGACATAAATATCTTGGTGTGTCTCTAACCAAGCAAGTAAGGGACTTGAATGATGAAAGCTTCAAGTGATTGAAGAAAATAGTTGACGAAGATATCAGGAGATATCCCACTCAAATAGATCAGTAGGAGTAACATAGTATACATCACCTTTCTACCAAAAGCAATCTACATATTCAGGGCAATCCAGATGAATATTCTTCACAGATCTGGAAAGGGCAATGTTCAGCTTCATATGGAAATACACACACACACACACACACACACACACACCAGGATAGCTAATAAAAGAAATAATTAAGAAAATGCCTTAAAAGTCTGCATACAACACCATCTTTTGGAGAATTTTTCTTAATTGAGATTCCCTCCTCTCAGATGACTTTAGTTTGTGTCAAGTTGACATAAAACTAGCCAGCACAAGGCATAATACATAGACATGGTGAACTGTAGTGGGTAGCTGTTCTAGCTTTGACTTGGAAGTACTATCCTTAGTGAGGCTTCCGGTAACTGTCACACCTACCTATGACCTGCACCTGGGGCAGGGCCGAGATGGGAGCCCTTAAGACTGGAGATCCAGGTATGTCCGAGCTCTTGGTTCCTCGTGATCCTGGATGCTGGAAGACAGACTGAGTCAGAGTTCTCCAGAGAACCCAGCTGGACTGCACCTCACCTCTCCCAGATCCTGTAACCAACCCCTGTACTGGCAGAAGGTTACCCCAAAATAATCCTCCTTTGTAACTAAGTGGAGTAGCCTTGATAAATACCCACATTAGTGAAGAGACAATACATGCAAGAAAATTCACTTTAAAAATTTCCTCTGTGTGTGTGTGTGTGTGCACGTGCACATGAATCTGTGTCCTGTGGTGCTCTTGTGAATGCCAGACAACAACTTGCAGGAGTCCATTTTCCCATCCATCATGTGCACCCTGGGTTTGAACTCAGGCCCCCAGGCTTGGAAGGAGGCACCTCCCTATTTTCTAACTATGCAGTTCTTAAGATCCCTGGAAGCTCTTAGGTGGGGAGCTTCTGGGAGTTTTAAAAGAATGTCATTACCTCACCACTCAGAGGTGCTCTGAACCCTAATAGAGAGGAAGTGTTGAGTGCATTTTTGGGTAGCAAACCACGTGCAAGGCACTGTTTGTCTAGTTCTGGGGGTTAGATCAGGGGATGGAAACCACAGCTGGTCCACCCAACCCCACATGCATTAGGCCTTTCCCTTCCTGTTTTCCCACGAGAGAGTTTAATTCATGAATCCATCACAGTGAGAGACTAGCAACTGGCAAAGACAGGATTATATCACTGAATTCTGCAAACTAAACTAAGAAATACAGTCACCGGATCCTTCAGATACTGCCAAGGTGAGAATGATGCCTGAATCAGCCCTAAGTGACTAGGAAGTGTGTAGTATACCCTGGAATGGATACCCTGGAGAAGGTGAGGACTCATGTACTGGGTGGAAGGCAGCAGAGTGATAGGGGTTTTCACACATGAGAAACAGAACACAGAAATTCTCACAGCCCCAACTGATTGCTTCTGGCATTAAAAAATTTCTGTTTGTTTTGTTTTTTATTTTTGAGACCTGGTTTCTCTGGGTAACAGCCCTAACTGTCCTGGAACATGTTTAGTAGATGAGGTCAGGCTGTAACTCACAGAGATCCACCAGCCTCTGCCTCCCAAATGCTGGGATTAAAGACATGCACCATCAATGCCACCTGGCTGCTTCTGGCATTAAAACTTGATGTTTTCAGATCATGGTTAATAGTTGAATAAGTGCATCAAGGGACAAAGAATAGCCAGTGAATAAATACATCAAAAATAAATGTAAAGTCAGTAGGGGATCCAGTCCAGAGCATTCCCACACTGAGAAATCACAATCCTAGAGCCAGCAAAGGGCCTGAGAAGTAGGAGTGTGTGGAGGATGAGGCTGGGCTAGAGCAGACTCTAGAGTAAGAAATGGTTCACTTTGTCAAGGGCCTGTTAGGGACAAGAGAGATTGGTCGGCTTGGTTTTGAATTTTACCCCCGAAATATCCAGGTGGTTATGTGTAAAGGAGGGTATATGCACAGGCTATGTGTAGGTGAGGATGTAGGCACAGACTATGTGTAGATGAGGATTACAAAATGGTATGTGTAGGTGAGTGTGTAAACAGTGGTTATGTATAGGTGAAGATGTAGGTCCTGGCTAAGTATAGGTGAGGACATAGACCCTATTAAGAATGCCATGATGATTTTTTTACCAATATATAAACAATTTCCCCACAGAGACAGCATATGAGAGTAAACAAAGACAATCATTGTGCACTGAAATCATTTAATGGCTATTTGTAGTTTTTCATAATGTGCTCAGTTTTGCTAATACAAGCTCATCTGTCTCAGAGTTAATTGATATGCATGAAGCTACTTTAAAAAAGTTAAGGGCTAGCATAGAGACTAATCTGTCCTGACTACATCATGATCAGCTAGAGGCCTGGGAACATTCTCTCAAGGATTAAAACAGACTAACACATGAGTTGAGAATTTAATTTCAAGGAGTATAAATGGGCCAGCTCTAAGAAAATACTTTTTTGAAAGGTCACACATTTCATGACAAATTTCTGAGTTGAAGCAGTCTCAGTTATATCCACTCAGAATTCTGTTCCCTTAATATCCCACCTTATCTCTCAGAGTACCTGTTCTTTACTGTCTCAATGCTGAGCCCACACAAGGCTTGGGAGCTCACACAGCTGCCATCTTACCCAAGATCTACTGTCTCCTTATATATTTGCTGTATGTCTATCCAACAGTGGGGAGATGAATATTAGTTCCAATGAAACTTAATGTGAATTACTTCATAGGTGAAGAACTGATGTACAGAGATGTGTGTGACACTCAATGCTAGATCACTGTCACCAGCATCTGCCCCATTGGCTAACTGAAAAATGGAGGCTTTCCATAAAACAGTGAACACATTAGTCAGTACTAAGCCTCTTAGGAAACAGTCTCCATGTTGCTCCTGTTTCTGATATAAGCCTGCTTGTCTGAAGGGGAAACCAAGGAAATGTGACCTTTCCTATAACTACTTCTATAGTGAGAAAGAGACAGAGTGAGCTGAGATGGAGGCACACAGCAGTTAGACTCCACAGTCTTTAATGTACTGGGTGAGATCTTCTTTTTGACAATGTCTTGTCCAAGCCGACCTGTGGAGGAAAATGAGACAGGGGGAAATGGTTAGAACTGTGTCCTCTGTCACACACATTCTCAAACCTGTGAGGGGAAATAGTATAACAGTGACACTCATGGAGACTGTGTTCTGGGCCAAGATCTAGTGTGAAACCCAGGCTGTAGCTGCACCCAGAACCTACAGCTGACTGATGGAGCTGTGTCTATAAGCCATTTGATCCTCTCCAAACCCTGGGTAGAGCACAGGATCCTCAATGTCACTGTGACATCACAGGCACAGAACTGTTAACTGATGATACAAATAGTCTGGGGGCCTAACAAGGAAGCAGTCGTGTGTGGGAATTCTCACAATCTGGAGAAATTCTCTAAACTTAATGATGGAGTGAAAGGCCCCAGCTGTACCCACAGTGCTCAGAATAACACTTGGGTCTTAGAAAGACTCAACACACATATCAACAGAACCAGCATTTCCCCCTTCCAGAGTTCCAACATACCATACTTTCATGCCTTCTGGACTTTTCACAATTATCTTTGCACATTGTATGGCTTGAGTGATGTCATCCTGGAGCAAAGCTGAAAGACAGGGGTGAGGAAGGACAAGAACTGTTACAAAGCCATTTTCAGTTCAGATCCAGTCAGCTTTCTTCTGTGACTCTGAGCAGTGCATGCAGGAAATTATTTTGCAGGTGTCCCTGCATCTGTGATTATTGGAGACAGCCTCTCTTGATTCTATGCAGGTGACATGGTGTAAGTCATTTTATTTTTCATTTATAAAGAGCCTGGGGGGGTTGGGATATACTTGAGTGTAGAGTGTTCTTAGGATTCCAGCACAGATAAAAAATAAAGAACACATTGAAGTCATGAGGGGTCACTGAAGTCTGTGGGACTGTCAGTACCATGAGGGAAGTTCCTCTTTGTTTTCACACTAAAAAATAGAACACGCCAGAAATGTCACCTGGGTCTACCAGTGGAATTTATCCTAAAGTAAAACAGGGGCTGGACACATGGTTCAGTGACTAAGAGCACTGGATGCTCTTCCAAAGAACTTGATTCCCAGCATCCACGTTACAGCTCTCAACTGTCTGTAACCCCAGTTCCAGATGAAGCCCTCTTCTGGCTTCCACAGGTACCAGGCATGCACGTAGTACACAGTCCTCTATGCAGGCAGAACACCCACACACATAGAGATAAATGAATACTTTAAGAAAGAAAACAATGCACAAGTCTTGTGGGAATAAATTTCTTCCTGGAAATTTATAATCGGTAACATGGAAGCAGCCAGGTACTTTGAGACTCAAGATTTAAGAGTGGTATTTTCAACATACAGAGAATTGTTACTATAATTTTATTCACTCTTTAAAATGAGAATTCAGGTAATGTCATTAGTATTGATGTAGTTTTGAGTAATAACCATATCATGAAGCTGTGCAAGTATAATTTAATTTGTGTAAAAATGTAAAATCTATACATTTTATGGGAGTACATATGTGGATGATATAACTTTACTAGACCTACAGCATAGATTCACAGTCTAGAAGAGTATTTTCCAAAGTTTCCAGTTACATCCACTCTCTGAGCACTCACATTGGGAGTGATGCTCCTCTTTGCTTGTCGTTTCTAATACCTTTCAATGACTGCAGATGGGTGTACACAATGGTTTTAATGATAAGCTAAGCAGGCTACAAAGAGTGTTCCACCATCTTTTCTCTTCTGAAAAATTTTCACCAACAAATTTAACAAATTAGGAATTAATAGTTCACTGTTTAGAGTGCTTGACTAAAATGTAGCAAGTCTTGGGTTCAATTCCCACACTGGGAAAATAGAACACCATTGACCAATTTAATTCATGCACTAAAAATTACGTATTACTTCTCTCGCCACATGAGCGCAAGTTCTCCCATCCCAGACCACAATCCTGAACCTTGTTTGTTTGTTTCTTGTTAAAAAGAATTTTCATCTTAAATACATGAATCTGTGTTATTTTGTTAGATCAGATAATTTCAACCTAAGAATTATACCATTTGGACATGCAAACTAAGGAGTTTAAAAACAGAACTTGATGTTAGTAATTCACTCTAAAATCCCTCAACACAAAAAACACATTGTAGGTGGAAGTTTCTGTTCCACCAACAACTCCCAAATACCCAGCAGTCACTTCCCAAATTACCACACAGAAGATTATATTAATTATAAATGCTCAGCCATAAGCTCAGGCTTATTACTGACCAGGTCTTACACTTAAGTCAATCCATCATTCTTATCTATGTTTAGCCATGTGTCTTGGTACTTTTTCTCAGTTCTGCCTTGTCATCTTGCTTCCTCTGTATTCTTCTGGTGACTCCTGACTCTGCCCTTCCTCTTCCCAGAATTCTCCTAGTCTGTTCACCCCATCTATACTTCCTGCCTGGCTACGGGCCAATCAATATTTTATTAAACCAATACCAGTGACAAATATTTACAGTGTAGAAGAGCATTATCCCAAAGCAGTACGTCAATACATGCACATAGAAGCCAGTTGGACAAAATGGCAGTTGTTTAGTGGTACCTTGTTATATAGACTTTATTATAGTAACATATTCATTTGTATATGTTAGAAATCTTTGTAATAAAATCCATTCAGTCATAAATGACCCTATGGCAATTTCCATAACTACTCTTAAGTAAACAGCTAGAATGCAAATCTCTAGGACAAAACACCAGTAAGACCACTTACAATTAATTAGTATATATTCCAGACATTTTCATATGTTATAAAATGACAATTAGTCAAAAATGTTTATTTTCCTTAATTTCAATTATGTATCTGTGTATGGGTGAGTGCATGTGAGTATAGGTTAAAAAATCCCACCAAGTTTTAATGATACCAGGTCTTTATTTTAAATTTTCTATTAATTTAACAAGTGTGTCTGTGTGTGCTGGTATATGCACCAGTGAACGTGCACATACATGTATGTGTATGTAGAAGTCAGAGGACACCCCAGGAGCTGTTCCCTAGAAGCAGACCACATTGTTTTTGATACTAGGTCTGCCATCAGAACTGGCTTGTAGATTAGCCTCTGCTGGTTAGCCAGTGAGCCCCATTGATCTGTCGTCTCAGAATCCCTACTGCTGATCTTACGAATGCATGTCACCAAATTCAGCTTTTATGTGGGTGCTGAGGGTCAAACCTTGGCATTGAGGACTCTTCTGTCTGAGCTACCTGGCCAGCCTCTGTTTATTTTGTTTATTCATTTAGGATTTTGGAGGTGGAACCTAGGGCCCTCTGATTGTTAGGCAAGGCATTCTATTGCCAAGCCATGCTCTAATCCTAATGTCTTCCTTGGCTAATGTTGATGTGAATAACAATGACTTTCTAACAGTCCAGTCTCCCCAGGTTCCTCATGCTTCCTTCAGTGATGTCTCCTGCACAGAATCTCTGCTCTTGCACATGAGAGCAGTTGGGTTGTTTGCTATCCCTCTGACCCAGCCTTGTCTTACCACTGCAGGGCATCCCACACTTATTTGGCAGTTTCGGCGTTTTGCCATCATCACACCAATGTTCACCACTGATCTGAAATATCCCATAGACGGTGACTCGGGCTCCAAAGTTCTTTGTAAGCTTTGTGTTTAAGTGACTTTCATGCTGAGCCAAACACACCCCTAAAAAGAAAAAAATATATTCATCAATAAGCAGCAACAGCAAATGATTTAAATTAGAAACCAAAATTAGCTCTTGGATCTGGCTGTATTTCACAAGTGATTTTTGTTATAAGTACAATCATATGATTAAATTATAAAATATGCTCCCACTAGTTCACGCTGGGTTTGGCTGTGTTTCCCAGTGTAGTCTCTGGTCTTAATCAATCCTCCTGACTCTGCCTTTCAAGTAGGTCAATTTGATGTACTCAGTCAGCAAGTGAAAATCTTCAAGAGCCCTAAAGAGAATCTATTTGAGGACAAATCAGTTTGCACTGAGAATAAACGAGATAAGGTCATTTTAAAACACTCAATAGATGGACTGGTCACAGTGGTGCTCTCTTTTATTCCCAGCAGTCCATAAGCAGAGGCCAGAGAATCTGTGTGGGTTTGAGACCAGCCTGGTGACATAGCAAGTTCCAGGCTGGGCCGAGCTATACACTGAAACCATGGCCCCTACTCCCCAAAATAAAATAGCTGTTTCTTCCACTGCTTTTCCCTCCCTCACCTATTCTGGAGATACCTCTGCCTAAAATAGAAACACAAACAGTAGTTAGGTGGATTTTATAAATTAATATCAAATACACATGCTAATAAAACGTTCCTATTAGAAGAATAAGGATTTCCTCAGAGATATGTTCTTATAACCAATGTGAATTTGTATGTTAAGTTAGAATTCTTTTTCTTCTCTGTGTGACTATGGATACAACTTTGGCACAGAACGTGCAATCTCTTACTTGGATTTCAGGAATGTGTACCATCACAAATGACTGATAAGAATATTGAAATTGAGAATATTAGAACAGGAAAGGCTATTCTGCAAATTCATCCATCCATCCATCCATCCATCCATCCATCCATCCATCCATCCATCCACACATATATTATCTACTCACTCATTCATGGACAAATATTGAGTAGGAACTGCCTTAATCGAATCTGATAAGCACACTAGTTACAAGGACACAAATGGCGTAGGCCATGAACAACTTTTTTCATCCACCTCTTCCATTATGAAAAAAGAAAGACCTTCCCAGAGTGAAGAATTGTATCAAGTCACTTCATACTCAGTTTCAGAAGACCTCACTTCAGCAGCAAGTAGGGGTAAATAGGATCCCTCTGCCCTGCATAGAAAGTTCAAAAGGTTTGAAAGTTTTTCTCTCTAAAGGTCCATACCATGGTCAGAGAAATGAAGACAGATCCCAGTCACCCCAGGCTCTCAGAACCCAAGTTCTGAATGAGTGAGTCCTCCCATCTTTTCTCACCCCCTGTGGGCTATTGAGTCTGAAACTGGAAAACCTAGTGACCCTCCAAGAACACCTCAGGTCCTATTGTCTTAGCCTGGGAAGATGTCCCCTCCCATGCCCTCACTTCAGTATCTCTGATGAAAAAGATGAACGCTGATGTTTTTAATCAAACTAGTCAAACACGCAGGAATCATGAAAGCTTATTGACCCCAGCTCCCTCTCTGCTCACTGATTGCTTCCTTGTACCTGTTCTGCAGAGGGTTATTATCTGGAGGGGTCAAGAAGAGGAGACTTACAGTTGGCCAGGCTGATTCCCTCGAAGTCATTCATTCCATGTTTTTTCATAACTCTGGCGAACTCACATTGCTCAAAGACCTTGGCCTGGACACTGACAGAAAGCAGGAGGAGCCCCAGAGAGAGGAGAGCCTTCATGTTGACCTGGAAATCAACTTAGCAGCTGCCCAGAGCAGCCAGGCCCCAGTATTTAAGCATCTTCTCCTCCCTTCATCCTCTAGCAGTTTGGGGGCTCTACCTTTTGAGCTTAGTGCCAAGCAGGAAGTTCTTATTGATCCACAAACTTGAAAACCATTTTTATGTTTTCCCAATGTTTAAACAGAGACATTCTGTTCCATAGAGAATGATGAAATGATACCGTTTAAAGACTTGGCTCACATGGAACCAGGAGATAGCACTCTTCCTAAAACAGGGAGCTCATTTTATTTTATCTTGGATATGACCAGTATAAAGAAAAACAAAGTGGTTATGTTTTACTGCTTAAAATAAAGTATGACTATAAATCAATAGTCTTTTAAAATTAAATTGTTTTGTGTGTAAACCTTTACCACTTTGTATTATCTTTTTTACTTAAAATTATCTTGCAGGGCTGGAGAGATGGCTCAGAGGTTCAGAGCACTGGCTGCTCCTCCAGAGGACCCGGGTTCAATTCCCAGCACCTATACTACAACTGTTTATAACTCCAGTACTAGGGGATCTGGGACCCTCACAAGCCATACATGTAGGCAAAACATTAATGCACATAAAATAAAAATAGAATGAAAGTATCTTGCATAGAACTTCCCACAAAATGAATCTTGTAGTTGCGATATGTCATTGCTTCATCATCTTCCTTTTCTAGATGTTCTTGATAGTATTATAAATTTTGTATTTTTGCAAAAGACCCCAGTTGTGGGTCTCTTTTTCTGAGAGAAGGTTTCACTGTGAACTCTGGCTGGTCGGGAAATTGCTCTGTAGACTAGGATGTCCTTAAACTCTTCTGCCTCCTGAGTGTTGGGATTAAAGACATGTGCTACCATTCCCACCAGCGAAAATTTTTTCCCTCTTTTAAGTTACTCACTTACATCATCTCCTAACATAAGCAGAAGAATAGAAGACCAATATCCTGGTCATCATTTGATATAAGGAACAGTGACTTTAAAACCCTCAGGCTTTCCTGTCCACATTCAGAGTAATAGTTCAAATTAGTGCTGTGTGTATCGAGGCTTTTTTTGGACATTCTTTGGATTGACAGCCCCCAAATAATGACACAGAGACCTATTCTTAATTGTGAGAGCTTGGCCTTTAGCTTAGGATTGTTCCCAACTAGCTCTTATAACATAAATTAACCTGTTTCTATTAGTCTATTTTCTGCCACTTTATCTCTTCTCTGTATGTCTAATTCACTCTGTCTCAATGGCTTCTCCTGCCAGGCTAGATACTAATCCTGAACTCCTCTCTCTGCCCAGAAGTCCTGTCTCTTCTCTCCTGCCTGGTCATTGGCCATTCAGCTCTTTATTAAGCCATTCGGGTGCCTTATGCAGGTGAGGAAAATTATAGACACATCTCCTCCCCAGGGAAAGACTTGGTCCAGATGCAGAGATGGAAGCAGTGATTAACCTGCATCCCTTGTGTTCTTAACAGTGTCACTTGAGGAAAACCTTTAGCATGCTAATTACTGAGGCCAGTGTGAGAAAATAAGTGAGGACTTTCCATATCAGAGCTGAGGGCTCCCTTTTTGAGTGGTGTTCAAGACCCACCCAAAAGTCACGAAACCCAGGTACTATCACCACCATTTTGGGTCTGGACCTGTGTGGTGGTTTGAAAGGAAATGGCCCCCAAAGGGAGTGGCATTATTGGAAAATGTGGCTTTGTTGGAGGAAGTGTGTCACTGTGGGAGTGGGCTTTGATGTCTCCTAGGCTCAAGTTACTCCCAGTGAGACAGTCTACTCCTGTTGCCTGCATATCCAGATGTAGCCAGCACCATGTCTGTCTGCATGCCGCCATGTTCCCCACCCTGGTGATAATGGATTGATCCTCTGAAAAAGTAAGCCACACCAATTCATGTTTTTCTTTTGTGAGAGTTACCTTGGCCATAGTGTCTCTGCACAGCAATTGAAACCCTAGCTAAGACAACCCATAAATCAATTTTTTTTTTTTTTTGGTTTTTCGAGACAGGGTTTCTCTGTGTAGCTTTGTGCCTTTCCTGGAACTCGCTTTGGAGACCAGGCTGGCCTCGAACTCACAGAGATCTGCCTGGCTCTGCCTCCCGAGTGCTGGGATTAAAGGAGTGCACCACCACCGCCTGGCAATATTTCAAGTATTAATAAAACTCATGTGGACAACTTTCCTAGTATCTTTCACAAAGGTCTTATTTTTGACTCTGCCAACCCATTTCCATGTTAGAGCATCAAAGGTCACAAGGAAGTAACAGGACTTTAAAAATAAAATTGACCCAAAGCAGCATGCCCAGGATTGGCCTAGGAAGGAAGCTCTCATTTGTACAAAATGCCAACATGACACTCAACTCTATCCATCAAAGGGAGTTCCTGTCTGATTGGCCCAAGAGAGTGCCAGTTTTGTCTCCAAGTCATTGTTTGAGCATCCTATTCAAAACAAGAACAATGCCACTTTTTGTCAGTTAATATTGATTCTTTAATAATACAGACTGAGATGGATTTTGGGGAATCCAAAATGACAGAAACCAGAAAAGGTCACTAGATGTCTCCTTTGTGTCCTTCCTAACCCAATGATCCAGAATGTATGGTTGTTACCTGTACAACTTTGTGCATTTTGTTGACAAATCAATTTTTCATTACAAACATTTGAACAGTTATGAACTTGTCCTTTTTGGGCAGTTGAATAGGCAAATAGTTACTCATCATCCAGAGCTAAACCACTCTCAATGATTCAATGTGACTACTCCAAAGGCAATGGGGCGGTTTCAATCTCAAAATTATTTCTCCTGGTTCAGGAGTTAGAAGCAGTAACAGTTTCTAATTATAATTTTGTTTCATTTGACATAGTGAGCAAGTGCCTTAAAAATAAAACAGCAAGCACACATAATTGTGGGCAGAGATTTTACTCTCCCTTTGTAGAAAATATGCATTTTTGCCACTTTTCTAGGTTGTTTACAGATCCCAGATATTTTTGCTGTATTACAATGGAAAAGAATGCACAATATTTTCATAATTATATACTCATCTTGTTTCCAAGGATAAAGGGATTAATTTTGATGCATATTGTGTGCTTTATATCTATGAAGAGGGATGTTGACTGTGAGTCTGTCAAATATTTGCCTGGGGCCCCCAGAGTGGAAACAAACTTGCAGGCCAAAGCTTTGCCACAGTACACCACACTCTACAGAATGGACTTGGAATCTGTGTTTGAAGAAGTGCCTCTATGGTTAACTAGTGCTGGGATTAAAAGCATGTGCCACCACCCTTGGCTCTGTTCCCAGTGTGGTCTTGAACTCACAGAGATCCAGATGAATCTCTGCCTCCTGAATGCTAGGATTTAAGGCTTGTGCTACCACTGCCTGACCTTCATGTTTAATACAGTGGCTGACTTGTCCTCTGATCCTCAGGCAAGCTTTATTGTTAGAGCACAAATAAAACATCACCGCACCCATGAGTCTGCATGCAAGATCCCTTAGTCAGGACACTAAGGATTACAGCTCCTCTACAAACTCTAAAAATTTCTGTATTTGTTGCTGCTCTACCTTAACTCTCCTGCTTTCAAAATATCTCCAAGCCAATGCACAAATGACTGTCTATTGAAACTCTGCCCCATATTTACAATTTTACTGCTGAGTTTTCTCACTGCACTTGTACTTTTGACACCCAGAGTATTCCCTTCGTCTTCTCTTCATCTTCAATGTTCCATCACTGGATTCCCCTGTATTCAGAGAGTCACATGTTCAGGAAACTATTTGTCAAGTCCTGCTCTGTAGGATAGCTTATCCCTAACAGGCTTGAGGGCCAGCTGGCCTAAACAAGTAAAAAAAAGATACTTTTGCCAGGCGGTGGTTGCACACACCATTATTCCCAGAACTCGGGAGGCAGAGGCAGGTGGATCTGTTGAATTCAAGCCTAACCTGGGCTACAGAGTGAGTTCCAGGAAAGGTGCAAGGCTACACAGAGAAACCCTGTCTCGAAAAACCAAAAAAAAAAAAAAAAAAAAAAAAAGAAAAGAAAAAAACAAAATTTCTGAGAGCCAACCTGGGTCTGCCTAAGGGCCTTAGCAACAGCAGCTGAAACATCATCTGGAGATGACCTCGACCAATGAGAGGCAGCCTTATCAAACCAGATGCATATTCATCAGACTTCCCCCCAAGGTGGGGTAGAGGGTATAAAAGGCTTGCCTTTTCTTGAATAAACTGAGTTTGTTGTTTTGACATTCTCCCACAGT
This sequence comes from Peromyscus californicus insignis, assembly GCF_007827085.1. NCBI lineage: Eukaryota > Metazoa > Chordata > Mammalia > Rodentia > Cricetidae > Peromyscus > Peromyscus californicus. Next base: position 34,293,651 of record NW_026294535.1, read on the forward strand.
CTGTGTTGTTGACTCTGCACCTACTTGGCCCCCTCCCCCAAAGGGAACAACAGCACAGGACCCTGCTACACTCCTCAACTGGTTGGACAGTTCTAAAGGGGGGAGTGTGGAATTGGGAAGTGATAGCTATGAAATAGAGGCATAGATGAAGAAAAAGACAGAGACACAAGATGGCTTTGGGAGGTTTCTGGGTCAATACTACAAACAGGAGTTTTATTACTCACAGCCTGTAAATATATGAAACAAGAGGAGGGGTGACAAGACCTCTTCCTTTCAAGGACATCGCGGTTCAAGGTACAAAGTACAGCTAACTGTAATCACCTCCTTAGTACTAAAGACATCAGGTGACCATGCCTTATGGCAGAGCACCCTGTAATTAGGCTTTGAAGTATAAGACACCTGGTCACCACACGTTTGGCCAAAGCATCCTATTATGCAGCCTTGGTGAGGGGGCTGTAAAACAAGCTCAGACTCTCTGACCTCGAGTCAAGATGAAAACAAGACATAATCTAGGGTCTCTATGGGTACCCACATTAAATGACTTCTTAGCCTTCTAACCTGCCCTGGTGTCCAAGGGTGGCCATGCTTACTGAATCCAGAATCTCTTAGTGTTTTCCAGGTTGTAGGGCAAGATTCAGACTACCTTTCCTGGATTCTTATACAGACAGACAGGGAATGATAGAGCTGGGCAGAAAGAGGAAGTGATGTAGCTGGGTGGAGAGAGGAAGTAAGATGGCAGGGCACAGAGAGGGATATAGGGCGTTAGTATACAGGGAGTAGAGCTCTTGAACTGAGGGTTTCCTAGTGGTAAGAACTTGTGTCTGCATTGTTCTATTCCTCTGATCTTTCACCTTTCAAGATGTGCTGATTCCAGTTAAAGAACTCAAAGAATTAAAAACAGCATGCTGTCAATATGGACCTGTTGCCCCCTTCATTCCAGCTCTGTTAGAAAACAGGGCTCTTGAAGCCTTGCCTCCTGGGGACCAAAAACAGATGGCAAGAGCTTACCTTTCAGGAGGGGATTATTTGTTGTGAACAAATGAATTTGTGGAACAATGTCAAGTCATAGCTGATATAAATCAGGCACAACAAATTCCCAGTATTTTGATGTGCTTGCCAGAGAAGGCATTTATTGGGAGACAAATCAGCAGTTAAATTTTGATGTGGCAGTGTACGTCCAGGTTAGTGCAGATGCCAGGAAGGCCTGGAATAAGCTTCTGTCTTCTGGAAGGCAGATGGAAGATTTAACAAAGATAAGGCAAGGGCCTGATAAATTGTTTCAGGACTTTGTCGCTAGTCTAATGCAAACAACAGGCAGGTTAATTGGAGATTCACAAGCTGGACTTTTGCTTGTTAAACAGCTCACCTTTGGAAATGTCAATGTAGCTTGTCAAGCCACTTTGAGACCTTTTAGAATGAAGGGCAACATCTCAGACTATATTCTGCTTTGCCCAGGTATTGGGCCTCATATAATCAGAGGATAGTTATGGATGCTGCATTATAGGGAAAGACAGTCGAGGGTGTTCTCTAACAACAAAGAAATCATGGCCCGAGGTGAGGGAGAGATATCCGATCTCCTGGAAGTTCATTTAGGTGTGGTCAGATGGAGCACCAGGTCAATTGGTGTCCTGATAAAAGAGAAGGTGTAGGGGTAAATAAGGAACCTGGGTTGTGCCTGAGTCGCAAGAGAGGGAAGCATTGGGCTTATGAATGTCTATCAAGGAAGGATGCCCAGGGGAATCCTCTGCAGGGAAACAGATGGAGGGGCCAGCCCCAGGCCCTGACAGAGTAGTTTTTTGGGGTGATTCTGAAGTCTATCATCGCAACAAAGAATTTCATTCAGGACCTCTACAGAGCAACCCCTGGTAGTGCTGGATTAGATCGCAGGTCTTTCATCTATGCAGTTTTAACTCCTGAAATGGGGATGTAGACCCTCCCTACTGGTGTTTATGGGCCTTTGCTGGAAGGCACTGTAGGGTTATTGCTGGGGGAAAGTAGTACCACCATGCAGGGGGTCTTTGTTGCTCCTGGAGTGATTGATACTGATTATGTGTTGGAGAGATTAAGGTTATGACTCACTCACCTAGTGTAATTTCTGTGGTAAAGACAGGCCAGAGACTTTCACAATTCATTTTACTTCCCCAAATGGAAACAAGAAATCAAGTTAAAAGGGATAAGAGAGGAGAGTCTGGGTTTGGTTCATCTGATGCATATTGGCTACAAGCCATAAAACCAGAGCACCTAGAACTCACTTTGCTTATATATGGAAAGAGCTTCCCTGGTCTTCTAGAGAGTGGTGTGGATGTGTCTGTTATTACTGCCATTCAACGACCTTTCATGTGGCCAAAGATAGAGACTGTTACACAGCTGCAAAGGATTGGTCAAACTCAGAGAAAAAGTAGCAATGAAAGTTCCTGAAAGATGAGGAGGGCAATGAAGGAACATTTTGGCCATATATTGTTCCCCACTTGCCTGCAAATTTGTGGGGTTGAGATGTTATGAGCCATATGGGAGGGCATTTATATAGCCCCAACACAGTTGTTGCTAAACAAATGTTTCAACAAGGACTGTTACCTGATCAGGGTTGGGGAAAAACAGTGGCAGCCAAACATCACCTCTGCTTCCTCAAGAAAGGACTAACAGAGCTGGATCAAGGCATTTTTAGGAAGGATCATTGTGCAGCCTGTACTCCATGAAGATCCTATAACTTGATGACCTTGTGTGAATGGATCATTGGCCCCTTACAGAAGAATAAAATATAAGCTGCCCAGAAGTTAGTATAGGAACAGAAAGATAGAACCATATTGAGCCCTCTAATTCTCCCTGGAATTCTCCTATTTTCCTAACTAAAAAGAAGTCTGGAAAATGGAGATTATTACAAGATTTAAGGAAAATTAATGAGACCATGTGACCATTGGGAGCATTGCAGTTTGGATTGTCTTCCTCTGCAGCCATATCAAAGGATACTTTAAAAATTATTTTATACTTAAAGGATTGTTTTTATACCATTCTTTTGGCTGCCCAAGATTGTCAAAATTTCGCATTTAGCATTCCATCAGTTAATTTTAAAGAGCCTATGAAGAAATTTCATTGGAAATTTTTTGCCCCAGGGAATGGCTAATAGTCCAACATTGTGTCAGAAATTTGTGGCTCAAGCTACCCAAGGTGTTAGAGATTAATTTCTGCAAGTTTATATTATTCAGCATGTGGATGATATTTTGCTTATCCATAAAAATGAAGGAATTTTGCTTGACACATATGGGCACCTTCAGCAGGGTCTTGCCCATGCTGGGTTAGTAATAGCCTCAGAGAAAGGGCAAAGACAGCCACCTTTTAAATATCTAGGACATGTATCATACCCTAAGGAATTAAAGCCTCAACAATTAGAAATAAGAAAGGATGGATTAAAAACTTTGAATGATTTTCAAAAGTTATTAGGGGACATCCAATGGCTATGACTTTATTTAAAATTATCTCCCAGTAATTTGGACCCCTTAAGTGATATTTAAAAGGAGATAGTGATCCTAATTCACTCAAACAGTTAATTGAAATATGTAGGCAGGTTCTTTTACAGGTTGAGAATGCTATTTAACATCAGAAGGAATGTTGTATTAATTATGATCAATATTGGCAAGAATATATTGTGCCCACTAAATATACTTCTACAGTAGTATTATGACAAAATGGATAGTCATTATATTTATAGAGCTTTTCAGTTTATAGAAACTAATGGGACTAATAATGGTCAGGTTAGGATGCTGTTTTGACAAATTCAAGATGCCATTCATTAAAGAAATTTACACTTTTGGGGTCATATTAGAGCTCATTCCAATCTTCCTGACCCTTTAGCTAATGGTAATGCATCAGCTGATAAATTAACACAGATTATCATCTTATCCCAGGTAGAATTAGCTCAACAATCACATGCCCTTCATCATCAGAATAGCAGAAGTTAAAAAAAACAATTTGGCCTCACCAAGGAAGTTGCTCATTAGATCGTTAAACAATTTGGGGTATGTCTACAGCACTTGCCTATTCCTCACTTTGTGGTAAATCCTTGAGGCCTTTTTCCTAACCATTTATGGCAAACGGATATTACTCATGTTGTGGGATTTGGTAAATTATAATATGTGCATGGGACAATAGATATTTATTCATGATTTTTGATGGCCAATGCACAATCTGGAGAAGACACTAAGCATGTAATTGATCATTGCCTGAAAATTTTCTCCTATATAGGAATTACAAAGTTATTAAAACTGATAATGGATCTGGATATGTTAGCAAATCATTTCAGCAATTTTGTTCCCAATGGAAAACTGAACATAAAACAGGCATTCCTTATATTCAAGGACAAGGCATCATTGAGCAAGTCCATAGTAGTCTCAAGATGCAGCATCAAAAAATTAAGAGGGAGAGTTGTACCATCAATCACCACATAAGGCATTGAATCATGACCTCTTCATTTTGAAATTTTTGAATGTGGATGCCCATGAGCAATCTGCCATGGATAGATTTTGGCATGATTCCACCAAGCAAATTTGCTCAGGGAAATGAAAGATCCTTGCTCTGGAATATGGAAGGGTTCTGACCCTGTTTTAACATGGGGTTGAGGGGATGTTTATGTTTTTTTCACAGGAAGAAAAGGAAGCTCGATGGCTGCCTGAGTGCTTGTGTGGTATTTGTAACAAAGGAATGCTGGTCCTGATGACACCGTAGCTGCTGACGCTCCCCCAGAGGAATTGGAGTGAGATTTGCTGAACCTGTGTTCCTGATCCTCCAATGTTACATCCTGCAGTCTGGGAAGGGAAGGAATGATTCCTGGCTTCCTGATAGACCTGCTGCACAAATTTGCCAGACCTCTGTGAGTTCCAATTATTCTGAATCTGGCCGAGGAATGCCTATCTGTTTGTGACTGGGTGTTTGGTCATTTACCCATACTACACCTTGGGATGCAGAGGTCACCTTTGCCAGTATAGTGTTCATCTTCTGATTGCCTAGAGGAAATAGAAGGCCTGGATAACAGTGCCTCAGTTTCACCTCTGTGGGAAAGAGATTCATTAGAGCAATTGAACACTGTTATAGAGGCAGTATGCTAGACTGGTCAAGCAATCAGTTTGGAGGTGCTGAAAAGGCCTACCAGCCTGAGGAGTAGTTGGAACAAAAGTTTTGCTGCTATTTGGTACCTGGGGCCTGGACAGCTCAAACATATCTTTGGAAGTTGATGGCAGCAATGCATTGGACTATAGGAGAGGGAAAAGAAAAGGTTCAGTATTATAGGGTTACTCATACCTCACCCACCAGAAATGCATTTTCTTGACCCTTGATTCATTGAGAATTGTAATTTAACCAATTGATAAATTGTTAAATTACTGCTAACTTCATATTTGATTTAGGATGTTAGCCTGTTAATGTTAAGATATTGTTGTAAAATGGGGCATAAGCTGAATGCTTTATTTGAAGTAGTACAATTGTTGAAGATAAGAGCTCATTTGAAATGTCAGTCTAAATTTAACTGGGTGTGTGTAACCTTTTCTGTTTACAATGAAACTGTTACTTGATGGAAAAAGGTTAGAGCTAATTCTGAGAGGAATTTGGTATGATGCTAAAGGAGTCCTTAGTTTTTTTTTTATTAAGAAAAAAATTTCATTCATTTTACACACCAATCAAAGATCCCCGTCTTCCTTCCTCCTGCCCACCCAGACCCCCCCAACCCACCCCTACTCCCACCCACAAGAAAGCAAGGCCTCCCATGGGAGGCACATCCAGTAGAGGCAAGTTTAAGCCCTTCAATGAGTCCTTAGTTTTGATGTGTTTGCATCAGGTGTTTCCTGTTTTAAAAAAGGCCAAGTTGGATTTTGATGCAGCTAAAATTGCTGTGAACATCCTGGATCATTTATAAAGGCCATTGTATCTTGATCCTCCTCTACTCTTTTACTAGGAGGTATAGCATCCATAAGGAGCAGGTGAATTGCTGTGATTATTCAAGCTACTTGCAAGCTCTTAGTGGAAAGCTGATTCAGAGCTGCATAATTAAGCTCTGCACTCTCCCTTGCCAGAGGGTGGTAGTCAGAGACAGGTAAGTCTTTCTTGCCCCCTGTCAACCTAAGACAGAGCACACTTGGCAGAATGTGTGTTTCAAAGACAGGTAAGTCAGGATGGTTGAAGAAGGCAATATAAGACAGGCACAGTCATCTGAGGGGTGTGATGGACACTTTATATTATAATGAATGGGCCCACAAAAACCCCAGCTTGTGGATTGTTTCCATCTTGACTAAAGGTCAGAGAGTCTGAGCTTGTTTCTCCCTCATGCAAGGCTACATAATAGGATATTTTGGCCAAGGGTGTGGTCACCAGATGTCTTGATACTTAGGAGATGATTACACTTGACGGTACTCTGTACCCTGAAATGTGATGTCCTTGAAAGGAGTGGTTTTTTTCCACCTCCCTTGCCTTTTTATTTAAAGGCTGTGTGTAGGGTCTGGGGAAGATAGCTCAGACCTTATGAGCACTGCCTGCTCTTCCAGAGGTCCTGAGTTTAATTCCCAGCAACCACACGCTCATAACCATCTGTAATGAGATCTGGTGCCCTCTTCTGGCCTGCAAGCATACATGCAGGCAGTACACTGTATACATCATAAATAAATAAATAAATAAATAAATAAATAAATAAATAAATACATCTTTTTTTAAAAAAATAAAGGCTGTGAGTAATAAAACTCATGTCTGTTGTATTGACCCAGAATCCTCTTGAAGCTATCCTGTTTGTCTGTATCTATTCACCTATGTCTATATTTCATAGCTATCATTTCATATTTTACACTCCCTCATTAGAATCATTCAACAGGTCAAGTGGAACTTGACAATTTAAATGTTTTGCTCTTCTTTCCCAGGAAGCACAAGACTCAAAGGAAGAATGGGACAATCACCCTTTGGAGAGGATGAACTGGACACTCTGGATTTGAGACTCAAGGCCCAGCTGCAGGACTAGGATGTAGCTCAGTGGCAGAGTACGTTCTAACACATGTAGATCTCAGCTGCTGTGGTGTAGCTTTCTCTTCCAGGCAAAAAATGATCACCATCTCGGTGTAGAGAGTTCATCTGGTAGCCTTTGCAATGAGAGGAGTAGACTAGTATGGAACAGCCAGGCAATGATTTTAGGGCTGTCAGCACTTCTAGTATGCAGAAGAAGGCAGAATCCTGGGACTCTCATCATGGATTCCAGCTATTATTCCCTTCTGTCCTTTCCCAACTGCTAGTGATTCTGGGGGATTATTGAGTATAAGTAGGTTAGCTGAGTGGGAAAACTCCATGATGCAGCTTCCATGATGTGGTCATTCATGGTGGGTGGGAATTTTCAGTGAAGCAGCTAGCTGTTTAGGCTACACATGATTCTTTAAGTAATACCATACTTTAGATTCTGTAAGTAAACCTACTACACTCCTAGGTTCACTGGGTTGGACTTTGGTGAATTGTTACTTTGATCTATTGTTGGTGTCCTATATGACTAAGTGGACCTTTGTGCATATCCTCTTGTAAAATAGTAAAAAAAAAACAAAACACACACCCGTAAAGAGAGACAGGGTGGTTAAAATCAGAGTTATAATGTCATAATGCAAATGGGGAGATAAAATAAAAGCCTGCATTTTGAGCCCTAAGCCAGGACCCTTCTCAACCTGCCCCTTTGGAGCAACTTGGTTTCTGCCTGACATAACTACCTCCAGGTAGGATTCAATATGACTCCTTTCTGTGATAATCATCTCAAGAGGGAGAAATGACATTTAATGCTAATATTTGTGACTTCCAATGAAATGGCCAATTCTACTCATTTGCCTCTGATATCACCTACACAGGTCACAGAAGATCCCATTGGCTATAGAAAATCAATCAAAAATCACCACATACTTTCCAAAAGCTATTAATAGGAAAGACAGGTCAAAGCAAACATATAGGAAGAAGAACTCAGAAGGTGGGAGCTTGGGAAATCATTAGAGAGAATAATACAAATCATATTATAAAATAAAAATGTGAATGCATTAAGAACACATGTACTAGAAAAGCTCAGAGATGTTCTACATGTATATGAGGCCCAGGGCAATGTCTAGAAGAACCTTGGAGGGGGTGGGGAGGGCCTTTGCTGCACCCCATGGAATTCTTATAAATATCCTTTTAGAAGAGACAGAAGGGGCCAGTGGATTAGGATCCAGGCTTTCTCAAGGCTATCTTGTGTTTCTGTTTCTCTCCCCTCTATCTTTCTATCTAAATCTCATGATTCCTCAAGAGTATCCTGGGGTAAAATATGGGACCCTGTCATCCAGCTGGCCTCACACACCCTTCTCATCATCTTCATACTACATATATTTCAAATGCTTTGGGGAAACCAAATATCTCATCTGCAATACTACATGGTCTGGAGTTAGACCCTGATATAGCAATTTATTGAATTGATATTAAATGTTTTGGATATGCTTAAAACAAGGATAAATTAAAAGAGTAAGACTCTCAATCAGTTTCCATAAATAGTTTGTTTAAGGATGGAGGGACATTCTGCATGGATCTACAACAGGGGATTAAGTTTTCCTTCTTTTTTTTTTTTTTTTTTTTTTTTTGGTTTTTCGAGACAGGATTTCTCTGTGTAGCTTTGCGCCTTTCCTGGAACTCACTTGGTAGCCCAGGCTGGCCTCGAACTCACAGAGATCCGCCTGGCTCTGCCTCCCGAGTGCTGGGATTAAAGGCGTGCACCACCACCGCCCGGCAAGTTTTCCTTCTTAAAGGTAAAACATGTCTTGTGGGTCCCTCACAACACTCTGCACAGGCTAACGCTTGATTTACATCATTAGAGGGAAGCTGAAAGACAGGAGTGAGGAACAACAAGGGCTGCCCCAGAATTTGTTCAGATTATCCAGCGTTATTCTGCCAGGCCCAGGTTCCATTCTGAACACATCACAGCTTACACCCATCTGTACCTCAAGTCCCAGGGGCTCTGTTGCCCACTTCTGGCTTCTTAAGGCACTGATGCATGTGGTGACATGTGTGGAGGCAAGACATTCACACATAAAACAAAATGGATTAAAAAAAACCTGTAGTTTTTGGTGCTGAAAATAATTAATTTGAAAATAAAATATGATGTTTTTATTTTAGTGCACTTTAAAATGTCTGAAAAAACTCATTGTAGAGAGAGTGAGTGGGACAAATAGAAAGGAAGTGATGACTTCCTGAGACTTGAAAACCAACCCCCAGCTCTCATACCCAAGGAGGCCTGCCCCTAGGACCTCTCCCTGGCTCCAGCCATTCCCTGGGAACACCTGCCCAACTCAGCCCCAGTTGCCAGCCAGATGGCAGGGCTCCTGCGGGAAGGTTCCCCTTCTTCAAGACCCCCCAGTGGACCCTGCAATCTATACGCCCTGCCCACACCCATCCACCTGAGACCCCTCAACCCACTTTCTGAGGCTTAAAAACCAACTCCCAGCTCTCATCACACACATACACATACACACACACACACACACACACACACACACACACACACACACACAGAGAGAGAGAGAGAGAGAGAGAGAGAGAGAGAGAGAGAGAGAGAACTCTCATTGGGCCTAGAGAAAGAGCTTTCATTGGACAAAGAGGTCTCATTGGACCAAGAGTAACTTCAGCAGACAGTGAATCTGCCAACCCTCATTAGACCAAGAGTGGCTTTCTGAGAAGTAAAATCTGCCACCTCTCATTGGATCAAGAGAGGCTCCCTGAAACACAGAATCTGTCAACTCTGACTGGACCAAGAGCCCTGATAAGACAAAGAACGAATCTGTGAGTCACAGAATCAACTAGCTTGGGTTGACCCAAGAGCAGCTCCCTGAGACACAGAAGCTGCCTGCTCCAATTAGACCAAGAGCTAAGATTAGACCCAGAAGGGCCCCCTGAGATACAGACACAACAAGCACAGAGTGTACCAACAACAACTCCCTCAGACACAGGCACCTCTTATTATTATTAGATGAGGAGATGGGCAGATGTCAAGGCAGAAGTACATACAACAGCATAAAGAGAAATACAGCATCACCAGAACCTAGCCCTCCTCCAATAGCAAGACCTGAACATCACAAAGTAGAAGAAACAGAAGAAAGTGACCTTAAGAATAGCATCATGGAGATGCTAGAGGTCTTTCAAGAAAAAATGAAATAGAGGAAAAGATGAACAAAAAAGTGGAGGAAATCAATAAAGAAATTGAGAAAAAGTCAAACAAAAAATGGGAAGAATTCTATAAAGAAATAGAGATAAAGAAAAATAAAAAATTGGAAGAAAGCAACAAATCCCTTAAAGAAAACCATGAAAAGCAATGAAACAGGTGAGGGAAACAGTTCCAGACCTGAAAAGTGAAATAGAAACAATGAAGAAGACACAAACAGAGGAAATGCTGGAAATAGAAAATCTGAGTAAACGAACAGGAAACACAGATGCAAACATAGCCAACAGAATGTGAGAGATGGAAGAGAGGGTCTCTGGTGTAGAGGATACAATAGAGGAAATGGATTCGTCAGTCAAAGAAAATACCGAAGCCAAGTCATAACACAAAATGTCCAAGGAATCTGGGACACCATGAAAAGACCAAATCTAAGAATAATAGGGATAGAGGAAGGAGAAGAATACCAACTCAAAGGCACAGAAAATATATTTAACAAGATCATAGAAGAAAACTTCCCCAACTTAAAGAAGGAAATACCTATGAAGATACAAGAAGCCTATAGAACACCATACAGACTAGACCCTCAAAAAAGTCCCCTCACTACATAATAGTAAAGCAAATAAACCTACAGAATAAAGAAAGAATATTAAGAGCAGCAAAGGAAAAAGGCCAAGTGACTTATAAAGGCAAACTCATCAGAATAACACTCAATTTCTCAATGGAGATTTTGAAAACCAGAGGGACCTGGACAGATGCAATGCAGACACTAAGAGACCATGGATGCCAGCCTAGAATAATATACCCAGCAAAACTTTCAATCATCATAGACGGAGTGAACAAGACATTCCATGGCAAAACCAGATTTAAACAATACTTATCCACAAATCCAGCCCTACAGTAAGCTCTTAAAGGAAAATTCCAACCTAAGGAAGTCAGATACACCCATGAAAACACAGACAATAGAAACCCCACAGCAGTAAACCCCAAAGAAGAAAAGTACACACACACTACCACCAAAAGATAACAGGAACGAACAATCACTGGTCATTAATATCCCTTAATATCAATGGACTTAATTCACCTATAAAAAGACACAGGCTAACAGAATGGATAGGAAAGCAGGATCCATTTTTCTGCCACATACAAGAAACACACCTCAAATTCAAAGATAGACACTACCTAAGAATAAAAGGCTGGGAAAAGTTTTTCCAATCAAATGGTCTTAAGAAACAAGCTTCGTAGTGTTATCCAAATTAGCAAAATCAGAAATGAAAAGGGAGATATAACAACTAACATTGAGGAAATCCAACGTAATAGCCAGCAAAATAGACTTCAAACTAAAATCAATCAAAAGAGATCAAGAAGGACATTACATACTCATCACAGGAAAGATCCACCAAGATGAAGTTTCAATTCTGAACATTTATGCCCCAAACACAAGGGCACCCACGTATGTAAAAGAAACATTACTAAAGCTTAAATGACATATAGAACCCCACACATTAATAGTGGGAGACTTCAACACCCCACTCTCACCACTGGACAGATCTGCCAAATTGAAACTTAACAGAGAAATAAAGGACTTAATTGATGTTATGACTCAAATGGACTTAATCAATATTTACAGAAAAATCCACCCTAACAAAAAAGAATATACCTTCTTCTCAGAACCCCATGGAACCTTCTCTAAAATCAACCACATACTTGGCCACAAACCAAATCTCAACAGATACAAAACAATTGGAATAACCTCCTGTGTTCTATCAGACCACCATAGTTTAAAGCTAGATTTCAACAACAACAAATATTAGAGAAAGCCTACAATCTCATGGAAACTGAATAATGCTCAACTGAATCACCAATGGGTCAAGGAAGAAATAAAGAAATTAAAGATTTCCTAGAGATCAGTGAAGATGAATATACCACATACCTAAACTTATGGGACACTATGAAAGCAGTGCTAAGAGGAAAATTTATAGCACTAAATGCCACATAAAGAAGTTGGTGAAATCTCATACTAGTGACTTAACAGCACACCTGAAAGCTCTAGAACAAGAAGAAGCAAAGTCACCCAGGAGGAATAGATGCCAGGAAATAAAAACATTGAGAGCTGAAATCAATAAAATAGAAACAATACAAAGAATCAATGAAACGAAGAGCTGGTTCTTTGAGAAAATCAACAAGACAGACAAGCCCTTATCCAAACTAACCAAAAGACAGAGAGAGAGCATCCAAATTAGCAAAATCAGAAATGAAAAGGGAGATATAACAACTAACATTGAGGAAATCCAGAGAATCATCAGGTCATACTTCAAAAACCTGTACTCTGCAAGACTGGAAAATCTAAAAGAAATGGATAATTTTCTGGATAGGTACCACATACCTAAGTTAAATCAAGACCAGATAAACTATTTAAATATACCAATAACTCCTAAGGAAATAGAAACAGACATTAAAAGTCTCCCAACCAAAAAAGCCCAGGACCAGATGGTTTCAGCATAGAATTCTACCAGATGTTCAAAGAAGAGATAATACCAATACTCTTTAAATTGTTCCACACAATAGAAACAGAAGGAATGTCACCAAACTCCTCTATGAGGCTACAATTACCCTGATTGCCAAGCCAAAGATGCAACCAAGAAAGAGAACTACAGACCAATCTCTCTCATGAACATTGATGCAAAAATACTCAATAAAATACTGGCAAACAGACTCCAATAACACATCAAAACAATTATCTACCATGATCAAATAGGCTTCATCCCAGGGATGCAAGGGTGGTTCAACATACGAAAGTCCATCAATGTAATACACCATATAAACAAACTCAAAGAAAAAAAGCCACATGATCATCTCACTAGATGCTGAAAAGGCATTTGACAAAACCCAACACCCCTTCATGATAAAGGTCTTGGAGAGATCAGGAACACAGGAAACATACCTAAACATAATAAAGGCAATTTACAACAAGCCAATAGCCAACATCAAAGTAAATGGAGAGAAACTCAAAGTGATTCCACTAAAATCAGGAATAAGGCAAGGCTGTCTGCTCTCCCCACACTTATTCAATATAGTACTTGAAGTTCTAGCCAGAGTAATAAGACAACATAAGGAGATCAAGGGGATACAAATTGGAAAGGAAGAAGTCAAGCTTTCACTATTTGCAGATGACATGATAGTATACATAAGTGACCCCAAAAATTCAATTAAGGAACTCATACAGCTTATAAATACCTTCAGCAATGTAGCAGGATACAAGATTAACTAAAAAAAAAAAAACAGTAGCCCTCCTATATACAAATGACAAACAGGCTGATAAAGAAATCAGAGAAACATCACCCTTTACAATAGCCACAAATGATATAAAATACCTTGGGGTAACTCTAACTAAGCAAGCAAGGGACCTGTATGATAAGAACTTTAAGTCCCTGAAAAAAGAAATTGAAGAAGATGACATAAAATGGAAATATCTCTCATGCTCATGGATAGGTAGGATTAACATAGTAAAAAGGACAATCTTACCAAAACCCATCTACAGATTCAATGCAATCCCATCAAAATACCAACACAATTCTTCACAGAATGGAGAAACAAAATACCCAATATAGCCAAGAGAATCCTGTACAATAAAACAACCTCTGGAGGCATCACGATCCCTGATTTCAAGCTCTACTATAGAGCTACAGTAATAAAAACAGCTTGGTACCGGCATAAAAACTGACATGTTGACCAATGAAACCGGACTGAAGACCCTGACATTAATCCACACACCTATGATCATATGAAATTCAACAAAGAAGCCAAAAGTGTACAATGGAAAAAAGAAAGCATCTTCAACAAATGGTGCTGGCATAACTGGATGTCAACATGTAGAAGATTTCAAATCCATATCTGTCACCGTGCACAAAGCTTAAGTCCAAGTGGATCAAAGACCTCAACATAAATCCAGCTACTCTGAACCTGATAGACGAGAAAGTAGGAAGTAGTCTTGAATGCATTGGCACCAGAGACCACTTCCTAAATATAACACCAGTAGCACAGACACTGAGAGAAACAATTATTAAATGGGACCTCTTGAAACTGAGAAGCTTTTGTAGGTCAAAGGACACGGTCAAGAAGACAAAACGACAGCCTACAGAATGGAAAAAGATCTTCACAAACCCCACATCTGAAAGAGGGCTGATATCCAGAATATATAAAGAACTCAAGAAATTAGACATCAAAATAACCAACAGTCCAATTAAAAAATGGGCTATAGAGCTAAACAGAGAATTCTCAACATAAGAAGCTCAAATGGCTGAAAGACATTTAAGGAATTGCTCAACATCCTTAATCATCAGGGAAATGCAAATCAAAATGACTCTGAGATACCATCTTACACCCTTCAGAATGGCTAAGATCAAAAACACTGAAGACAGCTTGTGCCAGAGAGGATGTGGAGCAAGGGGAACACTCCTCCACTGTTGGTGGGAATGCAAACTTGTACAACCACTTTGAAAATCAATATGGTGCTTTCTTAGAAAATTGAGAATCAATCTCCCTCAAGACCCAGCTATACCACTCTTGGGCATATACCCAAGGAGTGCTCAATCATAACACAAGGACACGTGCTCAACTATGTTCATAGCAGCATTATTTGTAATAGCCAGAACCTGGAAACAACCTAGATGCCCTTCAACTGAAGAATGGATAAAGAAAATGTGGTACATATACACAATGGAGTACTACTCAGCAGAGAAAAACAATGACATCATGATGTTTGCAGGCAAATGGATGGAACTAGAAAAAAATCATCCTGAGTGAGGTAATCCAGACTCAGAAAGACAAACATGGTATGTACTCACTCATAAGTGGATACTAGATGTAAAGCAAAGGATAACAAGACTGCAACTCACAGCTCCAGGGAGTCTATCTAGTAAAGAGGACCCTAAGAAAGACACAGGGATTCCTCAATGACAGAGAAATGGATGAGATCTACATGAGCAAACTGGGGTTGAGGGGGGATAATGGAGGGCAAGGGTTGGGGGAGAGTGCTTAAGGGAATGGGAGGTCCCAACTAGATCAGGAACAGAGTGGGAGAACAAGGAAAGAGATACCATGATAAATGAAGACCCCATGGGACTAGGAAGAAGCAGAGTGCTAGAGAGGTCCCCAGAAATCCACAAAGACACCTCCACTATAGACTATTGGCAATGGTCGAGAGAGTGCCTGAGCTGAACTACTCTGGTGATCAGATGGCCGAACACCCTATCTGTCATGATAGAACTCTCATTCAGTGTCTGATGGAAGCAGATGCAGAGATCCATGATCAAGCCCTAGGTGGAGCTCCAGGAGTCAAATTGGCAAGAGAGAGGAGGAATTATATGAGCAAGAGATATTGAGACCATGGTTGAAAAAAAGCACAGGGACAAATAGCCAAACTAGTGGAAACACATGAACTATGAACCAATAGTGGAGGAACCCCCACGGTACTGGACTAGGCTCTCTGGATAAGTGAGACAGTCAATTAGCTTAAACTGTTTAGGGGGCCCCCAGGCAGTGGGACTGGGACCTGTCCTTAGTGCATGAGCTGGCTTTTTGGAGCCTGGGGCCTGTGCTGAGACACTTTGCTCTGCCTTGGTGCGGGGAGGAAGAGACTGGGCCTGCCTCAACTGAATCTACCAGGCTGAGCTGACTCCCCAGGGGAGACCTTTCCTTGGAGGAGGTGGGAATGGGGGTGGATTGGGGGGAGGGTGGGTGCTTAGAAGTGGGAGGAGGGAGGATGGGGGAATTAGTGGCTGATATGTAAAATTAAATTAATTATAAAAAATGCAAATATTAAAAAAAAGAAAGTGACGGGGAACTGGCTGTCACTGTAGTAATGTCTTCGTGTCTACACGACTGGAGGTTTCACTGTGTGGGAATTACCTTGTCCAGGGCCTATTAGGGCCAAGGGAGATATGTCAGCTGGCTTGTGAATATTACCCCAGAATATCCAGCTTGTAGTATGTAACCAGGGTGTAGGCAATGGCTACGTGTAGGTGCAGATATAGGCACATGCTATGTGTTGGCGAGGATATAGGCACAGGATATGTATAGGTGAGGATGTAGATGCTGGTTATGTTTAGGTAAGGCTGTAGGTGCTGAACATAGACCCTATTAAGAGTGTCATGTTGATTTTTCCCAATATGTGAACCATTTCCCCAGAGACAGCATATGAGAATAAAGAAAGACAAGGTGTGCATTGAAATCATTTAATGCTCATTTTTACTTTTTCAAATATGCTTAGTTTTGCTGATACAGGCTCATGTGTCTCAGAGTTAGTTGATAAACATGAAGGTACTGTAAGAAAGTTAAGGGCTAACACAGAGACTACTAATCTGTCCTGAATACTTCATGATAAGCTAGAGGCATGGAACAATCTCTGAAGAGTTAACACAGACTGACACATGAGTTAAGAATTTGATTTCTAGCACTATGAATGGGCCAATTCTAAGATAAAGGTCACACATTTCATGACACCAAGTTTCTGAGTTGAGGCAGACGCAGTTCTATCCACTCAGAGTTCTGTTCCCTTAAAAACTAGCCTTACCTCACACAGTGGCTGTTCTTAACTGTCTGGGTGCTGAGCCTGGGAGCTCACACAGCTGCCATTTCACCCAAGATCTACTGTCTCCTTACATATTTGCTGTATGTCTATCCAACAGTGGAGAGATGAAGATTAGTTCCAGTGAAACTTAATGTGAATTACTTCATAGGTGAAGAGCTGATGTACAGAGATGTGTGTGACACTCAATGCTAGATCACTGTCACCAGCATCTGCTGCCTAGGCTAACTGAAAAATGGAGGCTTTCCATAAAACAGTGAACACATTAGTCAGCACTAAGCCTCTTAGGAAACAGTCTCCATGTTGCTCCTGTTTCTGATAAAAGCCTGCTTGTCTGAAGGGGAAACTGAGGAAATGTGATCTTTCCCATAACTACTTCTATAGCAAGAAAGAGACAGAGTGAGCTGAGGTGGAGGCACACGGCGGTTAGACCCCACAGTCTTTAATGTACTGGGTGACATCTTCGTTTTGACAGTGTCTTATCCAAGCCAACCTGTGGAGGAAAATGAGACAGGGGGAAATGGTTAGAACTGTGTCCTCTGTCACACACATTCTCAAACCTGTGAGGGGAAATAGTATAACAGTAACACTCATGGAGACTGTGTTCTAGGCCAAGATCTAGTGTGAAACCCAGGCTATAGCTGCACCCAGAACCTACAGCTGACTGGTGGAGCTGTGTCTACAAGGCTGTTTGATCCTCTCCAAACCATGGGCAGAGCACAGGATGCTCAATGTCACTGTGACATCACAGGCACAGAACTGTTAACTGATGATACAAATAGTCTGGGGGCCTAACAAGGAACCAGTCGTGTGTGGGAATTCTCACAATCTGGAGAAATTCCCTAAACTTAATGATGGAGTGAAAGGCCCCAGCTGTACCCACAGTGCTCAGAATAACACTTGGGTCTTAGAAAGACTCAACACACATATCAACAGAACCAGCATTTTCCCCTTCCAGAGTTCCAACATACCATGCTTTCATGCCTTGTGAACTTTTCACAACTATCTTTGCACATTGTATGGCTTGAGTGATGTCATCCTGGAGCAAAGCTGAAAGACAGGGGTGAGGAAGGACAAGGACTGTTACAAAGCCATTTTCAGTTCAGATCTAGCCAGCTTTCTTCTGTGACACTGAGCAGTGCATACAAGAAATTATTTGGCAAGTGTCCCTGCATCTGTGATTATTGGAGACAGCCTCTCTTGACTCTATGCAGGTGACATGGTGTAAGTCATTTTATTTCTCATTTATAAAGTCCCTGGCAGGTTGGCATATACTTGAGTGTAGAGTGTTCTTAGGATTCTAGCATGGTTAAAAAGTAAAGAACACATTGAAGTCATGAGGGGTCACTGGATGCTGTGGGACTGTCAGGTGCCTTGAGGGAAGTTCCTCTTTGTTCACACACTGGAAAATAGAACAAGCCAGAACTGTCACCTGAGTCTACCAGTGGAATTTATCCTAAAGTAAAACAGGGGCTGGACAGATGGCTCAGTGGCTAAAAGCACTGGATGCTCTTTAAGAGGACTTGATTCCCAGAACCCACATAACTTCTTCTGGCTTCCACAGGTACCAGGCATGCACGTAGTACACAGTCCTCTATGCAGGCAGAACACCCACACACATAGAGATAAATGAATACTTTAAGAAAGAAAACAATGCACAAGCCTTGTGGGAATAAATTTCTTCCTGGAAATTTTTAATCGGTAACATAGAAGCAGCCAGGTGCTTTAAGACTCAAGATTTAAGAGTGGTATTTTCAAAATGCAGAGTATTGTTACTATAATTTTATTCACTCTTTAAAATGAGAATTCAGGTAATGTCATTAGTATTGTTGTAGTTTTGAGTAATAACCATATCATGAAGCTGTGCAAGTATAATTTAATTTGTGTAAAAATGTAAAATCTGTACTTTTTATGGGAGTACATATGTGGATGATATAACTTTACTAGACCTACAGCATAGATTCACAGTCTAGAAGAGTATTTTCCAAAGTTTCCAGTTACATCAACTCTCTGAGCACTCACATTGGGAGTGATGCTCCTCTTTGCTTGTCGTTTCTAATACTTTCAATGACTGCAGATGGGTGTACACAATGGTTTTAATGATAAGCTAAGCAGGCTACAAAGAGTGTTCCACCATCTTTTCTCTTCTGAAAAATTTTCACCAACAAATTTAACAAATTAGGAATTAATAGTTCACTGTTTAGAGTGCTTGACTAAAATGTAGCAAGTCTTGGGTTCAGTTCCCACACTAGGAAAACAGAACACCATTGACCACTTTAATTCATGCACTAAAAATCACGTATTACTTCTCTCGCCACATGAGCGCAAGTTCTCCCATCCCAGACCACAATCCTGATATGAACCTTGTTTGTTTGTTTCTTGTTAAAAATAAGTTTCATCTTAAATACACGAATCTGTGTTATTTTGTTAGATCAGATAATTTCAACCTAAGAATTATACCATTTGGACATGCAAACTAAGGAGTTTAAAAACAGAACTTGATGTTAGTAATTCACTCTAAAATCCCTCAACACAAAAAGCACATTGTAGGCAGAAGTTCCTCTTCCACCAACAACTCCCAAATACCCAGCAGTCGCTTCCCAAATTACCACACAGAAGATTATATTAATTATAAATGCTCAGCCATTAGCTCAGGCTTATTACTGACCAGGTCTTACACTTAAGTCAATCCATCATTCTTATCTATGTTTAGCCATGTGTCTTGGTACCTTTTCTCAGTTCTGCCTTGTCATCTTGCTTCCTCTGTATTCTTCTGGTGACTCCTGACTCTGCCCTTCCTCTTCCCAGAATTCTCCTAGTCTGTTCACCCCATCTATACTTCCTGCCTGGCTATGGGCCAATCAATATTTTATTAAACCAATACCAGTGACAAATATTTACAGTGTAGAAGAGTATTATCCCCAAGCAGTACGTCAGAACATCACATAGAAGCCAGTTGGACAAAATGGCAGTTGTTTAGTGGTACCTTGTTATATAGATTTTATTGTAGTAACATATTCATTTGTATATGTTAGAAATCTTCATAATAAAATCCATTCAGTCATAAATGACCCTATGGCAATTTCCATAACTACTCTTAAGTAAACAGCTAGAATGCAAATCTCTAGGACAAAACACCAGTAAGACCACTTAAAATTAATTAGTATATATTCCAGACATTTTCATATGTTATAAAATGACAATTAGTCAAAATGTTTATTTTTCTTAATTTCAATTATGTGTCTGTGTATGGGTGAGTGCATGTGAGTATAGGTTAAAAAAAATCCCACCAAGTTTTAATGATACCAGCTCTTTATTTTTAATTTTCTATTAATTTAACAAGTGTGTCTGTGTGTGCTGGTATATGCACCAGTGAACGTGCACATACATATATGTGTATGTACAAGTCAGAGGACACCCCAGGAGCTGTTCCCTAGAAGCAGACCACATTGTTTTTGATACTGGGTCTGCCATCGGAACTGGCTTACAGATTAGCCTCTGCTGGTTGGCCAGTGAGACCCATTGATCTGTCTTCTCAGAATCCCTACTGCTGATCTTACAAATGCATGTCACCAAATTCAGCTTTTATGTGGGTGCTGAGGGTCAAACCTTGGCATTGAGGACTCTTCTGTCTGAGCTACCTGGCCAGCCTCTGTTTATTTTGTTTATTCATTTAGGATTTTGGAGGTGGAACCAAGGGCCCTCTGATTGGTAGGCAGAGCATTCTATCTCCAAGCCATGCCCTTAGCCTAATGTCTTCCTTGGCTAATGTTGATGTGAATAACAATGACTTTCTAATAGTCCAGTCTCCCCAGGTTCCTCATGCTTCCTTCAGTGATGTCTCCTGCACAGAATCTCTGCTCTTGCACATGAGAGCAGGTGTGTTGTTTGCTATCCCTCTGACCCAGCCTTGTCTTACCACTGCAGGGCATCCCACACTTATTTGGCAGTTTCGGCGTTTCGCCATCATCACACCAATGTTCATTACTGATCTGAAATATCCCATAGACGGTGACTCGGGCTCCAAAGTTCCTTGTAAGCTTTGTGTTTAAGTGACTTTCATGCTGAGCCAAACACACCCCTAAAAAGAAAAAAATATATTCATCAATAAGCAGCAACAGCAAATGATTTATATTGGAAACCAAAGTTAGCTCTTGTATCTGGCTGTATTTCACAAGTGATTTATGTTAAAAATATAACCATATGATTAAATTATAAAATATGCTCCCACTAGTTCACGCTGGGTTTGACTGTGTTTCCCATTGTAGTCTCTGGTCTTAAGCAATCCTCCTGAGTCTGCCTTTTAAGTAGGTCAATTTGATGTACCCAGTCAGCAAGTGAAAATCTTCAAGAGCCCCAAAGAGGATCTATTTGAGGACAAATCAGTTTGCACTGAGAATAAACGAGATAAGGTCATTTTAAAACACTCAATAGATGGACTGGTCACAGTGGTGCTCTCTTTTATTCCCAGCAGTCCATAAGCAGAGGCCAGAGAATCTGTGTGGGTTTGGGACCAGCCTGGCAACATAGCAAGTTCCAGGCTGGGCCGAGCTATATGCTGAAACCATGGCCCCTACTCCCCAAAATAAAATAGCTGTTTCTTCCACTGCTTTTCCCTCCCTCATCTATTCTGGAGATACCTCTGCCTAAAATAGAAACACAAACAGTAGTTAGGTGGATTTTATAAATTAATATCAAATTCACATGCTAATAAAACGTTCCTATTAGAAGAATAAGGATTTCCTCAGAGATATGTTCTTATAACCAATGTGAATTTGTATGTTAAGTTAGAATTCTTTTTCTTGTCTGTGTCACTATGGATACAACTTTGGCACAGAACATGCAATCTCTTACTTGGATTTCAGGAGTGTGTACCATCACAAATGACTGATAAGAATATTGAAATTGAGAACATTAGAACAGGAAAGGCTATTCTGCAAATTCATCCATCCATCCACCCATTCATCCATCCACCACCCATCCATCCATCCATCCATCCATCCATCCATCCATCCATCCATCCATCCACACATATATTATCTACTCACTCATTCATGGACAAATATTGAGTAGGAGCTGCCTTAATCGTATCTGATAAGCACACTAGTTACAAGGACATAAATGGTGTAGGCCATGAACAACTTTTTTCATCCACCTCTTCCATTATGCAAAAAGAAAGACCTTCCCAGAGTGAAGAATTGTATCAAGTCACTTCATACTCAGTTTCAGAAGACCTCACTTCAGCAGCAAGTAGGGGTAAATAGGATCCTTCTGCCCTGCATAGAAAGTTCAAAAGGTTTGAAAGTTTTTCTCTCTCTAAAGGTCCATACCATGGTCAGAGAAATGAAGACACATCCCAGTCACTCCAGGCTCTCAGAACTCAAGTTCTGAATGAGTGAGTCCTCCCATCTTTTCTCACCCACTGTGGGCTATTGAGTCTGAAGCAACTGGAAAACCTAGTGACTCTCCAAGAGCACCTCAGGTCCTATTGCCTTAGCCTGGGAACATGTCCCCTCCCATGCCATCACTTCAGTATCTCTGATGAAAAAGATGAACACTGATGTTTTTAATCAAACCAAGTCAAATACACAGAAATCCTAAAAGCTTATTGACCCCAGCTCCCTCTCTGCTCACTGATTGCTTCCTTGTACCTGTTATGCAGAGGGTTATTATCTGGAGGGGTCAAGAAGAGGAGACTTACAGTTGGCCAGGCTGATTCCCTTGAAGCCATCCATTCCATGTTTTTTCATAACTCTGGCGAACTCACATTGCTCAAAGACCTTGGCCTGGACACTGACAGAAAGCAGGAGGAGCCCCAGAGAGAGGAGAGCCTTCATGTTGCCTGGGAATCAACTCAGCAGCTGCCCAGAGCAGCCAGTCCCCAGTATTTAAGTATCTTCTCCTCCCTTCATCCTCTAGCAGTTTGGGGGCTCTACCTTTTGAGCTTAGTGCCAAGCAGGAGTTCTTATTGATCCACAAACTTGAAAACCATTTTTATGTTTTCCCAATGTTTAAACAGAGACATTCTGTTCCATAGAGAATGATGAAATGATACCGTTTAAAGACTTGGCTCACATGGAACCAGGAGATAGCACTCTTCCTAAAACAGGGAGCTCATTTTATTTTATCTTGGATATGACCAGTATAAAGAAAAAGAAAGTGGTTATGTTTTACTGCTTAAAAAAAAGTATGACTATATGTCAATAGTCTTTTAAAATTAAATTTTTTTGTATAAACCTTTACCACTTTGTATTATCTTTTTCACTTAAAATTATCTTGCAGAGAACTTCCCACAAAATGAATCTTGCAGTTGCGATATGTCTTTGCTTCATCATCTTCCTTTTCTAGATGTTCTTGATAGTGTTATAAATTTTGTATTTTTGTAAACCGGTTGTGGGTCTTTTTTTTCTGAGAGAAGGTTTCACTGTGAACTCTGGCTGGTCTGGAAATTGCTCTGTAGACTAGGGTGTCCTTAAACTCTTCTGCCTCCTGAGTGTTGGGATTAAAGACATGTGCTACCATTCCCACCAGCGAAATTTTTTCCCTCTTTTAAGTTACTCACTTACATCATCTCCTAACATAAGCAGAAGAATAGAAGACCAATATCCTGGTCGTCATTTGATATAAGGAACAGTGACTTTAAAACCCTCAGGCTTTCCTGTCCACATCCAGAGTAATAGTTCAAATTAGTGCTGTGTATATTGAGTCTTTTTTTGGACTTTCTTTGGATTGACAGCCCCCAAGTAATGACACAGAGACCTATTAATTGTGAGAGCTTGGCCTTTAGCTTAGGATTGTTCCCAACTAGCTCTTATAACATAAATTAACCTGTTTCTATTAGTCTATTTTCTGCCACTTTATCTCTTCTCTGTATGTCCAATTCACTCTGTGTCTCAATGGCTTCTCCTGCCAGGCTAGATACTAATCCTGAACTCCTCTCTCTGCCCAGAAGTCCTGTCTCTTCTCTCCTGCCTGGTCATTGGCCATTCAGCTCTTTATTAAGCCATTCGGGTGCCTTATGCAGGTGAGGAAAATTATAGACACATCTCCTCCCCAAGGAAAGGGCTTGGTCCTGATGCAGAGATGGAAGTAGTGATGAACTTGCATCCCTTGTGTTCTTAACAGTGTCACTTGAGGAAAACCTTTAGCATGCCAATTACTGAGGCCAGTGTGAGAATATAAATGAGGGCCTTCCATATCAGAGCTGAGGGCTCCTTTTTGAGTGGTGTTCAAGACCCACCCAAAGGTCATGAAACCCAGGTACTATCACTACCAATTTGGATCTGGACCTGTGTGGTGGTTTGAAAGGAAATGGCCCCCAAAGGGAGTGGCATTATTGGAAAATGTGGCTTTGTTGGAGGAAGTGTGTCACTGTGGGAGTGGGCTTTGATGTCTCCTAGGCTCAAGTTACTCCCAGTGAGACAGTCTACTCCTGTTGCCTGCATATCCAGATGTAGCCAGCACCATGTCTGTCTGCATGCTGCCATGTTTCCCACCTTGGTGATAATGGACTGATCCTCTGAAAAAGTAAGCCACACCAATTCATGTTTTTCTTTTGTGAGAGTTACTTTGGCCATGGTTTCTCTGCACAGCAACTGAAACCCTAGCTAAGACAACCCATAAATCAATATTTTAAGTATTAATAAAACTCATGTGGACAACTTTCCTAATATATTTCACAAAGGTCCTATTTTTGACTCTGCCAACCCATTTCCATGTTAGAGCATCAAAGGTCACAAGGAAGTAACAGGACTTTAAAAATAAAATTGACCCAAAGCAGCATGCCCAGGATTGGCCTAGGAAGGAAGCATTGGTACAAAATGCCAACATGACACTCAACTCTATCCATCAAAGGGAGTTCCTGTCTGATTGGCCCAAGAGAGTGCCAGTTTTGTCTCCAAGTCATTGTTTGAGCATCCTATTCAAAACAAGAACAATGCCACTTTTTGTCAGATTAATATTGATTCTTTAATAATGCAGACTGAGATGGATTTTGGGGAATCCAAAATGACAAAAACCAGAAAAGGTTACTAGATGCCTCCTTTGTGTCCTTCCTATCCCAATGATCCAGAATATATGGTTGTTACCTGTACAACTTTGTGCATTTTGTTGACAAATCAATTTTTCATTACAAACATTTGAACAGTTATGAACTTGTCATTTTTGGGCAGTTGAATAGGCAAAGTTACTCATCATCCAGAGCTAAACCACTCTCAATGATTCAATGTGACTACTCCAAAGGCAAGGGGTGGTTCCAATCTCAAAATTATTTCTCCTGGTTCAGGAGTTAGAAGCAGTAACAATATCTAATTATAATTTTGTTTCATTTGACATAGTGAGCAAGTGCCTTAAAAATAAAACAGCAAGCACACATAATTTTGGGCAGAGATTTTACTCTCCCTTTGGAGAAAATATGCATTTTTGCCACTTTTTTAGGTTGTTTACAGATTCCAGATAATTTTGTTGTATGACAATGGAAAAGAATGCACAATATTTTCATAATTATTTATTAATCTTGTTTCCAAGGATAAAGGGATTAATTTTGATGCATATTGTGTGCCTTATATTTATGAAGAGGGATGTTGACTGTGAGTCTGTCAAATATTTGCCTGGGGCCCCCAAAGTGGAAACAAACTTGCAGGCCAAAGCTTTGTCACAATACACCATACTCTATAGAATGGACTTGGAATCTGTGTTTGAAGAAGTGCCTCTATGGTTAACTAGTGCTGGGATTAAAAGCATGTGCCACCACCCTTGGCTCTGTTCCCAGTGTGGTCTTGAACTCACAGAGATCCAGATGAATCTCTGCCTCCTGAATGCTAGGATTTAAGGCTTGTGCTACCACTGCCTGACCTTCATGTTTAATACAGTGTATAGCTAGAGTTTTCCTGCCTGGCCCACAGTCAGGACGAATCTCTCTCACCTGTCAGTCCCACAGCCGCTCAGACCCAACCAAGTAAACACAGAGACTTATACTGATTACAAACTGTATGGCCGTGGCAGGCTTCTTGATAACTGTTCTTACAGCTTAAATTAATCCATTTCTATACCTTGCCACATGGTTCGTGGCTTACCGGCATCTTCACATGCTGTTTCTCATCATGGCGGCTGGCAGTGTCTCTCTGACTCAGCCTTCCACTTCCCAGCTTTATTCTCCTCCTTTTCCCGCCTACACTTCCTGCCTAGCCAATGGCCAATCAGTGTTTTATTTATTGACTAATTAGCAACACAAATGACTGTTTATTGAAACTCTGCCCCATATTTACAATTTTACTGCTCAGTTTTCTCACTGCACTTGCACTTTTGACACCCAGAGTATTCCCTTTGTCTTCTCTTCATTTTCAATGTTCCATCACTGGATTCCCCTGTATTCAGAGAGCCACAAGTTTAGGAAACCAATTTTCAAGTCCTGCTCTGTAGGATGACTTATCCCTAACAGGCTTGAGGGCCAGCTGGCCTAAACAAGTAAAAAAGATACTTTTGTTGCAGGGTGGTGGCACATGCCATTAATCCCAGCACTCGGGAGGCAGAGGCAGGTAGATCTCTGTGAGTTCAAGGCTAATCTGAGCTACAGAGTGAGTTCCAGGAAAGGCACAAGGCTACACAGAGAAACCCTGTCTCGAAACAAACCAATAAACCAACAAACAAAAAACCACAAACTTTCTGAGAGCCAACCTGGGTCTGCCTAAGGGCCTTAGCAACAGCAGCTGAAACATCATCTGGAGATGACCTCGACCAGTGAGAGGCAGCCATATCAAACCAGATGCATATTCATCAGACTTCCCCCCAAGGTGGGGTAGAGTGTATATAAGGCTTGCCTTTTCCTGAATAAACTGAGTTTGTTGTTTTGACATTCTCCCACAGACTGTGTTGTTGACTCTGTACCTACTTGGCCCCCTCCCCCAAAGGGAACAACAGCACAGGACCCTGCTACACTCCTCAACCGGTTGAACAGTTCTAAAGGGGGGAGTGTGGAATTGGGAAGTGATAGCTATGAAATAGAGGCATAGATGAAGAAAAAGACAGAGACACAAGATGGCTTTGGGAGGTTTCTGGGTCAATACTACAAACAGGAGTTTTATTACTCACAGCCTGTAAATACATGAAACAAGAGGAGGGGTGACAAGACCTCTTCCTGTCAAGGACATCAGGGTTCAAGGTACAAAGTACAGCTAACTGTAATCACCTCCTTAGTACTAAAGACATCAGGTGACCATGCCTTATGGCAGAGCACCCTGTAATTAGGCTTTGAAGTATAAGACACCTGGTCACCACACGTTTGGCCAAAGCATCCTATTATGCAGCCTTGGTGAGGGGGCTGTAAAACAAGCTCAGACTCTCTGACCTCGAGTCAAGATGAAAACAAGACAATAATCTAGGGTCTCTATGGGCACCCACATTAAATGACTTCTTAGCCTTCTAACCTGCCCTGGTGTCCAAGGGTGGCCATGCTTACTGAATCCAGAATCTCTTAGTGTTTTCCAGGTTGTAGGGCAAGATTCAGACTACCTTTCCTGGATTCTTATACAGACAGACAGGGAATGATAGAGCTGGGCAGAAAGAGGAAGTGATGTAGCTGGGTGGAGAGAGGAAGTAAGATGGCAGGGCACAGAAAGGGATATAGGGCGTTAGTATACAGGGAGTAGAGCTCTTGAACTGAGGGTTTCCTAGTGGTAAGAACTTGTGTCTGCATTGTTCTATTCCTCTGATCTTTCACCTTTCAAGATGTGCTGATTCCAGTTAAAGAACTCAAAGAATTAAAAACAGCATGCTGTCAATATGGACCTGTTGCCCCATTACTCAGGTTCTGCTAGAAAACAGGGCTCTTGAAGCCTTGCCTCCTGGGGATTGAAAACAGATGGCAAGAGCTTACCTTTCAGGAGGGGATTATTTGTTGTGAACAAATGAATTTGTGGAACAATGTCAAGTCATAGCTGATATAAATCAGGCACAACAAATTCCCAGTATTTTGATGTGCTTGCCAGAGAAGGCATTTATTGGGAGACAAATCAGCAGTTAAATTTTGATGTGGCAGTGTACGTCCAGGTTAGTGCAGATCAAAAACTGTTACAGAGGCAGTTTGCTAGACTGGTCAAGCAATCAATTTGGAGAGGCCTCATGAGGAGGAGTTGGAACAAAAGTTTTGCTGCTATTTGGTACCTGGGGACTGGACAGCTCAAACATATCTTTGGAAGTTGGTGGCAGCAATTCATTGGACTTTAGGAGAAGGAAAAGGAAAGGTTCAGAATTATAGGGTTACTCGTACTTCACCCACCTGAAAAGCATTTTCTTGGCCCTTGATTTGCATAGAAGTTGTTGAGAAGTGTAATTTAACCAATTGATAAATTTTTAAATTACTGCTAAATTCATGTTCAAATTAGATTATTAACCTGTTAATGTTAAGACATTGTTGTAAAAATGAGGCACAAGCTGAATGTTTTATTTGAAGTAGTACAATTGTTAAAGATAAGAGCTCATTTGAAATGTCAGTCTAAATTTAACTGGGTGTTTGTAAAACCTCTTCTGTTTACAATGAAAGTGTTACTTGATGGAAAGAGGTTAGAGCTAATCTGAGAGAAATTTGGTATGAGGCTAAAGGAGTCCTTAGTTTTGTTTATTTGTTTATTAAGAATTTTTTCATTCATTTTACACACCAAAGGTCCCCCTCTTCCCTCCTTCCATCCCCTCCAGCCTCTCCCTCCCAACCTATCCTCAAATCCCATGCACAAGAAGGCAAGGCCTCCCATGGGAGGCACATCCAGTAGAGGCAAGTCTAAGCCCTTCAATGAGTCCTCAGTTTTGATGTGGTTGCTTCAAGAGTTTCTTGATTTAAAAAAGGCCAAGTTGGATTTTGATGCAACTAAAATTGCTGTGGATATCCCAGATCATTTAAAAAGTCCATTGTGTCTTGATCATCCTCTACTCTTTTACTAGGAGGTATAGCAGCCTTAAGGAGCAGGTGTATTGCTGTGATTATTCAAACTACTTGCAAGCTCTTAGTGGAAAGCTGATTCAGAGCGGCATAGAGTTAAGCTCTGCACTCTCCCTTGACAGAGTGTGGTAGTCAGAGACAGGTAAGTCTTTCTTGCTCCCTGTCAACCTAAGACAGAGCACACTTGGCAGAAAGTGTGTTTCAAAGACGGGTAAGTCTGAATGGTTGAAGAAGGCAACATAAGACAGGCACAGTCATCTGAGGTGTCTGATGGACACTTTATAATATAATGAATGGGGAATTTGTGGGGGCCCACAAAGACCCCAGCTTGTGGATTGTATCCGTCATGACTAAAGGTCAGAGAGTCTGAGCTTGTTTCTCCCCCATGCAAGGCTGCATAATAGGATATTGTGGCCAAGGGCATGGTCACCAGATATCTTGGATACTAAGGAGGTGTTTACACTTGATGGTACTCTGTACCCTGAACTGTGATGTCTTTGAAAGGGGTGATTTTTTTCACCTCCCTTGCCTTTATATTTA
Organism: Peromyscus californicus insignis; assembly: GCF_007827085.1. Classification (NCBI taxonomy): domain Eukaryota; kingdom Metazoa; phylum Chordata; class Mammalia; order Rodentia; family Cricetidae; genus Peromyscus; species Peromyscus californicus. The sequence goes on from NW_026294535.1 coordinate 34,322,889, forward strand.
AAGGCTGTGAGTAGGGGATGGGGAAGATAGCTCAGAGGTTATGAGCACTGCCTGCTCTTCCAGAGGTCCTGAGTTCAATTCCCAGCAACCAATGGTGGCTCACAACCATCTGTAATGAGATCTGGTGCCCTCTTCTGGCCTGTAGTCATATATGCAGGCAGTACACTGTATACATCATAAATAAATAAATCTTTTTTTAAAAAAATAAAGGCTGTGAGTAATAAATCTCATGTCTGTGGTATTGACCCAGAATCCTCTTGAAGCTATCCTGTTTGCCTGTCTTTTTCTTCACCTATGTCTATATTTCATAGCTATCTTTTCAAATTTTACATTCCCCCCATCAGAACCATTCAACAGCTCAAGTGGGACTTGACAATTTAAATGTTTTGCTCTTCTTTTCCAGTAAGGACAAGACTCAAAGGAAGAAAGGGACAATCACCCTTTGGAGAGGATGAACCGGGCAATCTGGATTTGAAACTCAAGGCCCAGCTGCAGGACTAGGATGTAGCTCAGTGGCAGAGTACATTCTAACACATGTAGATCCCAGCTACTGTGGTGTGGCTTTCTTTTCTAGGCAAAAAATGATCATCATCTGGGTGTAGAGAGTTTATCTGGTAGCCTTTGCAATGAGTAGAGTAGACTAGTATGAACTAGCCAGGCAATGACTTAGGACTGTCAGCATTTCTTAGTAGGGAGAGGAAGGGAGAATCCTGGGATTCCTGGATTCCAGATATTATTCCCTTCTGTCCTTTCCCAACTGCTAGTGATTCTGGGGGATTATTGAGTATAAGTAGGTTAGCTGAGTGGGGAAACTCCATGATGCAGCTTCCATGATGTGGTCATTCATGGTGGGTGGGAATTTTCAGTGAAGCAGCTAGTTGTTTAGATTACTCATGATTCTTTAAGTAATATCATATTTACATTCAGTAAGTAAACCTACTACACTCCTTGTTCACTGGGTTGGACTTTGGTGAATTGTTACTTTGATCTATTGTTGGTGTCCTATACGACTAAGTGGACTTTTGTTCATGTCCTCCCATAAAACAGTAAAAAAATACACATAAAGAGAGACAGGATGGTTAAAATCAGAGTTATAATGCCATAATGCAAATGGAGAGATAAAATAAAATCCTGCATTCTGAGCCCTAAGCCAGGACCCTTCTCAACCTGCCCCTTTGGAGCAACTTGATTTCTGCCTGACATTAACTACCTCCAGGTAAGATTCAATATGATTCCTTTCTGTGATAATCATCTCAAGAGGGTACAACAACATTCTGATGCTAATACTTGTGACTTTCAATGAAATGGCCAGTTTTACTCATTTGCTTCTGATGTCGCCTACACAGGTCACAGATGTTCCCCTTGGCCTTTTAGTGTTTAAGGCTATTGAAAATCAATCAAAAATCACCACATACTTTCCAAAAGCTATTAATAAGAAAGACAGGTCAATGCAAACATTTAGGAAGAAGAACTCAGAAGGTGGGAGCTTGGGAAATCTTTAGAACGAATAATATACATTATATTAGAAAATAAAAATGTGAATGCATTAAGAACACATTTACTAGAAGAGCTCAGAGATGTTCTACATGTATATGAGGCCCATGGCAATGTCAAGAAGCCCCTGGGAGTGGGGGGAGGGTCTTTGCTCTACCCCATGGAATTTCTATAAATAGCCCTTTAGAAGAGACAGAAGGGGCCAGTGGATTAGGATCCAGGCTCTCTCAAGACTACCTTATGTTTCTATCTGTTTCTCTCTCCTCTATCCTTGTATCTAAATCTCTTATCCATCATTCCTCAAGAGTATCCTGGGGTAAAATATGGGACCCTGTCATCCAGCTGGCCTCACACACCCTTCCCATCATCTTCATACTACATATATTTCAAATGCTTTGGGGAAACCAAATATCTCATCTGCAATACTACATGGTCTGGAGTTAGACCCTGATATAGCAATTAATTGAATTGATATTAAATGCCTTGGATATGCCTAAAACAAGGATGAATTAAAAGAGTAAGACCCTCCATCAGTTGCCATAAATAGTTTGTTCAAGGATGGAGGGACATCCTGCATGGATCTACATCAGGGTGACAAGTTTCCTTCTTAAAGATAAAACATGTCTTATGGGTCCCTCACAACCCTCTGTCTAGGCTACGGCTTGAGTGATGTCATTAAGGGAAGCTGAAAGACAGGAGTGAAAACCAGGAAGAGCTATCCCAGAATTGACCAGATTTAGCCAGCGTTATTCTGCTAGGCTCAGGTTCCATTCTGAACACAACACACCTTACACCCATCTGTACCTCAAGTTCCAGGGGATCTGGTGCCCTCTACTGGCTTCTTAGGGCACTGATGCAAGTGGTGGTGTGTGGAGGCAAAACATTTATACACATAAAACAAAATGGGTAAAAACCAAAACACTGTAGTTTTTGGTGCTGAAAATAATTAATTTGAAAATAAAATATGATGTTTTTTTTTAGTGCACTACAAAATGTCTGAAAAAACTCGGTGTAGATAGAGTGAGAGGGACAAATAGAGAGGAAGCAATGGCATCAAAATGCTAGAACAACACACGGAGAACTGGATGTCACTATAGTAATGTCTGCATGTCTACATGACTAGAGGTTTCACTATGTGAGAATTACCTTATCCAGTGCCTATTAGGGCCAAGGAAGATGGCTTAGCGGGCTTTCGAAAGATCCAGCTTGTTGTACTTAACAAGGGTGAAGGCAATGGCTATGTGTAGGTGCGGATACAGGCACATGCTATGTGTGGGTGAAGATATAGGCATATGTTATGTGTGGGTGAAGATATAGGCACAAGATATGTATAGATGAGGATGTAGATGCTGGTTATGTTTAGGTTAGGATGTAGGTGTTGGCTAAGTATAGGTGAGGACATAGACACTAAAAAAGAGTGTCATGTTTATTTTTTCCAATATATAAACCATTTCCCCAGAGACAGCATATGAGAGTAAACACAGAAAAGCTGTGTACTGAAATCATTTAATGCTCATTTTTATTTTTTCACACTATGCTTAGTGTTGCTGATACAGGCTCATCTGTCTCAGAGTTAGTTGATACACATGAAGAAAGTTGATACACTGTAAGAAAGTTAAGGGCTAACACAGAGACTAATCTGTCCTGAATACCACATGATCAGCTAGAGGCATGGAACATTCTCTCAGGGGTTAACACAGACTGACACATGAGTTGAGAATTTACTTTCAGGCACTGTGAATGGGCCAACTCTAAGATAATTCACTTTTAAAAGGTCACACATTTCATGACACCAAGTTTCTGAGTTGAGGCAGACGCAGTTCTATCCACTCAGAGTTCTGTTCCCTTAAAAACCCACCTTGCCCCACAGAGTGGCTGTTCTTAACTGTCTGGGGGCTGAGCCTGGGAGCTCACACAGCTGCCATTTCACCCAAGATCTACTGTCTCCTTACATATTTGTTTTATGTCTATCCAACAGTGGGGAGATGAAGATTAGTTCCAGTGAAACTTAATGTGAATTACTTCATAGGTGAAGAGCTGATGTACAGAGATGTGTGTGACACTCAATAATAGATCACTGTCACTAGCATCTGCTGCCTTGGCTAACTGAAAAATGGAGGCTTTCCATAAAACAGTGAACACATTAGTCAGCACTAAGCCTCTTAGGAAACAGTCTCCATGTTGCTCCTGTTTCTGATAAGAGCCTGCTTATCTGAAGGGGAAACCAAGGAAATGTGACCTTTGCCATTACTACTTCTATAGCGAGAAAGCGACAGAGTGAGCTGAGGTGGAGGCACACAGCGATTAGACTTCACAGTTTTGAATGTACTGGGTGAGATCTCGGTTTTGACAGCGGTTTCTCCAGGCCACCCTGTGGAGGAGAGTGAGACAGGGGAAATGGTTAGAATTGTGTCCTCTGTCACCCACATTCTCAAACCTGTGAGGGGAAATATTGTAACAGCGACACTAATGGAGACCGTGTTCTGGGCCAAGATCTAGTGTGAAACCCAGGCTATAGCTCCACCCAGAACCTACAACTGACTGGTGGAGCTGTGTCTACAAGGCTGTTTGATCCTCTCCAAACCCTGGGCAGAGCACAGGATACTCAATGTCACTGTGACATCACAGGCACAGAACCGTTACTCTGAACCTGATAGAAGCACAAGTAGGAAGTACTCTTGAATGCATTGGCTCCTGAGATCACTTCCTAAATATAACACCAGTAGCACAGACACTGAGAGAAACAATTAATCAATGGGACCTCTTGAAACTGAGAAGCGTTTGTAGGGCAAAGGACACAGTCAATAAGACAAAACGACAGCCTACAGAAAGGGAAAAGATCTTCACCAAGCCCACATCTGACGGAGGGCTGATAGCCAGAATAGATAAAGAACTGAGTCTGATTCTTAAAGCACAGTCAGTTAGCTTTTTGGCTCTACTTCCCTGACTGGATTAGCTTGCCTAGTCCTACCCACTTAGTGGGGCATATAGGTTCTAAGGTGTTTAATCTAGCAGCTACACTGAGCTAGGCATTGTTTGGGTGGAAGCTGCACCTTGCTTCCCTCACTCCCCAGACCCAAGATAGCCAAACAAGCAATGTCTCCACCCCCAGAGGGAACTGAAGGTCTGGCCCATAGATGTCCCCTCGAGGTCCCCTTGATGCTTCTCCTCCTTCCTGGGACCACCAGGGAATGTTTCGATCAGATTAAACCGGAACATATTTTATGGCCTGACCTTATATACTGCGTTGATGGAAAGGCTTAATATTGAGGCAGGGAAACATTTTATCTGGCGTGTTGGCTTGTGGAGCTGAGCTTTTCCCTGTGGGCCCCCACTTACACAGATCTCTGCCAGACTATACAGCTCTCAGCCCAGCGAGTTGCCCCTTCCAAGTCACTGCCCTTAGGGATCTAGGCCCCTCCTCTCTGATTTTGGGGTACCCTGTTCAAGACGGGGTCACACCTGAGCCAAACTTACCTGTTGCCATTCAATCTGATCCTCTCTGGATGTCTTGGGATGCCAGAACATCCAGGCCTAGGATCTTCCACTCCATGCACGGCCTAATGCAATGGATGCATCATGATTTAGACTTTGGATCTTGACAAAGGCTTGTGAATGGTTGCTTCTGGGTTAATCCCCAGTTGCTATGAAATATTTCCAAATCAAGTCTAGCTCACACCACATGGTGGTTTGGGCTCCCCCATCCAGGTTGGTGAGAATTACATTCCTGACCCCTTCCCTGATTGTTCCTGCTGACAATCTCATGCTTTCTACCAGCAGCTCCCCCATTTTCTCCAACCTGCTGCGTCTGTGTCTGTTTCCTCCCTTACTAACTTCCTCCTGCCTGCTGCTGATGTCGCTGACACCCCCAAGTCAGTCTCTTGACATCTCCTACCCTGGCTGTGGGCATGCATGTCTCATGGCGGGTTCCTCCCACTGCTTCGGAGCATCTACCCCCACAAAAGTTTTATTCTGATTTCTGTTAAAAGTTCCCATCTATTTTGCATGTGTGCATGAAAATGTGGCCACAGTATGCTCATTTTTTGACTGGGTTTGAATGCCTGAGATTCCGTGTTCCATATGTCTTCCTAACAGCGGAGGTATGTTCACAACTAGCTACTTGGGCTCAGATTTTGTAATAACAGAAAATGTTATTTTATGCTGTTCTACCACCATGAAGAGCACCAAGTGGTCTGTCATCACCTTATTATTATTTTTTTATTAAGAAATTTTCTACTCACCCTACATACCACCCACAGATCTCACCTCCTCCCTCCTCCCACACCCCAGCCCTCCCTCCAAAGCCACCCCACATCCCCACATCTTCCAAATCAAGGTCTCCCATGGGGAGTCAACCAAGTCTGGCACACTGAGCCTAGGCAGGTCCAAGCCCCTCACCACTGTACCAAGACTGCCCAAGGTGCCACACTGCAGGAACCAGGCTCCCAAAAGCCTGCTCAAGCACCAGGGATTGATCCAGATCCCCTCTCTCAGGGGTCCTCCAAACCATTCAGGCTAAACAACTATCTCCCGTATACAGAGGGCCTAGTCCAGTCCCATGGGGGCTCCACTGCCACTAGTCTACAGTTGATGGGCTTCCACTAGTGTGGCCAATCATTTCTGCATGACTTCCCATCATGATCTCCATGTCACCTGCCTGCAGAATCCCTCCTTTCTCCCATTGACTGGATTCCCAGAGCTTAGCTTGGTGCCTGGATGCAGATCCCTGCATCTGCCTCCATCAGTCACTGGACAAAGGCTCTATGACTGCCATCACCAAATAACATGTGGGCAGATGCCATTTTGACTAAAGTTAAAGAGAGGTCATATGACTTGACTGCCATCTTTAGTGAGGGTGACCACATGGACCAGCCAAACCAAGGAGATGTTAGGTCTCCAATGTATTTTTCTGTATGATAATTCCTGGCCTGTAATAAAAGCAAGGTTTCTAAAAGAGAGAGTTTAAAACAATGCTGGGTTAATGAGGCATTAAAGCTGCACCACCATGCATTCAGGTACAGGGAATGTATCTTGCTGAGCAGCCAGATTTTATAGTGTAAGAGTAAACCCCTCAATACTGATTTTAAAAACACGGAATTGTTTGCAATGTTCAAACTTGGTTTTGCCTTATGCTAATGCCTCAGGACCACAGCTGAACACAAGAGGCTGAAATATTCCTTCTAATCTTCTTGCTTTTACCAACATTCCTAAGCTGTAACTAACTTTGAAAACTGTATGCCCAGATTTAGCTTATTAGTTAAATAACATTTGTATAATTCAGATATACCTAACAGATAATAATACACTGGTCTTCAAATTCTTCAGCGATCTTAGATTATGATATTTTAATAAAAATAAAGACATGCCAGTTCCCAGCTGCATCCTGTACCTCCTCCAAGGAACATGGAAGAATTTTCACCGGGAAGCTTGTTTTAAATGTGAGAAAGCCAGCCACACAGCAGGAAACAGCTTCGCACCTTGACCTAGTGCCAAGAGTCTGCCCAGACTGGACAACAGGATCCTGGGGGATCGATTGCCCCACTTTGCCAAGTTAAGGTTGGACACTGTCCCCAAATTCCTACCCCATAGGAAACTCTGTCAAATCTTCTGGGTTTGGCAACTGATGATAGGTCCTCCTCTGGGACTTCTGTCCCCTCAACGACCATGGAGAAACCTAGGACTGCCTAGGTAAGTGGAAAGATGTCTCACTTCTTACTTATCCTTCTCAGAACTGATGGCACTTGATGACTAGGGTACTTATAAAGTGATAGAGCACTGACTACAAACAGTTTTCCAAAGTTCTTAAATTTCTATGGATTTTCTTGGTCCCTGCTTTTAGAGACAGGTCAGCATTAGAGAGGGTAGGGAAGCCTGCAGGCATGTTCAACTCTGCTCCTCCCTCATTCCTCAGTCTCCCTCCCTCCTCTTTGACTCACTCAACCCCTTCTGTTCAGTAAATTTCCCCTGGTTATAATCTTAAAGGTGTGTTTCATTGGGCTGAAACCAGGCCCTAGGAAAATGTTAATACCTCTTAACCCAAAGCAATAGCCTTTTGCTATGAAACCAAGATGTAAATCTGTTCCAGCTATCTTACCTGTATGTTCTTGAGAAAGAGTCCTGCTACTATATCAAGGAATCTGACATGGTGGATCAGTCCCTAGACAGGTCCACCCTTCCTGCCAAACTTGTTCAATGCCAACCCACAGGGGCCCTCCTGATATGCCAGCCCCTGCATGAGTTATGAGGTGAGTATTGGGAACTGACAGGTTGATTTCACCCACATGGTCATTTTAAACTCTGTGGTGATATTTTAATTGTGCTGAAATGTGACTTTATTTGTACATTAATAAATAAAGTTTGCCTGGAGATCAGAGGTCACATAATGAGGTCACAAAGCAAGGTCACATAACCATAAACAGAAGTCAGGCGTTGGTAGCACACGCCCTTAATCCCACTCACTTAGCAGGCAGAATCTCTGTGTGTTCAAGGACACACCCAAGCATGGTGATAGGAGCCTTTAATCCCATTAAGAACCATAGAGACCTGGAAGTCTGTCTAGACAGGAAGTGACGAAGAAGTCATGTGGCTGGGCTTAGAGCCAATGAGAAGGAGGAACAGAAAGGCAATAAAAACAGGGGTTAGGAGCCCTTTTTGCCCAGAGTCAGCGCGGTTTCCTGCTTCAACAGTGCTTGAACAGAATCTGGCAATCCACCCCTCCGACCCCAACTGGCTCCTCAGGGCCAGAACTCTTGCAACCTCCTCACTCCAGCATTGGCACCGGGCCTCTCCCTGCTGCTGCCATGACCACCTTGTCTCCCTCACAAGTGGGCCAGAACTACCACCAGGACTCAGAGGCTGCCATCAACCGCCAGATCAACCTGGAACTGTATGCCTCCTACGTCTATCTGTCTATGTCTTGCTACTTCGACTGGGATGATGTCGCTCTCAGCAACTTTGCCAAATACTTTCTCCACCAATCTCACGAGGAGAGGGAGCACGCTGAGAGACTGATGAAGCTACAGAACCAACGAGGTGGCCGAATCTTCCTGCAGGATATCAAGAAACCAGACCGGGATGCCTGGGAGAACGGGCTGAATGCGATGGGGTGTGCACTGCACTTGGAGAAGAGTGTGAGTCAGTCACTCCTGGAACTGCACAAACTGGCTGCTGACAAAAATGACTCCCACTTGTGTGACTTCATTGAGACCCATTACCTGAGTGAGCAGGCGAAATCCATCAAAGAACTGGGTGGCCACGTGACCAACCTCCGCAAGATGGGAGCCCCTGAAGCTGGCCTGGCAGAATATCTCTTTGACAAGCTCATCCTGGGACACAGTGATAAGAACTAAGCTGACTTCCCCAAAGCCACAAGTGACTTTACTGGTTACTGAGGCCGTGCATGCATGTCAGCCTGCCTTTCCTTTTGTATAATTCCTTCGAAAACATCCGCTTAAGTTATTTAATTTGTACCATTTCTTCAAATAAAGAATTTTGGAATAAAAAAAAATTACAGGTTAGATGGGAAAAGCTCTCTCTGGGGAAGTGACAGTGGCCAGTGGTAACATTAGGTAGTGGTGGTGGTAAGATAAGGTAGTCGTGGCTCTTTGCTAGTTCTCTGATCTCTTTGGCTATTAAGTCTGTATTTGGCTCTGTGTTTCTTATTTAATGAGACTGTTTAGAAATTCATCTACAAAGCTCTATAATTTTTAATTCTTATTGACACCTTTACGAGATGGTTGTACTCCCCACCTCCAGGAAAACAGCAGAGGTGATGGATCAGGCATTCCCCAACACAGCATCCCCTGATTTGACACGCCATTTTCCCAAGCTCCTGGATCATCAGTGCTGGTACCACCTCTCCAGACTTCATAGGCTATCTACTCTTACTTCTGGCTCATTCACCCATGCCTCTTCTGTCCAACCAGGACACATCTCCATTTCATCCATAGGGCTATTGTTAATAATCTATTTCTTTCTCCTAGCAACTTGCCTTCTCTGCCTCCTCAAGAAACAGGTGCCTGAGGTCTCCAGGGTGGCAGTTAAACAAATCCTTCTTCCGCCACACATCCTGTTGAGTGGGACCCCACCTACTCCTGACTCCCCTCCCCACATCATCCCATGTCTGCAGGATGTAGCCAGACTTGATCTGGTGCCCATATACCCAAGGAATCTGGCATGTTTAGGTGGAAGCCCCATCTTGGTCCCACCTCTCTCTGTCCCCAGATCCTGCCCCTGAGAAAGCCCACCCAGCAGCAGCTCAACCTCTAGAGGGTACTTAAGGTCTGGCCCACAGACTTCCCCTTGTGGTTCCCCTCATGACTTCTCTTGTTTCCTGGGACCACCCAGGAATGTTTTCCTCAGATTAACCCTGGACTTATTAATTTGGCTTGATAGGACTTAGTACATCAGTGGAAAGGCTTAATATCAGGGGACAGAAACTTCTCATCCATGCCCTATGCCCAGACTCTGAGTTGAGGGACGAACTAGTCACCCATCATCCTTGTCCTCACAGCAGCTGGAGGAAGATCATCATACTGACTGGAACACAATTCATGGGTGTGGTGAGCTCTATGGACAGAGTTGCAGCATTTATGGGAGACAATCCCAATCATAATCCTGGGAGGGAGGTCCCACCCAAGCCTTAGATTATAAATTGGAGTTCGCCAATTTACAGACATTGAGAGAGTGGGACAAGGTAGGAACCAAACCATGTGCTGGGAGGTATAGAAGCAAGAGGAGGCTGAGGAAAATGTGTCATGCAATTCGGGAGTGTCTCGGAAGAAAAGGGAGTTGGAGAATCCAGGACCAAAAAGTGATGATCCCAACTGCAGTGGTATTTAGAACCTAATCCCAGATATCGTGGTGACTATTCGTGAATATCAAAGTTCAGGCCTGGGCCATGGAATGTTCTCCTAGTGTGCTCAAAGCCCCAGATGAGGTCCTCAGCCATGAACCAGGGATGGTGGAGCATGACTGTAGTCTCAGCACTCAAGACGGAGAGGCAGGAGGACCAGAGTTCAAGGCCATCCTTGGATATGTCCCAGCTGCCTGAGACCCTGTGTCCCTCTGCCTTCTCCCTTTAAAAACTGAACCTGGGATGATGGCTCAGCAGGTAACATGCCTCCTGTGCAACCATGGAGGACCAAACTCCACCCAGAACCCATGTGCAATGCCATGTGGTGTGGTAGCCTGCCTGGAATCCCAGCACATGGGATGTGGAGACAGGCCATCCCTAGAGCAAACTGACTAGCCAGACTAAACAAAAGAGTGATTTTTGTGTTTCTGTGCCCACAGCATAAGTTAAGGTTGCTTGCATTAACATGCATGGGTGGATATTGCTGATTTGAGCAATTGCAATTACCAATGGCTACACTGCTGAGGAATGCAACTCCTCTCCTTTCCCCTCTCCAGCAGCCATTAACTCCTCTGGGAGAGGTGGGGCCTCACACATGCCTCCCTCACCCAGAATGAAATGCTAATGGGCCCAGTCTTGAGCAGGAAGATCCTGCTGCTGAGAATTTATGGAAGCAGCAGCCATGTTATGTCCAGAAGGCAGAATTTCATAGCTCCCATCCCCTTCCCATCCTCTTTATAGTACATACACTTCCAGTGCTTTGGGGAAACAAAATATCTCATCTGCAATACAACGTGGTCTAGAGTCACACCCTGATATAGCTATTAATTCAATCAATATTAAATGCCTTGGATATGCTCAAAACAAGGATAAATTAAAAGAATAAGACTCCCAATGAGTTGCCATAAATAGTTCTTTCAAACATGGAGGCAAATACTGCATGGATCTAGAACAGGGAGACAAGTTTTCCTTCTTAAATGTAAAACATGTCTTGTGAGTCCCTCACTACATTCTGCACAGGCTATGGCTCTAGTGTAGCATGAATCTTAAAGGTACCTATTAATAAAGTCAAATCTGAGGCCAGTTATTGGGGTCAATGCAGGAAGATCAGAGAAGCAGAACAAGCCATAGCTACCTCACCTCCCCAGTTCCTCAGCTGATCCTGTTTCCTCACACTGGAAGCCTTGAGTCCTTATCCAAATGAATCTCAACTGAACTGCTTCTTGAAAGCCTGGATGCTTAACCAGCTAAAAGCTTCTAGTTTTTGGTCTTCAAGCCATATATACTTTTCTGCTTTCTGCCATCACTCCCTGGGATTAAAGGCTCACTTTCTGGGATTAAAGGTGTGGGTCACCATGCTTGGCTGTACCCTTGAACACACAGAGATCCAGGTAGATCTCTGCCTCTGGAATGCTAGGATTAAAGGCGTGTGCTACCACTGCCTATCCTCTATGTTAATATTGTGGAAGTTCTGTTCTGACCCCAGATAAGTTTATTAGCATGCACAATATTTTGGGGAACACAATACCACATTTCCCCTTCTTTTGTCTAAAATTTAAAAAAAGCTTATAACTAATACAAGAAAAACTATATACAATAAGTATATACAATATATATAGTCAAGAATTACATTAATGGTGTCCAGTAACATTTGATAAACTCATACAAAATTTTTCATTATTTATCCTATTTAAAACAAGTAGTTCCTTTTAAAAAGTAGATTAAAAAATTTACCTTTTCATCTTATATTCATATTCCCCTTTTTTCTTTTCATAAAACTTTCAATAATCTACCTTTTTTTCATTTTTATATCTTTCCCTTTTTCTTTTTAGTGTAGATTCAATGATCTACCCATTTATTCTATTATCTTTATTTTATATTTTTTCTCAGAGTAGATTCAATGATCTACCTCATATCTAAATTCTCTTTTTTATTTCCTTATCTTTTTTCTCAGAGTAGATTCAATCATCTACCTCATATCTATATTCTCCTTTTTCTTTTTTAAACAAAAACTCTGAATCTAATCTCCTAGTTCAGCTTTTTTCCTGACCATTAACAATTAACAACTTGTAACCAACCATCATAAACAATGACAATATCCATTAACTCATTAAATGACCAAAAAACCTCCCATCCCACCTCTTGGGAATGTGGGCGTAGTTTTCCTAAAATTACTTCCTGCTTTCTGGGGGAGCAAAGACATCTTTAGGGAATCCTGAAAAGAACATTTTTGGGTTAATTGTCAAGTCCTGTGTCATTTTCCAGTCACGGCATAATAAGAAAGTGCAGGGCTTGTTTCAAGTCCTTGTTCAAGTAGTCCGTCAGGCTGGATCAGCTCAACTAGCCATCCCAAAATTGCCCTGAGTAGTTTGTAGGCCAATGTCGATCTTTTGATGCTGTTAAGCAGCTTAATGGGTTTACCATAGTCCATGTGGAATCATCTTTGTGGGGTCCTGTCATCCTTTTGAAGATTTCAAAGTTGCTGTTAGGCGGGGTCATGATTCCCTTTAAATTTTTTTTTTTTTGTTGTGCCTCCTCTGTGGTTTGGAGCAATCACAGTCTGATAAATGTCTGTCTCTCAGAACCATGAATGTTCTTCCCTAGAAGAGAATATCTTCACAGCAATGTCTTCCCACCATTTGTTTTGCCAAACTTTTCCAAACTGCCCTTTGCTGATGCTTTTTTGTAATACGATGGTCCAGGCAATTCTTCTCTGAACAAGCAGCAGTAAACCCTTGGTCCCAGGTAGGAGCATCACTGCAGTCACCAACCAGATAAGAATATGCCAGCAAGTGGGAGCAGCAACCACTACCTTCATGGTCTCAATGCCACTGTTTTTGCCTGGGCCCTGGCTGCAGCTTCTCCTCAGCAAGCCTCCCAGGCTGGCCTCAAACTCGGGATCTTCCTGCCTCTCCCTCATTCATTTAGCAAATCCTGCCAGCCAGTGAGTGCCACCACAACTGGCTGAGTGTAGCTTGGGCCTGAGCTGGGGCCCACAAGGCCACAGGCAACAGCTTTTTCATGAATTTGTACCAAGAACGTGGGGCGCCAGAGTAGCATGAATCTTAAAGGTACCTATTAATAAAATCAAATCTGAGGCCAGTTATTGGGGTGAATCCTGGAAGATCAGAGAAGCAGAAAAAGCCACAGCTACCTCACCTAGCCAATTCCTCAGCTGATTCTATTACCTCAGACTAAAAGCCTTGAGTCCTTATCCAAATGAATCTCAGCTGAACTGCTTCTTGAATGCCTGAATGCTTAACCAGCTAAAAGCTTCTAGTTTTTGGTCTTCATGCCTTATATACCTTTCTACTTTCTGCTATCACTCCCTAGGATTAAAGGCTCACTTTCTGGGATTAAAGGCGTGGGTCACCATGCTTGGCTGTATCCTTGAACACAGAGATCCAGGTAGATCTCTGTCTCTGGAATGATAGGATTGAAGGTGTGTGCTACCACTGCCTATCCTCTATGTTTAATACTGTGGCAGTTCTGTTCTGACCCCAGATAAGTTTATTAGCGTGCACAGTATTTCGGGGAACACAATACCACCAGACTTGAGTGACATCACTAGAGGGAACCTGAAAGACCAGAGTGGGAACAACAAGGGCTGCCCCAGAATTGTCCAGATTTAGCCAGTGTTATTCTGATAGGTCCAGGTTCATTCTGAACAAAACACAGCTTACATGCATCTGAACCTCAAGTCCCAGGGATCTGGTGCCCTCTTCTGGCTTTTTAGGGCACTGATGCATGTGGCGAGGTGTGTGGAGGGAAAATATCCACATGCATGAAACAAAATGGAAAAACAAAAACAAAATGCTGTAGTTTTTGGAGCTGAACATAAAGAATTTTAAAATAAAAATAAAATATCTTAATATAAATATTTAAAAATAAAACATGCTGTTTCTAGTGCCCTTTAAACTGCCTCAAATAATAGCAAAGATAGAGTGATAAGAGAAAAAGAAAGAAAGTGACAGCATCAGAATGCTAGAACAACACACGGGGATCTGGCTGTCACTGTAGCAATGTCTTCCTGTATACATGAAGTGTGTAGAGAAGGGAGTAAGCAATGGCTGTGTGCAGGTGGGGATGTAGGCACATTCTATGTGCAGGTGAGGAGTAGGCACATGCTATGTGCAGGTGAGGATGTAGGTGCTGGTTAAGCTTAGGTGAAGGATCTAGACTGTATCAACAATGTCATGTTGGTTTTGCAAATATATAAACAATTCCCCTAGACACCATACGAGAGTAAACACACACAAGCTGTGCACTGAAGTTATTTCATGGCTATTTGTAGTTTTTTACAGTGGGCTTAGTTTTGCTGACACAAGCTCCTCTGTCTCAGAGTTAGTTGATATGCATGGAGCTACTTTAAGAAAGTTAAGAGTTAGCACAGTCACTAATGTGTCTTGAGTACTTCATGGTCAGCTACAGGCCTGGAAACATTCTCTCAAGGGTTAACAAAGACTGACACCTGAGTTGAGAATTTACCTTTTTTTTTTTAGATTTATTTATTTATTATGCACAGTGTTCTGCCTACATATATGCAGACCAGAAGAGGGCACCAGATCTCATTAGGAATGGTTGTGAGCCACCGTGTGGTTGCTGGGAATTGAACTCAGGACCTCTGGAAGAGCATCCAGTGCTCTGAACCACTGAGCCATCTCTCCAGCCCGAGAACTTACTTTTTATGCAGTGTAAAAGGGTCTGCTCTAAGAAAATATTTCCTGAAAGGTCACATGCTGTAGGATGTCCTGTATGTTGTGAATATATGTTGCTGTGATTGATTGATAGATAAAACACTGATTGTACAGTAGCCAGGCAGGAAGGAGAGGCGGGACTAACAGAAAGAAAAGTTGGGAGAAGAGTAATGCGGAGTGGAGGAGACGCTGCCAGCCGCCACAATGAGGAGCAAGATGTAAAGTGCTGGTAAGCCACAGGACATAGTATAGATTAGTAGAAATGGGTAAATTTAAGATAAAAGAAGTAGATAACAAAAAGCCTACCACGGCCATACAGTTTGTAAGCAATATAAGTCTCCGTGTGTTTCCTTGGTTGGGTCTGAGTGGCTGTAGAACTGGCAGGTGAGAGAGATTTGTCCTGACTGTGGGCCAGGCAGGACTAGAGAAAACTTCAGTTACAGTCACGCGTTTCATGACAAGTTTCTGAGTTGAGAAGTCTCACTCTGTCCACTCAGAATCTTGTTCTAACCATAAATCCTGAAAAACCCAACCTGCCCCACACAGTGGCTGTTCTTAACTGTCTGGGTGCTGAGCCCACACAAGGCCTGGGAGGTCACACACGTACCAATTTACCCAAGATCTACTGTCTCCTTATATATTAGCTGTATGACTATCCAACCTTGGTGGAGATGAAATTAATTCCGATGAAACTTAATGTGAATTACTTCATAGGTGAAGAGCTGATGTACAGAGATGTGTGTGACACTCAATGCTAGATCACTGTCACCAGCATCTGCTGCCTTGGCTAACAGAATAATGGAAGCTTTCCATAAAACAGTGAGCACATTAGTCAGCATTAAGCCTCTTAGGAAACAGTCTCCATGTTGCTTCTGTTTCTGATATAAGCCTGCTTGTCTGAGGGGGAAACCGAGGAAGTGTGACCTTTCCCATAACTACTTCTATAGTGAGAAAGAGACAGAGTGAGCTGAGGTGGAGGCACACAGCGGTTAGACTCCACAGTCTTTAATGTACTGGGTGACATCTTTTTGACAGTGTCTTATCCAAGCCGACCTGTGGAGGAAAATGAGACAGGGGGAAATGGTTAGAACTGTGTCCTCTGTCACACACATTCTCAAAACTATGAGGGGAAATAGTATAACAGTGACACTCATGGAGACTGTGTTCTGGGCCAAGATCTAGTGTGAAACCCAGGCTATAGCTCCACCCAGAACTTACAACTGACTGGTGGAGCTGTGTCTACAAGGCCGTTTGATCCTCTCCAAACCCTGGGCAGAACACAGGATGCTCAATGTCAATGTGACATCACGTGCACAAAACAGTTAACTGATGATACAAATAGTCTGGGGGCCTGAGAAGGAAGCAGTCATGTGTGGGAATTCTCACAATCTGGAGAAATTCTCTAAACCTAATGATGGAGTGAAAGGCCCCAGCTGTACCCACAGTGCTCAGAATAACACTTGGGTCTTAGAAAGACTCACCACACATATCAACAGAACCAGCATTTCCCCCTTCCAGAGTTCCAACATACCATACTTTCATGCCTTCTGGACTTTTCACAATTATCTTTGCACATTGTATGGCTTGAGTGATGTCATCCTGGAGCAAAGCTGAAAGACAGGGGTGAGGAAGGACAAGGACTGTTACAAAGCCATTTTCAGTTCAGATCCAGCCAGCTTTCTTCTGTGACGCTGAGCAGTGCATGCAGGAAATTATTTTTGCAAGTGTTCCTGCATCTGTGATTATTGGAGACAGCCTCTCTTGATTCTATGCAGGTGACAAGGTGTAAGTCATTTTATTTCTCATTTATAAAGTCCCTGGGGGGTTGGGATATACTTGAGTGTAGAGTGTTCTTAGGATTCCAGCACAGATTAAAAAGTAAAGAACGCATTGAAGTCATGAGGCTGTGGGACTGTCAGCTACCATGAGGGAAGTTGCTCTTTGTTGTCACACTGGGAAATAGAACATTCTTGGACTGTCACCTGGGTCTACCAGTGGAATTTATCCTAAAGAAGTCAGGAGCTACACAGATGGCTCAGTGGCTAAGAGCACTGGATGCTCTTCCAGAGGACTTGATTCCCAGCACGAACATGGCAGCACTTACCTATCGGTATCTCCAGTTACAAGATCAAGCCCTCTTCTGAATCAACAGATACTAGTCATACAAGTCCAATATGCAGGCAAAACACCCATACACAGAAAGATAAATGAATACTTGAAAGAAAACAATGCACAAGCCTTGTAGGAATAAAGGTCTTCCTAGCAGTTTATAATCAGTAAAATGGAAGCAGCCAGGTGCTTTAAGACTCAAGAATGGTATTTTTGACATACAGAGTATTGCTACTGCAATTATATTCATTCTTTAAAATGATAATTCAGGTCATTATTTGTTGCTATGAATGTTTTTTGAATAATAACTATATCATGAATCTGTGTAAGTATAAGTTAATTTGTGTAAAAATGTAAAATCTGTATATGTTGTAATGTGAGTACATATGTGAATGATATAACTTTACATGGACCTACAGCATAGATTCACAGTCTAGAAGAGTATATTTCAAAGGTTCCCAGTTACATCAACTCTCTGAGCACTGAAATTGGGAGTGATGTTCCTTTTTGCTTGTAGTTTCTAATACCTTTCAATGACTGTAGAAGGGTGTACAAAACACTTTTAAAGATAGGCTAAGTAAGCTGCAAAGAATTTTCCACAATCTTTTTCTCTGGAAAATTTTAACCAAATTTAACAAATTAGGAATCAGTAGTTCACTGTTTGGAGGGCTTGACTAAAATGTAGCAAGTCTTGGGCTCAATTACTACCCTGGAAAAATAGAACAACATTGATCAATTTAATGCACGCATTAAAAATTATATATTACTCCCATCACGGCATGTGTTCAAGTCCTACCATCCCAGGCTTCAATCCTGATATGAACCTTGTCTGTTTCTTGTTAAAAATAAGTTTCATCTTAAGTACATAAATCTATATTATTTTGTTAGATGAGATAACATCTGTGGAATATTACTTTACACTGTGTGAATATGTGTCACTATGATTGGTTTAATAAAAAAGCTGACTGGCCAATAGCTAGACAGGATAAAGGTTAGGTGGGAGAACCAGACGAAGGATGCTGGGAAGAAGAAGGGCAGAGTCAGAGGAGTTGCCAGCCAGACACAGAGAGGAAACAGGAGGTGCAAGATGAAAGAGAGGTACTGCCACATGGCAGAATCTAGACTTATGGAAAGAGTTGATTTAAGTTGTAAGAGTTAACTGGTAACAAGCCTGAGCTACTTACTGACTGAGCATTTATAATTAGTATTAAGTCTCTGTGCATTTATTGTGGAGCTGGTGGTCCCAACAGAAGCTATGCCTACAAATGTCATCTAAGAATTAGATTTATCGAACATATATACTAAAGAGTTTACAAACAAAATTTTTTTCAAGATTTATTTATTTATTATGTATACAGCATGTATGACCAGAAGAGGGCACCAGACCTTATTACAGATGATTGTGAGCCACCATGTGGTTGCTGGGAATTGAACTCAGGACCTCTGGAAGAGTAGTCAGTGTTCTTAACCTCTAAGCCAGGTACATGCCTTTAATCCCAGCACTTGGGAGGCAGAGCCAGGCAGATCTCTGTGAGTTCAAGGCCAGCCTGGGCTACAGAGTGAGTTCTAGGACAGCTGGGGCTACACAGAGAAACCTGGTCTTGAAAAAAAAAAGAAAGAAACAAAATTTAATACTAGTAATTCACTCTAAAATCTCTCAACACATACAGTACATCAATACATACACATAGAAGTCAGTTGGACAAAATGCTAGTGACTTAGTGGTACCCTGTCATGTGGTGTTTATTATAGTAATATCTTCATTTGTATATGTTAGAAATATTTATGATAAAATTCATTCAGGTAAAAATATCTCTACAACAGTATTCCTAACAATGCCTATTTAAATGGTTAGAATGGAAATCTTCAGGACAAATCACAATAAGGCCATATATAATTAGCTAGTAGATTATTCCAGAAACTTTCTTTCTTTTTTTTGTCATATTTATTTATTAATTTTTTGCTTATTTGAGACAAAGTTTCTATGGGTATCCCTGACTGTCCTGGGATCTTGCTATGTAGGCCAGGCTATGGTGATATTTTATTTGTACTGAAATGTGATTTTATTTGTATATTAATAAATAAAGTTGCCTGGGGGTCAGAGCTAATAGCAAGCCATAGCAGAAGTTGGGCGGTGGTGGCGCACGCCTTTAATCCCAGCTCTTGGGAGGCAGAGCTAGGCGGATCTCTGTGTGTTCAAGGATACAGCCAGCATGAAGACCCACGCCTTTAATCTCAATACCAACCATAGAAGACCTGGAGGTCTGTATAGACAGGCAGTAATGAGGAGGTCATGTGGTTGGGTTTACAACCAATGAGAAGGCAGAATAGAAAGTCTATAAAACAAACAAACAGACAGGAAGTAGCTCTCTTGCTGAGGACGACAGCAGCGACAGTGAAGGGTAAGGTTTTTAGCTCTTAGCTATCGCTCTGACCTCTTGGGCTTTCATCTTTGCATTGGCTCTGTGTTTCTTATTTAACAAGACGGTTCCATCTACACCAGGCTGCTCTTGAACTTGGAGAGCTGCCTGCCTCTGTCTCTGGAGTGCTGGGATTAAAAGTGTGTATCATCACTGCCTAGTCAAAGATCTCTTTATTTTCATTATATGTATATGACTGTTTGCCTGCGTGTGTGTCTGGTCATTACATGCATACCTGGAACCCACAGAGGCTAGGAAAGGATGCAAGATTCTCTGGAACTAGAGTTATAGATGATTATAAGTGGCCATGTGGCTGCTGGGAACTGAAACCAGGGCCTCTGCAAGAGTGTCATGTGCTCTTAACTACTGAGCCATCTCTCCACTGGAACTGGCTTACAGATTAGTCTATCCTGATTGGCCAGTGAGCCCCATGGATCTGCCTGTCTCAGACTCCCCAGTGCTGGACCTACAAATGCATGTCACCAAACTCAGATTTTATGTGGGTGCTGAGGGTCAAACCCTTAGGAGACTCTTCTGTCTGAGATACCTGGCCAGCCTCTGGCCTTATGTTCCTTAAGCCTCAAAGCAGCCTCCTTGGTCTTCTTGTAACCTTCAACCATGTCTCCAACCACCTAAGGCAGTTCAGGGACTTCTTCAATACAATGACCTTTAGACCTCACCCAAGGTGAGCAGACTGAGGCAGTCAGCCAAGGCAGAGCAGAGGGCATTTCGCTTTGAGGTGATGTTCATTGTGGTGCAAAAGGCCAAGGTTTTGGTTGGTGAAAATGTAGGAACTCTCAACACATATTTCTAAAGACATCCTGGCCAGAAAGGTGGATCCCACCAACTCTGGGAGTTTGGTCTATGCCTCTGCCAGTACCCTACAAGATCTGATAACTGGTAATTCCCGACAACATAGGTCTGCCTGTTGTTTTTGCACAAGTTGATGTGAGCAGAGTTCACACTATCTGGTCCGATGGGAGCTGGCAAGGGCACATCGAGAATCTGACGTCTGTGGTGGTTTGAAAGAAAATGGCCCCCAAAGGGAGTTTATTAGGAGGTATTGCCTTGTTGGAGGAAGTGTGTCACTGTGGGGGCAGGCTTTGAGGTCTCTTTTTCTGAAGTGTCCCTCAGTGTGACAGCCAGTCAACTTCCTGTTGTCTGCAAGATGTAGGACTCTCAGCTCCAGCACTGTGTCTGCCTGCACGCCGCCATGCTCCCTGTCATGATGAGAGTGGACTGAACCTCTGAAACTGTAAGCAATCCACCCCCAATTACATGTTTCCTTTCTAAGAGTTGCCGTGGTCATGGTGTGTCTTCATAATGATAGCAACCCTAACTGAGACAACGTCATATCCAATTAGGGGAACCTGTATCATCTACCATGAAGACAGTGGTATTTACAAGACCCTCAGAAGCATCCCTGATATTACTGTTCAAGGTGTGCAAGCTGGATATTTGAAAGCTGCTCCTGGTGGGCACGTGGGAGGTTTGGACATTTGTAACCAAAGTTTCTGGTAAGTTGTTGGCACTTAAGAGTAAGGCTGCTTCCCCCAAGAGTAAGCATAATTTTCCCAGAAGTGTAAAACATTTCAGAGGGCCCCTGTCTTAGTTAAGGTACTATTGTTGTGAAGAGACACCATGATGATGGCCACAGTTATAAAGAAAACATTTAATTGAGGGGGGTCACAGTTTCAGAGGTTCAGTCCATTATTATGGCAGGCAGACATGATACCTGAGGAGTACCTGAGAGTTCTACATCTTGGAGGCAACAGGAAATAGACTTGAGACACTCACTGGACAGTATCCTGAGTATAGGATTTCTCAAAGCCCAAGCCCACAGTGACACAATTCCTCTAACAAGGCCATACCACCTCCAACAAAGTCACACCACCTAGTAGTGACACTCCTTATGAGATTATGGAGGCCAATTGAATTCAAACTACCACAACCTCATTTCAGCAGCAACTAGGGGGAAATAGGATCCCTCTGTCCTGTATAGGAAGTTCAGAAAGTTTGAAGTTTTTCTCTCTAAAGGTCCATACCATGGTCAGAGAAATGAAGACACATCCCATTCACCCCAGGCTCTCAGAACTCCAAGTTCTGAATGAGTGAGTCCTCCCATCTTTTCTCACCCACTGTGGGCTATTGAGTCTGAAGCAACTGGAAAACCTAGTGACTCGGCCGGGCGGTGGTGGCGCACGCCTTTAATCCCAGCACTCGGGAGGCAGAGCCAGGCGGATCTCTGTGAGTTTGAGGCCAGCCTGGGCTACCAAGTGAGTCCCAGGAAAGGCGCAAAGCTACACAGAGAAACCCTGTCTCGAAAAAAAACAAAACAACAAAAAAAAAAAAACAAAAACCTAGTGACTCTCCAAGAGCACCTCAGGTCCTATTGCCTTAGCCTGGGAAGATGTCCCCTCCCATGCCCTTACTTCAGTATCTCTGATGAAAAAGATGAACGCTGATGTTTTTAATCAGACTAGTCAAACACGCAGGAATCATGAAAGCTTATTGACCCCAGCTTCCTCTCTGTTCACTCATTGCTTCCTTGTACCTGTTCTGCAGAGAGTGATTATCCGGAGGGGTCAAGAACAAGAGGCTTACAGTTGGCCAGGCTGATTCCCTTGTAGTCATCCATTCCATGGATTTTCAGAGTTCTGGCAAACTCACAGCATTCATAGACCTTGGCCTGGACAGTGACAGAAAGCAGGAAGAGCCCCAGAGTGAGGAGAGTCTTCATGTTTACCTAGTTCTGGATCAGAAGCAGGCTGACTAGAGAAAGCAAGCCTGATATTTAAGCATCCTCCAAGTTCCTTCTTTCTCTGGCATCTGTGGCCTCCAATCTTTGAGCTGTGTGTAAAGGAAGAAGTTCCTGTTGTTCTGATTTCTGCATTTGTCATTCTTTTTCCACAAGTTTGATGAGAGATGTTCTAGGGGTTCAGCAATAAGTGAACAGTACTTATTTTAAAGTGCTTAAATTTGTGGCTTGTTAAGAATGGGGATATGGGGATGTAGCTGTTTCTGAAAGAGTATTTTTCTCCCATTTAATAATGAGGTTTAATGACCAAAAGAAAAAAACACAACTAATATTTACAGGAACTACTTTTCACCAACATTCCTTCATATCAAATTGTTCTGTGTGCATCCACCATTTTACATTGATATTTGTTGTTGTTTTTCGAGACAGGGTTTCTCTGTGTAGCTTTGTGCCTGTCCTGGATCTTGCTCCATAGCCCAGGCTGGCCTCAAACTCACAAAGATCCCCCTGGCTCTGCCTCCCAAGTGCTGGGATTAAAGGGGTGTGCCACCACTACCCGGCTTTGCTTTGCTTTGCTTTTTAATTGAATCACTTCATGTGTGTTTCCCCAAACGGACCTGCTGCATGTCCTTGTTCTCTAAAAGGCTGGGTCCCATGGTGTCACATTGCTTAGCCAGTGTCCTCTAGAGTGTTTTCATTGTTCCTGTTCTATTTGTACTTTTGTTATCGCCGAGACTCCTGTGGGCATCATTCCTAGCTCCTTTACACCGTGCCTTGCCTCTCCTCTCCATGTTAAGACATAAAGGGTCACCATAGAGCAATAGGACTTCAAAACTAAAACTGAACCAAACACATAAATCTAACTACGTGCAACCTTTAAAAGTGATCATCTCAGGAGGCCGGGAGTATTTTTCAAATGAAGTTTTCATTTGGTGATACAGAGGAGACAATAAAAGGAATGCTTTTCTATGTTTAATTATTATTTTTATTTTTATGAGTACAGGCATTTTTGCTTGCATGTATGTTTCTGTACACCATGTGTGCCTGATCTTATGGAGGCCAGGAAAGGGTTTGAGATCCCTGGAGTGGAGTTCCAGTTGTGAGCTACCACGAGGTGCTGGGAAGCTGTGTCCTCTGGAAGAGCAGCCAGTGCTCTGAACTGTCTGGTCATCTCTTTAGGCTCTCCGTGGTGTCTTAAGACCAGGATTTACTCTGAAGCACAGGCTACCAGAAGCCATTCCTGGCAGTGGGCTGGTCCCAGCAGAGGATGTAAGGAGTCAGCGGGGGAAGGAATGAGCCAGATATGATGGTCAAGAGAATCTTACAGCCTGACCCATTAGCAGCTAGAGTGCTATTTTATTCATACAAAATTTAGTAAGCAGGGATAGATTCATGTTGTTCCAAAACATAGATCATATCAGTTTTGTTTTTGGACATGTGTTTCACTTCCTCTTGCTCATATTTTAGTCATCATTAATAAACTATGACAGAGCAGAGTTATCATTTTCAATCATTTTTCCTCATTTTGACATCATTGATGGACAGAGGTATCATTTTTACTCATTAACCCATAACCCAAGTTTTAAGAATCTAGAGGCATATGACAGCCTGTGCTCAGGTAGCTTTGGTTGCTTCAAGGACACTAGACCAAAACAAAATATTCAAGCCACCCTGGGCTCATTGCATGTCCCAAACAGTGTATTATTGACTCTTAAAGGTCAGAGTGCCCAAGAAAACACCTCAAGTCAGTAACCTGCGGTTATTATTCAAATTCTGGCATAATACAAGGTTTATATTTTATATTTTTATAGAATGTGTTTATATGTCTAATCCTGGCATTCTGTTGTTCTTTGGTCATAAGAACACAGTGACTTTGCATGTGCTTATTTTTCTAAGAATGGGAGGTCCTGACATCTCATTCTTTTTTTTCCTCTCTTTTCATTTTTCTTTATTTAGAAATTTTCTACTCACTCTACATAACACCCACAGATTCCCCCCTCCTCCCTCATCCCACTCTCCAGCCCTCCCTCCCAAGCCACTCCACATCTCCACATCCCCCAAATCGAGATCTCCCATGGGGAAACAGCAGAGTTCAGCACACTGAGTCTAGGCAAGTCCAAGCCCCTCCCCACTGCACCAAGGCTGCACAAGGCATCACACCACCAGCACTGGGCTCCCCAAAGCCTGTACATGCACCAGAAACAGATCCTGATCCCCTTGCCTGGGTGCCCCCCAAACAGTTCAAGCCAAATACCCGTCTTCCATTTCAGAGGGCCTAGTCCAGTCCCACAGGGGCTCCACAGCCACTAGTCTACAGTTCATGGGCTTCCACTAGTGTGGCTGGTCATCTCTGCACATCTTTCCCTCATGATCTCGATGTCCCCTGCCTGCAGAATCCCTCCTCTCTCTCATCGATTGGATTCCCAGAGCTCAGCCTGGTGCCTGGCCATGGATCTCTGGATCTGCCTCCATCAGTCACTGGACAAAGGCTCTATGATGACGGTTATGGTATCACTAGACTGGTCACCAGAGTAGACCAGTCCAGGCACCCTCTAGACCCCTGCCAGCACGCCAAGGTGGGGTCATCCTTGTGGATTACTGGGCAACTCCTTGACACCCTGCTTCTTCCTATTCCCATGAAGTCCTCATCTATGATGGTATCTCCCTCCCTGCCCTCCCACTCTGTCCCTGTTCCAGCTCAACCCTCCTATTTCCCTATGTTCTCATGCCCCACTCCTTGCACTATGCCACCCCCCCACACCCAGTCCACTCATGTAGATCTCATCTACTTCTCCTTCACAGGGTCATCCATGTGTCCCTCCTAGAGTCTTTCCCTGCTAGCTAGCCTCTCTGGAGCTGTGGGTTGCAGTCTGGCCATCCCTTCCCTCACATCTAGTATCCCCTTATGGGGGAGTACATACTATGTTTGACCTTCTGAGTCTGGGTTACCTCACTCAGGATGATATTTTCTAGTTCTATCCATTTGCCTGCAAATTTCATGATGTCATTGTTTTTTACTACAAAGTAGTACTCCATTGTGTATATGTGCCACATTTTCTTTATCCATTCTTCAGTTGAGGGGCTTTCCAGGTTGTTTCCAGGTTTTTGCTATTGTGGATAATGCTGCTATGAACAGAGTTGAGCATGTGTCCTTGTGGTAAGATTGAGCATTCCTTGGGTATATGCCCAAGAGTGGTATAGCTAGGTCTTCTTAATTTTCTGAGAAACTGCCATACTAATTTCCAGAATGGCTGTACAAGTTTGTATTCCTACCAACAGTGGAGGAGTGTTCCCCTTGCTTCACATCCTCTCCAACATAAGCTGTCTTCAGTGGTTTTGATCTTAGCCATTCTGACAGGTGTAAGATGGTATCTCAGAGTTGTTTTGATTTGCATTTCCTTGATGACTAAGGATGTTGAGCAATTCCTTAAATGTCTTTCAGCCATTTGAGATTCTTCTATTGAGAATTCTCTGTTAAGCGCTGTAGAACATTTTTTAATTGGATTGTTCAGTATTTTGAAGTCCAGTTTTTTGAGTTCTTTATATATTTTGGAGATCAGCCCTCTGTCAGATGTGGGGTTGGTGAAGATCTTTTCCCATTCTGTAGGCTGTCGTTATGTCTTTGCTCTACAAAAGCGTCTCAGTTTCAGGAGGTCCCATTTATTATTTATCACTCTCAGTGTCTGTGCTACTGGTGTTATATTTCGGAAGTGGTCTCGTGTGCAAATTCATTTCAGACTACTTCCTACTTTCTCTTCTATCAAGTTCAGTGTAACTGGATTTATGTTGAGGTCTTTGATCTACTTGGACTTGAGTTTTGTACATGGTGACAGATATGGATCTATTTGCAATCTTCTGCATGTCGACATCCAGTTATGCCAGCATCATTTGTTGAGGATGCTTTCTTTTTTCCATGGTACTGTTTTGACTTCTTTGTCAAAAATCATATGTTCATAGGTATGTGGATTATTCTGACATCTCATTCTTTTATTATCTTTCTACTTTCTACTTTGCTCATCAATATAAGTCTCTGTATAGGGCAGAGGTAACCTCAGCTATTCTAACTTTATTGTTGTATATGTCATGTAATTGCCTGAGTGTATACTGGAAAGAGGCTTGGAATCTGAACTGTGACCAACTCCTCTAGCCCATCGAATCTTGTTGACCTTCTAAAGTTTACTTTGTTTTGACTATCTTGTTCCTGAGCAAGTACAAGGACAGTTGTTTCAAAAATGTCTCACAGCCTCACAAAGACATCTCTGGTGTCCTTATTTGTGTAGCAACCTCCAAGGCATAAGAAAGACCTTCAAATACATAAGGATATGCCCCTAAAAGTGGGAGTGGTAGTATGTTCAGGCCTTTCCTGGAGAAGCTTAGAGGCAATACTCCTGGGAGAAAGCATAAATGATTCCATCAATCCAATATCCCCAAAATGTACAAATAGTAAAAGTCTCCCAAGTATGCAACAGGTCGAGACAAAAATCAAAGGTGGCATGGCGGCCACCATGTGGCTCATTTGCTGGATCTTTGTCAAACAGCACAGCTGTCCTAACTAGATATGGCTGTGCCATCTAAAAGGACTGGTTTTAGTTCAGCAGTTACTTTGATGATGCTTGCTACCTACCATTTCATGGTTGTGTTCATGCGCTACAATCAATCCTTTTAGGAATCCTGTGAGTGGTTGGTTCAAGATCCGCAGGCACTCTCCAGTTCTATACTGGAGCAAGAGAAAAAGGCCAGTGATGCCAATGTTTAAGCTCATAGTAGAATGACCAGCCCTTCCAGAAGGTGTACCACACCTTCTAATCCTCCCCAAATAGCCACCCTATAGGGAGCAAGTATTCAAATGACAGAAACCTATGTAGGACAGACAGTTCATTCAAATCACCCCAGTGTTTCTAAAGGAGGATGTATTTGCCTAGCTCCTCAGCAGAGACAGCCTCCCCCCAACTTCATCTCTTATGGATCTCACACTTTTCCCCTCCTGATATCCCTCCCCCACTAGTTGCTTTATCCCTCCCCAAAACTCCAGCAGGCACCCCCTGAGAGCACACAGGACACTCTAGCCAGGGATACAGGTAGGCTAATTGCATGGGAATATGTCCAAGTAACATATAAAGGCAGACCTGTAAGAATTACACCTAACTTCTCAGTGGAGACCCTAAAAACCAGAAGGGCCTTGATAGATGTGTTACAGACCCTAAGAGACCACAGACGCCAGCCCAGACCTCTATACCTAGCAAAACTTTCAATAATAATTGATGGAGAAAATAAGATATTCCACGACAAAACCAAATTTAAGCAGTATATGTCTCCAAATCCAGTCCAGCAGAAAGTGGTAGAAGGTAAACTCCGACCAAAAGAAGTTAACCACACCCAGGAAAACACAAAGAATAAATAATTTCAGACTAGGGAAGTCAAAAGAAAGGAAACACAGGCACACATGCACATGTGTGTGTGCAAGTACACATGGGTGTGTCCAAGTACACTGTACATATACAAAAATTGTGAAAGTTAAGAAACTTAGACTTAAAGAAACCCAGGGCCTCATACACTGAAAGAACAGAAACAACATCACCCAAAGTCCTCCCCTCAAGTCACCAAAACTATTGACACCCTCCCTGGGCAGCTTCTAGTTTCTTTCTGGCTTGATAGAAGGGCTTGAGCTCCTGTTAAAGGTGATGTCTCCATGTGCAGTTGGAATCACAGCCCACTCACTCCTCCAAGCTGTTTGTCCTCTTTCTATATCACCTTCATCATGGCACCAAACACCCCAGGAATCTGTCATCTTGGATGGGCATCTTAGGAAGAAGGATATAGCCCTCCAAGTTAATTGTATTTGTTCTCAGTAGTACAGGACTTGAGTTCAAAAGGTCTGTGCATAATTATGTGCTGTGTCCTCACCTCTAGTCTTAGTCAAGGTTTCTATTGCTGTGAAGAGACACCATGACCAGGGCAACTCTTTTTTTTTTTTTTTTTTGGTTTTTCGAGACAGGGTTTCTCTGTGTAGCTTTGCGCCTTTCCTGGAACTCACTTTGGAGACCAGGCTGGCCTCGAACTCACAGAGATCCACCTGCCTCTGCCTCCCGAGTGCTGGGATTAAAGGCGTGTGCCACCACCGCCCAGCTTCAGGGCAACTCTTAAACAGGAAAACATTCAATTGGGGCTGGCTTACAGTTCAGAGGTTCAGTCCATTATCACCATGGTGGGACATTGTGGCATGTAGACTGACATGGTGCATGGAGAAGGAGCTGAGTTTTCTACATCTTGATCCACAGGCAACAGGAAGTAAAGTGCCCCACACTGGGTGTAGCTTGAGCAAAGGAGACCTCAAAGCTTACCCCCACAGTGACACACTTCCTCCAGCAAGGCCACACCTCCTAATATCTCCACTTCCCACAGGCTAAGCATCCAAGCACATGAGTCTTTGGGGCTCTTAGTTTCCACCTTGACTGCAGCCTGCCTCTGTCACCAAAGCAATTACATCATCACTTCCCTTCAGGGGCCTTTCCACTGCCAGCTCTGTGCCATGTGCGCCCCTTGAAAGTGCCCACCAGACACAGATGGCTCTCTTGCCTCTTTTCCTCTCGTCTCTCTTCTTCCTCTTGTCTCTTCCCTGATCTCACTGTCTGTCTGTCTGTCTGTCTGTCTGTCTGTCTGCATCTCTCATGTCCTCACTCTGACTTGGCCTTTCAATCTTTCACACTTTCCCTCCCCCAATAAACCTCTTGTACTTACTCGGTTGCATGTGACATGTTTGCTTTGTGGCATACCTTGACAGGGCCAACAGAAAGGTACCCACTTTGCCTTTCTTTTTTATTTATCATTACAAGAAATATATCATTTCAAACCACCACATGCCCCATTTTCTCATCATGTCTTTGTAATCTGACTTTGGTCCTCATTCAGATCAATCTCCTTGTCAAGACATCTCCCATGATGCCTTGGTTCTAATCCAGTCAGCATGGCTGCTCTTCTTACCTAATGTCTCAGCAGCATTGCACAAAGTGCAACACTTCATACTTCTGGGAACTCTGCTCTGTTGGCTTCTCCACACCTACATCCCATGTCACAGCCAAATCTGATCCCTACTCACTACACATTGGCAAAGTGAGCTGCCCATACTTCTAGAGAGAATTCTAGCTCAGCTTCTCTACCCACCTCTTCCTTCACAGACTGCTTCTTCTTAGTCCTTCTCGTTCATTCTTTGATTTCAATTTCCTATCTCAATGTGAGCATGCCCTGGTATCAACTTACTATCATTTCATACTTACCAATGATTTATTCATTTATAATTTATTTCCCTATCTATTGTTAGACTTATCCATGCTCAATAATAATCTGAACATATTAACTGAAAAACTCCAGAAGTATGTAATTCCTAAAGTTTGGATTTCATGTCTCTAAAAGCATGTGATGAAGTTCTCCACTGTCCTGCTGTGTTCAAACAGCACATAAGTCATCTCTTTATCCAGGGTACCCACACTATATACACTGCCCACTCACTAGTCACATAGAACCAAGTCAGGAATGGTTATACCTTGGCAATAACTAAGTGCTCATGTTGCAATAGTTCTCATATGACTTAGTACAAATTTGTTCGGTTTTATTACTAGCTATTGTTAATCTCTTGTTGTATTAGCTACTTTTCTCTTCTGTGAGTGATGAAACACCACACCCCAAAGCAACTTGTGAAGGAAAGGGATTATTAGCTTACATGTCCTGATCACAGTCCATTGCTAAGGGAAATCAGGTCAAAAACTCAAAGAAGGAAACTGCAGATAAGATCTGAAGCAGAAGCTATGGAGGAGAGCTGCTTACTGATTTGCTCAGATTGCTTTCCTATACACTTCAAGACCACCTGTCCAGCCATGGCACCATGTCCAGGGATGCTGGGTCCCACATCAATCATCAATCAAGAAAATGCCCCACAGGCCAATTTGGTGGAAACATTTTCTCAATCAAGGTTCCCTCTTCTCAGACGACTCTAGCTTTTTTCTTTTTTGTCAAGTTGACAAACAACAACAACAAAACTAACAAAGACAGTCACATTCTTTGATATGTGAATTAAATTGCCCATAAAAATATGGGAGGAAGTCTGACACGTGTTATTTGCTGATCAACACAATAGCTGTTGTTCATCGAATGTACCTTCATAGATAGTGGAATTTATCTCCATAGAGAATTTATCTCCTCTCACCAAAACACAAACTTAAAAAAAGAGTTTTTTCTACACTTTAAAAATATTAAGGGGATGAAGAGATGGCTCAGTGGTTAAGAGCACTGGCTGCACTTCCAGAGGACCCAGGGTCAATTCCCAGCACCCACATGGCAGCTCTTAACTGTCCCTAACTCCAGTTTCAGGGGACCTCACCCCCTCATGCAGGCAAAACACCAATGTGCATAAATAGAAAGAAAGAGTGTTGGAATGAGCTGGAGTTATATCTCATTAATAGAATGCATGCCTGAACATGTGCAAAGCTCCCAATTTGACCCTCAGCATAAGAGAGAGAGAAACAGAGAGAGAAAAAGAAGAGAGAATTGTCCTGAATCTAGTGATATATACTGAGCTCTTGGTTCTCACCTTGGCATAATGTCATCTGCTCCCCATATTATCTGTCAGTTTTCTAACAGCTCTCTTTCAGTCCAACGTAGAGAGTGTTTAGTTATTGGTTTTCATTTTGTTTTATTTTGTTTTAAAGGTTTTGACCTTGATGACTTCTGGGAGGGAGAGTTTGTTACCTTTAAAGGTGGACCACACTCTAGTGGATGGCCTCACACCCATGAGCACATAGGCAACACAAACTGGAATCAGTTGATTCAAACAGCACCCACAAATTAGGACATCAAGAGGAGATCTGGAGGGAAGAGGAGAATATATTAAGTGGTACAGGAATAGGAGATGTGGGAGCCCACAGAGGTTTCCTAATGTGATCTGAGCTTGCTTTATCAAAAAGGGCTGCATAATGGGCTGGACTGACCATGTGCATGGTGACCAGATGTTTGGAAGGGTTTGCACTTGGCTGTGCTAGGAGGAGGTCTTTTGCTCTACCCCTTGGCATTCCTATAAAGAGCCCTTTAGAGGAGACAGAAAGGGACAGTGGATTAGGATCCAGGCCCTCCCAATGCTATCCTGTGTTTCTGTTTGTCTCTCCCCCTCTATATTTCTAACTAAATCTCTTATACCTCACACCTCAAGAGTAAACTGGGGGAAAAGATGGAGGCATGTCTCTCACAAATGGCACCATGAACAGGGACCAAGGACTTCACAAAAGAGTGTCAGGGGGCATCATGGGTATTGGCAGTATAGTAGATATAACAGTTTGTTTACTCAGGCCTCTGGATTTATCTTGAAAAATCATTTCTGTCAGTGTTATTCTGTTTCCTGATGCAAAGGACAACAGGAGTCAGACTATAGCTTGAATTAAACGAAGGTGATATTCAGAGATGAGATGAGGTCTGAAGAATTATGAAGGAAATTGTCTGCATCCTTTTATCTAATTTTCACGGAGCAGGAGTTTCAATTGCACAGACATTGGTTACTAAAAGGCCAGAAAGTGATCTTTACTCTTCATTTGAAAATATACTGGTTTTGGATTTTGCACACCCAAATTCTGTGTTGTTTCCTAGCAACCTAGGCATTACAGGGACCACCAAAATGTCACTTGTGGGTTAGGGTAAAGCCCTTCTGCTTTTTCCCACAAGAAGTCGCCTGACCTAAAAGGCAGGAAACAGCCACATAAGGAGGTCTGTGTCCCAGGGGACTCTACAGTTATAAAGTAGAATGCCATTTTTATGCAGTTTCTCATGTCCAGTTCATTTTAATACTAGCACAAACCGAGAAAGCCGTGTTTCAGAAACAAACTCAAAAAGTGGTCATGTAACTTACTGTGAACCAAGACTGTGAAGACAGAGAACCACTACAAACCAAAACACCGAAGATGCCCTCACAGATCTATGAGGTTCTGAACTGCAGAAGCCAGAGAGCTTGTTCAGGGAGGGAAAGAAGGAGGACAGTGCCTTTGACTCCCAGGGACCGTCTCACTTCCCCATTTTCACCATCACTCAAGTCAGAACAAGCAAGAATACTTCATCTGTGTGAGGGAGTGAACTTGTTCATGGTGAATGGAAATTTCCCCTCCCTATTTTTCTAATTCAAGTTTTTGTCTCTGACCTTCAATTCTTCTTGGTTTGGAAGGCAGTAACAGTCTCTCTGAATTGGTTGATTGTATATAGCCTTAAACACTAAGCAACTAACTTTAAAATCTGTGACCTGTGTATTTGACATCAGAAGCAAGTGAGTAGAACTGGCCATTTCCTTGGTAGTCACAAGTATTAGCATCAAAATGTCTTTTCTCCTTTTTGAGATGTTTATCACAGAAAGGAGTCATATTGTATCCCACAGGAGGTCAGGCAGAACTCAAGTTGCACCAGAAGGTCCTGGCTCACAGCTCAGAATGCTGGATTTTATTTTTCACCCCTTTGCATTATGGCATTATAATTCTGATTTTAACCATCCTGTCTCTCTTTACAGGTGTTTCTTTAACATTTTATGGGAGGATGTGAACACAGGTCCATTTAGTCACATAGGACACTATCAATAGATCAAAGTATCAATTCACCAAAGTCCAATCCAGTGAACCTAGGAGCGTAGTAGGTTTACTTACAGAATGTAAATATGATATTACTTCAAGAGTCAGAGTAACCTAAACAACTAGCTGCTTCACTGAAAATTCCCACCCACCATGAATGACCACATCATGGAAGCTGCATCATGGAGTTTTCCCACTCAGCTAACCTACATTATACTCAATAACCCCCCTAGGATCACTAGCAGTTGAGAAAGGACAGAAGGGAATAATAGCTGGAATCCATGATGAGGGTCCCGGGATTCTCTCTTCCTCTCCCTACTAAGAAATGCTGACAATTGCATTATCATTGCCTGGCTATTTCATACTAGTCTATTCCACTCATGACAAGGTTACCAGGTGAACTATCTACACCCAGATGATGATCATTTTCTGCCTGGAAGAGAAAGCCACACCACAGCAGCTGGAATCTCCACATGCTAGAATGCACTCTGCCACTGAGCTACACTCCAGTCCTGCAGTTGGACCTTGAGTCCCAAATCCAGAGTGTCCAGTTCATCCTCTCCAAAGGGTGATTGTGCCATCTGTCCTCAGGTGCTTCTCTCTCCTGGGAATGAAGAGCAAATCATTTAAATGACTTCTTAGACAGCCTTCTGATCTGTCCTGTTGTCTGTGGGTGGCCATGCTTGCTGCATCCCGATTCTCTTAGTGTTTTCCAGGTTGTAGGGCAAGACCCAGACTGCCTTTTTTCTGAATGTCTCTTTCCGGGAACACTTGAGGATTGATTCCCCACATCTTAAATTCCCGTTCTCCCTGTACAGGTTACAGCTTTTGTGCTTTTTCATTGGTACTGTCTTTTCCATGTGTTTTTAGGTGAATTGGAGGAGTTGGAACCTTGTGTCTAGCACACTTCTTCAAACACCAGCTCCAAGTACATTCTATAGATGATGGTGCACTGTGGCAACTTTTGACCTTTGAAGTTGGTTTCTACAGTCAAATATCTGACAGACCACAGTCAACTTCCAACTTCATTGGTCTAAATCCCACAATGCTAATCACATCTAATTCCTTTATCCTTGGAAACAGGATCAATGAATTAATAATTATGAACAAATTGTACATTCTTTCCCATTATAATATAACAAAATTATCTGGGATCTCTAAACCACCTAAAAAAAAGTGGCAAAATTCACATTTTTTTTTTTTTTACCAAAGGAGAGTAAAGTCTGGGCTCAAAATTATATATGCTTGCTGTTTTATGTTTAAAGCATTTGCTCACTATTTCACATGAAACAAAAATTAAGATTGAATATTGTCACTGCCTGTAACTCCTGCACCAGAAGAAATAACTTTTGAAATCGGAATCACCCCTTCGCTTTGGAGTAGTTACAATGAATCATTGATAGTGGTTTGGCTCTGGATGCTGAGTAAATATTTGTCTATTCAACGCCCAAGAAAGCACAAGTTCATAACTGTTCAAATGTGTGTAATGAAAATCCTATTTTGTCAACAGAATGCACAAAGTTGTACAGATTACAACTGTATGTTCTGGAACACTGGGTTAGGAGGGTACAAAGGAGATGGCGAGTGACCTTTTCTGGTTTCTGTCATTTAGAATTCCCCCAAATCCATCTCAGTCTGTATTATTAAAGAATCAATATTAATCTGACAAAACAGTGGCATTGCTCTTGATTTTTTAATAGAATGCTCAAACAATGACTTAGAGATAATACTGGACCCCTCTAAGGCCAAGCAGAGGAACTCCCATTGTTGGAAATAGAGTTGACTATCAAGTTGACAATTTGTATGACTTAGGAGCTTCCTTCCTAGGCTGATCCTGGGCATGCTGCTTTGGGGTTCTGGTGGTTTTTTGTTCAAGAAAGTACACAGCTCCCTAAGCTGATGACTTCTGAAGGAAACATACAGTTGGGTATGTTAGTTTGAGTCTGTCTCATTTTTAAAGTCCCTTTACTTCCTAGTGACCTTTGGTGCTCTAACATGGAAATTAGTTGGGACAGTGGAAGACAAGACCTTTTGTGAACGATATTAGGAAAGTTGTTCACATTGCTTTATTTATACTTAAAAGTATTGATTTATGGGTGTCTTATTTAGGATTTCAATTGCTGTGCATAGACACCATGACCATGGGAACTTTAACAAAGCAAAAGCACTTAATTGGGGTGACTTACATTTTCAGAGGTTCAGTCGATTATCATCATGGTAGGGAGCATGGCAGCATGCGGGTAGTCATGGTGTTGCCTACATCTTGATATGCAGGCAACAAATAGGAAGTAG
The DNA here is from genome assembly GCF_007827085.1 of Peromyscus californicus insignis. Taxonomy (NCBI): domain Eukaryota; kingdom Metazoa; phylum Chordata; class Mammalia; order Rodentia; family Cricetidae; genus Peromyscus; species Peromyscus californicus. Next base: position 34,358,105 of record NW_026294535.1, read on the forward strand.
ACTGTCTCACTGGGGGTAGCTTGAGTATAAGAGACCTCAAAGCCCACTGCCACACTGACACACTTCCTCCAACAAAGCAACACTTCCCAATAATGCCACTCCCTTTGGTGGCCATTTCCTTTCAAACCACTGCAGGGGTCCAGGTCCACGATGGTAGTGACAGTAGCTGGATTTCTTGACTATTGGTTGGATCTTGAACTTCACCCAAAACAGGGTTGGATCAAAACAGGGAGACCTCAGCTCTGATACGGAAGACCCTCACTTTTTCCCTCGCACTGGCCTGTGTAGTGAGCATGTGGAAGAATTAACTGAAGTCACATAGTTGAGAACACAGGGGATGCAAGTTCATCACTACTTCCATTTCTGCATCAGGACCAAGCCCTTTCCCTGGGGAGAAGGTAACTATACCCTCTCCCATAACTCTCATGTGACTGTGCTTCATCCAGCTCTGAAGATGAATAAAGAGGATCCCAAGTTGGCCCATAGTTACTGCAGGATATTTGTTTACTCTGAGCAAAGATGTGTCTATGTATTTCCTCACTTGCCTAAGGCACCTAATTAGTTTAATAAAGATCTGAATGGCCAATAGCTAGGCAGGAGAGAATAGGCAGGAATTCCAGGCAGAGAGAGGAATTCAGGGTTAGCATCTGTCCTAGCAGGCGAAATCATTGAGACAGGAAGGGAGTTGTACATAAACAATGAAGGAGAGGTAAAGAGGCACATGGCAGAAAGACTAATAGAAACAGGTTAGTTAAGTCATAAGAGCTAGGTGGGAACAAGCCTAAGCTAAAGCCCATGCTTTCATAAATAATAATGTCTCTGAGTCGTTATTTGGGGGCTGGCAGTCCAAAGAAAGTCCAACAAAAAAGATTCAATATACACAGCACTGGTTTGCAGTATTACTCTGGGTGTGGATCAGAAGGCATGCAGGGCTTTAAAGTTGCTGTCTCTTATATCAAATGATGACCAGTATGTTGATCTTCTAGTTCTTTGCTCATGCTGGGAGATGACTACAATCAGTAACTTAAAACACAAACAAACCTGCCTGCTCATATGTTAGCACATGTCTTTAACCTAAGCATTCAGGAGGCACAAGAGTTCAAGCATACCCTAGTCTACATAGCCATTTCCAGACCAGCCAGATTCACAGTGAGATCTTGTCTCAAAAAGAAACCAAACCACTGGTTTGCAGCAATTCATAACACTATCAAGAAAGTCTAGAAAAGGAATCTGACTAAGCAGAGACATATGGCTGCTAAGGGATTCACTTCGTGGAAAGTTCTATGAAAGATAATTTTAAGTGAAAGAGATTATACAAAAAGGTCAATGTACACAGAAGCATTTAACTTTAAAAGACTGTTGATGTATAGTCACACCTTATTTTAAGCAGTAAAACATAACCACTTTTTTTCTTTAAGTTGGTCATATTCAAGATAAAATAAAATGAGCTCCCTGTTTTAGAAGGAGTGTTATCTCCTGGTTCTTTGTGAGCCAAGTCTTTCAATGGTGTCATTTTATCATTCTCTACAGCCCGGAACATCTCTGTTCAAACATTGGCAGGAAATGCTTTTCAAATTTGTGGATCAATAAGAACTTCCTGCTTGGCACTAAGCTCAAAAGGTAGAACCCCCAAACCACTAGAGGATGAAGGGAGGAGAAGATGCTTAAATACTGGGGACTGGCTGCTCTGGGCAACTGCTGAGTTGATTTCCAGGTCAACATGAAGGCTCTCCTCTCTCTGGGGCTCCTCCTGCTTTCTGTCACTGTCCAGGCCAAGGTCTATGAACGCTGTGAGCTCGTCAGAACTCTGAAAAGCCATGGAATGGATGGCTACTTGGGAATCACCCTGGCCAACTGTAAGTCTTTTGTTCTTGACCCCTCCAGATAATCACCCTCTGCATAACAGGTACAAGGAAGAAATCAGTGAGCAGAGAGGGAGCTGGAGTCAGTAAGCTTTTAGGATTTCTGCGTATTTGACTTGGTTTGATTAAAAACATTAGCGTTCATCTTTTTCATCAGAGATACTGAAGTGAGGGCATGGGAGAGGACATCTTCCCAGGCTAAGGCAATAGGACCTGAGGTGTTCTTGGAGAGTCACTAGGTTTTCCAGTTGCTTCAGACTCAATAGCCCACAGGGGGTGAGAAAAGATGGAAGGACTCACTCATTCAGAACTTGAGTTCTGATAGCCTGGAGTGACTGGGATGTGTCTTCATTTCTCTGACCATGGTATGGACCTTTAGAGAAAAAAACTTTCAAACCTTTTGAACTTCCTATGCAGGGCAGAGGGATCCTATTTTCTCCCTAGTCTCTTCTTAATAAGTGGGGTCTTCTGAACCTGAGAATGAAACGACTTGGTACAATTCTTCACTCTGGGAAGGTCTTTTATTCTGTATAATGGAAGATGTGGATGAGGAAAAGTTGTTCATAGCTTACTCCATCTACATCCTTGTAACTAGTGTGTTTTTCAGATTGGTTTAAGGTGGTTACCACTCAATAAGTAACTGTCCATTAAGGAACGAGTGAGCAGCCAGATGTATGTGTGGATGGTGGATGGTGGATGGGTGGGGGGCTTGGGTGGATGGATGGATTGATTTGTAGAATAACTTTTTCTGTTTTAACGTTCTCACTTTCAATATTCATTTGCCATTTGTGATGGTACACACTCCTGAAATCCAAGCAATGAGATGCTGAGGCAGGAGACTGCATGTTGTGTGCCAAACTAGGATACATAGTGACACAGAAGAAAAGAGATTCCTAACATGCAAATTCACCATTCATATAAGAACATCTCTATGAGAAAATCCTTAATTTCCTAATAGGAACATCTTTATTTGCATATGTGTTAGATATTCATTTATAAAACCCACCTAACTACTATTTGTGTTTCTATTTTAGGGAGGGATAGAGGATAGATGGAGTAGGGATAAGCAATGGAAGAAACAGCTATTTTATTTTGGGGAGGAGGAAGTAGGGTCTCACTGTATAGCACTGTCAGGCCTGGAACTTGCTGTGTAGACCAAGCTGATCTCAAACCCACACAGATTCATGTGCCTTTGCCTAAAGACTGCTGGGAATAAAGGTGACCACCACTGTGACTGGTTCATCTATTTGCAGGTTTAAAGGACCTTATCTTGTTTAATCTCAGTGCAATTAGATTTGTCCTCAAAGAGATTCTCTTTGGGGCACCTGAGAATTTTCACTTGCTGACTAGGTACAGCTGTTCCACCTAATTGAAAGGCAGAGGCAGGAGGATCACTTGAGACCAAGGACTACACTGAGTAACACAAACAGACCTGGCCTGAACTCGTGACCCCGTATTTTATAATTTAATTATATGGTTGCATTCATAATGTAAATCACTTGTAAAATATAGCCAGATCAAAGAGATAATTTTGGTTTCCAATATTAATCATTTGCTGTTGCTGCTTATTGATGAATATTCTTTTTCTTTGTAGGGGTGTGTTTGGCTCAGCATGAGAGTGACTTTAACACACAAGCTACAAACTACAACAGTTGGGACCAAAGTACCGACTATGGGATATTTCAGATCAATAGCCGATACTGGTGTAATGATGGCAAAACCCCCAATGCAGTGAATGCCTGTGGGATATCCTGCAGCGGTAAGACAAGGCGGGTCAGAGGGATAGCAAACACCCACCCTGCTCTTATGTGCAAGAGCAGAGATTCTGTGCAGGAGACATGACTGAAGGAAGCATCAGGAACCTGGGGAGACTGGACTGTTAGAAAGTCATTGTTACTCACATCAAAGTTAGCCAAGGAAGACATTAGGTTTAGGGCATAGCTTGGCGATAGAATGCCCTGCCACCTCCAAAATCACTGAATGAATACTCAATGTACACAGAGGCTGGTCAGGAAGCTCAGACAGAAGAGTCCCCTAAGTGAAGGTTTGACCCTCAGCACCCACATAACAGCTGAGTTTGGTGACGTGCATTGGTAAGACCAGCACTGGGGATTCTGAGACAGGCAGATCCATGGGGCTCACTGGCCAATCAGGATAGACTAATCTGTAAGCCCGTTCCAGTGGCAGACCCTGTTTCAAAAACAATGTGGACTACTTCCAGGGAACAGCTCCTGGGGTGTCCTCTGATTTCTACATATACATACATATATGTGCAGGTTCTCTAGTGCACATACCAGCACACACAGACACAAACGTTAAATTAATAGAAAATAGGAAGTAAAGAGCTGGTATCCTTAAAACTTGGTGGGATTTTTTAACCTATACTGACATGCACTCATCCATACACAGACACATACTTATAATTAAGAAAAACAAACATTTATGCCGGGCGGTGGTGGCGCACGCCTTTAATCCCAGCACTCGGGAGGCAGAGCCAGGCAGATCTCTGTGAGTTCGAGGCCAGTCTGGTCTCCAAAGCGAGTTCCAGGAAAGGCGCAAAGCTACACAGAGAAACCCTGTCTTGAAAAACCAAAAAAAAAAAGAAAAAAAAAGAAAAACAAACATTTATAACACGTTGTCATTTTATAACATGAAAATTTCTGGAATATACACTAATTAATTGTAAGTGGGCTTATTGATGATTTGTCCTGGAGATTTCCATTCTAGCTGTTTACTTACGGGAAGTTATGGAAATTGTCACAAGGTCATTTTTGGCTAAATGAATTTTATAATAAAGATTTCTAACATATACAAATGAAGATATTTCTATAATAACAGCCATATGAGAAAGTATCACTGAATAACCGCCATTTTGTCCAACTGGCTTCTCTGTGTATGTATTGATTTACTCTTTGTGTGGAGGGATTTTAGAGTGAGTTACTAATGTCCAGTTCTGTTTTTAAACTCTTTATTTTGCATGTCCAAACAATCTAATTCTTAGACAGAAATTATCTGATCTAACAATAACACAGATTTATGTATTTAAGATAAAACTTATTTTTAACAAGAAACAAACGAACAAGGTTCATATCAGGATTATGGTCTGGGATGGTAGAACTTGCGCTCATGCTGTGAGAGAGGGAATATGTAATTTTTAGTGCATGAATTAAATTGGTCAATGGTGTTCTACTTTTCCAGTGTGTGAATTGAACCCAAAGCTTGCTACCATATGGATGCTGGGAATCAAGTCCTCTGGAAGAGCATCCAGCGCCCTGAGCCACTGAGCCATCTGTCCAGCACCTGTTTTGCTTTAGGATGAATTTAGAATGGTATCCCCAGGTGACAGTTATTGGTGGGCTCTATTTTCCAGTGTGAGGAAAAAAGTGTATCCCAACCCCCCAGGGACTTTATAAATGAGAAATAAAATGACTTACACCATGTCACCTGCATAGAATCAAGAGAGGCTGTCTCCAATAATCACAGATGCAGGGACACTTGCAAAATAATTTCTTGTATGCACTGCTCAGCGTCACAGAAGAAAGCTGGCTGGACCTGAACTGAAAGTGGTTTCTGTAACAGTCCTTGTCCTTCCCCACCCCTGTCTTTCAGTTTTGCTCCAGGATGACATCACTCAAGCCATACAATGTGCAAAGAGGGTTGTGAAGGATCCACAAGGCATTAGAGCATGGTATGTTGGAACTCTGGAAGGGGGAACTGCTGGTTCTGTTGATATGTGTGTTGAGTCTTTCTAAGACCCAAGTGTTATTCTGAGCACTGTGGGTACAGCTGGGGCCTTTCACTCCATCATTAGGTTTAGAGAATTTCTCCAGATTGTGAGAATTCCCACACACGACTGCTTCCTTGTTAGGCCCCCAGACTATTTGTATCATCAGTTAACAACAGTTCTGTACCCGTGATGTCACAGTGACATTGAGCATCCTGTGCTCTGCCCAGGGTTTGGAAAGGATCGAACGGCCTTGTAGACACAGCTCCACCAGTCAGTAGTGGGTTCTGGGTGCAGCTGTAGCTAGAAAGCAATCTCCATGAGTTTCACTGTTACACTATTTCCCTCACAGGCTTGAGAATGTGGGTGACAGAGGACACAATTCTAACCATTTTCCTCCTGTCTCATTTTCCTCCACAGGGTGGCCTGGAGAAGCCACTGTCAAAACCAAGATCTCACCCAGTACATTCAAAACTGTGGGGTCTAACCGCCGTGTGCCTCCACCTCAGCTCACTCTGTCTCTTTCTTGCTATAGAAGTAGTTGTGAGAAAGGTCGCATTTCCTCGGTTTCCCCTTCAGATAAGCAGGTTTATATCAGAAACAGGAGCAACATGGAGACTGTTTCCTAAGAGGCTTAGAGCTGACTAATGTGCTCACTGTTTTATGGAAAGCCTCCATTTATTCAGTTAGCCAAAGCAGCAGATTCTGGTGACAGTGATCTAGCATTGAGTGTCACATACATCTCTATACATCAGCTCTTCACCTATGAAGTAATTCACATTAAATTTTATTGGAATTAATCTTCATCTCTCCACTGTTGGATAGACGTAAAACAAATATGTAAGGAGACAGTAGATCTTGGGTGAAATGGCAACTGTTTGAGCTCCCAGGCTCAGCCCCCAGACAGTTAAGAACAGCCACTCTGTGGGGCAAGGCTGGTTTTTAAGGGAACAGGTCTCTGAATGGATAGAACTGAGACTGCCTCGATTCAGAAACTTGATATCATGAAATGTATGACCTTTCAAAAGCGAATTACCTTAGAGTTGGCCCATTTAGAGTGCTTAATAGTAGATTCTTACCTCATGTTTCAGTCTGTGTTAACCCTTGAGAGAATGATCCATGCCTCTAGCTGATCATGAGGTATTCAGGACAGATTAGTCTCTGTGCTAGCCCTTAACTTTCTTATGGTACCTTCATATGTATCAACTAACTCTGAGACAGATGAGACTGTATCAGCAAAACTAAGCATATTTGAAAAAATAAAAATGAGCATTAAATGATTTCAATGCACAATTTGTCTTTACTATCATATGCAGTCTCTGGGGAAATGGTTTATATATTGGGAAAAATCAACATGACAATCTTAATAGGGTCTATGTTCAGCACCTACATCCTTACCTAAATATAACCAGCATCTACATCCTCACCTATACATATCCTGTGCCTATATCCTCGCCAACACATAGCATGTGCCTATATCTGCACCTACACGTAGCCGTTGCCTACACCCTGGTTACATACAACAAGTTGGATATTCTGGGGTAATATTCACAAGCCTGCTGACCCATCTCCCTTGGCCCGAATAGGTCCTGGACGAGGTAATCCCCACACAGTGAAACCTCCAGTCCTGTAGACAGGAAGACATTGCTACAGTGACAGCCAGTTGCCTTGTGTTGTTCTAGCATTTTGATGCCATCACTTCCTTTCTTTTTTTATTATTTACATTTCTTTTTTTCTATTTTATAATTAATTTAATTTTATATATCAGCCACGGTTTCCCCTGTCGTCCTTCCTCCCCTCTCCCATCCTATGCCCTCCCCCAATTCACCCCCATTCCCACCTCCTCCAAGGCAAGATCTCCCCTGGGGAGTCAGCTCAACCTGGTAGATTAAGTTCAGGCAGGTCCAGTCTCCTCCTCCCTGCACCAAGGCTGAGCAAAATATATCAGCATAGGCCCTAGGTTCCAAAAAGTCAGCTCATGCACTAAGGAAAGGTCCTGGTCCCACTGCCTGGGGGCCTCCTAAATAGTTCAAGCTAATCAACTGTCTCACTTATCCAGAGGGCCTGGTCCAGTTCCATGGGGGCTCCTCAGCTATTGGTTCATAGTTCATGTGTTTCCACTAGTTTTGCTATTTGTCCCTGTGCTTTTTCCAATCATTGTCTCAATATCTCTTGCTCATATAATTCCTCCTCTCTCTCTTGCCAATTGGACTCCTGGAGCTCCACCTAGGGCTTGGCTGTGGATCTCTGCATCCACTTCCATCAGACACTGGATGAGAGTTCTATCATGACAGTTAGGGTATTCAGCTATCAGATCGCCAGAGTAGGTCAGCTGAGGCTTTCTCTCGACCATTGCCAGTAGTCTATTGTGGAGGTATCTTTGTGGATTTCTGGGGACCTCTCTAGCACTTGGCTTCTTCCTATTCCCATGGGGTCTTCATTTATCATGGTATCTCTTTCCTTGTTCTCCCACTCTGATCCTGATCCAGCTGGGACCTCCTGCTCCCCTAAGCTCTCTTTCCCCCAACCCTTGCCCTCCATTACCCCCTCACCTCCAGTTTACTCATGTAGATCTCATTCATTTCTATGTCATTGAGCGATCCCTGTGTCTTTCTTAGGGTTCTCTTCACTAGGTAGCCTCCCTGGAGTTGTGAGTTGCAGTCTTGTTATCCTTTGCTTTACATCCTTTATCCACTTATGAGTGAGTACATGCCATGTTTGTCTTTCTGAGTCTGGGTTACCTCACTCAGGATGATTTTTTCTAGTTCCACCCATTTGCCTGCAAACCTCATGATGTCATTGTTTTTCTCTGCTGAGTAGTACTCCACTGTGTATATGTACCACATTTTATTTATCCATTCTTCAGTTGAAGGGCATCTAGGTTGTTTCCAGGTTCAGGCTATTACAAATAATGCTGCTATGAACATAGTTGAGCATGTGTCCTTGTGTATGATTGAACATTCCTTGGGTATATGCCCAAGAGTGGTATAGCTGGGTCTTGAGGGAGATTAATTCCCAGTTTTCTAAGAAAGCACCATATTGATTTCCAAAGTGGTTGTACAAGTTTGCTTTCCCACCAACAGTGGAGGAGTGTTCCCCTTGCTCCACATCCTCTCCAATATAAGCTCTCTTCAGTGTTTTTGATCTTAGCCATTCTGAAGGGTGTAAGATGGTATCTCAGAGTCATTTTCATTTGCATTTCCTTGATGATTAAGGTTGTTGAGCAATTCCTTACATGTCTTTCAGCCATTTGAACTTTTTCTGTTGAAAATTCTGTTTAGCTCTATAGCCCATTTTTAAATTGGACTGTTGGTTATTTTGATGTCTAATTTCTTCAGTTCTTTATATATTCTGGATATCAGCCCTCTGTCAGATGTGGGGTTGGTGAAGATCTTTTTCCATTCTGTAGGCTGTCGTTTTGTCTTATTGACCATGTCCTTTGCCCTACAAAAGCTTCTCAGTTTCAAGAGGTCCCATTTAATAATTGTTTCTCTCAGTGTCTGTGCTACTGGTGCTATATTCAGGAAGTGATCTCCGGTGCCAATACGTTCAAGAGTACTTCTTACTTTCTCTTCTATCAGGTTCAGAGCAGCTGGATTTATGTTGAGGTCTTTGATCCACTTGGACTTAAGTTTTGTGCACAGTGACAGATATGGATTTGCAATCTTCTACATGTTGGCATCCGGTTATGCCAGCACCATTTGTTGAAGATTCTTTCTTTTTTTCCATTGAAAAACTTTTGGCTTCTTTGTTGAAAATCATATGTTCAAAGGTGGTGGATTAATGTCAGGGTCTTCAGTTCGGTTCCTTTAGTCCATATGTTGGTTTTTATGCCAGTACCAAGCTGTTTTTATTGCTGTAGCTCTATAGTAGAGCTTGAGGTCAGGGATGGTGATGTCTCCAGAGGTTGTTTTATTGTACAGGATTCTTTTGGCTAACCTGGGTTTTTTGTTTTTCCATATGAAGTTGAGTATTGTTCTTTCCAGGTCTGTGAAGAATTGTATTGGGATTTTGATGGGAATTGCATTGAATCTGTAGATGGCTTTTGGTAAGATTGCCCTTTTTACTACATTAATCCTACCTATCCATGAGCATGAGAGATCTTTCCATTTTCTGACATCTTCTTCAATTTCTTTTTTTCAGGGACTTAAAGTTCTTGTCATACAGGTCCTTCACTTGCTTAGTTAGAGTTACCTCAAGGTATTTTATATCATTTGTGGCTATTGTAAAGGGTGATGTATCTCTGATTTCTTTAACAGCCTATTTGTCATTTGTATATAGGAGGGCTACTGATTTTTTTTTTTTGAGTTAATCTTGTATCCTGCTGCATTGCTGAAGGTGTTTATAAGTTGTATGAGTTCCTTGGTCGAATTTTTGGGGTCACTTATGTATACTATCATGTCATCTGCAAATAGTGAAATCTTGACTTCTTCCTTTCCAATTTGTATCCCCTTGATCTCCTTATGTTGTCTTATTACTCTGGCTAGAACTTCAAGTACTATATTGAATAAGTATGGGGAGAGTGGACAGCCTTGTCTTGTTCCTGATTTTACTGGCATCGCTTTGAGTTTCTCTCCATTTACTTTGATGTTGACTTTTGGCTTGCTGTAAATTGCCTTTATTATGTTTAGGTATGTTCCCTGTATTCCTGATCTCTCCAAGACCTTTATCATGAAGGGGTGTTGGATTTTGTCAAGTGCCTTTTCTGCATCCAGTGAGATGATCATGTGGTTTTTTTTCTTTGTGTTTGTTTATATGGTGTATTACATTGACAGACTTCCGTATGTTGAACCACCCTTGCATCCCTGGGATGAAGCCTATTTGATCATGGTGGATAATTGTTTTGATGTGTTCTTAGAGTCTGTTTGCCAGTATTTTACTGAGTATTTTTGCATCAATGTTCATGAGGGAGATTGGTCTGTAGTTCTCTTTCTTGGTTGCATCTTTGTTTGGCTTGGGAATCAGGGTAATTGTAGCCTCACAGAAGGAGTTGGGTAACGTTCCTTCCGTTTTTATTGTGTGGAACCATTTAAAGAGTATTGGTATTATCTCTTCTTTGAACATCTGGGAATACTGCGTTGAAACCATCTGGTCCTGTGCTTTTTTGTTTGGGAGACTTTTAATGTCTGTTTCTATTTCCTTAGGGGTTATTGGTATATTTAAATAGTTTATCTGGTCTTGATTTAACTTAGGTATGTGGTACCTATCCAGAAAATTTTCCATTTCTTTTAGATTTTCCAGTTTTGTGGTGTAGAGGTTTTTGAAGTATGACCTGATGATTCTCTGGATTTCCTCAATGTTAGTTGTTATATCTCCCTTTTCATTTCTGATTTTATATGTGATTTAAGCTTTAGTAGTGTTTCTTTTACATACGTGGGTGCCCTTGTGTTTGGGGCATAAATGTTCAGAATTGAAACTTCATCTTGGTGGATCTTTCCTGTAATGAGTATGTAATGTCCTTCTTGATCTCTTTTGATTTCTTTTAGTTTGAAGTCTATTTTGCTGGCTATTAGGGTGGCTACACCAGCTTATTTCTTAAGACCATTTGATTGGAAAAACTTTTCCCAGCCTTTTATTCTTAGGTAGTGTCTATCTTTGAATTTGAGGTGTGTTTCTTGTATGTGGCAGAAAGATGGGTCCTGCTTTCCTATCCATTCTGTTTGCCTTTGTTTTTTATAGGTGAATTAAGTCCATTGATATTAAGGGATATTAATGACCAGTGATTGTTCGTTCCTGTTATCTTTTGGTGGTAGTGTGTACTTCTCTTCTTTGGGGTTTACTGCTGTGGGGATATCTATTGCCTGTGTTTTCGTGGGTGTATCTGACTTCCTTAGGTTGGAATTTTCCTTCTAGTGCTTTCTGTAGGGCTGGATTTGTGGATAAATATTGTTTAAATCTGGTTTTGTCTTGGAATGTTTTGTTCACTCTGTCTATGATGATTGAAAGTTTTGCTGGGTATATTAGTCTAGGCTGGCATCCATGGTCTCTTAGTGTCTGCATTACATCTGTCCAGGTCCCTCTGGCTTTCAAAGTCTCTATTGAGAAATTGGGTGTTATTCTGATGAGTTTGTCTTTATAAGTCACTTGGCCTTTTTTTGATGCTCTTAATATTCTTTCTTTATTCTGTAGGTTTATTTGTTTAATTATTATGTGGTGAGGGGACTTTTGGGGGGATCTAGTCTGTATGGTGTTCTATAGGCTTCTTGTATCTTCATAGGTATTTCCTTCTTTAAGTTGGGAAAGTTTTCTTCTATGATCTTGTTAAATATATTTTCTGTGCCTTTGAGTTGGTATTCTTCTCCTTCCTCTATCCCTATTATTCTTAGATTTGGTCTTTTCATGGTGTCCCAGATTCCTTGGACATTTTGTGTTATGACTTGGCTTTGGTATTTTCTTTGACTGACGAATCCATTTCCTCTATTGTATCCTCTACACCAGAGATCCTCTCTTCCATCTCTCACATTCTGTTGGTTATGCTTGCATCTATGTTTCCTGTTCGTTTACTCAGATTTTCTATTTCCAGCATTTCCTCTGTTTGTGTCTTCTTCATTGTTTCTATTTCACTTTTCAGGTCTGGAACTGTTTCCCTCACCTGTTTCATTGCTTTTCATGGTTTTCTTTAAGGGATTTATTGCTTTCTTCCAATTTTTTATTTTTCTTCATCTCTATTTCTTTATAGAATTCTTCCCATTTTTTGTTTGACTTTTTCTCAATTTCTTTATTGATTTCCTCCACTTTTTTGTTCATCTTTTCCTCTATTTCATTTTTTCTTGAAAGACCTCTAGCATCTCCATGATGCTATTCTTAAGGTCACTTTCTTCTGTTTCTTCTACTTTGTGATGTTCAGGTCTTGCTATTGGAGGAGGGCTAGGTTCTGGTGATGCTGTATTTCTCTTTATGCTGTTGTATGTACTTCTGCCTTGACATCTGCCCATCTCCTCATCTAATAGGTATAAGAGCTGCCTGTGTCTGAGGGAGTTGCTGTTGGTCCACTCTGTGCTTGTTGTGTCTGTATCTCAGGGGGCCCTTCTGGGTCTAATCTTAGCTCTTGGTCTAATTGGAGCAGGTAGCTTCTGTGTCTCAGGGAGCTTTTCTTGGGTCAACCTAAGCTAGTTGATTCTGTGATTCTCGGGTTCATTCTTGGTCTTATCAGGGCTCTTGGTCCAGTCAGAGTTGACAGATTCTGTGTTTCAGGGAGCCTCTCTTGGTCCAATGAGAGGTGGCAGATTTTACTTTTCAGAAAGCCACTCTTGGTCTAATGAGGGCTGGCAGATTCACTGTCTGCTGAGGTTACTCTTTGTCCAATGAGAGCTCTCTCTCTAGGCCCAATGAGAGCTCTCTCTCTTTGAGCTGGATGAGAGCTGGGGGTTGGTTTCCAAGCCTCAGGAAGTGGTTGGGGTCTTGGGCAGATAAGTGTGGGAGCAGGGTGTGTAGATTGCAGAGTCCGCTGGGGGGTCTTGGAGAAGGGGAAACTTCCTGCAGGAGCCCTGCCAGCTGGCTGGCAACTGGGGCTGAGTTGGGCAGGCATTCCCCGGGGAATTGCTGGGGCCCTGCAATAGGTCCTAGGGGCAGGCCTTCCTGGGTGTGAACAGAGTCACTCACCTCTGGGCCAGATGTGTGCTGGGGGTTGGTTTCCAAGCCTCAGGAAGTCATCACTTCCTTTCTATTCATCCCTCTCACTCTCTCTACAATGAGGTTTTTCAGACATTTTGTAGTGCACTAAAATAAAAACATCATATTTTATTTTCAAATTAATTATTTTCAGCACCAAAAACAACAGTGTTTTTTTTTTTAAAAATCCATTTTGTTTTATGAGTATGAATGATTTGCCTCCACATGTCACCACATGCATCAGTGCCCTAAAAAGCCAGAAGAGGGCAACAGAGGCCCTGGGACTTGAGGTACAGATGGGTGTAAGCTGTGATGTGTTCAGAATGGAACCTGAGCCTAGAAGAATAACGCTGGATAATATGAACAAATTCTAGGGCAGCCCTTGTTGTTCCTCACTCCTGTCTTTCAGCTTCCCTCTAATGACATAACTCAAGCGTTAGCCTGTGCAGAGTGTTGTGAGGTACCTACAAGACATGTTTTACCTTTTTTTTTTTTTTTTTTTTTTTTTTTTTTTTTTTTTTTTTTTTGGTTTTTCGAGACAGGGTTTCTCTATGTAGCTTTGCGCCTTTTCCTGGAACTCACTTGGTAGCCCAGGCTGGCCTCGAACTCACAGAGATCCGCCTGGCTCTGCCTCCCGAGTGCTGGGATTAAAGGCGTGCGCCACCACCGCCCGGCGACATGTTTTACCTTTAAGAAGCAAAACTTGTGCCCCTTTTGTAGATCCATGCAGGATGTCCCTCCATCCTTGAACAAACTATTTATGGAAAATGATTGAGAGTCTTACTCTTTTAATTTATCCTTGTTTTAAGCATATTCAAGGCATTTAATATCGATTCAATTCATAGCTCTATCAGGGTCTAACTCCAGACCACGTTGTATTGCAGATGAGATATTTGGTTTCCCCAAAGCATTTGAAATGTATGTACTATGAAGAAGATGGGAAGGATTGTGAGGCTAGCTGGATGGCAGGGTCCCATATTTTACCCCAGGATATACTCTTGAGGAGTGATGGATAAGAGATTTAGATAGAAGGATAGAAGGGAAATAAACAGACAGAAACACAAGATAGCCTTGAGAGAGCCTGGATCCTAATCCACTGGCCCCTTGTGTCTCTTCTAAAGAGCTATTTATAGGAATTCCATGGGGTAGAGCAAAGGCCCTCCCCCACCTCCAAGAGGCTTCTTGACATTGCCATGGGCCTCATATACATGTAGAACATCTCTGAGCTCCTCTAGTAAATATGTTCTTAATGCATTCACATTTTTATTTTATAATATAATTTATATTATTCCCTCTAATGATTTCCCATGCTCCTGTTTTCTAAGTTCTTCTTCCTAAGTGTTTGCTTTGACCTGTCTTTCCTATTAATAGCTTTTAAAAAGTATGCAGTGATGTTTGATTGATTTTGTATAGCCTTAAACACTGAGCAGCCAACTGGAACATCTATGACCTGTATAGGTGCCATCAGAAGCAAATGAGTAGAACTGGCCATTTCATTGGAAGCAACAAGTATTATCATCAAAATGTCTTTTCTCCCTCTTGATATGTTTATCACAGAAAGGAATCATATTGAATCCTACCTAGAGGTAGTTAATGATAGTCAGAATTCAACTTGCTCCAAAGGGGCAGGTTGAGAAGCGTCCTGGCTTAGGGCTCAGAATGCAGGATTTTATTTTATCTCCCCATTTGCATCATGGCATTATAACTCTGATTTTAACCATCCCCTTTCTCTTTACAGGTGTTTCTTTACTGTTTTATGGGAGGATATGAATAAAGGTCCACTTAGTCATATAGGACACCAACAATAGATCAAATAACAATTCACCAAAGTCCAACTCAGTGAACCTAGGACTGTAGTAGGTTTACTTACAGAATGTAAATAGGGTATTACTTAAAGAATCATGAGTAACCTAAGCAGCTAGCTGCTTCACTGAAAATTCCCACCCACCATGAATGACCACATCATGGAAGCTGCATCATGGAGTTTTCCCACTCAGCTAACCTACTTATACTCAATAATCCCCCAGGATCACTAGCAGTTGGGAAAGGACAGAAGGGAATAATAGCTGGAATCCATGATGAGGGTCCCGGGATTCTGCCTTCCTCTGCATACTAGAAGTGCTAACAGCCCTAAAATCATTGCCTGGCTGTTCCATACTATTCTACTCCTCTCATTGCAAAGGCTACCAGATGAACTCTCTACACCAAGATGGTGATCATTTTTTGCCTGGAAGAGAAAGCCACACCACAGCTGCTGGGATTTCCATGTGCTAGAATGCACTCTGCCTCTGAGCTACACTCCATCCCTGCAGCTGGGCCTTGAGTCTCAAATCCAGAGTGTCCAGTTCATCCTCTCCAAAGGGTGATTGTCCCATTCTTCCTTTGAGTCTTGTCCTTCCTGGGAAAGAATAGCAAAACATTTAAATTGTCAAGTCCCACTTGACCTGTTGAATGGTTCTGATGGGGGGGAGTGTGAAATTTGAAATAATTTTTCAAATTTATTTTAAAAATTTGAAAATTTTTAAATTTAGTGCACTAAAATAAAAACATCATATTTTATTTTCAAATTAATTATTTTAAATTGTCAAGTCCCACTTGACCTGTTGAATGGTTCTGATGGGGGGGAGTGTGAAATTTGAAATAATTTTTCAAATTTATTTTAAAAATTTGAAAATTTTTAAATTTAGTGCACTAAAATAAAAACATCATATTTTATTTTCAAATTAATTATTTTCAGCACCAAAAACAACAGTGTTTTTTTTTAAAAAAATCCATTTTGTTTTATGAGTATGAATGATTTGCCTCCACATGTCACCACATGCATCAGTGCCCTAAAAAGCCAGAAGAGGGCAACAGAGGCAAACAGGATAGCTTCAAGAGGATTCTGGGTCAATACCACAGACATGAGATTTATTACTCACAGCCTTTTTTTTTTTTTAAGATTTATTTGTCAGTGTACTGCCTGCATGTATGTCTGCAGGCCAAAAGAGGGCACCAGATCTCATTACAGATGGTTGTGAGCCACCATTGGTTGCTGGGAATTGAACTCAGGACCTCTGGAAGAGCAGGCAGTGCTCATAACCTCTGAGCTATCTTCCCCATCCCCTACTCACAGCCTTTAAATACCAAGGCAAGGGAGGTGAAAAAAACCACCCCTTTCAAGGACGTCACAGTTTAGGGTACAGAGTACAGTTAAGTGTAAACACCTCCTTAGTATCAAGACATCTGGTGACCACACCCTTGGTCAAAATATCCTGTTATGCAGCCTTGCACGGGGGAGAAACAAGCTCAGATTCTCTGATCTTTAGTCAAGATGGAAACAATTCACAAGCTGGAGTCTTTGTGGGCCCCCACAAATTCCCCATTCAGTATAATATAAAGCATCCATCAGACCCCTCAGATGACTGTGCCTGTCTTATGTTGCCTTCTTCAACCATCCTGACTTACCTGTCTTTGAAACACACATTCTGCCAAGTGTGTTCTGTCTTAGGTTGACAGGGGGCAAGAAAGACTTACCTGTCTCTGACTACTAGCTCTGACAGAGCTTAACTCTATGCAGCTCTGAATCAGCTTTCCACTAAGAGCTTGCAAGTAGTTTGAATAATCACAGCAATTCACCTGCTCCTTATGGATGCTATACCTCCTCGTAAAAGAGTAGAGGATGATCAAGATACAATGGCCTTTTTAAATGATCTGGGATGTCCACAGCAATTTTAGCTGCATCAAAATCCAACTTGGCCTTTTTTAAATCAGGAAACTCCTGAAGCTACCACATCTAAACTGAGGACTCCTTGAAGGGCTTAGACTTGCCTCTACTGGATGTGCCTCCCATGGGAGGCCTTGCCTTCTTGTGGGTGGGAGTGCAGGGTAGGTTGGGAGGGAGAGGCTGGGGGGACGAGAGGATGGAAAAGGGGAATCTTTGGTGCATAAAATGAATGAAAAATTTTTCATAATAATTGAATAAATAAAACTAAGAACTCCTTTAGCATCATACCAAATTACTCTCAGAATTAGCTCTAACCTCTTTCCATCAAGTAACACTTTCTTTGTAAACAGAAGAGGTTACACACACCCAGTTAAATTTAGACTGACATTTCAAATGAGCTCTTATCTTTAACAATTGTACTACTTCAAATAAAGCATTCAGCTTGTGCCTCATTTTTACAACAATGTCTTAACATTAACAGGTTAACATCCTAATTCAAATATGAAGTTAGCAGTAATTTAACAATATATCAATTGGTTAAAATACAATTCTCAACAAACCCCATCAAATAAACTGTATCAAACTTAAAAATTCTCAGGGCATTACAAAACTGATTCATTAATGCCAACATAATTCTAGTATGAACATTGCTATACATATTTACAATTAGCATGACTATTTACTGTACATATTTACACTTCAAACAAACTTACTTTTAAAACAAACTCTGTGTAAGACTACTTTGTAAACTTTAGCAAACATCTAAAACATATCTCTTAACAAAACTATTATCACTATACATAGTTAAACTTACATTTTATAGGACTACTTTATAAAACCTTATTTACATTATCTTCCAATAAGAAAGAATACATGAGTCAAGAATCACCATAGTTAAAATTACAGGTGAACCTGCTCTCAGTTTTCAAGAGGTAAAACTAAGATTTCTAACATCACTTGGGGGAAAAAAACACATTTTTGAGCTGAAAGAAAAAAACAGTTTTGAGGCAGTATCACCATTTTGAGGTAAAAACTAAATTTCCCATACTGCCTTTCTCTATATCATCCTATGGTTATGATTGATGTTACAGACTACATTTCCCATGCTACTTTTCGAGCACAACACATTCCTGTTTCCATTTATTGTTTGTCTTTGTACTGAATACCAAGATCAAATGAGCATTCCCACACACACACACAGGAGGTTTCTGTTCTCCCTAAGCTTGCTTTAGGATGCCTGCATGGCCATTAGACAGGTGTACCTCTCTAATCACAATTTTCACCTGCCACTGTTCCCAGAGCTGGTCATGCCTGTCCACGTGCTCTCACACCAGCGTTTTGGGGCCAGAAGAAAAAACCCCTCAGGGCTTGCTCTTCCATCTTACAGGGTTAGTGGGAAAAAAAAAGAATTTGTTGGAATAAAAGCTTTTTTCAGAAAGATCTTTCTCCCAATTGAAAAAAAAGTGCTTTTTCAGAGATATTTTTTTCAGGTGTGGACACTGAGTAGCCCCACCTACTGGACTCAGGACTTGCAGTAGGGCAGCTGTCGCCATTCCTGATACCTTTGTTTGTACAGTCAAATTGACCCATTTTTTTATGCTAGCAGTTTTCTCCGGGTCCTGCACCTCCTCTGCCTTGACTCCACACTGGAAGAATCTGCTTGACAACTGCAGGAACCAGAGTGTCCCCAGAATGCACTCAAACTCTGAGGTGTTAGCTCCCTGGCCCTTTGCTAATTGCTTCTCAATTGTCTCATAGAAATAGAGATACAATGCTAAGAGTAAGGATTACTAGTGCGGCAGGGGATCTTTTTCTTAGGGCAGTCCTGAGTGATTCAGCCATTCCGATGGATTGTTTTTTCCAGGTGTGTTTAGTTTTTTGCACATACAGAAAGAGAAAACATCTAAGAAAGAAAGGTCTGAAAGGCTTCTAGTTTTTTTTAGAGAGAGATTTCTAAGGCTTTTCCAAAATTTCTGTTCTCTAAATTTTGACTCTATGGTCAAATGGAAACTAATTCTGATGGTACAGTGTTACAATGGTGTTTGCCACAGCAGTAGAGAATTTTGTTTAATCTACCTCTGCCTCGGGAAAATTTCCCCTTGTTTCTCAGGGCTTGTCTGTCTCCAGGCTAAAAGCTTCCATAGTAATCTTTTTCTGCCTGTTTATTCTCATCTTTAATAGATTTCTCTGATTCTCCCCCAGGACTTTGCACTCATAGTCACATAGCTGAAAAATCAAGGACATAGATCCTCTGTCTTGTTGCTTATTTTATTCTGTTTTTCTTTCTAAAACTATATTCCTACATTCTAGTCTTATTCTAAATTTCTTCTTACACTATATTCCTATATTCTACTTTATATATTTCCTTTAATTTTTGTGTAGAAATTAAGAGAGAAAGAAAAAGAAAGAAACCTAGATAGACAGAAATATACGCTGTAGCCTCACTTTTCAACTTTGGCATTGTACCACCTAACTTTCACTCCTGAGAATAAAATACGATAGCCTTTATTTTTCAATTCCTTATTGGTATGCCCTATACCCAGGATGCCCCCTGACACAGCTTTCATAAGGTCCTTGGTCCCTGTTCATGGTGCCATTTGTGGGGGACATGCCTCCACCTTTTCCCCTAGGGTACTCTTGAGGTGTGAGGTATAAGAGATTTAGTTAGAAATATAGAGGGGGAGAGACAGACAGAAACACAGTATAGTATTGGGAGGGCCTGGATCCTTATCCACTGGCCCTTTCCATCTCTTCTAAAGGGCTTTTTATAGGAATGCCAAGGGGTAGAGCAAAAGACCTCCTCCTAGCACAGCCAAGTGTAGACCCTTCCAAACTGGTAACTGCACATATGGTCAGTCCATTCTGTTATGCAGCCCTTTTGGATAAAGCAAGCTCAGATCTCACTAGGATACCTCTGTGGGCACCCACATCACCAATTCCCATACCACCTCTTATCTTCTCCCCTTCCCTCCAGACCCCCTCCCAACTCCATGTCCTCTTTGTGGTTGCTGTTTTTTAACCAACTGAGTCCAGTGTGTGTTGCCCGTGCACTCATGGGTGTGAGGCCATTCACTAGAGTGTGGTCCACCTACCAGGGCAGACACCCTTAAAGGAAACAAACTCTCCCTTTCCAGAAGTCATCAGGATCAAAACCTTTAAAACGAAACATAAGAACAACAACTAAACACCCTCTACATTGGACTGAAAGAGAGCTGTTCGAAAGATGACAGATAACATAGGCAACAGATGACATTATGCCAAGGTAAGAACCAAGAGCTCAGGAGATATCACTAGATTCAGGACAATTCTCTCTTCTTTTTCTCTCTCTGTTTCTCTCTCTCTTATGCTGAGGGTCAAATTGGGAGCTTTGCACATGTTCAGGATGCATTCTATTAATGAGATATAACTCCAGCTCATTCCAACACTCTTTCTTTCTATTTATGCACATTGGTGTTTTGCCTGCATGAGGGTGTGAGGTCCCCTGAAACTGGAGTTACAGACACCTGTGAGCTGCCATGTGGGTGCTGGGAATTGACCCTGGGTCCTGTGGAAGAACAGTCAGTGCTCCTAACCACTGAGCAATCTCTCAGCCCCTTAATATTTTTAAAATGTAGAAAAAACTCTGTCCTTTAAGCTTGTGTTTTGGTGAGAGGAGACAAATTCTCTATGGAGATAAATTCCACTATCTATGAAGGTACATTCCATGAACACCAGTTACTGTATTAATCAGCAAATAACATGTGTCAGACTTCCTCCCATATTTTTATGGGCAATTTTAATTCACTTATCAAAGAATGTGACTGTCTTTGTTAGTTTTGTTGTTGTTGTTTGTCAACTTGACAAAAAAGAAAAAAAGCTAGAGTCGTCTGAGAAGAGGGAACCTTGATTGAGAAAATGCTTCCACCAAATTGGCCTGTGGGGCATTTTCTTGATTGATGATTGATGTGGGACCCAGCATCCCTGGACATAATGCCATGGCTGGGCAGGTGGTCTTGAAGTGTATAAGAAAGCAATCTGAGCAAGCCATGTGAGCAAGTCAGTAAGCAGCTCTTCTCCATAACTTCTGCTTCAGATCTTATCTGCAGTTTCCTTCCTTGAGTTTTTGACCTGATTTCCCTTAGCAATGGACTGTGATCAGGACATGTAAGCTAATAATCCCTTTCCTTCACAAGTTGCTTTTGGATGTGGTGTTTCATCGCTCACAGAAGATAAAAGTAACCAATACAACAAGAGATTAACAATAACTAGTAATAAAACTGAACAATTTTGTACTAAGTCATATGAGAACTATTGCAACATGAGCACTTAGTTATTGCCAAGGTATAACCATTCCTGACTTGGTTCTATGTGACTAGTGAGTGGGCAGTGTATATAGTGTGGGTA
This sequence comes from Peromyscus californicus insignis, assembly GCF_007827085.1. Lineage (NCBI taxonomy): Eukaryota > Metazoa > Chordata > Mammalia > Rodentia > Cricetidae > Peromyscus > Peromyscus californicus. The sequence goes on from NW_026294535.1 coordinate 34,379,391, forward strand.
CCCTGGATAAAGAGATGACTTATGTGCTGTTTGAACACAGCAGGACAGTGGAGAACTTCATCACATGCTTTTAGAGACATGAAATCCAAACTTTAGGAATTACGTACTTCTGGAGTTTTTCAGTTAATATGTTCAGATTATTATTGAGCATGGATAAGTCTAACAATAGATAGGGAAATAAATTATAAATGAATAAATCATTGGTAAGTATGAAATGATAGTAAGTTGATACCAGGGCATGCTCACATTGAGATAGGAAATTGAAATCAAAGAATGAACGAGAAGGACTAAGAAGAAGCAGTCTGTGAAGGAAGAGATGGGTAGAGAAGCTGAGCTAGAATCCTCTCTAGAAGTATGGGCAGCTCACTTTGCCAATGTGTAGTGAGGAGGGATCAGATTTGGCTATGACATGGGATGTAGGTGTGGAGAAGCCAACAGAGCAGAGTTCCCAGAAGTATGAAGTGTTGCACTTTGTGCAATGCTGCTGAGACATTAGGTAAGAAGAGCAGCCATGCTGACTGGATTAGAACCAAGGCATCATGGGAGATGTCTTCACAAGGAGATTGATCTGAATGAGATTAGATTAGAAAGACATGATGAGAGAATGGGGCATGTAGTGGTTTGAAATGATATATTCCTTGTAACGATAAATAAAAAAGAAAGGCAAAGTGGGTACCTTTCGGTTGGCCCTGCCAAGGTATGCCACAAAGCAAACATGTCATGTGCAACCGAGTAAGTGCAAGAGGTTTATTGGGGGAGGGAAAGTGTGAAAGATTGAAAGGCCAAGTCAGAGTGAGGACATGAGAGATGCAGACAGACAGACTGACAGAGAGACAGAGAGACAGTGAGAACAGGGAAGAGACAAGAGGAAGAAGAGAGACGAGAGGAAAAGAGGCAAGAGAGCCATCTGTGTCTGGTGGGCACTTTCAAGGGGCGCATATGGCACAGAGCTGGCAGTGGAAAGGCCCCTGAAGGGAAGTGATGATGTAACTGCTTTGGTGACAGAGGCAGGCTGCAGCCAAGGTGGAAACTAACATCCCCATAGACTCATGTGCTTGGATGCTTAGCCTGTAGGGAGTGGAGATATTTGGAGGTGTGGCCTTGTTGGAGGAAGTGTGTCACTGTGAGGGTGAGCTTCTAGGTCTCCTGTGTTCAAGCTACACCCAGTGTGGGACACTTTACTTCCTCTTGCCTATGCATCAAGATGTAGAACTCTCAGCTCCTTCTCCAAGTACCATGTCAGCCTGCATGCCACAATGTCCCACCACGGTGATAATGGACTGAACTTCTGAACTGTAAGCCAGCCCCAATTGAATGTTTTCCTGTTTAAGAGTTGTCCTGGTCATGGTGTTTCTTCACAGCAATAGAAATCTTGACTAAAATTAGAGATGAGGATACAGCAGATAATTATGTACAGACCTTTTGCACTCAAGTCTTGTGCTAGTGAGAACAAAAGATGATATTATTGGAGGGCTGTATCCTGCTTCCTAAGATGCCATCCAAGATGACAGATTCCTGGGGTATTTGGTGCCATGATGAAGGTGATATAGAAAGAGGACAAACAGCTTGGAGGAGTGAGTGGACTGTGATTCCAACTGCACATGGAGACATCACCTTTATCAGGAGCTCAAGCCCTTCTATCAAGCCAGAAAGAAACTAGAAGCTGCCCAGGGAGGGTGTCAATAGTTTTGGAGACTTGGAGAAGAGAACTTTGGGTGGTGTTTCCTATGTTCTTTCAGGGTATGAGGCCCTGGGTTTCCTTAAACTTACTTAGAATTTCACAATTTTATGCACACACATACAATGTACTTCGTTCATATTCCTCCCCAATATCTTCTCCCATGCCCCTCCACTTCCCACAGAACTCCTTCCCATCTCATGCCTCTTCTCACTTAAGAGCATTTTGAGTATCGTGGCCATGGCATAAGTTAAGGTTGCTTGCATTTATGTGGGTGGGTGTTACTCACTTGAGCAAGGGCAATTACCAGTAACTACACCACTGAGGAATGTGACTCCTCTCCTCCCCCTGACCCCCAGCAACCATTAACTGCTGGTAGCCCCTGTGGGAAGGGAGGGATCACAGATACCAATTGCTCACCCAGAATGTAATGCTAATGAGTCCAGTATTGAGCAGGAAGTCACTGCTGCTGAGAATGTATGGGTGCAACAGCCATGTTATGTCTGGAAGGTAGCATTTCATAGCTCCCCTTCCCATCATCTTTATGGTACATACACTTCCAGTGCTTTGGGGAAACAAACTACCACATCTGTAATACGTCGGCTGGAGTTAGACCCAGATGTTGCTATTAATTGAATGGATATTAGATGGCTTGGATATGTTTAAGTATAAATTAAAAGAATAAGTCTCTCAATCAGTTACCATGAACAGTGTGTTCAAGGACTGAGGGATATACTGCATGTATCTGCAACAAGGAACAAGTTTTCCTTCTTAAACTTAAAACATGTCTTGTGGGTGGTCCCATGTCCTATTAGGGACAAAGGAGATGAGTCAGCTGGCTTTTGAATATTACCCCAGAATATCCAGGTTGTTGCATGTAACCAGGGTGTAGGCAATGGCTACATGTAGGTGTGGATATAGATAGGCACACACTATGTGTAGGTGAGGATATAGGCACATGTTATGTGTAGGTGAGGATATAGGCACATGCTATGTGTAGGTAGAATGTAGACACTGGTTATGTTTAGGTAAGGATGTAAGTGTTGGCTAAGTGTAGGTGAGGATCTAGATCCTATTAAGAGTGTCATGTTGATTTTTCACAATATATAAACCATTTCCCCAGAGACAGCATAGGAGAGTAAAGAAAGACAAGGTGTGCATTGAAAATCATTTAATGGCTATTTGTAGTTTTTCACAATGCGGTTAGTTTTGCCGATACAAGTTCATCTGTCTCAGAGCTAGTTGGTATGCATGAAGCTACTTTAAAGAACTTAAGGACTAGCACAGTCAATTCAATGTGTCCTGAATACCTCGTGGCCAGCTAAGGTATCGAACATTCTCTCAAGGGTTAACACAGACTGACTCATGAGTTAAGAATTGACTTTCAAGCACTATGAATGGGTCAACACTAAGATAATTCTTTTTTTGAAAGGTCACACATTTCCTGGTACCAAGTTTCTGAGTTGAAGCAGTCTCAGTTCTATCTACTCAGAATTCTGTTCCCTTAAAAACCCACCTTGCCCCACACAGTACCTGTTCTTAACTGTCTGGGTGCTGAGCCCACACAAGGCCTGGGAGCTCACACAGCTGCCATTTCACCCAAGATCTACTGTCTCCTTACGTATTTACTGTATGTCTATCCAACAGTGGGGAGATGAAGATTAATTCCGATGAAACTTAATGTGAATTACTTCATAGGTGAAGAACTGATGTACAGAGATGTGTGTGACACTCAATGCTAGATCACTGTCACCAGAATCTGCTGCTTTGGCTAACTGAATAAATGGAGGCTTTCCATAAAACAGTGAGCACATTAGTCAGCACTAAGCCTCTTAGGAAACAGTCTCCATGTTGCCCCTGTTTCTGATAAAAGCCTGCTTGTCTGAAGGGGAAACTGAGGAAATGTGACCTTTCCCATAACTACTTCTATAGCGAGAATGAGACAGAGTGAGCTGAGGTGGAGGCACACAGCGTTTAGACTCCACAGCCTTTAATGTACTGGGTGAGATCTCGGTTTTGACAGCGGTTTCTCCAGGCCACCCTGTGGAGGAGAGTGAGACAGGGGAAATGGTTAGAATTGTGTCCTCTGTCACCCACATTCTCAAACCTGTGAGGGGAAATAGTATAACAGTGACACTAATGGAGACTGTGTTCTGGGCCAAGATCTAGTGTGAAACACTGGCTATAGCTGCACCCAGAACCTACTGCTGCCTGATGGAGCTGTGTCTATAAGGCTGTTTGATCCTCTCCAAACCCTACTGCTGCCTGATGGAGCTGTGTCTACAAGGCTGTTTGATCCTCTCCAAACCCTGGGCAGAGCACAGGATACTCAATGTCACTGTGACATCACAGGCACAGAACTGTTAACTGATTCTACAAATAGTCTGGGGGCCTGAAATGGAATCAGTCATGTGTGGGAATTCTCACAATCTGGAGAAATTCTCTAAACCTAATGATGGAGTGAAAGGCCCCAGCTGTACCCACAGTGCTCAGAATAACACTTGGGTCTTAGAAAGACTCAACACACATATCAACAGAACCAGCAGTTCCCCCTTCCAGAGTTCCAACATACCATGCTCTAATGCCTTGTGGATCCCTCACAACCCTCTTTGCACATTGTATGGCTTGAGTGATGTCATCCTGGAGCAAAGCTGAAAGACAGGGGTGGGGAAGGACAAGGACTGTTACAGAAACCACTTTCAGTTCAGATCCAGCCAGCTTTCTTCTGTGACACTGAGCAGTGCATACAAGAAATTATTTTTGCAAGTGTCCCTGCATCTGTGATATTGGAGACAGCCTCTCTTGATTCTATGCAGGTGACATGGTCTAAGTCATTTTATTTCTCATTTATAAAGTCCCTGGGGGGGTTGGGATATACTTGAGTGTAGAGTGTTCTTGGGATTTCAACACTGATAAAAAGTAAAGAACACATTAAAGTCATGAGGGGTCACTGGAGGCTGTGGGACTGTCAGCTGCCTTGAGGGAAGTTCCTCTTTGTTCTCACACTGGATAATAGAACACACCAGAATTGTCACCTGGGTCTACCAGTGGAATTTATCCTAAAGAGAAACAGGGGCTGGACAGATGACTCAGTGGCTAAGAGCACTGGATGCTCTTCCAGAGGACTTGATTCCCAGCACCCACATGGCAGCTCTCAACTGTCTCTAACTCCAGTTGACTAAACAGGTACCAGGCATACAAGTGGTACACAGTCCCCTATGCAGGCAGAACACCCACACACATAAAGATAAATGAATACTTTAAGACAGAAAACAATGCACAAGCCTTGTGTGAATAAAGGTCTTCCTAGCGATTTATAATCTTGAAAAAGGAAGCAGCCAGGTGTTTTAAGACTCAAGACTAAAGAATGGTATTTTCAACATACAAAATATTGCTACTGCAAATTTGTTCAGTCTTTTTTTTTTTTTTTTTTTTTTTTTTTTGGTTTTTCGAGACAGGGTTTCTCTGGGTAGCTTTGCGCCTTTCCTGGATCTCGCGCCGTAGACCAGGCTGGCCTCGAACTCACAGAGATCCGCCTGCCTCTGCCTCCCGAGTGCTGGGATTAAAGGCGTGCGCCACCACCGCCCGGCTTGTTCAGTCTTTAAAATGAGAATTCTGGCAATTATGTGTTGCTATGGATGTAGTTTTGAGTAATAGCCATATCATGATTCTGTGCAAGTACAATTTCATTCATGTAAAGAAATGTAGAATCTGTACATGTTTTTATGGGAGTACATATGTGGATGATATAACTTTACGTGGACCTACAGCATAGATTCACAGTCTAGAAGAGTATTCTCCAAAGGTTTCCAGTTACATCAACTCTCTGAGCACTCACATTGGGAGTGATGTTCCTCTTTGCTTGTCGTTTCTAATACCTTTCAATGGCAGTAGAGAAGTGTGCAAAACGCTTTGAAAGTTAGGCTAAGCAGGCTACAAAGAACGTTCCACCATCAATTTTCTCCTGAAAATTTTAACAACCAAGTGTAACCGAGTAGGAACTAATAGTTCACTGTTTAGAGTGCTTGACTAAAATGTAGCAAGTCTTGGGTTCAATTCGCACACTGGGAAAATAGAACACCATTGACCAATTTAATTCATGCACTAAAAATTACATATTACTTCTCTCGCCGCATGAGCGCAAGTTCTCCCATCCCAGACCACAATCCTGATGTGAACCTTGTTTGTTTGTTTCTTGCTACAAACAAGTTTCATCTTAAATACATAAATGTGTGTTATTTTGTTAGATCATATAATTTCAATCTAAGAATTAGATTGTTTGGACATGCAAACTAAGGAGTTTAAAAACAGAACTTGATGTTAGTAATTCACTCTAAAATCCCTCAACACAAAGAGTAAATCAGCACATACACATAGAGGCCAGTTGGACAAAATTCCAGTGACTTAGTGGTACCTTGTCATATGGTCTTTATTATATTTATATCTTTTTAGTATATTTATATCATTATAGTAGTATCTTCATTTGTATATGTTAATCTTTATAACAAAATTCATTCTATCAAAAATGACACTACAACAATTTCCATAACTACCCCTAAGTAAACAGCTAGAATGGAAGTCTCCAGGATAAAACACCAATAAGGCTACTTATAATTAATTAACTAGTGCATATTCCAGAAACTTTCATCTGTTATAAAATGACAACTTCTTACAAATATTTATTTTTATTAATTTTAATTAAGTGTCTGTGTATGGGTGAATGCATTTGAATATAGGTTTAAAAAAATCTCATCAACATTTGATGATACTAAGCTCTTTATTTTTTTTAATTTTCTATTAATTTAACATTTGTGTCTGTGTGTGCTGGAATGTGCACCAATGTACCTGCACAGATATGTGTGTGTATGTAGAAGTCGGAGGACACCTCAGGAGCTGTTCTCTAGAAGCAGTTCATATTGTTTTTGAAACAGGGTCTGTCATTGGAACTGGCTTACAGATTAGTCTATCTGGTTGGCCAGTGAGCCCCATGGATCTGCCTGTCTCAGACTCCCCAGTGCTGGTCTTACAAATGCGTATCACCAAACTCAGCTTTTATGTGGGTGCTGAGGGTCAAACCTTCACTTAGGGAATTCTTCTGTCTGAGCTACCTGGCCAGCCTCTGTTTACACTGAGTATTCATTCAGTGATTTTGGAGGTGGAACCAAGGACCTCTGATTGGTAGGCAGGGCATTCTATCGCCAAGCTATGCCCTAAACCTAATGTCTTCCTTGGCTAACATTGATGTGAATAACAATGACTTTCTAACAGTCCAGTCTCCCCAGGTTCCTGATGCTTCCTTCAGTCATGTCTCCTGCACAGAGTCTCAGCTCTTGAACATAAGGGCAGGGGGGTGTTTTCTATCCCTCTAACCCGCCTTGTCTTACCGCTGCAGGATATCCCACAGGCATTCACTGCTCTCGGGGTTTTGCCATCATTACACCAGTATCGGCTATTGATCTGAAATATCCCATAGTCGGTGCTTTGGTCCCCACGGTTGTAGTTTGTAGCTCGTGTGTTATAGTTACTCTCATGCTGAGCCAAACACACCCCTACAAAGAAAAAGAATATTCATCAATAAGCAGCAACATGATTAATATTGGAAACCAAATTAGCTCTTTGATCATGACTTATTTACAAGTGATTTATGTTATAAGTATAACCATATCATTAACTTATAAAGCATGCTAACACTAGTTCAGCCTGAGTCTGGCTGCATTGCCCAGTGTATTCTCTAGTCTCAAGTGATCCTCTTTCCTCTGTCTTTCCAGTAGGTGGAATTGATGTACCTAGTCAGCAAGTAATTTTCAGGTACTCAAATCTCTTTGAGGACAAATCAATTTGCACTGAGAATAAACAGGATAAGGGTTTTTTTTTAATGCTAAAATAGATGAACTGGTCACAGTGGTGCTCACTTTTATTCCCAGCAGTCTGTAGGCAGAGGCTAGTGAATCTGTGTGGGTTTGAGATCAGCCAACTTCCAGGCTAACCAGGGCTATACAGTGAAACCCTGCTCCCTCCTCCCCAAAATAAAATAGCTGTTTCTTCCATTGCTTTTCCCTACTCCATCTATCCTCAAGGTCCCTCCCTAAAATAGAAACACAAATAGTAGTTAGGTGGATTTTGTAAATTATTATCAAATACATATGCTAATAAAAGGTGTCCTTTTTAGGAAAATAAGTATTTCCTCAGAGAGTTGTTCTTAAACCCAAGGGGAATTTGTACATGAGAAATCTTTTTTCTTCTCTGTGTCACTAAATATCCTAGTTTGGCACAAAACATGCAATCTCCTGCCTCAGCGTCCCATTGCTTAGATTCCAGGAGTGCATACCATCACAAATGGCTGATGAGAATATTGAAAATGAGAACATTAGAACAGGAGAAGCTATTCTGTAAATTCATCCATCCATCCATCCATCCATCTATCTATCCATCCAACCATCCATCCACCCATCCATCCACCCACCTCACCCTCCATCTATCTATCATCCACACATACATCTGTCTGCTCATTCGCTCTTCATGGACAATTAGTTATTGAGTAGTAACAGCCTTAATCCAATCTGAAAAACATACTAGTTACAAGGACATAGTAAGCCATGAACAACTTTGCCTCATCCACGTCTTCCTTTGCGCAGAACGAAAGGCCTTCCCACAGTGAAGAAGAGTACCAAATCATTTCATACTCAGGTTAAGACCTCACTGAAGCAGCAACTAGCGAGAAATAGGATCCCTCTGCCCTGCATAGGAAGTTCAGAAAGTCTGAAAAAAAATTTTCTCTAAAGGTCCATACCATGGTCAGAGAAATGAAGACACATCCCAGTCACCCCAGGCTCTCAGAACTCAAGTTCTGAATGAGTGAGTCCTCCCATCTTTTCTCACCCCCTGTGGACTATTGAGTCTGAAGCAACTGGAAAACCTAGTGACTCTCCAAGAGCACCTCAGGTCCTATTGCCATAGCCTGGGAAGATGTCCCCTCCCATGCCCTCACTTCAGTATCTCTGATGAAAAAGATGAACGCTGATGTTTTTAATCAAACTAGTCAAACACGCAGGAATGCTAAAACCTTATTGACCCCAGCTCCCTCTCTGCTCACTGATTTCTTCCTTGTACCTGTTCTGCAGAGGGTGATTATCTGGAGGGGTCAAGAAGAGGAGACTTACAGTTGGCCAGGCTGATTCCCCTGTAGCCATCCATTCCATGGCTTTTCAGAGTTCTGGCGAACTCACAGCGTTCATAGACCTTGGCCTGGACAGTGACAGAAAGCAGGAGGAGCCCCAGAGAGAGGAGAGCCTTCATGTTGACCTGGAAGCTGGATCCGCTGCAGGCTGAGTAGAGAAGGCAAGCCTCCTATTTAAACATCCTCCAAGTTCCTCCTTTCTGTAGCAGCTGTGGCCTCCAATCTTTGAGCTGTGTGTAAAGGAGAAGTTCCTGCTGTTCTGACTTCTGCATTTGTCCTTCTTTCTTCAAAAGTTTGATGAGAGATGTTCTGGGGGTCCAGCAGTAAATGCACACTACTTATTTTAAAGTGCTTACAGATGTGGATCATTAAGAATGGAGAGCTAGTTCTCTTTCTGGAAGGGGGTTTTTCTTTCATTTTATTGTGAAGTTTAACAACTAAAAGAAAAAAACACAATTAATATTTACAGTTAAAACCAGCAACTACTTTTCACCAACATTCCTTCATATCAAATTGTTCTGTGTGCATCCACCATTTTGCATTGATTTTTAATTGAATCACTTCATGTGTGTTTCCCCCAATTGGACCTACTGCATGTCCTTGCTCTCTAGAAGGCTGGGTCCCATGGTATCACATTGCTTAGCCAGTTTCTACTCTAGAATGTTTTCATTGCTAATGTTCTATTTGTATTTCTATTATCGCTGAGACTCCTGTGGACATCATTCCTAGCTCCTTTTACAATCATGCTTTGCTTCTTGTGGAGACCCACAGAGGTTTCCTAGTGAGAACTTACTCAGGTTCTGAGAATCTGAGCTTGCTTTACCCAGCAGGACTGCAAAATGGGATGATTTTACCACAAATGTGGTTACCAGGTGTTTGGAAGGGTCTATACTTGGCAGTATGGTGTGCTTTGATCTTGCAAGGGGGAGGTCTTTTGTCCCACTCCTTGGCATGTTATAAAAATCCCTCTTGAATAAAGCTACAAGGCTGCTGGGTATTGATCCAGGACCTTCCAGAGCTATCCTGTGATTCTGTCTTTCTTCTCACTGGCTAGGTCTATCTTTCTATTTAATATTTTCTCATTCCTCTCTCCTCCTCCTAAGAATACTTCAAAAGGTTGGAGCTGGGCTTCCACAGCCTCTCCTCTCCATGTTAATACATAAAGGATCACCATAAGCAATAGGACTTCAAAACTAAAACTGAACCAAACATATAACTCTAACTATGTGCAACTTTTTAAAGGGATCATCTTAGAAGGCTGTGGGTATTTTTCAAATAAAGTTTTCATTTGCTGATACAGAGAAGACAACAAATGGAATTTTTTCAATGTTTAATTATTATTTTTATTCTATGTGCATAGTCATTTTTGACCGCATGCATGTCTGGGTACCCTATGTGTGCCTGATCTTATGGAGGCCAGAAAAGGATGTCAGATGTAGTGGAGTTTCAGTGAAGTTACAGTTCCCAGTTACAGGCCACCATGTGGGTGCTGGGAACTGAACCTGGGTACTCTGGAAGAGCAATTGCTCTCAACTACTGAGCTACCTTGCCAGCCCCTGTGGGTATTCTTAAAAAAGACACTATGAGAAAGCAAAAGCATCAGACCCTGGATCTCTGTACTGGAGCACAGATTCCATGTCACACACAAAGTCACCCTAATTTCCATCAGTGGCAGTTACTGTGCTGGACACACAGAGAACCCCCAGTACTTGTTTGTCACCCTAAGCTGAAGTGAAGGCGCTGATCTAATGTGTCTATTAGAAAGGGAAGTGGTGCTATAGATGTCCTAAATTATTTATCCTGGGGCAGGAGATATAGACAGTGACAAGATTTAATAATTTCTGGGCAGGATTTGTTTCCAGAGAAATTTGCTTTATATTACATGTTTTATTTGGTAAGTTTTATAAATTTTTGCCATCTTAAGAAAAGTGGTGATAATTCCCAGATTTGTGTCATATTGTAATGAAGTATTATTTACTTACTTTCTTTTTTAATTTGTTAGTTTTTGTTTTGTTTTGTCGTTTGAGACGGCCATGTTGTGAAGTCCTGGTTGGCTGAGAGTTTGTAGGGATCCCCTTGCCTCTGTCTCATGGGAATTTCCACAACACTCAGCACAACTTCCTTCTGCTTATTCTTGATTCACAATCTATTCGGCTTCCTTGTGGCCAAAAGTAGAAGAAAATTAATCCTTTGTGCCAAGTCGGAGGGGCTTCAGGCCTAGAAGAGGGAACCCATGAAGGCTCTCTCCAGCTTTTGACTAATGTCTGAAATGCAAACCAACTGTAAAAGACAAGGATTTGTCGCAATTTATGATGTTTCTAAAGAATGTCCTGTGGGCAGAGGGCTGGGCACTCAGTTCTGACTCTACTCCCTTGCAAATTCCATTAAAATATTGACTAAAGATTCTTTAATGCATATGTCAGATGTAGCCAACTGCTTTTCTACCACATACCCCAGAAGCTGAGGTGGGAGTTTATTAGAGTACAGGAGTTGGAGAGCAGCCTGAGGACCACAGTGAGACATGTTCTCAAAAACCAAATGAAGGGGCTGGAGAGGTGGCTCATCAGTTAAAAACATTGACTGTTCTTGCAGAGGGCCCAGGTTCAGTTCCCAGCATCCACATGGTGACTCACAACCATCTGGAACTTCAGTGCAGGGGGTCTGACACCTTCTCCTGGTCTCCACAACACCAGACACACACATGGCACACAGGACACACGTAGGCAAAGCATCCATAGGCATAAAAATAAATATTTCAAGTAGGGAAGCCAACAAGGGCAAGGGAAGTAGAGAAAGTAAGAGGACAGATGAGAAACAGCACAAAAACTCTGCAATCAAGATAGAAAGATGGTAGTCTAGGAGACAGGGGAGCTGACACCTAAGGGTGCAGAAAGGGAAGTCAAGGAAAATCAAGCTGGCTCTTGACCTACAACCTAGAAAATACTAGGTGAGTAGAAGCCACACTATATGGCCATCTGTGAGTAGTAAGGCTGGTTGGGAGTCTCTGTGTTAAACCCCCAGACAGGAGAACAGATTGTTGACTCTTCAGTCTGCAGAGATAGATGGAAGTCATTCTTTGAGATGATGATCTATAGACTCTGGACTGGACCATCATCCACTACACTACACAGCTGTGGGTCTATGATGTAGGTTGGTGGTACAATGCTGCCTGGCACTCGTGAGGTATTTTTTTAACCCAAGCACTTAGAAAGAAAAAGGAAAGAAGTAGAAAAGAGAGGAGGGGTGTAAGTTACAAGAAAAAGGCAGATTAAGTTAAATGGGTAAATTAAATAGAAGTCTACATTCTCAGCCCCAAGCCATTCTCCCACCCACTTCCTTTGATGTTATTGAGATAAGTCCGCACTCTAGTCCAAGCTATCCTGGAACTCACTACACAGTTCACCTTAGGTACACAATAATGATTCTACCTCGGCCCCATATGTCCTAGGATTACATGTGAGCCACAAAGCCCCTTACTTTGAATCAGCCCTCTCTGAGTTCTGGGCACCTTGATTTCTGTCTCCCAGGCAAGAGCCTGTAGGATCTGAAGCAGGACAAAAGACCTGCTGTTGCTAACATTCAGCCCCACGATGAAGCAGCAGATACTACTCAATCCCTCTGGCGGGCACCCTCTGGTTACAGACTGTCCGTTCAGCTCCTTGGAGCTTAAGACTGTTTCCTATCAACCAAAGCTCACCAGACACTGGATGGAAGCCAATGCCTGAAAACACAAAGCAGAGAAGAGGGGCTAACCAGCAGTTCTCAACCTGAGAACCCTCTGCGGAGGCAGGGGCTGCCTATCAGCTATTTGCATTACAATCCATAACAGTAGCAAAATTACAGTTATGGAGTAGCAACAAAATAATGTTATGGTTGGGGGTTCAGCACAACATGAGGAACTGTATTAAAGGGTCGAAGCGTTAGGAAGGTTGAGAACCACTAGAAGAGGAAATAACTCAACACCAAATAAAATAGGAATCACAATGAATGCTTCGGAGATCAGAGAAAAATATCACATGCATGGAACAAAGATACTGTAATAAAGAAATAATCAGAAAACAGAATATAAATTATAAATCATATCATATTTAGAATGAGATTTGAAACTGGAAGGGAGATAGCACCTAGGAATCTCATGAATAAATTTTTTTCTGCAGATGGCTTTTCCCCCCATGACTAAAGGTTCCCAATACTGTACAGGCAATCCTAGGTGTGTGAGTTTCTTGTGACACTATTTCCTCAATCCTATTTTGTACCAGTAGTAAATAATTAAAATTTATTTTGGCCACTACATAAGGACATGTTGGGGGAAACTACATGAAAGCAAACAGTCTTTGAAAATCCTTGATGTGGTCAATCAAGATCAGCTGCGATGCTGAAAGTAGTCTTTGGTACGCATTTTGTCCAAGAATGAAAACGATGCTGCAGGGCTATATGCAGTAACTGCTGAGGACCTCAAGAGACCATGGGTGAGCCGCTGTGATGCTACCCCCATGGAGTTTTGGCTCAGGGGTACAGAGGACCTACCCTCACCTGTGTTGTGGAAGCAAGGATGCTAAGATACGGGGGTGGGGTGGTGGGACAGCCCCTTCTGCTCACCCAAGGGGGAAAAAGATGCTAAAAGGTCCTTTCTCCACTGTGGTTCATCTAGCTGGACAATAGTTTGTGACACAGCACCCCTACCCTGTCTGGGTCAGATTTGCTACCTGCCTCAGCAAGACGTGACCCCAGCCCACATATGGCATTTAAATGGCATCATGAGTTACATGGGTTGATAGGAAATGCCACATAATTTGGGTGCACTGAATTCAGACATGTATATTTTTATTAAAAGATTAATGATCACTTTCTGGCTTTCTAGTCATCCATGACTGCAATTGAAACTGCTCTCACTGAAAATTAGATGAGGATGCTGGAGAGCTGGGTCCCCTGATGCAGACTCCCAACATCACTGACATTTAATGCTGGCTGTCATCTTGTTGGTGTTGCCTTTTGAGTCGGGTTTATTGTTAGAAGAAATCACATTATTCAACATATTCTAGAGGACCAAACAACAGGAATTGGTTATACGGCGCTGCTAATACCGTGCTACAGTTTTGAGCAAGACTCAGAAGTTGTTGTTTGGAAGCAGGTTGCTTGAACAGTTAGCTTGAAGAAGAGCAGTAGCCCAGTAAAATCCTGCTGTGTACTGACCCCAGGCCTCTGGAGAATTCACTGTTGCTGCTGCTGCTGCTGCTGCTGCTGCTGCTGCTGCTGCTGCACACTCACTCTCTCTGTCCATTTTCTCATTTCCTATACTCTGCCTTGCCCACTCTGCTGTGGACATGAGCTAGCAGTCTGAAGTTCACCTACATGCCATTGGAATGCAATGCCCTTCTCTCGTCTCCTCAGCGGCATCTCAAGTGTTTTTTTTTTTATCACATTTTCTGCTTGCAACTTTCTTTCTTACTAGTCCTAAGAGAGTGCAAGTCATGCAGGGTACTGAAGGAGCTGAGGGTGGGTGGTCAGTATTGTGAAAGGAGGCTGTGTGGAAAGGCAGGGAGAACACGGCATACACATTGGGAGGAGTCACCAAAACCAGTTTGAAAAGTAAAAACATGTTTGTACAAGAGACACTGAATGTTAAGACACTTCTGTGGATATGTTCGAAATGTGAAACCAGTTTCACAAAAAGTATCCTTGGCTTTAAGCCCTTAACCAACTTTTAGCAGTTTTCTATATTGGGTGTCTTTGCATGTTTTTAATCTAACACCCTCAGTGGACAGTGTTGGTTCCCAGGTGTTTAACTAGCAACTCCAATTGCCTACGCAGGTCATTTACTTGTTCCTCAGGAACCAGGAAGTTTGGGCCTTCATAGAGTTTATAGAAGAGTGTCATGGTGACTGAAAAGAGCTTTCAAGTGTGAATTGCACAAACAGCTGGGCACAGTGTCTGTTTGGGAATAGACAGTGATAATCCAGTGGGAGAGATTCCATCTGAGAACTACACGACCGGTGTCCCAAAGAGAGAGGTGTGGAAATTTAGGTAGAGTGGGACTGAAGGGGCATGATAAAAAAAAAGACCAGAGGAAGTACTGAAGAGATGGCTCAGACGTTAAGAATATGGTTGTTCCTGCAGAGGACCAGGGTTTGATTCCTACCACCCACATGGAGGCTCATGACCCTCTGTAACTCCTAGCCCTATTCTGGTCTCTGTGCGCACCAGGCACACACATGCTGCACATATATACATGCAGGCAATGCATTCATGCACATAAAATAAAAATAAATCCTAAAGGAGAAATAAGAAGACCGTGGCCAGAGAAGGCTGCAGAAGACATCGAAGGCAGAACAGTATTGAAGAGCAAGAAAGATGAGACTGAAGGGCGGGGCCAGACCTATATGCTTAATCCCCCAAGCACTGGAATCTACAACTTAACCCCAAAGACAAGCAGAAACTATTTATGAATATTAGCCTGCAGAGTAACAGGCTCAAAATCTCTCCTAAAAACCATGTTAGAGCCGGGCGGTGGTGGCGCACGCCTTTAAGCCCAGCACTCGGGAGGCAGAGCCAGGCGGATCTCTGTGAGTTCGAGGCCAGCCTGGGCTACCAAGTGAGTCCCAGGAAAGGCGCAAAACTACACAGAGAAACCCTGTCTCGAAAAACCAAAAAAAAAAAAAAACATGTTAGATCCAACTCTAAGAGAGCTGTTATATGTCTGCCGTATCTGGGTGCCAGAGCATATTGGGTTATGGGTGGGAGTAAGAGGCAGCAGGAGGTATTTCTGAGAGTGTACAGTCAAGAGTTGGTCACAATCTAGACTGTGTGGTTATAAATGAAAAAGAAATAATGGTCACTTATACTTATCAAATGTTCAAAGGGGCAATCATTTAAGCTTTAAATGGTCACAGAAGTCATATGCTTGAATATCCATTTTACAGATGAATAATAGGTGTGCTGTATGGGTAATGTATCTCATTCAAAGAAATGCAGTAAGTGGCTTGGGTTTTAGATTCAGGTAATTTCACTCCTCTTTTGTATGCACCACAGTACCTTGTAAAATAGAATTGAAAGGAGAATGAAGTCTTTTGGGACTCAGTTCTAAGCCTTGACTCACTGTAAGGTGTCCATCCATCCACCCCAGTTCTCACCCTACACACTGTAAGGTGTCCATCCATCCACCCCAGTTCTCACCCTACACACTGTAAGGTGTCTATCCATCCACCCCAGTTCTCACCCTACACACTGTAAGGTGTCCATCCATCCACCCCAGTTCTCACTCTACACACTGTAAGGTGTCTATCTATCCCTTTATTGATTTCTGTCTCTGACACCATTCTGTATTTTATATATATATATCATATATTAAACATGAGTTTTCAGGCTGAAGAGTTGGCTCTGTGGTTAAGAGCAATTGCTTCTCTTGCATAGGACCAGAGTTCAACTCCCAGCATCCACAGGGTGGTTCACAAGTGTCTGTGACTCCAGTCCCAGGGAATCTGACACACTGTTCTGACCTCTAAGGGTAGCAGGCATGCACATGGTGCACAGACATATTGTGTAGGCAAAGCACCTCCACACATAAAATGACAAAAAAAAATCTAAAACAAATTTTCAATTAAGATGTGAGTTTTCTTTTAAGATGTCTGTCTAATGTCAGGGAATGCTACTAAGAATCTGCAGAGCATTTATGAATAGACATCCCAGCTGCTGAAAAACTGATTAGGCCTTTCTTTGTGAACACTTTCTCAGTTCTCCATTGTTTCTGTTATCTTAAACTTTCAGGACCAAAACAAAAAGAACTTTGGCTGAAAGTCTTCCTCTTTGTACATTGTAAACAGATGTTTCCTTCCTACTTTTGCTATGGTATAAAATCCTCTTCTGAATTTACACAATGACTGGACATTCCACATTAAGAAATATAATTGGGAAATTATAGTGCAATCTCTAAGTAAAATTTCAAACACATTATGAAATCTAGTCTTGTTTGCAGAGATCTAAAATGTTCCCATTTTTGTTTCCTGTTTTCAAGATTTCATTTCTGCATTGTGATCTTTGCATCTGAGGTTCCATAAAGTATTTGCACTCATGTCTATGCAACAATATACTTGTTAAATTCACTTTAATTGAACTAGAAATTGTTTATTTCAACTTCTAACTGAGCTGTAATAACAGTACCAACTGTTGGGAAGGTTGAGGAAACTGTCACAAACTTAGCAAGTGACACAAAATGCTTTAACTTCTTTTCTTTCCTCCTTCCCTTGGTCCTGGGGATCAAATCCACAGTTCTGTGCATTCTGGATCCCTGTTCTACCACAGAGCTATACCCTCAGCCCAAATACGTATGTATCCATATAACAAAAGATGGCCCCCCTCCCTTTCTACAACACTCCTAAGTTATTTTGAACAATGATAGTGTCATGGTCATTTAAGGTTGCCTTTGTCTTCAGGTCCCCACATATACAGGCAAACCATCTCCCACGGCGCTCCACCCTCACTCCTGAGCTACTCAGATGTTCACTCTAGCCCATCTTACTCCTCTCTCCCTCTCTCCTCCAGCTCTTGGAGGTGTCTAGTTGCTTGCGTGGGACAGTCTACTCCTTAGTCAAGCAGAAATTGAAATCAGACACACAGCATCATTTATACATTAGAAAAATATATTTTGGAGGTCAAAATGGTTTTCATTAGGGGTGAGGAAACACATACACCAGGCACACAGAGACATAAGACCCTCTACAAACCAGAGTGGGGATTTGGGGAGCCGAAGCCAAGCCTCTCCTTGAGGGCTGTTTCACTTGCTTGTTTTGTTTTGTTTTGTTAAGTCTTCAAGAGGGCTTCCTCCCCTAATTTGGAGTTAGTTGGTTTGAAGAAAGCCCATAAGGTCTCTGTTTTAAGCTGCTAGCTTTTGTTTCAGGTGGGGAGAGTGAGGAAGAAGCCAGCCATCTTGGAAGTTCCCCACCTTCATTCCCTAGTCGTGGCCCCCGTCCCTGTCTGCCTGTCTACCAGGGACTCTGTCTCATTGCTGTCCCACTCATTTTCTCCTCTCAGAGCTCACCCTAACTGCTAAAGGTTGGGGGCAGCTCTAACCGCTTCCAAGCTGTCAACGATGGTGATACAGAAGGGGCAGCAGTCAGAGTCCTACGAGGAGAGACGATCTAAGGAGCCACGATAAAACTTAACAGATGGCAAAGATCCGGGATGCAAGACCACCCTGCGATGGCAGCACGGGTCCTTGAAGTAGGTTATGTGAGGAGGTCGCATCTGTAACCTCCAAAAAGTGAGGCTCTTAGCACTTCTATAATCTCCACTGAGAGTGTAGTTTGGAAGACAGATGTGGCAGGTCTGGCCTTAGTAGAGGAAAAGAACAGCCAACAAACCATCCGGAGAACTCTTGGCAGACTTCGTCACAGGCTAGCAAGCCTGCTGATTTCTTTTCCACTGCTATCCACCGCGTGATGACACTGAGGGAGGCCATTGGTTTGGCTGAAGAGCTTGAGACTTCTCACTGGCCAGTGTAAGTTCAGAAGTTGACCACAGGGTCTCCACCATTACAAACTCAGGGGGAGCATTAAGAGACGAAGATCGTGAGCAAAACTCTTGGACGTTTTGACTAATGTAAGTCCTATTTAGTAAGGGGGTGTGCAATCATATAGCTGTCTAGATCATGGACCAGAACTCTGTAGAAGAATAAGGTCGGAGAAGTGGTCCTTTGTGGTGATATTGTGTTCCCCATAATACTGTGCACCCTAATAAACTTATCTGGGGTCAGAGAACAGAACAGCCACTAGATAGATATAGAGGCCAGAAAATGGTGGCACACACACCTTTAATCCTAGCATTCTGGAGGCAGAGATCTGGATGAGTTCAAAGCCACACTGGAAACAGCCAGGCATGGTGACACACCGCCTTTAATCCCAGGAAGTGATGGCAGGAAGCAGAAAGGTATATAAGGTGTGAAAACCAGGAACTAGAGCCTGGGTAAGCTTTTAGGTTTTAGCAGCAATTCAGCTGAGATTCATTCTGGATGAGGACTCAGAGGCTTGAGGAAACAGGATCGGCTGAGAAGTTGGCAAGGTTAGGTTAGCTGTGGCCTGCTATGTTTCTCTGATCTTTCAGCATTCACCCCAATACCTGGCTCCAGGTTTGTTTTTATTAATAAGACCTTTTAAGATTGGTGTTACATCTGGCACCCCATGTTGGGCGCCAAATGCAGACAAAATTCTAAACAGTCTTAGTAAATAAACACAGAGCCAAATACAGAGTTAATAGTCAAAGAGATCAGAGCAAGAGCCATGACTAGCTTTAGCTTACCAACAGCAGCAGCTTCCCCCGAGAGAGCTTCTTCCTGTCTGACTTGTCTTTTTATTGCCTTTCTGTTCTGCCTTCTCATTGGCTCTAAACCCAACCACATGACTTCCTCATCACTGCCTGTCTATACAGACCTCCAGGTCTCTATGGTTGGTACTGGGATTAAAGGTTCGTGTCACCATGCTTGGCTGTGTCCTTGACCACACACAGACTCTGCCTGCCATGTGATCAGATTAAGGGTGTGTGCTACCACCGCCGGACTTCTGCTTAATGGCCTGATCTCCAGGCAACTTTATTTATTAACATACAAGTAAAATCACATTTCAGCACAAATAAAATATCACCATATTCCTTATATCTAGATTGCCATAAGTTTTGTTTGATAGGTCAAAATATAACTGTACAATTAGCTGTTTGTTAGATCAGACTCCTGCATGTGGAGTAAATGGCTAAATTCTGTAAGAGAAATCAGTTAAAAAAATTGTCTTGTTGGCCATACCCCCCAGCTATTTTCTCTGCCCATGTACCAGACACAATGTTCAGTGGGAGTAAACACTAGGGGCCAGACCTGAGTGAAATCCAGATTCCACTCACTGAAGTCACAACCAGACATCAATATCTAATTGATAATCTAAAAGAAAAATATAATCCCATTAGGTCTTTTTTTTTATATAGGATTGTCCAGCAATTTCCCAGAGGTACCACTCGGGTAATCCTGAATAATTTTCCCAAGTGTGTGAGTTTGACAGAGTATCTGGCAGCCTCCTTTAATCAAGGAATGAACATGGACAGTTAGGGTTCAGGTCACATTACACATTACTCTTCTAGAAAAAGAGTGCTTCATAGTAGATAAAATACATTTTTTTAATCAAGAAGGGATTCATTAGTGAGAACTAGTTGTTCAAATAACATCTTAGATGGTTAAGCATAATGTCTGAGCACTCCTGTCCTTGGACCGATAAAGAAATATACTGATCATTTTAACCCTGGCTGTACTTTCCTACTGGCTGTTGAAGACCATGTAGGTGGCCAAAAACAATCCCTTTCTTTTCAGTGTGAATCCAGCTGAAGATCTGATCCTCAGAGGTCGTGGGCTTGGGAGGAACCTCTGGCTCCTCTCTTCTCTTCTTCCCAGTTAGTCCATCTAAGTGAGGACACGTCAAGGCCCTTGTTAACCATTGCTTCATGTGGAAGTGTGAGGAAATGTTTCCTCTGTATTGACTCTCTTCTGTGTAGACTGGGCACTGGTTAGAGTCCACCCAGTGGCATCTCCATGGGCTTACTCAACAAGAGAACAGATGACTTCCCATGGTTACAGGACACGTTGACAGATGTCCCCAGAGTACTCCGGGACTTGGTTGGTCTAAGAGGGCAAGGATGAAAGTATTCTTTCTCCCTTTTAGTCCTCTGACCACATCAGGATAGGCCTCCAAGCGTAGTTATCGAACATCCAGAGGGCCGGTTGCACTAGTTGGTATTTTTAACTAATGTGTAATATTTAGGTAAAGTTTGAGCAGAAATTAGACACTTTAAAGTAAACTTTGATTAGACACATTTTTAAAGCCAGTTCCTATTTAAGTCTCATGTTTCACACACTGTAAATACCTTATTAAGGCCCTCATACCTGGCATAAGCTTTTTAGCTTTTTTTCTATTTTGGAAAAAAATATCTAGCCATTTTAATCTTTCTACACAAGGCTTTTCTTTTTTACTAAAAACACTTTGCCTGGCATTGGTGGCGCACGCCTTTAACCCCAGGACTTGGGAGGCAGAGGCAGGCGGATCTCTGTGAGTTCAAGTCCAGCCTGGTCTACAGAGGGAGATCCAGGATAGCCAGGGCTACACAGAGAAACCCTGTCTCAATTTTTTTCCTTTTTACATACTAACATCTATTTTGTTTTGTTATAATACCATGAGGCATAGTGGTACCAACAAATAAACTTACCATCTGTGGTGAGAATCGGAGGTAGGGGGGATTAAGTCCCAATGGCAAACCAAAGGTCTGGTTTTACCAAAGCTCACCCTGGGAGACCATGAGGCTTCCTTACAGAGAGCCTAGGTGAGGATGCTGACAGCCGTGCCCTTAGAGGAGCCACACTGGAAAGGTTCTCCCAGAACTGACGATGGCATTCCCACAACCACACAGGTGGAGCCCCTTCTCCTTAGCCTTTTCAATATATATTGCCCTCCAAGGGTTTCTCTGTGTAGCCCTGGCTATCCTGGATCTCCCTCTGTAGCCCAGGCTGGCCTCGAACTCACAGAGATCCGCCTGCCTCTGCCTCCCGAGTGCTGGGATTAAAGGTGTGCGCCACCACCGCCCGGCCGAGCCTATACATCTTAATTCTTTCCCAAGACCATCAGGCCATGTGCAACCCAGGCAGAACCGCATGCCAGCTGGGAGCAGTGTGGTGGACACTCTGGCAGGGATCCAGTGACCCTACCCATCCCGTCCTTCTGTGGAGGCACACTTAGAGTCAGCAAACTCGGCGGAGCTGGTGTTTTTGCAAGTAGGTACAACTGGGTTCATGAAGATAACAGTTGCTCAGCCTGGGAGACGGTGCTGGGCAAAGGCTCTTCAAAAGGTAACGTTGACTCCAAACTACATACATAGAATAAAAAAATTAAGATGACCCGTACATATATTTTTAATTACCAAGCTTTACTATAAGTCTCAAGCACCACCACCCCTTGATTGGACTTTTACATCTTTTTGGGGGGGTGGGATGGGGGGGCTTGTGGTCTCACAAAACTCTAGAGTTAGAAAAATGTCACATTTTAGAAAGTCTTTGGGCACATTATCGAAATGACCTTGACCTGAAGGAATACCTTCTGCAAATAAGAAAAGGCAGAAAAGAAAACACACCCATAGAGCCCCAAACCCTTACATGTTTATCTTGTAATCGTAGCTTTAGATGGTAGAAGACATTCACCCGCTTTGTTTTAACTAGCATTGTGTACAGCCCCTGGCTAGGACAGTCATTTTCCCCCCTTCTAGTACCACCTCGAAATCTATCAAGGGTTTCTGGCGGGACCCAATACAAGAATTGCTGACTCCCCGAAGTCTCAAAGATTGAGAAATAATTTATTTTACATTTTATAGCTTGGACAGTCCGTGGAATGATCTACTCCAGCCATGCTTTGGTTTTGATTGCAGATAAAGAGAAGCAGCAGATCTACATTTCCAAGCTTCCCTAGCAACCAACTAAAGAAGCCCTGTCTGAACTATTACATCAGTTACTGGCTGAGGGGCTTCTAGGCAGAAACTCCTCTCCATGGATGAGCCTGTTAGCCAATTTTTTTTTTTTACCATAAACATTTCCATATCATGAGAAAAACAATAGTATACTGTGCTGGAAATAATAACCATTTGCTTGCGGTCCTTAAGGGCACAATGCCCTTACCCTTGGGGCGTTTTTTTCTCCTTTTCCTTACCAAAGAGTCAAGGGCCAGATTGACACAGGACAAGAGGTTTGAGGCTGTTTTAAGACAACATGCTTGAGTTGGAAGTGGAAGGCCTAAATCCCATCTCAGAGCCAGAGCCAGCTTCGGTGAGTTTAAACAGCCCAGGAAATTCACCAATATAACACAATTGCTTCTCTGTAAAACTAAAATCTGTGGCTTATGCTAGACAGGAAACTCGTGTTGAGTGCTGGGGCTGTCCTCCTCAGCACCAGCATGGAGTTTCCCAGTGAGTCTTATCTGCGGGGTCTTGCTTTGGAGAAGGGAATTCACAAGAGACACAGCATTCTGTTTTGTTTTGTTTTGTTTTTCAGAGTGCTATAAGGGAGCATTTATTTTAAAAGGCTATCCTGTGGTTTCTTTAAACTTGATAAGGCCATGGGTGCATGGCAGTATGCACTCATGGTCAAACTGACAGAGGTGTCTGCCTTTACCAGTGTCTGCCTTGCGATCCCCTTCCTGACTGGACTGAGGGTGACCAACTGCTTGAAAGTCTGTACTCACAATCAGTGTGTGTGTTTGCAAATGGAGACAGACAGCCCGAAAACTTAAAAGTACAGTCCCCCTACAAAAAAAGGGGGGGTACTTGAGGTTTTTTTTCTTTCCTTTGAAGCAGAGAGCAGGGTTTTTTAGAGCTCTAAGGCTTTGGAAATTCTCAGAGGTCAGAGTACATCCTCAGGGATTCATTTTGTATGCTCAAAAGCTTTTTAAGGACATGATTTTTTTTTTTTAATTTGACATCAGGGTTTGTTGGCGTCTATATATTCATCCTGCAGCTTTTAGCACATTCTGGGTGGTCTTGCAGGCAAAAGAAAATTTGGACATAAGGACTTTCCCTCTTGGTTACAGGAAGGCTTCATGGGTTGAGGAAAAGCCTAAGTTTTCTTCCTAAGCTTTTGGGGGTTTAACTTGCTCCAACTGTCCAGGAGGCAAGCCATCAGGGACCCTGAAGAAAGCTTCTGTTCCCATCTGTAAAGTAAAACCAAAGGTGGGAGAGACTGATGGAGGGTCACTTAATCCTCCTCAAGTTTCTCAGCCCAGTATCCAGAGAAGGTGTCTCCTAGGCAACGGAAGAGGTGGTCCGATTGTCCCAAACACCCCAAGACCAGTTCCCAGGGTGGGACTGATTTGTGTTACCCATTCCTGCAGTCCAGGTCCCCACAGTTTTCAATTATACCCCAGATATCATTATTGGAAGTATATTATTTCCCCCCAACCTCATCTGTAGGGCAGATCATAGTAAGAAGCGCCCGTAGACAGAACTTTTCTTTTCCTAGAAGCTACATAGTGGCCTAAGGTCCTGTTTATGGTGATGTAAACTAAATTCTTGCCTCATGCAGATAAGCACTTACGGTCTTTTTTTTTTAATTATTTAAAGAGGGCTATTGGATTGGGAGCTCTCTCTGCAATCCACCACATGTAGACTGGGTTTAAATCCCTGTAATAGACTAATAGATTAATAGAAAGTAGGAAACATAGAAGATAACAACAAAAAACATCTAAACCTCCCTCTATAGTTGACTTGCATTTTTTTAATTCTTTGCTCTTTGGCAGGCCCGCCACCCAGCTCCCAAATAAACACATGGAGACTTATTATTACTTATAAACACCCAGCTTGTCTTGTTTCTAGACAGCTTTTTTTATACTAGCCCATCTACCTTTTGCCTCTGGGCTTTTATCTTTCTCTATTCCACATACCTCTCTTTACTTCTTACTTGCTGGCTGGCTGTGTAGCTGAGTGGCTACCCCCTTGCATGCTCCTCTTATCCTCTTCTCCCTCTTCGCTCTTCTCTCTCTTCTCCATTTATTCTCTCTGCCCACCAGCCCCGCCGATTTCTTTCTCCTGCCTACCTATCAGCCTTTTGGCTCTTTACTAGACCATCAGGTGTTTTAGACAGGCAAAGTACACAGCTTCACAGAGTTAAACAAATGCAACAGAAAAGCACGCAACACATCCCTGCATCATTAAACAAATATTCCGCAGCATAAATGAATGTAACACATCTTCAACTAATATTCTACAGCATCCCTCTGTTACTGTAACTGAAAGGCAAAAGCAAGGGTGCCCAGAGTGCCATAGGGCTGGGGCAGACAAGTGTGGAACAAAGGGGTGTTGGGGGGGTGGGTGGATAATTTTCTCTCTCAGGTATCGGTACCAGGTAGAGAAAACAGGCATTAAGACCCAGCAGAGCCTACATCTGCAGCATATGGTGATATTTTATTTGTGCTGAAATGTGATTTTATTTGTATGTTAATAAATAAAGTTGCCTGGGGGTCAGAGCTAGTAGCAAGCCATTTAGCAGAAGTCTGGCAGTGGTAGCACATGGCCTTAATCCCGATCACATGACAGGTAGAATCTCTGTGTGTTCAAGGACACAGCCAGCATGGAGACACACACCTTTAATCTCAATACCAACCATAGAGACCTGGAGGCAGAACAGAAAGTCGATAAAAAATACAGACACACAGGAAGTAGGTCTCTTTTCTCAGGGGAAGGATGGCAGCTAAAGGCTCTTCGCTACTGCTCTGACTTCTTGGGCTTTCAACTCTGCATTTGGCTCTGTGTAATTATATGCCTTGGCAATTTGGGGGATTGGGTAAAAGGGATACGGGGCAAAGTGAATTTTTGAAACTATTGGTCTAGACTTTGGGCATGAAACCACATTTGAAACTATTATGTTAGACTTTTGGTGCAGAACTACGACCTGCTGACAGGTTGTATCTGCAGGGGCCATAAACCTCCGACAGGATGTCTGCAGGAGCATCAGGATCTTGTTAAATATTACTGCCCTGTTTCTTAATTGTCTGCTTCTAGGGTATCTGTTCGAGTTGTCATGGCACATTCCTGAGGTTCCTCCTGGAACTGAATACAGCCCCCAGTCACCAGGTGGTCTAAGATGGTGGCCCTTCCCTAAGATGGAGTCTGCAAAGTCAAATCTAGACCTTCATATTGCCTTCACACCTCCATCTTACTGAGATCCCCAGCCAAGATGGCAGCATACCACATGCTTGCTTCCCGCTCATGGTGAGCTCGTCTCCACAGTCAAGTGATCCCGTTCCCCCGCGGCCCCCAATCAGGGCACAAGTCCCTGTGGGGTCACACACTTCAAAGATTAAATGTGGACTATTACACTCTTTTTCTTAAACTTTAGTTAGATTACTGTGGATAAAGGAGACAGCACCAGTGGCCTAGGCAGGCTGGCCTAAAATGGCAAAGTAAGAAACAGAGGAAGGAATTCCATGGTCTCAGGCCAAGAAAAGCAGAGTCCATCGGCAGTGAGGTTTCTCTCAGATAGCTTCTCAGAGAAGGAAGAACTTTAGCCACCATCCTATTTTTAGGTCAGAACAATAGCGGGTCTCTCTCTCTCTCTCTCTCTCTCTCTCTCAGAGTTGGAGAAGGGACGGCGAGGAAGGGAGGTACAGGCACTTTGAAAATTCCCAAGGTTTATCTGTCTCCACATAGTGTAACTTTCCAATTCTTTCTACAGAATATGCCTGCTTCTAGCACCCAATGTGAGGTAACACTCACACTGTCTGGCTGTGGAGCCAAACCATAGGTTAATAGCACATTTTAATTTATATTCACAGGTGTCTAGTCACCAAACAGTTTAACTTGCTTCCTATGATATACAGACATTAGGGTGAGAAGGAGAGGTGTCGAAGGGGACCTTCTTTGTTAGAGAGAAGAAAATAAAATAACCATCCCATTAAACCTGCCAAGGTGCACACTGTGACTTTAATCCACCACTTGGGAGGTAGAAGCAGGCAGACCTCTGGGAGTTTGAGGCCAGCCTGGTCTACATAGGGAGTTCCAAGACAGTCAGAGCTACACAGTGAGACCTTGTCTCATAAATAAATAAATAAATAAATAAATAAATAAATAAATAAATAAAATAAATAAGTAAGTAAGTAAGTAAGTAAGTAAATATATAAAATTACCAGCCCATTCCAGGATGAGGGAGCGGTACCAGTAGCTCAACAGTCACACCTTCCTATCCTTTCAGGTTTAGTCTGGTTTACACTCACCTTATGAGTCGGTGGTCCTCAGAAGAAATCCTGAGATGAGATCCCAAAAAGTGTGACCATCTAGGAATCTTGATCAAGGTCCTTTTCTCTGCCAGTTAGAGAATCAAAAAGCAGGAAAACTCTCGGGTGTGACAGGTAAGAACAGGGAAATTTGCAAACAGAGCAAAGAGGAGCAGACAAAATCAGGTAGTCAAGAGGGGCTTTTTTATTGGGGATGAGGAGCACACACACACACACACACACACACACACACACACACACACACACACACACAGCAAATGCACAAAGGGAAAAGCCTGTCTGCAGAGCAGAGGTGAGACTTGGGATGTCCAACCCTAAATGTGGGTCTTTTGACAAAAGCTAACTAACCTATAGATGAGGGTTGCTATCAGTGTCTCCCATCATTCTTTTGGAAAATAGCGTGAACTAAAACTCCTAAAAAGAAGCTGTTTCTGCAGAGACTGACTGAGTAGAATTTCAGCACTGTGGAGAGTTTGGAATGTTACAGTTTGGATTCTAACTCCCTTCTCTTGGACTACTGTTAGCCCCCAGAACAGCCATCCCTTGCTCACCTCTGTGTTGGAACTAACATTCTGTGACTAACAGATAAAAACCTTTAGAATCAGCCGGGCGGCGGTGGCGCACACCTTTAATCCCAGCACTCGGGAGGCAGAGCCAGGCGGATCTCTGTGAGTTCGAGGCCAGCCTGGGCTACAGAGTGAGTTCCAGGAAAGGCGCCAAGCTACACAGAGAAACCCTGTCTCAAACAAACAAACACACAAACCCTTTGGAATCTATGAACTTGGCACACCCACTGGCTTCCACCAGCCCCAAATCTAATTCTGTCGCCAGATGACATCTTAGGCTCATAGCTCCCCTCATCTGGGTGTAACCCTCTTTGATGTACCCACCAATGTATTTTAGACTTGTCTTGATTGACGACTTGCTTTTCCTGTAAAACTATAAAAACTTAATGAAACTGCTGCTACCACACTGGACCATGGAGTTTGGGGTAACCTAACCTGTGTATGGCTGTGACCATGACCGGGCAATGGTCATAAAAAATGGCTCCAGAATAAACTACCTCCTATTCCCTTTAAGATGAAAGCTGGGTTTTGTGTGGACAATAACTTCCTTAACTGCTAATTCAAACTGATGTTCCATTAAGAAGTGACTTGGCTAATATGAAAATAGATAGAAAAATAACAAGATGATAAACTCTAACCTATTAAAACATGGACTTTTTTTTAACACCTGGGAAGCAAAGCTAATTTTCCTTCCCTCCTAAGTGCACTATCTTCTAAGACAAAAAAGTGTACACGTGACCACTAATTTTTGTGAAAACAATGGGAATAAGTAAGCTTAAGCACAGAAAAAATAATAATAATAATACACTTCAAATGTCTTCCCTATGTCAGGCATTCAACCACATTGAAAATTAAATAGCCTCTGTGTACTGGATACAGAGGAGAATTTCATGACTACATCTATTAACACGCTCTTCTAACATCTTCTTAAAGCTAGTTTACCACTCCCTTATACAGAGCACGGTGTCCTTGAACCCACAGGATGTAGCGTTTCTGACACACATATGTCAGTCGCTGGCATCCACGGGTCTGTTGTCTGTTACTACGGTTTGCTATCATGTCTCTGCATTTGTCATAATGACCCTTTTGAAGTCTTAGCGCCTTAACGCCTCTCCTCTGCCCTCCCTATGAAAAGAGCATTCACCATGTGGGCTCCAGGGATTGCAATCAGGTTTAGCAGTAATCATCTTTACCCACTGAACCCTCTTTTTGAGACAGGGTCTCACTATGTTGACCAGGCTTGCCTTGAACTCCTGATCCTGCTGCCTCAGCCTCCTGAGTATCTGAGATCACATGACTGTGGCACAAGGTCTGGTGTGGTCCATTTTTCAGGAGCAAGAAAGACCCCGTGACTCCCTTTATCCCACCCCTATCTGTTGCCACTTTCCTGAAGAAGGGGTACTGAGTTGTTCAGATAAAATGGCTACTTTTAAAAAAATCAAGGCAAGTGGGGTTGGGGACTTAGCTCAGGGGTAGAGTGCTTGCCTAGCAAGCACAAGGCCCTGGGTTTGGTCCTCAGCTTAAAAAAAAATCAAGGCAAGTGATTCTTCTATTTCTGCCATGCCTGCTGTACTCTTTGAGGTTATGAAACAAATTAGCATTTTATTCTAAGGAAAATCAATTTTGGTAGGGCATATGCATGTCAAGGTTATGAATTAGTATTTGAATCCAAATACAGTTTAAGCTGGGTGTGGTCGTGCTGGGGTGGTATTCTAGCAGTTAAGAGAAAGATGCAGAAGGATCCAGGACTGAAGATCAGCCTTGGCTACATGGCAAGTTTGAAGCTAGCCTAGGCTACATGAGACCTTGTCTCAAGACAACCAAGTAATAAACAAAAAATACTAAGTATAGTTCTAATCACAAAGTATTGTGATATAAATCTGACTTTAGGGAAGTTATAATTAAAAACAAGCCTGGGCTGAGGCTGAAACTCACTGGTGAGTGCTTTCTCAGCATGCGTGAGGTCCTGCCTTAGTTCCCCAACACCACACAAGAAAGACAGCAGAACCAACCATAACACAACACCAGGCATCCTTTCTGGAAGTTAGGGGAATTCCTACCAACCACTGTTATGCAACAACGCTACATCCAGTCCAACGTCTTTGTAGGATACTAGTTTAGAGAAACTTGAGCATCCCTATGAATGCACAACAATCTATTAATACAGTTCAGCAACCCCGAGTAAATCACTCATGTGCTTATCAGCAATTATTTCTGTTGTAGATAAAAATGAGAATACATATGACTTTGCGTCACAAGATCAGGAAAATGAAAATAGAACATTCATGATTTTTAAAATAGATTCGTTTATTTTTTATCCTGTGTGTGTGTGTCTGTCTGTCTATCTGTCTGTCTGTCTGTCTGTCTGTGGATATGTGCGTGTGAATGATGGTGCCCATGCAGGTCAAAAGAGGATGTTGGACCCCCCCCCCTCACTAGAGTGACAGGCTGTTGTGAGCTGCCTAACATGGGTGCTGAGACTCACACTCGGGTCCTCTCCAGCCCAAACTTCATTTGTGGTTGATTCCTGGCCTCTTAGAGGGACAATGGACTGGAAATCATTCTTTGAGAAATGACCATTACAATCTAAAGAGAGGGCAGTGGTGGTGCACGCCTTTAATCCCAGCACTCGGGAGGCAGATCCAGGCGGATCTCTGTGAGTTCGAGGCCAGCCTGGTCTACAGAGCGAGTTCCAGGACAGGCTCCAAAGCTACAGAGAAACCCTGTCTCAAAAAAAAAAAAAAAAAACACTCTAAAGAGAAACAATACATAAACTTCCCTAAGTGTAAACATGGTTTTGCAATCATGAGGTATGTGGGGGGAGGGGAAGATAAGAGACACCGGGGGTGCGGAATCAACAGATTATTGCTTCTATGGGAAGATAGAAAGTGGAAGGTTGAAGTTTCAGTTTTTGTTGGGCAAAAGTGGATAGCGGAGGATGTGCCACCAGCTGGCCTTGGATGAAAGCAGGGTGGTAGAAGACCCTACTTCATTTCAAACAACACACTTAAAGTACAAGTGGGTACGGGTGGTAAGCAGCTAGATCCTGGGGTCCTTCAGGTAGAGGCTAGAGCTACAGTTCAGAAAAGTAAAACATTCATTCTGTAATTTCATGTCTTTAGCATTTACAACAGTAAATAGGAATTCCAATTTTTTTTAAAAAAAGAATCCATTACTCCTTCAGCTAGAGCTGCAAAGAGCAAAGCTTTGGGAGGGTAGAAGTCAGAGCTAAGCATCCAAGTACAATTCCAAATTTATAATGAGAAATTCGCCAGGCGGCGGTGGCGCACGCCTTTAATCCCAGCACTCGGGAGGCAGAGCCAGGCGGATCTCTGTGAGTTCGAGGCCAGCGTGGGCTACAGAGTGAGTTCCAGAACAGGCTCCAAAGCTATACAGAGTAAACCTTGTCTCGAAAAAAAAGAAAGAAAAAAATTCCCAGCAAAGGAAATTTACACTGCCGAACTTGTGGAAATTTGTTTAGTTGCTCAGCCATCTCTTTAGAATATGCTTAGTTTTTAAGGAAACTGCTAACCCGTTTTCCACATTTGTTTATCAGTTTTGCATCTCCATCAGCCTGGAGAAGTGGTTCTCTGCAGCATCCTTGAAATCACAAGCTGTGGGCAGCCTGGCTCAGCTAACCCTTTTAATAGGTGTGTGTGCAGTGATGCGTCACACTTTGAATTTTCATTTCGGTAGTAACTAATGATGTTGAATTCACGTGCGACTCATATATTACTTGGCGGCGTCTGTAGACATACCCTGTCCCTTCAAATGTATTTTTTTCTTATTGCTGAATTTTTTAAAGTACTTTAACGGGTACCTGCATTGTAGGTAAGCCTTTTCTGTCATGTGGCTTCTCTCTCCAACATCAACTTGGGAAGAGTTTTTAATTACCACTAAGTCTAATTTACAAATTTCTTTTATGGGTTATGTTAGTTTTAGTCCTATGATTTTCTGCTCTGTTTTCTTTCAGAAATTTTATAGTTTTAAGTTTCACATTTAGGTTTATGATCTGAGTTAACTGTATGCATCTATGACTCCAAATCCACTTTTCACATATGGATACACATAAATACATACAATTTAAGTTTAGTAAAGTAACCAGAAATAAAACTGTAATCTGGGATGAACTAGCAACTTCTCCACGGTGACTGCACTAAGGTGGTTTTGCAGGCGTGTCTACTCTGGCAGGATTATTGGGATGAAACTAAATTGGTTTGAAATATAGTTGAGCTGCGGCTGGCTGAGTTGTGGGTTTTTTGTTTTTGTTTGTTTCCTTTGTTGACATTGTTTTCCACTCTTCAATATCATACGGCATGAGGGACCTCCCTTCAGCAGACCCTGCGGTCTGAGAACCAACACTATCCTAGAGCTCTATCTACCTGGGCGTCAGGCCCTGTTACTTTTCAGAACTGGAGGTGAATGCATTTGCTACCATAGGGACAGAGTGCCAGCCTAATGAGTTGTGGTGTGTTGTCTTTGTTCTTCAGGGTAGCCTCTGCTTCTATCAGGGAAGGTCCCTTGCACACATACTGGCCACCCATTCTCAGGCCTTCAGAGGACAGCTTTCCTACGCCCTCATGAAGGATTTTCACAGAACATTGAAAACAGTGCTTGTAAGTGACAATTTTGTCCTATTTTTCACTTTGACAAGGTTTTGATGCAGTATGTATTCACACATGTAGGAGAAATAATTTTTTTTTCTAATCGAGGTTTTTCTCTCCTTACAATGTATGGAGAAGACTAAAGAGGTTCCAGAATTTTATATTGGTGGGACTTTTATTATACATTGCCATTTTTACTAGAGAGATGTGGAGCCAGGCATGGTGGCACATACCTTTAACCCCAACACTCAGGAGGCAAAGGTAGGTGGAGCTCTGTAAGTTAGGGGCCTATGTAGTGAGTTCCAGGACAGCTAGGGCTATGTAGAGAGACCCTATCTCAAACAAACAAAGATGTTGTGGTAATGGACTTCCACATGTTCTATATTTAGAGTTTCTCTCTGTTGTGAATCCATATATATATATATATATATATATTTAAGGGGAACCAGGACAAGTGAATGCTTTCCTACATTGTTTATATACCTATGATTTCTCTCCATTGTGAATCTTTTCATGGCATCTAAGGCAACTGTGATAAAGATGTTACATTGCTTAGGGGCATACAATTTCTTCTTTTACATATTTATCTGAGCAAAACTTGGTACTGAAGGGTTCCTAGATGGCTTGTGTTCATTGAGTTTCCCAAAAATCCTCACAGGCTTCAGAAACCATTGAGATGAAGGCATTACCATACTTCCTTCAGGTATGTGGATTCTCTGCTTATACTCCTCACACTCATATAATTGTGTCCAGTCTGAACTGCAATGATCAGGGTTTTTTCCTGGAATTTTAATAGACATCTTCAATGTTCTAGTCTTCCTTGTTCTTTTTTAGTCTTTTTTTGCGGGGGTAGCAGCCAGGTTCCTGGCATCACCCTCCTGTAACATTTCTTCTGGGAAGGACCAAGCAAAGCCCATTCCTCCAGGATGAAGTTCACGGCTACCTTTTCAAGTCACATACCCCTTTCAGTAGTAATCCTTAGTGAATATCTTTTGTTTGTTTGATGTGTATGGGTGCTTTGCCTGCATGTATATCTGTGCACTACGTGCATTCCTAATGCTCATGGAGGTCAGAAGAGGCCAGAAGAGAACGTTATATCCCTTAGAACTGGAGTTACAGATGGTTGTGAGCTGCCTTGTGGATGCTGGGAATCAAACTCAGGTCCTTTGGAAGAACATCCAGTGCTCTTAAACTCTGAGCTATTTCTCTAGTCCCATGCACACATCCCTGATTCTCCAATTTCAAGGTTGAGTGGACGGCAAATCAAGGCTCAAGTCTCCTGTTTCCTCACAACTGCTCCTGAGTTCCGTGGTCACAAAGCAATGGAGACTGAACTACCCAGGGCTGGTCTCATCAGTCAAGACAACTGGTAGATTTTTTTTTTAACTTTCCTGCTCTGTTTGCTTTGCCTTCAGAAAGTTCTTGGAACTTACAGGGATGACCACATGCCTCAAGAAGAGCTCCCTCTCAACTTTTCTACTTCCAATGTTGTCACCTATTACCCTTGAGTCAGTAACCTTTACTCTTAAACAAAAAGTCAAGATACGGACTTTCTCTGCCATTGAATGTCTCTACCACTAAACGGCCATTAAATTTTAATGAGAAATAGGCCAACTTCTCCTCATGCCAATCTATAACAAGCTATTCCTTCTGCTTCAGTGGTGAGGGCAGCTGTGGGCCTCTTCCTTCTTCCCCAAAGGGATTCATTAACCTGCTATAGTTTGTATGTCTTTTTTGTTGCTGTTTTGAGATAGGGTCTTGAGTAGCTGACCTTGAATTGCCTATGGAGCCCAAGCTGGCCTCAAACTCCAGATCCTCGTTTCTACCTCCCAAGTCCTAGGATTACAAGCACGTTTCACTATGCTTGGCTTGTGTTTCTTTTCTTCTTCCTTTCCTTTCATGTGTTATCTGAGTGCTGTAGTGTGTGTGTGTGTGTGTGTGTGTGTGTGTGTGTGTGTGCGCGCGCGCGCGCGCGTGCGCGCGCGCACACACACACGTACGCACATGTGGTATGGTGAACACATCTATAAAGGCCAAAGGTTGACATTAGGAGTTCTCTTCAATCACTTTCCCCCTATTTTTTTAACCTGGAACTCACTGATTTCACTAGCCTGGCCACCCAGTGAGCTCCAGGAATCCACTGGTTTTGCCTCTCCAGCATGGTGATTACAGGTCTGCACCAACCACCCTGCCTAGCTTTTAATGTGAGCACTGAGCACTGAACTCAGATTCCCATGCTTGGGTGGCAAGCACTTTACCAACTTAGCCACTTTCCCAGCTTCTCTTTTCCTTATACTTTCCTTTATTGCAACAACTTGATGGGATTTATGTGTGTAAGGCTGATAATCTGGTAGAGAGAGAGAGCGCCCTTCCAGACTCTGTTGAGGAAAGGACAAGACTGGTGTAGAAGGATTCAGCTTCGTCATCTCTTTCCTGGGGCTGAAAAGGCCTCAATTTTCAGAGGTCAGTCCTGGGTTGCCATGGTGATGTATGATAACAACATGATCAGCATCATGGCAACAGAAACAAGCAGAAAAATTTACTCCGTATTCTTCAGCAACAGTTGTGTCTGTGGTGGTAGAAGGACTATGTATGGGTCTTTCCTAAGGAGGACTAGACTAGCAACAGTAGCAACTTTTCAGTGATGCACATGCCTTTGAGACGCTCATGTTCCTTATATAACCCAATAAACTCACTGGTTCATTAAGCTAGACGTGGGTGAAATAATTCCTTCGATCTGTCATCAGTGCCTTATCTTGGGTGAATAAATGTTTACATCTACCCAGGAAGAGTCATGTGACATAACTGGTGCCTACTTAGGGACTGAACGGACCAAAGATGTGTTGAGGAGAGTTGCGGCATCACCCCTATGATGGATGGTAAATCATGCAACTGGGCTGATCCATGTGTGGGTGGAGCATCTTTAGGGGTGATCCTAATACAACGACCCTTCCTTGTGTGGCACAGGATGGCATGCCTCCTTGGTGTAGTGGCAGTTGTGTGCTCCCTGTGATGGCTGAAAGGACATACAAGCAAAGCCAAGACAATGTGAAAGGGGAGCATCCTTATGGAAAAATCTCAGAATGGCTGTCTCCTCAACATGGAATGGGGTGATAGGCCTCCTTGATGAGGCCTGAGATATGAGTATGAGCATATCTCCAAAATGACTGTTATAGTAGAGAATATACTGCAATATATGAGACAGGACCATAAGCAGTCTGTTGTGGGACCAGTTGTGTGGCCTTTGTGAGCAATAAGACATGTAACGGAGTGGTAGCTGTCTACTCAAGAAGAACTTCCCATATAAGGAAAGAATCACAGTGGGGAAAGGCATGCAGATGGTGTCGACCTTAATAACCTCTGATTCGGCAGGGAAGTGGGAAAAGGAGAAATGAGAAGCTGCTGTTGACCTGCCTTTTTGGACAGCTGGAAGGCTACACAGGAAAGATGGCAGAAGTTATATCTGTGCTAAAGAGCCCATCCTGTGATCCAAGAACATGGAATCCATGGGAAGAATCAGACAGTGGAGGGAAAAACCTGAGGATGTGACAGAAGGTCACTCCTCAGATCTAACCTCTAATACAGAGGAAGGGATAAACATGATTCAGGAGGCAGATGGGTGCCTTAATAATAGTCCAGTACAGGAAACTATGACAATCAGGGAATACTCTATATCTGAACTGCTTTTATTGGGAAAGACTTTTAAACAAGGAATGAAAGCCCATCACAGCCTGACTTATAAGGCCATGGGATACAGGAACAAATGGGACCAGTCTGCATGTTGTGGAAACAGAGAAATTAAGTAATAAAACTACTCATTCCTCCTTGAGACAAAGGCTTGTCATAGCCTGAGGTAATATAATCCCATTAAGGAGAATTGGTTATCACCAGCTAAGCTCCCCATGAATATCAAGGACCAGGAGACAACAGAGAAGACAGTCATTAGTTCAAGAATGGGGTATGACAGAGTTGGTGTTTGACACCCTGTGGTGGTATTGTGTTCCCCAAAATATTGTGCATGCTAATAAACTTATCTGGGGTCACAGAACAGAACAGCCACTAGATACAGAGGCTAGAAAATGGTGGCACTCACACCTTTAATCCCAGCATTCCAGAGGCAGAAATCCCTCTGGATCTCTGTGTGTTCAAGGATACAGCTAAGCATGGTGACACATGCCTTTAATCCCAAGAAGTGAGCCTTTAATCCCAGGGAGTGGTGGCAGAAAGCAGAAAGGTATATAAGGCATGAAGACCAGAAACTAGAAGCATTTGGCTGGTTAAGCTTTTAGGCTTTTGAGCAGCAGTTCAGCTGAGATCCATTCAGATGAGGACTCAGAGGCTTCCAGTCTGAGGAAACAGGATCAGCTGAGGAACTGGCAAGGTGAGGTAGCTGTGGCTTGTTCTGCTTCTCTGACCTTCCAGCATTCACCCCAATACTTGGCTTCAGGTTTGTTTTCATTAATAACTTTTAAGATTCCTGCTACAACACCCGGTTCATCCACGGGACTTAGGAAAAGCAGAGAAAGCAGAGGCAGCAGGGACCTTGGGAGTGGGTGCGGGGCGGGGGGTGGGGGTGGGGGGGGTGGGGGTCTGAGCCCCGTGCTGGAGTGTGGTATTTATAAGACAGGAGCAGCTTTGGTGGAGCTGAACCATTTCGACTAGCCTATAAATTGGGTTTCCAAAGTGCAACATCACTCAAGAGAAGATGAACCAAAGAAAAAGAAGATGGCTCCTATCCAAGTCACTAGAGAGGAAATATGGCAAGATCTGTGCCGAGCTGAAGCTCCTCGGGAAAATTTTTAACAGGAAGCCAGTGTACTGGTCAGCATCTTTAAAGCCTGAGCAATAAGTAATAATAAATAAAATAAAACAGTGCACATGAGAGAATAAGAGAGAGAGAAAAAAAACTTGTCCTATGTGCAGTGGTTACTTCCCCAACCATAGAGTACACCAGAGCATGCCCTATACCTTTTCTCTTGCATGGAAGTATACTGGGGGTGCACACTTTCTGGCCTAGGGTCCTTTTGGCTGTTGGGTGTGATTGATAGAAATGGCCAAGATGCTGGATTAGAGCCTGTCAACTGGGAAGTCAGCTCCGGGGGGAGGCACAGCCGGTGAGAGCGCAGTCCTACTCTTCCTTGGGTCTGAGCCAGGGTGAGCAGTGCAAACCAGGCCCTGCTAAGACCAGTGGGGAGGGGAAATGCACAGCGGCTTCACAGCGGCAGCAGCAGCACCCCAGGATGAGGATGGACGGCTCATTGAGAACGATTAGACTACAGACGGCTGTATGGTGCAGTGTTTCCCCTAAGCATATCACTGTAGCCAACAGTGCTCTTTTGATTACACAGCTGATAGACTCGGTGGGCCTTTTATTTTTCCTGCTGTACTGATTTGCTAACATTTCTTTTTTTTAGTATCCCCTTAGCCACCCACGATTAGGATGTACTGTAATTGACAAGGATGGACCTGTATGGTTTCATTACAGAGTGCTAAATGTAGAGTGTCTTGCAAATTAAAAAACTTACCTTGAAGAACTGTAAAGCATTAAGGTGTTTAGATACAGTTCCCTCGACCCCAGTGTGTGTGTGTGTGTGTGTGTGTGTGTGTGTGTGTGTGTGTGTGTGTGTGTGTAAATGCATTTCCAGGAAGCATAAGGTTGCTGGGTGAAAACCTCATTATTTCCCTGAGTTGTTGGCCAGGGAGTCCTTTGAGACCACATAAACCATAAGGGCCACTGCACCTGCTCTTGGTCCTATGACAGATGGTACTGAAGACATTGTATGCTTTAGCTACAAGGCTGGGGGAAATCAGGCTAGCTTGGTTGGAGGTACTCTCCCTGCTGGTCACTTTCATAGTGCTGGAAGGCACTGTTGCTGGGGGAAGATTGTCACCAACAGTCCTGCTTGGCTATGTGCTACAGTACCAACAAGTTGGGCAAGAGCTGTTATGGGTGCAACCAACTGCTTTCCAGTTAGACTTAAGGTCTACCACACAGGAGGGGATTCACACTTAGTACTGTAAACCAGGGCAAAGCCCAGGGCTGGGGAAGTCATAGGCCCCAGTGGGGGAAGCAACTGGGTATGATGTGGATGTGATGTGGCTGTCAAATTGCCTTCTAAGACATTTGTGTTTACAGCCATAAATTACTACTACTCTCAGCCTTGGTCACGGAGGGAAACTTCCTTTCTGCCATGGGTAGTAGTACACTGCAGAGGCTTGTAAGTGGTAAAGCTCCTGAGAAGTGACTACTACAATGGCACAATGTTGTAATGTTCAGCTCTAAATGGAAGAAAGTAATTAGATTACCCTCTCCATGGCTCAGGAAACATTGTTGAGGAGGGACTAGAAAGAATGTAAAGGGGTGTGTTGTGTAGCTTTTTCCTCTTAATTGAAACATCCTCTCTTGCAGGGATACTCACAAGGATCACTACGTGAAGGAAGCATACAAGGATCAGGAAGTCCTTGAATCTGATAAGATCCACAGGGCCTCTCAGCAATGCTATAAAAACAGTAACAAATTCTACGGAAAGGAGACTCTCTAGCTGACCAAGCTGCCTGCAAGATGTGGTCCAGGGATGAAGCTTTCCTAAGTTGTCACCCATGTTGATGTGGGCTTTCTGGTGACTCAACAGAGCCTTTTGAGGCACCTGTTCCTGAAAGAAAACTCTCACTTGTCCCAGCCCTTGGGAGGCAGAGGCAGGAAGTTCTCATCGAGTTAGTGGGCAACCTGGTCAACAAGTTCCAGGACAGCCATGGATGCACAGAGATCCTGTCTCAAACAGAAAGAGAAACCCCTCACGTGTGATCCATAATAATCCCAGTGAAGTCACTGGTTCACTAAGCTAGACCTGGGTGGAATTGTTTTGATGGTCTGTCTTCAGTGTCTCTGGGGTGAGGAGATATCTGTTCACATCTTTCCAGGAGAAACCACATAATACTTCTTCCAGTTCCTCTATATTGCCCAGTGACACCATTGTGTGTTTGTAAACACATTTTATGATATTTTCACAAGGACAAAATGGTCCTTTGTCCAATTTCTCAGAACATATTCCTATTCTCAAGTGATGGTAGTTAGAGTGTATTTATCTATCCAGGCAAGTTCTGACTTTTATATATTATATAAATATTAATATGTTATGTTAGTTCAATTTACTTTTGAAGTAAGTACTAACAGGGAAAGAGTTACTATTGCCATTTGTTGCTTTTGTATGTCATGTGACTTCTTTTGTCTTTTTTCTTTTGCTGACTTTTTTTGTAATGACAAATTTTAATTCCCCATTTATTTGTGTATATATTGAAGATATTTTCTTTGTGGTTAACAATGTAAATACATAAAATGGCTTAAAAATATAACAATCTATGTAAGACTGATAGCAACTTCATGTATAAATTACCTGATATTACAATGCATACCTATTAACATAAACACCTAATTACTTTCTATTCCTAAGTCTCTGCTGGATTACAAATTTACTGGGATGGCTAATCTTCACTATCAACATGGCACATCCAGCAAGAGGGAACTTCAACTGAAGAACTTTATCAGGTTGGCCTGTAGGAGTTCCTCTGGGACATTCTCTTGAGTGCTGATGGACAGCTCACTGTGGCAGAGCCATGCCTAGGCGAGTAGGCCTGGACTATATAAGAAAGGTAACTGCAACTGAGCTAGGAAGCAAGCCGGTGAGCAGCTTTCTTCCATGGCTCCTGCCTCTGCCCCTGCTTGAGTTCCTGCCCTGACTTCCCTCCATGATGGACAGTCACCTGGCCATGTGAGCCAAATAAACCCTTTTCTCCTCAGGTTCTTTGGACACCGTGTTCATCAAAGCAACAGAAAGCAAACTAGAACGTATATCTATACTACAATGAGATTAGCTACGTGTTCGGGGTTGGCGAGATGACTCTGTGTAAAGGGACTTCCTGCAAAGCCGTTGGCCCGTTTCATCGCTGGAACCCACATGGTGGAAGGAAGGAGAAAAATGATTCCTTAAATTGTCCACTGATATCTACATATGCAGTTGTGGCATATGTACTCCTAAGCAGACACATATGGGCACACGCATGCAACACACACACTACAATAATAATAAGACTGGAGGCTGGAGGGATGGCTCAGAGGTTAAGAGCACTTGCTGCTTTGCAGGTTCAGTTCCCAGCACCCACATGATGGCTCCCACCCATCTGTAACTCCAATCCCAGGGGATCTGATGCCTTCTTCTGACCTCCATGGGCATCAAGTATGCACATGATGCCCATACACACATGCAGTCAAAACACTCATACATGTATGCTTATTTTTAATCTAAAAAACGAATTTAAAAGCAAGACTGGTTATATATCTATACAGTAGTATTTGGGGATGATTCCTATGTGGATACCAACATTCATGAATATTTAAATCATTTAATGGACTTCCTTTAGTATTTTATATGTGATGATAATGCAGTAACAATTCCATTTCTGTTTATCTAGGTCTCCCTAAGTAGCTCTAGTTTCTCAACAATTTTTGCAGGTATAGTTTTCTTGGCTGCAGTACTTGGAATATTACCTAACACTCTTTTCTTGTATACAAGATTTCTGTGGAGAAATTTCATAATAGAACCTCTCTTGTACATGTTTTCTCGATACTTTCAAGATCCTCTCTGTGGTTTCTGGCAGTCTGTGGTTTATCCTTGTGAAGTTATTTGTTCTTTCACATCCATGTTCATTTCTCTCTGATCTTCAAGTAGGTTCTTGGCCTCTTCCTTGTGATTTTCCATTTCCAGCTCTTTAGTGCCGTAAGGCTCTCTTCATCTTTTTTCCTCCTCTGCCTTCATAATTTCAAAAACTGTTGCCTGTTAGGTTTGATAATTCTTATTTTGTATTTTGGAGACAGGGTCTCACTATGTAGCCCTGGTTATCCTGGAACTATGTAGACCAGCCTGGTCTCGAACTGACAGAGATCCTCCTGCCTCTAAGTGCTGGGATTAAAACTGTGCACCACCATGCCTGGAGGGTTCACGGATCCTTTATTCTGCTTTGTTATGGTTTGGATAAGTGTCCACCAAAAGTGCATATGTTAAAGACGTGGTTCCCAAATATGGTGCTATTGAGAGGCAGGAGAAATTGAGAAGAGATGCCTTATGGGACCTTCCTAAGTTCTTAGCTCTGAAAAGGGAGTGTAGCTTTGCAGCTGGTCCTCTGTTGCCTGGCTTGTAGTATAAATGGTTTGCTTCAACATGTACACCCCATCACGGCCATTCAGTGTCAATGCTAGAGACCCAAAGCAACAGGGCTGTCTAACCTAGAGTTGGAACCTCAAAAACTGTGAGCCAAATTTTTAAAATAACTGCTGTCTGTATTTTATTATACTTATACAAAGCTAACACACACCTGTTCAGATTTGCCACTCAATCCCTACGACAATATTTTCAATACAGGTACATATTCTTTAGCACCATAACTGCTTTGCTCTTTGTTAGCTTATATCTCTTTGTTCACATTTTCAGTTTCTTCATACATGGACCTCCTGATTTGGTGTTATCTGTGCTTTTAACTTATAAAGCATCCTTCTTGTGATCATTTTGAGTTCTTTGGCAATCTGGATATTCCATTTATTTCAAGTTGCCTTCTGGAAACTGGTGTGTTAGTGTGTGTGCATGTGTGCCCTCCACTTTATCTTTCACAGAACCCAGTGCTCAATGATTACCTAGCGTGGCCGGCCAGGAAGCTCCGGGGATCATCCTGTCTCTGCCCTCCTCCCCAATCCTGTGCTAGGGTTACAAACGAGCAACAACCACCACCACCACCACCACCACACACCACCCACTGCCACCACCACACACCACCCACCGCCACACACCACCACACACCATCCACCGCCGCCGCCGCCACCACCACCACCACCACCACCACACACCACCCACTGCCACCATTAGTTTGTTTATTGAATGGCAGTGCTGGGGTCTGGACTCACGTCTTTATGCTTGTATGGCAAACACTTTATCCACTGAAGCATCTTCCAATCCCATTTTCTTTCACGAGTGCCTTACTTTTCTGTTGCTGTAGTACAATACCCTGACAAACTTACAAGACAACGGGTTTACTTTGGCTCACAGTCCATCATGGAGAAGCAGCAGGAGTCTAAAGCTGATCACGTTGCATCCAGTCAGAAAGCAGAGATGAATGTCTGTGCTCAGCTACCTTCCTTTTGATGCAGTACCGGGCCACCACCCAAGGGATGGTGCATCCCTCAAGTCTTCCTACCTTAACTATCCTAATCAAGTTAACCCTCGAAGACATGCCCAGAGTTCTAGCTCACAGATGACTCCAGATCTCAAGCTGACAACTGAGATCAACCATCACAAGCCGCTGTTTCCACTTTCGTCTTTATTTTTTGGTGAGATTTCAGCACTGATAAAATCAACCGTCTTTCCCAGACTTCAGGGTCTAGTTTTAGACTGGACACTTCCCATAGCCTGTAGAGAATCTGGATGTTTCTCAAGCCTTTTCTGAGAAGATACCCTCTCTGGGCTTGTATGTGGATTTTGATTGAAGGAACTTAAGATTTCAATTCGGAATTCCTTCTGCTGGTCTGTGCCACTGTGGTGGCTTTATGCAAGGGTAATCACAGCACCAGAGCTCTACCTAGTGTCTACATGTGGTACTGCTGATTTTGGTATACTTTCCTTTCATTACTGTTAGTGCCTGAGGAGAAAAACAACAATAAAAAAACTCATGACAAAACCAGAAATACTCTGGTATAGACAGATTATGGTTCACCAGTGTTCCCTCAAGAACAACGTTTCACAGCAGTGTGCTACAGGACAGGCTGGCCATTAACAAGACATGTTTAGGTCCCAAGAAAATGAACACTGGTACTTTTGTGTGACGTCATATGGAAATCAATGTTTTAGATTTGTTTACTTTTTTTTTTTTTTCCAGAGCTGAGGACCGAACCCAGGGCCTTGTGCTTGCTAGGCAAGCGCTCAACCACTAAGCTAAATCCCCAACCTAGATTTGTTTACTAGTCACTGGTCTAAAAGTAGTATCACCTTAACTGCATTTCTCCTGACCCCCAGCCTAGCACTGGGATCTCCCTCAATCACTGCTATGTGAAGAATAACCTTATAGCTCCTCTGAGAGAAACAGCATCAAAATCTCATTCCTAAGAATTATGGGCAGTGGTGACACATGCCTTTAGTCCTAGCGTTCGGAAGGCAGAGGCAGGTGATCTCTGAGTTCTAGGCCAGCCTGGGCTACACAGAGAAACCCTGTCTCAAAAAAACAAGAAGAAATATATGCCTTGACTTTATTTGAAATAAAAATTCAAAAAAGTTTTTAAATCAATTTTTTTTCAACTTATATCTTTTTCCATTAAATTATTTGAGAAGATTGTTTTAAAGTAGTATTGTTTGTATCATGTTTTGGGAGAAGTATCTAAATTTTTTATTACCATTTTCTAGGTATAATGGTAGCTTAAATTATCTAGAATCCGTTTTAAATAGGCCATTGAACTGTATGTATCAGATATATGTGTCAAAATGTGTATTTACAGCCCCAGCAGTAAAACAGGTGAGACCTAGCTATTCTATCAGCCACATAAAGAGACACAAGAGTCCCTGTGCATCTGCTCCTGGGCTGTATTCCTCTACTTCCCTACCCTACGGCTAATATACTGAATTTTGTTAAATCATTTTCCTGTACTGCTTCTTCCAATTATTACTTTCCTAATGCAAAAACTCTTACACATTTTCAGTTTGGGATGTCTGGGAATGTACATAAATGGAATACTGTGAATTTTCCTGGCTTGCTTCTTGAAGTCAAGATCATTTCATAAAAAAAAAATAATTTCATGACTCATTTCTATTTGGTGTACTTTATTAAGAGTTCTTGTTATCAAGCAACCAAATGTTTACTGTATGACTGTAGTATTAATCTGGATATTTAAGCTGTTTCCAGGGTTTTTTTTTAAATATTACAATACTATATTCTTAGCTGGGCGGTGGTGGCACACACCTTGGATCCCAGCACTCAGGAGGCAGAGGCAGTGGATCTCCATGAGTTTGAGCCCGGACTGATCTACACAGTGAGTTCCAGGATAGCCAGGGCTGTTACACAGAGATACCCTGTCTTGAAAACAAAACAACCAAAAAACCCCTAAATTCTTGTATTTCCTTTGAAAAGGTACAATTACTCTAGCATATGCATCACAAGGAAATGGTAGGCCATTTTTCCAACATGATCTGTACCAATCTACATTTCCAACACTAGTATTTTCTTTTTTTTTAAGGCTGAGTGCAATCTATCCATTCTTTTTTTATATAATTTAATTTTACATATCAGCCACGGATTCACCTGTCCTCCCTCCTCCCACCCAAGTATTTTCTATTGTATCATATCTGAGCCAAATACAGAACCAAGTAAGCATTTTCTCTAATCTAATAATTGCAAAATAGCACCCATGATCTTAATATACATTTCCTAGAT
This sequence comes from Peromyscus californicus insignis, assembly GCF_007827085.1. Classification (NCBI taxonomy): domain Eukaryota; kingdom Metazoa; phylum Chordata; class Mammalia; order Rodentia; family Cricetidae; genus Peromyscus; species Peromyscus californicus. The sequence continues at coordinate 34,423,673 of NW_026294535.1, forward strand.
TTCTAATGAGGTTGTATTTAACATTATGGACTGTTTCTCTGAAGTGTCAGTTCACATCTGTTGTTCCCTCTCTCTCTCTCTCTCTCTCTCTCTCACACACACACACACACACACACACACACACACACAGCGTTGTAGAGCCCAGACTGGACTTGGACTTGTGTTCTTCCTGTCTCAGCCTCCAAAACACTAGGGAGTATAGTTGGGCACCACCCCACGTGGCTTGTTATTCATTTTCAATTAGATTTTCCTTATTATGACAGCTCTGTAATTTATATTATTTTATTTTGCACTCCTGGAGACGAAACCTAAGTCATTATGTATACAAATCCTCTATTACTGCTATAGCCCGCCTCAACCCTGTTATATTAGTCTTTAATGAATTGTGTATTTTAAGTATCTTCTCCCAGTATAGAACTCATCACTTTAAATTATCATGAGTTCCTAGTGTATTCAATATTCAGTCTTTCCTTTTTACTATTCTGTATTAAAAATAAAACTCGGCACCATGTGTGGTGGCTCATGAATGTCATGTCAATTCCGGTTCTGCAAGGAATTAAGAGGCCAGCCCAAGTTACTTATGCAGTGAGTTTCAAGACAGCCTGGGCTACAATGTAAGCTGTCTGAATCAGCAAATACCGCAAACTTCTGCAATCCAACATCATCAAATTGTTTAAAGTAGTCTACGTTTGCCTCTAACATTAAGTACTTTAGCCCACCAGTTGATATTTATATATAGCATGATGTAAATATCCTGTTGTATCTGCATCTCGGTATGGTTTGTAGAAATTCCCATTCTATCGTATCTCAAAGTGTCACACACATGGTTTCTATCTCTCTGTATTGTTTTCTGGAATCTGCCTATTGATGTAATGAGTCTGTACTATTCTTACTATGAACAAGTCCTACCCCGCTCCCTTCTTGGTACTTACTTGCCTCCCAACTCCCATATAAAGTTCAGAACCCAGACTTACACTCAGTAACAAAATCTCTTTGGGACTTTAATTCAATCCCCATTGATTCTAAAAACTAATTTAGGAGAAATTGTAGTATTACAATACTATCTCTTCCTAAAATAGCAAATGCACTGATTTTCATTTGTCTCAATGTCTTCTAATAAAGGTTTAATACTTCCAGCAAAAGGACTTTGCACTTATTAAATTTAACATTAGCTACACTGGTTTCTAAATTGATTCTGTATTCATTGAACGTGCTCAACTATTAATTCTAATTCATCTACGGAGCCCTTCACACTGTGTATTTGTAAATAGCTCCTAAGAAATAATTCTCGTCATACCCTCCCTTGATTCCAAAATGAAGGAAATCAACTACTGTATTCCTCAAAATGAGGAACCCAAATGGGTTTTAATGTACACATGCAATAGCACTGAGAAACTGGCCAGTATGTACGAACTCCATTTTCTTTATTTGGGACAGCCCAATGTTTCTTAAAAATGGCCAGTACACATTAATTCTTAGGGTTGGGGATTTAGCTCAGTGGTAGAGCGCTTGCCTAGCAAGCGCAAGGCCCTGGGTTCAGTCCTCAGCTCCAGGGGAGGGGAAGGCGTGCACCACATTAATTTTTTTTTTTTTCTCTTTCAAGACAGGGTTTCTCTGTGTAGCTTTGTGCCTTTCCTGGAACTCACTTTGTAGCCCAGGCTGGCCTTGAACTCACAGAGATCTGCCTGCCTCTGCCTCCCAAGTGCTGGAATTAAAGGCGTGTGTCACCACCGCCCGGCAGTTCTTTATCTCCTTTCTTAGACGCCCAAACTTTCTTTAAATGCTCAAGCATACTCACATTCATCACTTTTGTCACTGGGAGAAGTATCTCATTTCCTGGCTCAAGAAGACAAAATACATACTCTCACCTAGGGCTAAGAGCAAACTTATCTCCCACACTCAGCAAGTCCAGACTCTTACATTTGAGAATTTTATTCAGAATTTACGACAGCACACATCTTTTTAAAAACCAAAACCTTAAATGAGAACCTGTCTGATGGCTCAGTGGGTAAAGGCATTTTTTTTTTTTAATCCCTGGGATCAAATTCAGCCCAACTGTCCTAATCCCAGAGACATTCACACCCACATTTAAGAGAATAGATTCCCTCAAATTGTCTTCTTACCACCACAGAGGCCAGGCCTCCCAATAACTAAATGTTAAAAAGTTACCTTTTAAATCAGGTGGTAATGGTGCACACATTTAATTCGAGCACTCAGGAGGCAGAGGCATGTGGACATCTGTGAATTTGACGCCAGCCTGGTCTACAAAGCGAGTTGCAGGACAGCCAGCACTACACAGAGAAACCCTGTCTCAAAAAACAAACGCCCCCCGCCCCAAAGTTTTTTTTTAAAAGATTTATTTACTTATTATGCATACAGTGTTCTGTCTGCATGTGTGCCTGCAGGCCAGAAGAGTGCCAAATCTCATTACAGATGGTTGTGAGCCACCATGTGGTTGCTGGGAATTGAACTCAGGATCTCTGGAAGAACAACCAGTGCTCTTAACCGCTGAGCCAACTCTCCAGCCCATAAAGTTTCTCTTTTACTGTTAAATGACAGCCTGGGATATAATTCAGTGGTAGAGCACTTGCAAGACCCTGGGTTTGAGCCCCAGGATGACAAAATGGAGAAATCCCCAAGATTAATGTTAAATGTGTCCTCTAATTTAGTAAGCAATGTATTGATCATCTGTTAAATTATAATCTTTTAACTTCATGTATATCAGATGAATTTAGAAATATCTCCAGTAAGACAAATAAAAAGGACCCCAGTGATTTCACAATAATCAGTCAGGACATTGTGGTAGCTGCTCTGAACTTTCAGGAATGTCTAGTCTGTTAGTATGAGCCTGCCCTTTACTGATCATGTAACTTGGGTTCTGTATTGGGTGTTTTCCTTGCTGAAACAAAAAAAAATCTGACCACAACAACTGAAGTGTTCATTCTGGCTAAGTTTAAGGGGAATCACAAGATGGTGAGGGAAGCACGGAAGGAGGAAGATAAAGCCGCTGGTCCAAGTGCATCCCCAGTCAGAAAGAGCAGAGTGCCAGTCGGTCATCAGGTCACTTTTTCCTTTTAATCCCAGCTCATGAAATGGTGCCACCCAGTTACGGTACCCATCTAGACAACCCTCATAGGCATGCCCAGAGGCTTGCCTTACAGGTGATTCTGTATCCTACCAAGTTAACAATCAATATTAACTATCACAGGCTCTGGATGTCATTTTTGTTGCCTTGAGATAAGGCCTTACTGTGCAGCCCTGGATGTCCAGGAACTCACTATGTAGACCACACCAGCCTTGAACTCACAGATTCAAGTGCTGAGATTAAAGGGGGACACCACCATTCCCAACAGATCCTGAATCTCTTTACTGATGTTTTCCCAAATGAAATTTATTATGGACTTACCTTTTATACAATTTACGAAATCTACACAAATCTATCAGTAGATGGCAGTACACTACTAACATATTAGCAAAAGATATCTAGGTTATAGCTCAGTTGGTAGTGCTTGCTTACTATTGAAAAGCCATAGACTGGATCTCTAATGTTACAAAACAAATAAATCACTATAAAAACCAAGAGTATGTAAAAAAAAAATAACATCAGTTCTTATCTCTCAAACTGAAATTTAAAAGCACTCAAGATCCAAAAGGATGGGAAGAAATACGTAGTTTTACATATAGCTGTAACGGTAAAGGAGGGGCAATTTGATAGGTTCAAAACTCTCAACTGTTCTATCTTGAAGAAATTACTTTTAGAAGAGGTCTGCACTAAGGTAAAGATACTACAGTGACCCTTAATACTAACAAAAAAGGAGAAATAATCCAAACAGCCAATGACAAGAACTAGTTAAAATTATGATATAAGTATCAAATGGGCATTATAGGCAGTCTAATAATGGGATTGGGCGGGGGGCTCAGGTCTGTAATTCTTGCAGTTGGGAGAAGCAGGATTCTGAGTTCAAAGGCAATCTGGATGAGCCCCACCTTACCATAGAAATAGGGAGCCACTGCAGGATTTTGAGGATACTGCCATCTGTACTATAGAGACTCCATGTGGTAGCAAGGGCAGAATGCGGTGAGGATATAAAGTGTGGTCTTGGGTATTCACTGATGGTAGATGTCCTAATGTACCGGATGTGAAATGTGATAAATCAAGGGGGTCTCCATGTTTTAGGATGAAACAACTGAAAGAAAGGTACTGATGTTGGCTCTAAGGGAAGACTGAGCCAAACAGGTACCTGGGGAGGGGGAACGTGCCAAGATTTGTGCAAGTGAACATTTACAAATGGATTCCTGATTAGTCCAGGTATCAACGTGGCTTAAAAACACAGCAGTGTGGCTTAGCTTGATAGGAATGGACAAATAACTGAAAAACTAGAATACCGAGAGCATTTTCTAACCTCCACTCACTTTTCTGCTAGTCAGAACTCTCCAGAGCTTCCTTTGTAAAAATCTACTATGTAGTATGACTAAGAATTGAAAATCCAAAAGTACAAAGCCCATTAAATAACACATCATTAAACAGGGAGGCCATGGGAAAACTGCATTTTGTAGCTAGGCTGATAACAACCAAACTGTTAAGTGAGGATGACAGCCTTCATCCATAGTTTTATCCATCTACCTTCTGAGAAACAGATGCATGTGAGTGAACTGCCAGCAATAAATGGAGCCTAAATTTAGATACACTTACCAAGTCTTGGTAAAGCTAAGGGTTAATATTACTTCTCCTAAGTGTAAGCCACCACACCTATACAATATTCTCAATTTCTACCTCAAAGTAGGCTAGTCATCACAAACTTGTCACCTAAGAACAAACCTACAGCCTTCCATGTAGTTAGTCTCCTTTGAAAACTTCTTTTTCCACCCAAAAAGGTACTTCTTCATATTACTGATCTTAGTATCTTCAGTTTGCTTCCTAAGTAGGACTATACCAGCCTCCTCACATTCCTGATGGCTGTCCAAGTTCTTACATTTAGTTTTTTTCTCCATTTTAACTATAACTAAAAGACTTAACTGCAGGTCTCAACTTCAGAACCATATGGCTACATTACTATTTCTTGGATGGCAGACACTAAATGCAGTCTTTGAATGTCTTCTAATGCTGTCCGTCTTAGTCACTGGTGTAACATTATACAAGCTCTTCATCTTCTCACCCTGTCTATACTCCACTGACCCTATATGCTAGCTGTGTGCTTTCCCTTCTTATCCCATCTCCTGATAAGCAAATCTGTAAAGTTCATTAGCCGACCTACCTCATCTTCTTTTCTCAATTTAATCTGCAACAAAGATGTTTTGAAATGCTAACTGGATTGTGACATTTCATACACATTAGTCACTCCCTGTGACACTTAAGGTAATTTTTAAGACTACATGTGTGGCCGGGCAGTGGTGGCACACGCCTTTAATCCCAGCACTTGGGAGGAAGAGCCAAGCAGATCTCTGAGTTCGAGGCCAGCCTGGTCTACAGAGCAACATCCAGGACAGGCATCAAAACTACACAGAGAAACCCTGTCTCAAAAGAAAAAAGAAAAAAAATTACATATGTGGGGGGTATGTGTGCCACTGTACTTGTATACAGAGGACAAGAGTCAGTTCTCTTCTTAGACCACATGGGTCCTAGAGATGGAACTCAGGTGTTCAGATTGGCTCCAAGTGCCTTTACCGGCTCAGCCATCTCACCGACTCTTATGACTTAAACTTAAGCTCTGATAAATCCCATACCTTTCATGTTTTACTACGTGCTTCAGACCAACAAGCATTCTTTAAATTCCTACTACACTGAACTCTCTTGCCAACAGAACTGTTTGTTTTGTTTTGTTTTACAAGACCTTCTCTCCCCAGAAAGCAGGTAGATCCCTCTACCAGGTCTTATTCTTCAGATTTCAGCATAATGTTAGGAAAATAAGCCAAAGCTTTCCTATGAGCTGAGGATGGGAACCTCATTTAATGTAAAGTTCAATTGGGTAGACAAGAGGGCTTAGCAGGTAAAGGCATTCACCACAAAAGCATGATGACACGATTCCTAGAACCCAAAAAAACAGAATACAGTGGTGCACGTTTTTAATCTCAACACTCCTACTCTGGAGATTCAAATTACTGATAGGAGACTCATCCATCTGATCACAAGCCTGGTAGCCAGGAGTGTGCAGTAAGACAGAAACAAGGGAGACACTACCTCACGGTGGAAAGCAAGAACTAACCCTCTGTGTTGTTCTCTGGTCTGACAGACACACAAGGACAGAGTTAACTGGTAACTGATGTTAGCCCCAGACTAGAGATTCTCCTATCTGTATTTCCAAATGCTAGCAACTTACAAGCACACAATACCACACCTGGCTCACTATAGATTTTTTTTTAAGTATATCTTTCATCCTACATACCTGATCACAATCAATGCGAACACACAAATCCCTAATAATTTTGCTAATGAAAGATAAATGATTATAATAAAGTAACTATTTTGTGATTAGGGTTAGAAAACATAAGCAGGAAGACTAGGAGAACCTTAAATCCTTTGTTTGTAGGAGTTGGGGGGGGGGGCAAGTTTGCCCGGGGTTGAAGCTCTTTAAGGTAGAGTGCCAGGCTATCACGCAGGAAACCTTGTTTGAATCTCCAGCACAGTAGAAGCCAGGAGTGGCACCATGCCCATTGTGATGGCACTCATCACCTTTTCTGTTCTCACAGTACTTTCCACAGCTTAAAAGTCCCTCTAGTGTTACCTTAGGGAGGAAGCGTAAACAGATAGGTTACTAACCAGGAGCCTGCTTTTCTAAGGATCCCAAATTTAACATCATCCTCAGCTAAGCACAGTTCGGGGCAATGCAGACTGTGACGGATTCCAATGGAGTTTGTGTTCTTTATTCAAGATGTCCTCAGTAGTTTTACTTATTTATGTGCTCTTTGCTGTTATATAGAGGCCATAGACAAAGAGCCTCAAATTATTCCAAAGATGAATGTAACTTTGAAAATGCAAACAGTAACAAGAAACCTAACAATGCCACATAAGTGCCAATGGTAACCTGAATTATTTCAATCTAAATTGCTTAGCGCTGTTACCTTCAACATACTCATAAGTTTGCAGGTAAGAAATCTGGGATCTAATCCAACATTTGTATACCAGTATTTCTTTCTTTTTTTAGGTGTACTCTCATACAGCCCAGGATGGCCTGAATCTCATCATAAGATGAGGATAAATCTGATCTTCTGATCCTGAGTGCTAGGATTACAGATGTGCCCTCAGGGTGGCTGATTTTAATGTAGTGCTGGGAATCAAACCCAGGCTTTCTGAATGCTATGTAAGTATTCTAGCAACTTTGACCTCCAGTCAAGGGACCAGATATTTGAAGGACAAATCTGTTACTATTTAAAAGTTATGTCTTATAATGTTCCCAAGCTAGCTGGTAAAATGTTACTGTGATCCAAAAATGGTTTTAGTTCTAAAGATTTATTTATTTAATTAAATATTTGCTTATTTAATGTATGAGTGCTCTACCTGCATGTACAACTTTATTCCAGAAGAGGCCATCAGATCCCATTACAGATGGTTGTGAGCTACTATGTGGTTGCTGGGAATTGAACTCAGGACCTTTGGAAGAACAGCCAGTGCTCTTAACTGCTAAGCCATCTCTGCAGCCCACGATTTTACTTCCAAAGGACTGGTGAGGTTGATAACCTCCCTAAGATGAGGCAATCATAATTCTAGCCAGATGGCTCAGCAAGTAAAGGTGATGACCTCTAATCCCTGCAAGTTGGCTTCTGACCTCCATACATGGACCACGGCATGCACACAAAATAAATGGAACTTAAACTTTAAAAATATGCCAGAAGAAATAACCATTCTCAAAGGGGTTCGCTTAGACAAAATATAGGTGACAGTCTAATCTGTTATTATTGTATTTTTCCAATAGACATTATTTGAACAAAATAAATTTTAAGTCAAACAAAAAGGACAAACTGCAAAGAATTATCAAAACTTTGTTTTTATTTTCAATACAAGATAAATACCATGCTTGTTACTAGTGCAGTTTAAGGCCAACAATGACCATATAGCAAACTGCTGAACAGTCACCTAAATGCTAAAGAAAGAAAAGACAAAGTAAACATTAAACACAAAATTGCAAGTACAAACATTTTAATAAAATGGGAATGAGCCTTTTGAAAGAAGCTAATATGGAAGTCTAGTTTTCATGGACATCAAAAGGATGCCTACTTGATGGAATATCACCTTACCTTTTGCACAGAAATCTTATGAAGTCACCACACCATAGTCAATAGCTAAAATCTCAAGACTTTCTTTGGCCTTCTGATATTAGACAGCTTATTTACAAAGGATGATTATCCAATAATTTCATGGGTGTTGTAATATGATACAATTTTTTGTTGTTGTTAAGGGCTTTCCATTAAAAATTGTAAAACAACTTTGTAAGGCTGTGCTGGGCTGTAAACTACTTTGCTAATATACCATGGGATGCAAAGGAAGAAATAATAGACCTTTTTAAGGCTAAAGTCATAAATGTTATTATAGAGGCAGTCCTCAAAATACATTATGATTCACCCCAAAGGATCATTTTCCATTAAATACCACCTGAGTACTACAATTTCCAAGGTAAAAAAAAAAAAAAAATAAACAAACATGAATTTATCACTGTATTTTAAAATAATTTGCATACAGAAATGCTGAGAAGTGTTACGTATAACAGTGTGGCAAAAAATACACCTTCGAAATGAAATGTTTTTACTAAAATGAAGAGTCTGTCCAATTATGAAGTGACTGTAATTCCTCCCATGGTGGAGTTTTAAAGGTGAAAAACTCCTCATAGTATTTCCTATCCAGATACCATTCAAGATTTGCGTGACTTCAATTAAACTTTACCTAATATTTTAAAAGCCTCCCATTACAATATAACTAATGGAACAGGAAGTCTTTAAAACACTGAAATCTGGCTATATGTAACCAAGAGTTCATACATCCCATATAAAACCATAGTAGCTGTATACTCAAAGAATGCCAACAACCTGGAACTTTAAAGAAACACTGGGTTAAAACCAACCTAAACCAATCTGAATATAACACAATGGCCTGAATATTTTGAATATTCATAAATTCATATTGCTTCTTTCTAATGCCAAGAAAGAAGAATATAAGAACTTCCTCCCAGAAGCCTAGACGCTTAATACATTTTCTATTTTGACTGAAAATGAAACTAATTCTAAATCTTGATTTAAATAAAATCTAAATTTAAAAAAAAAATCACATTATGAACACAAGAAATACCATATATAAGGCCACATCTCAATAAATTCTTAATTTTTGGTTGAATGTTTATTTAAAAATTAGTCTAAGGCTTCCAGGAGTCAAGTTGCTAAAAAATAAATACACCAGTGTTCAAACTGAAGATTAATGTTAACACATACACTATAAGAACATAAAAATAGAAGGCTTTGCTACAAAACTCCTACTTAATATACTTTAGCACAAAAAATGTCTAATATGTACAATGAGTAAGCGTGCATTTGGAAAGTACAAACAACTGGAGGAAACATTTACAGAGGGCTATGGGATGCAAATGAACTTCATGAATAAACTGAAAACTCATTATCTATGCAATAGCAAGAATCTCAACACTGTACTCTCAGGAAAGAATCAGAACAAACTTCCTCTTAAAATAACTTAAGCTGAAGCTTAAAGCCCAACCCTGGGACTTGTAAGATACACATAATGCAATGACCATCTGGGTAACAGCTAAAATGCCAGAGCACGCCAACAGAAGAGCCTTGCAGTAGCATCTCATTGTATGAAACAGAATGTACTTAGGTTATTGGCACATTTCAACACACAGGGAAACAGTCTTACCCTTTTCAACTATTCCCCTTCACCATAAAATGTTACATAATGCTCATTAAAACCTCCATGTTTATTTTTAGAACTGACTTTACTAAAGCAACATTCTCCATAGGAGAATCAAATGAAAATAATATCTTAAGCTACACATTATTTGTGAATTCCAAATTGTAGTTAATTGCTTAAGAATATTCTAGGTAAAGGAGCCATTAAACGGGCTAACATACATGATCAATAGCTATGGCAAGTTACTTGAAATCTTGCTGAAAACTGACAAAACAAACACTTGTAAATTGACACTGAAATATTGTTTCTACAAACCTATTTCCTTTACTTCAAAGCAGTATAATGAATTCAAAGTGCTGCTCCAGGAGAAATACTACCCTGTGGGTGCTTCACCACGCCTCTCTACCTGTGCTGCCAGTGGTAAGGACTGTGACTGCGCAGCACTGGTCAATGCTAGCATTCAGGGGAAAGGCAAGCTTCCTTTCATCACCACTACAGGAATTCTAATTTCTAAGACTCCCGCACTCCTCCCCCTACTCTTTCTTTCCTCTGCTTATTTATTTATTTGTTTGTTTGTTTATTTATTTGGTGTCTTTGCAAAGATTTATCTCTTTGGATTGTTTTTTACACATTAAAAACAAGTTTTCAAATAACACCGGCTCCTAAACAACACAAGGGCTTTGACAAATAAAATGTTTGTAACTTTGACTTTTACTGCTATACATTCATGTGTTATTAGGTAGGAGACTTTGCAAAATAAGTCAAACTGAAGTTCTTTTATTTGTTTCTTCCTGACAACACTTAAAATAACTGACTGCAGCAGCAAACAACTCGAGTACACTCACACTGCCTGCCACCAAAGTCACTTAATGAGATAAGCCAAGCAAGGAGAAGGGCGACATAAAGGGAGCAATTAAAGGGTTCCACTGATTAAAAACAGAAAAGGGAGTGAAGGATTAAAATTAGTACAAAATCTCCAGTTTCATTTCAAGTATATGTATTTGTGATTCCATTTTAAAAGTGTTCAGAGAAAATTTATCTCATGGACATTTTACTTACCTTTTAATCTTACTATTAACTAATTTCCCTTGTAAACATATGTATGTCCAAATGTCTTCACATTAGGGCATTATAATTAGACTATTAAAAAAAGCTAACAAAAAAAAAAATCACAAAAACTTACAATACCTATACACAAAACAAGAAAATAGATTTTGATACAACTCTCAAATTAAAAGGCAACTTGCATTTTAACAAGATTAAACACCTAAGAAAAATCATTTCTGAGAGCTAACAGTTAGTTCTGATAAACACCAATGATCTCTTGCAAAAATACTCTGCTCACAAAATGTTTTTAAATGAACTGGCAGTGGTAAGGGTATTTTCAAACTAAATGTTAAGTACTTTAAAAGCAGACAAAATGAAACTGAAAAACAGTGCAAATCTTGAGCTGCACATTATCTCTATCTATGGTACATAAATACCTTAAGCATTGCCCTTAAATTTAGACAAACTTTAAAAGCCAATGCATACTATCCCCAGATCTCTCATAAGTAGTAAGATCTTTAAAATATATTTAAAACAAATTAGCTTAAAATTTGATTTTATCTCAAATTTCCTTAGTAATTCAGGTTTTAAACTTCCTATAAAAATAGGTAATCAAGTTGACAGTCTGCCTCTGCTAATTTTGCAGAACACATGCTAGCCAGGTGCTTTTCATACAGCCTTTTATTAAGGCTGGCTTTTTATTAAAAAAAAACCAACTGGTTAACTAACTCTAATCAAGCATAAATCAACAAGGTTACAGAAATATACATAGAATTCCTTGAACCATGAATAAAGGATGTATTACTCACACTGAAGAACACAACCCAATGTTAATAAACATCAGACCCTTCAGACTCTCTGTCAAGTAGAATACTAGGGCTTTCTTTACTCACATTTATCTGCTGTATGGCTGTATTTACACTGCCTATGGCACCATCAGCATGAAACAGTAAATTACTGTATCAAATCAGAATTATCAAAATCTCTCTTAATGCTAGCAGTTCACACTTAATTGTTTCAGAATATCTGGGGTGTAATTAAGCTGCACTACTGTAGCAAATACATGAGTCTTTACCAAAAATGTTACAACCTCAAATTTTTTGACCCCCTAACACATTGACTGGATTGTTCTATCTGCCAAATTTCAGTTTTTACAAGTTTACATACCATTCAGCAAAATCAAAAGCTAACTAGGTAAAAACAGCTAGAAAAGCAGAATATAGAAATATTAAATATCCATGTAATCACCTATTCTAATATCAAAATCAAGGGCAAGAGACACTTAATTGGTTATGTTTAATTCACTGAACGCAAGATTAGATTGATGCATATCCAAACACCCTATTGCAATGCTTTTTTAAAGGACAGTAAAAATGTTGTCATAGTAACATTATCTTTAGATATTGCTGAACACAAGACTTTCCCTGAGGTGTAAACATCAAATAACTTGAACAGCTTTACACATCAGCCCCATTCAACAGTTTATTACAACACTACATCTATTGTAATCAAAGTGGTGCTGTTTACAGACATTATCATATCAACATTTTTAACAAGAACAAACTACTATAAAAACAAGCATTTACTTGAATTTTTTCCAATTGCTTGCACATTATAATGGCCAAATATATATAACCAGTAATAAAGTTGCAAAAGCTATTAACTTTTTAAATCACACAGGTTTCCTTCAAATAAAACAGTTAAGCAACATAAAAAAATAAAAGTAGAGCTACTGGTTACCATTTATGCAGATTTGCTTTATTCAGATCTATTCCTGTTCAGTTTATCCATGAATCCTTACAGGTTCAGTTCAATCACAAGAAGCAAACTGCTGGACAAGCGTCACTTTCCCATGAAGACTGTCTGTCTTGGAAGGTGTTCCTCTTCCTTCAGCTGTAATGTGTCAAAATTGGTGATGTAGGTTTTGCTATTCCCCAGAATACACAGAAAAATGTTGGCTTAGCTATACATACACAAGTCGTGCATCTACTCACTGTTAGGTATTCTAACACAAAATAAAAAGGAACTCAAACAGTAGCTGCTTGCATGGTGGAGAAATACTCCTAATTCACAAATTCAAAATGAGAAATTCTCATTTCATTCTTCTTACATATTACTACCTTTGATATTCAGTGATTGCCATATGAAGACCATTCTTTTGTACAATGTATGTGAATTTTCAAAAGAAAAAAATTACAGTAACAAATGAAAATACAGCAGCTACTGTTTCTGTGATGATGAGAACAGTCATAAATCATTTTCTAAAATATGCACACTACAAAATAAATGGGAAAATGCTTGGATTTGAATGTAGCTATTTTTCATTCAACCACACATCAATTCATATAACAAATGCTGAACTGAATATAAAATGCAATGAAATTTACAAATTAACTGTATTTGACAGCATACATTAACTTCTGCCAATCTGTTATAAATCAATGGTGTTCCATGTTACAAAATTCATAAATAACACCTCAGTATGGACATTAAATGTGACATCCACATACAAATCTTTAGACATAATACAAATCTGAGACATTACCTTCATTCTATTTCACCTCTATCAACTAACCAAACACAAATTAATGGGAATCTACAATGATAAATTCAATTGAAAACTCACATAAAGATGGAAGGGGGAAGCCATCAATAAAATTGATACTATAGTCTCAGGTATATATATATGTAACATATATATGTAAATCCAAAACAGAACATTAATTTAAAAAATGATTACTGAATATCAAATATTTAAAATAGAAATACTAAGTGGGTACTTTAATATTTTTCAAAAGCATACAGTGTTTAATGGCATTCAGTCATAAAAGTTTTAAAAGATCCTTTGCTTTATAACTAAAGTAATTTTGTGACAACTGTAAATTTTGTGTTCAATTTTCTTTGGGAGAATCTTAAAGAGTATCAGTATACATACACATATTCATACTTCCTAATAAAAACTTCAATCTTAAAAGTACAGAGGAAAGGGTTTTTCTCATCTAAATGCTCTCCAGACATCGGAACTGTTGAAGGGACAGCTGAGCTATTTATAGTATCACCTTCTCTACTTTCACTTTTCTGTTCTGTTGATGCGGTTCACACAGAGGAATTATTTAACAGAAAAGAACCTATAAATGTCTGTTTTCCAACATTTTATTTTGCAGGTTACAATTCTGGTAGGATTTTGTTTGTTTTCTGGAGTTGATGCTGAGAATGAATCCATGACTTCACACATGCTAAAGCCTATGACTTACTGAACATGACACTCTCAGCACTAGTGAATTTTAAAAACAATAAGGCACTAGAAAAAAACAAAGCACGTTTTAAGCTACTAAAAAGATTGCAGGGAAATTCATAAATCCTACTAAAAAAAGGAATGCTATCTTTCTTAATACTTTTGCTGTGTTGTAAAGGATGAAGGATGAATCACTGAGAGAAAAATTATTTAAAGTCACAGCGTGGGGGTTGGGGGGAAAAAAAAGAAAGAAAATCAATCTTTCAAAAAGCCACAGGGTACATATTACCATGACCTTAAAGGAAACTTTACTACTTTTATACAGGAAATCTTGTTTGTGAGGTCACAATACACATCGTTGTGCAGGACTAATAAACTCGTCTTTTGCTACATTATATTTTATAGATAGGTCTAATTAATAAATCTTAAAATTTCACCATACAGACAGAAAATTTAGGGAATAGTCTAGAAACTTTTATTTCTAGTTCTAAACACTTTACATAAACACAAATTTTACAATCTCAAACGGAAGCAAAATTTGAAGGCAATACAACCCATTTCCAATAATCCAATTCCATATTATAGTCTCAAATGTCTAAATAGACATCTACATAAACAAATATATCAAAAAGGTTCGAAGTGACAAATACATTCAATGCCCATATGTTCAAAATAGCATTTGATCAACTCTGTACTGTGAAAGGCACACAATTATTTGCTTTAGCTGTCAGTTATAAAAGGAACCTATGTAAACAGCTGTTAAATGAACTAAGACAATGAACTACAGCTCTAAAATCTGCAAGCTAAAGCAAGCAGTATGTTTCAATACAGAGCAAAAGACCTACATTCTGAGATAACGTACTATCAAACCATTACTTAACAACTCAAATTGAGTGTGACTTAGATATGCAAACTTGGTATTATCTGTATTTTGAAACTCATGGAAAATTTTATCTTTTAAGTGAATATTTGATAGGATTCTTCTAAGTCTTTATATTGCCTGTTTGTTTTTATTTCTGAAACAGGGTCTTAGTATAGAGGCCTGGCTAGCCTGAAACTCCACATGTAAACCAAGCTGGCCTGCATTGTCTCTTAAGGTGCTGAGTTCACAGGTGTGCACTACCACACCCAGCTCTTACAGGTTTTCGTATTAATGTGCTGAATTAAAAAGGATCCTCACATAATGAGAAAGATAACACTTTTAAATAGGTAAGATTTAACCTTCTGTATCTGAAAATTTCTCCTTAATGAGGAATGGGGATGAGGTAGGCAATAGAAGCATCTAAACTTATCTGAAGTTTCTCCTTATATTGACTAGAACACTGTACATAAAAAACAATTGTTTATTACAGATGTTCACAAAAAGTTTCTAGCTACCAAACAGTTTATATTTTCCTGTTTTTCGCTGAACATCATACTTACCCCATTTCAACTAAAGCATTTTACTACTCTGTAAAATACACAATTAGGTGTTCTATGCATCTGACTACATGGTGGAAAGAAGCTCCATCACAAAAAAAGAAAAAGAAAGAAAATAGGCTTTGGTCAAAAAGAGATACCCAAAGGATAGGGACATTTCAAAATAAGTTGCTATTTAGAATTCACCTACTATCAAAAGTTAGAACTTGTTAACCACAGAAAGCAAAAACATTAATTTGGATAACATGAATGGCACTCTTCTCTTACTGAATATTCATTTAAAACAAATACTTATTCAAAACAATCCACTCTAAAAACTCAACAATGGTAGGAATTTCACACTGAGATGAAGGTGAGAGCAAGGTGACTCACATCAGCATTCAATTTCTTCAAGACAAACATCAATTATTTATAAACAAAACTATATTCTTAAACCACAGTGAGCAAAACACACTACACATACATCCAAGGGATCACTTCCTACCCTCTCTTGTCACTTCAAGTAAGACACTGTGTAGCAGACAGATTTTTCAAATACTACAAATATAAGAAATCAGAGGAGAAATAAGAGCCAGCATATCAAGATAAAGCACAGCAGTTGAGATATATGGGAAAACAGGGCTGGGAATACTAGGCAGGTAACAAATGACCTAGGAGTTTTAGAAATAATTTTAAAATCTTGTTAACAGTCAGTTACCATTCACCAAGCAATGAAAAGAATTTTCACCAAAAAAAAAAAAAATCAACGTAACACTCCTAAGAAGATGAAACATCTTGAATATAAAAGAAATGTTTTCTTTGGGCTTTCACCCAAATTAACACAAAGCTATTAACAATCTAATAAGCAACACAAAGTATCCTAAAGTAATTAAACTCAAGTTCATGACATTTATGCCAGAAGTAACCACATAGCCATACTCTTACAGTTACTTATTAACCCAGACTCCAAACACAGTACTTAGTAAAGAAATGTAATCATTTGAGAACATGGTAAATCTCATCAATTAGAAAGAGAAGCCTGAATAAAAAGCATCTAGGAAGAACATTCCCTTTCATTATTCTTCAGTACACAAACTCCTGAGCAGGGCTATTCTAAACAAGCAGTTAGATGACCAGTCTAAAAAAGGAACTCCACTATAACTGTAACAGTAACATTATTTCGGTAAGAACACAACCTTACACCTTTTATTTTGCTCAGAGTGGTCTGAGAATAGAGGCAAAAATTACAGAATACGAAGCACAATGCATTTACACTGAAATTTACAAAACTGTTGTTTTTCTCATTGAAGTATTATTACCTTTTGAACTTGGATATGGAATGCTATTAGAAAAACTAATACATTTTTCAAATGAGAATGCAATTAACATTACCCAACAGTTCAAACACAAAAAAAACTTAGGATGGGACAGACATTAACAGCTGCCAACATCAAGTTTCCAGAGCCTGCCCTTTACCCACCATCATCACTCAACAGTGTAGTACATTATTAACTTACACAAAGACTGATATTTACTTTATTGTTGAAGCACTTCTTATTCCATTTAAGGTTTACATGAAAGTTCAAAAGGACTCATATTTAAAAACTTCTAAAGAGGTCAACAGACCTTATAAGGTAATAAAATTTGCAAATAGGTTTGCACTCAAATATATGTATTTAATCCCAACCCCCACCCTCTTACATCTACTTCCACAATAAATACTGCTTGGCATATAGCAAAGGTACAATAATCCAGGAAGACATCTCCCCCCACCCACTACTGGAAAGACTTTTGTAAAATTTTGCTTGGATGAAGGCACACAACAATATTACAACTCAATTCTGATTAATGTACAAACAAAACATGGGATTTGGGGTATGGTACATCATTAATTGCAAAAAACGTCAACAACTGCACACTAGGAAATTGTAGTTAAATGTTTGAAAGACATAGAACTCAAATCATGATATATTTAGGTGTATACTCTTGACTGGAGTATAAATTCAAAGTATGTGAAAATTAACAATGAACTTTTCAAAAGGAACATACTTGGTTTACTGAATTCATTTTATGAAGACTCAGAAGAAAACTGCTACTAATTAACTCTACATGTGAATTGGGTTAGAGGCCCCTTGATGGACACACTGAATTAATGAAAATGTATCCAAGTTTCTCTATCATATCTTTGGTAACTGTAAGACAGTTGGTAAAATGTAAAGTTTAAAATAAATAAATAAATACAGCTTGTAGACCCTGTACCTTATCAAATGACAGAGAATTAGACATTTCAAGTAATAGCCTGGCCAGAATCCATCTTAAGGGATCTTTACTAGGAATAAAAAAACTTCATTTAAAATTTAGTTTAGATTTTATGATACAACGCTCAATTTTTATATTCAAACAGTGCCAATTTTAATAATTTTAA
Source organism: Peromyscus californicus insignis (assembly GCF_007827085.1). Lineage (NCBI taxonomy): Eukaryota > Metazoa > Chordata > Mammalia > Rodentia > Cricetidae > Peromyscus > Peromyscus californicus. The sequence continues at coordinate 34,441,628 of NW_026294535.1, forward strand.
AACTAGTATATAAATGTTTTGAGAATTAAAAATTTTAATACAACATAGAACTAATAAAAATGTTATGATAAATATTCAAGGACATATTCAAATGTAAGACAAAGTATTAAAATAGGCTTTCTCACTTAAAAAGCCCTTAAACAGCAAGAGTGATAACTCTTATGTTCCACAAAAATTAGACAGAGGCTGGGCGGTAGTGGCGCACGCCTTTAATCCCAGCACTTGGGAGGCAGAGGCAGGTGGATCTCTGTGAGTTCGAGGCCGGCCTGGGCTACAGAGTGAGTTCCAGGAAAGGTGCAAAGCTACAGAGAAACCCTGTCTTGAAAAACCAAAAAAAAAAAAAAATAGACACCTTTTGTTCCTGCGTGTGTGTGTGTGTGTGTGTGTGTGTGTGTGTGTGTGTGTGTGTGTGTGTGTGATGTTTAAAACTGCTGTCATAAAATTACATACACAATAAAGCCAATTACAATTTAAATATTAACAATTTTTAGGACAGGATTTTCAATAAGGTTCTGAAGTATTTCCGTATAGAGGATTTGTTTTAAGCCTAATTAATTGAAATATGCCATCAATATATGGAGCAAAGGAGTTTATAGAAGAACCTGTCACATGCGAAAGATTCCCAGTGCTCCTTCCCCACTCTTCATGAGTAAACACTGTTCACAAATATAAAATAAAATTACATGGAAAAATGAAGCATAAACAGACAACTCATTCTACTTTATGAAAAAAAATGTACACAAATTTTTAAAATACAGAAAAAAAGACAATGATTATGGCTTATGAATGAAACATCAAAGAAAATTATTTCCAGTTATTTCTAACTTGGGATGTATGGCTTGGCACAATTTAACGTTTTTAGATATGTACCCTGAACCCACTGCACACCTTCTTTGCAAATTAAAAAGATAATAATACTCCTTAAAAAAAAATAATAAATCAAATACCAGAATTTTTTTTTTCTAAAAAGTAGTTTTTTAAAGGGAAAAAAGTTCTTGTCAATGCTGGAAAACATCTTTTTGTAGTATAACCTATTATAGTGTTAGATTTTCTTAAAAAGTTTCAGGGACAAATCAAGTTAGTTCAAAGGAGAAAGAATAGAAACTTCATTTTTAAAAAATCCAAGCACATACTATTCATATCTGAGACAACCCCCAGGTGTTTATAAATATTTTAAATCACATGCAAACAATGAATGTGATTACAAGAATCCCAATTTGTAAATTTTAGAAGTACACAATGAGTCCTCTTGATTATTTTTCTTGCTTTAAGACCACAAACAATCTGAAATCTAAAAGTCACAGAATACAATATTCAAGGGAAAAAAGGTCAAAATTTTTTACCTGTGATGGCTTACCTGTTTTCAGATGTTTCCAGAAGATTAAATCAGAACAAGTACTTGGACCACTTAAAATGTAGGTATATTTACTGCATAAACAACAGCCTTGGAGTTATAATTACTGTTAATAACACACACATACTAAATATAATAATAAAAAGGAATGCTCACCTTCTAACGATGACGGTATTCTCGCTCTCGGTCACGCTCCCGGTCCCGGTCCCGATCCCGATCCCTGTGTCTCTCTCGCTCTCTGCTTCTCTCTCTGTAATAATCATCATGGCGATCTCTACTCCGAGATTTATGACGCCGACTCTTTTCCCGTGATCTACTATGGTCCCTTTCTCTTGATCGTTCACGTCTTCTAAAAAAAATTACTGGATTAATGCTCTCCATAAGACAGTCAATATAGTTGTCTTTCCTTTATCCCTAGCTTTATTTTCCATGGTTTCAGTTACAAGTCAACCAGTCTGAAACTATTAAATTAAAATTTCAGAAATAAAACACTTTTATGCTATTCTGATTAGCTGTAGGAGTAGAGGAAGCCCCAAGTGAATGAAGTTCTGAATGAACGTGTATTATTGACATGGCCATGGCTATGTGGGGACTCCAAGGCCCCTAATAACCCCATGTAACATTGGCAAAGAAGGTTCCCACACAGGTCAGGCTCAAGAGGGATGGCAAGCTCCCCTCAGGGGTCCCATTATGAGTGTTTACGAAGAACTATCCAGTGTGTGTAAAGACTAACAAAAGTACCTTCTTCTGGTATGTTTTTAGACTGCAACTACTACTCTACAGAGGCCTACTTAGACTAGCAAGTCCCTCCCAATAATTGCACCTAATACACACGCAGAAGTTCCAGGTTCCAGCTGCAGCAGAACCTTCCTGATCCTAGCACTACTGAAAGTGTCTGTCCTCTCCTCTTTCCCATGCAGCCCCTAGTCAGGGTTCCAAAACCCAAGCCTGTGGCAATCATGATGAAATCTTTTATCATCTTGCTCCTTCCTGCCTGCACTGTGAACCATCCCTGTCCAGTGTACCCACTAATCAATTATTCAGTATCTGTCTCAAGCATCACAGCGATGCAGTACTTATGCCTGAATAATCCTTAGATTACTTAGTAATAGCCCCCAAGTGTGAGGGTAGTGATGCTGACAGGCAATTTGAACACTGCTCCTTTAAGTAAAAAAGTAAAAATCAAAAAGTCATGCTGAAGTTGCTAAGGTTTACATTGAGAACCCATGAAAAAAGAAATTTATGCTAACTTTGCCATCATATCTTAAAAACCCAAATCATAGCCAAAGTTCATAATAATTCCAGTAGTTTATGTAAGAATTCTTTTACATTAATTTCTTAACCAGGGAACTAAACTTAAATATTGTCAAGCTCCTGATCAAACTAGATGTCCTCACAAAGAAGACATGCATGATATGGTCTCTAGTTACGACAAACTTGTTCAGATACGGAGAGTCTTAAACGGAGCCCAAAAGGTAGTAACAAAGTAAGAGCGTGTCCAATATAAATTCCTTTCTCAGGAGAAAAACCCCAGCTGCCCTTCCAGAGGACCCAGGTTCAATTCTCAGCCCCACACAGTGGCTCATAACTGTCTCTAACTGTAGTTTTGGGGAATCCAAGGCCCTACCTCTGTGGGCACCCAGGATGCATGGAAAACAGCTACACATGCAGGCAAAAAAAAAACACCCACACACGAAATCAAAATATTAAAAATGTGGCTGAGTGTAATCAGAATGCAGAGGCAGGCTGAACTCTGTAAATGCAAGGCCAGGCTGGTCTACATTGTGAGACTCTGTCTCAAAAGAGAAAATATCATGCGAAGATTAAACACCCAAAACACATAAAATTTTAAGATTCATAAAAATGCTTTAAAAGTAACCTTTAAAAAATTTTATTAATCTATTACAAGGGCTGAAAAGATAGCTGAGTGGTAAGAGCACTGTTGCTCTTGCAGAGGACCAGGGTTTGATTTGCAGCACCCACATGATGACTCTCAACCATCACAGCCATCCTAACTCTAGTTCTAGGGGACTCAGTGTTCTCTTTGACTACCTCAGCCACTACCACACATGTGTATGAATGTTTTACATCTAGCAAAACATTCATACACATTAAAATAAATAAACCTAAAATAAAGCTGTACCTATTACAAAACAGATTACCACATATTCATTCATTTATTCCCTCTTTCAAAAAACATCCTGTATCAAGTAATGTTTAATAGCTAGGGCCCCTATCATCATTCAACATGTGTTCAGTAAGAAATGAGCATCAATAATGAAAAATACATGATTGTAGTAAATACTACAAAAGAAATAGAATACGACAGACTAGATTAAGTTGAAACATGAAAAATAAAGACAATGTATAGGGGAGGGAAAAAAGAACAAAATGGTTTCAGGAAAAAACACCAAGGACAAAATCAGTGAGGTGGTCAAGGCTTGGTGTGTCCACGAGAAGAGACCCTTAGGCTAGAGAACAGTGACCCGGGGAGGATATGAGTAATGAGGGTCAAGAAAAAAAAAGATTACATCACACAATGTGCTTGTGTACAGTTAGTCTGAGAGCAAACAGAAGCCATACAGTTCCTTGCATATAATTTTATTCTAAGTAGACACCTTGAAGGATTTCAGGAAGCACCAACATGCCATTTAGAGTTAATTAAAAAATCCACTCTGACTGCTGGGTACACAGTAAGTAAAATAGGAGTCCCATTTTTTAAAGTTCCACTTTTTTTGTTGTTGTTGTGAACTATTTTAAAAATACATGAGACAGGAAAGTTTTACCTTGATCCAGAGCCATAGGACTTGGACTCAATTCCATGAAGGCAATCTTGCAAAGAACTAATAAGAACTTTGCAACGATCATCGGCAGATACTTTGGATTGTTTAATTAAAGAAATTGCTGTTACCAATGTTTCAATAGCACTCCCATAATCACCTGCAGGGGAAAAGACAATGTTAGTAGCAAACAAATTTTGTTTCCAAATGATCATCAAACCAACCTTTTTGGAATAAGAGTGATGAAGCAATTTTTTGAAAGTGTCTTTTAAGATGACCAGAGGCAATAACTTTTGGCCAGTGTTTTGAAATTTGCAAGAGTCTCATGATCTTGAAGCTAATGTAATTGGTTGTTTCATGCAGAAGGAGTTATTTTGCAAATACAAGAATTAAATGAGCTATCTTCAGGACTCTGCACTATTATACCAAAGTTAATATATAAACTTTTTATGTGCACAAGTGTTTTGCCTACATATGTCTTTGCATCACAAGCAAGACTGGTGCCCATGAAGGCCAAAGAGGGTGTCAGACCCCTTGGAACTGGAGTTATAGTTGGTTGTGAGCTACGACATAGGTGCTGGGAATCAACTTTGATCCTCTGGAGGAGCAGGCAGTGCTCTTAACTCCTAAGCTATCTCTCCAATCCCCAAAGTCAGTATTTCTTTTTAATTTTATGTGTAGGGATATTCTGCCTGCATGTGTGTCTGTGCACCATTGAGTGTGTTTGGTACCCAGGAAGAAAGAAGATGACACTGGATCCCAGTACTAGCAGCCAGTGTTCTTAATCAGGGCCATCTCCCCAACCCCCAACTAGTATTTAAATCTCAATATAGTAACTTAAAACTGGTGGTCTTTCCACTACATTGCCTTCAATACTTTAAATTAAATGACAGATAATGACTTAGGAATATACAGATTACATGGAGAGTAAGAAGACTATCTTCACAAACTGCACTTAAGCTTTGGGTTTTGATGTTTTAATTTTTAAATTTTATTTTATGGGTATGGGTGTTTGACTGCATGTGTGTTTATCTATGTATTACAAGCATGCCTGATGCCAGCAGAAACCAGAAAAGGGACTCAGATCCTCAAGAACTGGAGTTAACAGATGGCTGTGCATCAAACCAGGGTCCTCGGGAAGAGCAGCTAGTTCTTACTGGCTGAGCCATCTCTCCAGGCCCTAGGTTCGGGGTTATCCTTAACAGAAATAGTTATGTTAAAGGAATGAACGCTGAAACAAATATACAAACCAGCACTGGCATCAGACACAGCTCTTGAAATAGCACTGCTTGAGATGGCCCGATTTCTATTCATGATTTCTTCAAACTCAGCTTCACTCAATGGTGTTCTTGCAGTATCCATTTCCCTACAAAAGACAAATAAATGTTAAATTGTTACTTAACAAAAGCTCTCAAGTTAGTAACAATGTAAACAACTCCACACTAAAAGGTTTGGCATTTGCCTCAGAGACAGTGGTTACTTTGCCGGATTCAAGAATGCTATTTTCCCTATCAGATCAAGCCTAAGCAAAATTCCCTTTATCATTGTGTTTTGGCTGAAATACTGCAGCTTAGAAATCTAATCTTTCTGCAGGACAGAAATTATGCTTACATTTCTACAATGTAACAGATTTCAGTCACAGTTCTTTATCTTTTTCTGACTAAACAGTTTCATTACTTCATGTTTTAACTTACCTCCCAGGAGGACCATAGTCACCCCTATCATATGGTGGAGGTCGGCCATATGGGTCGGTTGGTGGTGGACCTCGACTATCTGATGTTGGCATGCCACTATTAGTTGGTGGAGGAAAAAAAGCAGGATTCACATGTGGAGCTGGTGGTGGGGCACCTGGAGGTGGTCCCGGAAGATGTGGAGGAGGAGCAAGAGTGAGGGGAGGCCCGAGTGGACCTGGTGGTCGAGGTGGAAAGGGGCCTGGAGGTGGAGGTGGTCCCTGCTGTGGAGGCGGTGGACCAGGAGGAGGGCCGTAGCCTGGAACTGGAGGTGGAGGCCCAGGAGGAAGTGGACCCAACGGAGGTTGCCCAAAAGGTTGTCCAGGAAAAAGAACTGGTGGTGGAGGGCGGTCTCCTCGATTGGGAGGTCCTGCTAGAGGAGGTGGCAGGACCTGACCAGGAGGTGGAGGACCTGGTGGACCAGGTGGGCCTGGAGGGCCCAAAGGTGGACGGGGTGGAGTCTGTCCAGCTACAAAATAAAGGAGAAAGGAGAAAAACACTTCAATAAAGTTGTAACTATTACATGCCAAGATTATACTTCTACAGCAGAACTTAGAAACCATGACTCTCTCTTTAAATGAAACCCATATGGTAGTGCTCCACTAACAACTACACAATGCAAAATATCCTCACATTTAACTAGTTCAAATTACGACTCAGAAAAAGCACTGAAACAAAAACTTTTAACAGGCTTTAACACCTAGAGATACTTTCCATCTTTCAGCATATACACACTTCTTACAGCGAAATCACCCACCTTATATTCTACTCTGATGCCAAGCTAGAAAGTGAAACAAGGGAAAATGGTCTTGAAAGGATTTTTTAAGAGGTAAGAAAATAAGACGGATGTAAATATTCTATATATAAGTCAAGCAAGTTTGGAGAAAAATAAAGACCTTTTAGGCCAAAAATGGGTATTTCCTCTATGCTGTGCCCCATATGCCATGGAATCCTAGTTTCCAGGAACAAAGGCCGAGTTCCTTTAACAAGATGCTTGATCAAATTTCCTGGGTTCCAAAAATAGCATAACAAGGAGAGTAAGTCACATTAATAATGCATTACTTGAAAAAGAGAGAAAAGGAAAAGAGGTATTAGGCAGACATATTTTCTCCATGATAAACTTAAGGAAAGTTTTACCTGGGAAAGGTGGAGGTGGCCCTCCTGGTCCTGCTGGCCCAGGAAATCTGTCCCCACCGGGAACAGCCCCTGGAAAACGGCCCCGTCCTCTACCACCTTGTGGAAATGCTGCACGTGAACTGCCTCCTGGAGGACCAGCTTTACCTTCCCCAGACATTTGTCCTGATTGTGTAGCTGCAAACACCCAAATACTCATAAATAGCACTTATTAAAACAGTTCTCCGAATTGTAACCGTGTTATTAGAAACTACTTCAAAGTTCATTTATACTATTTATCAATTTCAGATGCCTTGGGCCTATGCAAAGTACTTGGCTAGGAAAACATTCATATTTATTGAAACACTTTCTTAAAGTCTTAAAATATTCAAGTTTAAATGTACTTCCACTGAATAAACACGTTGCTTTTAAAATACCAGTACTCTACAGCAGCCAAGACAGAAATTTTTCAACAGAAACCTTAATTTCAATAGCAGATTACTCATTTTATGTTACGTAACGTATTCTTCAGTTAAGTCTTAAATACTAAAATAATTAAAAACAACCACTTGAATTTCGATTAATTACATGGGTCATCCATCTTATCTCTTTAAAAAAGTACGTAATGACAATAAATTTATTTTACATTTATTTTACCAAGTAGCAAAAGGTCTTGGTGCCAAGCATAGATGACAGATAGCTGAGAGATAGATAGATAGATAGATAGATAGATAGATAGATAGATAAATACATAGATAGATACATAGATAGATATAGATAGGTAAATGGATGATAGATGACTGATAAATGACAGATACATAGATACACAGATAGATAGATACATAGATAGATGGATGGATGGATGGATGACAGATATACAGATACATAGATAGACACATAGCGAGGTAAATGACTATTTCCTAGTCCTCATTAGCCTTTCTATTCCCATCAACTCTAAGATGTGAACAACAGGACAAGAAGGGCAGCACTATAAAGCTCTCAAACTGCTGCATACTGTTGGGTCTGTGACATCTAGAAACAAATGGAATAGGAGTAGATTTCTAGTATATTGGCCCATAGTCATAACAAATGAATAAATCAAGTTCATCCAATAAACTAAATCATAAGTGTAATATTTAACAAACGCCAGCACACTGCTTGAAGTACAGTTTTAAAAAAGGCTGTGGAGAGAGTTGCTTACTTTTCCTCGACTGCATCTCAAACTGACTCAGGAATTGCTTATTGCATGGAGTCACGACAGGATTCTGACCATGAAGTTCCCTTTTAGGCAACAGATCCATTAACTTTTTGGAAGATGCTTCAGATCCAACACCAACAAGGGCAAATCTAAAAGATGGTAAGGGGGTAGTTATAAAAAGGAAGAACTGAGAATGTTACTGTTGATTAAAAAAGAAATGGTCTTAACTTACTCTTATGAGAAGAAAAATAGACTCTTAAGACTACACAAGCTTACATTATCTTTTATAATGTACCAGAGTTCACTTAAATGTGCAATTCAGTAATTTTTTTTAGTATAGTCATGTGTTTTACAAACATCATATGATGGTTCATTCATAACAGTCATCATTACCAAAAGAGAATCCATACCCTCTACCACCATTCCCATTTACTCTCATCTCTTAAACACAGGGATGCATAACCAAAGATAGTTCTCTATGGATCTGCCTCATCTGGAAGTTCAAACGAATGGAATACGTAGTCCTTTACAACCAGCTTCACTTAGTGTCCAAGGTCTAGTTATGCTATAACACGCATCACTAATTCATTTCATTTAGTGGCTGAGTAATGTTCAATTATAGACATTGTTTTCTGGTTTTGTTTTAAATCCACCCATTAGTCACTAGGCACTTGGGCTGCTTTCACTTTTTACTGCCACAAAAAGATGTTCGGTGTAGGGGCTAGAAGAGATGGCTCCGTGGTCAACAGCGGTCAATGACTCTTCTTCCAGGACTCTGGTCGATTTCTAGGACCCACATGGTGGCTCACAATCATGCATAACTCCAGTTCCAGGAGATCTAATTCCCTCTTCTGGTCTCCTTGGGCATTAGGCATACAAGAGTACACAGACATACATGCAGCCTAAACACCCATGCACATAAAATAATTAAGTAATAATTTTTAAAAGATGTTCATTATCATTAGCCATCACTATATAAATCAAAACCATGAGAAGTAATTTCCACTAGAATCAAAACGACAACTATGCAGTACTAGTAAAGATAAGGAGAGACTACAACCCTCCTGCACTGATGGGATTGTGCGATCTGATAGCTTCTCAAAACGTTAAACAGACTTACCATAAACTTAACTAATTCCACTCCCAGGTACAAGCCCAGAACAAGCAAAAGTGTATGTTCACACAAAACTAAACAACTAAAGTAGAAGCCATCGAAACCTGGACAGTGGAGTCTTCCTTTAGTGCTACCCATGACACGGACCATTATTTAAGCATAAAAATAAATGCCAATGCTGCTACATGGATGTACTACGTGAAAGAAGTCACACACACACACGACCTCGTTGTTGTTATTATTTTGTTTACATGAAAGGCCCAGAACAGAAATTCTGAGGCAGAAAGTACATGAATCGTTGTCAGCAAAGGGGACAAGGGTGATCAGGGTAATGCTAAGGCACCCAAGGTTTTTTTGGTAATGGAGGTGATGAAATATTCTGAAACTAGAGAGCTGCAATGGTTGCTTAACTTTGTAAATATTTTTTTAAAGTATTGTACTGTACTTATACAAATATAAAAGAAATTAATGTAAAAAAATCCAATAATGTGCCTACTATATTATTTATAATAGACACAAGTAGAAATAACCATACTATCCAAAAATAAGAAAAGTAAGATATATTTATCACTAACTATTTCTTCTGTACTTTTCAATCAAACATGAAAGTGTGAATTATAATACTCTTGTTTAGGTAAAAATGTGGAAGCACATTTACTAACGTGATAATCTGTAAATGGTGAAAGTGCAGCACTTCATTTCTTACTTTTAGATACCCGCATTATATACTAACCCTACCCTGTGTGTGGGAATTGCTGACTAGGGAATGAAGCAAGATATCCAGGTTAGACTTCACTCCTCAGTTACTGTCTTTCTTTACCATTTTTAGTTATGTGCTGGAATCAAACCCAGAGCTCCTCCATGTTATGCAAACGGTTCTACCACTGAGCTACATACTCAGCTCTTCCTCTTCTCCTCATCACAACAAAGATAACTCTTCTCAGCACTGCTATTTCCACCTTAGAAGGTGTTCTCAGTGAATGGAGGGAGCATTCTAGTCTGTCTACAGTGCCATCACAACCAGCTTCAGTACAGTTTGAAGAAACAAATATAAAATGTCAGTAAGGAACCTCTGCCTAAGACCCTCCTTCTAGTGTGCTCACGTGAGTTCCTAGAACTAACTCGGGTTGTCAGATTAGTGCAGCAGGCATCTTCAGTAGCTAAGGCATTTGTCAGTGCTTACCTGTTCGTGTATGCTCCATGGGTGTAATCAACATTAAACTTAAGGAAAACTAATTGTAAACTGTAATCGCTATCCATTGTTTATATTAGGAAAAAAACGAAATTCTTACCCCTTTGATTGTCCATTTGCCCGATTTTCAAAAAATTTTATCTCCAAAATATCATTTACTCCCAAAGAATGAACTGCTTCAGTTAAGTCCTCATCTGTTGTCCACTGCAAGACATTTCCCCCTTGTTAGCCATTAAAATATATTCAGGTTTTTACTGTCTGAATTTAACTTTTAAAGGAAAACAAATGTTAACAGAAAATTATTGCAAATCTAAGTATAATTAATGCCTGTCAACCTTCAATTTTTAAATAGCAGAAAAGCATCTTGAGTGCCTAACTTCATTTCCTGATAGGAGTTTTGGAAATTATAAAGTACATCCTTTTGGAGACAGATACAATTTCACTTAAGAGTTTCTCCTTTCTAGCCGGGCGTGGTGGCACACACCTTTAATTCCAGCACTCAAAGAGGCAGAGGCTGGGGGATCTCGGAGTTTGAGGTCAGACTGGACTAGAGTGTGAGTTCCAGGACAGCCAGGGCTACATGAAGAAACCCTATGTGGGAAAAAAATAAAACAAAAGTTTCTGGTTACTTCCAGCTTTAAACTCCTGACTTAAATTCTCAATAAAACCAATCTCACTTGTAACTTCCTCCCTTAAAGGAAAGTATCTTGTGAAACAAACATCTTATGTTTCATTATAATATGGAGGAACTAATATGAATACCTACTATGTACCTTTTTATCAACTACTTAACGCTTACCTAAATCCTATTACTTTCATTTTCATAAGATGCAACAGAGGGGTTAAACAGCTTGTTCAAAGTCACAAAACACAGATCTATGCCAACTGTTACTTAGCAACTGCAGTCTCATGCTATAATGACTGCCATTATTTCCAAGACTGTAAAGACTATTCAGACTAGACAGTAGACTCAGTCATTTAAAGGGGGAAAAAAAAAGTGAGTGCTGGAGAGAGGGCCCAAAGGACCCCAGGTTCAACTCCTAACACCCACATGATAGCTCACAACCATCTCTAACTCCAGTCCCAGGGAATCTGATGCCCTCTTCTGGCCTCTGAGGGACTGCATGTCTGTGGTACAGACATGCATACACACAAATACCTATACACATAAAATAAAAACACAAAAGCAATGTGAAGTAAAATATTTTCGAATAAAATGCTATAAACAGAATAAAAGGGTGCCAAAATTTTGCTGTTTAACTTTTAAATATCCAACATAATAGCTGAGATAAAACTTATATAGGACCACTTTAGTGATTATTTCAGGTTTGATTCTAATAACATTAATAGATACACTAGACGTATAGTTCACGAAGCACTCCATCAACAATCTTAGTCTTATGAACAACACAATTAAGGTACAAAGTATACCCAGGCACTGTGGCATATGCTTATAAACTTATCACTCAAGGGCAGAGGCAGGAGGGATTGATAGGAGCTCAAAGCCAAGTCTGCATTACAGTGACTATCAGGCCTGCCAAAGTTACATAACAAGATCCATCCCGAAAAACACCAGACAAACACAAATATTATAAAGTATATAACAACTGCTATGTATTAATTTCAAATTCAAGAACAGAAATGAAACTTAAATCTGTAATATGAATTAGAAAATGAAGAGTTTTTTAAAACTGTAATGGTATTTTATCTTTCTCTTTTGAATTCTTGAGACCTTCATATGAACATTTTTCTTAGTGAAACTGGTAGGAATGTAAAGAGTAAAGAAAAATGCAAATTCCATTTAAGTATATACTTAAGCCAAACTATAAAATTCAAAATTAGAATAATTGGAATGTCTTTTTAAAAGAACTTGGTTTTGCCCTTCTCATCATATAGGTTGACAAGAGAAAAACAAATAAAGGGGCATCGTCTTTTTTTTAAACTAGGCAAAAAAAACATGGACTATTAGAGAAGTTCAAAATGAACCACCAATAATCTGTTAACTTACTTACCCATGTTAGATTTCCAATATATAATGCAATTCTCTTTCCAGTGTAAGTGTAGACAACATTTGGCGCTGCACCTTTTCCCACATCATCACCAACAGTTGGTGGAAGAGTATCCATGTAGTCCCGGTCTTCTGGGGCATCGCCATTATTTGCAGATGGAGAGATGACATCATCGTACAAATCTATCTGATCATGCCCACCATATTCTGCTTCCTAAGACACAGAAATAAAGTTCTAGATTATGACAGTCAAAATACTAAATATGAATACAAATTCATTTAACTTATTTTAAAAATCTTGTGCAAGACAGGAAAAGGTTCTTCTCATTTTATTTAACAGATTGTGTTCTTTAATGGTGACTTTGATCTTTCTCAAAAGTGAAGTATTCTTAGAAGTAACAACACATAAATGCAAACAGATGTTTCAAAAGAATATTGTCATAAGACTGTCACAAACAAAAACCAGAGGTATTATAAGTCTTCAGTATGTGAGCACAGGCAAAAACCCCACTATTTTCTTTGGTAATAAGATCTTATTTACCTACTCTGAGAAAGCTACTGTTTTATAAACTAAGCCACAGAAATGGGTGGTGATGGGGGAATGTGCATATACATGTTTCAAAAAGTCTTACTTAGTGAAACAAAAAAATATAAATAAAACTATTCAAAGTATTATCTTGCAATAACTGTATTATTCTCACTAGACAAAGCGCTACAGCTTAAATGACTTGAAATCTAGCCAAGTGCATTAGCACGTGGAAAGTAATCCACAGGGGATTTAGTCAAAGTGTGCCACTGTCACTGAGAACTAAAGCAATGCTAGGATGTCACTTACATGCCTAAGTGATAAACCAGGAAGAGGAGAAATGGATGTTGAGAAAAAAAAGGGGGTGGGGATTCAATTTGCAAATATCACTTTTTTAAGACTAAGTAAGTATATCAATATCAATGTGAACTATTTTACCGTTCTAAGGTAAATTTGAGATAAATTAAAAAACAATACAAAACCACTTAAGATTTCAGATATAACTAGGCATAACTCAAGTTCTCCCATGTGTACAATTTACTAAGAATTGTCATAAATGACATACAAGAGTTTGTTTTAGGGACTACAATATGATAATGACCAAGAAAGAAACCATTGTTATACAATGGTAAATGGATCAGTAAGATACTAAAGGCACCAAGCCTGGCTATTGTTCCATTACTCACCAAAAAGCCAGAATAAGACTTGTTTTTAAAGAGAAAGGGGGAAAAGAAAAAAAAAAAAAAGAAACCTAGAAAGGAAAACATAGACACAGCCAAAGAGACCTCAAATTTACATTTTTTTTTCCAGGTACTCTGCATCAATAATGAATTGTGTAAGTTTTTAAAAATTTATCAAGATATTACATACCAACTTTACTTATTACAAAGCAGGATGTCTGTAAGACTTATTTAATAATGGACTTAAATACCAAGGTAAATCAAAGAACAAAAAGCCACCTTCAGCAGAAGGCAGGAACCAAGACCACAAGCCGTAATGCCATTGATTTTAAAGAACAATGTCAAAATATTATCTAAGTGATGAGTTTTTATCAAGCTAAGAAGCATGGGCACGCTGCACTGGCAGTGAGAATTACAAGAAAGGAGCGTAAGCTTGGCACTGGCAGTGAGAATTACAAGAAAGGAGCGTAAGCTTGGCACTGGCAGTGAGAATTACAAGAAAGGAGCGTAAGCTTGGTTACGAAGTATCAAGGTGGCTGAAACTTCTAGTGATGTGGCTGCAACAGTGGCGCCATACACTGAAAATATGAAAAAGCTTCCCACAAAGGGTAGTGGGCACTTTAAACTCTCTTGCAATCCAGTTCTGTACATCAAGTAAAATTATTACAATTATTCAAAGGGAGTTGTATTTCCATCCTCAATGGAGATTAATCATAAATACAGTCAGGAGGAGAGTAAAAAAGAATGCAAGGTTTATTGAATACAAGACTAAAAGTACTGAAGTTTTTACTTTCACTTGCAGGAAAAGATTAAGATATTATATAATTTGTCATTCATTTTAAATGTATGAAAAGGCTTACTTAAGAAAATAATCATTTACAGGCAGTAACTAAAGCTACACTAACCTGATACATTACAACCACATACTGTTTTTTTATGTCCATGACTTCCTATGGTGACACTAACCGTATTTTCCATATTTATATTATTCCACCAATATTTAAGATCAGCCATTTTGTCTGGTAGTTGGACTGATTCCAATCCAACCTGAAGTGATGCTAATTGAGACCATGGTCCTGGGGTTTGATCTCCATGTGGACTAGTTAGCTTCACAGTGTTCCATGGCCACAGCCTCTATTCTTAACCCCAACGGTATACATTGGACTTGGTGAAAGAAGCATTAACGAATCTGAATACATGCCATTGCTAAGAAAGCAATTCAAGGAATACTCTTAATAGTATCTACAATCTTCCTTTTTTAGCTTCATTATTTTAAGTATTGTTCACATTTTAAAGAAAATCCAGAACACATTCAACTGTTTCTACTTCAAGTGAAAATGAACATATTCTGAAATTATACAAAATGCCTATCACAGGTCATATATAAAAATGAACTCTGAAACCCTACTAGACAAATGAAAACTTTTCTACTCTGTCAAAAAAAGTCAACAACATCAAGTTCTGCTATGTGAAGGTCTTTTTCAAATACACCTCAATAGTATTCAAAAATGTAAAATTACAACATATCCTAAGCACTCCAGATTAAAGCCACCTACGTTTCTTACCCATGTTTCTAGGACCTAATATCAATAAAGCTGCACATCTAACTTCTAACAAGAACAGCTCTTAGGCAGGGAACAGTGTCACATGTCTTTATCCCAGCATTTGAAGGCAGAGGCAGGTAGATGCTCTGTGAGTTCAGGCTAGTCTCGTCTACATAATGGTTTCCAGGACATAGTGAGACTGTCTCAAAAAACAAAACAAGAACAAACAAAAGAACAACTCTTAGGGTTTGTGAAAAGAGTAACAAAGTAATCTTTTTTCAATTCCTACTACTCTAAATCACTACAATCATTCTAATTACATGAAAGGTATCAAAATCCAGTACTCAGCTTTGGTAATCCTAGTAGTTGGGAGGCTAGGGCAGAAGAGTGCCATAAATTTGAGGCCAGCCTGGGACACAGGCAAGCCCTTGCTTAGAAAAAGAAAAAAAATAAAGAAATAGGGAAAAAAAAGGGGGGGTGGGCCTTTTCTCAAGATTTTGCATGATAGGACTGTTTTCTTCCTACCAGATACACAAAACTGTTGCCCAGTCAGAGAACACACTTCAAAAGTATGATGAATAAGATGACCAACATCGCATTCATTTTCTTAAAGCAATGTTTTAACCTTTTTCATTAGCACTATTTCCCTTCAAGTTTTTTAGGCAGTTTTCCCCTAATCACATCCTATACATTTTTAATATTACAGATAAGTTGTGTATAATGTATACTATTATAGGGATTACCCTGATAGAGCTATTGAAGTATTAATTTTCTGATAGGGGCACACTGTTTTTAGTGTTCCTAGAATCACAGTTAATACCATTTGTGCATTATTGGATACTACCAGTAAAGGACAGCACCTATTTCAAAATACCCCTATATTTAAAAAAGTATTAAGTCATTGCATTTAAAAAAACCATAAGGGAGGGGGGAGTTATACTCTGCATTACAAAATGTGTTCAGTATCATGTAAGAGAAAACTTAGAGCATAAAACCTACTAGCAAGAGACTGGTTCCAGCATACCATCCATCCCCAAACCATTCAAGAATACCAAAACCTACAGATGTTTAAACCTCTTATATAAAATGGTGCAGTATTTACATATAAACTATCCATCCTCTCATATATTTTAAATTATCTCTAGATTTTTTAAAAACTCCTAACACAATGTAAATGCTTATTTAAAAAGTAATTATACTGTACTGACTTAGGCAATAATGGTAAGAAGTTTATACATATGTAGGCAATTTCACCCAGCCAATATTTTAGATCCCAGTTGAATTCTTAGATACAGAAAAATGTGGATTTTTTTTTTCAGAAAACATAATGAATATGCTAAGTGTATTAATTTTATAATTCCTGTAAAATATCAAATTAGATCTTAACCACTGTGCCATTTCTCTAGCCCCTACGATTTATCCTTCAACTATTTTCATTAAGCATATCATAAGGTTCCAAGTATAAATTGAAATGACTCAATAAAATTTGACACAAGAGGACATCTAAATCCTTAATTCCAAACTGACCCCATCCCAGTCATACCTCCATTTACTTTTAAAGTTAAGTGAGCAGAGTAATGAAATCAGTACTGTTTGCTATCAATAACCCACAACCTGAGAGCAGACACTAAATTCTACATCAACAGCTTCTGATTCCCAGATGAACTCCCCCCTTCTCTCTCTCTCTCTCTAATATATATATATATATATATATATATATATATATATATATATATATATATTTGGATGTACAGAATATAACTTGAGCATGCCTAATTTAAAAAAAAAATAAGAAGCCCTAAAGGCTTTTGAGCACCAATATGATATTCAAAAAGTTTTGGACTTTGGGGCTTGAGAGATGGATGGCTCGGGGGCTAAGAGCACTGGCTGGGAACCTGGGTTCCTAGCACTCATGCTGTGGCTAACCACCACCTGTAACTCCAGTTCCAGAGGATCTGATGCCCTCCTCTGACCTCCACAGGCACCAGGAATGCACATGGTACACATACATACATGTAGGCAAAAACACTCATACATATAAAGGAGTATATCCTGGGAGAATGCCCACCCCCCAACCCCCTGCCACCGCACCCCCCACCCCCCCACCCCCGCCCCCGCAGGCTCTGCTTTCTGCTTAACTCCGAAGTCAGTACAAGTAATGCACAGAAGTAGTTCCAATTCTCCTTCCAGTGAGCAACTCTTCTCCATTTGGTCACATCCAAAACCCTAAAATAAGATCTTAGCTGCCCATGTGTTCCTGTGCCTCTTCAACTTCATTCTCCATTCTTAAAAATCACCTAGTATAGAAAGTAAATGCACTAACTTAGTCTCATCACATCCCCAAATTAAAGCTTTTAATACTCAATTTCTCCTACTTTCTGCAATATTGTGCTTTACCAAAATGTAAAACAAGCTTTATGACACTGCCTATTTTAAGTAGTAAATGGAAAACGAGACTAGTGTCTACACAGAATTTCAGAGAATACAAAGTACAATTAAAACTGCAGCTCACAATAGAGAACAAAAGATGTGTTTAGGGGCTGGAGAGGTGGCCCAGTAGTTAGAGGGCAGGATGCTCTCTCTTCCAGAGGACCCAAGTTTAATTCCCAGCATCCACGTGGCTGCTCACAACTCTCTGTATGTAACTCCAGTTCCAAAGAATCTGACTCCCTCTTCTGGCCTCTTTGGGCACCAGCAGCCCACGTGGTTCACAGACATATGCAAGTAAAACACCCATACACATGAAAAAAGAAAGAAAAAAAAAAGGAAAGGAAAAGTTTTAAAAAAAAAGCTTAATATTTATAGATGTTTAGAAAACAAAATAATTAAAAATTGCTAATGATTAGTTCTGAAAAATATTTGCTTGACTACAATCAAATAGTCACATTGGTTACTATAACAGCTAGTAGAAATAAGGTTCCCACCTAGGCAGAGAGAACAGATTCACAGGGATATACACAGGAGTAAAGTGTTGGCCTAGCATGAGTGAAGCCTATGGATTGCACAGGTTTGTGACCCCAGCACTGGGGAGGCTGAGGCAGCAGGTGCACCACAAACTGAAGGTCAGCCTGGAACACACAGCAAGTTCTAGGTCAACCTGAGCTAGAGAGAGAGAGAGAGAGAGAGAGAGAGAAAGAGAGAGAGAGAGAGAGAGAGAGAGAGAGAGAGAGAATGAGAATCAATAATTCTGTTGTTGCTTCTAATTCTGGTAGGATCTCATAAAAGCACTTCAATGACAGTGACATTGACAGAAAACATGATAATCTCAAAATAACTGGCAATCTTTTCGTGGCTACTTTTTTTGTTCAGGCATTCAGAGCAAGCAAATCACAGAAGCCAAACAGTGACAAGTAATGCACCTGGAGTGAACATGCAGCTCAGTGGTGGAGTGATTACCTAGATGTGCAAGGTCCTGGGTTCAGTACCCAGAGCTGCAAACAAGGGTTTGGAAAAAGCCTCTACTTAATCTCCCAATTAATCTACTTAAACCGACAACGATTTTACTTGTAAAATTACACAACCATGTATCAGACACAATGCTGAAAGTACAAGCCAGTGAGTGTGAAAAGGAGGCACACTCACTGGAGTCCACAAAGTCTAGTCTCTCCTGGACCTCTTGCTAGCACGAGTTAATGCAGAGGTAAAGTGGCATGTCATCCAGTTACCGTCCCTCCCAAAGAAAGTATTCAACAGTCTGAACACACTTCATGGTGATACCACAGAAAGCTTAATTTCTCCCTGTCTCCCTGTCTGTCTCTGTCTCTGTCTCTGTCCCTCCCTCCCTCCCTCCCTCTGAGACCAGGCTGGCCTCAAACTCAGAGACCACCTGTCCTCTAACCACTGGGCTACCTCTCCAGCCCCTAAACACATCTTTTGTTCTCTATTGTGAGCTGCAGTTTTAATTGTACTTTGTATTCTCTGAAATTCTGTGTAGACACTAGTCTCGTTTTCCATTTACTACTTAAAATAGGCATAGTTTTATAAAGCTGGCATGTTGATAAAGCACAATTTTTGGGTGCTAGAATTTAAGGCTTGTGCCACCATGACCAGTGAAGAAAGTTTAATTTCTAAGACTGTACCCCAATTCTTCCTTACTGTGAGCACAAACACAAAGCAATACGTTCTCTCACTGAAAAAGCTAATCAAGACTGTCTCAAACTTTTTTTTTCCTTTAGTCGAAGTTATGACTGTTTTAGATACGCTACATGCCTTGAAAGATGAAAGGGAAAAAGTCCAGAGATCTTACTCCGACTGACCTTAAAAGCACTGGACTCTGGGTCAAAGAAAATTTCTAATTCTAATTGATATAACAACTCAGGCACGATAAAAACAGATTTTCAAACTTCATGTTTTATTGCAACGGGTTAATTACATTTAAAAATATCTAGTTTCTAAGTCAGTAGTGAATAATTAAACCCTATCAAAATTTGCTTTTCTTTTCTAACATTTAAACCAAAGGCACAATGTCATTCTTGGAAAACAAAGCAGTAAGGATTTAAGAGTTTCTATTGTTTTGTTTTTTAAATTTTGCATCCCTAGTCATAAATACGATTAGCAGAAGGCAAACACCATATTAATCAAATGGCTTATTAAGCTTCTCATCCGAACCTGAGAATTTTTTAAATGTAGAACTGTTTTCTTTTAAAAAAAAAAAAAAAACAACAGGAAAAATTTAAAAAATAGCTTTAAGTAACACTATCGTTGGGTGCAACTTTAAAAAACGTGAATATATGAAGTGCAATAAAAATAGGAAGAGGCGAGTAAGAAGCTAAGCGTTACCAACTCTGGTAATCAGATCTTTCCAAGAATGTTCATCGTCAGACATCACAGCTAGTCCTAGGCTACCCGTGGCCGGTGAGACCGGAAAACCTTACACGTCTCACTTTCTCCAGCCTTTCAAACCGTGAAGGAGAGCCCACGGGGCAAACACTTCGCTTTCAAAATACAGTCCCGTCCACGACGACTTTGCAAGCTACCACTGGGAGGATTTCGGGCGGACGATCTCCGTTTCAGTCTCCGGGATCTGTTAGCGAGGGACCACCATCTTTTTGTTCTGTCCAACCACCGCGCATCCCAGCCTTTGGCGCAAGCCGTGTATCCTCCCCCGGTTATTTTTTTTTTCTTCACAAAAGGCCAAGGCCTGGGCCTCAAAGGCACCCGCAAGCCCTCGATGGCCCAGGCAGGCCAACGCACCGACTTTGAAAACGAGATCGGCGGGGTCCAAAAGTCAGGTGACTTGTTGCAGACGTCCCCACCACCTAAGCCACCCTTCCCCCCCTCGGGGACCGGGGTTGGGGAGGATGGGGGGGGGGGGGACGGACGGAAGAGCGGGACCCGGGGCGCCACGCCACGTCGAAACCCGTCGCCAACGCGAGCAAGGAAGGCGCCCAGGAGCCCCGGGCGCGCGGGATACAAAGGGCTGTGAACGCGGCCTTCCATGAGGGGCGACCGTGCGCGGACCGAGACACAAAATGGAGCGACGGGGAGGAATCGGAACCCGAAGCGGCCGGGGCCGGGATGGAGGAGACGGCGGGCGGGCGGGCGGGCAAGCGGGCGAACGGGCGCGCGAACCGGCCAGCCAGGGCTTCTTTCCTCCTCCTCCTCCTCCTCTTCCTCCCCCCACACCCTCGGGCGGGCGGCGGGGGAGGGGGCGCGGCGGCCCGTTCTCCCCGCCCCGCACACGCGGCCTAGCTCGGCGGGAAGCGCCCGCCACCGTAGCCAACAATGGGGCGTGAGGCCGCCCTGGAGGAAGGGGCGGGCGGGCGGGCGGCTGCACGGCGACCGAGGGAGGGGGGCCCCCCGCGCTCCGGGGCCCGCGGCCCGCAAAACGACGCGCGAGAACAAGGGGTGAGCTGGGGGGGTGGGTGGGGGAGACGCGCGCACACACAGCGGCGCGGCCCAGAGGCGCCAAGGGCGCACGGTCTGCAGCCGAGCCGGCTCGCGGCCCCGCGGCGGCCCTGGCGAGCGTCCCGGGCGGGTCGGCGGCGGCGGCGGCGCCCGGCCCCTCCCGTACCTGGTTGAACTCTTCGCCCACATCCGCGTAGATGTCTATGTGGTCCACGCCGTCCGCCATCTTCCCTCGGCCTCGGCCGCCGCCGCCGCCGCCGCCGCCGCCGCCTGCAGGTCGGCCCGCCGAGGCAGCAGCAGCGGATCTAGCGGCGGGGGCGGGGCGCCAGACGTCACTTCCGAGGGGCGGAGACCAGGGCGCCGCGGCCCACTCCGGCTGCCGGGGGGACCCGGCGGAGGAGGGATGCGGCGGCTCCCCCCCGGCGCCAACTCGTTCTTTTGTGTGCAAAGGGGTTGCAGCGGCAGGATGGCGGGGTGGCCCGGGAAATCGCCATCCCGCATGCCCGGGGCGCGGGGGGGGATGCCTCTCATTTCCAGAGACTAGCTTTTCCAACTGCTTCTTGCCTTTTTTTTTTCTTTGCTATGTTACGTTTTCAGTTTTTCCTGCGTTGGTATTTGTTGTTGTCGTTTTATGGCTTTTTGTTTGGTTGGTTGTTTTTGTTTTTTTAATTTGCTTCCAAGGGTTAAGGAGATGGGAGTTAATAGTGCGCCGACTAAAAACAAAATGGGATGCCCGGGGCAATGACTTATTTCTGCTTTTTCAGACAACCGAATTTTGTGGTTGCCTCGAGTGATTTGTGTATTTCGTGCTTGCATCTCTTACCTTTATGTAGTTGTAAGCGTCTTTTGGCTTCTTCCATCGCCCTCCTTCCTTCCCCATTGCCCTTGATTTTTTTTTCCCCCCTCTTTATGTCTGCAGGAGGTTTTCTCCGGCAATCCTCCCGAGGCTTCTAACTTCACGTTAGAGCTCATACAACAAAGTGAATGAATGTATCTTAAATCTAGGAACTCCTGGGTTCAGAATGCTGAGCTAGAAGGGAAGTTAAAAAGGTGTCCTTAGGTCCAAACGTTCCATTTTACAGATAGAGAACTAAGGCCTAATAGAACATAAGTGATTTAACTAGGGGTTATGTGGCTTGTAAAAGGTACACGCCTTTTGACACCGGACCGTGATTCAGAGATCTCTCTCCATTTCCAACGGCCCCACCCATTTCTTTCCTTTCCATTTAAAAACTCATCAGGCCTGGTGATGTCCCTCAGTGGGTAAAGGTCCTGGCTGTGAAGCCAGATAAATTCAGTCCCTAGGATTCTCATGGAGAAAAGAGAGACCCAACTCCTGGTTAGTAATCCTCGATCTACCCAGTGCCTCTGGCTACCCCCAACTCTACCTCCAACCCTGCCAACAAATAAGTAAATAAACAAACATTTATTTTATTTTTTTTAAAAAAGGCATCAGATGCAGATTGGTCTGAAATTATTTAAAAAAAAAAACAAGTAACATCTGTTCTCGTTACAGCTGTAAAAGCTTGGTTGCTGCTGGACGGTGGTGGCACATGCCTTTAATCCTGGCACTCGGGAGGCAGAGCCAGGTGGATCTCTGTGAATTTGAGGCTAGCCTGGTCTGCAAAGTGAGTTTCAGCACAGCCAGGGCTACACCAAGAAACCCTGTCTCGGAAAACCAAAAGAAAAAAAGAAAAGAACTTTTTGATGATTTTTCAAATGTAACTTCAGAGTACCTTTTTACTTGACAATTTTCAAAATTTGGAAGATTCATGTAAATTAGAAAGGGAAAATAGCAGGGCGGTGGTGGCGCATGCCCTTAATCCCAGCACTCGGGAGGCAGAGTCAGGCGAATCTCTGAGTTCAAGGCCAGCCTGGTCTCCAAAGCGAGTTCCAGGAAAGGCGCAAAGCTACACAGAGAAACCCTGTCTTGGGAAAAAAAAAAAAAAAAAAGCAAAAAAGAAGAAAGGGAAAATAAAATAACTCTAGATCTTATTTTTACGTTTATTTATTTACTTATTTTGTGTGTGCACATGCGTGTGGACAGGTCCATGCCATGGCTCATGGATGGAAGTCAGAGGACCTCTTGGAGAGTCATTTCTCTCCTTCCACGGTGTGCATCCTTGAAGTCAAACTTAGGTAAAGGCTGCCAGCAGGTGCTATACCTACTGAGCCCTCACATTGTCCCTCCAGCACCTTCTACATAGCAATCTTTTTGTTAGACATTGTATGGTCACTGTGTATATAGATGAAAGAGTGGAGACTTGGGTTTTTGTCACAGCTCAATGCTGAGTAGCCAAGTAACCCTGAGACAAGTCTTTGGTCTCAATTTTTGTTTGTTTGTTGTCTGTTTTTTTGTTTTTTTGAGACAAGGTTTCTCTGTGTAGCCCTGGCTGTCCAGGAACTCCCCCCTGTAGACCAGGCTGGCCTCGAACTCAGAGATCTGCCTGATTCTGACTCCCAAGTGCTGGGATTAAAGGCATGTGCCACCATGCCCAGCTCTCATCATAAATTTCTTGATGGAAGTTCTAAAATCTTTTCGAATCAAGTCTACATAGAACAGAAAGTCCCAATGTCTTTAGGAGAAATTCAACAATAAGTTACATGTTGCACACAAACTGCCTTTTCACCTCCCTGAGCCGGTTTCTAATTGCTACTGTGACAACTTAGTAACAATGTTAGGGGCCTGAAACAACAGATTCATTAACCTCCAGTTCTGGAGGTCAGAAGTCCAATTCAGGCTTTTACAGGGCTGTTCCAGTTACCTTTTCTTTTGCTGTAATAAAACACTGATGAAAAGCCACTTAGGAAAGAGTATTAGGGTTCTCTAGAGTAACAGAACTTATAGAATGCTTTTTTTATGTATATAGAAAGGGGAGTTATTAGAATGATTTACAGAGCTGGGCAGTGGTAGCTTTAATCCCAGCACTCTAAGAGGTAAAGGCAGGCAGATCTGTAAACAGAAGTTTCTGTCCCGCCAGCAACTCCCAAATACCCAGCAGCCACTTCCCAAATTACCACACAGAGGCATAATATAATTAATCATATTAATTATAAATACTCAGCCAATAGCTCAGGCTTATTAGTAACTAGCTCTTACATTTTAAGTTAACCCATATTCCTTATTTACACTCTGCCACATAGCGTTACCTTTATTAGCATGGCACATTCATCTCCTGCTCCCTCTGCGTCTAGCTGGCGAATCCTGACTCTGCCCTTCTCCTTTTCATCATCCTTAGTTTGATTGCCCCACCTACACTTCCTGCCCGGCTACTGGCCAATCAGCGTGTTATCAAACCAAAGTTTAATAAAACAAAGAGTGACAAATTTTTACAGTATACAAGAGGATTATTCCACAGCACAAATCTCTATGAGTTTGAGGCCAGTCTGGTCTACAGAGTGAGTTCCAGGACAGCTAAGACTAAGTCAAGACTACAGAGGGAAACCCTGTCAAGGAAGAAAGAAAAAAAAATGATTTACAGATTATGGTCCAGCTAATCCAACAATGGCTTCCTATGAACAGAATGTCCAAGAATACAGTTCAGTCCACAAGGCTAAAAGTCTCAACAGGTTTTGTATATGATATGCTGGGATCCTGAAAAAGTAGGCTCTAATGTCAGTGAAGGAATGAACTTGCTAGTAAGGCAAGAGCAAGCAGGCAAAGAATGAAGGTTCCTTCTTCCATGTCCTTATATAGACTTCCAACAGAAGTTGTGGCCCAGATGAAAGGTGGGTCTTCCCACCCGAAGATCTGGATTAGAAGAATATGTTGCCACTTCAAATTAAGCAAAAATCTCTCACAGGTGTGCCCTGACATTTTGAGTTAGTTAATTCCAGATGTAGTCAAGTTGACAACCAAGAATAGCCATCACAAAGGGTTTTTTTATGATTATTTATTTTTATTTCATTTGCATTGGCATTTGGCCTGCATGTATGTCTATATAAGGGTGTTGGATCCCCTGGAACTGGAGTTACAGACAGTTGTGAGGTGTTAGGTGAGTATTGGGAATTGAACCTGGGTCTTTTTTTAGAACAGTCAGTGGCTCTCAACCACTGAGCCGTCTCTCCAGCCCCCACAAGGGGTTTTTTATATTACGCTTTTCAGGTCATTGAGGGATGTCAAGACAAGCACTCAATTCAGGAGCTTGAAGCAGAAACTATGGAGGAATGCTGCTTACTGGCTGACTCACAGGCTCATGCTCAGCTAGGTTGTTTGTTTGCTTGCTTGTTTTCGTACAAGCCAGGTCCACTAGCCTAGGGACGATGCCTCCCAGAGTAAACTGGGCCCTCCCACATTATTCATTTGTCAAGATAGTACCTCACAGACCTAGCCACAGACCAATCTTATCTAGGCAGTTCCTCAACAGAGTGTCCTCTTCCCAGGCTACTCTGACTTATGTCAAGTTGACAAAAGCTAGCCAGCCAAAGGCCTACCATAGTATTTTGGGAAGTCGGAAAGAAGATGGTCCTGCTAGTCTTTGATGCATCTGCCTATATTCAAAGACACAGAACAGCATTCTCTTTTCTTTCTCTTTTTCACCTGTGTGGCCATGCAACCTCAGTTCCAGTTCAAATAATCACCGTGCAAGAAAACAGGCAGCTATCTCAGTTCCAATTACAAATCCAAGGAGAAAGCAACCAATTGCCTCATTGAAAAAAAAAAAAATTCATTACCAGGCGGTGGTGACGCACACCTTTAATCCCAGCACTCGGGAGGCAGAGGCAGGTGGATCTCTGTGAGTTCAAGGCCAGCCTGGTCTACAGAGTAATTAGGTCCGTAATCTAATTTACATGTCTTACTAAAGGAGAGCATCATATAACCCCATGACAGGACAGCCAGAGCTACATAGAGAAACCCTGTCTCAAAAAAATTTTTTTTCTTTGTGAAAAAGAAGAGCTATTTGATTATGACATTTTCACACGTATATGTCATATACTTCAATCATCATTTTCACACACCACGGCTGTTACTTACCCTCGTACATCCTTTCTTCCTTCTGCTGGTTCCTTTTCCCATATCAAGTAGTCTGCCTTCTATTTTAGGGTCTTTTGTTGTTGTTGTTGCTGTTGTTGTTGTTTTGTTGTCTTTGGAGGCAGGGTTTCTCTGTGGAGTCCTGGCTATCCTGGAACTCACTCTGTAGACCAGGCTGGCCTCGAACTCACAGAGCTCCTCCTGCCTCTGCCTCCTAAGTGCTGGTATTAGAGGTGTGGGGCCTTTCTTCTCTCTCTCTCTCTCTCTCTCTCTCTCTCTCTCTCTCTCTCTCTGTTACTAAAATTCTTGATGACAGCCATTGTGACTGGTGTGAGATACAATTCCAATGTAAGTTTTTACAGTGACACTTAATTATCTGGGGGAGGGAGGAGAATGCTGGAGTGGGGGCAAGGGCAAGTACCCGAGGAGCTGGTTCACTCCCTTCACCAGGTGGATTCCAGGGACTGAACTCAGTCTGTTAGTCTTCCTGTAGGAATTCAGCAGAATCACTTTATCGGGGTAGATATTAGAACGAACAGCTGTTTTTCAGAAGTTATTGTGGATTGCAAATGATACATAATAAAGGGCTAGAGTCATGGGGGTATGTGATGCTCTCCTTCAGTAAGACATGTAAATTAGATTATGGACCTTGGTAGGAGGGAATACTTTGTGTAACTTTTAATAATTGTACGGCTGTTCAGTCCATCAGAAGAGGCTGGACCTTCCTGCTGCCACATAGGCCTTAAAATTTCATCTTGGAGTGCCTTGTTTCTTCAACCAGCCTGTGTTACATGGTGGATCCTGACACTTTAATTTCATGAATTTTTTTTTTTCAGAGCTGAGGACCAAACCCAGGGCCTTGCGCTTGCTAGGCAAGCACTCTACCACTGAGCTAAATCCCCAATCCCGAATTTTTTTATATACTCTATATATTAACTCCCAGTAAGGTGAAGAACTAGGAAGGTTCTTCTCCCATTCTGTAGGCTCTCTCTTGACTCTGTTGTTTCGTTTACTGCACAAAAGCCTTTTTATTTTATGCAAACCCATTTAGTCATTTTTCGCTTTTATTCCGAAGACTACTAGAGTCCTTTTCAGACAATCTTTGCAAACCCTGGATATTGAAATGTTTTCCTCGAATACTTTTGTAGTTTCAGATCATCCATGAAGACCTTTCATCTGTTTTGAACTGGCATTTGTATGAGGGAAAAGATCAGCTGTAGCTAGAGTTTTTCTGGTCCTGCCTGGCCCACAGTCAGGACAAATCTCTCTCACCCACCAGTCCTGCAGCCACTCAGACCCAACCAAGTAAACACATAGAGACTTATATTGCTTGTAAATTGTATGGCCGTAGCAGGCTTCTTGCTAACTGTTCTTATATCTTAACCCATTTCTATTAATCTGTAAGTTGTCATGTAGCTTGTGGCTTACCAGTATCTTAACATCTGCTTCTCATCATGGTGGCTGGCAGCATCTCTCTGCCTCAGCCTTCCACTTCCCAGAATTCTCCTCTCTCCTTGTCCTGCCTATACTTCCTGCCTGGCTACTGGCCAATCAGCTTTATTTATCAATCAGTCATTCACAGCACTTCTCCTTTTCTTTTTTTTCAAAAAAGAAGGTTTTAACTTTCACATAGTACAATTACATATAACAAAACAGTTATCAAGCAAGAATTACAGTTACACTATCTAGTCTATTTATAATACCTAGTCTATTTGTATTTGGCAAAATTAAAGAAGATATCCTATCTATCCTATATTTGTGAGTCTAAGGTTTCATATCTAACTCGTCTTTTATCATAACTAAGGAAAATTATAACTATCTAGTCTTCAACTACATCAAAGACCCCAGAAGGATATCATAATACCTAAGTAAACAGGAAGAACATTGTAAGCAACTTCTAAAAATATAGAATGACAGAGACAGCTGGCTATCTGGACAGTTACCCAATGTTCTTCTGCAACATGGGGCATCCATTCTTCAGCCAACAGGCCTAGAGTCTCTCAGTTGCTTCTTCCTGAGTCCTGTAGAATGTCTGAGAGTTTCTTTTGCAAAGCAGGAACCTGAAGGACCATATTGCCTTGTAAAGTTCAGTGGTCACCTTCCTATGGGTCCTGCATGTCCAGTTGATATAACATTTTGTCAAGCAGTCCAGGCAAGAACAGTTTTTTGCCCAAATGGCTATTTTACCAAGAAGATAAACTCCATATAGAGTGTCTTCAATGTCCACCTTTCTCTCTGAAGTAAATTGGTGCTGCCAGGAGCAGACGTGTCTCATTATCTAGGAACGTCTAAGTTTTTAAAACATTTTAAATGCCATATTCTGTAGGTCTTTGAAGTGTTTGAAAATTGCCTACCTGAATGAAATATATCTATGTATACCTAAAAAAGTTAACATGACTATAAGTTTTATTATCATAGAAGACTAATTATTAATCTGTATTTTTTTTCATTTATTTATTTATTTATTTTTGTTTTTTTTTCAAGACAGGGTTTCATGTGTAGCTTTGCGCCTTTCCTGGAACTCACTCTGTAGCCCAGGCTGGACTCGAACTCAGAGATCCACCTGCCTCTGCCTCCCAGTGCTGGGATTAAAGACATGCGCAACCACCACCCGGCTGGGAGGAGGTCTTAAATACAGGCTTACAGCACGATGGGAGAACCCTGGAGGACAGAAGTTTGCTATCAATGTTTTACAATCTTGCATCTAAGCTGTTAACACCCATTATGTAGGATACACAGACAAGGAACTTCCCTTAAGCATTCAGGAGGTTGAAACCCAGGAGGGAATTAGCATAGGGAGGATATCAAGGTCAAGGTCAGCAAGCAAGGCAACAGTTACCCAAAACGGGGGCCAGGACCCTACAGGTCCCCCTTTTACTAACAAATGAGCTTCTGACTTAGGTTGCGTGGGACATCAGCAGGTCACCTTACCTGTCATGGAGATGCCTGTCCAGGCCACACAGGCACTCTGTCTTAGGTTGGTAAGCACTCCCCAGGTATTACCCGTCTTTGAATACTCATTATCATACAGGCTCAATCGTGTGTGAGCTGCAGAGTTAACTGCTGCCAAAGATCTCAAAGTGGCACTGGACTTGCAATCTGTGTGTTCGACACAGAAAAGACCAACAGAAGTCCTAACCCACCCATAGCCAGTAGGCTAAAGGCAACTGAGCCATTCCCTTCCTTAACAAGCCTTACTGCAAATTGGAGTTCTTGTAAGATGGTATACCAAAAGCAAATGGAAATTGAGTTTATAAATTTATAATTTTCAAAGCCAATTGAAATGTATATAACTATTGAATTAAATTTATCATGCACAATAGAATGAAAGATTAACTAACTGTGGTAGCTACTTTTGCTGCCAGGGTCTCCACTGTGTATATTTCTTAATTATCCATTACAATTTAGATGAGTTACATAAACATAATACCTTAAATGAGAGTAGAAATATATGAAGTATAACAAAATTAACTTTAAATTTGTATCAATAAACTAAAATCTATACCAATGTAAAACATTTTAAACAAGTTGCTCTTTAAAAGTAGGTTCAACAATCCATCCTTTTATCCTATCTATATCCTATATTTCCATATCAATCAGCATTTAATTTTCTTCTTCTGTGGGTGGACATTCATTTTTCCCAGGATTATTTGTTGACCTTACTGTCCTTTCTCCATTGCATGGTTTTGGGGGCCTTTGTCAGAATCAGATGGCTAGAGATGGCTGTTGGAGCGCCACTTTATCCCACATTCCAGCTTCGGGAGGTCTGCATTGTTCAGGAACCTGATTGCCTGAAATCTGTCTACAAGGGAACCAGAGCTTAATCTGGTATGATAGTGTCCTTCGCTGAGCCCTGAAAAATGGCCTACAAGTAAGAGTGGGCTCCTCGCAGGGAAGTTTGTGTAGATCTGTTTCTCCGTCTGAGGTCACCCACTCCACAGAGATCTTGCAAATCATCTAGCAGCTGAGGCAGCAGAAACAACAGAGTGAGGGTGCCCCTCCTAAGCCCTTGTTAAACACTGTGTCTGAAGAACAAAACAGCATTGTGAAGAAGGTGGTAGTCCTGGCTAGTCTTATGTCAGCTTGATAAACAAACTAGAATTATCTGAAAGGATGGAAACTTAACTGAGAATATGCCTCCATAAGATCTGGCTAGAAGGCATTTTCTTAATTAGTGATTACTAGGGGAGTAATCTACCCATTGTGAGTGCTTCCATCCCTGGACAGGCAGTCTTGGGTTCTATAAGAAAGAAGGCTGAGCAAGCCATGGAAGCAAACCAGTAAGCAGCACCCCTCCATGGCCTCTGCATCAGCTCCTGTCTCTGGGCTCCTGTCCTGAGTTCCTGTCCTGACTTCCTTCATTGATGAACTGTGATATGTAAGTGTAAACCAAATACTTTTTCCTCCTCAATTTGCTTTTGGGTCATGGTGTTTTATCACAACAATAGAAACCCTAACTAAGACATGACAATTTGAACAGATACAGGGCAGTATGTTCCTGTAGACATTCTGTCTGCGGTTCATGGCCCTTGAAGCAATCTAAATAATCCTGCTGAGCAGTCCAGATAATCCTGTTCAGCAGGTTGTGGTTTCCTGCTAAAAGTACAATCCAATAGTTTCAAATGTGGCTTCGCATTGAAAGTCTAGACCAACAGCTTCAAAAAAATCACCTTACCTCATATCCTTTCTGCCCAATCCCAAGCATGTAATTCCGTCTTGCAGTTTTTCCCTATTAAAAACTCTCTACACCTGGGCTCGTGGCCGCTGGCACATTTCCTTCCATCTGCTGTGCGGTGACCCAGGTTGAACCTGAATAAAAGGACCCTTATGTGCTTGCATCGGAAACCTGCTCCTTGGTGGTCTCTGGGGGTTTGTGAAAGGGGTACAACACTTGCATCCCTGGAGGGAAACCAACTTGATTATGGTTTGTGATCCTTTCAATACGCCGTTGAATTCAATTTGAAAGTATTATACCAAGAATTTTTATACCTATATTTATCCGGGAAACTGAACCTGGTTTTCTTTTCTTTTTTGCTGTTGATGTATCATTCCCCATTGTTTGGTGTCAAAGTAATGTTGGCTTCATAGACTGTGTTTGGAACTGTTTCTTCCCTTTATGACAATATAAGACCCTTTGAGGTACACTGATGTTAGTGATTCTTTACATTTCTGGTAAAATTCAGCAATGAATCCACCTGATTCTATGCTTCTCTTTGTTAGGAAGTTAATGCTTTAGTCTCCTGTTTGTTTATAATCTCACTTTGTTTTATTTTGGTTTTGGTTTTGGTTTTCGTTTCGGTTTTTCTAGACAGGGTTTCTCTGTGTCACAGCCCTGGAACTGGCTATCCTGGAACAGCCTCTGCTTCCTGAGTACTGGGATTAAAGGTGTATGCCATCACACCCTGCAATCCTTACTTTAATTTTGATGGGATAGCATGTAAAATTTGTAATTGGAAATTTCTGTCCCACCAGCAGATCCCAAATACCCGGCAGCTGCTTCTCAAATTACCACACAGAGGTTTATGTTAATTATAAACATTTGGCCAATGGCTCAGGTTTATTATTAACTAGTTTTTACATTTAAGTTAACCCATTCCTATTTATTTATTGCCAGGTGGTCCATGGCTTTCTGGTCCTCCAGCATCCTGCTTTTTGGGCGTCCCCTGGCATCTGTCCCGACCCTGCCCTTTTTCCTCTGAGTTCTAGTTTGATTCTTCTGCCTCAATTTATCCTGTCTTGCCATAGGCCAAAACAACTGTATTATCAACCAATGAGAGAAATACATATTCATAGCATACAGAAGGACCGTCCCATTGCAAAAAATATTTTAGATTTGACAACTTAATGAACAGAAGTTCAAAGTGAGCCCTAAATAATTCTCTGGATTTCATGTCTGTGGTAGTGTCTCCTTTTTACCTTTAATTTTTATCAATTTGAATATTCTCTTTATTTTAGTTAGTTTGATTAGGGGTTTGTCAACTTTAATATTTCAAAGTATCAACTAATTGTGTGTTTATGTGTGTGTATGTGTGTGTGTGTGTGTGTGTGTGTGTGTGTGCATGCATACAGTTGCATGCACACACGGGTGCAGGAGCATGTGGAGGACACAGGTAGGTGTTTCAAGTCTTTCTCATTGCTTTCAATTTTATTTTCCGAGGCTAGGTGGCTTGGTGGACCCGGGGCTTTTGGATTCAGCTAGCTAGCTAACCAGCTGGCTCTGGAATCTCATGTTTCATTCTCCCAGGTGCTGTATAACACGAAGGCCTTCTCACTGCCCTGCCCTGCCTCTGTGTAGGTGCTGGGGATCTGAATTCCAATCCTCTCTCTAATGCAACAAATATATGATCTCCTGAGCAATTTCCCCATTTCCTCAAAGTACCTTTTGTTTATTTGTTTCATGGCGGTTTTTACCCTTTTAGTCTAGCCCACTGATTTGTCCCTGAGAGTTATTATTTCTTTCTACCTTTTTTTTTTATTGGAGACAGGGTCTCTCTGTGTAGCCCTGGCTGTCCTAGAACGTGCTATGTAGACCAGGCTGGTCTTGAACTCAGAGAGATCTGACTGTCTCTGCCTTCCAAATTCTGGGATTAAAGGCGCGTACCAGCATACTGAATTCTCAACTTTGAGTTTGCCTTTGTTCTTCTTGACTAGGACCGTGGGTACAACATTAAATTGTTTAACTGAGTTCTCTTTGATCTTTTTTGAGAAAGCACTCACAGGTATAAATTCTTCTTAGAAATGATTTACTGTTGCTGGGCATGATGGCGCACACCTCTAATCCCAGCATTTGGGAGTCAGAGGTGGACAGATCTCCGTGAGTTCCAGGACAGCCAGTGCTGCACAGAGAGACTCTGTCTCCAAAATATTAACTAACTAACTAACTAATTGATTAAAAGAAGGAAAGAAGAGAAAAAGAAAGTTTTTTGGTATCAGGGGTATATTATTCAATGTTCATGTGTTGTATGATTTCTGTTATTTCTCTTGCTATTTAGTTCTATTTTTATTCCATTATGGTCTAGAAGATATTTAAAAAAATTCCACATGTCTCTAATCCCAAGGCTCAGGAGGCAGAGACAGGCAGCTCTCTGGGAGTTTCAGGCCACCAGGGCCATAGAGTGAGAACATGTCTCAAAAAACAAAAACAAAAAAAAATTGAAACAGACATTATCTTGATTCTTTTGTATTTGTTAAAACTTGATTTATACCCTAAAATGTCATCTATTTTGTAGAAAGTTCCACGAGGTCCTGAGGAGAATTTGTGAACAATAGCTGTTGGGTAGAATATTCTGTTGGGTAAATCCCTTTGATCTGTGGTGAGGTTTAACTGCTGGGTATTAATTTTTAACTCCATGAGCTAGCTCTAACGATGAGGTATTGAAGTCTCCCACTACCATTGTATCTGGACCTGTCTGTCCTTTTATGTCCAGCAGTGACCATTTTATGAATTTGGCTGCACCAACATTTAGTACATACCTATTTACAATCATGGCCTATGGTTCAGCTGGGTTTTCACCCCCAGATTCTCAAAGTCACAATTGTTCTTAGTCTCCAGAACAGCTCAGTCTCAAACAATGGTGAGAAGACCAGGCAAATATCATGGCAGGCTCCAAATAACTCAGTTAAGAATTAGGACTCAGTTCCTGCTTCTTAAAACTGAGCAGGCCATTTCTGAGGAAGCCACAAAGGACAATCAATCTTAACTCCCCTGACAGAAGCTCAAGGTATACTAGGTCTGAGCTAGCCCCCCACAGACCCACAGTAGCTCAAGATAATAACCAAATAAGGACAAAGCCTGGGACTTGTCCAGGCCTGCCCCTAAATTGAAAAGCTATAGCATTAGGCAGCCCTTGGTAGCCCTAGCCAATTAGGAATGTACTAACATAATTGCCACTCGCTTAATCCAATCATAGATAAAATGACCTAACTGCCCTTGGAACTCTCCTTGGCTCTGCTTAAAAGGAGCCTGTGGTCCTCTCTCGGGGGGGGGGGGGGGGCATTTTGCCCTTGTGTCAGATGTGCGGCTCTTGCTGATTGTATATGTGGATGGTGGTCTTTTGTGGGACTTCTCCAGAATCCTAACAAACTAGAACTACATCCCATATAGCATTTCATTATAGTGCTCCAGAACAAAGAGGGGTACAAATGGATTTCCACTCCAATGCTGACTGGCCACACAGGAGAAGCCAGTATGACACAAATCACCTCCCAAGATTTAAGACTTATGGATTTGTCCTGTGGCTAGAAATGCCAGTCTCCTTACCAGAGATGCCTGGGTCACCTTGCATTTGAGTCCTTGGTTTCCCCTCCCTTCCTAGAGCAGAGCGTATCCTACTACTTTTCTTCATGTTATCTTTCTGTTTCTCTCTGATTTTCATCAGCTCATGTGTCTTTCATAATTCCAGATGTTTCTTTCTTTGGAATAATTTCTTGTTGTTGTTGTTACTTTACACTCTTCTGATTTTTTTCCAAGACAGGGTTTCTCTGTAACCCTGGCTGTCCTAGAATTCACTCTGTAGACCAGGCTGGCCTCAATCTCACAGGGATCCACCTGACTCTGCGTCCTTGAGAGCTGGGATTAAAAGTATGTGCCACCACCGCCCAGCTACTCTTAGGAGAAGTTCTTTTTTTTTGTTTGTTTGTTTGTTTTTTTTTGTTGGTTTTTCAAGAGAAGTTCTTTAGGCTAATTTCCTGTCAGCCGTGGTCACACCATTTTGTAATGCTTTTCCATTTTGGTCAAACAGTGACAATCCCTGAAACTAAAGTAAAATGGTTCCAAAACTTCCAGATGGAAGACAACCTTGAATTATAACTGTATTTTATTTTTTTGAGACAGGATTTCTCTATGTAGCCCCAGCTGTCTTGGAACTTGCTCTGTAGACCAGGATAGCTTCCAACTCAAAGACCTGCCTGCCTCTGCTTCCCAGTGGTGGGATTAAAGTTGTGTGCTACTACTGCCTGGCAAATTATAACTTTAATTTTTAGCTAGTGCCTTCCTGCCTTGTCACTTCTGGCCTCTAGACTAGGTCACATGATGTGGTAACTTCCTCCAAATCTGTAGCAGCAATAAACTCCCCTTTATTTCTTGCAACTGAAGGGAATTGGAGGCTTGCTGTGGAATAATCCTCTTGTACACTATAAAGATTTGTCACTCAAATTGGTTTAATAAAACGCTGATTGGCCAGTAGCCAGGCAGGAAGTATAGGCAGGGCAACTAAACTAAGTACAATGGAAAGGAAAAGGGCAGAGTCAGGAATTGCCAGCCAGGCACAGAGGGAGCAGGAGATGAATGTGCCATGCTAATAAAAGAACTGTCATGTGACAAAGCATAAATAGAAGTATGGGTTAATTTAAGTGTAAGAGTTAGCCAGTAACAAGCCTGAGCTATTGGCCGAGCATTTACAAGTAATATTTAGCCCCTGTGTTGGTTGTGTGGGAATAGGTGGACAGGACAAGAAACTTCTGTTTACAGAGGATCTTTTCCTTCAGGACCACTGTCATGTTGTTGCATGACTGCTGTCTTGTTTTTGGTTTATTTTGTTGGTTTGTCAGTTGGTTGGTTGGTTTTTCTTTTTTTTTTTTTTTCTTCAGAGCTGAGGACCAAACCCAGGGCCTTGCACTTGCTAGGCAAGTGCTCTACCACTGAGCTAAATCCCCAACCCCTTGGTTGGTTTTTTTGAGACAGTTTTTTTTCTATATAGCCCTGGCTGTCCTAGAACTTGCTTTGTAGACTAGGCTGAGCTGAACTCACAGAGATCCACCTGCCTCTGCCTCCCAAGGATTGGGATTAAAGAAGTGTGCCACCACCATCCGGCTTCCTCCTCCTTATTATACCTGGCTATTCTCGCTATTCTGTCTCTTATCCTTTTTCCATCACTTACTCTTCTAGCGGGCTGTAAGAATATATTATAGAGAGTGGCTGTATATTAAAACTATACCTACAAAAATATAGAGATTCAGCTGTATATTAAAGCTATACCTAGAAAATATATTATAGAGATTCAGCTGTATATTAAAGCTATACCTAGAAAAATATATTACAGAGATTCAGCTTTATATTAAAGCTATACCTAGAAAAATATATTACAGAGATTCAGCTGTATATTAAAGCTATACCTAGAAAATTCAAGGCATTTTTCTAGGGATAGCTTTAATATACAGCTGAATCTCTCTAATATAGCCTTGTGGCATGCTAGATACTCTGACTTACTCTATTTCCTGCTGTCTACTCTCTCTCTTGCTATGCTCTCTTCTCTGTCTATTGCTTTCTTGACATCTCCACTATTCTTTCCCATTGTGCTGATTCTCTAGGCCTGGCCACAGAATCTCCAGTGTCTAGTCTCTTCCAGGTGCCTCTGGCTATTCTCTCTCTTCCTCTTTCTTTGTCTCTGTCTCTCTGTCTCTCTGTCCCTCTGTTTCTCTGTCTCTGTCTCTCTCTCTCTCTCTCTGTCTCTCTCAGTAAAACCCTTAACCATATCATGGAGGATTTACGACAGCAATTTCTTTACTGTGCCCATTGCATACAATTGTGTGCCTGTGTGAAAGAAATACCTTAAAGTTCAATATTGAGGAACTTCACCCATCTGTTGCTATAGCAAGGGCTACTAGGAAGCTAAGGAAGTGATTGATTCAAATTCACTCATTTTCATTGGTATTTCCCACAATTTGTTTGAGACGACTGTTTCCACTTCCCTTTCCCATCTATCACAGGAACCAGCACACTGCTGGTGTGCTGACTCAGATGCCTCCTGTGTCTCTTAGAATTTCATCCCCGGGGAGACGTAGATAACATTCACCTTTCTTCACAAGGTCCCAATGACAAACCAAAGTACAATGTCACCAAAGGTCAACCTGGGGAACCAATGACTTTATTGGGTTGACTTACCGAGTGAGGGGTTACTGACAGAAGTGTGGGTGACCCTAAAGTAGAGACAGTAGAAAGGCCTTCCCTAGCAAGGATGGTCAGTTCCCCATAGCTCCCGAGATGGTTCTAGCTCCCTTCAATTAACCTCTGAGAGCCTATATACTCTAGTACCTCCTGAGTCCCTAGGACAGAGTCCAATGGCCAGCTCTCTACCCTTATCTGAGGGTATGTAAACAGTTCAAAGGTCATTCCTGATAGTCCCCCCTCTCTCTCTGTCTCTCTGTCTCTGTCTCTGTCTCTTTCTCTCTCTGGGGGCAGGTATTAAAACAAGGTTTCTCTACAGCCTTGACTATCCTGGAACTTGCTCTGTAGACCAGGCTGCCCTTAACCTCACAGAGATCTGTCTGCCTCTGCCTCTCAAGGGCTGGATTAAAGGCGTGCGCCACCACCAACCCGGCCTCCTCATAGACTCTTACAAGCAGGCACAGTTGATCTGATGGAGACTTTTTAACTCAGAGGAACACTATCTACCGCAGGGATGTAGTGTGACCTAAATGTGTTCAGCTAGCCTAGGCACTGGGAATGTGTGGAGGAGAAACAAAGTTTAAAATATATGGAGCGGTAATCCACACTATTCTGTAGCCAACTAGTTTAATTGTTGTATGTAAGGGTTGTAATAAAGAAACTACTGAAATGGCTGCTCCATGATTAAGGGGGGAAGGTTTTGTAGACAAGAAAGAGAAACTATCCAGAAGCAACTGGAAGAGTCCAGAGAAGAGAGAGTGGGGGGAAAAAAAGCAGACTGGACATGGTCAGGGCTATCTGGGAGAGATGGGAGAATAGTGAGGAAACATCAGAGAACAGTGATGACATCTGGAGGCAAAATACAATACTATTAGCCTAGGTAGACATATCTCTTCAACACCAACCAACACTTTGGGGAAATTAATGAGAGACTCAATCTGTGATGGTTTGAATGAAAATGACCCCATAGGCTCATAGAGAGTAGTAGCATTATTTGAAAGGATTAGGATGTGTGGCCTTGGAGAAAGTATGTCACTGGGAGTGGGCTTTGAGGTTTCCAAGCTCAAGCCAGGCCCAGTGGCTCTCTCTCTCTCTTCCTATTACCTGTGGATCAAGATGTAAGACTCTTAGCACTATGTCTACCTGCACGCCGCCATGCTTCCCACCATGATGATAACGGACTAAACCTCTGAACTGTAAGCCAGCCCCAATTAAATGTTTTCCTTTATAAGAGTTGCCATGGTCATGATGTCTCTTCATAGTAATAAAACCCTAAGACACAACCATGCTATAAAAATTTCCCTCAACATATATAACTAAAACCATGTAGAAATGATGACATAATTTATTTACTTTACTATTGAACAATTTTTTTTTTTACTGTGACATTTTGGTCTGGGCCACTACATAAATAAGATTCCATCTTGACACAGTGGGATTCGGTGTGGAAAGATGTGCGATACACCTTGGGTTGAGGTCCTACTCCGGGACTTTGACTGAGGGCGGGTGCTGTTTCGTTTTCATTTGTTTATTTTGGGAAGCAGGTCTCACTGTGTTTCCCAGATTGATTTCTAACACTTGGGCTGAAGCAATCCTTCCTCAGCCAACAATCCAAGGTGACAGGCGTGAGCCACCGCATCTCTCCGTTGTGCCGTGTTAAGCGAGAGCTGTTTAACCTCGGTTGACCCGTTTGGAAGAAAGAAACGGAGATAATAATACCTCCCTCAAGTGGGATATTTATTGGTGACAAGGGGATGGAAAAGAGCCAGCAATTATTGAGCACATATCAATTTATACCAGCCCCCGAGGCAAATGCTTCGCAAGCATCAACTCGAATTACAAACTATGTCTTGAGAGAAGAACTGATAATCCTCGAGCGGAGCCTCGACATTACTTTGAAGATCCCTAGCAAGTTGTGTCGGCCAAACCTGGCAGGAAGCAAATGGCACGCTCCGTGGGTGAAGTGAGAGGAGAGTTTAAGGGAGGAGCCATTTATGAGGGTACGTCAGGTCTAATAGAAAGAAATGGGTGGCGGTGACGCTCTGCAGGACAAGCCACCAAGAGCAAGGAGCCTGCAGGGGCAGAGTCTTCAGGTGATCAGTAGCTGTGGGGGATGGGGATGGGGGAGTTGTGGGGGGGGATGCAGGAAAGGGTCACCTGACCCCGCTCTAGCCTTTGGTAGAAGCACACAATGACGAGAGCCTAGAGAGTAAAATTCCTATATCATAGACTCATGGCCATCTTGTTTCCATGGGCCTTTAATCCCAGCACTCAGGAGGTGGAAGCAAGCCGATCTCGGTGAGTTCGAGGCCAGCCTGGTCTACAGAGCGAGTAATATAACCCTGGGCTCAGTAGCACACTCAGGAGGCAAGCCGATCCCTGTGAGTTCGAGGCCAGCCTAACTCAACCAGGATTCCGTTGAGCTGGAGGAGGCACAGCACACACTGGTTCAGAAGCCTCAGTGGCACACACTGTTGGTCACAGTTACTCTGGGGGCCGATGCGGGGATCTCGCAAGCCAGCCGAAAGGGGGAAGGAAAGGATATAAACCAGGTGTAGCAACATGGAAACAGTGCAGCTCTGTCAATAGCACATTCGAGAGAACGGAAGAGGCAAAAGTCACAAACGAAAATGAAGCCAATGGGGTATCTTTCTCAGAGAACTGTCTTAATGCCTGAAAAAGCTTGAGGTAAAAGGAATCATTTTGGGGGCTGGAGAGATGGCTCAGTGGTTAGGAGCACTGGCTGCTCTTTCAGAGGCCCTGAGTTCAGTTCCCATCACCCACATGGTGGCTCACAACCATCTATCGCTGTAGTCTCATGGGATCAGATGACCTCTTCTGATGTGCAGACAGATGCACAGGCAAACAAGGTATCCATATACATAAAATAAATAAATCTTCTTTTTTTAAAGATTTATTTATTTATTATGTATACAGTGAGTGTTCAGCCTGCAGGCCAAAAGAGGGCACCAGATCTCTCATTGTAGATGGTTGTGAGCCACCATGTGGTTGCTGGGAATTGAACTCAGGACCTCTGGAAGAACAGCCAGTGCTCTTAACCTCTGAGCCATCTCTCCAGCCCAAAATAAATAAATCGTTAAAAAAATAGAAATCATTGTGTAGAAATAACTACTGTTAACATATGAGGTATTTTCTTGAGTATTTCTCTTTACCTCTCCGCCCAAACTGGAAATAACTTTCACCTTTTTATATCCCATAAAATTAATATGCAAGAATTATAGAGAATGTATATAAAATGCTGAAAGCAAAAGGAAGGATAGCATTATAACCAAACTCCTTATCATTATAATCCTAACACTTCATGTCTATCCTTCCAGGCACTTTATTGATCATGCATAAATAAGCATTATGTTTTGCAAAATAGTATCATAGCCAGGTACTGTGGTGCATGCCCAAAACCCCAGCCTGTAAGAAGCTGAGACAGTATCTTAGGGTTTCTATTGCTGTGAAAAGACACCATGACCACAGCAACTCTTATAAAGGAAAACATTTAATTGAGGTTGTGGTTTACAGTTCAGAGGTTCAGTCCATTATCATCATGGCGGGGAGCATGGTGACACACAGGCAGACGTGGTACTGGCTATGTCTTGATAAGAAGGCAACAGGAAGTGGACTGTGACACTGAGTGAAGCTTAAGCAAAAGAGACCTCAAAGCCCGCCCCCACAGTGACACACTTCCTCCAACAAGATCACACCACCCAATAGTGCCAT
Source organism: Peromyscus californicus insignis (assembly GCF_007827085.1). Classification (NCBI taxonomy): domain Eukaryota; kingdom Metazoa; phylum Chordata; class Mammalia; order Rodentia; family Cricetidae; genus Peromyscus; species Peromyscus californicus. The sequence continues at coordinate 34,482,303 of NW_026294535.1, forward strand.
TCCCTTTGAGGGCCACTTTCTTTCAAACCACCACAGACAGGAACATAGCAAGCTTGTAGTTAGCTTGGGCTACACAGAGAAACCTTATCTCAAACTGAACTCACGGAAAAACAAAGAAAAGCACCCAAAAGGGTTATAGACTCAGAAAGGCAAGTAGTGTATGTTTTTTCTCAATGTGTAATCTGTGGGGGAAAGCCTGAAAGTAAGGGGACTCTAAAGGAAGAAGATGGGAATGTCGGGGAGAGGCGAGAGGATGATGGAGGTTGTTGTGATCAATGTCTATGCATGCCTGAAAATGTCCTAGACCCATTATTTTGTATAATTAATATCCAATAATAAAATGTTTTTAAGTGGCATCGTAATAGATACCTTTTTTTCACCTAAGCGTATAATATAAACTTTTCCTACAGCAACAAATTTTTCTTCATCACCCTAATGCATACATGATCTATTCTGATTTCCTCTAATATTTTTCAATGCATGTTTTTACAAAGTTGAAATATCATTTTCTATCTTTTCCCCCTTATTCATATTTTCAATGTTTTATTAGTAATGTTTTTTATTGTGTTTCATTTTCATGCTTGAAACTAGGCTTAGCTTGTATTTTCTAATCCAAAGAAATATGTGTCATTACCCCAGAGACCTTCTCTACCATATCAGTAATAGAGTTAATGGTCTATGTGATTAAAATATATGGTGCCTCTTTTGGAGAATTTATTTATAAACTCAATGAGCAAAAAATTGCTCAAGGCTAGGTGGTGGTGGCACATGCCGTTAATCTCAGCACTCGAGAGGCAGAGGCAGGTGGATCTCTGTGAGTTGGAGGCCAGCCTGGTCTACAGAGCGAGTTCTAGGATAGCCAGGGCTACAGGAGAAACCCTGTCTCAAAAAACAAAAGAAAACAAACCACAGCAATTGCTCAACTAGAGTAGAGTAAGTGACCATGAAATGAACCAGGATTCCATTGAGTTGGAGGAGGCACAGCACACATTGGTCCAGAAGCCCCACTATCTCTTTGACGGCATTCAGAAGAACCACCATCGTGGCCTCGGAGTTCACTCATCAGCAACAGCTGTATAAAATAGAGAAAGAGGTGAAGACCCATCTAGACTACGTGTTTCTGTACAGGATATGATATGTGGAAATCAGTGACAGCGCAGGATAAACTGCATGGAGAGCATGTGTGTGCAGTAAAAGAAGACAGGACTACCAGGTACCCTGCAGGTCTAAAGGTGCTTCCAAAGAAGCCTCAGACTCAGCCAGTTATGCGAACGCATCTAGCTCGCTGGAGACAGCCAGAAAGAGTTAACTAAACGGAAATTAGTCTGTGTGACAAAGCCTTCTAGGTGGTATGAGAACCAGGAACTTTAATACCAAAGCAGGAATCTCTACATCTTTGCAATAATTGCTCTACAGAACTCGATTTTAACAGACCAGAGGCAGCTCTACATTTCTTTCTTTCTTTCTTTTTTTTCTCGAGACAAGGTTTCACTATGTAACAGCCCTTGCTGTCCTGGAAGTTGCTTTGTAGCCCAGGCTGGTCTCAAACTCACAGAGATCCACCTGCCTCCACCTCCCGAGTGCTGGGATTAAAGGTGTGTGCCACCACCCCTGGCCTAATAAATAAATCTTAAAAAAAAAAAAAGAAAGAAAGACACTCAGACACATGTATAGAAAAGTTGGGGTGAGGTGTGCATGTGTGGAGTGACGTCTACTACTGCAACAACCTGGAACCTCAATGCTTGACTACACACACACAGAGGGGAGGTGTTGGCTAGTCTGGGTAGGCTGTCTCTGCAGGCCAACAGTCTCAGGCTGTAAACATCTGAAAGGAGGAAGCTGGGGTTGCTATGTTCTGAACACACCGATCAATAGTAAGCACTTGTTGGATGTACTGCCAACATTTGCACTTGGACCAGAGGAAGGCTTTGACATTCCTCTTAGCCTTGCCCTGGGCATGGGGGTGGGGCTTTGGCACTCCTGTGGTTCTGAGGTATTGGTTCTTGACGTGACTGTGCCCATGTTGGACAATATCTACATTCACTCAGGACTCCATCCATCTCAACAGTCACTTAAGTCTCCTTTGGCTCTCCATAATGGTGCTTGCCCCTACTTCTTGCTACCCAATAGGCTGAGATGGAAGGACCGAGTGGGGAGGATTGTTGGAGCTCAGAAGTTTGAGGTAAGCCTAGGCAACATAATGAAACCCACCTGAAAAAAAATAATCCTACTTCTTCTTTATAAATTAGGAAAACTGGTTGGCATTAGATGACCCATCATCCAAATTATAAGCTACCAGACCATGAAGAATCATATGTAAACATTATAAAGAAAATTGAGAAATAGCCAGTGTGCTTACTTTCCATGATTATGACATAATCCCTAAGATAAATCAGTGTAAAGGGGAAAAGTGTTATTTGGACTCACATTTTCAGGAATTTCAGCCAATGGTGTGTTGGTTTCGTGACTTTTAGGCCTATGAGGTGACAGAAAACAACACAACTAGGAGCTGGGGGGAAGAATCTAGCTTTGCCTGCAACGTGATTAACTTTTGAGTGAGACTGATGCTCTGTATTTTAAAGGTTTATGTATTATGTATACAAAGTACTGTCTTCAGTTACACCTGCAGGCCAGAAGAGGGCACCAGATCTCATTCTAGATGGTTGTGAGCCATCATGTGGGTGCTGGGAATTGAACTCAGGGCCTCTGGAAGAACAGCCAAGGCTCTTAACCTCTCAACCATCTCTCCAGCCCCTGGGTTGTATTCTTACAAGGCAGTAATATTTCTCTCTCCTTCTTTCTTTCTGGTCAAAATGTGAACCATCTTCTCAGGAGTTAAGAGAGCTTATTGCTTGCAGAGGACCCAAGTTCAGTTCCCAGCACCCACTGATGGCTCACAACCGTCTGTAACTCTAGTTCCAAAGGATCCAATACTCTCTTTTGACTTCCTTGGGCACCAGGCATGCACATGGTACATACACATGCATGCAGGCAGACCATTTATACACATAAAATAAATCAATCTAAAAACATTTTTTCTTTTAAGTATGAATCATCTGGTACCTGGAACTGCCAAAGTTGAAGGAACTTGGGCCCCTGGCACCATGGAGTATTACCCCAGAATTTTATATAAAAAAGGAATATAGCCGGGTGGTGGTGGCACATGCCTTTAATCCCAGCATTCGGGAGGCAGTGGCAGACGGATCTTTGTGAGTTCGAGGCCAGCCTGGTCTACAGAGTGAGATCCAGGAAAGCCAGGACTGTTTCACAGAGAAACCCTGTCTTGAAACTCCCCCCCCCCAAAAGGAATATATTTTCTCCTATAAATCTGTTATTATTTTAGGTCTGTGTCTTAGTTAGGGTTTCTATGGCTCAGACAAAACACCATGACCAAAAAGCAAGTTGGGGAGGAAAGGGTTTATTTGGCTTACACTTCCATATTGTTGTTCATCACTGAAGGAAGTCAGGACAGGACAGGAACTCAAACAGGGCAGGAACCTGGAGGCAGGAGCTGATGCAGAGACCATGGAGGGGTGCTGCTTACTGGCTTGCTTTCCCTGGTTTGCTCAGCCTGCTTTCTTATAGAACCCAGGACCAACAGCCCAGGGATGGCCCTTCCCCGTCAATCACTAACTGAGAAAATGCCTTACAGCTGGATCTCATGGAGGCATTTCCTCAACTGAGGCTCCTTCCTCTCTGATGACTCTAGCTTGTGTCAAGTTGACACCAAAACCAGCCAGTCCAGTCTCCCTTCATGCATCTTAATTCTCTATCTTAATTGTGCAAATAGGTTTAGTTTAAGAAGCTTCGAATAGTCCTTTGTAAAAAGTGTTAAGTACATACAAAAGTGGATAAGTTAGTACAAAAATCGCATGCATCCGCCCAGCAGCTTCCTCTAATTTCATGGATACTCTTCTTCCTCTCTCTCCATGGGAGTATTCTGAAGCAAATACCAAACATCACATTTTTTCTTTTTTTAAAATTTAATTTATTTTAAAATGTGATGTGTATGGTGCTTTGCTTGCATGCTTGTCTCCATACCACATGCTGCCTGGTGCCCTCGAAGGCCAGAAGAGGCCCTTGAATACCCTGGAACTGGAGTTACTACAAACAGTTGTGAGCCACCACGTGGGTGCTGGGAATTGAACCCATGTCCTCTGGAAAGGCAGCAAGTGCTCTTAACTGCTGAGCCATCTCTCCAGCCCCTATCATTTCTTCTGTGAAAATTTCAGCACATTTGTCTAAAAGACAAAGTTTCCTTAAAATAATTGTTTTGAGGAAAAAAAAAACTAGTTATCTAGTGGACAGTTGGCCACATCTAACATTCTGGCCTGAAGATTCTGCTTGGGAAGACAGCATCCTCACATGGATGGCATCGAAACCTTTGACAGTAGATGAGATAACCCAGTGGGATGGTTTGAATGTACTTGGCCCCCATAATCTCAAAGGGAGTGGCACTATTAGGAGGTGTGACTTGGGGTGAGTATGGCCTTGCTGGAGGAAATGTGTCGCTGTGAGAGTGAGCATTGAGGTTTCCTATGCTCAGGATACCACCCAGTGTCTCAGTTGACTTCCTGTTGCCTTCTGATCAAGATGTAGCCAGCACCATGTCTGCCTGCACACCACCATGCTCCCTGCCGTGATGATCATGGACTGAACCTCTGAAACTGTAAGCGAGCCCCCTCAGTTAAATGTTTTCCTTTCTAAGAGTTGCCCTGGTCATGGTCTTCTCAGCAATGGAAACCCTGACTAAGATATCCAGGGAAAGCGTTTCCCTTAGTGGAAAACAGAAATATCACAAAGCAAAGGGCTAGGTAAAGCAGGTAGTTGTGGGAGACAGGATGAATGCGGGTCGGGTGGGAAGATGTAGTGGGCACGGTCCCCACTTCCCGGACTCCATTTCCCATGTTGTCTTTCTCTTTGACCACGACTCTCAGCTCCAAACTCGTTCGCTAGGTACCAGTTGTGTTTGTGGCTGGCCATGCGTCTTGGCACGTCTTTTAGGGCTCCTGGAAAAGCTTATCTATTCCTCAGAAACCGCTTTCATCCACCTGTGTTGGAACTACTGTAGCTATTTTATGATAAGAGAATTCTAAGACATTTCAAAAGTCTTGGTGTAGAAACTAGGGATGAGGCCGAAGGAGTCGGAGAGAGCAAGAAACCTTGTTCTTTGTGCCATGATCTGGTTAGTGCTGTGTTTCTAAGCTAGTCTTCACTCTGGACCTTTGGGGGACATGAATCCCAAGCCAAAATTATTTTCAAAAAAAAAAAACTACATGATTGCATGATGTTTCCCCAATTAAGTATATTTTTCATTAGCAAAAAAAAAAAAAATTACATACTTTCCCACAGCTTTCCATAAAAACTTACCATTTCTACAGATTCTGACCTGTCCTGAGAGGAATGCTGGTATTTGAAGATATGGAAACAATAGAGAAATCAGTTTCTGTGAAAGGGAGTATTTTGGGTAAAGACGTGCAGTGTGTTGTTTGTAAAACCTCCCTTGTTTCTGGGATAGCTGTTCTGGACAGTTTTTAAAGGTGGATATTTCTTTAATGAGATGTTGAGGTAAGGAAGATAGATGGTGTTGATGAGGGGCTTAGCATATTGCCTTCAGGGTTGTGTTGAAGTCGTGGGCCAGCAATGCTTGTACGTGGGTTTTATTTTACATTGGCAAATCAAGCATCTTCTTTGTTATCTAGATTCCAAAGTAATGCGAGCAGTCATCACTTTTGCCAGGAATGTTACTTGTGAGGACTGAACACTCTGAAAAAAGATAAAAATATCGCAGGAAGGAGGAGGCGGTCCTGGCAACAAGCATCCGGAGCCCCCTGCTGGCAAAGACTAGCAAAGGCCGGCACCAACAGTGCAGAAAATGCTGTCACAAATAGAGGCAACAGGAGGGTGGAAGTTACCGGGAAGTTTGCATTTATCATGATGATTGGCAGGAGGAAAAGCTGAGAGTCCCCAGGGGTGGAGGGTCTGGCATGCGCCAAAGACAGCTGTGAAAGCTGGTATAAAGGAAGGCTGCAGGTGACCCAAATAGGAAGCAAAGAACGAACGTGGAAGTTAAGCTAGCGGCCACATCACGAACCGATGAGGCACACGTGTCAGCTGGTAGATAGCGCGGCGGTTCTCAACTCTCCTAATGCTGCGACCCTTTAACACAATTCCTCAGGTTGTGATGACCCCCAGGCATAAAATTATTTTCGTTGCTACCTCATAACTGTAATCTTGATCCTGTTATGAATCGAAATGTAAATACCTGATAGGCAGATGGTTTTTTTTAGGCGACCCCTGTGAAAGAGGCGATCGACTTCCAGAGGGGTCACGACCCATATGTTGAGAACAGCTGCTGGCAGAGGATCCACGCATCCGTCAGTGTGGAGACAGCAAAGAAACTCCACAGGATAAGCTTTACCAACTCTTTCTCCATAACTGGGAGGAACTTTCCAAATGCTTCAAAAGTTTGAATTAAAGATATTCAAACTTGTAGAGAAGCTCCTGGCTAGGAACCTAAAGAGTGTATATAGATCTAGATCTAGATCTCGATTCACCTCATGGCTACCACCCCCCTGGCTTATTTATGAAAAGATCAAGAGATTTGGCTCCGTGACAACTATGGAACTTCAGAGATGTCGCTACTGGACCTCAAGCTTTAGGATGGCACTCGAGCACTCTTGTTTTTGCTACCGGCAGGGACAATGGGTTCAAATGTTATTTCAGTTGCGAGTATAATAAATTGCCTAGACATAATAGATGCTTAATCTATGTTTGGAAGCAAATAAATGAATCATTAAATCAGGCTTATAGGAGGCCTATAATTTGGTGAGGTCTCAGAAGAGTAATTCAGTTATATATTCATCCACTTCCTGCCTTGTAATTATTGTGTCTTCCTCCATGGGGATCTGAGAAAGCTTGTGATAAAACAGGCACCCAAATAGAAAATATAAATAATAAATAAAGCCAGCACCACAGCCAACACAAGTGGGTGGAATGGACTGAGATATACAAGCAGTAACAGCAGCTAATTATCCGAGCCCAACTACAGATCTGTACTGGGTTGTCGACTGAAAGGAATGAAACCCCAACAGGCTTATCTTGACTACAAAGGCAAATGATTCTGGTTTCTGTTTGTTTGTTTGTTTGTTTGTTTTTTGAGACAAGGTTTCTCTGTGTAGTTTTGGTGCCTGCCCTGGATCTCACTCTGTAGCCCAGGCTGGCCTCAAACTCACAGAGATCTGCCTGGCTCTGCCTCCCGAGTGCTGGGTTTAAAGGCATGCGCCACCGCTGCCCGGCGATTCTGGTTTCTTAAGTTTTATAGGGAATTAGCTTTAAGATAGAGCTTTGGTCTGCTGTTTTATTCCGGGAACGTTATGGGGACGGGGTAGACAGAGCCCTGGATACTTATTCTCTAGCAAAGGCTATAGAGCTTTCCTACAGCTGTGTGCTGTAGTCTGAACCTCTGGTAGGACCTGCGTAACACAGCTCACTGGAAGCAATTTTATTAGACACCAAGGAAATATTGCTCAATTGGAAACGTCCTAAATGGGAATGAAATCAAAGAATGCACCTCAAAAATCGAGGGAAGCACCCAGGCCCTTCAACAATCCTCTATTGGCATCACCTCCTCGGACCAGACATCCAATAAGGGTGGAGGACAGATCCTCATCGGCTTCATATTCTCTATTAAGGCCTGAAGCGTGGTTGCTCTAGGCGGTCACACGTGCTTTCGTTATGAAATGAAATTTCTTCTACAAGTCTTTATGGGAAAGTGAGACAGGCGTCAGGCCAAAAGAGTCTTCAGGATGGACAACCAGATAAAACGTCCTGACTTAAAATGTCAGAGTCGTTCTTAGGCGCTCTCATGGCTATTGGGGTTTATGGGGCTCAGCAAAGTAGTTCACGCTCAGGATTGTTCACGCAGCTGCAGTTAGACAGCGGCTGGGCTGGAATCGCCCAAACTGGACACAACCGCTTACTCGGATGCCTCCTGCCTGATTCAGGCAGCTGGAGACCGGAATGGGGGGAGGAGCTTATTGGGCCATTAAATATCTATAGCAAGATGAACTTAACAGGACTCTGAGCTCTAAAGGCACACATCTGCACACACACACACACACACACACACACACACACACACACGTGCACGCATGCAGAAAAAGAGAGAACACCAAAGAGGCCATGTTACCTTTTAATAACAAATCTGTCTTATACGGTCACTTCCACACTCCGTTCACTGAGACATGCACAGAGTTCTGTCCAGGATGGAGGAGGGGAGAGCTATGGGAACCTGGTGTTGATGGAGAAGGGACAAGGCTTGGAAGAGCATGTGGGATCAGAAACATTGCTGCCGTCATTATTGTAGCATACGGTCTGCACATTCTTCCCATTTTAAAGGTATCCCAAGGAAGCATTTTTCAGGGGAAAGGTAGTTACTGTGGGTTTCTGGGAGTGGCAGGGAGAGGAGGCAATAGCATCTAACTGGCCTAGAATTCAGCGCTGATGAAAAAGTGCTGATGAAGGTTGATGCACAGCATTGCAACTGTACTTAACACTAGTGAGTTGTTTGTGTAACATAAAATGGCAAATTTAGATACACACATACACACACTCACACACACTCTCATATACACACTTACATGCACACACTCCCTCACACACTGACACACTCTCTCATACACACATACACACACATATACTCACAACACTCTCTCTCACACACACATACACACATTCTCTCTCTAACACACACACACACACACACACAGCCACTGGTAAGAAGTCCGTCTGCACTGAAGAGGCCCTTGTTGAGATGAGAGAGACATTTAATGGCCCTGGAACCCCCCCATTCCAGTCTCTAGCTGACTGGGTCTGCCTAGCTTGGCAGTGGCTGGGTGAGTGAGCAGCTGTGTCCAATTTGGACGATTCCAGCTGAACCACTGTGTGTGTGTTGGGGGTGTGTTGGGGGTGGGTACATAGTCCTGTTTCAGGGTCTTTAATTAAGATGCCTGGTTTCCCAGGAGACAGGTCTGTAAGTGTCAGGACTCCTTAGTTTCCAAAGCAGTCCCCCCCAAAATGGCAGTAATGGTGACAGTTTCCTAAACAGAAGGACTTTGGCTGGATTAACAGAAGGATTGTTATCAGGTAAACAGAAGCCTAAAGGTGGATTTCTGTTTACCAGGCACCTCCCTTAAACCACCAGGAACCTCCCTTAATCCGCCCCAAAGGTGAACTGCGTCAGGCAGTCTAGTTCCAGTCAACCTGAACAGCCTGTATCGTCTAAAAGACCCCATGTGCTGCTGTATAAACCCTGCCTACTTTCCCAACATTTCGCTCTTCTCCCTGCCACACACCCCAGAGATGACCTTGGTAGCTTGATCCCCAATAAACCTTTTTTTTTTCTATACACAGAACCATCTAGTTCAATGGTTTCACGGTGCCCTCGCGTACATCCACATTTGGGAGAAATTTATTTAGGGCAGACTTGGAACAACATTGATGTCAGAGAGGCTGCACCTGATGCTTCGTTTAAATTGAGGCTCCTCAATAAACGAGATGCTTTCAGAGGTCCTCTGGGCCCCACCTGCAACTGAGGACCCCAGGGTCCACAAATTTCAATGCCATTTTGGGATGATGACAAGAGAGAGGAAGCCTCCCTCTGCCTTGTCTGTCCCAGTCCGGGCTTCTCTGGGCTCACACAGTTAACTGCACCCTAGATCGTCATTATTGATTACTGCCATAAAAACCCCAACTCTGTGTCGTGCCCATGAAATTGAATTTTAGACGATAGCTTTAAATCTGAGGAGTTCTATGTGAGTCTCCATTGTTCCTTTTATACGCCACCAAAGGGTCCACTAACTATCGGAGGAGTGTTTGACAGAATTCTGAGCCTCCCAGGACCCCAGCTCCACCAGCCTTCCAGGCAGATGTCCCGAGAGGGATCTCAGTCCATGCTCCCTCAGAGGCTAGCAGGGTGTAGTTTGTGATGATGGGTAATGCTCTGTAGAGCCCCCTCATTTCCTACTTTCAGCTTCCTGAGGAGTGTGGTGAATACTGCCCATCATTCTCCAAACAGTTTGTGACAGTACGAATGTCAACATTTAAAAATATATATAGAGAGGAACAATATACACGAAACAAAAGCCACAATCCTAGGTAGGTTTCTTTTTTTAAATATATATATATATTTTTTAATGTGTGGGGGTGTTTGTGTCACATATGTCTGTGCATCATATATGTGCTTGGTGCCCTCGGAGGCCAGAAGAGGACATCACGTCCCCCAGAACTAGAGTTATAGATGACTGTGATTTATCACATGGGTGCTGGGAATCGAACCCAGGTCTACTAGAAGAGCAGCAGTGCTCCTAACCACTGAGCCATCTCTCCAGCCCCCTAAGTAGCCTCCTATTTCATATGCAATACACATGCTTGTGCCGTTAGTGTGTGGACTCATTTTGCTTCTTCTCAGTCTGTACCCCAACCACACTGGGAATGAGTCATTATTCTAATTCCTGGCACCATTGTTTAGGATTTTTTGGGTTTTTTTGTTTGCTTGTTTGTTTTTTGTTTTTTGCTGATTTGTTTTTGGTTTAGCAGGGTCACATCATGGAGCCCTGGCTGTCCTGGAACTCACTATGTAGATCAGGCTATCCTCAAACTTACGAAGATCCACCTGCCTCTGCCTCCTGAGTGTTGGGGTCTGGTTGTGGTTGTTTTTGGTTTTGTTTTCCTTTCAGACAGGGAACATACACTTTGTACTGGTAAATTGTTACGTGCTGTTTGAGCTCACTGAGAATCTGGTTCCGGAAGTGGGGCTTCCCCCTTCCCAATTTCAGAGCCAAACATGTTTGTCTCAAGGTATTCTCCAAGGCTCCTTGTCTAGGGATGGGTGGCCCCCTTCACTCTGACAGGGAGAGTAGAAAATAACAGTACAAGAATAAAAATATGTTTGGCCAGCTATGGTGGTACCCACCTATAATCCCAGAACTCAGGAGGTAGGGGTAGACAGATCTCTGTGAGTTCGAGGCCATCCTGATCTACACAGTGAGCTCCAGGACAGTGAGGGCTACATTAATGAGACCTTGGCTCAAAAACAAACAATCAAATTAAGAAATTAACAAAGACCCCAATAACATTATGTCCTCAAAAATAACTAGAACATAGACCATTTACGACAGAAATTACTATTGTTTTTCCCAGAATGTAACAGTGGGGATGAGAAGCTGGGAGTTCAGCCATCCATGCAGCTCTCATCTGTGGAAAGAAACACCCAGAAACTCCAGCCCGCTGCCTTGACTTCTGCAGGACATTGAGAGCACTTGATTTGGTGATGTCATCTCTATCTATTGCAATCGGTTCTTTTACTTGAAAGCCTTATCCAAGGGGACCCTCCACCTTGCTGCAGACTCTATCAGAAACTCCAGCTGACTCCTTCAGTGGGGCTTTCTCCGTTAATTTCTACTAATTGTTTTATTTCATGTGTATGTGTGTTTGGCCTGCCTGTATGCCTGTGTACCATGTGTATGCAGTGCCTTGGAGGCTAGAAGAATGCCTCAGATCCCCTGGAACTGGAGTTACAGATGGATGTGAGCCACCACGTGGGTGCTGGGATTCGAACCCTGGGTCATCTGGTAGAGCAGCCAGGGCTCTTGACCACTGAGCCATCTCTCCAGCCCCTGATAAATGTTATGAATACCCAATTTGATGATTCGTTGCTGTCTGTCTGATTGTCTAGCACCTGCTATTTATTCTTTTACTTTACCTTGCTGTATTCTTGATAAACTCACTCATTTAAAGTGGAAACGTGGCTATCCAGATCATCCTCTAGATTGTAAAGAATACAGGGTTTTGTGCAGCCCAGGTTCATCTCACACTTGCTAATTAGCCAAGGATGACCTCCACCTCCCAGGTGCTGGGATCATAGGTATGTGCTACCTGGCCAGGTCATCACTGATTAGTTTCATCCATTCTTGGACTTTGTAAAAGTGGAATTAGCCGGGCGGTGGCGGCGCACGCCTTTAATCCAAGCACTGGGGAGGCAGAGGCAGGTGGATCTCTGTGAATTCGAGGCCAGCCTGGTCTACAAAGCGAGTTCCAGGAAAGGCACAAAGCTACACAGAGAAACCCTGTCTTGAAAAACCAAAACCAAAAAAAAAAAAAAGTGGAATTAAATGACATATAATAGATTCTTTTAAATTTGGTTTAGTTCACTCAACTTAGTATCAATACAGTCTACGTTCCTTATATCAATCTTATTTATTTTCCTGCATTATTGCTGTGTACTCTCCCAATTTTATGAATGTCCCACAATATATTGAGCTATTCACCTGTGGAGAGGCATAAAGTTCTTTTAGTGGTTTGTTTGTTTGTTTTGTTTTGTTTTGTTTTGTGGTTGATATGAATAAAACCCTGATGAACCTGCTCTTACCTGCCAGATCCCACTCCACCGTTGGCTGAGGTTTGTCCTTGGGGTGTTCATCCGTTTGTATCTGTGGGGTGTCCTGCCATATCCTGTGACCTCAGAAAACAACTCAGCTAGCAGGCCAGTCAAGGTGGACACTGCCAGTAGACTTGGGAATGTTACACTTTCCATGAGACCGAGGCACACTCAAACCCATCTTCTCTCCTTGTCTTTGGAGTGAGGGCCTTGCCCTAGTATCATTAGATCTAACTGTGAGTCCCCCAAGCTGGGGATCTAGAAGGATCAGTGATAATCTGTGACAGACAGCTAACTGCAGATCAACCGCGGGAGCTTCCCTTTTTCGTAGAGAACGCAGGGGCCCACATTTCCCAGCCTTCCTTGAAGTGGAGTGCAGTCAAGGGATGGAGGTTGCCATTGTAGGCAGAAGTGCACGGCCTTGTGGGAGAGAGAGCCTTGTAATGATCCTCTTCTGGGTAGTACCTTGTGTTCTTTCTTTTCCTGTCTTCTGGATGTTAATTCCCAACCACAAGCTAAAGATGGCAAAGTCTACCGACCTTGGTTCTGAAGCGCCAACGTAGAACAGACGGCTTCCCTCCCGCCTCCCACGTCTACAGCCCCATCTCACCACCTAGAGCTGTCTTGCTCTGAAAGTGAAAAATAAATATCTGCAGTGCTCTGGCCATTAGACATTTTGGGGTTAACTGAATACAGCTGCTAGGCAACCTTAACTAACGCATCTGTAATAATAGCTTCTTTTCCCCCTACAGGCCTCAGGCATCTCTGAGATATACTACTTATGAAAGAGTTGAGAAGTTAAAAATATAATAGTAAATTAACATATATACACATGCAAAAAATAAACAGTTTAGGATAGTCTAAAATGCAATTGTAAATCTCCTGCTCCCTCATTGCCCAATTGGTAGCTAGCTCTGCACCTACTACACTTACTTTTAACTATTTCTATCTTAATTTTCTTGATATCTCTACATAATATCCTTTAATTATAGTTTTTTTTAAAAATTATTTAATCTAGTAGCTTCCAACTATGAATGATGAATAGTTACCAAGGCGTCTTTAACCTAGTCAGGGAATGGTGGAGGGTTGGTTTTCCTACCTCCATTAACCTGATCAACATGTTCATCATAACACCCCAAGAGTCCAAATAATCCCTTACAGGTGTGCCTGGAGGCTTAGCTCCCAAGTGGTTCCAGATTTGGTCGAGTTGACAGTTAATAAATCACAGTTGCCTAAGGTCTCGGAGACGCAATATGTCATCTTCGCGCACCACTACATTTGATGGCGGATGCTGATTAGTCGTTTGTCTGCAAAAACCGATATTTAATTTGTGAGCTAGTTAAGGTCAAACCACTCTGTGGGGTGACTTGGGTGAGCAAAGTGTCTTGCACATCTACTTTTGTAAACAGATCTTAGGTGACCAATTAAGCAGGTCCACCTGAGCCAGCCAGCACCTCTTGCTCCAACCCAGAGGGGGCAGCGAGTGGCAGAGTGCATTTGCTTCTAGAGTCCTAGAAGTCACACTTAGGAACCATATTCAAATCGTATTCGAATGGTTGTCAGCTTACCACAGCATTGGCCTGGAGCCCGAAAATGAGTACAATTGTCCATCTCAAATAATAGATCAATCCAAAACAACTTCAAAGATAATCTACCAGAGTCCTTGACAAAGTAATCCAAATTTTGTATTATTTTAGAAATAATCATTTTAACACTGCAACCATCAGGGATCAGCCCCAAGAAGATCATGGTCCTGTGAGGACAGTTCCTATATAGAAAAGGAAAATAGCTCATTTCTTTGTTCTCTGCATAATGTCCTGTTGTGCCCGTGTCTCGGAACCCCCAGAGATCACCAAGGAGCCGGCTTCCGATGCAAGCATACAAGAGTCTTTTTGTTATCAGATTTGAACCTGAGCCACCAACCTATGCTCCAATGCAACGGATAGAGGAAGATTCGGCGGTCACGGGACCACAAGTAGGGAGTTATTATAGGGAAAAATCGCAAGCTGGGAATTGGCAACGTGGGACTGGGTAGAAGGGGTATGGGACAAGGGTATGAAACTATTGGTCCAGACTTTGGGCGCAAACCCATATTTTGAAACCATTGGTTTAGACTTTTTGACAGGGAACCACAACTTGCTGAGCAGGGTTATCTGGGCTCCTCAGCGGTGCTGTGGGATGGTCTGTATGTCAAATGTGTTGCTGATTGGTCAATAAATAAATCACTGATTGGCAGTGGCCAGGCAGGAAGTATAGGCGGGACAAGGAGGAGAATAGAGCTGGGAAGTGGAAGGCTGAGTCAGGGAGACACTGCCAGCCGCCATCAGGATAAGGAAGATGTAAAGTACCGGTAAGCCACAAGCCACGTGGCAAGGTATAGATTAATAGAAATGGATTAATTTAAGCTGTAAGAACAGTTACAAGAAGCCTGCCACAGCCATACAGTTTGTAACCAATATAAGTCTCTGTTTACTTGATCGGGTTTGAGCGGCTTGGGACTGGCGGGTGAGAGAGTCTGTCCTGACTGTGGGCCAGGCAGGAAAACTCAAGCTACAAATGGCGTCCAACGTGGTGGCAAGAGTTTCCACCTAAAAACTGAGAAAAAAGATTCTAAAACGGAGCTAAAAACAGCTTCCTGCCGGGCGGTGGTGGCGCACGCCTTTAATCCCAGCACTCGGGAGGCAGAGGCAGGCGGATCTCTGTGAGTTCGAGGCCAGCCTGGTCTACGGCGCGAGTTCCAGGAAAGGCGCAAAGCTACACAGAGAAACCCTGTCTCGAAAAACCAAAAAAAAAAAAAAAACAGCTTCCTAATTGTCTCTCTCAAATGAGCGGCAGCTGCTGGTTTGAGCTACTGGCAGGTTCCTGGTGTGCGGGTTCCTAGCGTGTGCACTCGACCTACGGTATGGTGGGAATGAGGCCTCTGCAAGTGGCACATTAAGCTGCTTGGTGGATTTAGCCTTTGCTAGTACAAAACAAAAAAAGAGGTTTCTGGGCTACACGCTGCTTGGATAAAATCATAGACCCACAATGGCTCCCAGAGCTGGCGGTAAACCACTGCCATGTTGGGAAGCTGAGGTGGGCGGAGTCAGCAGCCACAGCTGCTGCAGTTTAAGGCAATAGATTCACAATAAGACAGATTCAGATGTAATAGTTTAAAATGTGTGTAAAATATACATAGGCTTGAAAGAGACAAAAAAGGTGATATATACAGTTATAGAAACAAATACATAGTTTTAAAAAATAAAGTCTTTAAAGAGACAGTAAAATTAATATAAAAAATAAGCCCTGTAAAGATGGATATCACACAGAGAATCTGGATTGTGTTGTCTTTGGGATTCTTAACTACAGAGAGATATTTGATTGTAAAGGAAGCTGAGTTATACCAATATGCATATTTTAAAGACACCTTGACTTCAAAATTTGGATATAAGGTTATGTTACTTTGGAAAGGAGACTCTGCTTTTGTTTCCACAGAAAGCCAGAGGCTATGGATTTGTTCCAGATTAAGACACATCAGGTTTGACCAGCCAAGACCATCTGAAAGGTCTCTGATGACACCATGGCTCAGATGATCCAACATCCAGAACCGTTTCAAGGCAACTGGCTCAGATGATACAGTCTCACGGACTACTCCATGATCCTAAAATTTTCTTTGTTTCCCCAGAAGATACAGCGTCCCCCTCCAGCAGGAAGTAGTAAGAGAAGCTACGCCCAAATTCCCAAATATACCAAGCTGACTTTGGAGATGTGTAAAGGTTAAAACCTTCCTTTTTAAGAAAAGAAAAGGGGAAGTGCTGTGGGATGGTCTGTATGTCAAATGTGTTGCTGATTGGTCAATAAATAAATCACTGATTGGCGCGTGGCCAGGCAGGAAGTGTAGGCGGGACAAGGAGGAGAATAGAGCTGGGAAGTGGAAGGCTGAGTCAGAGAGACACTGCCAGCCGCCATCAGGATAAGGAAGATGTAAAGTACCGGTAAGCCACAAGCCACGTGGCAAGGTATAGATTAATAGAAATGGATTAATTTAAGCTGTAAGAACAGTTACAAGAAGCCTGCCACAGCCATACAGTTTGTAACCAATATAAGTCTCTGTTTACTTGATCGGGTTTGAGCGGCTTGGGACTGGCGGGTGAGAGAGATTTGTCCTGACTGTGGGCCAGGCAGGAAAACTCAAGCAACACAGCGGGATTATCTAGATATCTCCAGGGGCCATAAACCACAGACAGGATAGCTGCAGTGGTATCTGGATCCTGTTAAACTTTACTGCTCTGTATCCGTTCAAGTTGTCATGGCACATTCCTGAGATTCTTCCTGAAGGAACTGAGTACAGCAGGCAGTCTAAGATGGTGGCCCTTTCCTTAGGATGGAGCCTGTAAAGTTAAGTCTAGCCCTTCACGGTCCAAGCTGATTTTTGTGCTGATTCATGTTCCAAGGCGATGACGTCATCAAACCCACCACTGCGTGTTCTTCACCAAAATTTTCCTCCCGTTAATATCTCCACCATTGAGTTTTTTCAGACATAATAAAAACAGGAACTCCTATTTGGTGGTGACACTTCTCATGACTCCTGCACTGATATGGCTAAATCAAGAGAATCTGTCTTCTATGGATGTGCATACCGCTGATCAAAAGATAGGTAATGTTTTCACATGAGGAAAAAAAAATTCCATTGTTGCTTGATCTTGGATTTTAGGTAAAACTTGATGAATTCCAAATTCATCAGTTGTATAGGCTATAAAGGGTACATAGGTTATAAATATAAAGGAAGAGGGAGACAGGAATATACCAGAACATCTTTATTCGAAGTAAACCAGTTGGGAACCTCATTGAAAACAGCAATGGATAAGTCGGACGATGGTGGCGCACGTCTTTAGTCCTAGCACTTGGGAGGCAGAGCCAGGTGAATTTCTGTGAGTTCAAGGCCAGCCTGGTCTACAGAGTGAGAGCTAGGACAGGCACCAAAACTACACAGAGAAACCCTGTCTCAAAAAAAAAACAAACAAACAAAAACAAAAAACCAGAAATAGATGATAGGTTTGGTGTCATACACATTCAATCCCAGAACTTGGGAGGCAGAGGCAGGCAGATCTATATAAGTTCAAGGCTAGCCTGATCAACAAAGTGATTCTAGGTCAACCAGAGCAACAAAGTGAGACCCTGTCTCTAAATAAATATTTAAACAAATAAATAAATAGAGATTAACTGGATGGTGGTGGACGACTGTAATTCCAGTACTAAAGAGGGAGAGCCTGTCTCTTAAGAGTAGGTATTCACAGGCTCGCTTCAGCAGCACATATACTAAAGTTGAAATGATACAGAGAAGATGGGCATGGCCCCTGCACAAAGACGACATGCAAATTCGTGAGGCGTTCTGTATTTTTAATTCAAAAAAGTAGATATTCATTTCTAGTTTTAGCTGGTTTAAAGGTGTGTACCACTGCCTCTGGGTAAGCATGCTGGTTTTGTTCCATTCCCCTCCCTTCTTCCTTCTAATCCCCTCCTTCTGACACCCCATCATTTTTTTTCAAAGACAGTCTCAGTATGTATATCCCAGCTGGTCTCAAACTCACTGCTTAGCACAGTCTAGCCTCAAACTTGTCATTCTCCTGCTTCAGCTTCCTGAGCACTAGAATGTCCATGCCATCACATTTGACAACCTGAGAAAATTTTAAATAGAGCAAAACACACACACACACACACACACACACACACACACACACACACACACACCCTTCCAAGTGGTTAGGGCTCCATTCAAATCAATGAAGTTTTAAATCAGAATTTGTGGCATTGAGAGTCTGACAACATGGGTTTTGTTGTTGTTTAATCTCAGCAGGGCAAGGTGACATAAGCCTTTAATCCCAGCACCTGGAGGAAGAAGCAGGTGGCTTTCTGTGAGTTCAAGACCAGACCAGCCTACATACCAGAATCACATTTGCCAGCGTGCTACGATGATAATTGAGTGAACCTTTGAACTTTAAGCCACCTCAATTAAATGTTTTTCTTCTAAGAGTTGCTGTGGTCATGGTGTCTCTTTACAGCAATTGAAACCCTAAGACTCTAATAGAAAGCATTGTATAGAACCTAGCTCCAAAGGAACTCCTAAGATTGTTCTTTAAGAATAGAGATGGGACCGGTGGTGGTGGCCCATGCCTTTAGTCCCAGCACTTGGGAGGCAGAGGCAGGTGAATCTCTGTGAGTTCAAGGTCAGCCTGGTCTACAGAGCGAGTTCCAGGACAGGCTCCAAAAGCTACACAGAGAAACTTGTCTCAAATATATATATGGTGGAGGCACGCGTGTTGGAGAGATGGCTCAGTGGTTAAGTGCATTTGTTCTTGCAGAAGGTCCTGTATTCCTTGCACCCACATGATGGCTCTTATCGCCCCATAACACCAGTCCCAGGGTACACATGATACACAGATATGCATTGCAGTAAAATACTCATGCATATAAAATAAAAGAAATACATCTAAAAAATTAAAAAGTCATCTTTAAAAAAGAAGAAGAATAGAGACGGGGTTGGAGAGATGGCTAAACACCCAAGAGCACTTGCTGCTCTTCATGAGAACCCAGGCTGTTCCCAGCATCCACACGGCAGCTTGCAACTGTTACTACAATTCTAGGGGATCCATTGCCCTCCTCAGGCACCAGGCACACATGTGGTGCACATGCAGGCGATGTACCCACACACATAAACAATAACAACAAAAAAAGCAAGAAGGGCTGGTCAGATTGCTCAGTGGGTAAAGCCCCTGCAGCCAAGCTTGAGAACCTGAGTTTGACCCTCAGAGCCTGCGTGGTAGGAGGAGAGACCTGACTCTCACAAGCTATATTCGGACCTCCACAAAACAAGTTATGTAAATTTTAAAAGAGAGACAGTCTGTACCCTACCCCCCAACGCCATCAATGCAGCGCAGTCGGGACAGAAACAGTTGCATGACGTCATTGCCGCGCGTCCGGCGAGCATCCCTGTTGAGACCTTCCGAGGTGCTAATTGCAGTTGGGAATTAATCATTATTCTAACTGAGCCGGAGTCTTATTTTCTCCTCAGGCTTCTCATTATTAAGTTTGCTTGAACTGGTGAGCGCGCAGACACCATCGGTGTAAATAATCATTCACTAATACACTATTAAACGCTCAGGGAGTTCTTTTGTTTTTGTTTGTTTTTTTGTTTTTGTTTTTGTTTTGTTTTGTCTTGTTTTTTACTATGCAGCCTATCACGTGAATTTATTCATGCAAAAGTCAGTTAACTACTTATTGTAAAATTCCATTTTTGGGGGAGGGGGTTTCTTTATTCTAGCTGACTTTCATAATCTCGGGAGATTTAGCAAGATGTCTTTTCCCTTCTGTGCCCCGAAACCTAATGGGAAAACCGTGAGAGTTCTGTCCTTCCCAGAAAGCCACCTATCTCAGAAAAGAGCGTCAGTAAGCATTTGGTGGGAGTGCCCTTGAAAATACCTCGCTCTCCTCGGCCTCCTTGTACATTAACAAAAGCACTAAAATAGTTTCACCAGGGTGAAAATAATTCAGCAAACCAGTCATTAGTCTATTACCGTGAGAATATATAATTCTTTGTTTCCCAGACGCTGAAAATGGAAGGTTTTTTGTGAAAGTGTCTCTCCCATCATAGCTAGAAGAAAGGCGCTCCTGTCTTTATATTGGAGCCAGTAGGACTCAGCAGAAGTCTCATGAGGACAGGGCAGGGAGGCTGAGTCTCATGGAGAGAGGGCAGTTGGTAGGGAACCTCTGACTCTCCTTGACCCCACGAGTAGATCAGGTGCTGGGAGGCTGGGACCCCTCCACCACCCCACCACTCCACCCCCCGCGCGCCCTCGATCTGGTGCTGGGGATGCTGGGAGCCCCCACTGGGTGGGTCAGGTGCTGGGATGCTAGCCTGGTTGGACCTGCGGATATCACAGTTTTCCCTCATTGGCATCCTTGAGCTTTGAGTAGTAGGTTCTTGTCTGGACCTGTGGTTGCAAACGAGAGAACCAAGGTACAGGCCGGAAGTGTGGAACTAAGCAGGTGCCCATTTCTTTTTTCAGAGAAGTAAAATCCCAAAAGATATACTCTGAAATCTATAGCAGTGAGGTTTAATCCCTAAGCCTCAAAACTGGGGTTCAAGGAGCAGGGTTTATCTGAAAGGGCTGTGTAGGGCCAGACTCCAGCCCAGGAGACCGCAGAGTACCGCGAGGTTTTGTTTTTTTTTTAAGAATTCCTGCTCGTCTGCTGAGAGAACTCCAGTTCCATTGTATGCATCCCTGTCCGGAACGGTGCTGTTGAGCACACTCTGCTCATGCGCCCAGTCCCCTGGGCCCTTACCCAGGTCCTAGGCAGCAGCTTCCTGCCTTCGGCTCCGTTTCAGCTCCTTCACCTGTGTTCCCACACTTGCAGGGTGACGCATTGGCACCTGGGGAGGGAGTGGTGATGGGGGTGTGTGCTTAAAATGCAAGTCCACTTTTTTTTTTTTTTAAAGATTTATTTATTTATTATGGATACAGTGTTCTGCCTACATGCATGCTTGCAGGCCAGAAGAGGGCACCGGATCTCATTATAGATGGTTGTGAGCCACTATGTGGTTGCTGGGAATTGAACTCAGGACCTCTGGAAGAACAGCCAGTGCTCTTAACCGCTGAGCCATCTCTCCAGCCCCACAAGTCCACTTTTATTATCCCTAACCCTTCAGTGATTTCTCTAACCTAGAGTCCAAATCGTCCAAAATGATCTCTACACTAATCGGTTCCTCGGGCTTTCTCTTAGTTCCCTATGCCTCACTTCGTCCTCTCCTTCCCAACCTTTATCTACTTAACTCCTTCAGGGTCATTTCCTTACAAACGCCCTTCTGGAACTCTGGTCTCCATGGTGACCGCTCCAGTAGGGCTGGAGTGATTCTTCTCCCCCCCCCCCCCAAGCATTTTCTCCAGCTTGTTTATCAGTAGTGTTGTTATTATCGGTAATCCGTTCCTCTAATTTGACTTGTAAATTTCATGAGTGTGAGGAACCCGCCCACTTCGCTCAACACTGAGAGCTTAATAGCAACCCATGATGTGTGTTATGACTGATCACAACAGATGGTGTGCTAGTCCAGTGATGAAAACCAAGAACTAGGGGAAGGCTGGAGGAGTGAAGGGCCCGCTGGTTTGTGAACCTGGGAAGAATTCATAGCAATGGATTTGCCGTGGCTTGACATGAAGTCCACAAAAGGTGACCAGGAAAGGTGGTGAAACACTCCTTTTCAGCTCCGGGCATCACAGTGGGAGTGGGGGAGGGGGTGGGATGTTTTTATGTGTCCCGGCAAATGTGGACGCAGTACAGAGGAAGAAAATACACCCTGTTGGGAATCACACGGTTGGTCAATGGAAGATCCGATATTCAAACAGGCTCTCCACTTAGGAATCTCCTTTTACACCAAGCTGCTTTTCTCGTGGGTAGGAGCCATCAAGGTGCAGACTCATACTTACCAGGTACTTGGTGCTGCCCTGGAATCAACAGTATCTGTGTTTGCCGTTTTATTATTCTTCAGTCCTCCCTGGAGTCTGCGTTGTGACGGCAGATTTGTGTGGAGATTTGTGTGGAATGCTCGAATTCTGTCCCTTTCTGTTGGTATCTTTCTCCTGTTACTGTAGGCTGTCATGGAGAGAATGCTAATGGGTGTTGGTATCTTTCACTTGTTACTGTAGGCTGTCATGGAGAGGATGCTGATGGATGTTGGTGTCTTTCACTTGTTACCGTAGGCTGTCATGGAGAGGATGCTGATGGATGTTGGTATCTTTCACTTGTTACTGTAGGCTATCATGGAGAGGATGCTGATGGATGTTGGTATCTTTCACTTGTTACTGTAGGCTGTCATGGAGAGGATGCTGATGGATGTTGGTGTCTTTCACTTGTTACGGTAGGCTGTCATGGAGAGGATGCTGATGGATGTTGGTATCTTTCACTTGTTACTGTAGGCTGTCATGGAGAGGATGCTGATGGAACTGCCTTTGGGAATCCATACTGATGGAGCTCACGGCAGAGCGACAGGTGGCAGAGTGGCAGGGCAGATGGCAATGGAGCTAGGAGATGGTCATTCCTGGCTTAGGAAAGGCTTTAGACAGCTGCAAGAGAGCAAGGTCAGAGAAATGCCAGGGATGCAGTACGGTGCTACAGGTCACACGACACCCTTCACACTGCTAGAAAACAACTCTGGCCATGTTCCCACCACACCAGGGATCCTATTAGAAGAAAGACACTCTCTGTTTTCTGATTTCATTTGTATGTATGTGTGTACGTATGTATTTGTGTGTATGTGTGTTAGAGAGGGGGGAGTGTGGTGTAGGAAGGGCTTTAAGGAGTTGGAAACAAATCATTGTCAGTCCATGCTTTATATAGTAGTGTTCTATTGATTAAGAGGAAAATGACCCCTGCTAGTCTCTTGGTTGGCTTCATTGATCCACGTCTTTAATTTTAATTGTTTTAGAAGGACATAATTAACTCAATGAGAACATTTTTTTTCTTTTCCTTTCCTTCTTTGTCTTTTGAGAGATGGTCTCCCCGTATAACCCTGGTTATCCTGGATCTCACTATTCACACCAAGTTGGTCTTAAACTGGCAGAGATCCACCTGCCTCTGCTGCCTCCTGAGTGCTGGGATTAAAGGTGTGCACTACCATACCCAGGAGAATGGAATTTCTCCTGTGATTTAGAAATTGTAAAATCTCATCTTCACATCAATTCCGTGGCATTAAAAATACAGAATATATGATGAAGGTCTTAAAGAATCATACTTACTCAGTTTGAAAAGTATATTCAGAATTCTTATTTCTAGATATTCATGCAAAAATGAATTTTCAGCTGGGTGGTGGTGGTGCATGCTTTTAATCCCGGCATTCAGGAGGCAGATGCAGGAGGATCTCTGTGAGTTCAAGGCCAGCCTGGTCTACAGAGCTAGTTCCAGGACAGCCAGGGCTATTAGAAAGAAACCTTGTCTCAAAAAAAAAAAAAAAAAACCCATAAAAAATAATAAAAGAGTTTTCATATCTTTGTTCCCTTTCAAGCAACTGTAAAGACTTTTATTTCATTGCTAGTTTCTTTAATTTACAAGGCTTTGTGCTAAGTGACCCAACTTAGGCACGTGCCTTAAATGAAAGAAACAAACGGACATATGGCGAGAAAGAAAAACAGCCCCTGAATGCGCAGGCTGGGCTGTGCTCTTCATGTGTCCTTGGCATCCTTTTGTGTGTTGTGGCTTTGAATCTAGTTGGTGGATATCTGCAGCGGTACGTGCACGTGTTTAGAATCAACCTGGGAGACGTCAAGCACTGACTATATCACCTATTAAATCAATCATGCCTCTGAGTCATTTTAGAAATGAAGGTTATTTAACACACCCGTTCCTCCATATCCAATCCTAAAAGCTGTAATACACTTAAATGGTCTTTAAATAAGGCCTTGAACTTGTCATTTATTTCCGGTCATTTATTCCCAGCCAAGCGTATGTGAGCCCTCCCTCCCTCCCTCCCTCCCTCCCTCTCTCCCTCTCTCCCTCCCTCCCTCCCTCCCTCCCTCCCTCCCTCCATCTCTCCCTCCCTCCCTCCCTCCCTCCCTCCCTCCCTCTCTCCCTTCCTTCCCTGCTTCCCTTCTTTCCTTTTTTCTTTTTCTTTAAATTTTGAGACTACAGGTCTCACCCTGTAGCCTTTGCTTATCTCAAACTGGCTATCCTCCTGCCTCAGCCTCTTACTGTGTGTGGCTTGTGTACACATTCTGGAAATGAACTATCAAATCCACCAGCCCTTCACTGATTCTGGATTTTGTGATGGTTGTTGTTGTGGTTGTTTGTGAAATCTCGCACTTTCTCAGTCTCCCCTCTCCTCCTCTCTCTTTTCCCAAAAGTTACTATTTAAGTAAGTGTTAAAATGTCAGTCCTAGATTCTCAGGAATCAAGTCTACCTTGGGACTGGTCTGGACAGTGCAGGTGCTCTTAGGCATTCCTCCTGCTCAGGAACTTGGCCTCGGGCCTCAGGGAAAGACTCTTCTTGGTCCTGAGGGTAGGAGGATGGGAGCTGTTCATATTTTCTTCTAGACAGGCTTCCTATGTAACTAAAGAAATGCAGCTAAGTCAGGTGGTGGTGGCGGAGCATCCTTTTAATCCCAGCACTCGGGAGGCAGAGGCAGGTGGATCTCTGTGAGTTGGAGGCCAGCCTGGGCTACAGAGTGAGTTCCTGGAAAGTTGCAAAGCTACACTGAGAAACCCTGCCTCAGGAAGAAAAAAAAAATGCAGCTAAAATTGCATCTTTTTTTTTTCTCTATGTAGCTCTGACTGTCCTGGAACTCACTCTGTAGACCAGGCTGGCCTCGAATTCACAGATATCCACTTGCCTCTGCCTCCTGAGTGCTGGAATGAAAAGTGTGCACCACCGCCCACCCAGCTAAAATTGCATCTCTATTATTCTCACTGGCCTGTAGGATTCGAAGCTACAGGTTTCTCCTTGCTTCCCGGCTGGCTGTCTGGGATGGAACAACACATTGCAGAGGTGAAGGGGTAGAAATGGAGTAGGAGGCAGGAGGCTGCTGCCTATGACCTGGGTAAGGACATGTATTTTATTGACCTTTGTTCTATTCACTCATAGCCTTGCTCCATCAGGCAGAATTATTTGTTCTCTGAGTGGTATTATATATGCCTACATACCCACATATGTGGGTGTACATATATATATGTGTGTGTGTGTGTGTGTGTGTGTGTTATAATAAAAGTTAAGATTTGATTTTTGTCAGTGTTTTTTGTTTGTTTGTTTGTTTAAGACAGGGTTCTCTGTGTAGCCCTGGAGACTACTCTGTAGACACGGCTGACCTTGAACCTGGAGCTCCTCCTGCCTCCCCAGTGCTGGGATTAAAGGCATGCGCTACCACTTTTCCTTGGTTCTTGGCTCCCAGGTTCTAGAATACAATCTCTAGAGTGGTAAGAGTTTCTTTGTAGGTTACCATGACAACTAGTATTTGAGGCCCCAGACAGCTTTCAGGACTTTGATCAAAACCTTTGATCAGAAGCCTGGTGCTGCCAACCACAAAAATATACAAAGTAGGATTTCAGCTGATTATGACAAAGCTAATACCTGGAAGAAGCCAAGGGCCTTCCAGAGGTCAAGCTGAGGCTCAAGGAGCCTTGGTGATATTTGGCTTTTGACTATCAGCCGTTTCCTGCTATGAGTTTCTTGTGTGCTGTTGTAGCTTTCCCATCATTGATTGGGCACCATTTCCCCTCTACTAAAGGAATATTTAGATAACCTTCTGTGCTGACAGCTATGCTCAGCCAGAACCCCAGTTCAAGCCTCCCTGTAATTATCGTCATTGGCAGCATCCGGCCAGGTCCATCCCAGACAAAGGAAAGTACCTTATCAGAGATACCTCTGTACTCTCTGAGAACAGACTTAAGCGTCCAGACTACCTGTTTGAGAAGGCCTAGCGGATGTGCCAATTAAGCTTAACTACCTCCTTTCCCAAATCTTTCTGCTAATTCCAGATCTCCCTTTAACTATCACCAGAGGCATCTAGCTGTACACAGGTTGCCTAGTGACCAAGCACACTTTCCTCAACCCTGCAGAAAAAATGGCAGAGAGCTTGAATGGATAGGAGCCACAGAAAAAAAGAAGACAGTTTTGTTTTCTCCCATTGACCTAGCAACTTATAGATTCTTAACATTTTCTACTAATCACGTTTAAGACTATAGTGGAGCACATAAGGTCCCTCTTCTTAGATATTACCCGAATTTAGCCTTTAGTGAATTCATTAGTCACTTCCCCTTTGGGTTGCAAATGATAATTAACAATTACTGCCCCTCTATGTGACTCTTATCACCCTTCTGTTGGACCCTGGAAGCCTGACAATCACTGCCTGAGGAAACTCTTACCTGCCGTTATGACCCCACAGGAACTCAGGCCTGGTGACCTGGCTGGAGGGGAGGATTATGATGGTTTGGGTATATAACTGTAAAGCTAGAGACAGAATGGAGAATGAAAGTGAACGGACTAAAGAGCTCAGTGTGCTGAGATTCTATTTCCCAAAATAGTCCTCGCTGATTCGTAGTTTCTCTCCTGAGCCCCTGAGATGTATAATATTAAGGCTGACCCCTCCAATATTATACCAGAGCCTGGAACTTCAGCAGACCTCCTACATCACACCTCTGGGAGAGGAGAGAAGCTAGAGACTGAATTTATTGCCAAGCTCCATGTACTGTCCCTCTGATATCATGCCCTGTGAATTTCTTCCATTCGCTGATCTTTTATAACAAAGCAGCCACAGAAAGTAAAGTGCTTTTCCGGGGTCCTGGGAACACCCCAGCAACTTTTCAGTCCCGAGGAGGTTTGGCTTTGCAGCCAACTTAGGAGTAACCAGGGGAATGTTTATCACTGGCCTGCACAGGGAGGGCGATTTGTGGAACTGAGGTCTAGAACTTACGGTCTAATGCTAACGCTGAAGAACCAGTGTCAGGACTGAAGGGCAGAAGTCTCAGGTGATGTGGGAGAAGCGGAGCAGTAATCAGTATGAGAAGGAGAAAGCCTTTCAGTTTTCACCATCTATCAGGGGATACTTTGAAACTGACTTATGACATATATGTATGCATATATGTAATATATATGCATACACCCTTCCTTCCTTCCTTCCTTCCTTCCTTCCTTCCTTCCTCCCTCCCTCCCTCCCTCCCTCCCTCCCTCCCTCCCTTCCTTCCTTCCTTCCTGGGGTCCAACTGAACCTAGGCCTTCACATATGTTCAGCAATCACTTAGCCATGTTCCCATCCCTCATACATATTTACCAAACAAATACTCAGCAGCAGGCACTGTGCTTAGAGCTGGTTATAAAGCACAAAATCATCCAGCTCGCCAGGAAGGCAGGCACACAGATACATGCGTAAATAGTGAGCAGGAGGTCAGCAGGAAGTGTGTTAGGGCGGCCCAACCTAACATGTCGGTACATGCCTGTAGTCCCAGGTACTAGGCACGGCCATTTTCATGCAGGGATTTGAAGCCAGTCCAGTGAATCTTAAGATACTTCTCTATCTCTGCATGTAGATGGCGATATCGCCTGCCTGGTAAGAGAATGGGGGAGGGGAGGGCAGAAAAGCAAAGGAGCCACTTTAAGCCTCCATCCCTTTATACCTGTGGCTTAGTCCAGCTGTTCTCAGCCACAGCTGCATGAAGATTCCCCTGGGAGCTTTAGAAGACATACACACTGGGGCGACACCTCAAGAGACCCCGATGTAATTGTTCTGGGCGTCAACATTCTCTCCAGAGCTCCCATGTGAGCGCGCTGGGCGAAAAGCTTAAGCCCGAATATTGGTGCTGTCAACATCCCGCCGTGCTTTCGTCTGGGGTTCAAATGTTGCACATCAGTTAGAAGGCATGAAACTTAAGAGTTTTAAGTGTGACATTGAAAACAATACTTCCTTGGTTTTTGTTTGTTTTTTTTTTTTTTTACTCACACACACAAAAGAATAAATATACGTAATGAAACATTTTAAAGCCGGTTGGTTATTTCAAAGTTCCTTTCCTGATCATGCCACAAGATCTTTCTTCTGCTGGCTTGGGGAAAGTAGGCCACTTCTGAAGGAGCATTGTGAATTTCCAGGTTTTTATTGATTTTTAGAAAACTGGCTAATTTCAAAGTTCATTTTCATTGGTGGTTTCGCCAGTTGACTCTAGACCTGTTGGGTCTTGGTGCAAGAACCAGTCAGAAACGATTGCCTCCCATGAGTTCAACAGGGTAATTTGCCAACGAACACACTGACGGCCAAACTTTTGCCCTGCTCAATTTTTTTTTCCTTTGAAAGGAGTGTGACCATATTATTAAACATCAAAAAACATATTTACATTATTTCATGTGTATGAGTGTTTTGCCTGCATGTATGCATGACACCATGCATGTGCCTGGTGTCCTAGGAGTCCAAACGAGGGTGTTGGACCCCTGAAACTGGAGTTATGGACAGTTTTGAGCTGTTGTGGTGGGTGCTGGGAACTGAACCCAGGGTCTCCGCAAGAGAAATAAGTGTTCTTAACCACTGAGACATCATGTGGCGGGCTCACATAACTGCCTGCTGATCTTCACTAGCTATCTGGGCCACATCCTTCTCGTGGGATCCCAGAAAAGATGCCCTGACTCAATGGCTGGTAATGTCAGCCTATCGTTCTTCCTACTCATGATGGAAGCTGAGGGTCAACTGCTCTTCTCCTCGCTGTCTGCTGTGGTCTGAATGCTCGTGTCCCTTCACAACTCATATATTGAAGGGCTGAGGAGACGGCTCGGTGGGTGATGGTACTTTCTGCACAAACATGAGGACCCAACTGAATCCCCAGAACCTGTGGAAAAACATCTGGCATGCCTATGCATGCCCGTAACCCCAGCATTGTGGGAAGGAAGGGGTAGAGACAATCGTATCCTGAAGCTCACTGGTCAGCCAACCTTGCCAAAATGATGAGTCTGGTTCAGTGAGGGGTCTTGTCTCAAGGCAATTGTGGTGGTTTGAATGTAATTGGCCCCCATAGGCTCGAAGGGAATGGCACCATTAGGAGACGTGACTTTGTTGGAGTGTGTGTGGCCTTGTTGGAGGACATGTGTGACTGGGGGTGGGCTTGGAGGTTTCAAGTGCTCAAGACAGGCTCAATGTCTCTCTTCCTGCTGTCTGCAGATCCAAGATGTTGAACTCCCCGCTCCCCTCCAGCGCCGTGTCTGCCTGCGTGCCGCCATGCTTCCCTCCATGATGATAATGGACTAAACTTCTGAACTCTACACCAGCCCCAGTTAAATTCTTTCCTTTATAAGAGTCGCCAGGGTCACGGTGTTTTTTCACAGCAACAGAACACTAAGACAGCAGTAAAGAGGAGAGTGAGAGAAGACACTGGATGTCTTCCTTTGGCCCCTACATTCCCAGGCACAGGCACGTACATACACCTGCAAACTCACATGGATGCAACATACACACACAGAGTGTGTGTGGGGGGGGGGGGCTAAGAAAGGAAATTCGTATATTGAAATCGAATGCAGAATGTGTTGGGATTAGGAGAGAGGAATTTTGGGAGGTGACAAGATCATGAGGGTGAAGTCTTTGTGAATAAGATTAGGGCCTTTGTTTATTGATTTATTTTAGATGTATTTGTTACGTATACAGGTGTTTTGTCTGTATGTATGCCCGAAAACCAGAAGAGGGCATCTGCTCATGAGCTGCCATGTGGGTGCTGGGAATTGAACTCGGGACCTCTGGAAGAACAGCCAGTTCTCTTAACCACTAAGCCATCTCTCCAGCCCTGAGATTAGGGCCCTTATAAAAGCAGCCCAGGGGATCTTGTTTGCCTCTTTGCCTGTCCCTCCACTATTCAAGGATACATAGATGATACCCTGAGGAGTAGGCTAGCATCAGACGCTGATCTACTGGGACCTCGTTTATGGTTTTTTCAGCCTCCAGGCCACAATTTCTGCTGTTCATAAAAATAAATATACACTATAACAATGTAAACAAACTTCTCCTCTTTATAAATATAAATCCTTAGCAGCAGAAATAGAACAAGATATTCCATGCTCATCTCATAACTCATTTTACGTCTGTATCTCTTCTCTTTAATGCCCACTGACACTGAGTTCAGGCCCCCAAGATCTTGGAAGGTTTAGGAATTAAGGTTAGAACAGAACATGGAGCTAGAAGCTTTGTTTTGGTGGACGACTGAAAATGAAACCAGAAAACGAGATAACTTAGTCCATTAGTAAGAAAATTAATCTAATTATAAAGATAGTATGGAGGGGGTGGAAAGGGGTATGTAAACCATGTGTGGCTCTGAATATCAACAATCTCAGGAATCAAGGAATAGAGTCGGAAGGATGATTGAGGGTGAGCCCAGCTTGGTTACATAGTGAAAACCTGTCTCCAAGAGTGGTAGTGAGAAGGACGTCTCCATTCATTTTTATGACTTAAGTTACTATATGTATAATTTCTTAAACATACAACATACTAGTTACATTACTATAATGTATTCATTAGATAACATAAACTTGTTTTCTTTTTTCGAATAATCAAAATTTGGAGACTTTTTTGGTTGGTTCATTTCCCTTTTAACAGTCTCCTCCCCTTCCACAGCTTAAATCACACGGGTCATATATTTTCCCACAATTCCTTTCTTTGGTGTCTTCTAAAGAATGAAACCAAGAAGGCAAATTCAGCGAAGTGAATCAAAAGGCCATCAAAATAAGGAGAATGTTCCAACAACAGGCATAACTGGTGCCATTACTTAAAGTCACATCAGAAAGATTGAAAAGGCCTCCTTAAAAAATCCTTTTCTCATGTCCTTTCCCATTTCTAAATACAAATTGTTAGCAAATAATTATGATGAATAATAACGTGGCATTTAATTTCCTGCCAGCTGAGGTCTGGCAGAGTTGAAGCATGCCGAACCTCAGGAGTGCGCCGCTTTAGAACTGAACAATTAGCTCCTGATGATGGGAGTAGCGGTTACCATGGCAACCTGATCTCATGGCTCTGTGTGAGGCCATATTGTGTCCCTGTTTGAGTGGCAGAAGCTGGTGGTTGTGATGTATACTCCAGACAATGTTGAGGTATGAATAGGAAGTTTTCCTTGTGAAAGTTCAGAGGAGGATGGTGTGACTTCTTTTTTCAGTGTCACGACAATTGGAAATTACAATCTCTGAAAAACCAGTTGCACAGAAATGTCATGAATGGTTAAAAAGGATTGTATGTAGTTCTTATTCATTCAGTGATGCTGGTTAGGGCACCTCTGTTCAAAGAACAGAGCATGGATCTCTGCTCTGCCCTCACAGTCATATTCAAACACACTAGATACCACAACTAACTTATTTACGAAGAGTGTCTCTGTGGGGTTCCACCCTCAGCACCCCTGAACCAATAACAACAATACTAATTAAACTCCATTATGTGCTAGACTCTGATCCAGGTTCTGAATTCAGTGACCAAAACAGGCTCGCTCTGTAGTAAATACATTACTTCTGGTACCTAGGGTATTCGAATGGTCCCATACATCTGTAATTTCAGCTACAGGGGAAGCTGAGGCAGATTACTTGCAAGTTCAAGGCCAGCCAGAGCCATGGAGTGAGTTCAAAGCCAGCCTGGGCAAGTTAGTGAGCTCTTGTCTAAAAACTCAAATATTTATATGGGTGGTAATGTAGCTCCGTGGTAGAGTGCTTTCCTAGATAGTAAGGCCCTGGGTTTGATCCCAATAGCATAAGAAAGGAATGAAGGAAAGAAGATACTTGTGCAGTCGAAAAGCGAAAGCAGGTGAGCCATGCAGACATTTGTGGAAGAATATTCTGGACAGAATTGCCTGTGCAAAGGCCTTGAGGTAGTAATATGATTTCCATGTTCCAAGAGCACTAGGAAAACTAGAGTAGAGTGATTGGAAGGCAATAAAGTAAAGATGAAATCAGAGTAAAAAGCAAGGGTGAGATCATTTAGGGCTCTTTTAGTTTGGATCTAGAATGTTCTCCAAAGGCCCATGTGTCCCACTGAGTTACCTTGTCAGCCTTAAAGCTATACTTGTTTTTTTTTAATATTTGTTTTTATTATTTTTAGTTGTATGTAAGTGCCCACTGGTACACACATACATGCACACACACATGTAGACCTGAGGGAGGCCAGAGACATAGGATCCCCCTGGAGCTGGAGTTACAAGCAGTTGGGAGTGACCTGACTTGGGTGCTGGGAACCAAACTCATGTCCTCTGCGTAAACTCTTTTAAGGGTGGTGGCACACACCTTTAATCCCAGTACTCAGAAGGCAGAGGCAGGCGGATCTCTGTGAGTTGGAGGCCAGCCTGGTCTACAAAGTGAGTTCTGGGACACCCAGGATTGTTACACAGAGAAACCCTGTCTTGAAAAAAAAAATAATAAAAAACCCAAACTGGGCAGCAACAAAACAGTTTTTGTTTTTTTTTCCCAGAGCTAAGGATCGAACCCAGGGCCTTGTGCTTGCTAGGCAAGCACTCTACCACTGAGCTAAATCCCCAACCCCTTTTCTTTTCTTTTCTTTGGAGTCTGTCCTGGAACTCACTCTGTAGACCAGGCTGGCCTCCAACTCACAGAGATCCGCCTGCCTCTACCTCCCGAGTGCTGGGATTAAAGGCGTGCGCCACCACTGCCCGGCTGCAACAAGACAGTTTTACGTGTTGAGTCATCTCTCTACCCGCTTTTCTTGAGATGGCATTTCAGCTTGCTTGAATGGGTTGGGTGCCTCTCCGAACCTCTGGCAACGTGGTGGGAGCCAGGAGAGAGGAAGTTCAGAATGGTGTTATAAACTTAAGAACTGGCCGGGCTGAGAGGCAGTAAAGAAAGTCATAGCGAGAGAGAAGAGTCAAAGCAGGGGCTGAACCAGACAACTCCACCCCGCTGGACAGGTCAAGCCGGAGGCGCGGCAGATGAGGAGAAATGAAGCCGAGAAGGAAGAGGCGTTGAGGAGTGCGCTGTTGAGGTGGCTCATCGGTAAAAGCACTTGCTGCACAAACCTGATAGGCTGAGTCTGATTCCAGACCGCACTGCGGAAGGAGGAACGGACATCCCCAAGCTGTCTCCTCCACCCTGGTAACAGCACACACAAGCCCCCCACACCTCTCTGCCCACCCCATCTCCCGTTCTCCCTCTACACACACACACACACACACACACACACACACACACACACACACACACACACACACACACACAGGAGAGAGAGAGAGAGAGAGAGAGAGAGAGAGAGAGAGAGAGAGAGAGAGAGAGACATTGGATAAAATTTAAGAATTGCTAAGAGTTTTTAAGAATGAGTGCAGGTCCTTACAGAGAAGCCAGTGAAGGTTTTCGTTGGTAACTTAGACTGTTTCTGTGTGGATCCTGAAACAGGCCACGGGATAGACTGTTCTTCAAGGAGCTAAATTAGTGTAACACGGGCATCGTCCTATAATTATAGTGTAGTCGCTGGGCGGTGGTGGTGCACACCTTTAATCCCAGCACTCCGGAGGCAGAGCCAGGCGGATCTCTGTGAGTTTGAGGCCAGCCTGGGCTACAGAGTGAAATCCAGGAAAGGCATAAAGCTACACAGAGAAACCCTGTCTCGAAAACAAAAACAAAAACAAACAAACAAACAAACACAATTATAGTGTAGTCTTGTCACCTGATAAAATCTTTAATATTATAGATTCATCACCCATTCAGGATCACTTATTGTTACAAAATAGTCATGCATAGTTTAAAAAGAGGGTCCACTTACTGTGGCTGCTAATTCTACATTATTAAACATGTAAAGTCTCACTATGTAGCCTATGCTGGCTTGGAATTGACTGTCTAGACCAGGCTGGCCTCAAACTCATAGAGATCCACCTGCCTCTATCTCCCAAGTTCTGGGATTAAAGGTGTGCACCACCATGCCTGCCTGGTCCTTTAAAATTCCTTTTAATTCCCTGTCATCTGGGAGCCCAGGCCGTCCCTGGGAGGTGCCTATTAACAGGCACATTTATATTTTTTTTCCGTTTGCCTTCCAGATAGTTCGTCCGTTATTGGGCCTTAAAGAACACTTAGTAAGTTAGACTGTGGGCAAACAAAAATCAATGAAACACTATTCCTGTCGAGGCATTAAACAGTCTCGTGGGAGAAAGAAACATTTAAACGTCAAAGACTAAAAGTCAAAAGCAGCAGGCTCTGGGAGCCTCGAGGAACTAGCCACTGACTCTGTTTGGGACAATGGTCAAGACAAATATCGTCAGGATTGTAAGTAACGTTACGCTGTAAACAAAACTAGCAAAAATCAATCTACAGAGGATAAGATCAGCCACCAGGAAAACATGTCCAATGCGTTGCCTTTAAGTATGGTAACGCGCTTACATTCTTCAGTTCCTGCTATCCACAGACGTAAATTCAAACTTGCCATGACCTTCCGTTATTCCCGCATAGATTTCCAGCTCTGCCTCGGGTTAGTGGCTAGTTAGCTTTTTAAAAATCTGGGAATCACGTGGGATAATAGATGACTCCTCAGCAAAGAGTCTCCACTTGAACGAGGTTCTGATTTTCCTCCTCCATCAAGGGTTGGGTGCTCCTAGGGACTCTGCCTCTAGGGGGCGCTCGAGGGGAGGCCGCCGAGGTCAGGGCGGCTGCTGATCCCGCGGGCAGCCTTGTCCCGCAAGCCGCAGTCCCTTTTCTAGCAGAGATGGAGTCCGGTTTGCAGTTTTGGCAGCACCGGCGGAACTGGCTTCACCGTGCCCGGTGCAGAGAGCGAGCGTCAGCAGAATTCTAATTTAAGCAATTCCGGCCCCTTTCTCTCTCCCCGCGTCCCAGCACGATGGGTGATCGCTGCTCCCTGCCTTTGTGGTAACTTTAAAGGAAGGGACGTTTGCCAGAAGCTGGAGAGGTGCTTGGTTGTTACAAGCCAGGGCGGGCGGGCGAGGGAGCATTGCCTGCACCTGCTGGCAATAAACATCCTCCTACACACAGGATAGGTCCCCCGCGAGGGATTCCACCCAACGGAGCACCAGTAGCAGGGCGAAGGAAACCCCCGCTTTCCTGTTGTTTTTAACCCCTTCAGTTAAAATGTCATGTACTACTAAAGACTATGCATAGTTAAAACACCTCTGGAAAGAGAGAAGAAAGAAGGGAGAGAGGGAGGCAGGCAAGCAGGAAGGAAGGAAGGAAGGAAGGAAGGAAGGAAGGAAGGAAGGAAGGAAGGAAGGAAGGAAGGAAGGAAGGAAGGAAGGAAGGAAGGAAGGAAGGAACCTTTAACCCCAGCATTCATGAGGCAGAGGCAGGAGGAGTTCTGTGAATTTGTGGCCAGCCTGGTTTACAAAGGGAGTTCCTGTTGTAGAATATTGCTTTAAGATGTGTGACATTTGTTTGTGCTGTGGAACATTTGTTTAATGATGCAAAGATGTGTTGCATTCTTTTCTGTTGCATTTAACTCTGTGAAGCTGTGCCTGTCTAAAACACCTGATGGTCTAATAAAGAGCTGACCAATAGCAAGGCAGGGGAAAGGATAGGCGGGGCTGGCAGGCAGAGAGGAGAAAAAAGGAGAAATCTAAGAGGGAAGAAGGGGTGAAAAAAGAAAGAACAAGAGGCCTGGCCGTGGTGGCGCACGCCTTTAATCCCAGCACTCGGGAGGCAGAGCCAGACGGATCTCTGTGAGTTCGAGGCCAGCCTGGTCTACAGAGTGAGATCCAGGACAGGCACCAAAACTACACAGAGAAACCCTGTCTCAACCGCCCCCCCTCCAAAAAAAGAACAATAGAACAAGGAGAGGAGGATGCTAGGGACCAGACACCCAGCCAGCCAAGAGTAAGAGTGAAAGTAAGATATACAGAAGTAAGAAAAAGAAAAAGTCCAGAGGCAAAAGGTAGATGGGAAAAGCTGGTGCTGGGCAGTGGTGGCACACGCCTTTAATCTCAACACTCAGGAGGCAGAGGCAGGTGGATCTCAGTGAGTTCATGAGTTCGAGGCCAGCCTGGTCTACAAAGTGAGCTCCAGGACAGTTACACAGAGAAAGCCTGTCTACACAAACAAAAAGCTGACAAGAAACAAGTCAAGCTAAGGCTGGGCATTTATAGTTAAGAATAAGCTTCTGTGTGTGAATTATCTGGGGGCTGGGTGGTGGTCCCCCCCAAAAGAGCAAAAGACTAAAAAACAACCAACAGCAAGTTCCAGAACAGTCAGGGCTGTTAAAAAATTGTATTAGATCTCTCCATCAAATAACTGTTGTGGTTTTGACTTAATCCTGCTAATTCAGCTTTCACAAGCATTACAAAAGCAGTTAGTCTGGGCATGGTGGCCCAAGTGAGTCATATGAGCCAATGAGTTGTCTCCATCCGGGGAGGAGGTCTGTATAGAAGTTCACTGAGTTGTGAGTTCATCATGGTGGCCCAAGTGAGTCATCTGAGCAAATGGGTTATCTCCATCGGGGGAGGGGGCTGTATAGAAGTTCTTCGAGTTGTACAGACTTAGGATCTGGTTAATTTTAGTGTGCGATGTTTTTATTTATTTGCAAGATTTTTTCTTTTGTATGGTGTTTTGTCTGCATATATATGACTGTGTGAGGATGTTGCATCCTCTGGAACTGGAGTTACAGACAGTTGTGAGCTGCCATGTGTCCTGGGAATTGAACCTGGGTCCTCTGGAAGAGTAGCCAGTGCTCTTAACCACTGAGCCATCTCTCCAGCCCCTATTTACAAGGTTTACAAAAGTGAAGTTTGGGTCCTGGAGAGATGGCTCAGAGGTTAAGAGCACTGGCTGCTCTTCTAGAGGTCCTGAGTTCAGTTCCCAGCAACCACATGGTGGCTCACAACCATCTATAATGAGATCTGGTGCCTTCTTCTGGCCTGCAGGGATACATGCAGATAGAAAACTGTATACATAATACATAAATCTTTAAAAAATAAAAAAGTGAAGTTTAAAAATTAAAAAAGGGATTAACTAGGGGAAACATAAGACTTCATATTTTAAGTCAAATGATAATGAACTGTAAATGATTTATGAATTGAATCCTTACTACAAAATCTTTTTTGTCTTTACTTATTTGTTGGGAATCAAATCTGGGACATAACAGGTGATTATTCTACCAGTAAACCATTAATATTCCCAACCAGGAACTGGGGATAAATCTTCGGGGCTTATGATAAGAACTAGATACATTAGCAGGACATGGTGGCCAAGACTTTTAGTCCCAGCACTTGGGAGGCAGAGGCAGGTGGATCTTTGTGAGTTCAAGCCCAGCCTGGTCTACATGGAGAGACCCTATCTCAAAATAAATAAATAAATAGATGGATACAGTGCATAAATAAGGAGTCGTGGCATTGTTTAGGACAATATGGCTGTTGGGGTAGAGCCTGGAGCAGAGAAGTGGTGGTTCTCACTGTGACATCATCAAGATTATTTTATACAACCTATATTCATTTATTATTTTAAAGTATCTTATGAAAGAATCTTGCTCTATAATATACCACCCAATATAAAACACCACACAACAGAAACCTCAGGCTGGCGGTTGGCAGGTATGTTTTATTTGGTCTTCGTTTAGCCAACGTTGCGAAAGTGCACTATTTTGCATAAAAGTCAGATTCAGTGAAGACAAAAATCTCATTTGCATATGGTGACAGGCAGCCTTGCTCAAGCACATCTTTGACGAGATGCAGGCTTCCCATTTTGCCACAGTCCCCACCGTCTTTCTGAGTATTCCTACCCAGGCTGCTTTCTTTCTCCCTGTGGGTTCCTGACTTTGCGCCACGAGGCACCGCCTTCTGGAACTCCAGATGGATGGCAGGAGACAAACACTATCATCTTCTTGCCATTCTATCACCAGCTCACAAAACAACAAAGGCATTTCCCAAAAAGTCCCAGGTTCAGGAGTGGCATGAGCCTGGAGCCAGTGCTTTTAAGTGAATGAAGAGAGTCCTGTTCCTTATGTCTCAGGCACTGTTCCAGGCAATCCACATGTTTAACTAAATCCACTACTTTGTCTAACCCTTGTGACAGTCCAAGGAAGTAAAGAATGGCTAGTTCAATTCCACATGGAAGGAACCAAGCAGGGCTGAGGAGGTGTCTGGTAGCATGCTTGCTAGGTGCGTGCAAAGCCCTTAGTTCAATCCCCTACACTCCAGAAAACCAGGTGTGGGTGGCACATTCCCGTAATCCCAACAGGGAGAAGGATCCAAAGATCCAGGGCATCCTCAGGTATAGAGAGAGTTCGAGGACAGCCTGGGGTACATGAGACCCTGGCTCAGTACAAATGAATGAGTTAATTAATAAGATCTTTTTTTTTCAAAGAAAATAAAAGAAATCAAGATACAGAATGGCCAAGTAGCTTGCATGCACTATCAAACAAGAATTTCAACAAGCCATCTAAATTGAGGAGTGATCTTTTACACTAATATTTAAGAATAACCCGTATAGTTTGTTCAGATGCTTCTTAGGCCAGCCGGGACTTTCTGCTCGAAGAGCCAGCTCAAACCAGCCTGGAAAGAGAACATTTTTCAAATGTAAACCATCTGGTTCACACAGGCAAACCACCGGATGCCTGCATTGGCGCGCGCCCACTGGTTGACTGCACCCAGCCTCCTCCTCTGACTTCCGGTTCCCTTTGTGTGTTGACTCCGTTCCCTCAAGTTCCTCTGGGTGGCGGTGTTTCAGGCTGGAGTGCCGGGAAGAGCTTTGGCTGGGACTTGTTTTTCAGTGTGTTTATTTAAGGCGCGCTCTCGGGATTTGCCCGCCTGGAGAAGGAAGCAAGACTGGGCAGAGGGGAAAGTCAAGCCTTGATGCTCAGTCAGGGGCAGCGTGAGAAAGAACCAGAAAACAGCACTGAAAACGAGACAAAGTAAAAACGACCCAAAGGGTTTCCCGCGGCCTGGAGTCCGACCTCAGCAGTGACAGTCTGTGGTTTTGCCAGCTGGCTGCAGTTCGGGTATTGATCGACCTCTATTTCTGAAATGTCACAAGGGAGCAAAGAGCAAGCCCACTTAGGACTCCGAGGGTTCGCTGTTTCACAGAGAAAAATGTCCCTGCCACGAGGGCCAGATTCTCGAGCCTTCGTCAGAGAGAATTCTCTTCCTTCGTGGTGACTTCCAAATTGCGTTCCGTCTGTAGGATCGCAAGAAAAGGAAGCGGACAACGCACAAATGATTGCAACCCGCTGACCGGGGACCCAAAGGATTAGACGGCAGCGCCACCCTGTGGTGCTGCTCCGCATCCTGACCGTGAGCCGGGGAAGGAAGAGGATGTCTCCGTTGATAACGAAAAGTGGAGGGTTTTTTTTTTGTGTGTGACATACAAGGAAAAGGGACGGGCAGCCCCTCTTTCCTACGCTGAATTCATAGTTTCCAGATTTGTTAATGCCCTCACCCAGTTCCGGCCTTGCTGGCCTGTGAACCGCCGGCCTGCCTTACCCATCTGAGCTGACCGTCTACCCCCGAGCACTTAATGATGAGTTTGTCCCCCACAAAAGTACCCGGGGCAGTTTTCCAGCTCCTCCGTGTATAGCCCACGTGGCTTACTACTGTTACAAGAGTCCAGAATGTGGTGCCAGCCCAGCCCTCTGGCGATGCTGCTGCAGGTGGCGCTATGCCGAAGCTTTCCCTTCCTGTATCGCTTGAGTAAGCCGTGCTGCATCTGCTACA
The DNA here is from genome assembly GCF_007827085.1 of Peromyscus californicus insignis. Taxonomy (NCBI): domain Eukaryota; kingdom Metazoa; phylum Chordata; class Mammalia; order Rodentia; family Cricetidae; genus Peromyscus; species Peromyscus californicus. The sequence goes on from NW_026294535.1 coordinate 34,521,853, forward strand.
TTTAGTTAGACACCCCAGGGGACTGCTATAACACCTGCTTCTCTCTGAGGGTATGTTTAGCTCTTGAGTCCCTTGTTTCAGCTGGGTCAGTTGAACGAACTTGCTGGCTCACCCACTGTGAGTTCGCAAAAGATGCTTGGTTAGCTACCCTTTGGTCCAGGTTCTGCAGAGTCCCGGTGTCTGTTTAGAGGGGCGGGTCTAAAACTGGACCAAATCTCCATGCTGTGCCTGGCCTTTGGCTATCCGTCCCAGAAGGGAGCTTTGCTCTCCCAAACTCTTCATTCTGTCCTCTCTGGCTTCTGCTGTGAGGCCAGCATCTCATACGTAGAACCCAAACTCTTGCCGAAGCAAGCCCCCCTCCCATCCCAGAACAAAACCAAGGTGGTCTACAAGCCAGTCTGACAGTTTCCCCTTGGCTATGGGCACTTCTGTTCTATGGCGCAGTATCCCACACTGGTTATGCCCCTCTCTCCCTTAAAGGTACACCCTTCAGAGAGGAACTGGCACACACAACTCTCCTGGGCCATTAGCAACTGTCTGGGATGTGATGCGCTCAGCACGTTGCTCCATTGTTGAATTATAAATGGTCACTGAGGGGCACGTCTGGAAAACACTGTAGAAGGTTAGGGGGAAATTACATTGAGAGTTTTAATGCATTCAGATTTTACAGTAATTTGTTACTTCTATCCCCAGATTTCTAAGTGTGTGTGTGTGTGTGTGTGTGTGTGTGTGTGTGTGTGTGTGTGTGTGTGTGTGCATTCTGTGGCAATTCTCTGTTCAGTTTCTCCTGGACTACCTGCCTCCTCTGGTCTACAGCTTATCACTTCTCACCGTTGATTCTAATTCTTAGCAACACCAGAGAATATTGCGCCACCTACTGTCCAAATACATACTGCCCTTTTCACTTCGAATTCTCTCGTTACGCCTAAAATAGCGCCCTCATTCCTACCCGCCTGCCTCTCACGGTTGGGTTTGTAATTTCCATTTGTCCTTTACGTTTCCATCCAGCACTGTGGGCAGCCGTCTCTAAGCCTCACGGCCAGTTGGGCTGTCTTTTATGTGCTCACGGCAGCTCTTCCAGGTGCCCACCCATGGTGGTCCAAGCATCTCTGCAAACCAAACCGCTTAATGTAACCAGAGACATCAACTGGTCCCAGGGCTCCGGAAGCAAGTCACTGAAATGACATTCTCTTTATCGCAGACCCGTTTCCATTGGGCGTTTTTATTTTTTATTTATTTTTTTATTTTTTTACAGCGCGCTTATGCAACAGCAGCCATGTCAGCAGAAGTTGCGGAGCTGAATAACAGAGAGTGATATTTACAGGGAATAAATCATTTAATCTATTACATAAGGCTTTAAAAATACTAGTGTTTCTCCTAAGAACTTGTGAGGTTCAGAAAAGCAAGACCTGATCTTAGCAGAAAGGCCAAGAAGTGGAGTTTCAGAAATCTGAAGGCACACTTGGGAAATAATTAGAACACAAGTGAAAAAATAAGCATGCCTGCGAATGTTTTCCCAGCTTTGACTCGCTTTGATTTCCAGCTGGTCACTCTCTTCAACTTCCAGTGAAGTCAGTGAGTTAAATAAATGTTATTTATTAGATAGAAATTTATTCCACTCAAAAATCACTATTTTATCACAAGATGTACACGTCTGCAGTGAAAGTGTAAACGAGGAAAAAGACTACATGGGAGATTTCACTTTCAAAGGGGAAAAAAATCTATTTTCCCTGCTCACCTACATAAACTTATAGTGGTGCGAGTTGCTAGCCTCTTCAGGAAGCACACCTTGTTCACACCACCAGAAGCACACCTTGTTCACACCATGCCCGTGACCCCTTGTTCTCAGCTCTTCAGCACTCATCACATGGGCTGCGTCTTAACTGCCTGTGCATCTCTCTGCCTCTCTCAGTGAGCTGTGAACTTCTTTACATTCTTATCTATTAACTTGTATATGTGTGTGCTCCTGTGAGTTTATGTGCACTACATGTGTGTAGGAACCTAAGGAGGCCAGAAGAGGGCGTCGGATCTCCTTGCGCTGGAGTTCCGACGGTTGTAAGTCACCACGTGGGTGCTGAGAACCAAGGCCAGGTCCGCTGCAAGAGCAGAAAGTGCTCTTAACCACGGAGCCATCTCCGCAGTCCTCGGCAGTGAACTCTTAGGGGGAGGGGCTGTCTACTTCTCACTCTCCTTTCGCTCTCCTCCAACCCAATGCTAAAATAAATTTGTGCTCAGTAGGTATTTGTTCAGTGGGCCGGTGGCTGGTGAAGACAGGGCCCTCAAGGCAGTGGGTCCAGCACTGTGAAAATGCCGGCCTAACGTTTTCTTCCCTTGACCTCTTTTCTCATTCCTTTTCCTCCTAAAACAAATTGCCAAGAGGTGACTCAGTTGGTGGAATGCTTTTCTGTCATTCACAATGCCCTGGGTCTCGTCCCCAGCACTGCATAAAGCCAGGCATGGGGGCACGTGCATGTAATCCCAGCTCTGGGAAGTGGAGGCAGGAGGATGTCCTAGTTAATGGTTTCTATTGTCGCAATGAAACACCATGACCAAAAAGCAAGTTGGGGAGGAAAGGGTTTATTTGGCTTACACTTCCACAGCGCTGTTCATCATCAAAGGAAGTCAGGACAGGGCTCAAACAGGGCAGGAACCTGGAGGCTGGAGCTGATGCAGAGGCCATGGAGGGTGCTGCTTACTGGCTTGCTTTCCCTGTCTTACTCAGCCTGCTTGCTTTCTTTTCTCTTTCTTTCCTTTCTTATTTATTACATGTACAGTGTTCTGCCTGAATGTATGTCTGCAGGCCAGAAGAGGGCACCAGATCTCATTATAGATGGTTGTGAGCCACCATGTGGTAGCTGGGAATTGAACTCAGGATCTCTGGAAGAGCAGCCAGTGCTCTTAACCTCTGAGCCATCTCTCCAGCCCCCTCAACCTACTTTTTGTTTGGTTGGTTTTTTGTTTTTCGAGACAGGGTTTCTCTGTGTAACTTTGCACCTTTCCTGGAACTCACTTGGTAGCCCAGGCTGGCCTCGAACTCACAGAGATCCTCCTGGCTCTGCGTCCCGAGTGCTGGCATTAAAGGTGTGTGCCACCACCGCCCTGCTCAACCTACTTTCTTATAGAAACCCAGGACCGCCAGCCCAGGGATGGCATCACCCACCATGGACTGCCCCCCCCCCCCATTGAACACTAGTTGAGAAAATGCCTTACAGCTGGATCTCTTGGAGGCGTTTCCTCAACTGAGGCTCCTTCCTCTCTGATGACTTTAGCTTGTGTCAAGTTGACACACAAATCCAGGTCTCACCTACCCTGTGAGGTTGGCCTGGGTTGCATGAAACCCTATCTGAAAAAAAAAAAAACAAAAACAAAAAACCAAACAAAAAAAACAGAAAAATCCTCAAGAGGCTGTTTAAGTGAGACATCATTTAGGGGACATGCTCAAATGGGAAAGGGTCAACCCCAACTCTAATTCTCTCCTAGGAGGGTCTCTCGGAGTCTCAGGGCATACTGCTAAATGTCTGGTGAATACTGGGTGTGTAGAAGCATGCTAGGCACTTTTACCCTCCCTGAGCTCTTAATATAGGCCATAAGGTAAGTATTCTGATCTCCATTTACTGCAGTGAGAAAACTAAGCCACAAAAGGACCGTAGGTTTTGACCAGCTTACTTATAGTATGAGCAGGAGGCCCCCAGGGTGACTTCTCCTGTCTGACTCTGAACCTCTGTCTGTCTGTCCTCCACCCACATGCTCCACACCAGGGACACATTGCCATCAGAAACAGTATGTTTTGACCTGAAGGGACTTTGAAGATTTGGAGGTTGTTCGTGTAATCTATAATCTATATTTTGTTACTAAGACAGTTTTCTTTAAAAAAAAAAAAAAAGAAAGAAAGAAAATAAAGAAAGGAAGGAAGAAAATAAATAAATAAATAAAGAAAGAAAGAAAGAAAGAAAGAAAGAAAGAAAGAAAGAAAGAAAGAAAAAGAAAGGAAGGAAGGAAGAAAGGAAGAAAGAAGGAAAGAATTCAGGCTTTCTCTTGCCAAGTAGGACTTTGCAAATCGGGACTTTGCCAAGTGAAACAAAAATGCTCGATGATTCTGTAAGTCTATAATTGATTGAATAAATCTTAAAATTAGCCAGAACTCTTTTTAGCCGTATTGGGTGAGGGAGGGAGGCCTGCTGGGCTATTCTGCCTGGCTTAGATTCCCTCTTGTATGGGATTCCTTTCCTTCCCTTCCAAGCCTAGCTCACTGGTGTGCTTTCACCCCGACCTCGGCGGCCAGGTCAACCCACTCACCGACATTTATTACACTTACTATCCGCTGGGTCCGGTTGTGTGGGAGTTGTCTCGGTTCGTCCTGAGAGCCAATGAGAAGCTTTCCATTGCATCTCTAGGAAACGAGCAGCTTCTCACAGTGGACCCAGGGCAGTGTGAATCCACAGGCGGTGGTTTTTTCCCCCGGCTCCGCAGTGTGGTGCAAAGGCATGAACACTGGACTGTGTTCTGGACACAGCTCAGGCTTCGACCCCTGCCGCTCAGCCTTTTCCTGGTGGCCTTCGTGGCAAGCAGAGGGCTGATTTTGTCATTGTTTCAGGAATAGCGCCGTGCTTTAAGGACTGATCAGGCCCAGCTCCAGGATCTAAATCCCTTTCCTAAGTAGAAGGGATTTCCTTTGTCTGGAGTTTTTTAAAAGACTTCTTTTTTTTCTTTTTCTTTTAAAAAGACCCCTGTTTGTAAGGCTAAGCAAGGGATTCTCTTTTCAACAACTTGGCTTGAGAAAAGCGCGCACACATCCTCCACTGTCCAGCGTTGTCACTGTGGGTCTGTAAGTTACGGAGAACGGGCGAAGCTGAGGCTGCTCGTTGGAGATCTCAGTGAACGGGATTAATTGGGTGACATTTACATTATGCGCAGGACTTTGCCACCACCGACTGTTTGTCTCTTAATTAAGAGGATTTATTTCTTAGGTAACACAAATATAAACAGCCGGTAGAAGAGACCCCCCCCAGAGTGAAACCCGAGAAGCGGTGAAGTAATGGAAACAGAGGGACGGGAAATTTCTGGAAGCTCTGTTTATGATCGCCTCCTTTGGGGACTTGAGGGAAGGGAAGCGAATGTCAGCCTGTGGAATGTTTTTACGGAGACTGGTTTACGGTTGTGTCATCTGGAAGAGAGGGAGAAGTAAAACCGAGACCTTGTGTTTAGCTTGGAACGAAAGATGAATCGGAAGTAATTTGGTATTGTTGACCAAGACCTGCTCTTGTGTGTGTGTGTGTGTGTGTGTGTGTGTGTGTGTGTGTGTGTGTGTGTGTGTGTGTGTGTGTGTGTGACTTCCCCTCAGAGGGCAAGCAACTGAGAACAAGGTCCCAGTATCAGCACAAGTGGTTTAAGAGGGTCACTGATAGCGCATTCCACGTCAGGAGGACACACTCAGCCTGCCAGAGCAGATCCCTCTGCAGTTAAGAACTTCAGAATGTGCAGGAGATGTTAAACATGTTGTAATCATCTGTCACTTTTCTCCTTGTAAACAGTCTGTTGCTCCAGGCTTGGTCAGTTTTCACTGTGTGCATGAGCTAAGCAAGGCTTTTTTTGATAGTCTATTTCTTATTTTGTTGTCCTGTGTGTGGCTTTTTTTTTTTTTGGTTTTTCGAGACAGTTTCTCTGCAAAACAGTCCTGGCTGTCCTGGATCTCATTCTGTAGACCAGGCTGGCCTTGAACTCACAGAGATCTGCCTGCCTCTGCCTCCTGAGTGCTGGGATTAAGGGTGTGAGCCACCACCACCCAGCTGTTGTGTGTGTTTTAATTAATTAAAATACATACAATATAAAAACAAAACAAACTAACAAAACAAAACAAAAAAGTACACAAATATCCAACAACCCTAAAAACCCAAAAAACCAAAACAATCCTCAGAGTCCATTCTGTGGTGGCCGATTCCTCCTGTGCCCTGGAGTGGAGTTGACCTACCCAGTGTCCTTCCCTTGGAGAAAACAGATTTTCCCTTTTCCAGTAGGTATCATCTGTCTACCATCTAAATTGCCCTGGAAGTTAAGAATCATGTTTTATTTGTCTTTCTGTTCCCATTGCTAAGTAGACATTTCGGCTCAGTAGTTGTCTTTTGAATAAAAGATAATTTATCCTCACTGCCGATCTTCCAAGTGTCTATTCAGACTCGGCTCATTACTTCCACTGTGCTAACAAAACCTCAACACCCTGGGACCATGAACTCCACCTTCTCGGGTTCCTCTTCCCTCTCCATTCTGATCCCCAGAATGTGGGAATGGGGGCCATATTTTGACTAGACTTTCTCGATTGTAGTGTAGATATTTTCTAGCATTTTTTGAGCAGATAGTTTCTTGGTTGGGGACCAGCTTTGTGTCCACTCCCCCTCCTCAGTGCTGGGATTCTGTGGGGTTTGAACCTGTGAAGGTCATATGCATGCTGTCACATTCACTGTGAGCTCATATCAGTCTTGCTGTATCTAGAAGACATTTGTTTATTTTTGAGACAGAGTTTCATGGGGCCCAGGCTGGCCTTGAACTCACTCTGCTCCTGATCCTCCTGTCACTCTACTGGCCAAGTTCTGGGATTACAGGGGTGCCCACGATGCCCGAGATAGTCTGGTTCTTTTTAAAAATATTTGCATCTGCTGGATAGCAGTAGAGAACCGGGAAGCCGAGTGCTTTCAGCCCTTGTCCTAAACCAGCTGTGTGTGACCTTGAGCAAAGCACTCAACCATCTTGGCTCCGTACATCTTATCAGAGAAAGGAATGGACTACTTTTAAAAATTATTTCCAAGATACTTTTAATATTTTTTAAGCTGTGTAGTCATGGCACACACCTTTAATCCCAGCACTCAGGAGGCAGGGTCAGGGGATTTCTGAGTTTGTGGTTAGTCTGGTCTACAGTATAAATTCCAGAATAGTCAGGGCTACACAGAGAAACTCTTGTTTCAAAAAACCGAACCGAACCAAAACAAAACAAAACAAAACAAAAAACTAAAACCAAACCAAACAAGAAACAAAAAACCAACCAAACCAAACCAAAACAAAACAAAAAAACCTTGCAAATAAACAAGAATATCATACACCACAGTTTCACCATATCTAATTCTACACAACTCAATGAACCTCTATACAGTTAGCATAAGAGTTCAGAACAGAAGCTGTGGAGCACCACATTACATTTTATACTTTCAGTATTGAATATATTTTTATGCACTTTATCTACAACCAACACCAAAAGAATTCGTGGCAGAATTATAAGTAGTAAAGCAGTTTTATACCCTTCTTCATTACTCAAGGTTGAATTTGAAGGAAAACAAGAAATAAAAAGGAAAGAAAAAGACATGACTGCTCCTAGGTGTGGTGGAGGAGAAAGTTTAGTGTAGATGAAAGAGTGTAGGCAGAGGCAGGGGCATGTGGGAGAGTCAAGAGTGGACATGACCAGGTTGAGAAGGGCCATGTGGGGAGAGGGGGAGGGGAAGGAAGAGGGGGAGAGAGGAGGACCAGGTGCAGCAGCCGGGACACCAAAGGTGCAAAGGGGCAGGTAACCAAAACATCTGGATTATATAGGGAAGAGCCTCTGGGGGAAGGGCAGCCCAGCCCCTGGGTTGGAGAGTTCAGGGTAGAGGGCTGGGTATGCCAGCCATACCCTGTAACATGTAGGGAGGGACTGGGGGATGCTAGGAGAACCTGGCAGCCAGATCCTCTTTGATAGGCTAAATAGGCACCTCAACGTTTGTCCCTGGATTTGAAACTTAACAGAAATGTGTAGGCTCAACTTTCCTTTGTGGCTCATTAGACTGTCTGTTCATGTCACATTTCTGTGGCTTCGAACAAAACTCGGTAAGGGCAGTGACTCAGTTGCGGTAAGGACCGGTCTTATGGTGGTTTGAAAGAACATGGCTCCCATAGGCCCATAGAGAGTGTCCTATTAGGAGGCATGGCCTTGTTGGAGTAGGTGTGGCTTTGTTGGAGGAAACATGTCACGAGGGGTGGGCTTTGAGGTCTCAAAAGCTCAAGCCTGATCCGTGTGTCACTGTGACTTCCTGCTGCCTGCCGATCTGGACGTAGAACTCTCAGCTCTTCCCCAGCACTAGTCTGCCTGCTTGCCGCCATGTTTCCTGACATGGTGATAATGGACTAAACCTCTACTGTAAGCCAGCCCCAGTTAAATGTTTTCCTTTGTAAGAGTTGCTGTGGTCATGGTGTCTCTTCACAGCAATAGAGCCCTAAGACAGGTCTACAAAGGATATCTGTCTGGAAGCTTTCCCTACCTCCCATTCACACTGTTCTGCAATGACAAAGCTTTGAAAAATACACACCTATCTCTTTAAGAAAAACATGCCTGAGGTCGTTCATTCAAAACTATTTCTTAAAAATACACATTTACCAAATAAGTTTCCGTAGTTCCGGGTAATCGTCTAAATCTGACTGCATTCTGCGTTATAAGGAAATGTGATACTGAACAGAACACTTTCCGTCATCCTCCATCTCACTCCATTAAAATGTATTGTTTTCACATCTATCTACCATTTAAATTGCTCTGGAAGTTAAGAAATCGTGTTTTATTTGTCTTTCTGTTCCCCATCGCTAAGTAGACATTCCGGCTCAGTAGTTATCTTTTGAATAAAAGATAATTTATTCCTCACTGCCGATCTTCCAAGTGTCTATTCAGACTGGGCTCATTACTTCCACTGTGCCAACAAAACCTCAGCACCCTGGGACCATGAATTCCACCTTCTCGGGTTCTTCTCTCTCCATTCTGATCCCCACTTTGTGGGGATGGGGGCCATATTTTGACTGGACTTTCTGGATTGTGATGTAGATATTTTCTAACTTTTTTTTTTTTTGAGCAAAAAGAAAACTCAAAAGTTGCATATCACCCAGGCATCCCGGAAGGGGAGCTCTGGGTTCCAGAGGCTGTCCTCAGACCCTCAAGAGATTCATGTTGTACAGGGATCAGGATGGAGTGGAGATGGATGCCTTCCCACTAGGCATACTTGCATGAAGGCAAGTGAGGGGAAATTATATGTCTTTCTTGGGTCCATCTCATCAGGCAAGGAACCCGTGCACACCCAAACAAAACAACACGTTTTGAAGGCCAGCATCTTGGTGCAGATGATGAATAAGTGGAGGGTGAGCTCACAGTTCAATAAACCTCCTGATCCCACCTTCTAAGCACCAGATGGATACAGAAATACTTACAAGAAACGTTTCCAAAAGGAGAAAATTACTAGTATTTGGAAATATTAAACCAAAATAGCAGTGAAATGGCACAAACAGAAGAGTGTTAAGCAGAACTCACTGAGGCAGCCATTAGGTGCACGGACATTTGAGATCATCTTAAACCCAGGCTCTGCAAAAATGTCTTTCCTGACTCCACCAGCCTGGCTCTCAGCCACTCGCCCTGCCTCAAGCCATTCAGTTTCATCAAGTATCTCTATTTTGCTTTCATGGTGCACATATTTCCAACTTCAGCAGTTTCAGAGTGTTCTTAGGTCCAGGTGGTCTCTCTGCCCTCTTTCTGCGCTTCAGCTGCTTGGCATGGAGTAGGTGCTAGGTAAATGCCTGTTGGCTAAATAGCCAAGCAAATATTATACATTGCCTGTTGGAAGTTGTTCTTTAAAATTATATTTTTCAAGGTGTTCTCTGACCTACATAAGAGATGCAAAAATAAAAAAAATTATCTCTAGACCCCCTATTCCTTATTTCATCAACATTCAAACATATTTTCTTTTTAAAAATGTTTCTTTAAAATTTGTTGAATTAGTCTACACATTTTAAGTTTCGTTCTGGCAAAATTTGCTCTTGTTGATTCTCTCTCCCAGCGTCTTGTCCATTCCTGATCCTTCTTCCCTTTATTCCCCGCCTCACCCCCCATGGCCTCTTTTTCTTTTCCAAAACATTGTTTTATATGTGGGAATGTTTTGCCTGCAGGTACACATATGTACCGCATTAATGTCTTGTGCTGGCAGAGGCTGGGAGTGGGTCTCAGGTTCCTTGGAACTGGAGTTATATGTGGTTGTGAGTTGTCGTGTGGGTGCTGGGAACTGAACCTAGGTCCTCTGCAAGGGCAGCCAGTGACCTTTCCTAACTGCTGAGCCATCCTTCCAGTCCCCTCATTTTCCTTTTCATGTCACTGTATGATGTTGCCCACTCCCTTACTCAGCCCCTCTTCTTCCTTTCTTGTGGTCTCCTATCTAGTTTCATAACCTGTACCCACAGTCCCTTCCACTTACATGCGCACTTTAAGCTGGTAATGGGAACCCACACATCTCAGCACACCCGGAAGCAGAGATCACCAGAGCCAAGATGCGCTATAACTCTCAGAAGTTGTCTGCCAGCACCCCAATTCCTCCAGCTAGGCCCCATTCCTAAAGGTTCTACCACCGTTGGGGAGCAAGGGTTCAAACACATGTGCCTGTGGGGGACGTTTTCTATCCAAACCATGCCCAAGTCTTTCAGATGACTGGATGAGGCCCATACACACAGGATAATCTCCTGATTGTAAACGTTAACCGCGTGTATGAAATATCTTCACAGTGACGCCCACAAGAGAACTTGGATAACTGGGTGTCACAGCCCAGCCAAGTTAACCTGCACCCCAGGGAGTTTACTCTTTAATTTTTAAATTTTATTTTATTTTTAAGGTATGTGTGTGCCTGTGTGACTGTGTGCACAAGAGTGTAGGGGCTGGCAAAGGCCAGAGGCCTCAGACCCCCTCGAGATGGAGTTAGAAGCAGTTATGACCCACCTGCCGTAGGCACTGGGAACCGAACTCTGATCCTCTGCGAGAGTGGCACACGCTCTTAACCGCTGAGCCATCTAGCCAGCCTGAGAGCTCCTGCACCCATGCCTAATGAGCAAAAGAGCGTCAAGCCGAATGCTCGGATAGAGGCTGGGGCTGAAGCCAGGCTTCTCCTTCCCAGGACTGTTGCCCCTTCCAGCTCCCGGCTTTTCAGTCTGAGGCCACTCTAGGGGGAAGAAATTGTTTCACAATCTTCACTTGATAGCTCTCCACCTTGAAAATGTAGGTAAGTAGCAGCCCCTGACTTAGGTATAGATCAGTGGATGGACCTAATATTGTGACCAATCAGAGCTGTGGTTGATATCAGAGCAGTTTACAAAGAAAGGAAAACTTGAAGTACTTCAGCATAAACTGATGCATTTTTAAACTTTATGTTGGGTGTTGACGTGGTGGCCAAGCAGACTGACTTCATCAGTTTCAGCCTCAGCTTGCACGTGGAAGACATCTTTCTAAATCTGGCCTTAGCTTGGCAGTACAAGCAATTGGACTGCAGCAGGAATATCAAAGCCTCATTCCTGCTCTTATTCCTGCTGGGAACCACTGCCTGTAGTTAACCTTCAGGTCGCTGCATCAGGTGCACGATTAGTCTTACCTGGCATGTAGAGACAGTAAATATTAGGCTCTCCTTAAGGTCAACTGCAAAGAAACATTGGCTACAGCTTAGCAACATTCTGCTACCCTCAAAAGGGACAGTTCCCTTCAAGAGTATCCTTAGAAATTAAAGTTAGGAATGCAAAAGAAGGCCAAGCATGGCGCTGCCTATAGTCCCAACCCTCAAGGGGCTGAGGCAGGGGGTTCGCCAGTTCAAGGCCAGCCTGGTCTCTATAGGGCAACACTATCTCAAAAACTGAAAGAAAACATCAACAGCAACAACAACACAAACAAAGCAGAAATACCAAAAGAAATTTCTACAATTTCCACGATGTTTACAAATAATAGTAGAGGAAAAACACTTAACATTTAAGAAAGAAAACGGGTCTTAAGTTTACAAGGGCCTTGAACTAGGGTTTAAAAAGTTGTATGAGGCTAGGTGTAGTGGCACACACTTGGGCTCGAAGTCAGTCTGGGCTGTGTTGTAAGCACAAGACTGGCCTAGAATAGATAGCAGCTGTGGTGGTTTGAAAGAAAATGGCCCCCAAAGGGAGTGGCACTATTAGGAGGTGTGGCCTTGTTGGAGGAAGTGTGTCACTGTGGGGGTGGGCTTTGAGGTCTCCTTTGCTCAAGCTTCACTCAGTGTGGCACTCAGTTCACTTTTTCTTGTCCTCTAATCAAGATGTAGCCAGTACCGTGTCTTCCTGAATGCTGCCATGCTCACCGCCATGACAAGAGTGGACTGAGCCTTGGAAAATTGTAAGCCACCTCAAATTAAATGTTTTCCTTGACCAGAGTTGCCATAGACATGGTGTCTCTTCACAGCAATAGAAACCCAAACTAAGACTCCAGCTTTGTCTCAAAAGACAAGCAAATACAGTGTGGGATTTTCCTCCCTCAAACGCTAGGCTAGGGCCGGTAAGACAGCTTATGGGTTAAAGTGCTTGCCACCAAGCCCTACCTACACACATGTTGGAAAGAGAGAACTGACTTCTGGAAGTGTTCCTTTCACCTCCACTCATGTGCATGGCACAAAGGCCCCTCTATCAAATAAAAAAATAGAAAGAAAGAAAGAAAGAAAGAAAGAAAGAAAGAAAGAAAGAAAGAAAGAAAGAAAGAAAAGCCCAGAACCTAAAAATGAGGCAGACTAAAGTCTCACGAAATAACCAACTTTATTCAGAGCATCAGACAATTTATACTCTGAGGGTTAAGAAGAATCACCTGAGTAAAGTGTCCGGTCACAAGGACAAGCCACACATGGCAAAAACATGTTTTCCCATAGAGGCCTAGAAACAAATAGCAATAGCCAGCTGTAATGCATCATCTAAAGTAAACTCACTTCTGTCTGATACACCTGGAAGGGGCATGAAAGCACATTCTGAGAACAAGTCTGTATTCTTGAAGAAACTGAGGTCACAAGACTCTTGTCTTGTTTTCTTGAGTTTTCTCACAAGCGCTCACAACTCCCCTCCCACGACCCCATTCCTTGGATCGTGTTCTGACTTGAGTGTTTTGCTTGCACGTGGGTCTGGGCACCACATGTCTGCCTGGTGCCCATGGAGACCAGGGGGAAAGCTGGATCCTCTGGAACTCGGGTTTACAGATGGTTGGGAGCAGTTGTGTGGGTACTGGGAATTGAACTCAGGCCCTCTAAGGGTAACAAGCATTCTTAACCTCTGAGCCATCTTTCCAGCCCCCACCCCGGTTATATATTTTATAACATTAGCTATTAATTGGAAGGAAAATTGTCTGCTTTTTTTTTTTTTTTTTTTTTTTTTTTTTGGCTCATTTCAATAGCACAAATGCTAACAGCGTGTATTCTTTTGTTTCTTCTTTGGTGACAACTTGTGTTTGTCACACATGGGAGATCAAAGCCTACAGTTCCTTGCACTGTAGCTATGCTCGCTCTACCGCTAGAAAGGCAGAGAACACCTCAACTGTTTAAAAAGTGAGGAAATATCACTTGCAGACACTAGGAATGTTTCCCTTGATGACCAGAGTTGTAGGGCAAAAGCCTAGCTCTGCAAGCAGAGGCTGGCTTAAGCTATCTGCCTTAATATTGTTGTGCCCATGTCGTGAGACCCCCATCCCCCAACAAGACCACCACAGAGCCAATATCCGATGAAAAACACACAGGGGTTTATTGATAACAAGCAAGCCCGGGATTGGTCGTGTCCAACACTCCGACACAGCAAGTGGAGGAGGACGGCCCTGAGCTCTCAGAGTGAGGGGTTTTTAAAGGGAAAAAACTGCAGCAGGGTGGTACAAGCCTTTGTGTCATATGATTGGGTGCGGGTATGTAACCTTTGAATTGACTGGTTGGGGGTTACAGTTATCATTTTGGGGCAGGCCTGGACAAGTCCCAGGCTCTGTCCTTGAGTTGCCATGGAGGCTGGCTGGCCTCGCATGTTCACATTGACCCATGCACGTAGCTCTAAGTTGGTGAGGGGTTCCAGACAGTAAACAATTGGCTGAACCTTGAGCAGTCAGAGTACGTGCAGAAAGGGAGCTACTGCTCTGGCCCTCCCAGAGACTGCTTGTTCAAGTCTCAGAAAATTGAAATTGAGGTCCGGTCTCTGAGAGAAGACTGAGCAGCCTGTTATGGCGTCTGCTTAGTCCTTTCAATATGCTAGTTAAAAATTAGCAACAGGGAAAATCAGGGAGATATTGAGCCAGCATGCACTTGGGATGAACAACAGATAAAGTTCTGAAGTCTAAAGTCTCTGTTCCAGTTTCACCGGAAATGGCGGCAGAAAGCTTCCATTCCCTGGAACAGAGACGTGTGATGTCCTGTTCATTTTAACCATTGCAATAGTTAAGACCAAAGGAAATCAGGGTGATGTCAACACTTTAGCTTTGGACAGAGTTGGGTTCCACTCTACTTAGTTACTGTGTGATATGGGGCAAGTTTCTGGTCCGTGTCCATCCCATGTCCCCCCCCTACCCACCCCTTCACCTGCCCCAAGCCTTTGTTTTCTCGTGAAATGTACAGATATGCTGTAGGATTGTCCTGAGGATTAAACCAAACAGAGCCCACAAGCATTCAGTAACTGTAAGAGACTGCTACCGGGTCAGAAAGGGAGGAGTGGGGCAATGGCGCTCAGGCCCTCCTAGCAACCATTGATAACAGCCCCCTGGATACAAGGAGTTAGGAGATGAAGCCAGTCCCATGCACTCCTGTCCAAGGAGTAGAATTCTCTTGCAGCTGTGATGATACGGCAACCAAACCCTCTAAATTACGGTTCTGTGTGAAATAGCCAGACTTCAAAAAGCTCACTGGGGGGGCCTAGGGATGAGACTCCGTGGTAGAGTACTTGCCTAGGATATGCTAAGCCCTGGCTTCAATCCCCAGTACTGTGTACACACACACACACACACACACACACACACACACACACACACACACACACACACACAGAGTTTTCATTTTGGAGTAACTTCCAGATTGACAGGGAAGCTGTTGCAGAGATGGTAGACCATCTCCACTGTTTACATCTTACATGACCCTGGGACATTTGTCCAAATTCCCGGTCTGTTTCACTGGCCCCAGTTTTCCACTGATGTCATCTTTGTGTTGCAGGAGTCAGGAAACCAGATGTCATTTCCAGTCTCCTCTGAGCCGTGACAGCGTCTACATTTTCCATGACTCTGACAGTCTCAAGGAGTCTGGGCAGGCACCCTGTAGTTCACCTTCCAGTGTACATTTTGTTATTTACTAAGAGGCTCGATGTTATTCATTAAGTGGCGCTGTTTACCTAAAAGCCATGAGGTACAACAAAACCCACTATAAGAGTTTATTAAGGGAAGGGAATAGGAAAGATGTGCATAGGCCTATGGAATGACTGTGCAGGAAGAGAAGAGAGGGATAAGTGGAACCCGCTTTTATAGCCCCCACCACATGTGCACATGGGTTTACATAGCTACTCCATGCATGCACATAGATTATGTGATCACACTGCTCGCAAATTACATGATCACACAGCGCACTGATTGCGTAGGATGTAAGTCCCTGGGATGACTAAGCATCTTGCCCAGCACTTGCTCGGTCATGTAGCTGGGGGAGTGGCTAGGAATTCTAACACGTGTCTGATAGTTCTCTTGGGGTTTGACTAGGGATATCTCACTGGCTTTTCATGGGGGTTTAGTGAGAGAATTTATTAAACACCCAGGGCTCTATTCAGCAGATATTTATATTGTCTCTGAATATTTTTAAAGCAGAGAAAGCCAGGTTGGGATCCAGAGCAAGGGCTCTGGGTTTCAGCCTGACTTCTGTGTGATTCTGGACAGACTTTTAGTCTCTTATTCTACAATTAAGGATTTTTTTTCTACTAGAATTTTTTTATGCTCAGCATACATAGAAAATGGGTTTCCACTAAACGGCAGTGTAGTTTAACTCCAGACCTTCTACAGCCTTCTAAAATCATGCAATTAAAGGGTCCACTGGAGGGGTTGGGGAGACGGCTCAGTTGGTAAAATGTGTGCTGTACCAGCATGAGACTTAAGTTCAGATTCCTAACGCTCACATAAAAAGCCATGCCTCTAACTCCAGTGCGGAGGAGGCAGGTAGGAAGACTCCTGAACTGGCTGGGCTGCCGATTTTGTCAAATCAGTAACTGTTAGGATCCTGCCCTCACTCCTCCGGGTCTGGCGTCTTATGTCATCAGCAGGCGCTGGCAACTACGTGGTCACCCAATCTGCGCTTTAAAAAGCCGGATGCAGACCCCCACACTCTCTCTGTTTCCTCTCTGCTCTCTGCTCTGCTCTGCTCCCTCCCCCTTCTTTCTTTCTCACCAGGCCTGGTCCCCTTCCCCCCAGCCCTTCTCCCTCCTAATAAAGCTCTAAAAGGTACCACTGGGTTCTGTCGTGACCGTGATCTTTCCACGTGGTAACCAGCACCACCAACCAGTGCCAGTTAACTATCAGTAACCACCAGGTTCAGTGAGAGACTCAAAAAATAAAGTGGGTACCAGGAACGGCGAAGGGTGATGAACACCTTTATTCTTGGCACTCACAAGGCAGAGGCACACAGGTCTCTATGAGTTCGAGGCCAGCCTGGTCTACATAATGAGTTCCAGGACAGCCAGGGCTACATAGTGAGACCCTGACTTGAAAAGAAAGAAAATGAGCCAGGAAAACATCCTATGACCTACCCACACACAGACACAGACAGACACACAGACATAGACACAGACACACAGACACACACACTTTTTTTTTTAAACATTCTACTAGAATCAAGTGTCTAAATAATATGATTTTACAAGGGGATCAAAAGGGATTAGAGTGAAACACTAAACCTATGAAGACAAAGAAAATGGAAACCAGAACCCCCCCTCTCCTCACTTCCTGCTGCCTCATTCCTCTGGTGCCGTTCTGTCTAGTCCAATTGTCTTACTTAAGTGATAATCTCCTTGGGCCAGGAGGGTGTCACCTTGATATCCAGCACCTCCTACTCTGAGAGCAATTCTCTGGTTGTTCAAAGTACCATTAACAGTCTCCTGACACTCCACACTCCATTTCACTCTGTGGGGGTCTTCTTTGCCTTCTAATGGTCCACCCACCACACTTTGTGCTAGGAATTTGAAGACCTTACTTTAGCATCCTAAGTAACTCACTAGACGGCAGGTATTAGTTATTTAACAAATACTGATAGCACACCATGGGCCTTGGCACAGTTCTGGATGGTTGGGTTGCCTCAGAAAGCCAAACAGGAAAGAAACCTGCTCTTAGGTTCTTGTGTCTTAACAGACAAGTGTAAAGGTTTGGCAAGTGTAAAGTGCCATTCGCTATGGAAAAGATCACAATACAGGGGGACTGGGGGTGTGGGGTGGGAAGGGTGGGTGCTTGATTCTGCCTTGTTGTAGGTGGGAGGCTGTAGTGGAGGAAAATCACCCTCATCCAAGATCCGCCCAGCCTCTACCCTAATCCCCAGTCTGGTCTGTCTTGGACCCTTTCCTAGATTTCCATTTAAAAGAGTAACCATGTTAAATGTAGCAGGAACCACGTTAAATGTAGCCAAGCATTCACATCCCGAAACAGAACTGTCTGGAACAGAGCTCCTGCTCAGCAGAATGCTTCTCCAGCTGACCTTGGGCAAGTAAGTTGCTCTCTGCTGATAAAATTTACCCATGTCACAGGCGGTGGAGAGGTGAAACATGTTCGCATAAGGTGAGTAGAGCTGAGCCCGGCAGGCACAGACTACGAGCAGGTGTTGGACTAAAGACGGCTGCCTGTACTGTAGGGTGGAGGGTTATGTGTAGGACAGTTTCTGCTTAGAACAGGATGGCGGCGTGATGTTGCAGGATTCATTTCATATCCCTCAACAGCTGTCCAGCCAGCTGCCTGGGCTCCCCAGCTTGAAGCTAGAGGCTACTTCAAAATGAACAAGCACGACTCTTCTTTATATCCATTGTTGTATTTTCAAGAACTGCTCTTGGTTTTCCATAGTGATGGTGGGGTTTTGTTTGTTATTTTTCACTTTATAAAGAGAAGGATTTGGGGTTTTGTTTTGTTTTTTTTGTTTGTTTGTTTGTTGTTTTCTCTTATAGTCATTTTAATTTATATGCTACAAGGTTGAGAATTCAGTTCAGGGACAGAAGGGCTTGCCTAGGAAGCCTGAAGCTCAGGGTTGGATCCCCAGGATCCTTACCACCAAACTGATTGCACAATACACCGATCACTGCCAGTTTGGAGAAACAGAAATTAACTTTCAGTTTTCAAGAACCGATGAGCCGTCCGCCATCCATGAGGTCTTGGGGTTGAATAACAGGAAATTGTGCCTGTTTTTCACACCACTTGGCAACTGTCAGAAGTTGCCGGTCACAAAACGCACATCCAAGAAGCTGGCCGTCCTGTTAGGAACCTTGGTTTAAGAGGGCCCTCGGGATACTCTCTGCTGGCCAGCCTGCCATAGTCACACCTTGTTTGAAAGTATCATTCTGGGCACTGCATGTCCTGTTGTCTTTGATGAACTCCAAGTACTGTCCTACCTCCCTCAGGGTGGTGGGGTTAGCAGGACATTTATACCAGAGTGGAAAGCATTCACAACACCATTCACAACGAAATGTCTCACTTTCTGGGCTCCAATGAAATAAGTCTCCGTTTTCTTTAACAAGGAATAAGTTTCACTAGAGAATGTTTCTTCTCACCACATCGTTGAACCCTAAGAGAAGTTTATTTCTTTCAGTTCTGGGGATAGACTCTGTGAGATCTAGGCCAGCCTGGTCTACACAGTGACTTCCACGTCAGCTAGGGCTACACAGTGAGATCCTGTCTTTTACCTTATTGAACACCTGCCAGAAGCAGCCATCATTTTGATTTGTGTCACAGACCAGCTCCGACCTGTCAAAGGGTTCTTGAGGGGAGGAGAGAGGAAGAGGAAATTAGATAGAAATATAGACATAGACGGAGAGAAAGACAGAGACACAGGATAGCTTTGGGAGGGCCCTGGGTCAATACCCAGCTGCCCTGACTTTATTCACAATGGACCTTTTATTCATCAGCAAGGGGAGGGGCAAAAGACCTTCTTTTCTAGTTGATTCTAGTTCCTGTCAATCTGATGATCAATATGTTAGATTTTTAGTTTTATTTTCTTTCATGTATGGGTTTTTTTTTTTTGCCTGCACATATCTATCTGCACCACATGCATGCAATGCCCATAGAAGCCAGAAGAGAGTGCCAGAAACTAATGTAACTGGAATTACAGGCATGTGAGCCACTAGGTGGGTGCTCAGGACCCAAATTTGGGTCCTCTGCAAGAACTGTTGGTGCTCTTAGCTGCTGAGCCATCTCTCCAGCCCTTCTAATGATCAATATTAACCATCACATTTCTAAACATCCATCACCTCTCAGGAGCACCACAGGTGGGTGACCAAGCCTTGAGCAAAATGTCCTCTAAGGGGACACTTAAGATCCAGAGCATAACAAGTGGCTGGAGATTAAAGAGGAAGACTGGCAAGCTCAACAAGTCTAGGCAAATTTCCCTGCAGTTAATTATTTCCTGAATTTTGTTTCAAGGACCTCTCCTTGTAGTAAATCATTAAACGAACGCAATTCTAAGACCGTGAGATGAAAGCAAAAGGAAAGGAATGCTATTTGAAGTTGCAGGTCAAACACATTTAACACTTATGTGTGGTGTGTACCCGTCTTTCAGCACAATGGCAAGAACAGTGGATAAATGAGACATCGTTGCAATGACCCGGTGTGTGGAGTTTCTCTTTCCGTACCCAAGAGCCACTTGAAACCCGTCTAAGAGGCACTTCCTTGTCAAGGGTGGATAAGGAGCTGTACATTTTCAGATCATCTTGTGAAACACCTGCTACCCAGAGTCCGGGGAGAGGCCTTGGCTAAGCCAAACGGCAAACTCCAAAGGTCAACAAGCCTATTCGGGAACAGAAGCATCGGGAGGAGAATACGCGTGCCGTAGTAACCATGAGTGTGCCCACGGAGGGCCAGGCAAGGGGCAGCTTTTAGTGTATGTGCTGCTGGAGGTAGCAGAAAGGGGATTGTAAAAGGCAAAAAATGAGGACGGTCACACAAAAATCTTTTGATGCAATAACCCCCCTGGCCAGGCAGATTAATGGACAAGGGTGTTCAAGGGTCAGAGGTCAGTCCAAGTCTAAACAGGAAGTTGCAGATCCAATGTCCTCGCAGAACGGCCGCTGAGTGTAAGGTTGTAGGGGCCCTTGAACAAGGCTGAGACTGCGTCAGTCTTTTGAAGAGCTCCTGTTACCCAGGATGCACGAGAGTCCCTCTTTCAGGGCTTCCCGGTTTTATATTTCTGTTAGAACTTGACAAAAGTGACTACATTTTCATCCTGACAATCTTTATTATCTTCAGTCCCTCCCTGCTTAGGTCTACACCCGGCGCGAATCCTCTTGACATCCTTGTCACGTCTCTGTCGTGTTTCATTTACATGTCGGGCAGGACTTGTTCTGACGGTCACCTTCCGTCACCTCACTGCCCAGAGACAGCACACCATCCCGGGCCTCTTCCGTTTGTTACACCTGCTCCTCTGTCTCCTGCTCTGGCTGATTCTACTGTTCATTAAGTTCCCACCCTGGCCTGTGAACCGGAAGTGGCTCTAGAGTGGAAAGAAAACGTGGCATATGGGTGGGAAGTTCTTCATGGTCTAGAATTTCAGCACTCCCGGTAATTACTTTTTGCTGTCTTTTGTTGTTTGGGACAGGGTTTCTCTGTGTAGCTCTCGCTGTCCTGGAACTCCCTCTGTAGACCAGGCTGGCCTCGAACTCACGGAGATCTGCTTGCCTCTGCCAGGGATTAGAGGCATGTGCCACCACCGCCCTGCTTCTCAGTAATTCTTACTCGTGAGTTGTCATGAAGACGAGGTGAGCGAATGTACCTTGATTCTACTTTAGCTGAAACCTGAAGAGAGAGACGATCGACCCAGGCATGAAAGGTGGGAGCATTCCTTCTAGAGGGATCTGCTGAGTAAATCTCAGGTGCAGAATCCACACCGTCCACGGGAGCCTGTGTGTCCCCTTGGGACCAGGGAAACTGCCTATGACTAGGGACACCAGGGTCCTGGAATTCAAAGCTTTCTCAGAGGGGCCCCAGCACAGAGGCTGTTCAGCCACTTTGCACCTGACTCTCGGTCCAGCTGAACCTCAACACTCCTGATGAGACCGTGGAAAGTGCTAATTAAAACCACTCAGGAGAGCGGCTCCCCATCCACTTCCCGTTTTCAAGCCCCGCCATAACGAGGCAGATTATTAAGTATGTGTTAGATTTGTTTGGCTCTAAATTTTAATTTACTGGGACACCAGAGCCCCTGAGAAGGATTTACATAAGTGGAGCCCGGTGTCAAAACAAATTCATATTGTTCTGCCACAAGATATTTTGCAAAGTTGTGAATAATTGGTCACACATGGAGAGACTATATTCGCCGCTTTATCTCCCTGTCCGTCTACTCCCAGGTCTTAGGCAATTCTCTATGTAATGAAGTCCCTTAAAATGCAGACCCTTTCTTGAGTCTATGCACTTAACCTATAGGCTTGTTTCCTGCTCTTCTGCCCAGAAGCACCCTAATTGCTTTTAAGCAGGGTTTCATACTGTTATTGTTGTTGTTGTTTTTCTTCTCATGTGTGGTTTTGAAACTCGAAAAGAGAGGAGCAATGCTTAGCAAGAAAAGACAGACATTCTCCACTGGTCTCTAATCCACGTCACTGTCTGATGACCATTTCACTGTTGTCCCCAGTGGTTAGAAGACCACACGTTGCTTCACTTTCCCATTTCTTTCTTTCTTTCTTTCTTTCTTTCTTTCTTTCTTTCTTTCTTTCTTTCTTTCTTTCTTTCTTTCTTTCTTCTTCTTCTTCCTATTATTATTATTATTATTATTATTATTATTATTATTAATGTTTTTCAAGACAGGGTTTCTCTGTGTAACAGGCCTGGCTGGCCTGGAACTCACTCTGTAGACCAAGCTGGCCTCGAACTCACCGACATCTGCCTGGCTCTGCCTCCTGAGTGCTGGGATTAAAGGCCTGCGCCACCGCCACCTGGTCCTTGTTGTTTCTTTGCTATCCCTCTCTCTCTGTGCTTTAACACCTACTGTTATTTGGGCAACTGCAGGATAATAACTCCTGTCTAAGTTAATTCACAATGGGTTCCCAGTACTTCTGTTGACAATATTCTCAACAGCACCCTTTGATTGGTTCTCTCTTAGATCAGAGGGCTAAGTCAACCTTGGAATCCATCACTTAACCTTTAAGAATCTGTTTATTCAATGAAAACTCATCTAGGAGCCTGGAGAAATGACTCAGCTGTTAAGAGCTCTTGTTGCTCCTACAGAGAACCCAACTTCAATTTCCAGCATCCACATGGTGGTTCACAATCATCCATGACTCCAACACCCAGGGATCTGATGCCCTCTTCTGACTTCCTAGGGCATCAAGCATGCATGTGGTGTACATACATTCATGCAGACAACACAATAAAATGAATAAATTTAATAAAAATCAAATTAAACAACGAAAGTCACTGAGCTCTGTTGCATGTCATTCCCGATCTCCCCAGATTCGTATGCTGAAGTCCTAACTTCCAGGATTTCTCAGTGTCATCTTATTTTGAGGTAGGGTTTCCCCCAGCGCTGATTAGCCAACCCAGGTGTTGCCTGTGCTGTGCAAGTCCTCTCTACCATTGATTACACCTCTCAGCCCGAGACAGGATCACTGTAGAATTCAAACAAGTTAAAGTGAGTTCTCGAGGGTGAGTACTAACCCCGTATGATCGTGTACATATAAAACAGGGGACATTTGAACACGGAGATACACAAATGGGGAGACAAAGAGACAACGTGAAAAATGGCCATCTGTAAGCCACGCTAGGTCTGGGACACACCCTCCCCCGACAAGGAGAAGCACTTAGATTTTGGATTTAGACTCTCCAGATCTGTGTGAGCTAAGTGTCTGTTATTTAAGCCATCCAGGGTGCGGCACTCTGCGACAGTGGCCCAAGCAAAGATACTGTGTGACAGATCCTGTTCTGGGTGCCGAGGACCCGGCCGTGAACAAAGCTCCGTCTGCCTTTTCAGAACTCATATCTCGGATGAAGAGCACCAGACCAGGGTGTTAACGCTCATGAATAAACATGTTGTCACCTGTGTTGTGGGGGATGGAGGCAAGTTGAGGGGACAGAGTGATGGCGTGTTTTCATTTATGATAGGGAGAAGCAATCAGGCAAATGCTGCTGAGGAGTGGTGTGAGTGAGGCGGGAGAGAAATTACGTGACTTTGGCAAGTGGCCCTGCCCTCTGGGGCATTAGGCTTCATTCTAAGTGAGATAAATCTACCAAAGGACATTGAAGAAGAAAACAATGTAATCTGCAAA